>NC_059181.1:101889223-103139223 GCF_019923935.1 Bubalus bubalis | reverse complement strand
AGTGGGGGTCAGTTCATTTCCAGATAGTTCCTTGGTCCAGCTTATATTTCTTAACATCTATAGGCCCCTTCCTCTGCAGTCGGTACTAACTACAGGGTTTTAAATTATTGCACCTGTCACTTCCAAGGTGGTTCCCTCTGTTTTAGCTTCTTCTGTTTGCTGGTCTCTTCAGTTTCTAATATCTGCCCTGGCACAAGGTGGGGTGGGGTGGTGGTGGTGGACACATTTTTAGGCTCACTTGTTCAGTTGCACCGTGGGGCATGAGGGACACTGCAAACAAATAACACTGGTGTGTGCTTGCAGTGTCTCAGCCACACTGGGCCTGCTCCCACTAACGGCGTGTGTGCCCTCCCTGCCCACACTGTTCAGGCTCTAGGTTGCTCCACCGGGAACTGTCCGAGGCTGGCCCTGGGCTGAATGCCCTTCCTAGGTTTAAGCCGTTCAGGTTCAGGTACTCAGGTAGTCCTCAGAGGTGCAGACTCGGTTGGGCCTGCATTTTGTTCCCTTCCCAGGTCTGAGCAGCTCAGGTGATCAGGTGTTTGGCGAGCGGGGTAGCTGCGACTTATCACCTCCCCATGCATGCCACTTGGTTTTCTGGGTGTACAACCAGTACACCTTCTCAGGCGGATGTTGACCATCCAGAATCCCAAGAAGTCTTAATTAGCAAAGAAGCCTGCTTGCAGTTTGGTAATGCTTTTCTGGGGCCGTGATTGCCCCCTTCTGGCTCTGGCTGCCTGTCACCGGAGGGGGATGGTCTGCAGCCGACTAGCTTTGTTCAGTCCTTTGTTCTGTGAGCAGGCCTGAAGGTGTCTTAGGTTAGGGCTTTTCGTGTAGCTGTAGTCAGTCTTTGTTCTGTGAGCGGGCCTGATGGTTTCTTAGGTTAGGGCTTTTCGTGTAGCTCTCGTCAGTCCTTTGTTCTGTGAGCAGGCCTGGTGGTGTCTTAGGTTAGGGCTTTTTGCATGGTAGCTATCCCACAGTCTGGTTTGCTAACCCGTTAGTCCCCTCAGATTGCCCTCGGGGCCTTCTGGCCCGGAACTTACTCTAAGCAATGCAGCCCGTGCCTCCCTGCCCAGCCCCCGCTTGCTAGTGGAGGGTGCAGGCGCCTGCACTGCTTCTCCGCTGGGGGAGTTACCATTGGGCATGTAATCCGTGGGTTTTAATTATTTATTTATTTTTCCTCCCAGTTATGCTACCCTCTGTGGTTCCAATGCTTGCCACAGACTGGGCAGTTAGAGTGTTTCCTGGTGTTCGGAAACTTCTCTCTTTTTAAGACTCCCTTCCCAGGATGGAGCTCCGTCCCTACCTCTTTTGTCTCTCTTTTTGTCTTTTATATTTTTTCCTACCTCCTTTCAAAGACAATGGGCTGCTTTTCTGGGTGCCTGATGTCCTCTGCTGGCATTCAGAAGTTGTTCTGTGGAATTTACTCTGCGTTTAAATGTTCTTTTGATGAATTTGTGGGGGACAAAGTGGTCTTCCCGTCCTATTTCTCCACCATCTTAGGACCACCTTCTTTGAATGTTGAGTTTTAAGCCAGCTTTTTCACTTTCCTCTTTGACCTTCATCAGGAGACTCAAGTTCTCCTACACTTTCTTCTATTAGAGTAGTATCATCTGAATGTCTAAGGTTGTTGATATTTCTCCCAGCAATCTTGATTCCATTGTTTAATTCTGCCAGTCTGGTATTTCACATGATATACTCTGCATATAAGTTCAATAAACAGGGTGAAAATATATAATCTTGTCATCAGTTCAGTTCAGTCACTGTCGTGTCTGACTCTTTGTGACCCCATGAATCGCAGCACACCAGGCCTCCCTGTCCATCACCAACTCCTGGAGTTCACTCAGACTCACGTCCATTGAGTCAGTGATGCCATCCAGCCATCTCATCCTCTGTCGTCCACTTCTCCTCCTGCCCCCAATCCCTCCCAGCATCAGATACTTTTCCAATGAGTCAACTCTTAGCATGAGGTGGCCAAAGTACTGGAGCTTCAGCTTTAGCATCATTCCTTCCAAAGAAATCCCAGGGTTGATCTCCTTCAGAATGGACTGGTTGGATCTACTTGCAGTCCAAGGGACCATACACCTTCTCTAATTTTGAACAAGTCAGTTGTTCCATGTAGGGTCCTAACTGTTGCTTCTTTACATGCATATAGGTTTCTCAGGAGACAAATAAGGTGGTATGATATTCCCATCTGTTTAAGGATTTTCCAGTTTGTTGTGATCCACACAGTCAAAGGCTTTCATGTAATCAGTGAAGCGGATATAGATGTGAAATCTAGTAACTGAATAAAAAGAACATTAAAAAAAAATGCCATTTAAGACTAACATAAGGGAAAATTCCCCAAACACATTCATATTTGTCAAGCTTTTTCTTTTAAATTTCAAAAATAATGATGATTTTTATAGAAAAGGATAATGATCCAGATTTTTTTGTATTGAAAACTTCTACCTTATAGTTTCTGAAACACTGTATTTTGGGCATAGGAGATTACTAGAGTGACAAAGTATCTTCAGAGAATTGATGCAAACTCTAATTCTTTGACACTAATACATTTATCTAAATTCACAAGGCAAATAAAATTAAAGTACAGGCATTCCCCATTTTATTGTGGTTTGCTTTATTGTACTTCACAGATACTGTGTTTTAATAAAAAATAAAAGTGTGTGACAACCCTGTGTTGTCAGATGATGGTTAGCGTATTTTGGCAATAAACTATTTTTTAATTAAAATAAGTACATTTTAGATATAATGCTATTTCATACTTACTAGAGTACAGCATAATGAAAGCATAACTTTCCATATGCACTGGAAAATCAAAGTGACTTGCTTTACTGTGATATTTGATTTATTGCCATGGTCTAGAACCAAACATGCAATATCTCCAAGGTATGCCTGCACTAAATTTTATATTTTCCTTGATATTTAGAGAGGGTAAGATGTTCAAAAGAAGTAATTTGAGGAGAATTTAATAATGTGATTAGTGATGAACAGAATTTAGAGAATCTAACAAGGAATTGTGCAATATCCTAGGGATTACAACAATGAAGAGACTTGCACTTAGTCCTAAAAGGGAAAAGGAGAGCAATTGACTAAAAGAACCTGTGTGGAAAGGGACATGGGAAGTGCCACATTACTTGAGCTATGACCTTCATGATCTTTGGTAAAAGGATACAGCTTCCTGCAGGTTTGATGACAGGAAGAGAACAGGAGGAATGAATATATCAACTTCATTCTTTACCTGTGAACCTCTGCCTATGAAGGCACACTCCATTGGCAAAATCTAATGAGAAGCCAAAGAATAAGGAAGCATGTTACTTTGATCTTAAGCACAGAACAGGATTAGAGGCAGAAAGGAGATCTGGAAAGGAAAGGGAAAATATTGGTTGTGCTGCTCCATTGTAATGTATACTCCATGAAGGTAGGGACTGTCTAATTTTTTCACTAATCTAGGTATATCCTCAGCACTTAGATTACTGCCTAGGACAAAGTGAAATCTCAATAAATATTTTAAAATGAATTTGTATAGCCTAGTTAATCCAATTGCATGCAATACTTTAAAAGATCTGGAAAAGGCACCAACTCAAAATACTTCCTTTTATATTCTATTTGTATTAATCAAGGCAAACTAAGATATACTGTAGAAAGGATTCCAAAGTGTAAATGATAAAAACAAAACAGTTTTATGTCTTGCTCTTGTTATATGTCCTTCATATGATTGTCCCTGCTTTTCATAGCCACTCAGGGACAAAACTGACAGAGAAATCACCAACTTGGAAATTGTCAATCCTACACAAGAGGGAGAAGAGAATGTTGAATTATTGACAATTAAATGATCATTCTATAAGTGATGTCTGCTCACAACGAATTGACCACAGTTAGGCACATGGCCCCACTCAATCTCTATGGGAGCTGAAAGTGCAATTCTACCATGTACATGAAAGAATGAAAGCCCAGAAATATGACTATCAGAACACAGTCAAAGTAAAGATATATATTCTTTGAGTAGATTATACATGGAAGACAGTGACAACTAGACCTTAATAAATGTTAATAAAACAAATTAAGATACTAAAAAAGAGAAAAATGTATATCAATGAATTTACTAATGAATGTATTTATTAGGATTGTGTTTAGAGTTATACTGTGACAGATTGTTTTAGTTCAAATAATATATTTTGCCTTCCTACAAATCAGCATACTGTGAAGTTTTTTATTGAAGATAGACCTCTTAAAAAAGCATTCAACTGATAATTGTCATATTTACTGAGCACATTGCTTTCATAGATTCATAAAATACATCTTTGAAAGGAATTAAAAAAGATTCAGTCTCCTTAACTAAGCAAATGAGGTTTAGTAAAACAAAGGGATTTATTCCAAGAATACACAGTTGGTAGCAAAACCAGGGCTCAATTCTAGGTCTAACTGCCACTCAAGTACGTTTTCTATAGCAGTACAGCTGCATATTATCTCTTGCTGTAATTGCTATTAGAAATCTAACACCAATTAATTAACTTGACAGTAATAAGTACTCATGGTTTAGTAATAAAAGCCAATTTTAATCTTCAGTCACTTTAATTATGCAGTTATACATAGCACTAATTTGAAGACAGGATATGCATTCAGTAAAGATTTGCTAGTGGTGCTGTTGATTATATGTAGAAGGGGAGAATACAACTTCATTTGCTATTCTTTATCCTATTTCTTTTGATAGTGAAAAGAGAAAGCTTGAACAAATATCTAAGCAAACTTCCCAGGGTTTAAATGATATGTTTCTTTTAATTTTTTAATGGTTTACTCACAAAAAAATGTAGACCAAACAGAGCCTGTGACTTCCACTCAAATGATTAAGTGATAAACTTTAATATTGCTACTGGTCATGATCATCTGAGAATCTAAATTAAACCATACTAAATAGTCTAATTACAATGAATTCCAATATTCTGCTATTAAATATTTATTATTGGTTACAACAAATATTATTGATACAATTTTATATTCATCAGCTTTATTTAAGTCAGATTTGAAAACAACATACTAAATTCTACTTTCATAAAAGCTCATTGGCAGGATAAAAATGAGTAATTTTCAGTGGTTTTAAATTTCTGAGACTGTGGCTGAACAGATAGTAAATAGCATTCTACTTCATCAGAAAGTAAAAACTTGGTTTTATTCATCTCTAGAGGGGCTTAAGGCAAAATAGCATAGAACAATAACTGTAAGATGAGTTTTTTAAATGCTCATACCTAAATCATTTTTTTCCTGAAGTATAAAATACATCATGATATCAAGATGGTACTTTGAACCCAGTACAATGCTTAGCTTCAGGGTTTGTTTCTCTAGAAGATGAAAATTAAAAAAAAAAAAAAGCAACAACTCAATTTTTAAACTAAAGTTGTTTTTTGAATGGTTTTATAGATTCAAGTCTTGCTTGATATTATTCCTTGACTTCCAGTAAATAATTCTTTTTTTAAAAAGGGAAGTAGCATGGAGAATAACCAAATTGGTATTCCTTAAAAACTAGTTCATGCAAAGATGAGCACAATGAAGGATAGAAACAGCATGGACCTAACAGAAGAAGATATTAAGAAGAGGTGGTAAGAATACACAGAACTGTACAAAAAAAGCTCTTAATGACCCGGATAACCATGATGGTGTGATCATTCACCTAGAGCCAGACATCCTGCACGTTAAAGTCAAAAGGGCCTTAGGAAGCATTAGTACAGACAAAGCTAGGTGATGGAATTCCAGCTGAGCTATTTCAATTCCTAAAAGATGATTTTATTAAAGTGCTGCAGTGGCACTCAGCAGTGGCCACAGGACTGGAAAGGTCAGTTTTCATTCCATCCCAAAGAAGGACAATGACAAAGAATATTCAAATTACCACACAATTGCACTCATTTCACATGCTAGCAAGGTAATGCTCAAAATCCTTCAAGCTAGGCTTCAACAGTACATGAACTGAGAACTTCCAGATGTACAAGCTGGAGTTTGAAAAGTCAGAGGAACCAGAGATCAAATTGCCAACATCTGTTGGATCACAGAAAAAGCAAGGGAATTCCAGAAAAACATCTACTTCTCCTTCACTGACTGTGCTCAAGTCTTTGACTCTGTAGATCACAACAAACTGTGGAAAATTCTTAAAAGGATGGGAACACCAGACAACCTTACCTACCTCCTGAGAAATCTGTATGCAGGTCAGGAAGCAACAGTTAGAACTGGACATGGAACAACAGACTGGTTCAAAGCTGAAAAAAGACTACGTCAAGGCTGTATATTGTCACCCTGCTTATTTAAATTATATGAAGAGTACATCATGTGAAATGCTAGGCTGGATGAAGCTCAAGCTGGAATCAAGATTGCTGGGAGAAATATCAACAACCTCCGATATGTAGATGACACCACCCTTATGGCAGAAAGTAAGAGGAACTAAAGAGTCTCTTGATGAGGGTGAAAGAGTAGAGTGAAAAATCTGGCTTAAAACTCAACATTCAAAAAACTAACATCGTGGCATCTTGTCTCATCACTTCATGACAAATAGATGGGGAAAAATGGAAAATTTGGGGGGTTCTAAAATCACTGCAGATGGTGACTATAGCCATGAACTTAAAAGACACTTGCTCCTTGGAAGACACTTGCTCCTATGACAAACTTAGACAGTGTATTAAAAAGCTGAGTCATCACTTTGCTGGCAAAGGTCTGTATAGTCAAAGCTATGGTTTTACAGTATTCATGTATGGACGTTAGTGTTAGATGATAAAGAAGGCTGAGTATCTAAGAATTGATGCTTTCAAACTGTGGTGCTAGATAAGACTCTTGACAGCCCCTTAGACTACAAAGAGATCAAACCAGTCAATCTTAAGGGAAATCAGTCCTGAATATTCATTGAAAGGACTGATTTTGAAGCTGAAGCTCCAATACTTTGGCCACCTGATGCAAAAAGACAACTCACAGGAAAAGACAGTGATGCTGGGAACAATTGAGGTCAAGAAGAGAAGAGGACAACAGAGCATGAGGTGGTTGGATGGCATCACTGACTCAGTGGACACGAGTTTGAGCAAACTCTGGGAGATGGTGAAGAGCAGGGAAGCCTGGCATGCAGCAGCTCATGGGATTGCAAAGAGTCATACAGAACTGAGCAACTGAACAACAACAAAAACTCGTTCAACTATACCTTTGATTTATATATATTTTTTAAAATTTTATTTTATTATTTTTCTAATTTTTTATTTTAATTGGAGACTAATTACTTTACAATATTGTGGTTGTTTTTGCCATACATCAACATGAATCAACCAAGGGTGTGCATGTGTCTCCCATTCCTGAGACCCCTCCCACCTCCCTCAGCACCCATCCCTCTGGGTTGTCCCAGAGCATCAGCTTTGACTGCCCTACTTCATGCATTGAACTTGCACTAGTCATCTATTTTACATATTTTAATATACATGTTTCAATGCTATTCTCTCAAATTGTTTCACCTTTTCCTTCTCCCACATAGTCCAAAAGTCTGTTCTTTACATCTGTCTCTTTTGCTGTCTTGCATATAGGGTCGTCATTACTGTCTTTCTAAATTCCATATATAAGTGTTAATGTACTATATTGGTGTTTCTCATTCTGACTTACTTCACTCTGTATAATAGGCTATAGTTTCATCCACCTCATTAGAACTGACTCGAATGTGTTCTTTTTTAATAGCTGAGTAGTATTCCACTGTGTATATGTACCACAACTTCCTTATCCATTGGTCTGCTGATGAACATCTTGGTTGCTTCCAGGTCCTAGCTATTGTAAACAGTGCTACAATGAACATTGCGGTACATGTATCTCTTTCAATTCTGGTTTCCTTGGTGTGTATGCCCAGCTGAGTGATTGTTGGGTCATATGGCAGTTCTATTTCCAATTTTTTAAGGAATCTCCACACTGTTCTCCATAGTGTCTGTACTAGTTTGCATTCCCACCACAGTGTAAGAGGGTTCCCATTTCTCCACACCCTCTCCAGCATTTATTATTTGTAGACACTTTGATGGCAGCCATTCTGACCAGTGTGAGATGGTATCTCATTGTGGTTTTGATTTGTATTGATTTATATACTTTTTTACTTATGCCACTGTCAATTTTTCCTAAGACAAGTTCTAGCTAAAGATTCAGCAGGTGAACAGTATTTCCTTTATTTTAATGTAAAGACTTAAGATCCATAGTTTAAAAAGATTCATATGAAATAAAAATACCTTCTAGGTTTTGAAGGGATCTTCCCTTGTGGCTCAGCTGGTAAAGAATCTGCCTGCAATGTGGGAGACCTGGGTTCAATCCCTGGGTTGGGAAGATCCCCAGGAGAAGAGAAACGCTACACACTCCAGTATTCTGGCCTAGATAATTCCATAGACTGTATAATCTATGGGGCTCAAAGAGTCAGACATTACTGAGCAACTTTCACTTTCACTCTCACTTTCATGCTTTGAAGCTCATGATAAGGTCTGTATATTACCAGTGATACTTTTTATTGTTATTTATGGGATCACACTATTTTGTAACATTTTTTAAATGCCTTTCAAACTCCAGTGAGTGGGAGAGTTGTCATTTTTTCTTTCTTGGGTTGAAGTTATTTCTTGAGTTTTAAAATATGCCAATTTAATATGGTAAAGTAAATGTTAAATATACTAAACAGAAATTAAAATAATTCAATTTAATGCTTTTATTTTATTTTCAACTTGTAACCTATAGCATCTCGCTCACTCATTTGCTAATTCATGTCCCACTCTTTGCAACCCTTTGGACTCTAGCCTGCTGGGCTCCTCTGTCCATGGGATTTTGCAAGCAAGAATACTGGAGTGGGTTAACATTTCCTCCTCAGGGGACCTTCCTAACTTAGGGATCAAGGCCATGTCTCCTATGTCTCCTGTATTGCAGGCTGATTCTTTACTAGTGAGCCATGGGGGAAGCCCATTTTAAACTTAAATTAATGCCAGTGAAGAATGGAGAAAATGTGAATACAAAGAATTGCTATATAGGCATATAGGTGTGTTTTTTTTTTTTTACTCAAAATTTAGATAGTACAGCTATTTCTTTTAGGTTTGCTCCTTTAAGTACATTTGAGAAATCCACTGTGAAGCAAATGACATTAGAAAACAAACAGAATAGATGCCAATCATAAGGAAATTTTAACTCTATCTAAAACATTTAAAATAAGTTATAAAAATTTAGTTATGAGTTTTCTCTTTAAAGTGATATATATAATAACATTATACATAGACATATAGGTAATAACTTTATTACAAATGGAAGAAGAAAAAGTGGAAACAGTGACAAATTTTATTTTCTTGAGCTCCAAAATAACTGTAGACTGTAACTGCAGCCATAAAATTAAAAATGCTTGCTTCTTGGAAGGAAAGCTATGATAACACTAGACAACATATTAAAAAGCAGAGACATTACTTTGCCAACAAAGATCTGCGTAGTCAAAGCTATGGTTTTCCAGTAGTTATGCTCAGATGTGGGAGTTGGACCATAAAGAATGCTAAGCATAGAAGAATTGATGCTTTCAAATTGTGACATTGGAGAAGACTCTTGAGAATCCCATGTACTGCAAGATCAAAGCAGTCAATACTGAAGGAATCAACCCTGAATATTCATTGGAATGACTGATGCTGAAGCTGAAGCTCCAGTACAATGGTTAAATAGCATCGTTGATCAATGGATGTGAATTTGAGCAAACTCCAGGGGATAGTAAAGTACAGGGAAGCCTGGCATGTTGCAGTCCATGAGGTCACAAAGAGTCAGACATGACTGAACAACAACAACAATATATAATCAAACTGCAGTTTATCATTCATTCATTCTTTCAACTTACATTTTAAAAATATTTCTCTAATTAGGGAATTGCAAGTCAAAAACGCAAGACACTGTTAACCCCTCTAGAATTGCCAAAAAAAAAAAAAAAAGGACCATAGGAAATATTAGCAAGGATTTGGAGAAACTGGAACCATCATATGCTCCTGAT
This sequence comes from Bubalus bubalis, assembly GCF_019923935.1. Classification (NCBI taxonomy): domain Eukaryota; kingdom Metazoa; phylum Chordata; class Mammalia; order Artiodactyla; family Bovidae; genus Bubalus; species Bubalus bubalis. The sequence continues at coordinate 103,129,229 of NC_059181.1, read as the reverse complement.
GAAAATATAAAATTGTGTAGCCATTTTGGAAAGCATTCTGGATGGTCTTTATAAAGTCAAAAATAATGCTGTCATATGACCTAGAAGTTTCGCTCCTAGATATACACAAAGAAATAGAAACATAGAAAAATAGAAACACAAAAGTGGGCAACATGAATGTTTATAGCAGCATTATTCTTACTAGCCAAAATAAGAAGCCACCCAAAAGTCCACAAATGGCTGAATGGGTAAACAAAAGCGGTTTAACTATACAATGCAATAGTATTCATAAATAAAAAGGGAATAAAGTACTGACATGTTGTTTAGCATGGATAAACTTTGAAAAAAAATTACACTAAGTGGAAAAAAAATAGTTCCAGAAGCCCACTAATATACAATTACATTTATATGAAATATTCATCTAGGCAAATCCTAAAGACATAAGGCAAATTGATTAGTGGTTGCACAGTGGCTAAGATGAAGAGGAGCTGGAGAAAGACTGCTAATGGTTATGGGTTTTCTTTTGGGGATGATGAAAGTATTCTAGGATTAGATAAAGCTTATGATCACATAAATCTTTAAATATATGAAAAACCACTGAAGTGTAAGTTTAAAAGAATGAATTTTTATGGCATGTGAAATATAGCCCAGTAAAACTACTTTTTTTTTTAAAAGGAAGATATTTATTATATGTGAAACATTATTTGGGATACAATATAGCAAAACACAATTCCTGATCTCAAAAGGAAAAAAAAAAAAACTAGAGACAAATCAATGTGGGAAAATATCAAACTAGTCTTGGTAGGAAATGGGAGAGAATTATTGGATTAACTCAAAGGTAAAGATGGTGGAGATGAAGAAGAAGCTATAGGTTTGAGAAATTAACTAGACATATAGAATCAATATGATTTATTCAAATATTAGATATCAGAATGAATGAAAGAAAGGTATTCTAATTTGTTATAAAAGGGAAGAATATTCTTTTATTGACATAAGTAATACAGGAAGAGGAGAAGAATTCTAGGAAAGAAAAGCAGTATAGCTTTGGACACTGACTTTAAAAGTATCTTTAGAACTACATCCACTCACATTCATTGTCCATTTTATCTTCAACAGTACCAATTTCCAGGTCACTGAATAAGATCTTTGTTAACCATATAACTGCTCATGGTCTTAGGAAAAATATCTTCCTTTTGAAAATCTAGTTGCCACTTCATTAATATAGAAAGAATACTCTGGACCTAAAAAATGTCTTGATAGTGGTAGAGTATCAGCACATAAAGGAACTTATTTTCCCCAACAAAATCTGGACCAGCTTCACATATACTTTACATCAATTTCTGGAATATGATGGTTATAGCATTTGCACATTGATTTGTATTCACTAACCTTAATGCTGTCTTAGCATTTTAATAGCATATTTTGTGCCTGTACTTCTGAGAGACATTATTTATTTTAATGATTTAAATCAATGATTTAACGCGAACCCTAAGGACACACATTTTTTATTATTTACCTGCATAAACATTCCCTTTGTGAGCAGAAAATTGTCAAAAAAAAAAAAAAAAAAACAGAAGAGAGATTGGGGAAAGTTAAAAAGGTGATTTAAAACATATACTACAGATTTTTCTCCATAGATAAATAGTGCCTAAATATTTATACTATGTAAAATATACATATTTTGAATATAAAAAATGTTATGCAATATGTAATTTTTTAAAGTAGATTTATGCTTTCTTCCGGAGAAGGCAATAGCACCCCACTCCAGTACTCTTGCCTGGAAAATCCCATGGATGCTGGAGCCTGGGACGCTGCAGTCCATGGGGTTGCTAAGAGTCGGACACGACTGAGCGACTTCACTTTCACTTTTCGCTTTCATGCATTGGAGAAGAAAATGGCAACCCACTCCAGTGTTCTTGCCTGGAGAATCCCAGGGACGGGGGAGCCTGGTGGACTGCCATCTATGGGGTCGCACAGAGCTGGACACGACTGAAGTGACTTAGCAGCAGCAGTATGCTTTCTTCTGCTAAGAAATTGTTACTTGAGATAAACTTCATTAAAGTGGAGTATCAGTTCACTTCAGTTCAGTTGCTCAGAAGTGTCTGACTCTTTGTGACCCCATGGACTGCAGCATGCCAGGCCTCCCTGTCCATCACCAACTCCTAGAGTTTACCCAAACTCATATCCATTGAGTTGGTGATGCCATTCAACCATCTTATCCTCTGTCGTCCCCTTGTCCTCCTGCCTTCAATCTTTCCCAGCATCAGGGTCTTTTCAAATGAGTCAGCTCTTTGCATCAGGTGGCCAAAGTATTGGAGTTTCAGCGTCAAAATGGAGGACATATATAATAATTATATATATATATATATAAATATTCTTATTATTACATAATACTTTAAACTGTGATGTTTACAATTTATTTATGTCAGTCATAGCTAAAACATGCACTCTCAGAAAAATCAACTCTGAGTTGTCTATACAAATAGAATGACTGGAGGGTATAGAAAGTCAAAAATTTATTTACAAACCCAATTGCTAATATCCCAGTATCCATCTCCATCATTATTGTTTGCTTAGACTTCAAATGCCTAGATCATGCAGCATTTAGTGCATCAGAGAGATGATGATGCTTTCTGAGTTCAATTGTCCTCTTATTTTAACTGTGTACTGAAGTCTAATTATAGAAATTTATAAATGAAATATACTTTCTATTACTAAAATTTTATATAAAATGTACCAAGTAATAGTTTATTGTGTATTCCTGCAAATATTTTTTCTATTTTAGTGCATAAATTGGTCTTTGTATTAAATTAGGTCAAGAAACTCCTTAAGTATCATCTCAATATTTTAAATGATCAGATACAAATATATTTTTTATTTAGTTAGGAATATTGAGGCTCTTTATAAGATTTCAAAATTAACTAAAACCCTAACATAAGCAATTAATTGATATTCTAATATTCACATTGGATGTCTAAGCACATAATTAAATTGTCTGAATGGCTATGTTAGCAATAAAGAGGAAGAAAAGTTGATATACCACTATAGAAATATGGAAGGGTTTTGGAGTTTTTGTTTCAAAATATAGAGTGGACAGAGCTAATGTGAAAAGTTTTGAATATCAAACACGCATATACATGTTACATTCAACATAACCAAAATGTTTAAATATATGTACATTTTCAAACCAAGGGCTTCCCAGGTGTCCCAGTGGTAAGGAATCCACCTGCTAATGCAGGAGACACGGGAGATGTGGGTTCGATCCCTGGGTCAGGAAGATCCCCTGGAGTAGGAAATGGCAACCCACTCCAGTATTCTTGTCTGGAAAATTCCATCTACAGAGGAGCCAGTGAGCTGCAGTAAACTCCATGGACAGAGGAGCCTGTCTGACTGCAATCCATGAAGTCACAAAGAGTCAGATACGAGTGAGCATACACACATACATAATTCCCAGGTGCCAGAAAAAAAAAAAAATCTAAGATAGATTAACAATCTGACTGGTGATCTAGAGGTGCCCTACTGAATACAGTATAGACATAGGGGATGAGAGCTTAAATCCATATGGAGATAAGAGATCTGTTCTTGGATCAAGGTAAAGCAGGGAATTATATTTGAAATAACATAAAGCTGAGACTTTTGGAAAGGCTAACCCTTCAATTAAAGGAAATTGGAAAGACTGTGCCCACTGGCCCACAAAATCTGTAAGGAATTTATTTCTCTGCCTAAAATTTCTGTGAAAAAAAAAAGATTCCATTAAAAAATAATGTTTAAGATACCAAATAGGCATATGAATTCTGATTTACACCACTTATATGGTGCAGAAATCCTGAGGCCATAAATGTACCTAGAACCTCTGAGGGCACACCTACTAGAAGCAAATGCAAAAACTCTTTAACAATTGTGGTGAGTGTCTTGATAGGCCACCCAGATCCCCTGAAAAATGAAGAACTTATTTCCCCCATTTGTATGGAGTGAAGCCTAAGTGACAGCCTTTAGCTGTCAGCTCCTATGGGGATTACCTCTTCTGAAAACAGCCAACTTGCCCAGAAATGCACTTTCTTCTCAAGGTAGTCTTCCTCCAAAGCCTGGTCAAAATGATAATGTTTATAAAGGTTAATCTCTCTTGTTACAATGGGACAATCTTCAGCACTCCTTACAGGATCTGCTGAGTCATCTGTTACAACTGTGTTGTAATATTAATACTGACAGCACACCCCCAAAAAAATTCTATATGAAAATTCTGTTTCACAGTCTGCCTCCCAGGGAATACAACAAGAAGCAGCAATATTTAACATAATACAGAGAACATATGTCTACGACAGGGGAAAAAAAATGATTCACACTAAAACATTAAAAATATTTTTAAGTTCAGAGGATACCATCTATAATGACAAAGTTAACAGATACTACAAACAGGATGAAGAGCATCAAAGTATTAGAGATAATAGAATAAATTGAAAGACAATACAAAAATATTTTAACTGGTTAAAAAATAAATAGAAAACAGAAAGGTAAAAAAAAACTTGACATTATATAGAAAAAGGAAGGTGAATTTGGATGGAAAAAGAGAGATTTGAGGAAGGGATTAATATATAGTATATTGGAAGTCATTATCCAATCTACCTTTCCTCTAGTCTACATTCATGTTCTGCAGATATCAGAAAATAAAAACATACATTTCCAAGACTCCCTTGAACTAGGTCTCTGGATGTGATTTAGATTCAAAACTGATGCTCTAATGTGAGGCTTGGATATAGACATAAGGTAGAGGTTTTTCTTCTCCTGATCCTGCTCTTTGCTGGCAAACAGGCATATGGGCTTAATAGAGGTCCCCATGTCCAGTTATTCACTTTACAGTGGGAACATGACTAGAGTGAGTGAGGCCTTTGGCACAAAATTTAAGGGGATACTAATAGTCTCAGTAATCAAGATAAACTTAATGCAGTATTTTGGAAAGTGAATTATCTCTGTTCTTCACTCTATTTTATACTTTTTACTGAGTAGAGGTTTAGCATGTTCCCTCTTTTCTAGGTCCTTAAGGTGTAAAGTTAAGTTGCTGAGTTGTGTCCTTTCTTCTTTTTTAATGTAAGCATTTATAGCTATAATATCTTTCATATGACTGCTTCTGCTGTATCCCATAATTTTGGGTATGTTGTGTTTTAATTTTCATTTATATCCAGATATTTTCTAATTTCTTTTGTGATGTTTTTCTTTGACTCACTATTATTTGAAAGTGTGCTGTTTAATTTCAACAGAATTGTGAATTTCCCAGTTTTTCTTCTACTGTTGATTTTGTTTTGTTCCACTGTGATTAACAAAAAACACTTTGTATAATTTCAACCTTTTATATTGATAAGCACTTGTTTTGTGAACTAATGCACAGTTTGTCCTTGGATATGTTATATGTGTACTTGAGAAAATATGTGTTTTATTATTGTTGAGTGAAATCATCTCTATAATTATTGTAAGTTCAATTAGTCATGTTGATATATAAGCCATCTATTTCCTTATTGATCATCTGTCTGGTTGTTATACTCACTATTGAAAGTGGAGATTTGAACTTTCCTACTATTAATGTGAAGCTGTTTATTTCTCCCTTCATTTCTGTTGATGTTTCCTTGATATAAATTGGAGCTCTGTTGTTTGGTGGACATATATTTATAACTGTTATTTCTTTTTGTGAATTGATACTTTTTTCAATATATATTGTCCTTCTTGTCTCTTTTTACTTGTTTTTTCAAGAGTGTGTAGTTTAATTTTTACATATTTGTGATTTTTCAAGTTTCCTTCTGTTTCATTCCATTGTGGTCAGATAAGATACTTGGTATGATTTTAATCTTCTTAAATTTGTTAAGGGTTGTTTTGTGACATACCACAGGATCTATCCTAGAGAAGGTTTTGAGTGTGGCTGAGAAGAATGTCTATCCCACTGCTGGTGAAAGGAATGTTCTAAATATATCTGTTAGGTTCATTTGGTCTATGGTGTTGTTAAAATTCATTGTTTCATAATTGAGGGCTTCCCTGGTAGCTCAGTTGGTAAACAGTCTGCCTGCAATGCAGGAGACCCCAGTTATATTCCTGGGTCAGGAAGATCCACTGAAGAAGAGATAGGCTACCCAGTCCAGTATTCTTGGGCTTCCCTTATGACTCAGCTGGTAAAGAATCTGCCTGCAATGTGGAAGATGTGGGTTTGATCCCTGGTTTGGGAAGATCCCCTGGAGAAGACAAAATCTACCCACTCCAGTTTGGTTTTCTAACTATTATTTTGAGTGGGAAATTGAAGTTTCCCACTGTAATTGTATTGCTATTTCTCCCTTCAGATCCATCAGTGTTTGCTTTTTATATTTAGGTGCTTTGATATATGATATTTAGTTATATTTTGTCTTCCTATTAGTTGACCATTTTATCATTATGTGATAACCTTCCTTGTATCTTGTAGCAGTTTTTTGGCTTAAAGTCTATTTTATCTGCTATAAATATCCCTACTCTCTTCTGGTTACAATATATAGAGAGTATATTTTTCCATCCCTTCACTTGCACTCTGTGTGTGCATGCTAAGTTGCTTCACTCAGAGACGGCAGAAAATTGCAAGCAATCTCCACTCTTTTTTTTTTTTTTCAGCCATAGGGAGAGAACCAAGGTTGGACCACTTCTTATGTATCACAGCCATACCATGCTGAGGAGGGCGTGGGGTATGGATGAATTAAAGTACCAAGAAATTTTCTACTATTTCGAATGTTGTATCTTGCTTGATTGAGTATTCACATGGTTTGCTGCAGATCTTTGACTTTTCTAGAGCTCCTATTAGTTGCTGTTTAGTTGCTAAGTCATGTCCAGCTCTTTGAGACCCCATGGACTCAGACTGCCAGGCTCCTCTGTACATGAGATTCTCCAGGCAAGAATGCTAGAGTGGGTTACCATTTCCTTCTCCAGGGGATCTTCCCAGTTCAGGTATGAAACCAATGTCTCTTGCATTGGCAGGGAACTTTTTTTTTTTTTACCACTGAGCCACCAGGGAAGCCTAAAGTTCCTATAAAGTTATTTCAATCAGTCTGTAGTGGTTTATTTTATGATTCCTTTGGGAAACAAGGTACTGGAGCTTTCTAGTTTGCCATTCTGCTGGCATTACCCTCAAATACATTATTTTATCTTGCATTTTTATAATTTATAATATGTACTTTTTCAAATTTGCTAGGTTATTGTTTCTAATTTTCTATCCATTGTAGATATTTTCATACTTGTCTTATATTTCTTAAGTACTGGAAATATGACTATTTAAAACTTGCTGTTGTTCAGTCACAAAGTTTTAAAATATTTTAAAATGTTTTAAAATATTCCCATTGAAACAAGAAAGAAAAAAGAGAACTCTGGATGAGAAATATAGGTCTATTGTCTAAATGGTGATTATGGACTTGACAACAAACAAAAATGGAAAAACATTTTACACTTTAATAAAAGCTAATTTAAATTCTTAATTTCTGTGGAATTCAGAATTCTGTGAAAAATTCTGAATTCTGTGGAAATTCAAAATTCTTTGGAAAATTCTTAAAGAGAAGGGAATACCAGACCACCTGACCTGACTCTTGAGAAACCTGTATACAGGTCAGGAAGCAACCGTTAGAACTGGACATGGAACAACAGACTGGTTCCAAATAGGAAAAGGAGTACGTCAAGGCTGTATATTGTCACCCTGCTTATTTAACATATATGCAGAATACATCATGAAGAATGCTGAGCTGGAGGAAGCACAAACTGGAATCAAGATTACCAGGGGAAATATCAACAACCTCAGATATGCAGATGACACCACTCTTATGGCAAAAAGTGAAGAACTCTTGATGAAAGTAAAAGAGGAGAGTGAAATAGTTGGCTTAAACTCAACATCCAAAAAACTAAGATCATGGCATCTGGTCCCATCATTTCAAGGCAGATAGATGGGGAAAGAGAGGAAACAGTGGCTGACTTTATTTTGGGGGTCTCCAAAATCACTGCAGATTGTAATTACAGCCATGAAATTAAAAGATGCTTACTCCTTGGAAGGAAAGTTATGACCAACCTAGACAGCATATTAAAATCAGAGACATTGCTTTGTCAACAAAGGTCCATATATTCAAGGCTATGGTTTTTCAAGTAGTCACGTATGGATGTGAGAGTTTGACTATAAAGAAAGCTGAGCACTGAAGAATTGATACTTTTGAACTGTGATGTGGAGAAGACTGTTAAGAGTCCCTTGGACTGCAGAGAATCCAACCAGACATCCTAAAGGAAATCAGTCCTGGGTGTTCATTGGAAGGACTGATACTGAAGCTGAAACTCCAACATTTTGGCCACCTGATGTGAAGAGCTGACTCATTTGAAAAGACCCTGATGTTGGGAAAGATTGAAGGCAGGAGGAAAAGGGGAGGACAGAAGATGAGATGGTTAGATGGCATCACTGACTCAATGGACATGAGTTTGGGTAAACTCTGGGAGTTGGTGATAGACCTGGAGGCCTTGTGTGCTGCGGTTCATGGGGTCGCATGGGGACATGGCTGAGATGCTGAATTGAACTGAACTGAAAAGTTAATTTGCACATAATTAGAAAAGCTATTTCAAATCCTGGAAAATGATGCTGTGAAACTGCTGCACTCAATATGCCAGCACATTTGGAAAACTCAGCAGTGGCCACAGGACTGGAAAAGGTCAGTTTTCATGCCAATCCCAAAGAAAGGCAATGCCAAAGAATGCTCAAACTACCACACAATTGCACTCATCGCACACACTAGTAAAGTAATGCTCAAAATTCTCCAAGCCAGGCTTTAGCAATACATAAACCGTGAACTTCCAGATGTTCAAGCTGGTTTTAGAAAAGGCAGAGGGACAAGAGATCAAATTACCAACATCTCCTGGATCTTGGAAAGAGCAAGAGAGTTCCAGAAAAATATCTATGTCTGCATTATTGACTATGCCAAAGCCTTTGTGTAGATCACAATAAACTGTGGAAAATTCTGAAAGAGATGGGAATACCAGACCACCTGACCTGCCTCTTGAGAAATCTGTATGCAGGTCAGGAAGCAACAGTTAGAACTGGACATGGAACAACAGACTGGTTCCAAATAGGAAAAGGAGTACTCAAGGCTGGATATTGTCACCCTGCTTATTTACCTGATATGTAGAGTGCATCATGAGAAATGGTGGGCTGGAAGAAGCACAAGCTGGAATCAAGATTGCCGGGAGAAATATCAATAACGTCAGATATGCAGATGACACCACCCTTATGGCAGAAAATGAAGAGGAACTAAAAGCCTCTTGATGAAAGTGAAAGAGGAGAGTGAAGATGTTGGCTTAAAGCTCAACATTCAGAAAACAAAGACACCACCCTTATGGCAGAAAATGAAGAGGAACTAAAAAGCCTCTTGATGAAAGTGAAAGAGGAGAGTGAAGATGTTGGCTTAAAGCTCAACATTCAGAAAACAAAGATCATGGCATCTGGTCCCATCATTTCATGGGAAACAGATGGGGAAACAGTTGGAAACACTGTCAGACTTTATTTTGGGGGGCTCCAAAATCACTGTAGATGGTGATTGCAGCCATGAAATTAAAAGACACTTACTCCTTGAACGGAAAGTTATGACCAACCTAGATAGCATATTGAAAAGCAGAGACATTACTTTGCCTACAAAGGTCGGTCTAGTCAAGGCTATGGTTTTTCCAGTCGTCATGTATAGATGTGAGAGTTGGACTGTGAAGAAAGCTGAGCACTGAAGAATTGATGCTTTTGAACTGTGGTGTTGGAGAAGACTCTTGAGAGTCCCTTGGACTGTGAGGAGATCGAATCAGTCCATTCTAACAGAGATCAGTCCTGTGTGTTCTTTGAAAGGACTGATGCTAAAGCTGAAACTCCAATATTTTGGCCACCTCATGTGAAGTGTTGACTCATTGGAAAAGACTCTGATGCTGGGAGCGATTGGAGGTAGGAGGAGAAGGGGACAACAGAGGATGAGATGGCTGGATGGCATCACCGACTGAATGGACATGAGTTTGGGTGAACTCTGGGAGTTGGTGATGGACAGGGATGCCTGGTGTGCTGCAGTTCTTGGGTTTGCAAAGAGTCGGACACAACTGAGTGACTGAACTGAACTGAATTCATAATTGGGAGTATAAATTGATTGATATAGACAACAAAGTACATTATATATTAAAATGCAACAAAGAATTTTATTCTTCCATGATATTTTTAATCAGAGGCAGAATTTAGATGGTAGAAAAACCCATTTCAAACCATGCAGTTCATATCAGACCATTGTGCAGCAATTCACTTGGCATGCAAAAGAACAAACATCTTTAAGCTTTGTGAAGAGCATATCAAGTACTCTGACAAGGCAAATCTCAGGGTTCAGTCTTTCTCTCTGCAAATAAATGGCTGCTGCTGTCCATCCATGTGCCCCTCACTTGCTGAGTTTCTGTGACTTATACTGCACTGGCCATTTTAAGAGGAAGCTTCTCTGTAAACTGAATGCAGTCTACATTTCAGTGAAGCTTCCACTTCTTTTTCCTGTTGCTAAAATCTAAATGACTACTATGAATCAAAATCCTTATTTTAGATAGTGATGGGCAATAAGATATGCATGAAAAGAAACACTACTTTGGAAACATGAGAACAGATGATGCACGGTATATTTAATCAGAGGATGTCTATGAATTTAGTTTACTTTTGCACAAATATTTTAAGAATTTTAACTTACCAATGATTCTGTAATCCAAAAGTGTAAATGTAGCAGTACATTAAAATTGCCTTCTAGGAAATTGCAGAGTCACTACAAATTGTGTGTTTGCAGTTATCATGCCTACATATTTTTATAATCCACAATAACCATTATCAGAGAAGGCGATGGCACCCCACTTTAGTACTCTTGCCTGGAAAATCCCAAAGATGGAGGAGCCTGGTGGGCTGCAGTCCATGGGGTCGTGAAGAGTAGGACACGACTGAGTGACTTCACTTTCACTTTTCAGTTCATGCATTGGAGAAGGAAATGGCAACCCACTCCAGTGTTCTTGCCTGGAGAATCCCAGGGACGGTGGAGCCTGGTGGGCTGCCGTCTATGGGGTCGCACAGAGTCAGACACGACTGAAGCGACCTAGCAGTAGCAGCAGCATAACCATTATAATGTTGAAGACAAGAATATGTTATGGGAAGAAAGGTGTCACACAAAGGTGACATGTAAGGAGTCACACTTTTCTATGTTCCTTTCCTCTGAAATGTACACAGAGTCTGTGACATGCTTCTACCAATAGAATATGGCAAATGTGATGGGATGTCAATTCCTTGATAAGGTTACATTATAAGAGATTCCATTTTATAAGATTAAAGTGAAAGATTCTGTTGCTGACCTTTAAAAGTAAGCTAACAAATCTTTGTCATGTCTATGTGGCTAAACATGTATTCTTATTTAACTTATATTTAGAATACATCATGTGAAATGCCAGGCTGGATGAAGCACAAGCTGGAATCAAGATTGCAGGGAGAAATATTAATAACCACAGATATGCAGATGGCATCACCCTATGGCAGAAAGTGAAGAGGAACTAAAAAGACTCTTGATGAAAAGTGAAAGAAGAGAGTGAAAAAGCTGGCTTAAAACTCAACATTCAAAAAACTAAGATCATGACATCCAGTCCTATCACTTCATGGCAAAAAGATGGGGAAACAATGAAAACAGTGAGAGACGTTCTTGGTCTCCAAAATCACTGCAGATGATGATTGCAGCCATGAAATTTAAAGACACTTGCTCCTTAGAAGAAAAGCTATGACAAACCTAGACAGCATATTAAAAAGCAGAGATAGTACTCGGCCAACAAAGGTCCATCTAGCCAAAGCTACAGTTTTTCCAGTAGTCATGTATGGAAGTGAGAGTTGGACCATAATGAAAGCTGAGCACCAAAGAATTGGAACTTTTGAACTGTGGTGTTGGCGAAGACTCTTGAGGGTCCCTTGGACTGCAAGGAGATCAAACCAGTCAATCATAAAGGAAATCAGTCCTGAATATTCATTGGAAGGACTGAAGCTGAAGCTGAATCTCCAGTACTTTGGCCACCTGATGTGAGGCACTGACTCATGGGAAAAGACCCTGATGCTTTGAAAGATTGAAGACAGCAGGAGAAGGGGACAGCAGAGGATGAGATGGTAGAATGGCATAACTGACTTAATGGACATGAGTTTGAGCAAGTTCTGGGAGTTGGTAATGGACAGAGAAGCCTGGCATTCTGAAGTCCATGGAGTCGCATGGAGTCGGACACAATTGAGCAAATGAACTGAACTGATGTGGCTAGGGCAGGTGAATGGCCTCTAAGAGTTGTCTGAGAGCCAGGAAGAAATTAGGAATCTCAGTGCTACAACCATAGGAAGAACTAGATGAGAGTGCAAGTTGATACCAAATTCCAGCCTAACCAACATGTTGATTGCAATCTTATGAGACGCTGAGCCATAACACAGCTAAGCCCTGCTTAGACTCCTCCACCATAGATGGAAAGCAAACTAACCAGGTATTGTTTTCAACTTTTTTGAAATGTTATTTTCTAACTATGTGGGTGATGGAGTCAGTCAGTCTGTCTTACAACAACAATTTTCAACACTTAAGAAATATATTACAGAGTAGTCATAAGCAGGTTGGGAGATCTGTAGACTTTTGTAGAAAATGATAAATAATGATTACATTTTGATATTTCCTTGAGCCTTGTTGCAATTATCCCCATTAATTCAATGTTTCCAGATCTAGTACAGTCATCTTTAAAATCCAAGTTAATAAACATTCAAACATTAATATATATAATTCTGTTTTTTGTGTCATTATAACTTTTTGTGGAAGTCTGTAACTGTGAATGAAATGGAAATAAGGCAAAAGTCCATGATTAAGGACAACCATTCTAGACACTGATATACTTACCAGTGTGGTAATGTCAATCACATAGAAAAATGCTGATGAAAAAGCACCTTAAAGTTAATATATACCATATAAATGATCAATAGTCACATAAAACATGAAGACAAGTTGCCTGTGGTGCTTCAAAAGAATTGTTTATCAACTACATTAGAATTCAAAAGGTCAGGATGCAGATATGATTTGTATATTGTAAGTAGGCACACTCTTCAGTTATTTTCTAAAAGACCCTGGATTGCATTACAATTTTCTATAGAGAAAATGATCTTTTGAGAGTATAAATAATGCAAAACTTGAAGCCTTGTCTCATGACCATTGCCATTTTACAAAAAAAAGAAAAGAAAAGAAAATTGGGACTCAGTGAAACTTAAGTGATAGAACATTGTACTTGGAAGTTTAAAACAAAAATCACTTTAATTGAAGCTTATTGAAATTTTAATTTTAAATTCTTTAACCCTCTCCCCAGGCAAATTTAAACAATATAGTTTTAAAGAAAATCTAGAAAAATGTAAAGATAACTCTTCAGTTCAGTTACTCAGTTGTGTCTGTCTCTTTGCTATCCATGAACCACAGCACGCCAGACCTCCCTGTCCATCACCAACTGCCGGAGTCTACCCAAACCCATGTCCATTAAGTCGGTGATGCCATCCAACCATCTCATCCTCTGTCATCCCCTTCTCCTCCTTCCCTCAATCTTTCCCGGCATCAGGGTCTTTTCAAGTGACTCAGCTCTTTGCATCAGTTGGCCAAAGTATTGGAGTTTCAGCTTCAACATCAGTCCTTCCAATAAACACCCAGGACTGTCTAAAACTCATTTTGTAACATGCATCAATATTTTCAACATAAGCTTGTATTGTACCCTGGTCCACTTAGCACCATAATGTCCCTGTACTATAACTGAGAATCAATATATGGTCTAAACTTTATCAGTAGACATTTAATAATTATCAATTTATTTGATATGAGGCAATATTTCAAAAGTTGGTGTGCTTCAGAGTAAGCAAGTAAATAGGATCAGAATCAGAAATTATGAAACTTTTTTTTCATTTCTGTGATTGTTAATTTTATGTCAACTTGACTAAGCTGCAGTATCCAAATTTTTCCTCAAATACAAGTTTAAATGTTGCTGTGAGGGTATTTTTGGTGAGATTAATATTTAAATCAGTACATTTTAGTAAGGAAGATTTATCTCCATAATGTGGGTGGACCACATTCACTCAGTTGAAAGCCTTACACAGGAAAAAAAAAAAAAAATCTGATATCTCCCAAAGGAAAGAGGATTCTGCCTCCAGACTGTCTTTAGACTTGAGCTGCAAAATCAACAACTCTTCCCTGGGTCTCTAATCTGCCAACTTGCCCTGTAGAATTCAGAATTTACAGCTTCCATGGTTATGTCAGGCAATTAATTAAATTCTCTCGGTCTCTGTCCCGTTTCTCTTTCTCTCTGTCAACACACACACACACACCCTACATCTTTTTGGTTTTGTTTCTCCAGGGAACTCTAATACAGTTTTTGATATCACAAGTGGTTCTAGAAGAACAGAATCTTAAGGATCAATTTTCTGAATTGATTGTGGGGTTTCTAGAATTGCTTTTCTAATATGATTTGATTTTAAAAGTAAATTGTAGAGAACTGATAATTTATAGTGTGATGATGAAAAGGAAATATTGGATTTCTGTGTAGATTCAAATATCTGTTGAGAATTAAAAATACCATCATAGAATGTTCCTCATTAAATATTTACAAAAAACAAGGTTCTGAGTGACCTTGTCTTTGATACTTTGTTTTTGTTTGTTTGTTTTGTTTTGTTTTTTCAAAATAATGAGTGTAATGAGATTGGACAGTTGTTCCTAACTGAACTAGACAAAGTGGGAAAAGGAAAGCCTGAGCTCAAGAATTATAATTCCCAGCTTAAGTGTTGTATAAATGACCTGGAAATTTTAATGTCTGCCCTAAAAGAAACCAAACTCAGGCTCTTGTTCTCTGTGTGGCCAAATCACAGTATAAATTAAATTCTCAAATTGCAGGTGTCTGCAGCTAAAATGAGGGTATTGATTGAGAAGAAATGGGAGCCTGAAAATTAGAAAAAGTCTTTATAGGAAGATTCTGATGATACCGAATTATTGGAACTCTAAATTCTGATTAGTCTTCTTTGCCTGTATAAGCAGCCTCTCTCCAACTCTGTCTGAGTAGATTAACTTGCTGAGACTAGAGAAACTGCAATGGCTTACCCTGAGGTAACTGCCTTGGAAGAAACTGCTGATTCTCTTCAGGACCTATCTCACCACCCCTCTTTGTTTCTAGAACTATTTTTCTTATTGTTGTTCAGTTGCTAAGTTGTGTCCAACTCCTTGAGACCTCATGGACTGTAGCACACTGGGCTCCTCTGACTTCAACTATCTCCCAAAGGTTGCTCCACTTCATGTTCATTGAGTCAGTGATGCTATCTAACCATTGCATCCTCTCCTGTCCCCTACTCCTTTTGCCTTTAATCTTTACAGAATCAGGGGCTCTTCACATCAGATGGCAAAAGAACTGGTGTTTCAGACTCAGCAACAGTCTTTCCACTGAATATTCGGTGTTGATTTCCTTTAGGATTCATTGGTTTGATCTCCTTGCAGTCCAAGAGACTCTCAAGAATCTTCTCTACCTCCACAATTTGAAAGCATCAATTATTTGGCACTCAGACTTCTTTATGGATCAACTCTCACATAAACACGTGAGTGTTAGTCACTCAGTTGTGTCTGACTCTTTGTGAACCCATGGACTGTAACCCACCAGGTTCCACTGTCCATGGGCTTCTCTAGGCAAGAATACTAGAGTGGGTTGCCATTCCCTTCTCCAGGGGATCTTCCTGACTCAGGGATTGAACTGGGGTCTCCCACATTGGAAGCAGATTCTTTACCATCTGAGCCACCAAGGAAGCCCTATATACATGACTACTGGAAAAACCATACCTTTGACTATACTGGCATTTTTCAGTAAAGTGATGTCTTTGTTTTTTAATACACTGTCTAGGTTTTTCATAGCTTTATTCCAAGGAGCAAGAGCCTTTTAATTTCATAGCTTCAGTCACCACCCACAGTGATTTTGGAGCCCAAGAAAATAAAAATCTGTCACTGTTTCCACTTTTTTCCCTTCTATTTGCCATGAAGTGATGGAACCAGATGCCATGATCTTAGTTTTTTGAATGCTCAGTTTTAGTCCAGCTTTTTCACTCTACTCTTTCATCCTCATCAAGAGGCTCTTTAGTTCCTCTTCATTTTTTGTCATTAGAGTGGTGTCATATGCATACCTGACATTGATATTTCTCCCAACAATCTTGATTCTAGTTTATGATTCATACAGCCTAGCATTTCTCAAGATGTATTCTGCATATAAGCTAACTAAGGAGGATGACAATATACGGCCTTGACATACTCCTTTCCCAATTTTGAACCATTCTGTTGTTCCATGTCTGATTCTAACTATTGCTTATTGACCTGCACACAGGTTTCTCAGGAGACAAATAAAGTAGTCTGGTACGCTCATATCTTGAATAATTGTCCACAGTTTGTTGTGGTCCACACAGTCAAAAGTTTTATCATAGTCAATGAAGCAGAAGTAGATGTTTTTCTGGAGCTCCAATCTTAGCAAGTGTTAAAGTTGAGGTACAAAATGTGATCCAGAAGGAAGTGTGAGCAATTATTTCAGATATACAATGGAAAAATGTTTCTCACTAATAAGTCTGAAATGATAATATATTATTGAAATATATGAATTCCATATGAAATTGGTTTTCAGTTTGAATAGATCTAAACATATTGAGTTCCTACTATGTGTAAGTTATTCTTTAACAGCATCATTTTATTTATTTGTGAACTCTTCTAAGATTTTTTATATTTTCTTTGTAACTTCTCCTGTTAGTTGGTACCATCAACTTTGATTTTAATTTTAGCATCTAGATGCTGAAAATCCCTATAACTCTCCTCTAACTTCACATCTATTCATCTAGCTTCTTATTTAACATTTCTACTTGAATGTCTCACAGACATACTAATTCAATATATCTAAAACTGAACTCAACATTTTTCATTTCAAATCCACTTTTCTTATACTAAATGGAATTACCAGCCACTCAGTTGCTAGTACCAAAAACCTAAGATGATTCATCCTACACATTTCCAACCTAATTCTTTCTCTGGAATTCATTCACTTCTCTCCACTTCTACTAACTGACATCCTAGTTCAAATAGTTACTATCTTTAATGTTGACTACTAAAAATTCTTCTCATCAGTCTCTTTCTATATGTTTTCTATCTACAATTCAGTCTCTACATAGGCCTTAATTAAACATAAATCTGGTCATTATACTATCTTGCTTATTCAGTCCATTGAACATGCAATGAACTTTTTCACTCAAACATTTTCACAAGATAATCCTTCAATATGGAAAAATGTTCACTCCCACTTTTAACTAACTTAGCCTAGCTAACTCCTTCTTTCTTTTTAATGTCTCAGATTAAATATTACTTCATGCACACTTTTGATAATAAGCCAAACTTTGATTTCCCTATAACACACTCACAATACTTCATGATAAATCTTGCAAAAACTTTTTCAGTTTCTATTTTCTCTGAAAATTATTCATTTCTAAGAGGGCATAGACTCTTTCTGTCTTATTCATTGCAGTATCATTACTGGTACAATACATGTCACTTAAAGGGAATGCAATAAATATTTGCCAGATGAGTAAATGGAAGAGTGAAAGAATGAAGAGATGAATGAATGATTGAACACAATGTTTCGAAAAACCTACTGTAACAAATCACAATACTAAAAAAAAACAAACAAACACAAAACTCTGTCATTCATGACACAAGTAATGAGATCATCCACACTGATAAGAGCTGACGTATAAAATGAGAACCTATTTTCTGTGTTTAATAGCAATCTATAAGTCATTTAGAGCTTGGCTACACAACATGAATCATCTCACATGTGTCTAGTTCAAGATTTACCCTAGGAAATAAAAGAAATGAAGAAAGCTATTTTTCAAGAGTTTGGGACAAAATGACAAGATAGTGGAGGAGTAGGTGGACATGAACGCATCAGGAATACTTCTTCAAATGCAGAGGATCTCACATAGCACTAGCTGAGAGCTAATAGGAATCCCTGACGACCAGAAAGGATTATATCTATCCACACAAATCTCCATAGGATGAAGGAAGGAAGGAAAAACGAGAAGAGAGTGAATGCAACTTGACCTCCACCTAGGGGATGAAGGAACTGAAGCAGGGGAGAGATCCCTACATCATAATACAAATTTGGGATAGAGAGGAGGCATCAGAGACTGTTGGAGAGTACAGCAGCTGATCTATGATGGTCTGAATGGAGTGAGATGCACAGAGCCTTACCCACCCTGGATAGGGAGGAGGGTCCTTCAGTATTTGCCGTGGGTGTGAGCCGGAGTACAGGGATTGGAAAGCAATCCCAGGGCAAGGATTGCTGTTGATTCTGGGGAGACAGCCTGAGGGAACATGAGGGAGGAGATTGCAGCAGGAAATGCCCTTGAAGGAAATCCAGGCAGCCATGGAGGTGGGACGGTACTACTGAGTCATGCACAGTGGGTGGAGCCATCACAATAGCCTCACTCTCCCCACAAGTGGGCACTGGCAGCTGACCAATAGAGAAAGTCCCAAGAGATGGTGGCTCTTTGAGTGTCTGATGCACTGAGCAATAGAGAAGTATTTCAGACAGGGTAACCATTTGAGCACCTGCTGTGCTGGACAATAGAGAAAGACCCCAGCCAGGGGGATTTTTTGAGCATCTGCTGTGCCAAGCAATAAAGAAAGACCCCAGCCAGGGAAACCCTTTGAATACAGTTGCCAGAAGCTATAAAAAGACTCTAATAGCACCTTGTCTCATGTGCCCATGGCCGCTGGCATCCCTGCACACCTTGCTCCATGAGGTTCCCCATGATCCAAACAACTATGCCACCTTCATGTTCAGTCCTCAATGAGGAAGAACTGCCAGAGGCTAGAAAAAAAAAAAAAAAACCCTAATACCTACTGGCACATCTCTTGTGCCTGTGGCCGCCAGCACCCCTGTATACCTGTTGTTGCCAGGATCCCCACAATCCAAGCAACTGTGCCACCTCCACATCACTGGGGCAGACCCAAGTCTTCCAGGGCAGCCTCAGTAGCAAACTCCTGTGGATGACCTACATGCAAAGAGGAGATAAAACCACAATTGAATTCCATGGACAGAGTGGCTAAGGACAAGGATCAAAAATCTTTCCTCCAGCTGTACAAGATTCGGATTAAATCCACACAATCAATTAGGTATACTCTGTGTCTATGGAATGTATAAAAGGACAATAAGATTTCCCACAAAAGAAAACTCACTAGCTCTGGCAACCATGTACATTGGAGGCAAGTACATGCAAGAGTAGGGACAGATTAGAGTCTGATGTGTCCCTGTTGCAGAGAAGAAACCAATTCTGACTCCATGTTGGAAAGTGTTTCTTTGACTTGCTTTTCAGTGCTTTTGTTATCATAATCACAAATAATGGCTTCTCATAAAGGACCCTACACCTCTGCCAGACTTTAAACTAAAGTTCTTGCCTACCACCTCTCCCTCCCTTTCACATTACTTCCCCACTGCCTCTCCTTTTCTGTTCTGTCCTTTGATTTGAGTTCCTCTATTGCCTCTCTCTCTAGCTCTGTAAAAGGACCTGGCTTCCAGACTCTGACAAGATGGTTACTCTGAGACACTAGGCTGCAATCTTCTCAGTCAGCCAGCTTTCCAAATAGTTTTATGCCTTACCTCAATAAATTCCCAACAGCAAGTTCAGAGAACAGTCCAGCATTGGAGGGCCTCCTAGGGTGGCAGAGATGGAACTAGCACTCTGTAAACATTTTTTTTTCTCTTTTTTTTTCCTGTTTCTCTTACTTTTTCTATTTTTTCCTCTTTTCTTTCCTTTTTCATATTGTTCTCATATTCTTTCTTTATTATTCCTTTAATTTTTATTTTAATAAGCTATTTTCTCCATTTTTAAAATGTCATATTTAAATAAATTTATTTTATTATTTTTTACAGTCATGATTGCTCTCTTCTTTTTTGACTCTTCTTTTTATCTTTTTTTGCCTCTTTTTTCTCTCTTCTTTTCTCTTTGTAAGTGTGCACATTTTTAGATGTTCCTGGCTAATGAGTGCTGCTTTCACCATTAGTCTTAGAGTTTTGTCCTCTCTGCTGTCAGGCCTGTCAAGTCTTGGTGCTATAGTAAGGGGTTGAACCTGAACTCCCAAGGTAGGAAACTGGAGTCCAGGACTTTGGATCATTAGAGAACTCCCAATCCCATGGAATATTAATTGATGAAAAATTAAAGCCTCCCAAGGGCTTCCATCTCAACATTAAGGCCAAGATCCACCCAAAGGCCAGAAACATCCAGTGGCAGATGTCTCAAGTCAAACCATTAGCAAAACAGAAACACAACCACGCCCATTAGTAGAAAGACTGCCTAAAGCCATACCAGGCCCAGAGATACCCAAAAGACACCACTGGACATGGCACAGCCCATTAAAGAGACAATATACAGCTCCATCCAACAGAGCATAGGCACAAGTCCTCCCAGTTGGGAAACCTTCACAAGGCATTGGTCCAATCCCACCCACGAGGGGCATACTAAACAATTAAGAGAAACTATGACCCTCCAGCCTGAAGAAAGGAGACCCTAAAACACGGTAAATTAAACAAAATGAAAGAGTAACATGCAGCAGATGAAGGCACATATTAAAAGCTCACAAGAACAAACAAATGAAATAAGCAGTCCACCTGAAAAGGAGTTCTGATTACTGATAGTAAAAATGATCCAATATCTTGGAAGTAAAATGGAGGCACAGATAAATATACTGGAAGCACATACTGAGAAGATACAAGAAAGGTTAACAAGGACCTAGAAGAATTAATGAACAGATGATCAGCAATGCACAACAAAATAACCGAGATTGAAAATACACTCCAATACTTTGGCCATTTAATGAGAACTGAGTCTTTGGAAAAGACCCTGATGCTGGGAAAGATTGAAGGCAAGAGGAGAAGGGAATGAGAGAGGATGAGCTGGTTGGATGGCATCACAGACTTGATGGACATGAGTTTGAGCAAGCTCACGGAGTTGGTGATGGACAGGGAAACCTCGTGTGCTGCAGTCCATAGGGTTGTGAGAGTCAGACATGACTGAGCAACTGAACTGAACTAAAAAATAACACTAGTGGGAGCCAATATCAGACTATCTGAGGCAGAAGGACAGATAAGTGAGCTGGAACATAGAATGGTGGAAATAACAGAGCCAGAGTAGAATAAAGGAAAAAAGAATGAAATAAAATGAGGACAGTTTCAAAGACCTCTGGGACAATATTAGAATAATATGGCTCCCAGAAGAAGGAAATAAAGGGTATGAGAAATATTTGAAGAGATTGTAGTCATAAATTTTCCTAATGTGGAAAAGGAAATAACCATCCAAATCCAGGAAGCCCAGAGATTTCCATACAGGATACAACCCAGGAGAAGCATGCCAAGACACATATTAATCAAACTAACAAAAATTAATCCCAAAGAACAAATATTCAAAGCAGGAAGGGAAGAGCAACAAATAACGTATGAGGGGATCCCCATAAGGCTACCAGCTGATCTTTCAATAGAAACTTTACAAACCAGAACGGAGTGGCAGTATGCACTTAAAGTGATAAAAGGAAAAAAAAAAAAAAAAAAAAAAAAAAACTACATTCAAGATTATTCTATCCAGCAAGGATCTCATTCAGATTTGAAGGAGAAATAAACTCTACAGACAAGAAAAATTTAAGAAGATTCAGCATCATCAAAACAGCTTTACAAAAAATGCTAAAGGAACTTTACTCAACAGGGAACGCTAGAGAAAGATAAGGCCTATGAAAACAAATTAAAAACAATAAGATGAATAGTCATAGGATCATACTTATCAATAATTACATTAAATGTAAATGGCCTAAAACTCCACACAAAGAGCACAGGTTGGCTGAATGGATACAAAAATAAGAACCCAATATATGCTCTCTTCAAGAGACCTACCTCAGATCTAAGGACACATACACACTGAAAGTGAGGGGTTGGAAAAAGTTATACCATGCAAATGGAAATCAAAAGAAAGTGGGAGTAACAATACTCATCAGATAAAATAGACTTTAAAATAAAGACCATTACAAGAGACAAAGAAGGACACTACATGGTAATCAAGGGATCAATCTAAAAATATAACAATTATAAATATATATGCACCCAACATAGAAGCACCAAAGTAAATAAGACAAATAGTAACAATAATCAAAATGCAAGTAAACAGTAACACAATAATAGTAGGGGACTTTAATACTCTACTCACACTAATGGACAGATAGAAAATTAATAAGGAAACACAAGCTTTAAATGATATATTGGGCCAGTTGCACTTAATTGATATCTATACGGCATTTCGTCCAAAATAGCAGATTTCACTTTTTTCTCAAGTGAACATGGAACTTTCTCCAGGATAGATAGTATCTTGAGTCACAAATCAAGGTTTGGTGGACATAGAAAAATTGAAATCATTTCAAGCATCTTTTCTGAATACAATGCTATAAGAATAGATACAATTTACTGGGGAAAATCTACAAAAACAAACAATCACATGGAGGCTAAGCAATAAGCTTCTGGATAAACAATAGATCACTGAATAAATCCAAAAGGAAACCAAATACACCTAGAAAGAAAATACAATGAAAACACAACAACTCAAAATCTATGGGGTGCACTAAAAGCAGTGCTAAGAGGGAATTTCATACCAATACAAGTCTACCTCAAGAAATAAGAAAAACATTGAATAAACAACCTAAACTTACACCTAAAGTGACTAGAAAAAGAAGAAGAAAAACCCTCAAAGTTTATAGAAGGAAAGAAATCATAAACATAAGAGCAGAAATAAATGAAAAAGAAATGAAGGAGACAATAACAAAGACCAATAAAACTAAAAGTTGATTCTTTGAGAAGATAAAAAAAAGATTGACAAACCATTTGCCAGACTCATGAAAAATAAAGGGAAAAGACCCAAGTCAATGAAATTAGAAATGAAAAAAAAAAAAAAGTTACAACAGACAACACAGAAATTTGGAGTCTGTGGGAGAGGGTGAGGGTGGGATGATTTGGGAGAATGGCATTGAAACATGTATAATATCATATATGAAACGAGTCGCCAGTCCAGGTTTGATGCATGATACTGGATGCTTGGGGCTGGTGCACTGAGACGACCCAGAGGGATGGTAAGGGGAGGGAGGAAGGAAGGGGGTTCAGGATAGGGAACACGTGTATACCTGTGACAGATTCATGTTGATGTATGGCAAAACCAATACAATATTGTAGAGTAAAAAAAATAAATAAATAAAAATAAATCAATGAGAAAAAAATTAAAAAAAAAAGAAATACAAAGGATCACACGAGACTACAGTGAGCAATTATATGGCAATAAAATGGTCAATCTTGAAGAATACAGCAAATTCATAGAAAAGTGCAAACTTCCAAAACTGAACCAAGAATAGAAATTATAAACAGACCTATCTCAAGCAAAGAAACTGAAAATGTAACCAAAAATCTTCTAACAAACAAAAGCCCAGGGCCAGATGGTCTCATAGGTAAATTCTACCAAAAGTTTAGAGAAGAGGTACATCTATCCTGTTCAAACTCTTCCAGAAAATTGCACAGGAAGGAAAACTCCCAAACTCATTCTATGGGGTCACCATCACCCTGGTACCAAAATCAGACGAAAATGTCACAGAAAAAGAAAATTACAGGCCAATATCACTGATGAACATAGAAGCAAAAATCCTCAACAAAATTCTAGCAGACAGAATCCAACAACACATTAAAAGAATGAAATGTCATGATCAAGTGAGCTTCATCCCAGGGATGCAATGATCCTTATATGTACACAAAGCAATCAATATGATACACCATACAAACAAATTGAAAGGTAAAAATCATATGATCACCTCAATAGATGCAGAGAAAGCTGTTGACAAAATTCAACATCCATTTATGGAAAAAAAATAACTCTCCAGAAAGTAGACATAAAAGGGATGTAACTAAGCATAATAAAGGTCAGATGACAAACTCACAGCAAACATTATTCTCAATGGTGAAAAACTAAAAGCATTTCCTCTGAGATGAGTAATAAGACAAAGGTGCCCATTCTTGCCACTATTATTCAACATAGTTTTAGAATTTCTAGATACAGCAATCAGAGAATAAAAATAAATGAATGGAATCCAGAACTATCACTGTTTGCAGATGACATGATACTATACATGGATAACCCTAAAGATGTCACCAGAAAATTACTAGAGCAAATGACATAATACTATACATAGAAAACCCTAGCAACACCACCAGAAAATTACTAGAGCTTATCAATGAATATAGCAAAGTTGCAGGAAATAAAATCAATACACACAAATTTATTGTATTCTTTTACACTGACAATGAAAAATCAGAAAGAGAAATTAAGGCAATAATCCCATTCATCATGGCAACAAAAAGAATAAAATACCTAGGAACAAACTTAAGGAGACAAAATAACTTTATAGAGAAAACTATAATAAACTGATGAAACAAATCAAAGATGACACAAAATCAGATGGAGAGATATATCATGTTCTTGGATTGGAAAAGTCAATATTGTGAAAATGACTATACTACCCAAAGCAATCTACAGATTCAATGCAATCCCTATCAGGCTACCAATAGTTTTTTTCACAGAATTAGAACAAACAGTTTCCCAATTTGTATGGAAACATACAAGATCTAAATAGCCAAAGCAATCTTGAGAAAAAAGAAAGGAGCTGGAGAAATCAATCTGCTTGACTTCAGACTATAATACAAATATACAGTCATCAAGACAGTATGGTACTACTACAAAAACTGAAATATAGATGAATGGACAAAGAAAGCCCAGAGGTAAATCCATGCACCTTATTTTTGAAAAAGGAAGCAAGGATACACAGTAGACTAAAGCTGCCTCTGCAGTAAGTGGTGCTGGTTAAACTGGACAGCTGCATGTAAAATAATGAAATTAGAACACTTTCTAACACCATACACAAAATAAGCTCAAAATGGATTAAAGACCTAAATGTAAAATCAGAAACTATAAAACTCTTAGAAGGAAACCATAGGCGAACACTCTTTGACATAAATCACAGCAAAATCCTCATGATCCACCTCCTAGAGTAAAGCAAATAAAAATAAAAATAAACAAATGAGACCTAATTAGGCTTAAAAGCTTTTTCACAGCAAAGGAAACTATAAACAAGGTGAAAAGACAACCCTCACGATGGGAAAAAATAATAGGATATGAAGCAACTGACAAAGGATTAAACTCCAAAATATATAAACAGCTCATGTAACTCAATAAAAGAAAAACATACAACCCAATAAAAAATTGGGCAGAAGACCTAAACAGAAATTTCTCCAAAGAAGACATACAAGTGGCTAATAAACACATGAAAGAATGCTCAATATCACTCATTATTAGAAAAATGCAAAGCAAAGCTCTGGGACAACCCAGAGTGATGTGGTGGGTAGGAAGGTGGGAAGGGGGT
This sequence comes from Bubalus bubalis, assembly GCF_019923935.1. Taxonomy (NCBI): domain Eukaryota; kingdom Metazoa; phylum Chordata; class Mammalia; order Artiodactyla; family Bovidae; genus Bubalus; species Bubalus bubalis. The sequence goes on along the minus strand of NC_059181.1, from coordinate 103,103,691 downwards.
TTAGGATGGTGGGACACATGTGCAGCCATGGCTGATTCATGTTGATGTATGGCAAAAACCACCACAATATTGTAAAGTAATTAGCCTCTAATTAGAATGAATTAATTAAAAAAAAAAAACCTACAATGAGACATCACCTCACACCTGTCAGAATGGTCATCATCAAAATGTATACAAACAAGAAATGCTGAAGAGGGTATGGAAAAAAGGGAATCTGCTTGGACCCTTGGTGGGAATGCAAATTGATATAGCCACTATGGAGAACAGTATGGAGGTTCCTTCAAAAACTTTGAATATAGCTATCATATGACCCCAAAATTCCACTACTGGGCATGCACCTTGAGAAAAATGTAATTGAAAAAGACACATGAAATCCAATATTCATATCAGCACTCTTTACAATAGCTAGGACTCGAAGCATTGTAGATATCCATTGGCAGATGAATGGATAAAGAATTTGTGGTACATATGTATAATAGAATATTACTCAGCCATAAAAAGGAATGCATTTGACTCAGTTCTAATAAGATGGATGAACATAGAGCCTATTATATAGAGTTAGATAAGTTAGAAAGAGAAAGACAAATATGGTATATTAACATATATATATGGAAACAGAAAGATGATACTGGTGAACCTATCTGCAGGGCAGCAATGGAGATGCAGACATAGAGATGGAGACATAGAGAACAGACTTGAGGATACAGTGTGGGCAAGGAGAAGATGGGACAAATTCAGAGAGTAACATCGAAACATTTACATTACCATATGTAAAACTAGATAGTCAGTGGAAATTTACTTTATAACCCAGAGAGTTCCAATCTGGTGCTCTGTGACAACCTAGAGGGGTTGGATGATCTGGGAAGTGGGAGAGAGGTTCAAGAGGCAGAGGATACATGTATACTATGGCTGATTTATAATGACATATGGCAGAAATCAACACAATATTGTAATGCAATTATCCTCTAATTAAAAATAAATATATATTTTTAAATTAACAAAAAAGATTTGGGGACATTTATAATACAAAGATGTATATCATACATAAAAATATATTTATGTATTTATAGTTCAAGTTCAGTTTAAAACAATATTGAAAAGATAAATTCCGTTTTAAATGTGTTGAAAACATCCATTTTGTGATTATGGGATACTTTGTAACTTTAGTCACCTACAATGTGAAACACTGCTAACTGCTTACAAAACATCCACTTCTTTCTTATTAGTAGTATTCTTAAGGTATCAAAAAAAGCTTAATTACTTCATTTATGAAGCTTTTTTTTTGCATCTAGGAGTGATCATGTGACAAAATTATGAATATATAAAAAGGTTTTAGGGAGAGATTTGGCATTTCTTGTAAGATGTCAATGTTTTAATCTTTATCACTTTTTATTATTCTTCAATGGAATGTGAATGATATGATTTGAATAGGAGCATCCACTTTGTAACTTATTTTTAAATTTGGCTGCTTTGGGTCTTAGTTGCAGCGTGCAGATCTTTGTTGCAGCCTTTGGGCTTAGTTGCCTCATGATGTGGGATGTGTGGATGTGAGATCTTAGTTCCTCAACCAGTGATGAAACCTACCTTCCTTGCATTGCAAGGTGACTTCTTAACCACTGGACCATCAGGGAAATTCCCCATTTTGTAACTTTGAATATAGAAATTATATACTAAGGATGACTGAACAGAAAGATAGGAGACTGAGGACATTCTATAGAAGTTGCAGCAGTTCTAGAAGGCCCAGTATCCACCCTCTTTGCTTCTTGATATTTGGGAAAGTTAAACCATTATTGGTTAAGTCTGAGTTATTGGTTTTCTCTTTTGTACATTTTATAGTGTTTCTTGTTTGACACCGTTATCAACTATGGCAGTATTGATTTTTTTTTTTTTGTAATTTAAAGGATATTGAAATTATCATTTTATTACATAACTTATTTAAGCATATTACACAAATTGTGAATATTTAGCTTTATGAAATTTCATAAAGTGAGCAGAAATGTGTAACCACCACCAATATCAAGAAAAAATAACACTCTAGGAATCCCCATTGCACCTTGTTCTAGTCACTATTTAAACCAGTCTGTACCTTGATTTCTACTGCCTGTTTTATAACTTTATATTAATGGAACAATAAACATGTACTCTTGTGTCTAGCTTCTTTTGTCAAGCATTATGTTTGTGAAATTCATCCATGTTGTTGCTTATTGAAGTAATTCACTCATATTCATTACTTTATAACAGTATTTTCAATGTGTGGCTTCTAGATCAGCAGAATCAGGATCACCTGAGAACTTGTTAGTCATGCAACTTCTTGGGTTCAACCCAAGAACTTTTGAATTAGAAATTCTGGGGAGTGGTGACAAGCAATTTATGCTAAATTGCCCTCAGGATTGTGATGCATGCTAAGTTTAAAACTGCTGCTATATAAAGATCCACTGTAAAACGGGGTACTATTTTTCCATTATATTGATCCACATTTGGTTAATATAGTTTGGGCTAGAAGTTGAAAAAAATTTTATGTAGAAGGCCAGACAGTAAAACTGTTTGGCTTTAGATATATGGTTTATATGGCAGCTACACAACTCTGCCATTGCAGTGAGAAAGCAGATATGGATGAGAATGAACATGACTGTGTTCCAATAGAATTTTATTTACCAAAATAGATGGCAGGCAAAATTTGACCTGCTGACCACAGTTTGCCAGTCCTGGGTAGGGCCATTATATATCATACCACCATGATTATTTTTGTACCTGTTTTCGATGAGCATTTGTCTATTTTACAATTAAGTACATAACTAGAATTGACATTTCTTGGTTACAGCATTAAGTACAAGTTCAGTTTACGTAGGCTCTACCCAATATGTTTCCAAAGTATGCAAATTTTTAGTCCTTTGAGTAGTATACGGTTATTCCAGTTAGTTTATATCAGCACTGATACTTGGTATTTTCATTCTTCTTCATTTAAAATCCTGAGTGACATCTAAAAAGAATTAAATAACTCCATGAAATTCAGAGCTATATTTTTATTGCAATAAAGCACATTATAGCTAGATTGAATAAAAACATTGTATATTTGTATATTATTTGGCTTCTCATATACTATTATGTAGTTATACATTTCAAAAGAGAAGGCGGTTTAAAATGAAACATTAATTCAATGAAAAAGGGTAAAAGAGTTCTCTTCTTCATATATCGCAGAAATCTTACAAGTAATTGGTGATTAAAAATTAAATAAATTATACAAATGTAATTTAAAGCTGTGAGAATGGGTTTATAAAGGTATATCAAAAGATGAAATTCAATGTTGAAATACTAAATTACCAGCAGAAGTGAAATAGTATCCTTTTAGTAGGCCATTTATTTTAAAAATAATGCTAAGAGAACACCAAGCAGGACAAATACTAAGGAATCTATACCTAGGTATATTTTATTCAAACTAGAAAATCAAAAACAATGGGGGAAAAAAAAAAAAAAAACACTTGAAAGAAGCCAGGGGGCAGGGGTACACCTTACTTAGAGAAAGTCAATAAAAGAATTACATTGAACTTCTCTTCAGATGGGGTTCCCTGTTGGCTCAGATGGTCAAGAGTCTGTTTGCAATGCAAGAAACCTGGGTTCGATCTCTGGGTCAGGAAGATCCCCTGGAGAAAGAAATGGCAACCCACTCCAATATTCTTGCCTGGGAAATCCATTGGGCAGAGGAGCCTGGCAGACTATAGTCCATGGGGTCACAAAAGTGCGGACACTACTTACCGACTAAACAATAACAACAAAGCAGAATAAAACAAATAATAGAGATTAGATTAGAAATCAATGATTGAAATAAATCAATAAACAAAAATCAATGGGATCAAAAGTCATTCTTTCAAAAGATCAATAAAATTCATAAAACTCTAGCCACAGTAACTAGGAAAAATAGAGAAGACATAATTTACTAACATCAGAAATGCAAGAAGGTATTGATACCACGAATATTAAAAGGATAATAAAAATACTTTGAACAACTCTATGCTCACAAATTTGATAACATAGATGAAATGCACTAATTCCTTGACAGACACAATCAGTCAAAACTATTTTAGGAAGAAATAGTTTGAATAAGCCTATGTGTATTTAAAATATTGAATAAATAATTAATAACCTTCCACAACAGACAGCACCATTCCCAGATGTGTTCACTGGTGACTTTTACCAATATTTAAAGAAGTTTATCCAAATTTCTACTACTTCTTCCAGAAAATAGAAACAGAGGAAGCATGTCATAACATACTATAAGGCCAGCATCATCCTAAGACTTAAATGAGGCACAGGCATTGCAACAAATGAAAACTATAAACCAATGTCTCTAATGATCATAAAAGCAAAATCCTCAACAAAACATTAGCAAATTAAATCTAACATTGTATGAAGAGAATTATACAATCCCAAGTATGTAACCCTGGTTCAACATTTGAAAATCAATTAATGCAACCCATCACATCAACTGACTAAAGAAGAAAAATCACATTAACTATATCAATAAATACAGAAAAGTCACTTGATGAAATCTAAAGCTATTCATGTTAAAAAAATAACTCTCAACAAACTAAGAATACAGAGGAACTTCCTCAACTTAATAAAGAATATTCACAAAAACCAACAGGTAACATCACAGTTATTGATAAGGAACTATGTTCTTCACCACTAATACCAGGAACAAGACAAGAATGTCCCATAACACTGCTCTACTATGCATTATCATACCCAAAACCCTAGCTAATGCAATAGGAAAAGAAAATATAACATATGTAAAGTGGGAAGGAAGAAATTTAACTGTGTTCATAGATGACACTAAAGAACTGTCAAAAAAAAAAAAAAAAAAAAAAAAAAAAACTCCTGGATCTACCTAGTGATTAAGCAAGATTGCAGGATACAAGATGAATGCACAAAAGTCAATTTCTTTCTTATATACAAGGAATGAACAAGTAGAATTCAAGATTAAAAATCATAGTTTTTCAGATTTATATCTAAGTACTTCATTTACTTTACTTAGGTATAAATCTGACAAACTATGTGCAAGATCTGGAAGAGGAAGTCTATAAAGCTCTGATGAAAGTAATCAAAAACTACATAAGTGGAGAGATACTTCATGTTCATGAATGGGAACATTCAATATTATAAGATATTGAAGGAGATGAACAAAGCTAGAATGCTGATATTACCCCAACTTCAAAACTTACATTAAATCTATAGCAATCAAGACAGTGTCAAATAGTATCGATTAGACAAATAGATCAATGGAACAGAATAGAGAGCTCAGACACAGCCGCACACAGATATAGTCAACTTACCTTTGACAAAACAGCACAGACAAGGATAGTCTTTTCAACAAATGGTGCTAGACACAGAACTTATATCCTTCATAAAAATTAATCCATAATGGATCATAGACATGAATGGAAAATGCAAAACTATAAAACAAAACTATAAAACTCCTAGAGATAACATAGGTGAAAATCTAGATAGCCTTGACAAAGATGTGATTCTTTTTTTTTAATCTATCCCTTTATATTTTATTTAGTTTTTTTCTTTTCTTTTTTTTATTTTATTTTTTAACTTTACAATATTGTATTGGTTTTGCCATATATCAACATTCTTCAAGAAAATAATAATTAACTGGAAATTCAATAAAATGTTTTTTAAAAGTGCTCTCTATGAGACACTGAAAAGAATGAGAAGACAAGCCACAGACTGGGGAAAAATATTTGTAAAGGATGTCTCTGATAAAGAATTATTATCCCAAATATATAAAGAATTCTTAAAACTCAAGAAATAATAAAAAAAAACCAGTTAAAAATAGAAAAAGATTTTCAATTATTTTGGATAAATACCCAGAAGTGGAATTGCTGGACCATATGGTAGTTCTGTTTTTAATTTTTTGAGGAACCTCCATACATTTTATATTTTGCTTTCCCACCAACAGTGTGTAAGTGTTTCAATTTCTCCACATTCATTCCAACAATTGTGCTTTGTTTTTTGATAATAGCCATCCTGACAAGTGTGAGGTGATATCTTATGTTTTTGATCTACATTTCCTTAAAGATTAGCAGTGTTGAGCATTTTTCTATGTACCTGTTAGCCGTTCATATGTTTTTTTTTTTTTTTTTTGAGAATTATCTATTCAAGTCTATTGTGCACTTCTTAATTGGGTCACTAGTTTTGTTTTTACTACGCAGTTGTAGGATAGTAAAAATATTTTTTTTTTACGTATTTTGGAGACTAATCCCTTATCAGATATATGGTTAGGAGATATTTTCTCTCATCTGAAAGGGATAGCATCCCCATGTTCACTGAGCACTATTCATAATTGTTGTTGTTCAATAGCTAAGCCATGTTCAACTCTGTGACCCCATGAACTGTAGCATACCAGGCTTCCCTGTCCTTCACTGTCTCCTGGAGTTTGATAAAACTCATGTCCATTGTGTTGATTGGTGATGCCATCCAATCATCTCATCCTCTGTGACCCCTTCTCCTCCTGCCCTCAATTTTTCCCAAACTTCTCCATTTCTGCAAATGGAAAAATGTAAATTTACATATTGGTGCCCCTGTTTGATAGGGCTGTTTCTTTGATATCGAGGTGCATAAGCTGTCTGCATGATTTAGAGATAAACTCCTCGTGGGTGTCTTTGTTTGCAAATATAGTTCCATTCTGAGGGTTGCCTTTTTGTTACGTTTATGGTTTCTTCTGCTGTGCTGGGGCTTTTAAGGAAAATTAGGTTCCATTTATTTATGTTTGTTTTATTTTTCATGATTCTAAGAGGTGGGTCAAAAAAGAACTTTCTTTATTTTATGTCAAAGCTTGTTCATATACTTTTATTTAGAATTTAATCTATTTGGAGTTTGTTTTTGTGTATGCTGTTAGGGAGTATTCTAATTGCATTCTCACTATCATTTCTTAAAAAAACCTGAACATTGCTCTCCATAGTGTCTGTTACTGATTGACCTTTACACTAACAACATAGAAGGGTTCCTTTTTTCCCACCCTTTCTCCAGCATTTATTGTTTGCTCACTTTTGGACAATGGTGGTTGTGAACTGTGTGAAGAAATTATTGTTGTTCAGTCACTCAGTCGTGTCTAACTCTTTGCGACCCCATGAATTGCAGCACACCCGTCTTCCCTATCCTTCATAATCTCCCAGAGTTTGCTCAAACTCATGTCCATTGAAATCAGTGATGCCATCCAACCATCTCATCCTCTGTTAAATCCCTTCTCTCCCTGCCTTCAATCTTTCCCAGCATCAGGGTCTTTTCCAATGATTCAGCTTTTTGCATCAGATGGCCAAAGGATTGCAGCTTCAGCTTAATCATTCATCAGTCCTTCCAATGAATAATCAGGGTTGATTTTGTTTAGGATTGACTGGTTTGATCTCTTTGCTGTCCAAGGGACTTATATTATTCACAATAACCAATATGTATAAAAACCTAGTCCATCAACAGATAAGTAGATTTAAAAAAAATGTTGTAGATACATAGAATGGCATACTATACAGCCTTTAAGAAAAAGAGGAAATTTGCAATATATGGCAACATGAATGAATCTTGAGGACATTATGCTAAGTGAAATAAGACAATCGTGGAAAGATAAATACTTAATTATTCCATTTATATGAAGTAGCTAAAAATAACCCAATTCCTAAAATTCAAGAATAGAATAATGGTTTCCACAGGTCAGAAAGAGAGAGAAATGGATAGTTACTTATCAACAAGCATAAAATTTCAGTTTAGCAAGAATATGCTCTAGAGATCTGCTGTATAACATTGTGGTCAATTATAAAATATTGTAAGCTTAAAAGTGCGTTAAGAGAGTAGATGTCATACTAAGTGTACTTTCACAGTAAAACTGTTTTAAGGAAAAAATGGGCAAAAACTGAACAGATGCTTCACCAAAGATGATATACAGATAACAAATATGCATAAAAATATGCTCAACATAAAATATCATTTGAGAATTGCAATTTAAAATAACATTGGGATACCACTATATACCAATTAGAATGGTGAAAATTCAAATGATGACAAGGATATGGAGCAACAGGAACTATCATTCACTTTTGATGGGAATGAAAAATGGCAAAGCAGCTTTGGAAGACAGTTTGGCAGATTCTTACAAAATGAAACGTATTGTTAGCATAGGATTCAGCAACTGTGTTCCTTGACATATATCCAAACAAAATGAAAATTTACTTCCACACAAAAACTTGCACGCAGATGTTTATATTTGCTTTATTCATTATTTGCAAAACTTGGAACAACCAAGATGTCCATCAGTATTTGGATAAGTAAACTGTGGTACGTCTGGACAATGGACTATTATTGTCAGCACTATAGAAAGAAATGAGCTTTCAAGACATGGAAAGATGTGGAAGAACCTTAAGTGTATACATATATTACTAAGTTAAAGAAGACTGTCTGAAAAGGCTATATTCTATATGATTTAGTCTATATGGCATTCTGATAAAAGCAAAAATATGAAGATAGTAGTAAAACCAGTGATTTTCAGGGTTTATGGAAGGCAACAGGATACACAGGCAAAGCACAGAAGATTTTTAAGACAATGCAACTATTTTGAATGAAATTGTAATGGTAGATAAGTAGAATTACATATTTGCCAAACCCACCACATGTGCACCACCAAGGGTAAACCCTAATGTAAACTATGAACTTTCTAAAGGAAGAAATAATTAATAACATATTTAAGGTATCTGGGATCCCAAATAGGCTTATCTTACATGTCAAATCTAGTGATTAGTAGTAGCTGCCTATAATACTTCGTTTACAAATATGATGAAACCAGGTCCAGGCTCAGTTGCATAATGCATTCGTTTTGTTTCTCTTGGCTGTAAGAGGGCACACACCCTTAATATGTATTGACCCTGTAAAAATCTTTTCAGTTCACTTTGGTCTAGGTCATTTCAATTCAATTCAACTGAACAAGAAGAGAAAAGTGATTTTTTTCAGTATAAAATTTAGAAGTTATTCCCCAGGATCATATACTTCATCCAGAAAAGAAGTCTAAGGACCCATATGTTAGTATGAACAGGGTCAAATGATAAAACAGATTGGAAGATAGTTAAAAAGAAGAAGGAAAGTATTTAAATGGGACAAAAATGGAATATACAATCTTGAAAGACTAATTAAGCTAGGTCTTGAAGAAGTGTTTTTAAAGGCAGAGAGAAAAAGAGAATAAGAAATGGAAAGAAATGGAAAATGAATAAGTGGTAGATGCTATTTTCTTTTTAGACCTTTGTGAGGCTGCCCAAGTAGAAGCAATTAAGTTCAAAAGTGGTTATTCTCTAGGCTTCTTCTTTTATTTTGCTTTTTGTTTTTACACCTCCACTTATCTTTTCACATGTAGTAACTTACATACAACACAATACTTACAATTAGACTAGATGTAATAATACAGTAATGCAAAGACACATACTTAGTACCTTTATCTTTATGTCCTAAATCAGGAATCACCAGTCTAGCATGATTAACGCAATGAGGGAAAAAGAGAAAGGAGGAGGGAAAGAGGGAGGAAGAGTCATACAAAATTTACAGAAAAAAAAAATTCAAAAACACCATCTATGAAAATGAATAAATAGATATAATAAAGTAATTTTAAAGATTTTCATTCCTATTTCCTTGTGGCAATTATTCATATAATTATTGTTTTCTTCTATCTTCTCTGCAACCTTTATAAGAACTCAGTTGTGGAAAAGTCTAATAGAGGTGGCTTATTTAATGCTTGACCTATACTTTCCATGGCTAGTAAATTATATTAAGAACAAAAATTATACTGTTTTCAATATAGCTACATCCTTTCTCACTCAACTGCTATTCTGGAAGGCAAAATGATTTCTTACATAGGACCTACAGACCTCATTCAGTGTAATAATTTCTCGTTATATCTATCAACATAAATTTCACTTAAATCTTTTATGTTTGTTAAATAGATGCTCATTTGAAAAAGCTTATGAAGGTCCCTTTTATTTTAAAATAGTCTGTGCTAGTCTGTGTCCCACTATTAACTACTATCACAACACTCAGTTGAACATTTCCCATATGGATCTTGTCACAAATTGTTTCTTTTTTATTTGTCTATGATATTTTCCCTCTAGAATGTAAAAATTCTAATGTATAACAAGGACCACCTGTATCTTATTCAACATTCTATTACCAGTGCCAAAGTGTCTGGCACATAGGGACCCTCAAAAATTACATTTTATTTAAGCAAATGGATACACCACAAATAAACCTTAAAATGTATCTTGATACCATCATATATCAAATGTCTTGAAAATTGGATAACTTCTTGAAACAGTTATGTGAAGAAAAATAAATGTCTTGGTGGGTGGGGAATGGGGAGAGTTGAAGCAAACACAAAATGTCTAGCAGTCAAATTGAAACAGAGAGCTCATTTAAGTTGATGAATAATGTATCCAAACATTCTAAAGGTCATTTCAATGTTACTGGAGCCACAAATAGGTAAATAAATTAACCAAGACAAATTTCCTCTCATTATTAATGAATGATTTTTTCAGTCAAATTAGTAAATCAGTTTTAAGAATGTTTCAGCAAAGTCTAGTATTAAGACTTAAATATATTACAAAAATAAACAACAGATAATAATTGGGGTCACAAGCAGGATTCTTTAGTTAACAGTTACAATCCCAGGACCCCTTATATCCTTTGAAATTTTGTGGTAGGTTTATCCCTTTAATCCAAATTTAAATATTCAAAAGACGACTGTATTTCTAAAGGAAATGTGCTAGAGCTTAGGTGCTGCTCTAAGTCAGTGAATAATTATTTTGATTACACTGCAATCAAAAAGCGAGCATTACTGATGACTCTTTATTGAGGAAAATCAAAGTAATTAGAATGTGTATCTTCTCTCCAGATCAGAAGAATTAGTTTACTTTAATCCTTGTGAGTTTCTGAAAGTTTTTACACCATCAGATACTAGTCTTGTCATTTAGGCTCTCTGATATTGCACAGGAATTAAATGTAAGGGACATAGTAAAGAATTAAATATATAATTTTAATTTAAAAATTATGGAAATAGTCATACATTTTTAATGAATGCATTAATATTTCTGTTATACCATTTCACTCCAAAAGAAGAATTACATAGAAATTCTATAATGAAAGAAGTTTATCTTTAAGAGTGTATTTGAAATTTGAAATTGTGGCAAAGAAGTACTAAGGAATTAAAAACCAAATGGAAAATAAAGGTACTTCACCTTGTAAATCTAATCTCCATTTAATATAACTCTGTTATATGTATCAAAGCACGAAGATAATGATTGATTTCAGAACAAAATGGACATACGGTTTCTGTTACTTATTATGATGATAAATATGGATGAACAAACAGGATACAACAGAAGTCCCAACAACTTTCACAGAAATAATCTGAGTACTTAGTGTGTCTGTATCCACAAGACAGGGATTTGGACAGGAAATGTTTTAAAAGATAGAAGTGCTATGATCCTCCCATTGATAAACATTAAACAATAAGGTATTGTTTTACATTTGAACTATTATGCCAGGAAAAGCAAGCAGAGAATTTTCCTCAATCATCGGCTTATATAAACGTTCAGTTTACGTTATCTGTGAAGAACTGTTCTCCATGTTTCACATTTCTGAACAGATTGTCCTGAAGGAAAGGAAAAAAATGCAAGATATGATGGTCAGTATCTGAAATATGTTTTATCTTGTTTTGATATTTTAAACCAGTCTTTAATTTTCTTCCCATCATGTATCCCCTTCTGAATCCTTATTATGTAACACTTAACCCAGCTCCTGTAATTTGCGTACTCCCACACCCACACATACACACACCTGAGACAATATATATCCAAGTCTTATCAGCAAATAGACTGAGCATCAATTTATACCTTTATTCTGGTTTGAAAACATGAGCTAGGTTTATGAAATGTCTCTCTTGGAGACAATTTTATTAAAGTGAATTAGCGAGATTTAACAGTTGAGAATAGTTTGAATAGCATTAGCATTACATGTATTTTTTTAAAGATTATATAATAGTATTTGACTATAAAATCGCCGGTGCCTGTTTTTTTTTTTTTTGTTTTGTTTTGTTTTGTTCTTCAATTTTATTTTATTTTTAAACTTTACATAATTGTATTAGTTTTGCCAAATATCAAAATGAATCCACCACAGGTATACATGTGTTCCCCATCCTGAACCCTCCTCCCTCCCCATTCCATCCCTCTGGGTCGTCCCAGTGCACCAGCCCCAAGCATCCAGTATCATGCATCGAACCTGGACTGGCAACTCCTTTCATACATGATATTTTACATGTTTCAATGCCATTCTCCCAAATCTTCCCACCCTCTCCCTCTCCCACAGAGTCCATAAGACTGTTCTATACATCAGTGTCTCTTTTGCTGTCTCGTACACAGGGTTATTGTTACCATCTTTCTAAATTCCATATATATGTGTTAGTATACTGTATTGGTGTTTTTCTTTCTGGCTTACTTCACTCTGTATAATAGGCTCCAGTTTCATCCACCTCATTAGAACTGATTCAAATGTATTCTTTTTAATGGCTGAGTAATACTCCATTGTGTATATGTACCATTGCTTTCTTATCCATTCATCTGCTGATGGACATCTAGGTTGCTTCCATGTCCTGGCTATTATAAACAGTGCTGTGATGAACATTGGGGTACACGTGTCTCTTTCCCTTCTGGTTTCCTCAGTGTGTATGCCCAGCAGTGGGATTGCTGGATCATAAGGCAGTTCTATTTCCAGTTTTTTAAGGAATCTCCACGCTGTTCTCCATAGTGGCTGTACTAGTTTGCATTCCCACCAACAGTGGAAGAGGGTTCCCTTTTCTCCACACCCTCTCCAGCATTTATTACTTGTAGACTTTTGGATCGCAGCCATTCTGACTGGTGTGAAATGGTACCTCATAGTGGTTTTGATTTGCATTTCTCTGATAATGAGTGATGTTGAGCATCTTTTCATGTGTGTGTTAGCCATCTGTATGTCTTCTTTGGAGAAATGTCTATTTAGTTCTTTGGCCCATTTTTTGATTGGGTCATTTATTTTTCTGGAGTTGAGCTGTAGGAGTTGCTTGTATATTCTCGAGATTAGTTGTTTGTCAGTTGCTTCATTTGCTATTATCTTCTCCCATTCTGAAGGCTGTCTTTTCACCTTGCTAATAGTTTCCTTTGATGTGCAGAAGCTTTTAAGGTTAATTAGGTCCCATTTGTTTATTTTTGGTTTTATTTCCAATATTCTGGGAGGTGGGTCATAGAGGATCCTGCTGTGATGTATGTCAGAGAGTGTTTTGCCTATGTTCTCCTCTAGGAGTTTTATAGTTTCTGGTCTTACGTTGAGATCTTTAATCCATTTTGAGTTTATTTTTGTGTATGGTGTTAGAAAGTGTTCTAGTTTCATTCTTTTACAAGTGGTTGACCAGATTTCCCAGCACCACTTGTTAAAGAGATTGTCTTTAATCCATTGTGTATTCTGGCCTCCTTTGTCGAAGATAAGGTGTCCATATGTGCGTGGATTTATCTCTGGGCTTTCTATTTTGTTCCATTGATCTATATTTCTGTCTTTGTGCCAGTACCATACTGTCTTGATAACTGTGGCTTTGTAGTAGAGCCTGAAGTCAGGTAGGTTGATTCCTCCAGTTCCATTCTTCTTTCTCAAGATCGCTTTGGCTATTCGAGGTTTTTTGTATTTCCATACAAATTGTGAAATTATTTGTTCTAGCTCTGTGAAGAATGCTGTTGGTAGCTTGATACGGATTACATTGAATCTATAGATTGCTTTGGGTAGTATACTCATTTTCACTATATTGATTCTTCCAATCCATGAACATGGTATATTTCTCCATCTGTTAGTGTCCTCTTTGATTTCTTTCACCAGTGTTTTATAGTTTTCTATATATAGGTCTTTAGTTTATTTAGGTAGATATATTCCTAAGTATTTCATTCTTTCGGTTGCAATGGTGAATGGAATTGTTTCCTTAATTTCTCTTTCTGTTTTCTCATTATTAGTGTATAGGAATGCAAGGGATTTCTGTGTGTTGATTTTATATCCTGCAACTTTACTATAATCATTGATTAGTTCTAGTAATTTTCTGGTGGAGTCTTTAGGGTTTTCTATGTAGAGGATCATGTCATCTGCAAACAGTGAGAGCTTTACTTCTTCTTTTCCAATTTGGATTCCTTTTATTTCTTTTTCTGCTCTGTTTGCTGTGGCCAAAACTTCCAAAACTATGTTGAATAGTAATGGTGAAAGTGGGCACCCTTGTCTTGTTCCTGACATTAGAGGAAAGGCTTTCAATTTTTCACCATTGAGGATAATGTTTGCTGTGGGTTTGTCATATATAGCTTTTATTATGTTGAGGTATGTTCCTTCTATTCCTGCTTTCTGGAGAGTTATTTTTTCCATAAATGGATGTTGAATTTTGTCAAAGACTTTCTCTGCATCTATTGAGATAATCATATGGTTTTTATTTTTCAATTTGTTAATGTGGTGTATTGCATTGATTGATTTGCAGATATTGAAGAATCCTTGCATCCCTGGGATAAAGCCCACTTGGTCATGGTGTATGATCTTTTTAATGTGTTGTTGGATTCTAATTGCTAGAATTTTGTTAAGGATTTTTGCATCTAAGTTCATCAGTGATATTGGCCTGTACTTTTCTTTTTTTGTGGGATCTTTGTCAGGTTTTGGTATTAGGGTGATGGTGGCCTCATGGAATGAGTTTGGAAGATAACAATCCTCTGCAATTTTCTGGAAGAGTTTGAGCAGGATAGGTGTTAGCTCTTCTCTAAATTTTTGGTAGAATTCAGCTGTGAAGCCGTCTGGACCTGGGCTTTTGTTTGCTGGAAGATTTTTGATTACAGTTTCAATTTCCTTGCTTGTGATGGGTCTGTTAAGATTTTCTATTTCTTCCTGGTCGAGTTTTGGAAAGTTGTACTTTTCTAAGAATTTGTCCATTTCTTCTGCATTGTCCATTTTATTGGCATATAATTGTTGATAATACTCTCTTATGATCCTTTGTATTTCTGTGTTGTCTGTTGTGATCTCTCCATTTTCATTTCTAATTTTATTGATTTGATTTTTCTCCCTTTGTTTCTTGATGAGTCTGGCTAATGGTTTGTCAATTTTATTTATCCTTTCAAAGAACCAGCTTTTGGCTTTGTTGATTTTTGCTATGATCTCTTTTGTTTCTTTTGCATTTATTTCTGCTCTAAGTTTTAAGATTTCTTTCCTTCTACTAACCCTGGGGTTCTTCATTTCTTCCTTTTCTAGTTGCTTTAGGTGTAGAGTTAGGTTATTTATTTGACTTTTTTCTTGTTTCTTGAGGTGTGCCTGTATTGCTATGAACTTTCCCCTTAGGACTGCTTTTACCGTGTCCCACAGGTTTTGGGTTGTTGTGTTTTCATTTTCATTCGGTTCTATGCAAATTTTGATTTCTTTTTTGATTTCTTCTGTGATTTGTTGGTTATTCAGCAGCGTGTTGTTCAGCCTCCATATGTTGCAATTTTTAATAGTTTTTCTCCTGTAATTGAGATCTAATCTTACTGCATTGTGGTCAGAAAAGATGCTTGGAATGATTTCTATATTTTTGAATTTACCAAGGCTAGCTTTATGACCCAGGATGTGGTCTATCCTGGAGAAGGTTCCATGTGCGCTTGAGAAAAAGGTGAAATTCATTGTTTTGGGATGAAATGTCCTATAGATATCAATTAGGTCTAACTGGTCTATTGTATCGTTTAAAGTTTGTGTTTCCTTGTTAATTTTCTGTTTAGTTGATCTACCCATAGGTGTGAGTGGGGTATTAAAGTCTCCCACTATTATTGTGTTATTGTTAATTTCTCCTTTCATACTTGTTAGCATTTGTCTTACATACTGCGGTGCTCCCGTGTTGGGTGCATATATATTTATAATTGTTATATCTTCTTGGATTGATCCTTTGATCATTATGTAGTGACCATCTTTGTCTCTTTTCACAGCCTTTGTTTTAAAGTCTATTTTATCTGATATGAGTATTGCTACTCCTGCTTTCTTTTGGCCCCTATTTGCATGGAAAACCTTTTTCCAGCCCTTCACTTTCAGTCTGTATGTGTCCTCTGTTTTGAGGTGGGTCTCTTGTAGACAACATATGTAGGGGTCTTGTTTTTGTATCCATTCAGCCAGTCTTTGTCTTTTGGTTGGGGCATTCAACCCATTTACGTTTAAGGTAATTACTGATAAGTATGATCCCATTGCCATTTACTTTATTGTTTTGGGTTTGAATTTATACACCGTTTTTATGTTTCCTGTCTAGAGAATATCCTTTAGTATTTGTTGGAGAGCTGGTTTGGTGGTGCAGAATTCTCTCAGCTTTTGCTTGTCTGAAAAGCTTTTGATTTCTCCTTCATACTTGAATGAGATCCTTGCTGGGTACAATAATCTGGGCTGTAGGTTATTTTCTTTCATCATTTTAAGTATGTCTTGCCATTCCCTCCTGGCTTGAAGAGTTTCTATTGAAAGGTCAGCTGTTATCCTTATGGGTATTCCCTTGTGTGTTATTTGTTGTTTTTCCCTTGCTGCTTTTAATATTTGTTCTTTGTGTTTGATCTTTGTTAATTTGATTAATATGTGTCTTGGGGTGTTTCACCTTGGGTTTATCCTGTTTGGGACTCTCTGGGTTTCTTAGACTTGGGTGATTATTTCCTTCCCCATTTTAGGGAAGTTTTCAACTATTATCTCCTCAAGTATTTTCTCATGGTCTTTCTTTTTGTCTTCTTCTTCTGGGACCCCTATGATTCGAATGTTGTAGTGTTTAATATTGTCCTGGAGGTCTCTGAGATTGTCCTCATTTCTTTTAATTCGTTTTTCTTTTATCCTCTCTGATTCATTTATTTCTACCATTCTATCTTCTAATTCACTAATCCTATCTTCTGCTTCTGTTAGTCTACTATTTGTTGCCTCCAGAGTGTTTTTAATTTCACTTATTGCATTATTCATTATATATTGACTCTTTTTTATTTCTTCTAAGTCCTTGTTAAACCTTTCTTGCATCTTCTCAATCCTTGCCTCCAGGCTATTTATCTGTGATTCCATTTTAATTTCAAGATTTTGGATCAATTTCACTATCATTATTCGGAATTCTTTATCAGGTAGATTCCCTATCTCTTCCTCTTTTGTTTGGTTTTGTGGGCATTTATCCTGTTCTTTTATCTGCTGGCTATTCCTCTGTCTCTTCATCTTGTTTAAATTGCTGAGTTTGGGGTGTCCTTTCTGTATTCTGGCAGTTTGTGGAGTTCTCTTTATTGTGGCGTTTCCTCACTGTGTGTGGGTTTGTACAGGTGGCTTGTCAAGGTTTCCTGGTTAGGGAAGCTTGTGTCGATGTTCTGGTGGATGGAGCTGTATTTCTTCTCTCTGGGGTGTAATGAAATGTCCAATAATAAGGCATGAGATGTCTATGGTTTTGGGGTGACTTTGGGCAGCCTGTATCTTGAAGCTCAAGGCTGTGTTCCTTTGTTGCTGGAGAATTTGCTTGGTATGTCTTGCCCTGGAACTTGTTGGCTCTTGTGTGGTGCTTGATTTCAGTGTCGGTATGGAGGCATTTGATGAGCTCCTGTCAATTAATGTTCCTTGGAGTCAGGAGTTTCCTGGAGTCAGGGTTTGGACTTAAGCCTCCTACTTCCAGTTATCGGTCTTATTTTTACAGTAGTTTCAAAACTTCTCCTTCTATACAGCACCATTGATAAAACATCTACATTAAAGATGAAAAGTTTCTCTACTGTGAGGGTCACTCATAGAGGTTCCCAGCGTTACATGGAGAAGAGAAGTGGGAGGAGGGAGTTAGAGGTGACCCAAGTGAGATGAGGTGGAATCAATAGTGGAGAGAGTGGGCTAGCCATTAGTCACTTCCTTATGTGCACTCCACAACTGGACCGCTCAGAGATGTTCACGGAGTTATACAGAGAAGAGAAGAAGGAGGCAGGAGACAGAGGTGGCCAGAAGGATAAAATGGGGGAAATGAAAAGGAGGGAGACAGATCCAGCCAGTAATCAGTTCCCTAAGTGTTCTCCACCGTCTGGAACACACAGAAATTCACAGAGTTGGGTAGAGTAGAGAGGGGTTAGGGAGGAGATACAGGCGACCTGGTGGAGAAAACGGAGAGTCCAAAGGGAGAGAGAGCAGTCAAGTCAGTAATCTCGTTCCGTAGTGAAAAATGGGCACTGAAGAGTGGGTTCTTAAAGGTACAAAATTGGTAACAAATACATAAAAGCAAAAATTAAAAATCTAGAGTAGAGTTTGGAATTTCAAAAATGCAATGTTAATGAAAAGAAGAAGGAAAAGAAAGAGAGAAAAAACGAACAAAGAAAAACAAACAAGGTTGCGAAAGTTATAAAGAAACTACAGGTACAAAATTGATAACTAATACCAAAAAGCAAAAATTAAAAATCTAGAGTAGAGTTTGGAATTTCAAAAATACAATGTTAAAAAAAGAAGAAGAAAAATAAAGAGAGAAAACAAACAGACCAACAAAAACAATGTCACAAAAATTATAAAGAAAATACAGGTACAGAATTGATATCAAATACCAAAAAGCATAAATTAAAAATCTTGAGTAGAGTTTGGAATTGCAGATATACAATGTTATATAAAAGAAGAAGAGAAAGAAACAGAGGGAAAAAAAAAAAGAAAAAAAAAAGTCACAGAAATTATAAAAAAAAAAACCTATAGGTACAAAATTGATAACATATACCAAAAGGCTAAAATTAAAAATCTAGAGTAGAGTTTTGAATTTCAAAAATACAATGTTAAAGAAGAAAAAGAAAAAAACAAAACGAAACAAAACAAAACACGGTCAAAAAATTATAAAATATATATATATGAAGTTTGCTGAAGAAGAAAAAAAATAGGGTCTTTTTTTTTTTTTTGCAAAGTAATAGTTATAAAAGTGAAAACTAAAGGACAATAGAGGACTTAAAATTTAAAAAAAATTAAAAAAAAAGAAAAAAAAGAAAGAAAGATTGATCGTAAAAATAGTAAAAATATATCTATGTCTTTCTCCGGTTTTGTTGTGAGTATTGTGGGTTCAGTTCATTTTTGGCTAGTTCCTTGGTCTGACTTATATTTCTCAAGATCTATAGGCCCCTTCCTATGTAGTTCGTAGTAACCACAGGGTTTTAATCTATGGCCTGTAGCTTCCAAGGCGTTTCCCTCTGTTATAGCTTCTTCTGTTTGCTGGTCTCTTCAGTGTCTGGTTCCCGCCCTGACACAAAGGGGACGGTGGAGGACACTATTTTTTTTTATTTTATTTAGGCTCACTTGTTCAGCCGCGCTGTGGGGAGGGAGAGAGGGATGCTGCAAACAGATAACACTGGTGTGCACTCACAGTGCCTCAGCCACACTGGGTCTGCCCCCGCTCACGGCGCGTGTAGCCTCCCTGCCCACACTGCTCCGGCTCTAGGTTGTTCCACCAGGAACAATCAGAGGCCGACCCTGGGCTGAGCTCCCAGTTCCAAGCCGCTCAGGTTCAGGCACTCGGGTAGTCCTCAGAGGCGCAGACTCGGTTGGGCCTGCGTTTTGTGCTCTTCCCAGATCCGAGCAGCTCAGGTGATGTGTTTGGCAGGCGCCAATGCTGCGACTTATCGCCTCCCCGCCACTCGGTTATCTGGGTGTAAAACCGGCACACCTTCTCAGGCAGATGTTGACCGTCCAGACCCCCAAGAAGTTTTAGTTAGCAAAGAAGCCTGCTTACAGTTTTATAGATAGTGTCTCTCTTGGGCTGCGATTGCCCCCTTCCGGCTCTGGCTGCCTGTCACCGGAGGGGGAAGATCTGCAGCCGGCTATCTCTGTTCAGTCCTTTGTTCTGTGCGTGGGCCTGGAGGTGTCTTAAGTTAGGGCTGGCTTTTCGCGTGGTAGATATCCCACAGTCTGGTTTGCTAGCCCAAATTATTTCGCTCAGATAGCGCTCAGGACATTCGGGCCCGATTCTTACTCTAAGGGACACAGCCCGCGACCCGCTTCCCTGCCCAGCCCCCACTTGCTAATGCCGTGTGCAGGCGTCTGCGCTGGGGGAGTTACCGTAGGGCTCACATTCTGCAATTTTTAATTGTTTATTTTTTTTTCTCCCTTTTATGTTGCCCTCTGTGCTTCCAAAGCTTGGCACAGATTCGGCAGTGAGAAGGTTTCCTAGTGTTTAGAAACTTCTCTCTTTTTAAGGCTCCCTTCCCGGGACGGAACTCCATCCCTCCCTCTTTTGTCTCTTTTTTTGTCTTTTATATTTTTTCCTACCTCCTTTCGAAGAGTTGGGTTGCTTTTCTGGGTGCCTGATGTCCTCTGCCGGCATTCAGAAGTTGTTTTGTGGAATTTACTCGACGTTTAAATGCTCTTTTGATGAATTTGTGGGGGAGAAAGTGTTCTCCCCGTCCTACTCCTCCGCCATCTTGGCTCCTCCCCCTGTTTTTTTTTGTTTGTTTGTTTGTTAATTTGTTTTTTAATAGCATATGTATAATCATTCTCTAATCTGTTCTATGGCAATTGTTCTACCACTTTTCCTTTGAATCAAATTTGGTAATTCCTATTTTGTTAGAGGGCTTCCCAGAAGGTTCAGTTGTAAACAATCCATCTGTCAATGCAGGAACTGCAGGAAAAGCAGGTTTGATCCCTGGATTGGGAAGACCACCTGGAGGAGGAAATGGCAACCCACTCCAGGATTCTTGATGGGATAATCCCATGGACAGAGGAGCCTGGTGGCCTACAGCCATGGGGTCACAAAGAGTCAGACATGACTGAGCTATTGAGTACATTTTGCTAGGAATTATCTATTTCTTCTAAATTTCTATGTTATTGGTAAAATAAGTAAATTGCATCAAGATTTTTTACATAAGTCTGACAGTATATATTTGATAATATGCATACCATTTAACTGTATGATCCCCACTGCTGAGAATCTAGTTAATCAAAATGAGTAATAATATATGAAAATAGGTGAATAAGGATGTTTATTATAGCACTGTGCTGAAACAATAAAATAACTAAAAGCAGCTTTAATGCCCAAGATCCAAAAATAGCTTAACATATTTTGTGTCATCCAAAAGTATGGATTAATGGGTACAGTGTTTCAGTCTGGCATAATGAAGTGTTCTGGAGGCCGATAGTGATGTAGTTTACATGGCAATGTGAATGTAAGGCCACTGAATTATTCACTTAAAAATCATTAGGATAACAAATTTGATGTGTATTTTCCCACAATTAACAAGGAAAATAAAAATAAAGCTTAAGATTTACATTTTAAAAATTATTTTATTGATTGTTCTAGGTCAAGTGAAATAACTGGATCTCAAGATTTTTAATCAAAGAATGTGGGATTTGTGTATGGACTATAACTTGGCAGGCTCCTCTGTCCTCCACTATCTACTGGAGTTTACTTAAATTTATGTCTATTGAGTCAGTGATGCTATCTAGCCATCTCATGCTCTACCACTTCCTTCTCCCTTTGCCTTCAATCTTTCTCAGCATCAGGATCTTTTCCAATGAGTCAATTCTTCCAATCAGGTGGCAAAAATATTGGAGATCCAGCTTTACCAACAGTCCTTCCAATGAATATTCAGGGTTGATTTCCTTTAGGATTGACTGGTTTGTTCTTCTTTAAGTCCAAGGGACTCTCAGTAGTATTCTCCAAAACACAATTCAAAAGCATCAATACTTTGGTGAACAGCCTTCTGGTCCAACTTTCACATCCATATATGACTCCTGGAAAAACCATAGCTTTGACTCTACACACCTTTGTCAGCAAAGTGATGCCTCTGCTTTTTAATACACTGTCTAGAATTGTCATAGTTTTCCTTAAAAGGAGCAATCATCTTTTAATTTCATGGCTGCAGTCACCATCTGCAGTGATTTTGGAGCTCTAGAAAATAAAACCTGTCACTGCCTCCACTCTTCCCCCTTCTATGTGCCATGAAGTGATGGGACCAGATGCCATGATCTTAGTTTTCTGAATGTTGAGTTTCAAGCCAACTTTATCACTCTCCTCTTTCACTTTCATCAAGAGGCTCTTTAGTTCCTCTTCACTTTCTGCCATTAGAGTAGTGTTATCTGCATATCTGAGGTTGTTATTTCACTCAGCAATTTTGATTCCAGTTTGTGATTCATCCAGTGCATCACTTCACATGATGTACTGTGCATGTGTGCATGCTAAGTCACTTCAGTCGTTTCCAACTCTGTGCAACACTGTGGAATGTCCTCTGTCCTTCAGGCTCCTCTGTCCATGGGATTCTCTAGGCATGAATACTGGAGTGTGTTG
The DNA here is from genome assembly GCF_019923935.1 of Bubalus bubalis. Taxonomy (NCBI): domain Eukaryota; kingdom Metazoa; phylum Chordata; class Mammalia; order Artiodactyla; family Bovidae; genus Bubalus; species Bubalus bubalis. The sequence goes on along the minus strand of NC_059181.1, from coordinate 103,081,370 downwards.
CCATGTCCTCCTCCAGGCAATCTTTCTGACCCAGGGGTCAAACCCACATCTTTTATGTCTCCCTCATTGGCAGGCGGGTTCTTAACCACTAGCACTACTGGGAAAGCCCATACTCTGCACAGAATTTAAATAAGAAAAGTGACAAAATATAGCCTTGACATACTCCTTTCCAAATTTTGAACCAGTCACTTGTTCCATATCTGGTTCTAACTGTTGCTTCTTGACATGCATGCAGGTTTCTCAGGAGACAGGTCAGGTGGTCTGATATTCCCATCTCTTTAAGAATTTTCCACAGTTTGTTGTGATCCACACAGTCAAAAGCTTTAGTGTAGTCAATGAAGCAGGAGTATAATAGATGTTTTTCTCAAACTCCCTTCCTTTCTGCATGATCCAACAAAGTTGGCAATTTGATCTCTGGTTCCTTTGCTTCTTCAAAACCCAGCTTGTACATCTGACAGTTTAACAGTTTTTTTTTTTTTTTTTTCCATTTCTCTCATTAAATAAATCCCTGTTGAATTTTAAAAAATCATGCATTCAACTGTGAATAAATCCGAGTATTAAAAGCATACTAAAATGTTTATTTAATAACAGATTAAATAAATATATGTTCAATATATTTTAAAAAAATATTAAACAAAATCCTGTCTCCTGAGAAACCTGTATGTGTGTCAAGAAGCAACAGTTAGAACCAGTCATGGAACAAGTGATTGGTTCAAAATTAGGAAAGAAGTATGACAAGGCTATATTTTATCACTTTGCTTATTTAACAACTTAAACAACTTAACATATATTTAGGTTTAGTTAGGTGTCTACTTACAGTGCTCTTTTAATTGGATCCTATTAGTTTAAAATGAACCCATGGAATACTACAATGTAAATTTATGCAATTACTAGGCATTCATTCAAAATCCAGTCTATTCAGAGTTTTATATAAAATTATTTTATTTAAAAGGATCTTAACTTCCAATAAACTACCTAGAGTCATAAATGTATGAATTATAGCTACAGCATTTGAATAAATATCTAAACTATAGCACCATAATTTAAAATACTGAAATTTTGGTTAAATACTGAGGAATGTGATATTCTGATTTATTGACAATTTAGCATAAATCCTGTCTCATTGTAAATTCTGTTGAAACTTTGCCAGTTTTATTTACTTTCTCACTTTAGTAAGTACATTCTAATAAACACAGTTTAATCTTTCTATGATAAAAAGTATTAGCAAAAGGCCTTCAGGATTATCATCCAGAGCATAAATATTCATGGATCAGGATAAAATATTTGGAAATAGAGTAAAAGAACTACTACTGGCTCTAAAACTTATTGTAGAAATGCCTGCTGATACTACATTCTTAATGCCATTTTTTTTTTTGCAATTTTCCTTTCTTTGTCTAAAAAAATGAGACAAGTTCTATTTAATAAAGGTTTTACTTTATCATATTTTTTCAGTCATCCCAGACTTCATTCAAGAGAGCAGGTAGTTTATTTTCATTGTGAAGTCCCAGCAACTTGCACAAGTCAGACTTTTAATGGGAAACACAGGATCAAGTGCCTGCTAAGATAAAGCTGAAAAATATAAATTTCCAACTCTCTTTTTCCACTCATGCTGACACATTACTACCAACTGTACATAACAATGTGGTGGGATGTACTTAGAATGCCAGTTGTCCAGGAGTCCTTCCTCATGAAAAATATTTCTCAGATTTAGAAAGACTCAGATATGCTCAATCAACTGCCTTAGGAATCTGGGCAGGGATTTTTAATGGATTTAACATATAAATCAGGTTTATGTAGACTATAAACTCGCCTTTCACATATAATAAAAATGTTAGAGAAACGCCCTACATCTGATTTTTATTCCAGAGACAGTTTTCAATATAAATATTAAAATGATTAAATAAATTATAGATGAAAATTATTCCCTTTCCCCCATAAACCTCTGCTTTGCAGAGGGAACTCTATTAAAATTCATTTATTTCACAACAGTTCTAAATTTCCGATTTTTGATCTGACAAAATGTTCAATATAGTTTTTTATTTTGTGCTAAGTCGCTTCAGTCATGTCCGACTCTGCGACCCTATTCACTGGAGCCCGCCAGGCTCCTTTGTCCATGGGATTCTCCAGATAAGAATACTGGAGTGGGTTAGCCCTTTCCTTCCCAACCTAGGGATCAAACCGACCATCTCTTATATCTCCTGCACCGGCAAGCAGGTTCTTTACCACTAGCGCCACCTGGGAAGCCCTAGTTTAAAATGTTTATATTGTAATGACCCCCAAATGGCTGTTAAGTATAGAGAAGAGGTGATTTTGAAAATAATTATTTTCAACAACTCCATTTCATCTATAAGATTAGAGAAAATACATACAAATGAATTGGAATAGGGACAGCATTTAGATCATTACATAAATAAAATATTGATTTTATTTTAGTGATAATATTGTGGGAATTATTCTCTTGGCTTTATGTTGTTGTTTTAATGTGCTCAGTGGTTAAGTCCTGGTTGACTCTTTGCGACCCCATGGACTGTAGCCCTCCAGGATCCTCTGTCCATAGGATTTTCCAGGCAAGAATATTGGAGTCAGTTGCCATTTCCTCCTCCAGGGGATCTTCATCCCAAAGGGTGTTGTAGTAAGAAGACATTCCTAGAATAAAAGGCTAAATTCATGTGCTGTTTCATTTTTTACAGTTTTTACATTTTTTACAGTTAAATTTTTTTACATTTTTACATGTTTTAAAGTAATAGCTTTAAATCCGAAAAATAAAAACAAATTCTAGCCCATTGTTAATTAAGATTATGAGGAAAGATGTTTATAATGTTTATGTTCTAAGGACAATAAAATAAGCACATGTTCACAAGTGTTTCTGCATGTTGGTCAATGTGGTACTATTTTAAGACCAGTTTTTATATTAGTCTATCTCTTGGAGACTGAAAAAGTTGGCTTAAAGATCAACATTCGGAAAACGAAGATCATGGCATCTGGTCCCACCACTTTATGGGAAATAGATGGGGAAACAGTGGAAACAGTGTCAGACTTTATTTTTCTGGGCTCCAAAATCACTACAGATGGTGACTGCAGCCATGAAATTAAAAGACACTTATTCCTTGGAAGGAAAGTTATGACCAACCTAGATAGCATATTCAAAAGCAGAGACATTACTTTGCCAACAAAGGTTCATCTAGTCAAGGCTATGGTTTTTCCTGTGGTCATGTATGGATGTGAGAGCTGGACTGTGAAGAAGGCTGAGCGCCAAAGAATTGATGCTTTTGAACTGTGGTGTTGGAGAAGACTCTTGAGAGTCCCTTGGACTGCAAGGAGATCCAACCAGTCCATTCTGAAGGAGGTCAGCCCTGGGATTTCTTTGGAAGGAATGATGCTAAAGCTGAAACTCCAGTACTTTGGCCACCTCATGGGAAGAGTTGACTCATTGGAAAATACTCTGATGCTGGGAGGGATTTGGGGCAGGAGGGGAAGGGGACGACAGAGGATGAGATGGCTGGATGGCATCACTGACTCGGTGGACGTGAGTCTCAGTGAACTCCGGGAGTTGGTGATGGACAGGGAGGCCTGGTGTGCTGTGATTCATGGGGTTGCAAAGAGTCGGACGTGACTGAGCAACTGATCTGATCTGATCTCTATAACTTTTTTTTTAATTTGTATTTGTTTTTTTCTCACAGTCTCCATGTCTTAGCTAAGCAAGAATCCTAGAAAGTAAGCAAGAGCTCAGTAAAGAAAATTACAAAATATTTGAGTAAATAATAAGCGAAAATTGTCATCTTCAGTCAACTATACTGTCTAATAGAAACTGTAAAAAATGAAACAACACATGAATTTAGCCTTTTATTCTAGGAATGTCTTCTTACTACAACACCCTTTGGGATGAAGATCCCCTGGAGGAGGAAATGGCAACTGACTCCAATATTCTTGCCTGGAAAATCCTATGGACAGAGGATCCTGGAGGGCTACAGTCCATGGGGTCGCAAAGAGTCAACCAGGACTTAACCACTGAGCACATAAACACACCTTCTCTTCCATAATTTTTCCCCAGGATCCTTTCCAGTCTAACTGTAGTGACATGTTTTGTTTGGATTTTCTTTTTGAGGGGAAGTCTTAAGGAATGGGCTGGTTGAGTTGTGCATTACAGACATTGGCGATTTTCTGAAGATAAGGTAACAGTCTTCTCCCAAAACAATTTGCCGCAAACTCTAAAGAGAGATCTTGGGAAAGCTCTGAGTTGAGTCTAATCTTATAGCATTGTTCCCTGCAATGGTTTAAAGTTGACAATTCAGGTTGAAATTACTAATTATGTAAAGTGATTATATATTTATGTGTTTATTTCACCTGTGAACATTAATTATTACAGCTTTTATCTCTTTAAGATTTTGTAATTCATGATTATGGAGGCAGCACATCCTCAACGTTTTCTGGCACTGAAGGTGAAAGTCTGCTCAGTCGTGTCAGACTCTTTGTGATCCCATGGATAGTCCATGGAATTCTCCAGGCCAGAATACAGGAGTGAGTAACCTTTCCTTTATCCAGGGGATCTTCCCAACCAGGGATCAAACCCAGGTCTCCCTCATTGCAGGCGGATTTTTTACCAGCTGAGCTGCTCACTAAGTACCATTAAAAGTCATTTTATGGCTTTCCAATTATTAAAACCTTAGTATTACTGGACGGAGAAGGCAATGGCAACCCACTCCAGTACTCTGGCCTGGAAAATCCCATGGACGGAGGAGCCTGGTAGGCTCTACTCCATGGGGTCACGAAGAGTCGGACACTTACTGTGTGACTTCACTTTCACTTTTCACTTTCATGCATTGGAGAAGGAAATGGCAACCCACTCCAGTGTTCTTGCCTGGAGAATCCCAGGGACGGTGGAGCCTCGTGAGCTGCCTTCTGTGGAGTCGCACAGAGTCGGACACGACTGAAGCGACTTAGCAGCAGCAGCAGGAGCAGCAGCAGCAGCAGCAGTATTACTGGAGCAGCAAAAAATAACTTTGACTATTACCTCGGGATAATGCTACCATTACGCTGAAGTTTAATGGAGTAAGAATAAAAGCCAATTACAAAATGGGCATGTGTTTTATTTGACCCTGTGATCATTTAGCACTGGACTGGGAGTCCAGAACAGCTGTCAATTGACTTTCCAATGCACTCAGGAAAGTAGGCAACCTATATCTTATTTCCTAAGAAGAAACGATTTAGGGAACTCGTTAAAAATAAATAAATAAATAAAACAACTTGACAGTTCTCTCCACCTAGATCGTCACCTTCTTTGACTTGATTTTGGGGTCAGCAGCCTAAACGTAATATTTTAAATTAATAAATACATTTTGAAAACTAAGAAAAAAAAATCTAGAAACCTTTGCAATCTCTCTATCTTTTAACATCTTGGCAGAGAGCAAGCGGGAAGAAGCGGGAAGTTCCTTAGCACGGTTCCGGGTTTCCTTGCGCCCCGCCCGTCGGCTCGCCCCACCACAGCTACAGGCTTTTTAGTCCCTGGTTCGGTCTGTCCTGCGGGGAACAATCCCTGTCCATCCGTCTGCGCTCTGCCCGCCCGCCGGGCATCTGCCCTTCTCTCCTGACTCCGCCCCGCATCTGTCCGGAACCGCTTCGCGTCTGAGCTGACCCAGTACGCGTCCGCCAGTCAGTCCCTCCGGACCGGCCGCGAGTCTCAGGCTGCCGAAATCACCGCGCATCACTCGGTCCGTACCCAGTGGGCATCTTGGGTATCTGGGCGGTCTCCGGTTCCCGGCGCGTGTGTCTGTCTGTCTGTTTCTCTGCGCGATTCGCTGCTTGCAGCTTTCCTGCCTGGCCGCAGGGCACCAAGTGTCCAGTTTGCCCTTTCGCTGACGCTGAGTGTCTGTAGCGCGGCCTTAGTGAGCTGCGAGCCCGCCTGAGACCGGCCAGGCAGCCGGCGGAGGAATACACGTTCGGCCCCTGCCCTTGTTGCTATCATTTTAAACCCGCGGGAGCTTGAGGCCTATTTTTATGCAGAAAATTGGTCGTGAGGCCTCTGTCGACAAGGCTAGATGTGGGGAGCCAGCCTGCTGCTTAGTGATTTCTTACTATTTAGCGGGGGAAGGGACATTTCTTTCCTACTACTGGCTTTTGAAACTGATTTTAGATCTGAATGGGTGGAAATTCTAAGCCCCCTTAGGGAGAATGGATTTGTTATTGGGGTGCTTTTTTGTCTGATGCGTTTGTTCTGAGCCTGCTGACCAGCTGTTTCTGAACTTCCTTTTCTCAGCCTCAACAGTGATTCTGAGTCTGCTTTTAGCTTTCTTCGCCTTGGCTTTTTTCTGTTTGTGAACAGCTGTTTGGCCCATAGCTTAGAGAAAGCAGCCTTTTTTTCTCTCCCAAGAGAGCCTTCTCCCTGTGCTCAGAGAGATGGGGAGTGGGGAGCCTAATCCTGCTGGCAAGAAAAAGAAGTACCTCAAGGCTGCCCTGTATGTGGGTGACTTGGACCCAGATGTTACTGAGGACATGTTATATAAAAAGTTCAGGCCTGCTGGACCTCTGCGCTTCACCCGAATCTGCCGTGACCCAGTGACCCGCAGCCCCCTGGGCTATGGCTACGTTAACTTCCGCTTTCCTGCGGATGCTGAGTGGGCGCTGAACACCATGAATTTTGATTTGATTAATGGCAAACCATTCCGTCTAATGTGGTCTCAGCCAGATGACCGCTTAAGAAAGTCTGGAATTGGAAATATATTCATCAAAAACCTGGACAAATCCATTGACAACAGGGCCCTTTTTTATCTGTTTTCAGCTTTTGGGAGCATTCTCTCCTGCAAAGTCGTATGCGATGACAATGGCTCTAAGGGTTATGCCTATGTGCACTTTGACAGCCTGGCCGCTGCCAATAGGGCCATCTGGCACATGAACGGAGTGCGGCTCAACAACCGCCAGGTGTACGTTGGCCGATTCAAATTTCCGGAAGAGAGGGCTGCTGAAGTTAGAACTAGGGATAGAGCGACTTTCACTAATGTTTTCGTTAAAAACTTTGGAGATGACATGGATGACGACAAACTGAAGGAACTTTTCAGTGAGTATGGGCCAACTGAAAGCGTTAAGGTAATAAGAGATTCCAGTGGGAAATCGAAAGGCTTTGGATTTGTGAGATATGAGACACATGAGGCTGCCCAAAAGGCTGTGTTAGATCTGCATGGAAAGTCCATCGATGGGAAAGTGCTCTATGTAGGGCGAGCACAGAAGAAAATTGAACGTCTTGCAGAGTTAAGGAGAAGATTTGAGCGGCTGAGATTAAAAGAAAAAAGTCGGCCTCCAGGGGTGCCTATCTATATTAAGAACCTGGACGAGACCATTGATGATGAAAAACTGAAGGAGGAATTTTCTTCCTTTGGGTCAATTAGTCGGGCCAAAGTGATGGTGGAGGTGGGGCAAGGCAAAGGGTTTGGTGTTGTCTGCTTCTCCTCTTTTGAAGAGGCTACCAAAGCAGTAGATGAGATGAATGGTCGCATAGTGGGTTCCAAGCCTCTGCAGGTCACTCTGGGCCAGGCCAGGCGCAGGTGGTGAGGATAAGAATGCTCAATTTGTTTCAGCCTTAAGCTGGTGCCTACTTAGTTTGGGCTACTTTGTGATAAGAGGTTATTTTATGTCAATTAACAGGTTTTTTTAAGTGAATACTTTCCTTTGGGAAAAAAAAAAAAAAAAAGTGAAACCAGAAAGCCTTGTTCATTTTAGTGAAGAACATAATTTCTAATTGTAAAACTGTCATTTTGTACTATTTTTCGATATAATATCCTTAGGAATATATAGAATAAAGTTTATTCCTCCACATACTTGTCCTAAACCAATCAACATGAGTTAATTGAGTATATGTCCTTCCTTATTTCGCTAATACTACTAAATTTCATTTCTCCTAATGAAATTTCATTAGATCCTTACATCTGAGTCTATCACAGTGAAAATTTCTAACTTGCTTTTTGAGAAATCAGTAGAGCAGGGGAAAGTGTATGTGATCCAGTTAATGTTTATGCATAATTTGACTTTAAATTATTATTTAAAATGAATATTCCCTTTTAAAGATGTGAGCTTTTTCCTTCTTTTATTTATTTATATTTTCCCTTCTTTATTATGCTGAGGGCATACCACAGACTTCATAGTGGATTTGAGTAAGTTTTGAGAGTTTCCACTATTAACTTTATAACTTCAATAAGCATATTGGTACTTTACCAATCAGTACATTAGAATATTAACACTTTAAAGATTGATTTTTTTTAAATTCTAAGTTTCATCTTAGAAACCTTTCCTCAGAGATTTAATATTTGAAGACAGGCTAAGGAGCATTCTTATCACTTGTTTTGCTAAACTCTTTAGTATGTATATTTGGATTGTGTTTAATTAACAAAAAAGGTGAATAACAACACTAAATTGCCTTTGTCTATAGTTAATTTTAGGATTACCTTCAGCCTTTGTCGTGTCAATATAAAAGGTAAATACTCCATGTAATGATGTTGAAAACTACTTTGAAGAATAACTTCTATTAAACTTGTTATTACCTCTTGTAAACTGTTGAATATATTCACAAGATAATATTCACAGATGTTTCAAAATTAAGGAAAAGGTCCTCTCTCTTGATTAAGTAGCATACCTCCATCATATGAGATCTCTTAATCCAGTATGATTCTCTTTTTTGTCTAGCTACTTGGAAGTTATGACAAAATATTCTGTTCTATGTTGCAGTTATGTTATTTGCCCTGTGACTTCTATATGATGGATTTTCTGTGTTTCACTTGTAGTTCCCTCTTGTCCACACCCATCTACCTTTCAATCTGTATTACACTTACTTTCTTATTTTCTTTGGATTGTGCTGCTGCTCTGTTCAGTCACTCAGTCATCTTCAACTCTTTGAGACCCCGTGGACTGTAACCCACCAGGCTCCTCTGTCCATGGAATTTTCTGGGCAAGGATACTGGAGTGGGTCACCATTTCCTACTCCAGGGGGTCTTCCTGACCCAGGGATTGAACCCATGTCTCTTGTGTCTCCTGCAATGGCAAGCAGATTCTTTACCACTGCACCACCTGGGAAGCCCTTTTCTTTGGAATTGCCTTTCTGTTAATATATGCCAGTTCAAATCCATTTTGAGTTAGAGAAATAAATGCTTAATTTATGTAAAACTTAAATTATTACTTTTTAAAAATAGCATTGACTCATACCACAAATCCAATCATAAGAAAATATTTTATCTCTATTGTCAGTTGATTTTTATTACTGTATGTAGAAATCTTTCATACATAAAACAATATAAATATATAATTTTTTAACACTTCTGTTAACTCTTTGCCCATAAAATAATCAGAATAACTTGTTTTCATGTAATTGTTTATCTACAGACTACTTGTATATTCATTATCAAACATTTTCAAATGGAAATTATGGTTTTTATTGATTATAAACATAATACATGCTCCTTGTAAAAAAAAAAGTACAACAATGCAGAAACTTACAAAGAAGAAAGTAAAATTCCCATAGTTCCAAGACAACCACTATTAACTTTTTAAGTGTGTGCTTATCCTTTCATGCCTTTTCCCCTATGTATACACACACTGTTTTACAAAAAAAAAAGCAAATATATGTATGGTTTTGTTTTGTTTTTTAATTTTAAGCCAAAACATAATCATCTGTTCATGTCAATAAATACCAATCTATCTGTATCATCAATTAGTGACTACATAGTATTCCATTGTGTGGATGTACTATATCTTATCTAAGTATTTCATTATTAAATGAGATTTATATGTTTTTCAATATTTTCTATGTTTGTAAACAATGCTGTGATGAAAATCCTTGGTTAAAAACAGTATGAGTTATATGAGCTTGACAAAAATTATCTATAGCATGTAAAAGCATAAATCTACTAGAAAAACAAAAATGCACATCATATTGATATATATGTACCTAAAATTTGTAAAGTGTTAATGATATATTCTTCTTTTAAATTGACAAAAGAAAAAAACTAACGGAATATAATTTTTCATATTTTATGAGCCTACTTGCTTTACATCATTGTGATCATAAAATATATGAAAAGGAAGAAACTTCAAATAAAATTTAAAGTACTTAACAATACATTGATAATTATTTTACCATATGTGCTCTCTATTCCTTTCCCCTATTGCCAGTTCTCATTTGAATTTGTAAACCTGAAGTGTCAGTGTTAAGACCTTTGCAAATACTTTGATTCAGAATGAATCATGAAATATATATAGAAGCTAAAAACTTCAAATATAAGCATTTTATACACTTTGGAAAAATATTTAAGTATTTAAATTATTAATGTTTTGAAAAAGCTAGTCAGTATAAAGAAAAGCAGTAATTGTGGCTAGGTACAGATAAAACATACACGTTAGGACTCTGCAGATCAGTCAAAAGTACTCTGTAAATTCAGGACATAAAAAGCAGGGTTGAAGAATATAAAGGAAAGCTAATCTTTATTTAAACACAAACAACTGGGTAAATTTTTCAATTTTGTGTTTTTCATTTTTAGCTACATTCAATACATTTCTAATAGTTTAGGCTTCCAAGGAGGTGCCAAAGAACTGAACAGCTTAAATCAGTAACAAAGCATTAAAAAATAGGTTATTATTCATTTTCTAGCCCAAGATAATTAGTAAAAATTAATAAAACTATATTATCAATGATCAACTTAATAGTGAACTATTTAATGCAATGTGGTTTTTTTTGTTGTTTTTATTTTTATTTATCTTTTTTAGCTTTTCAAAATAGTCACTTGTACAGGTTTCAAATGTGCCTGCTGATGCTTCTGCTGCTAAGTCCCTTCAGTCGTGTCCAACTCTGTGCGACCCCAGAGATGGCAGCCCCCCAGGCTCCCCCATCCCTGGGATTCTCCAGGCAAGAACACTGGAGTGGGTTGCCATTTCCTTCTCCAATGCATGAAAGTGAAAAGTGAAAGTGAAGTCCCTCAGTCATGTCTGACTCTTAGTGACCCCATGGACTGCAGCCCACCAGGTTCCTCTGTCCATGGGATTTTCCAGGCCAGAGTACTGGAGTGGGGTGCCATTGCCTTCTCCGTCAAATGTGCCTAGGGAGAAGGAAATTCAGAATATTTTTTTGTGATTGCAAACATCATATTAGAGGTTATTTGGGGGAGGATTTCTTTTTTTCCAATGACTTATTACACATATTTTTCTTCCAGCTTTTTAAAAGGTTTGTTTTTATTTATTTTTGGCTCTGCTGGGTCTTCATTGCTGTGGGGGCTTTTCTCTAGTTGCAGCAAGCAGGGGCTACTCTCTAGTTGTGGTGCTTGGGCTTCTTATTGTGGTAGCTTCTCTTGTTGGGAAGCTCTGGGCTCTAGGGGATGTGGGCTCAGTAGTTGTGGTTCCCAGGCTCTAGAGTACAAGCACAGTAGTTGCAGTGCACATGCTTAGTTGCTCCGTGGCAGGTGGGATCTTCCCAGACCAGGGATCAAACCCGAGTCTCCTGAATTGGCAGACAGATTCTTTACCATTGACACCAGGGAAGCCCGGGGAAGGATTTTCTGTACAGGAAGTTTCAAGCATCCTGGTGCTTTTCTGGTTGAATCCATAGTTAAGGAGAAAAATAAGATGTTACATGTGTAAGTGATATTTTTAGCCCATAGGGGGGAAAAATGTTGAATAAGAATACTTTTTAAGGGAATATTTAGGAGTGGAGTGAATACCATCTTATTTGTGCATAAATGGCCTAATGTAAGGGAATAGTTAGGAATGTATCAATAAATGACTGATTATAGATGATAAAGGTGTTCCCAGCACCTGTGACAATATATGGACTATAGTTAGCATTCCATGATTACTTGTTGAATTACTGAGTTCATAATCTATGGATTATGTCTCTCCACTTGTTTGCTTTCCAATTCTCTTCTCAGTATTTGGCAAGAGAAATGTTATTAGAGAATAAGCCATTTTTTAAAAATCTTATCCTATGAAGAAATAATTAAGAACAAATTGCTTACATAGATTGGTGCTTGTAACATAATGTTACTGATAACACGTGCATGAATGTGTGCTAAGTCACTTTAGTTATATCCAACTCTTTGCATCCCTATGGACCATAGCCTGCCAAGTTCCACTGTCCATGGGATTCTCCAGGCAAGAATACTGGAGTGGGTTACTATTTCCCTCTCCAGAGGATCTTCCTGATGCAAGATTGAACCCACGTCGCCTACATCTTCTGCATTGGCAGTGGGTTCTTTACCACTGGGTCACCAGGGAAGCCTAAGGTGTTATTACTTCCCATGAATTTTAACCTAAGCAATAGTTTCTTGCAGCTTTAAGAAAGTTAATATATTCCACTTGTTCCAGGGGATCATGGTCAGTAGTTTGAAGTAAACTAGCTACCACTGGAAATCTAAGATGAGAAAGGCCTAACTAATTCAACATAGAAACACTGAGGATGTAATTCCTATGAAACTTAAAAACCAACTGCACGTACTTTTACTGTCAAAAATCAAAGTCAATTTTAAAGATCTTTCATTTGGTACAAAAGCAGATCAATGTTCACACTAAATTTCTCATCAAAATTGGAGGCCTACATAATTTATTTCAGTGGAAAAAATATTGAATGCTTTAGAGAGACTGCAAGAAAAAGGGATGAGTGCTGATATTGTATAGCATGACTGTCTCAGTCATCAGAGTAAATTAATTTCTTTGTTTTAGTACTAATTGTAAGAAAAAACACCAGATGTTGGCACCTTTTGTGTAATAAGTAAGCCTTCTATGCTGCTGCTAAGTCGCTTCAGTTGTGTCCGACTCTGTGTGACCCCGTAGAGGGCAGCCCACCAGGCTCCTCTGTCCCTGGGATTCTCCAGGCAAGAACACTGGAGTGGGTTGCCATTTCCTTCTCCAGTGCATCAAAGTGAAAAGTGAAAGTGAAGTCACTCAGTCATGTCCGACTCTTAGCGACCCCATGGACTGCAGCCCACCAGGCTCCTCCATCCATGGGATTTTCCAGGCAAGAGTACTGGAGTGGGGTGTCATTGCCTTCTCCAAAGCTTTCTATAGTGTAGAGTAAATAATTTAATATCTTTTTGAGGTTGATTTGAAACTTCCAAAAGGGTAAATTATGCTTCTGAAAAATCAATATTTGGGGCATTTAAAAAGTAATTTAAGACTAATTTACATAGAATGGCAAGCAACTGTTTTTTAACTTACCTCTCAGGATTTGTGACAGACTAAATCCCTGAAAAGAAAAAAAATGCAGTGAGGAATTTGCAAGCTTTTATTTTGCAGTGTTTCAAGAAACCCAGCATATATCCCTTATTGGTTTCATTGTACAAAAATATATTATGTGTTCATGGTCCTAAATAAAGGGATAAATGGCAGCCTTATTACATTATGGCAAGGATAGTGACAAAACAATGCAAGTCAAGATGAAGAATGCATTTCTTTGTTCACTGAAGAATTTTTAGAAAGGAGGATTTTTGAATTAACTCAAGAATAATTAAAAGAAGGATTAGAGATAAAGAGGAATTTAAATGTTATAAATCTAAATGATACTGTAAAGAAAGTAAAATTCTACCTAGTTTGATATCTACTTTAGCATGAAGCATCATGAATTATTTTCATTCACTATATATGGTTAGTCTTAACACTGATTTGATAACTACAGTAATACTATACCTCAGGAATATCTCATTTCTAAGTGAATTTATTAATTACTGGTGCTATACTGGTCATCTTTACTCTCTTACTCTCATTTCCTAATCTCAACTCCATCCTTGTTAGAACACTCAAGTTTATGTAAGATATTTCTGGTTTACATAGTTTGTCAAAACATTACCTCAGAAACTTCTATTAGATGTGCTCATATGTAATGTAGCGTTTTGTTGACATAAAGTTTCATGACTTACATGTCAAGCCACAATAGATAGTGGAAAGCATCTATTGTTTATATGGATTAATGCATATAGCTGAAGATGTTATTTTACAAAGTGTACATATCAGAATTATGCTGATTCTGATATTGAAGCTGTGGGGTCTGTTTGGAATTGTGGTTTCATAATGTAGACATGGAGCTTCCCTGATGGCTCAATGGTAAAGAATCCACCTGCCAATGCAGGAGAAGTGGGTTTGATCCCTGGGTTGGGAAGATCCCCTGGAGAATAAAATGACAACCCATTCCAATATTCTTGCCTGGAGAATCCCATGGACGGAGAGGAGCCTGGCATTCTACAGTCCATGGGGTTGCAAAAGAGTTGGACACAACTTAGCAACTAAATAACGACAATGTATACATGAGCTAGAGCATCTGATGACCAAAGACTGAGTAATGTAATTAGAAAAATATATTGATAATGTAAGACAAATTTTGAGATATGAAAGCAACATTCCAAGCATAATAAGAGATAATGCTAAAAGAAACTGTCCAACTTCTCTGAACAGGCAATATAGGCAATGAACATAATCTGTATGCAGCCACTAGTTGTTATGTGGAGACACACCACAACATCAAAAAAATGTGAACTACCTCAAGCAAAGAGTAAAAACATACAGAAAGATACAATTTTCTGAAACTTCTATTACATTTTTATATATGTGAAACAAACTGTGAAGGAAAGAAAAGCAAGTATGAACTTAGTATGTTTCTTACTTTAGCCTCCAAGGGAAAAAAAAAAAAAAAGTTTCAATTTAGGCAGAATGATTTTCTTAGACCACTGGGTCATTTTCACTAATTTTTATCTTTAGATTGTGAAAGATGCACTTATGTAATCTAATTTATTGCTCAAGGTAAATGTGTAACCTCAATACAATCTATTTTTAAGATAATATATAAGCCAGAAAAGTGTCACAACCTTTCCTCAACAGCAAGTTTCACCATACAGATCATTTAAGCTGGATTTCTGATACAAGAAAACATGCTTAAAATTTTATCTCTAATTTGGGGTCAAGAATTTAGGGCTGTGAGAAATGTATTTTAATTACTCTTGGATCATACATTTTTAGAGTACTGTTTGATAGAACTGTTTATCTTGCTTAATGTACAAAAGCTATCTTTCAGGTTTCTGGATGAAATTGAAAATGTTACTAGTACTTGAAACAATATGGAATCTATCTCTAAAATAAAAATTAGAGATAATTGAATAATTAAGAAAATTATATTAAATGATTTTAATCAGTATTAGGAATTCATCAGTAAAAAGAATTTCAGATAAATCGAGAATGTGTATTCTAGGCTTCTCAAGTGGTGCTAGTGGTAAAGAACCCACCTGCCAATTCAGGAGACATAAGAGACACGGGTTCAGTCCCTGGGTTGGGAAGATCACTGAAGGAGGGCATGGCAACTCACTCCAGTATTCTTGCCTGGAGAATCCCCATGGATAGAGGAGCCTGGAAGTCCATGAGGTCTCGAAGAGTCAAACGTGACTGAAGTGACTTAGCATGCACACATTTTGAAATGCAAAGAAAAAATTTGAGTTAATATTAGTAAACACACTGTGCTCAGGGAGAGAGTTCTCACAAAAATATTTGAAAATAAAGATTGGATGCTGCTGCTGCTGCTGCTAAGTCGCTTCAGTCGTGTTCGACTCTGTGCGACCCCATAGACGGCAGCCCACCAGGCTCCCCCGTCCCTGGGATTCTCCAGGCAAGAACACTGGAGTGGGTTGCCATTTCCTTCTCCAATGCATGAAAGCGAAAAGTGAAAGTAAAGTCGCTCAGTCGTGTTCGACCCTCAGCGACCCCATGGACTGCAGCCTTCCAGGGTCCTCCGTCCATGGGATTTTCCAAGCAAGAGTACTGGAGTGGGATGCCACTGCCTTCTCCGAAAGATTGGATACAAAAGGGCAAAAAAATCATGGATATCTTTCACAAGTACTCAGAGAGAGGAAACATTTCTCTGGTCTCCCATCAGTGGAGACCCAAAGAAGCACCAGAAATATAAAGAAAGTGCAGAAAAGAGGAAAGATTTAGCCTTTAAAATACAAACTTGTGATGCCCCATGGAAACTTCATTAAGAATAGTCAGATTTTAATGCTTAAAGTTCTCTCAGAAGACAAATTATTTCTTCTTTTGTCAATTTCATATACAGCTCAGGACTTCCTGGAATTCTTATTAAGATATTCCAGCAATAATTGCTGACTTCCAACTACAATGACTCTGAAATGTGCTATAGTGTTTTGATTTTTTTTTAATCTCCCTATGTTTCAGTGTTTGAGCTCAGCTGTCCCAATATTTATTCTTTCCGATGTGTATTGGTAAATTTATAAATTTACTATTACATAAATATGGGCTTCCCTGGTGGCTCAGTTGGGAAAGAATGCCTGCAATGCAGGAGACCACCTACAATGCAAGAGACTCTGGTTTGATCCCTGGGTCGGGAAGATCTCTTGGAGAAGCAAATGACAACCCACTCCAGTATTCTTGCCTGGGAAATCCGATGGACAGAGGAGCCTGGTAGGATACAGTCCATGGGGGTTGCAAGAGCTGAACACAACTTAGTGACTAAACCACCACCATGACACACATGGTTGATCATTCCTGTCAAAAATTCAAAATTTGCTTGGTGATGGGGGAGGGAGGCAGTACTAGTTCTAGTAAAGTGAAAATCTTGTGTTCATAGGGAAATTGGATCAATTGATGGATAGGTGGATGGATGGATGAATATGTGCATGCATACATAAATATATGTATAAACAATAATAAAGAGGGAATAAAAAGGGAGATAAGAACAAATGCATGGAACCCAGGAATAATGATGTATTGTCTAACTTATGGGTTCAAATTCAGAACTACAAAACTCTTACACCAAAAACAGTCTTTGGTTCCCAAGCAAGGCTGTCTTCCAAGGAAAGGTGATAGGACAAATTATGACAGGTGGAGAGAGCCATAGGCAGATTTGATCTCTATAGCAATTCACTCCAGTGAGATCTTTGCAATGAGTAGATATTTACCAGAATGCTAGTGGTAAGGTACTGGGCCACATGTAGTTAAAAGCTCAGTACTGAAACTTACTTGGTCCAAGTCAACACCCTGTATTTCTCAAACTTTGCTCCAGAGCATATCAGAATCACTTGGAATGTTTATTAAAACAGAGATTGAGACTTGCCCTTGGCTTACTGAGGCTAGCAGTGATGACGGTGTAGTAGACAACAGAAATATACATTTATCTCACAGCTCCCAGGTGATCCTTATGCAGACTTACAAAGAACAAGATTTTGTAGATCTAGAACAAGAGTCAGCAAACTTTTTCTGTAAAGGACCAGATAATATTTTATCCTTTGTAGGATAAGTAATATCAAGGATATTATCTAGGCACCTATACAACAAGAAAAAACACATTTCTACGAATTTTTAAATGGACAAAATTCAAAATATAGTGTTCATTATGATAATATTTTTTGTAATACAATCCTAATAAAAATAATTGGAAGGATTATATTTTGCTAAATTATGGTTCAAAGTTGATTTTCTCAATCATCAAATCAATTACAAATGTGTTCATCTGTAAAAACCCTTATAGGCCATACAAAAACAAGTGGCAGCACAAATTTGGCCTGAAAATTGAGGTTTCCCAACACCTGTTCTAGAAACACTGGTCCAGAGACTTTAGCCTTTGGGCTTTCCTAGTGTCTCAGTTGGTAAAGAATCCACCTGCAATGCAAGGAGACTGCTTGCAGCACAGGAGACCCAGGTTCAATCCCTGTGTCTGGATGTTCCCCTGGAGATGGAAATGGCAACCCACTCCAGTAGTCTTGCCTGAAGAGTCCCATAGACAGAGGATCCTGGCGGGCCACAGTCCACGGAGTTGCAAGAGTTGAACACAACTTAGCAGCTAAACCACAAACACAACCAGAGACTTTAACCTAGAGAGTATTTCTCAAAATCAGCAACTTAAGATAACTGAAGGAAAAAGAAAAAACAACACCTTATTAACTGATATCATTCAATAAGTTAAAGATGAAATAAAGTTAGAAACAAAACCAAAATAATAATCCATAAAAGTACTAGAACACAGTAGAAGTGATTTCCCCCCCTCCCCACATTTCTGGATAGGGAAAAATTTCTCAACAAATGGAAGATGAAACTATACAAAACAATCTAGTTATAAAAATGCATCCCATTTGAGTAGGAAACGTTATACAGTATTTGCTCATATATGTATTTATACTGTGTATATATGTGTGGGTGTGTATTTATATAAAGTCTATACAATTACATCAAAACATTGAATAATTTTCTTTGGTTATAAAATTATAGGTGATTTTTGTTTTCCTCTTTTTTTATTATTTTTTCCTAAATAGACAACCAAAATGTAGATTGTCTTTAATAAAGAAAAACTGTTTTAAAAAAATATAATCACAAAGATTTCACTATAGCTGAACTTTTATCCTTTCCATCTCCTTGTATCTTTTCCATCTCAGTAAATGACATCTCCTTTCTTGCAGTTTTTAGGCTAAAAGCCTTGGAATTGTTCTTGACTCTCTTATTTTTCTCACATATAACCACCAGTCAGTCAAGAAGACTGTGATAGATAAGCCTTGAAAACATCTGTAAAATCTATGACTTATTATCACTTCTATTGCTAACAACTTAGTCCAAACCACCATCATCTCTCACTCAGATTACTTCAGCAGACTCCTAACAGAGCTCCCTGCTCTTACCTTTCTTTTTCTACCCTCTATTTTTCACACAACTGGTAGGATGATTCCTGACAAATATAAGTCAGATAATGTAATTTCCCTGTTCTCAATGTCCATCTCACACTCACTGAAGCACAAAAGTCTTTACCAAGACCTTACCACACTGATTGTCTCTCTTACTTCTCTTCCCATTGCTCATGTCGATCCCACTACACTATCACTTCAATATTCTCAGAAATATCAATCACATTCCCATCTCAATTCCTCTGTTCCTGCTTTGTCCCTTTGTCTGGAACTGTCTTTACCTAGATATATTCATGGTCCATTCTACCCATTCAATCAGTTCTCAGTTAAAATACCATCAAATAAAAAGACTTATTCTCACCCTTCTCTATAAAACTTCAAACCCTACTCCCTTCTAGAACTGTTTGTTCCTCTTACTTACAAGATCTTATTTTTCTTCAAAGCATTTAAAATTTGCTGTTGTTTTTTAGTTGTGTCCAACTCTGTTGTGATACCATGGACTGTAGCTTGCCAGGCTCCTGTCTATGGGATTCCCAGGCAAGAATCCTGGAGTGGGTTGCCATTTCCTCCTTCTGGGGGATCTTTCCAACCCAGAAATTGAAGCCACATCTCTTGCATTGCAGGCAGATTCTTTACCATTGAGCCACTAGGGAAGTCTATTTAAAAATACCTGACATACTTTATGCTTATTTGCATCATTGTCCTTCAGCCTACTACCACGGCAACATATTCTCCATGTTAGCAAGGATTTTGCTCATTGCTGTATCCCAGTGCCTAGAAGAGTGACTGATACGTAACAATGGTAAATAAATATTTATTTAATAAATAAATTGTATGACAATGTAATATAATGATAGGAAAGAGAGTATTATCAATATAAACATTATGATATCATATCTTACAATGAAGCATAATTCATTTTGCTAATAAGGAAACAATAGCAACATAAAACTTTCCCATGGAAGACAAAAGGGTTGTCATTGTTCAATTGCCCAGTTGTGTGCAACTCTTTGCAACCCCACAGACAGCAGAACGCCTGGCCTCCCTATCCCTCACCATGTCCTGAAGTTTGCCCAAGTTCATGATCATTGCATTGGTGAGGCCATACAGTCATCTCAACCTCTGGCACCCTCTTCTTCTGCCCTCAATCTTTCCCAGCATCAGGGACTTTTTCAATGAGTCATCTGTTTGCATCAGATGACCAAAATTCTGGAGCTTCCACTTTAGCATCAGTCCTTTCAGTGAATATTCAAGGTTGATCTCTCTTAAGATTGACTGGTTTGATCTCCTTGCTGCCCAAGGGACTTTCAGGAGTCTTCTCCAGCACCAGTTAAAAGGCATCAATTCTTCTGCACTCAGTCTTCTTTACAGTCCAGCTCATACAACCAATATGTGACCGCTGGGAAGACCATAGCCAGCAGAGTAATGTCTCTGCTTTTCAACAAACTTTCTAGGTTTGTCATTGCTTTCCTGCCAAGAAGCAATCATCTTCTGATTTCACAACTGCAATCACCATCCACAGTGATTTTGGAGAGCCCAAGAAGAGGAAATCTGTCACTGCTTCCACCTTTTCCCCTTCTATTTGCCATGCAGTAATGGGGCCAGATACCATGATCTTAGGTTTTGTTTTTTTTTAATATTTAGGTTTTAGCCAGTTCTTTCACTCTCCTCCTTCACCCTCATCACAAGTCTCTTTAGTTCTTCTTCCTTTTCTGCCAGTACAGAGGTATCATCCACATATCTGAAGTTGTTGATGTTTCTCCCACCTATCTTGATTCCAGCTTGTAACACATCCAGCCTGGCATTTCTCATGATGTACTCAGCATATAGGTTAAACAAACAGGGTGACAGCATACATCCTTGTCGTACTCTTTTCTGGATCTTGAACCAATTAGTTGTTCCATACAGGGTTCTAACTGTTCCTTCTTGACCGGCATACAGGTTTCTCAGGAGACAGGTAGGAAAGTCTGGTATTCCCATCTCTCTAAGATCTTTCCACAGTTTGTCATGATCGACACAGTTAAAGACTAGTGTAGTTGATGAAAAGAGATAGATGTTTTTCTGAAATTCCCTTGCTTCCTCTATAATCCAGCAAATGTTTCCAATTTGACCTCTAGTTCCTCTTCCTTTTCTAAATACAGCTTGGACATCTGGGAGTTCTTGGTTTGCACAATGTTCAAGAACAGCATGCAAAATTTTAAGCATGGCCTTACTAGCATGAGAGATGAGTGTACTTGTTTCATGGTTAGCACATTCTTTGGTACTATCCCTCTTGGGAATTGGCATGAGGATTGACCTTTTCCAGTCCTGTGGCCACTGCTGGGTCTTCCAGATTTGCTGACATAATGAATGCAAAACCTTGATGACACCATCCCTTAGGGATTTGAATAGGTCTGCCGAAATCGTAGAATCCACTAGCTTTATTACAAGGAGAGAGGGGTCTGGAATTCTCAAGGAGGAAGAAAGGACAAACTTTTTTTCCTTCTCCACATTCCTTAGGATTATATAACAATAATGTATCCTGCCTAAGGACAGTCTTTGGATTCAAATTTCTGTTATCTTAAAATTATGGGAGTAGACCTGGTCTTTACAAGGATGTATCTTGCCTGAGGACAGTGTTATCTTAAAATGTAAATTATGGGAGTAGGTCTGATGAGGTCTTTACACCCTCCAGACATTCTTTGGATTATATAACCTCATTGTTAACACTAGCAAGCGGGTACTCTTTCTGCCCCCTTCTGATGCCTATGTCAGAAGCTTTCTCTATCTCCTTTATACTTTAATAAAACTTTATTACACACAAAAATAAATAAATAAATAAATAAAAGCAGTGCTTCTTAAGGCCCACTTGACTTCACACTCCAGAATGTCTGACTCTCGGTGTCTAACCACCATTGTAGTAATCCAGTTCATTAAGATCTTTTTTCTACAGTTCTTCAATGTATTCTTTCCATTTCTTATTGATTTCTTCAGTGTCTACTAGATCTCTACCACTTTTACCCTTTATTGTGCCCATCTTTGGGCAGAATTCTCCCTTGATATTTCTGATTTTCCTGAAGAGATCACTAATCTTTCTCCTTCTGTTGTTGTTTTCAATTATTAAGCATTTTTCATTGAAGAAGCATTGTTCATTTATTCCTGTCTCTTCTAGTTATTTTTTGGAACTCTGTGTTTAATTGAATGTATCTTTCCCTTTCTTCCTTGTTTTTCACTTCTCTTTGTTCTTCTGCTATTCATAAAGCCTCCTCAGAGGTTTTGTCTTCTTGCTTTCCTTTTTCTTTGGGATGGTTCTGTTTGCCACCTCCTGTATAATATTGCAGACCTCTGTCCATAGTTCTTCAGGCACACTGTTAAATAGGTCTAGTCCCTTGAATTTATTCGTTACCTCTTCTGTGAATTCATAGAGAATTTGATTTAACTGAAATCAATTTGATTTAACTCAAATTAATTTGATTTAACTGACTGGCCTAATGTTTTTCCTAGTTTTCATTAGTTTAAGCCTGAATTTTTCTATGAGAAGCTGATGATCTGAGCCACAGTCACCTTCAGGTCTTGTTTTTGCTGACTGCATAGTTTCGTCATCTTTGGCTACAGAGAATCAGTTGATTTCAGTATTGATCATTTGGTGATGTCCATGTGTAAAGTCTGGAGAAGGCAATGGTCACCCACTCCAGTACTCTTGCCTGGCAAATCCCATGGATGGAGGAGTCTGGTAGGCTGCAGTCCATGGGGTCACTAGGAGTTGGACACGACTGAGAGACTTCACTTTCACTTTTGACTTTCATGTACTGGGGAAGGAAATGGCAACCCACTCCAGTGTTCTCGCCTGGAGAATCCCAGGGACGGGGGAGCCTGGTGGGCTGCCGTTTCTTGGGTCGCACAGAGTCGGACACGACTGAAGCGACTTAGCAGCAGCAGCAGCATGTGTAAAGTAATCTTTTGTGTTTTTGAAACGGGCATTTGCTATGACTAGTACATTCTTTTGACAGAATCAGTTAATGTTTTCCCTGCTTCATTTTGTTCTCCAAGGCCAAACTTGCCTGTTACTCCAGGCATATCTTGACTTCCTTCTTTTGCAATCCAATCCCTGATGAACAGAACATCTTTATTAGGTGTTAGTACTAGGAGGTCTTCAAGGTTTTCACAGAACTGATCAGCTTCAACTTCTTCAGAATCAGTGATAGGGGCATGTACTTGGATTACTCTGATGTTGAATGGCTTTCCTTGTAAACAAACCAAGATCATTCTGTCATTTTTGAGGTTGTATCCAAGTACTGTATTTTGGATTTTTTGGCTGATTATGAGGGCTATTCTGTTTCTTCTATGGGATTGTTGCCCACAGTAGTAGATGTAATGGTCATGTGAATTAAATTTGCCCATTCTCATCCATTTTAGTTTGCTGATTCCTAGGATGTCAATGTTTATTCTTACCATCTCCAACTTGACCACATCCAATTTTCCTTGATTCATGGACCTAACATTTCAGCTTCCTTTAAAATACTGTTCTTTGTAGCATCAGATTTTACTTTCATCGCCAGACACATCCACAGTAAATAAATATTTATTTAGTAAATAAATTGTATGATTACAGAAAGTAATGACAGGAAAGGGAGTATTATCAATATATAATATTATGATGTCATATCTTATAGTGAACCAGAATTTATTTTGCTAATAAGGAAACAGCAGCAACAAAAAACTTTGCCATGGAAGACAAAAAGGATACTGAAATGAAATTCATCAAAATACTTATACCAGATATGAAGCTGTCTGAAAATTGAGACAGTGTGTAATTTTTCTTGTTTTGTATTTTTTAATATTCCAGATTTTACCTAATGACAATTGTGATTTTATAATGGATAAAATTGATGAACTTTAAAAATTCTTAAAATATAATGGAATAAATAATAATTAAGGCTCAGTAGCTTTGTCTAGGTTAATGTTTTATTCCTATATTCCTTTTAACCAAGTGATAATCAAATGGCAACTAGAAACGGGAAAATATTCACACCAATTGTGCCAGATGAGAAGTTACAATTTTTATTTTTATATAAAGAGATCACACAAATCAACACAAGAGCACATGGGCAAAAGTAGTTTTCAGGGGAAATATATCAGCAGAAAAAAAAAATTTTTTTAAAGAAATAACAACTGGATAACAAACATGATAATGACCTAGGTAACTAGCTAGTGCTAGTCACTCAGTCATGTCCAACTCTTCACAACCCCATGGACTGGAGCAACCAGGCTCCTTTGTCCATGGGATTCTCCAGGAAAGAATATTGTAGTGGATTGGTATTTCCTTCTCCAGGGGGTCTTCTCAATCCAGGGATCAAACTCCAGTTTCCTGCATTGCAGGCAGATTCTTTACCATCTGAGCCACTAGAGCTATGGCAACTAGCTAAGAAATGCAATTTTAATGAGATTACATTTTCACCTATCAAATTGTAGTGCTTAAAAAAGTATTCATGTTAGTGAACTTTAATAAATTAATAAAGTTATTATAAAACATGCAGCCTCAATAATTGCTAATCTAAGTTCAATTTTTAGAATTCTTTTGAAATTATTTTGGCAATTTGCTTTAGTGTCTTTAAAGTCATTCATAGCTTTTGAACAAGTGATTACTATTTTAAAACTTATAGATATGTAGTAAATTCCATTTTAAAATTCTCATTAAATATCTCTTTAGTAAGCTTCACACATCTTCACTCTACCACAGCTATAACAACACGCTACCCTCACACCAAAACATAATCTGCAAGAAAAAAAAATGGCATTATATTGGCAAAATTACCTACTATATGCTAGAAAAACTCACTTTTGTTTGAATATGG
Organism: Bubalus bubalis; assembly: GCF_019923935.1. Classification (NCBI taxonomy): domain Eukaryota; kingdom Metazoa; phylum Chordata; class Mammalia; order Artiodactyla; family Bovidae; genus Bubalus; species Bubalus bubalis. Next base: position 103,056,904 of record NC_059181.1, on the reverse strand, counting down.
CCCTCTCTTTTCTATCTACTTTTTTCAAGTAGCTACAGCTACCACAAAGCTGAGATCATAGAAGGTGTGCAGTACCTATTAGTAATTTGAAGTAGAAAGCATTCATTCTATTCTCTTCTGACCATGAAATGGTTGGTTTTCTATTGTTTTAAATGTAGGGTAACATCCAGAAACAAGTGTGTGTGCGCTAAGTTCCTTCAGTCATGTCTAACTCTTTGCCACCCCATGGACTGTAGCACATGAGGCTCCTCTGTTCCTGGGAATTCTCCAGGCAAGAATGCTGGAGTGGGCAGCCATTTCCTTCTCCAGGGGATCTTCCCAATCCAAGGACCCAGCCCTCATCTCTTATGTTTCCTGCATTGGAAGGCAGGTTCTTTAACACTAGTGCCACCTGGGAAGCACATCCAGAAAGAAGGGAGAGAAATTAGCAGCGGTCAAACTGAAACTCACGAATTTACCTTGATTCTTGCTATCTTTTATGGTGGTGCCCCAAAGTATGCTCAGGCCACCCAAAATGGCTGTTCTCTTGTGTTCTGTATGTCCCTTGCTCTACCAGTGCCTTCTTCACCTACACCTTACTCACAAGACTCTCATTCCCTCTCAGTCACAGAGACTAATCAGTGAATACCTACATACTATCCCCAGGTAGTGATTCTTTTAACTTTTAGGCAAGAACATTTCCATTATGATAGCTTATCAAAGAGTGGTCAGGCGCCTATTCCTTTGCTGGTTTCCCTGGTAACCATTGAACCAACCTATAACCCCCTATAACTGATAAATTCACCCTCACCCATCCACTCCATGTCCTGCCTGCTGTCTGCCATACATGATGGCAGTGGTGTTGCTCCAGGACCTTGCTTCAGATGTGCAAGATCTCCCTATCCATTAAACCATTAATGTCTATTGGCTGACTCTGGGCTCTTCTTAGTTCTTGAGGCTGGGAAAGTACAGGGATTGCATCTTGCAGGATGCAATCCAACACCAAATTACACAAATATCCAGTTGATCATTTAGACCAAAGAAGCAAGCTTTCCCACACCTGTGTGTCTGTGAGCATATGTGTGTGTGTGTATATATATATATGTGTGTGTGTGTGTATGTTTGGGTAGATGGAGAATTATCAGAGTTGTCCAGTTAAAGTAATTAAAATAATTGAACCATTACAAGAGTAGAGATGGGCTTCAATATTTTTTGAATTTTTGATATAATTTCAGCATTTAATAACTCAGAACTGCAAGGATATAGAAACAAAAATGTAAAGGTTTACCAAATTTGATGTGTATTTGAAACAGAATAAAAGTATTAAGAAAAGACCATTATTGAAAGAAATATTTTTTTCACAGATAACAAAAGGGAATGTAATATTCCATATAATTCCCCAGAAAGGCAAATAGTATAGGGATACTTGGGAATGCAGATGCTGTAGATGTAAGCCTCAACAGGTATCTGTAGTCACTTGTAAAATGAATGACTTAACCAACAGAACAATTATTGATAGATAAAACAATCATGTAATTAATCTAATTTCAGGAATGAAAAGAACTGAGACAAATGGTTAGATTTGCTGCAAAGTAAGAAAACTATTTGACAATTTTTTCGTCTATTTAAATAAAGGTTTAGTAGTTAGTTAAAATGGAATCTGGTGTTTCTTTTTCTTTATATATGTCTATTCCTAAACTATATAGTATTGGCAATTTTTTCTTCTTTTAATTTTGAATAGCACATCTCCAAGTTTTCCTTTATATTAAAAAAAGAAGAAGAAAAAGACTCTTAGCTATAATGGTTATAATATGGTTATAATGGTTGTTGTTCTTACCACCAACCATACATGTACAATCTTGCCCTTTAGGCCATTCATTCTCTCTTATCTGCCAGTATGATTGACAACAAAAACAGTGTATAATTAAACTCAGATTTTGTGTTAAGTTGTAACCTGAGGTGTCAGTCACAGTGCTTTTAACTCCTTGAACAACTCTAAAATGTTACACTTTCTCTTATCTATGAATAAAAGATTTGATTCATTTAGGGAATGGGGACATAATTACCATCTTTTAGCAACTGGGAAAGAGTATTTATAAAAATGTGAGGATGACCAATAATATATGTATATTTCTTCTCCAAAATTAAGTCTACATCTGTGAATATAAATCTATACATGTCTTTCAGTTCAGTTCAGTTCAGCTCAGTTGCTCAGTCGTGTCCGACTCTTTGCGACCCCATGAATAGCAGCACGACAGGCCTCCCTGTCCATCACCAACTCCCGGAGTTCACTCAGACTCACATCCATCGAGTCAGTGATGCCATCCGGCCATCTCATCCTCTGTCGTCCCCTTCTCCTCCTGCCCCCAATCCCTCCCAGCATCAGAGTCTTTTCCAATGAGTCAACTCTTCACATGAGGTGGCAAAAGTACTGCAGTTTCAGCTTTAGAATCATTCCTTCCAAAGAAATCCCAGGGCTGATCTCCTTTAGAATGGACCGGTTGGATTTCCTTGCAGTCCAAGGGACTCTCAAGAGTCTTCTCCAACACCACAGTTCAAAAGCATTGATTCTTCCGTGCTCAGCTTTCTTCACAGTCCAACTCTCACATCCATACATGACCACAGGAAAAACCATAGCCTTGACTAGACAGACCATTGTTGGCAAAGTAATGTCTCTGCTTTTCAATATGCTATCTAGGTTGGTCATAACTTTCCTTCCAAGGAGTAAGCGTCTTTTAATTTCATGGCTGCAGTCACCATCTGCAGTGATTTTGGAGCCCAGAAAAATAAAGTCTGACACTGTTTCCACTGTTTCCCCATCTATTTCCCATGAAGTGATGGGACCAGATGCCATTATCTTCATTTTCTGAATGTTAAGTTTTAAGCCAACTTTTTCACTCTCCTCTTTCACCTTCAGGTACATGTTAAATAATCTTCAGTTTCCCAACATTAGGTGTGGGTTAGAAAGCACCACTGCTTTAAAATTGTTCTGATAGGGAGACCATGAGCAACTATGTAAATAATTCCATATATTTTCAAATCAATTTTAAAATATATATGCCCTTCTAAAAATGATATCATCCTCCCTGAAATTTAATGTTTATACAGTGATATTTTCTTTTCCTACACCTATAAGTATTGGATTTGTGCCCAGATCAGAAAACCATTTGTGATTACCACTATTTAACCTGAAAGTTTCCAAACCCTGTTCTTAGTGACTACAGACTTCTAGCTTCCCCAGTAACACTGAATCATTCTGTTTGACTAAGGATGCCCAGGGAAGCCTGAGGTTACTCTGTAGCTATACTCCTGTTCGCCTCCAAAGATATCTACATGAGGACATAAGTGTAATCTCTGGAAATGTACAAATACAAAGAAGCCCAATTCTTTCTGAAAAGGTTCAGCTATATAAAATTAAACAAATTTGGCATACACAGTATAACTGAGAAAAGGCTAATTCAAAACAGTAAAAATAAAACTACTAGTAAAAACACTTCTGAATTAGTAGAGTCCATAAATAATGAAATATTTACTTTATGATTTCAAGTATAGACTCTTTCGTTAACAATTATTTTGGGACTCACTGCATTCCAAGTCAGTATTAATGTTTTTAAAGATGTCTTCATTATTTTTTATTTATTTCTTTTTAATAATTTTATTTATTTTTTGGCTGTGCTGGGTCTTTGTTGCACATACATGGGCTGTCTCTAGTTGCAGCAAGCAGGGGCTACTCTCTAGTTGTGCTGCACATGGTCTGTAGGGTGCAGGCTTCAGTAGTTGTGGCATGTGGACTCAGTAGTTGTAGGGAAGCCTTTCATTGTTGTTGTTTTTTTTTTTTTTTTAAACTGGAGTCAAATTTCTCAGCAGCAACAGAAGTCAAGAATATTGCTACTGAGGTAAAAGTGGACCTCTGGGCTGAACACCTGGTATTTGTCAAGTGGAGTAAAATTCAAGCTTTGTTCTCACCCAGACACTGCAAGGACAAAGCTGGTGGCAAAAGCTGAGCTCTGCTAAAGCAAGGAGATAAAATGCCCACCCCTGAGTTCAAGGAATACTCTCTGTATGCATATGCACAGGAAGGCTTCTTGGGGATCAAAAAGGGAGGGAATCCCATGACATAATATGTGTGGACATGCACCATGGGTGCGTGGTAGGCCTCTGTGGTAGGGTCCATCTTAGAAAAAAGTTGCACATGCATTTTGGGGAGGGTCCATGGACCAGTCAGGTGTGAAGAAAGAAACAAGATAATTGGCCAAAGGTAAACAAAGACCAGGAAGGACTGTCCTATATAAGTGATTTACATCACCTCCTTACTGCATTCCTCCTCACTCAGGATGCCTATACTCCTTTTCCGCTGTGTTTCTGCCTAGTTTCGGAATTACTGTGCTCCTCCGCATCAGAGAGGTTGCCCATATACTTTCTCTCTGGGTTGATATCTCTTCCCTGATTCTGAGTCAGATAAACTACTTTCCTGTGGGCTTCCCTGGTGGCTCAGATAGTAAAGTGTCTGCCTGCAATGCAGGAGACCAAGGTTCGATCTCTGGATGGAAAAGATCCCCTGGAGAAGGAAATGACAACCCACTCCAGTAGTCTTGCCTGGAAAATTTCATGGAGAGAGGATCCTGGTAGTCTATAGCCCATGGGTTAGCAAAGAGTTGGACAGGACTGAACGACTTCACTTTTGTTTTTTTTTTTTCTCTTTCCCATATATTGTGCTGCATCTCTAATAATAAACTGTATAAGTTTTACAGTTTTTGCCTGCTTGAAACAATCTGGCTTTCAAACAAGGGCAAGATCCAGGGTCATTTGCTTTAGACTCTAGCCCCTGATGGTCTAGTGACTAGGACTCTTGATTTTCACCCAGGTTAACCCAGTTTAATTCCTACACAGGGATCTAAGATATCTCTTCAGGACCACTCACTGCTCTATGTGAGTCTTTCAAGATCACTATAAAAATTTATATTTTATAGTGTACCATATATTTTAGGCAATACAGTAAGGCATACATAGATATATCAATGATTACATATATAAATAAAATAAAAATTACTAAAAATAAGTAAAAATTATTATTATTTACAGAGGATATAGTTTTGAATGTTGGAAATCCAAATAAACCTGCAAATAAACTGTAAACATGAAAACTAGATTTCTGATGTCTCCTGGATACAAGAGCAATAAATATTATGTCTTTTTACATACAGACTAAAATTATTTGTCTTTATACAAGTGAAAATTAGAAATTTGAAAGGATACCATTTTATTTCAAGCATACAAAAAATATCAAATGAGTAGAAAATAGCAAACAGAAAATTAGAAAAATTGAAAAGCTTCATTGTAAGACATTAAAGCAGACCTAAATAAATGAGAGATACACAGTGTTCAAAAATTAGAAGACCTAGTATTTTAAAAAGGTAAACTACACAAAATTGGTTTATAGATTAAATGCAATCACAGTCAAATTTACAACAGTTTTTCTTGCATAGAACTTGATAAGCTGATTCTAAAATTTTTATAGAAATTCAAAGGGCCAAGAAGAGTCAGGATAATCTTAAAAAATAATATAGTGGGGGAAATACCTCAGTCAGATTTTACTACTATATAAACTTATGATAAAGACTATTGTAAAGTTTTGAAAATTAAGATGGTAAAGTAATTATTAAGCCTGATGGATTAACAGAATAGAAAGTCAAAAAAGCTGTTTTCACAGTTAGAGAAAGACACTTGATTTATAACCAGAAGTTGTACTGAAGATATGATAAGACATCTTCATGTATTTATCATGTATTTTTATTAAACAAATGGTGTTGGAACAATATACATGTGAAAAAAATAATTGGACACCATTCACCATACCCAAATATCAATTCCAGGTATATTAAATACCTATATTTGCGAGATCAAAGAGCAAAGTTTTTCATTTATTTTCATTTTTTGTCCTTTTTTACAGTGTACAATTCATGGTTTTATTATATTCAAAGTCAGACAACCATAAACACCATCTAATTTCAGAATCTTTTCATCACCCCAGGAACAAAAATATCCATACACATAAACAGTCACTCTCCAATCTCCCTTTTCCTATCCCTTAGCAAATACTAATATACTTTCTGGAGACATCTTCTTGGACTGAATTAAAGGTAAAGTCAAGAGGGAAAAGTTGGAAGACATTTGGAGGAACAATGGGACCATCAATTGTAGCCAGCCTTGAAGATGGTCCCCAAGGGTCCCCACTCCCTGATAGTCCCACCCCTGTGTAATGTCTCCCCTTTTCCTACCATACCAGCATTGGTCCATGTAATAAATGCAGTATGGCACATTCCCACATTACCTTTTGAATCACTCACTCATGAGAAAACCAGTTACTCCATTGTGAGAACATCAGGCTGCAAATGGAGAGACCCACAGCAGGAGGTACTGGGGACTCTAGCAGCCATGTGAATGAACTTGGAAGCAGATTCTGCCCCAGTGGAACCTTGACAGGACTTCAGCCCCAGCCAATATCTTGACTGGCATCTGGTGAGAAGCTCTGAGCTAGAATCATCCAGCTACATTCATCTCAGATCCCCAAAACACAGAAGCTGTGAGATAATCAATGCTTCTTGTTTTAAGCTGCTAAATTTAGTGTGGTTTGTTATTCAGCAATAGATGACTAATACATCATTGACCCCCCAATCAAACTACAAATAATTGAGTCATTTCCCTCTATGGCAAGATGTGGTACCAATCACTATAAGAGATACAGAGATGATGATGTTACTGGTAATAATAATAATTAATAGTTTAAGCTAACATTTATATAAGCTGTACTTGGAGCCAAACATGGTTCTAAGCACTTTATATGCATTAACTCACTTAATCCTATAGCCACTTTTTATTATTATTATTTCTGCTCATGTCCACCAGTCAAAACGCACCAGGAACATGCCTGTAGTTAAACAGTAGAGTTAGAGATGTGTTGCAACCAGGTAGACTACACACCATGGGGTACTGTGCTATGTCTCAGTTAGACAGTGTTAACAGTGGCTTGTAATAGAATGAGTTTGCTCTGGATTGGGTGTCTTAAACATTTTTATCTAGGAAGCGGGAGGAACAGAGTGGGGTTAAAGCAGCAGCCACTTATATTTGTTGGAAGGAAGCAAAGCTTTTTAAAAGAAAATATTAGAGAATGTCTTCATAACAATAAAGGAAAGTTTGATAAATTAAATTATGCTAAATTTTAAAACTTATATTCATCAAAAAACATCAAAGAGATCATTAAAACAAGCCACAGAGTGGTAATAGATATTCACAGTGCATGTAACCAAAAATAAACAAGTACTCAGAATACATAGTAAAGCTCCACAGATTAGAAAAAAAGCACAGAATAAACAATGTCAATTTTATGAAAATGTTATTTTTCTAAAGGAAGTTTAAAATGTAGAAATTTTTATGAAATGAATGTATGTAGCTGTTCTCTTTTACAGAGATTCTCATCTTAAGGTTATGGTTAGGCTATGCTTGTAGATTTTGGACCATGAATGAATTCTCATTGTGAAAGGCAGAAGCTTTGTTGTTTGTCTTTGTGTTTTCCCTACCTCTAGTACAGTTCTTGGCGCATAGCAGACTCTGAGCAAATAAGTGAGTTGAATTAATGAAATTTTAAACTACTGGAGACATGTTCTGTTTAACTCCACAGTATAGATTTAATTGTTTTGATTATAGTAGTTTTATTTGTTAAACAAGCCCTTTGATCCAGAGTGTAAAACCTGGAGACAGAAAGTTGAATCACAGCCTCATTGTGACGAGTTAACCACTAAATAAAAGATTGTAAATCTGTTGTGGGCAGAGCAGGCACACCACTGACACCACTTTTTCATACTCCTAATTCATTATTTGGAGAAGGAAATGGCAACCCACTCCAGTATTCTTGCCTAGAGAATCCTGTAGACAGAGGAGCCTGGTGGGCTGCTGTACATAGGGTCGCACAGAGTTGGACACAACTGAAACGACTTAGCATGCATGCATGCATTGGAGAAGGAAATGGCAACCCACTCCAGTATTCTTGCCTGGGGAATCCCAGGGACAGAGGAGACTGGTGGGCTGTCATCTATGGGGTCCACAGAGCTGGACTTGACTGAAGCAACTTAGCAGCAGCAGCAGCAGCAAACAGACAATAATCATATGAAAAGTTGCTCAACCATACTTTTTTTCCTTTTTTTAAGTGTTTATTTATTTACTTTTGACTGAGTTGTGTCTTAGCTGTAGCATGCTCTTTGTGGCACGGTGGCTTCTCTCTAGTTGTGGCACACAGGTTCCAGAATGTATGGGAACATTCTGTAGCCTTATTTGCCCTGAAGTATGTGGGATCTTAATTTCCTGACCAGGGATAAAACCCAGGTCCCCTGCATCATAATGCAGATTCTTAACCTCTGAACCACCAGGTAAGTCCTTGTTCAACTATGTTAATCGAGAAAATATAAATTAACATTACACTGAAAAATCACTGAACATTCATTACTGATAAAATTTAAAGCATTTAAATTTACCAATGGTTACTTTGGATGCTTAAATCCATTTTAGATTAAAACATTCAGGATAATATTAACAGAAGGGAATTTCTTTAATAAGGAATATCTTTTTTAAAGACCTAGGAAAATATCATCTTCTAATGATTAAAATCATTGAAAATATAATTCTTCAATGTTTCTAATGATGAAACATTGAAAGCTATCACTTAAAGATATGGAACTTTGTATTATGCTGGTGAGGGTGTAAGCTTCTATTAATAAAACCACTTTTGAGAATAGTTTGCATACTACCTAATAAAACTGAAGATGCTCATACTTTATGACCTACCAATTCCATTTCTTGTTATATATGAGAGAATACATACACATGTCCACCAGGTTACAGCACTGTTCATAATATCCCCAACAGGAAACAACCCAAATATCCATCAAAAAGTGTATAGTCATAGCATTATGATATATTCGTACAACACTATGTACACTATGATATATTCACACAAGTACATATGACTCTATGAAACAATAAAAATGAAGGAACTACAATCACTCACAATGAGAACTAATCTTATAAACATGATATAAAAATATGGCATACTCAAGAGAACACAAATATTCAAAAGTTTACAAATTATGAAAAGAGGTGGTAATAGCTTAGCATTCAGAAATAGGTAAATAGGTAGCAAAACTCAAAAGAAAAAAAGTGGTTTTCACACACACAAAAATATGGTAATGTTTATCTCTAAGAGAGAGAGAACTTAGTGATCAAGAAGGTGCTCAATATCTTGACCTGAGTGGCAATTAGATGTTTGCTTTATAACAAAATGTTAAACTATGTGAATATTTTATGCAGTTTCTTTATATATGTTATTCATAATAAATATGATACAAGCAAATGAAAATGTATTCTAGTATAATGTACCACTCAGATTCATTCTAGCCAATAATCTGTCAATCTAATTGTTGGAATTTCAGTTCTAAAAACATTTACAAAGGAATTCTAAAATCTAGTAAAACAATATATTAGTTGCAATACAGTATCAGGTCTTGGATACAAATAATTATCTCTTCTCCTATAGCATATTAAAACATATATAGGGATTTCCCTGGTGGTTCATTGGCTAGAAGTCAGAGTGCCCAATGCAGTGGGCCCAGGACTCAATCCCTTGTCAGGGAACTAAATCCCACATGCTGCAACTAAGACTTGACATAGTGAAATAAATGTTTTAAAAACATATAGAAATTGCTTTGTAATTTTATCAAATCACTGATTATGGCCAGTTATTCCAATAGTGAAATATGATATTCTCATCATTTATTAAATGGAAATCTTTTACTACAAAAACAACAAGTATTTTCAGAATCTACTAAGTAATTATGTTACTGGGATGGAATTTTGTAAAATGTAGTAAACATGTAAACATAATGAACACAATTATCCAAGAACAAGTTTCGATGATCCAAGTACAAGCTCTAGTTGTTCTCATCATCTGGGAGTTTCATGAAGTGGACCATTAGAGCTGAAATTAATAAATAATTTTGTTTCAAAATGTAAGCATTGATGATTAAAACAGAAAGCCACAAGGAGAATAAAACAATAAGATACATAGTATTGGTAACAGAGGACTTTGACTGTTGTAAAATTTTTATTTCCTAGTGAAGGTATCAGTGTTTCTGGTAGTAGTGTTGAAGCTATGCCTTTATATCCATGTTCAAATCCAAAGCAATTAGAAAGGGGTAGCACTTCTTTCTGGAGAATTTTTATCATAAATGGATGTTGAATTTTGTCAAAGTCTTTCTCTGCATCTATTGAGATAATCATATGGCTTTTATTTTTCAATTTGTTAATGTGATGTATTACATTGATTGATTTGCATATATTGAAGAATCCTTGCATCCCTGGGATAAAGCCCACTTGGTCATGGTGTATGATCTTTTTAATGTGTTGTTGGATTCTGATTCCTAGAATTTTGTTAAGGATTTTTGCATCTATGTTCATCAGTGATATTGGCCTGTAGTTTTCTTTTATTGTGGCATCTTTGTCAGGTTTTGGTATTAGGGTGATGGTGGCCTCATAGAATGAGTTTGGAAGTTTACCTTCCTCTGCAATTTTCTGGAAGAGTTTGAGTAGGATAGGTGTTAGCTCTTCTCTAAATTTTTGGTGGAATTCAGCTGTGAAGCCGTCTGGACCTGTGCTTTTGTTTGCTGGAAGATTTCTCATTACAGTTTCAATTTCTGTGCTTGTGATGGGTCTGTTAAGAATTTCTATTTCTTCCTGGTTGAGTTTTGGAAAGTTGTACTTTTCTAAGAATTTGTCCATTTCTTCATTGTCCATTTTATTGGCATATAATTGCTGATAGTAGTCTCATGATCCTTTGTATTTCTGTGTTGTCAGTTGTGATCTTTCCATTTTCATTTCTAATTTTATTGATTTGATTTTTCTCCCTTTGTTTCCTGATGAGTCTGGCTAATGGTTTGTCAATTTTATTTATCCTTTCAAAGAACCAGCTTTTGGCTTTGTTGATTTTTGCTATGGTCTTTTTTTTTTTTTTTTTTTTGCGTTTATTTCCGCCCTAATTTTTAAGATTTCTTTCCTTCTACTAACCCTGGGGTTCTTCATTTCTTCCTTTTCTAGTTGCTTTAGGTGTAGCGTTAGGTTATTCATTTGACTTTTTCCTTGTTTCTTGAGGTATGCCTGTATTGCTATGAACTTTCCATTTAGCACTACTTTTATGATAAAAACTCTCCAGAAAGCAGGAATATAAGGAACACACCTCAACATAATAAAAGCTATATATAACAAACCCATAGAAAACATTATCCTCAATGGTGAAAAATTGAAAGCATTTCCCCTAAAGTCAAGAACAAGACAACGGTGCCCACTATCACCACTACTATTCAACATAGTTTTGGAAGTTTTGGCCACATCAATCTAAGCAGAAAAAGAAATAAAACGAATCCAAATTGGAAAAGAAGAAGTAAAACTCTCACTGTTCGCAGATGACATGATCCTCTACATAGAAAACCCTAAAAACTCCACCAGAAAATTGCTAGAGCTAATCAATGAATATAGTAAATTTGCTGGATATAAAATCAGCACACAGAAATCCCTTGTATTCCTATACACTAATAATGAGAAAATAGAAAGAGAAATTAAGGAAACAATTCCATTCACCATTGCAACAAAAAGAATAAAATACTTAGGAATATATCTACCTAAAGAAACTAAAGACCTATATATAGAAAACTATAAAACACTGGTGAAAGAAATCAAAGAGGACACTAATAGATGGAGAAATATACCATGTTCATGGATCAGAAGAATCAATATAGTGAAAATGAGTATACTACCCAAAGCAATCTATAGATTCAATACAAGCCTTATCAAGCTACCAACGGTATTTTTCACAGAGCTAGAACAAATAATTTCACAATTTGTATGGAAATACAAAAAACCTCGAATAGCCAACGCAATCTTGAAAAAGAAGAATGGAATTGGAAGGAATCAACCTGCCTGACTTCAGGCTCTACTACAAAGCCACAGTCATCAAGATAGTATGGTACTGGCACAAAGACAGAAATTAGATCAATGGAACAAACTAGAAAGCCCAGAGATAAATCCATGCACCTATGGACACCTTATCTTTAACAAAGGAGGCAAGAATATACAATGGAGAAAAGACAATCTCTTTAACAAGTGGTGCCAGGAAAACTGGTCAACCACTTGTAAAAGAATGAAACTAGAACACTTTACATGTATACCTGTGGCGGATTCATTTTGATATTTGGCAAAACTAATACAATTATGTAAAGTTTAAAAATAAAAAATAAAAAAAATAAAACTGTAAACAAAAATAAACTCAAAATGCATTAAAGATCTGAATGGAAGACCAGAAGCTATAAAACTCCTAGAGGAGAACATAGGCAAAACACTCTTTGACATAAATCACAGCAGGATCCTCTATGACCCACCTCCCAGAATACTGGAAATAAAAGCAAAAATAAACAAATGGGACCTAATTAAAATTAAAAGCTTCTGCACAACAAAGGAAACTCTAAGCAAGGTGAAAAAACAGCCTTCGAAATGGGAGAAAATAATAGCAAATGAAGCAACTGACAAACAACTAATCTCAAAAATATACAAGCAACTAAATTCCAGAAAAATAAATGGCCCAATCAAAAAATGGGCCAAAGAACTAAATAGACATTTCTCTAAAGAAGACATACAGATGGCTAACAAACACATGAAAAGATGCTCAACATCACTCATTATCAGAGAAATGCAAATCAAAACCACAATGAGGTACCATTTCATGCCAGTCAGAATGGCTGCGATCCAAAAGTCTACAAGCAATAAATGCTGGAGAGCATGTGGAGAAAAGGGAACCCTCTTACATTGTTGGTGGGAATGAAGACTAGTACAGCCACTATGGAGAACAGTGTGGAGATTCCTGAAAAAACTGGAAATAAAATTGCCTTTTGACCCAGCAATCCCACTGCTGGGCATACACACCAAGGAAACCAGAATTGAAAGAGACACATGTACCCCAATGTTCATTGCAGCACTGTTTATAATAGCCAGGGCATGGAAACAACCTAGATGTCCATCAGCAGATGAATGGACAAGAAAGCTGTGGTACATATACACAATGCAGTATTACTCATCCATTAAAAAGAATACATTTGAATCAGTTCTAATGAGGTGGATGAAACTGGAGCCTATTATACAGAGTGAAGTAAGCCAGAAAGAAAAATACCAATACAGTATACTAATGTGTATATATGGAATTTAGAAAGATGGTAATGATAACCCTGTATGCAAGACAGCAAAAGAGACACAGATGTACAGAACAGTCTTTTGGACCCTGTTGGAGAGGGAGAGTTTGGGATGATTTGGGAGAATGGCATTGAAGCATGTATATCATATGAGAAATGAATCGCCAGTCCAGGTTTGATGCAGGATACAGGATGCTTGGGGCTGGTGCACTGGGATGACCCAGAGGGATGGTACGGGGAGGGGAGTGGGAGGGGAGTTCAGGATGGGGAACATGTGTATACCCATGGCGGACTCATGGTGATCAATGGCAAAACCAATACAATATTGTAAAGTAATTAGCCTCCAATTAAAATAAATAAATTTAAATAAAAAAAAAAAAAACAAAGAAAGTGGTAGCACTAAGACTTTGAATAAATTTGGTCAATTTTTGCTTCCGTGTGTGTGTGTGTGTGTGTGTGTGTGTGTGTATATATATACATACATACATACATGCATATATATATATATATATATATATATATATATACATGGACTTCCCTGGTGGCTCAGATGGTAAAAAATCTGCCTGCAATGCAGGAGATTCCTTACCAACTGAGCTACAAGGGAAGCCCTTTTTCTAGTCATCAGTTAAAACAACAACAACTGGACACTTAGTGATTAGAAAGAACTAGTGAAGGGAAATGTAGCATCACTGTCAGAAGAAATCTATTCAGATTAGGGTTATAGAATATCTTTGTAAAGTATAGGTGGCAGAATTCATGGTATCTGGAACAGTACAGAGAACTTCAGTTTCCACTGATGTCAATTAAGTGTCTAATTCACTGAAATAGGTAAAAAAAATCAAGTCTAGAATCCTGATTGAAGTATATTGTACTGTCAAAGAGACTAATAATTTATCTTTAGTTTCTTATGCTCATGAAAGTAATGTTAATATCAGCTTATTTTTCTTATTTAGGTCTCATGTTGGATTTAATAAGATCAATTTAAGATAGGCTATGCACAGAAGGGCCTAGAGGAGCTATCCCACACTGAAGGTCAGGAAGGGCAGCGGTGAGGAGATACCCCTTGTCCAAGGTAAGGAGCAATGGCTGAGCTTTGCTGGAGCAGGCGTGAAGAGATACCCCATGCCCAAGGTAAAAGAAACCCAAGTAAGACAGTAGGTGTTGCAATAGGGCATCAGAGAGCAAACACAGTGAAACCATACTCAAAGAAAACTAGTCTATCTAATCACACTAGGACCACAGCCTTGTCTAACTCAATGAAACTAAGCCATGCCCGTGGGGCAACCCAAGATGGGAGGGTCATGGTGGAGAGATCTGACAGAATGTGGTCCACTGGAGAACGGAATGGCAAACCACTTCAGTATTCTTGCCTTGAACAGTATGAAAAGGCAAAATGATAGGATACTGAAAGAGAAACTCCCCAGGTCAGTAGGTGCCCAATATGCTACTGGAGATCAGTGGAGAAATAACTTCAGAAAGAATGAAGGGACGGAGCCACAGCAAAAAGAATACCCAGCTGTGGATGGGACTGGTGATAGAAGCAAGGTCCGATGCTATAAAGAGCAATATTGCATAGGAACCTGGAGTGTCAGGTCCATGAATCAAGGCAAATTGGAAGTGGTCAAACAAGAGATGGCAAGATTGAATGTCGACATTCTAGGAATCAGCGAACTAAAATGGACTGGAATGGGTGAATTTAACTCAGATGACCATTATATCTACTACTGCAGGCAGGAATCCCTCAGAAGAAATGGAGTGGCCATCATGGTCAACAAAAGAGTCCGAAATGCAGTACTTGGATGCAATCTCAAAAACGATAGAATGATCTCTGTTCATTTCCAAGGCAAACCATTCAATATCAGAGTAATGCAACTCTATGCCCCAACCAGTAATGCTGAAGAAGCTGAAGTTGAACGGTTCTATGAAGACCTACAAGACCTTTTAGAACTAACACCCAAAAAAGATGTCCTTTTCATTATAGGGGACTGGAATGCAAAAGTAGGAAGTCAAGAAACACCTGGAGCAACATGCAAATTTAGCCTTGGAATACAGAATGAAGCAGGGCAAAGAATACTACAGTTGTGCCAAGAAAATGCACTGGTCATAACAAACACCCTCTTCCAACAACACAAGAGAAGACTGTATACATGGACATCACCAGATGGTCAACACCGAAATCAGATTGATTATATTCATTGCAGCCAAAGATGGAAAAGCTGTATACAGTCAGCAAAAACAATACCAGGAGCTGACTGTGGCTCAGACCATGAACTCCTTATTGCTAAATTCAGACTTTAATTGAAGAAAGTAGGGAAAACCACTAGACCATTCAGGTATGACCTAAATCAAATTCCTTATGATTATACAGTGGAAGTGAGAAATAGATTTAAAGGCCTAGATCTGATAATTAGAGTGCCTGATGAACTATGGACTGAGGTTCGTGACATTGTATAGGAGACAGGGATCAAGGCCATCCCCATGGAAAAGAAATGCAAAAAATCAAAATGGCTGTCTGGGGAGGCCTTACAAATAGCTGTGAAAAGAAGAGAAGTGAAAAGTAAAGGAGAAAAGGAAAGATATAAACATCTGAATGCAGAGTTCAAAAGAATAGCAAGAATAATAAAAAAAAAAGAATAGCAAGAAGAGATAAGAAATCCTACTTCAGCGATCAATGCAAAGAAATAGAGGAAAACAACAGAATGGGAAAGACTAACGATCTCTTCAAGAAAATCAGAGATACCAAAGGAACATTTCATGTAAAGATGAGCTCCGTAAAGGACAGAAATGGTATGGACCTAACGGAAGCAGAAGGTATTAAGAAGAGATGGCAAGAATACACAGAAGAACTGTACAAAAAAGATCTTCACGACCCAGATAATCACGATGGTGTGATCACTGATCTAGAGCCAGACATCCTGGAATGTGAAGTCAAGTGGGCCTTAGAAAGCATCACTACGAGCAAAGCTAGTGGAGGTGATAGAATTCCAGTTGAGCTATTCCAAATTCTGAAAGATGATGCTGTGAAAGTGCTGCACTCAATGTGCCAGCACATTTGGAAAACTCAGCAGTGGCCGCAGAACTGGAAAAGGTCAGCTTTCATTCCAATCCCAAAGAAAGGCAATGCCAAAGAATGCTCAAACTACCACACAATTGCACTCATCTCACACGCTAGTAAAGTAATGCTCAAAATTCTCCAAGTCAGGCTTCAGCAATATGCGAACTGTGAACTTCCTGATGTTCAAGCTGGTTTTAGAAAAGGCAGAGGAACGAGAGATCAAATTGGCAACATCCGCTGGATCGTGGAAAAAGCAAGAGAGTTCCAGAAAAACATCTATTTCTGCTTTATTGACTCTGCCAAAGCCTTTGACTGTGTGGATCACAATCAACTGTGGAAAATTCTGAAAGAGATGGGAATACCAGACCACCTGATCTGTCTCTTGAGAAATTTGTATGCAGGTCAGGAAGCAACAGTTAGATCTGGACATGGAACAACACACTGGTTCCACATAGGAAAAGGAGTACATCAAGGCTGTATATTGTCACCCTGCTTATTTAACTTATATGCAGAGTACATCAGGAGAAATGCTGGACTGGATGAAACACAAGCTGGAATCAAGATTGCTGGGAGAATTATCAATAATCTCAGATATGCAGATTACACCACCCTTATGGCAGAAAATGAAGAGGAACTAAAAAGCCTCTTGATGAAAGTGAAAGGGGAGAGTGAAAATGTTGGCTTAAAGCTCAACATTCAGAAAACGAAGATCATGGCATCCAGTACCATCACTTCATGGGAAATAGATGGGGAAATAGTGTCAGACTTTATTTTTATGGGCTTCAAAATCACTGCAGATGGTGCCTGCAGCCATGAAATTAAAAGACGCTTACTCCTTGGAAGGAAGGTTATGACCAACCTAGATAGCATATTCAAAAACAGACATTACTTTGCCAACAAAGGTTCGTCTAGTCAAGGCTATGGTTTTTCCTGTGGTCATGTATGGATGTGAGAGTTGGATTGTGAAGAAGGCTGAGCGCCGAAGAATTGATGCTTTTGAGGTGTGGTTTTGGAGAAGACTCTTGAGAGTCCCTTGGACTGCAAGGAGATCCAACCAGTCCATTCTGAAGGAGATCAGCCCTGGGATTTCTTTTAAAGGAATGATGCTAAAGCTGAAACTCCAGTACTTTTGCCACCTCATGTGAAGAGTTGACTCATTGGAAAAGACTCTGATGCTGGGAGGGATTGGGGGCAAGAGGAGAAGGGGTTGACAGAGGATGAGATGGCTGAATGGCATCACTGACTCGATGGACGTGAGTCTCTGAACTCTGGGAGTTGGTGATGGACAGGGAGGCCTGGAATGCTGCGATTCATAGGGTCCCAAAGAGTCGGACACGGGTGAGTGACTGATCTGATCTGATCTGATGTTTCTCTTTCTAGTGAGCTTCCCTGGTGGCTCAGACAGTAAAGAATCTGCCTGAAATGCAGAAAACCTGGGTTCAGTCTCTGGATCGTGAAGATTCCCTGGGAAGGGAATGATGACCAACTCTAGTATTCTTGCCTGGAGAATTACATGGACAGAGGAGCCTGACAGGCTACATGGCATTGCAATGAGTTGGATGCAACTGAGTGACTAACACACACACATACACACACACACACACATGCACATACACAGAAATGTTTCTAGTATCATTTAAACTCTAAATCTACTTATGATGTACAATGAGTATTGATGGTAATATGGTAAAAAGGGGCCCATTTTTGCAAAGTGAGCACTGTCTACTCTGATTGCACAATAATGGAGTAAATATTCTCCTTTTTCCTTTTACCTCTAGGTGTATAGCTGCCATCTTCTCTTCCATAAAGTAATCAGCAGGTAAGTCTATTGAACCTTCAAGGAATATAGTACTATTCCATAACATTCAATTTCATAAATGATTCTTGATGTATGTATTATACCTTCTCAGTTATTTTGAGTTAATTAAAAATAAATAATAGCTACTTTTATGTAATATTTATTAAATATTGGGCTTCCCAGATGGCACATTAGTAAAGAATTCCCCTGCTAGTGCAAGGGATGTGGGTTCAATTCCTGGATCAGGAAGATCCCCTGGAGAAGAAAATGGCAACCCACTCCGGTATTCTTGCTTACAGAATTCCATGGACAGAGGAGCCTTGCAGATTACAGTCCAATGGTGTCCCAAAGAATTGGACATGACTGAACATGCACAGTTTCTTAGGGCTTCCATGTAGCTCAATCAGTAAAGAATTTTCCTGCAATGCAGGAGACCTGAGTTCCATCCCTGGGTTGGGAAGATCTCCTGGAGAAGGGAATGGCAACCCACTCCAGTATTCTTGCCCGGAGAATTCCATAGACAGAGGAGTCTGGCAGGCTATAGTTTATGGGGTCGCAAAGAGTCGGACATGCCTAAGCGACTAACACTACTATTACTACTATTAAATATTATATGATAGATGATCTTGAGTTCTTTATATACGATATTAAATATTGCAGCCTCATCCTGTATCCATTCTGCTCATCTTTAAGCTCGCCAAAAGTGATGGTGGCAACTTCCTTCTTCAAACACACGCAGGAACACTTCAAACACTCTTCTTCTTTGCCTGAGAGCTTTGTTTTGCAGGTCAGGAGCTTACTCAGCATGAAAGCATGGCAGCACCAAGGGCAGGGAATTTAATTCTTACAAAATAATCCTCAATGGTGAAGATGGGAATAATTGAATGAAGGCCCTAGTTTTTTTGTCCTTCCACAGGACATTTCAGAGGCATGTTCTGTACAATATCTCAGAGGACTGGGCATCTGTTGTCCATATGAACAACCCACATAGCACCATGTCCCTTATTGACTCCTTCCTTCTCTCAGTTTCTCTACTCTCTCTTGCACTTCCTGGATTCATCTTCTAAATGGATACCTGTATTCCAGACTTTGTCTCAAGGACAATTTTGCAGGGAAGCCAAAGAAAGATAGAAATAAACCTAATATCTTGATTTAAAAAAAACTGAAAAACAGAAAGTCAATATATTTTGCCTGCAGTTGCTAGTTAAAAAATGGCAGAATTTAGGATTTGAACCTAAGTCATTCTGGTTACATAGTCTAGACTCATTCCATTATGTCATATTATATCTTAAGTTTAGGATTTAGTTAAAAATAGTTTCACCATACTGTTCTCAAACCTATTTACATGCAACCATTTATTTAATGTTTGCCTTTTTGGACAAATTAAATTGAAAAATAGAATGGGAAATATTTGTTTGGTGTCCCAAAAAACGTAATGTCATGCTGTTATAGTACAGGATTTGCATACTATAATAAAATCAAAGTATAGACAGATTTATTATTAATAATTTTATATCTTTATGCTAGTTTTTGAAAGTAAATCTATACATTACTACTATTATAGTAAAATTAGTTAAACACATTAGCAAACAAAAGCCTGTTCAATTATCCCAATATGTAATTCTTTTTTTTTATTTTTTTAATTTTATTTTATTTTTAAACTATACAATATTGTATTGGTTCTGCCATATATCGAAATGAATCCGCCACAGGCATACATGTGTTGCCCATCCTGAACCCTCCTCCCTCCTCCCTCCCCATTCCATCCCTCTGGGTCGTCCCAGTGCACCAGCCCCAAGCATCCAGTATCGTGCATCGAACCTGGACTGATGACTCCTTTCATATATGATATTATACATATTTCAATGCCATTCACCCAAATCATCTCACCCTGTCCCTCTCCCACAGAGTCCAAAAGACTGTTCTGTACATCAGTGTCTCTTTTGCTGTCTCGTATACAGGGTTATTGTTACCATCTTTCTAAATTCCATATATATGTGTTAGTATACTGTATTGGTGTTTTTCTTTCTGGCTTACTTCACTCTGTATAATAGGCTCCAGTTTCATCCACCTCATTAGAACTGATTCAAATGTATTCTTTTTAATGGCTGAGTAATACTCCATTGTGTATATGTACCACAGCTTTCTTATCCATTCATCTGCTGATGGACATCTTGGTTGCTTCCATGTCCTGGCTATTATAAACAGTGCTGTGATCAACACTGGGGTATATGTGTCTCTTTCAATTCTGGTTTCCTCAGTGTGTATGCCCAGCAGTGGGATTGCTGGATCATAAGGCAGTTCTATTTCCAGTTTTTTAAGGAATCTCCACTCTGTTCTCCATAGTGGCTGTATTAGTTTGCATTTCCACCAACAGTGTAAGAGGGTTCCCTTTTCTCCACATCCTCTCCAGCATTTATTACTTGTAGACTTTTGGATCACAGCCATTCTGACTGGTGAAATGGTACTTCACTGTGGTTTTGATTTGCATTTCTCTGATAATGAGTGATGTTGAGCATCTTTTCATGTGTGTGTTAGCCATCTGTATGTCTTCTTTGGAGAAATGTCTATTTAGTTCTTCGGCCCATTTTTTGATTGGGTCATTTATTTTTCTGGAATTGAGCTGTAGGAGTAGCTTGTATATTTTTGAGATTAGTTGTTTGTCAGTTGCTTCATTTGCTATTATTTTCTCCCATTCTGAAGGCTGTCTTTTCACCTTGCTTATAGTTTCTTTTGTTGTGCAGAAGCTTTTAAGTTTAATTAGATCCCATTTCTTTATTTTTGCTTTTATTTCCAATATTCTGGGAGGTGGGTCATAGAGGATCCTGCTGTGATGTATGTCAGAGAGTGTTTTGCCTATGTTCTCCTCTAGGAGTTTTATAGCTTCTGGTCTTCCATTCAGATCTTTAATCCATTTTGAGTTTATTTTTGTGTATGGTGTTAGAAAGTGGTCTAGTTTCATTCTTTTACAAGTGGTTGACCAGTTTTTCCAGCACCACTTGTTAAAGAGATTGTCTTTAATCCATTGTATATTCTGCCCTCCTTTGTCAAAGATAAGGTATCCATAAGTGTGTGGATTTATCTCTGAGCTTTCTATTTTGTTCCATTGATCTATATTTCTGTCTTTGTGCCAGTACCATACTG
The DNA here is from genome assembly GCF_019923935.1 of Bubalus bubalis. Classification (NCBI taxonomy): domain Eukaryota; kingdom Metazoa; phylum Chordata; class Mammalia; order Artiodactyla; family Bovidae; genus Bubalus; species Bubalus bubalis. Next base: position 103,035,642 of record NC_059181.1, on the reverse strand, counting down.
TCTTGTTGACTGTGGCTTTGTAGTAGAGCCTGAAGTCAGGCAGCTTGATTCCTCCAGTTCTTCTTCTTTCTCAAGGTAGCTTTGGCTATTCGAGGTTTTTTTTTATATTTCCATACAAATTGTGAAAGTATTTGTTCTAGCTCTGTGAAGAATACTGTTGGTAGCTTGATAGGGATTGCATTGAATCTACAAATTGCTTTGGGTAGTATGCTCATTTTCACTATATTGATTCTTCCAATCCATGAACATGGTATATTTCTCCATCTATTAGTGTCCTCTTTGATTTCTTTCACCAGTGTTTTATAGTTTTCTATATATAGGTCTTTAGTTTCTTTAGGTAGATATATTCCTAAGTATTCTTTTCGTTGCAATGGTGAATGGAATTGTTTCCTTAATTTCACTTTCTGTTTTCTCATTATTAGTGTATAGGAATGCAAGTGATTTCTGTGTTTTGATTTTATATCCTGCAACTTTACTATAATCATTGATTAGTTCTAGTAACTTTCTGGTGGAGTCTTTAGGGTTTTCTATGTAGAGGATCATGTCATCTGCAAACAGTGAGTTTTACTTCTTCTTTTCCAATTTGGATTCCTTTTATTTCTTTTTCTGCTCTGATTGCTGTGGCCAGAACTTCCAAAACTATGTTGAATAGTAGTGGTGAAAGTGGGCACCCTTGTCTTGTTCCTGACTTTAGAGGAAATGCTTTCAATTTTTCACCTTTGAGGATAATGTTTGCTGTGGGTTTGTCATATATAGCTTTTATTATGTTGAGGTATGTTCCTTCTATTCCTGCTTTCTGGAGAGTTTTTATCATAAATGGATGTTGAATTTTGTCAAAGGCTTTCTCTGCATCTATTGAGATAATCATATGGCTTTTATTTTTTAATTTGTTAATGTGGTGTATTACATTTGTAGATATTGAAGAATCCTTGCATCCCTGGGATAAAGCCCACTTGGTCATGGTGTATGATCTTTTTAATGTGTTGTTGGATTCTGATTGCTAGAATTTTGTTAAGGATTTTTGCATCTATGTTCATCAGTGATATTGGCCTGTAGGTTTCTTTTTTTGTGGGAACTTTGTCAGGTTTTGGTATTAGGGTGATGGTGGCCTCATAGAATGAGTTTGGAAGTTTACCTTCCTCTGCAATTTTCTGCAAGAGTTTGAGCAGGATAGGTGTTAGCTCTTCTCTAAATTTTTGGTAGAATTCAGCTGTGAAGCCTTCTGGACCTGGGCTTTTGTTTGCTGGAAGATTTTTTATTACAGTTTCAATTTCCTTGCTTGTGATGGGTCTGCTAAGATTTTCTATTTCTTCCCGGTCCAGTTTTGGAAAGTTGTATTTTTCTAAGAATTTGTCCATTTCTTCCAAGTTGTCCATTTTATTGGCATACAATTTGTGATAGTAGTCTCTTATGATCCTTTGTATTTCTTTGTTGTCTGTTGTGATCTCTCCATTTTCATTTCTAATTTTATTGATTTGATTTTTCTCCCTTTGTTTCTTGATGAGTCTGGCTAATGGTTTGTCAACTTTATTTATCCTTTCAAAGAAGCAGCTTTTGGCTTCGTTGATTTTTGCTATGGTCTTTTTTTTTTTTTTTTGCATTTATTTCCGCCCTAATTTTTAAGATTTCTTTCCTTCTACTAACCCTGGGGTTCTTCCTTTCTTCCTTTTCTAGTTGCTTTAGGTGTAGAGTTAGGTTATTTATTTGATTTTTTTCTTGTTTCTTGAGGTATGCCTGTATTGCTATGAACTTTCCCCTTAGGACTGCTTTTAAAGTGTCCCACAGGTTTTGGGTTGTTGTGTGTTCATTTTCATTCTTTTCTATGCAAATTTTTATTTCTTTTTTGATTTCTTCTGTGATTTGTTGGTTATTCAGCAGCGTGTTGTTCAGCCTCCATATGTTGCAATTTTTAATAGTTTTACTCCTGTAATTGAGATCTAATCTTACTGCGTTGTGGTTGGAAAAGATGCTTGGAATGATTTCTATTTTTTTGAATTTACCAATGCTAGATTTATGACCCAGGATGTGATCTATCCTGGAGAAGGTTCCATGTGCGCCTGAGAAAAAGGTGAAATTCATTGTTTTGGGATGAAATTTCCTATAGATATCAATTAGGTCTAACTGGTCTATTGTATCGTTTAAAATTTGTGTTTCCTTGTTAATTTTCTGTTTAGTTGATCTATCCATAGGTGTGAGTGGGTTATTAAAGCCTCCCACTATTATTGTGTTATTGTTAATTTCTCCTTTCATGCTTGTTAGCATTTGCCTTACATATTGCGGTGCTCCCGTGTTGGGTGCATATATATTTATAATTGTTATATCTTCTTCTTGGATTGATCCTTTGATCATTATGTAGTGTCCTTCTTTGTCTCTTTTCACAGCCTTTGTTTTACAGTCTATTTTATCTGATATGAGTATTGCTACTCCTGCTTTCTTTTGGTCCCTATTTGCATGGAAAATCTTTTTCCAGCCCTTCACTTTCAGTCTGTATGTGTCCGCTGTTTTGAGGTGGGTCTCTTGTAGATAGCATATGTAGGGGTCTTGTTTTTGTATCCATTCAGCCAGTCTTTGTCTTTTGTTTGGGGCATTCAACCCATTTATGTTTAAGGTAATTACTGATAAGTATGATCCTGTTGCCATTTACTTTATTGTTTTGAGTTCGAATTTATACACCGTTTTTGTGTTTCCTGCCCAGAGAATATCCTTTAGTATTTGTTGGAGAGCTGGTTTGGTGGTGCTGAATTCTCTCAGCTTTTGCTTATCTGTAAAGCTTTTTAGTTCTCCTTCATATTTGAATGAGACCCTTGCTGGCTACAATAGTCTAGGCTGTAGGTTATTTTCTTTCATCACTTTAAGTATGTCTTGCCATTCCCTCCTGGCTTGGAGAGTTTCTATTGAAAGATCAACTGTTATCCTTATGGGAATTCCCTTGTGTGTTATTTGTTGTTTTTCCCTTGCTGCTTTTAATATTTGTTCTTTGTGTTTGATCTTTGTTAATTTGATTAATATGTGTCTTGGGGTGTTTCACCTTGGGTTTATCCTGTTTGGGACTCTCTGGGTTTCTTGGACTTGAATGACTATTTCCTTCCCCATTTTAGGGAATTTTTCAACTATTATCTCCTCAAGTATTTTCTCATGGTCTTTCTTTTTGTCTTCTTGTTCTGGGACCCCTATGATCGAATGTTGTAGCATTTAATATTGTCCTGGAGGTCTCTGAGATTGTCCTCATTTCTTTTAATTCGTTTTTCTTTTTTACTCTCAGATTCAATTATATCTCCCATTCTATTCTAATTCACTAATCCTATCTTCTGCCTCTCTTATTCTACTATTTGTTGCCTCCAGAGTGTTTTTGCTCTCATTAATTGCATTATTCATTATATATTGACTCTTTTTTATTTCTTCTAGGTCCTTGTTAAACCTTTCTGGCATCTTCTCAGTCCTTGTCTCCAGGCTATTAATCAAAAATCCATTTTGATTTCAAGATTTTGGATCAATTTCACTATCATTATTTGGAATTATTTATCAGGTAGATTCCCTATCTCTTCCTCTTTTGTTTGGTTTGGTGGGCATTTATCCTGTTCCTTTACCTGCTGGGTATTCCTCTGTCTCTTCATCTAGTTTAAGTTGCTGAGTTTGGGGTGTCCTTTCTGTATTCTGGTAGTTTGTGGAGTTCTCTTTATTGTGGCGTTTCCTCACTGTGTGTGGGTTTGTACAGGTGGCTTGTCAAGGTTTCTTGGTTAGGGAAGCTTGTGTCGGTGTTCTGGTGGGTGGAGCTGTATTTCTTCTCTCTGGAGTGCAATAAAGTGTCCAGTAATGAGTTATGCGATGTCTATGGTTTTGGGGTGACTTTGAGCAGCCTGTATCTTGGAGCTCAGGGCTGTGTTCCTGTGTTGCTGAAGAATTTGCTTGGTATGTCTTGCCCTGGAACTTGTTGGCCCTTGTGTGGTGCTTGGTTTCAGTGTAGGTATGGAGGCGTTTGACGAGCTTCTGTCAATTAACGTTCCCTGAAGTCAGGAGTTCCCTGGAGTTAGGGTTTGGACTTAAGACTCCTGCTTCCAGTTATTGGTCTTATTTTTACAGTAGTTTCGAAACTTCTTCTTCTATAGAGCACCATTGATAAAACATCTAGGTTAAAGATGAAAAGTTTCTCCACCATGAGGGCCACCCAGAGAGGTTCACAGCGTTACATGGAGAAGAGAAGAGGGAGGAGGGAGTTAGAGGTGACCCGAATGAGATGAGGTGATATCAATAGAGGAGGGAGCGGGCTAGCCAGTAATCACTTCCTTATGTGCACTCCACAATTGGACCACTCGAGATGTTCATGGAGTTATACAGAGAAGAGAAGAAGAAGGAAGGAGACAGAGGTGACCAGGAGGATAAAAGGGGGAATGAAAAGGAGCGAGACAGAGCCAGTCAGTAATCAGTTCCCTAAGTGTTCTCCACCGTCTGGAACACACAGAAATTCACAGAGTTGGGTAGAGTAGAGAGGGGTTAAGGAGGAGACACAGGCGACCTGGTGGAGAAAAAGGAGAGTCCAAAGAGTGAGAGAGCAGTGAAGCCAGTAATCTCGCTCCCTAGTGAAAAATGCATACTGAAGATTGGGTTCTTAAAGGTACAAAATTGGTAACAAATACATCAAAGGAAAAATTAAAAATCTAGAGTAGAGTTTGGAATTTCAAAAATTCAATGTTAAAGAAAAGAAGAAGGATCATAAGGCAGGTCTATTTCCAGCTTTTTAAGGAATCTCCACACTGTTCTCCATAGTGGCTGTACTAGTTTGCATTCCCACCAACAGTGTAAGAGGGTTCCCTTTTTCTCCTGATCCAGCAATCCCACTGCTGGGCATACACACTGAGGAAACCAGAAGGGAAACAGACACGTGTACCCCAATGTTCATCGCAGCACTGTTTATAATAGCCAGGACATGGAAGCAACCTAGATGTCCATCAGCAGATGAATGGATAAGAAAGCTGTGGTACATATACACAATGGAGTATTATTCAGCCATTAAAAAGAATACATTTGAATCAGTTCTAATGAGGTGGATGAAACTGGAGCCTATTATACAGAGTGAAGTAAGCCAGAAAGAAAAACACCAATACAGTATACTAATGCATATATATGGAATTTAGAGAGATGGTAACAATAACCCTGTGTACGAGACAGCAAAAGAGACACTGATGTATAGAACAGTCTTATGGACTCTGTGGGAGAGGGAGAGGGTGGGAAGATTTGGGAGAATGGCATTGAAACATGTAAAATATCATGTATGAAACGAGTCACCAGTCCAGGTTCGATGCACGATACTGGATGCTTGGGGCTGGTGCACTGGGACGACCCAGAGGGATGGAATGGGGAGGGAGGAAGGAGGAGGGTTCAGGATGGGGAACACATGTATATCTGTGGCAGATTCATTTTGATATTTGGCAAAACTAATACACTTATGTAAAGTTTAAAAATAAAATAAAATTTAAAAAAAATAAATAAATAAAATGAAAAAAAAAAAGAAAGAAAAGAAGAAGGAAAAGAAAGAGAGAAAAAACAAACAAAGTCAAACCAAGCCGCAAAAATTATAAAGAAAATATAGGTGCAAAATTGATAATAAATACCAAAAAGCAAAAGTTAAAAATCTAGAGTAGAGTCTGGAATTTCAAAAATACAATGTTAAAAAAAAGAAGAAGAAAAAGAAAGAGAGAAAAAACAAACAAAATCAAACAAAGCCACAAAAATTATAAAGAAAATATAGGTACAAAATTGATAACAAATACCAAAAAGCAAAAGTTAAAAATCTAGAGTAGAGTCTGGAATTTCAAAAATACAATGTTAAAAAAAAGAAGAAGAAAAATAAAGAGAGAAAAAACAAACAGAAACAAACCAAGTTGCAAAAATTATAAAGAAAATATAGGTACAAAATTGATAACAAATACCAAAAAGCATAAATTAAAAATCTAGAGTAGAGTTTGGAATTTCAGATATACAATGTTACATAAAAGAAGAAGAGAAAGAAAGAGAGTGGAAAAAAAAAGTCACAGAAATTATAAAAAAATATATATAGGTACAAAATTGATAACAAATACCAAAAAGCTAAAATTAAAAATCTAGAGTGGAGTTTGGAATTTCAAAAATACAATGTTAAAGAAAAGAAGAAAAAAAAAAAACAAGGTCACAAAAATTATAAAAAATATATATATGAAGTTTGCTTTTAAAAAAAAATAGGGTCTTTTTTTTTTTTTTGCAAAGTAATAGTAGGTTATAGAAGTGAAAATTAAAGGAATAATAGAGGACTTAAAATTTTTTTTAATTAAAAAAAAGAAATAAGAAAGAATGATCATAAGAAGAGTAAAAATATATCTAGGACTTTCTCTGGTTTTGTTTTGGGTATTGTGGGGTCAGTTCATTTTCGGCTAGTTCCTTGGTCCGACTTATATTTCTCAAGATCTATAGGCCCCTTCCTATGTATTCAGTTCTAACCACAGGGTTTTAATCTATTGCCTGTAGCTTCCAAGGCGGTTCCCTCTGTTTTAGCTTCTTCTGTTTGCTGGTCTCTTCAGTGTCTGGTTCCCACCCTGACACAAAGGGGACAGTGGTGGACACTTTTTTTTTTTATTTAGGCTCACTTGTTCAGTTGCACTGTGGGGAGGGAGGGACGCTGCAAACAAATAACACTGGCATGTGCTCACAGTGCCTCAGCCACACTGGGCCTGCCCCCGCTCACGGCATGTGTAGCCTCCCTGCCCAAACTGCTCAGGCTCTAGGCTGCTCCGCCGGGAACCATCCGTGGCCGGCCCTGGGCTGCTTGCACCTCCCAGGTCTAAGCCGCTCAGGTTCAGGCACTCGGGTAGTCCTCAGAGGCACAGACTCAGTTGGGCCCGCGTTTTGTGCCCTTCCCAGGTCCGAGCAGCTCAGGTGATGAGGTTTTTGGCGAGCATGATTGCTGCAACTTATCACCTCCCTGCCGCTCGGTTATCTAGGTGTACAACTGGCGCACCTTCTCAGGCAGCTGTTGACCGTCCAGACCCCCAAGAAGTTTTAGTTAGCAAAGAAGCCTGCTTACAGTTTTGTAGATGATGTCTCTCTGGGGCTGCGATTGCCCCCTTCCCGCTCTGGCTGCCTGTCACCAGAGGGGGACGATCTGTAGCCAGCTATCTCTGTACAGTCCTTTGTTCCGTGCATGCGCCTAGCAGTGTCTTAGGTTAGGGCTGGCTTTTCGCGTGGTAGATATCCCACAGTCTGGTTTGCTAGCCCAAATTATTTCGTTCAGATAGCACTTGGGGTATTCAGGCCAGATCCTTGCGATGCAGCCCGCGCCGCGCCTCCCTGCCCAGCCCCCGCTTGCTAATGGCGGATGCAGGCATCTGCGCTGCTTCTCCGCTGGGGGAGTTACTGTAGGGCTCGTAATCTGCAGGTTTTAATTGTTTATTTATTTTTCCTCCCTATTATGTTGCCCTCTGTGCTTCCAAGGCTAGGCACAGATTCGGCAGTGAGAAGGTTTCCTGGTGTTTGGGAACTTCTCTCTTTTTAAGACTCCCTTCCCAGGATGGAGCTCTGTCCTTCCCTCTTTTGTCTCTTTTTTTGTCTTATATATTTTTTCCTACCTCCTTTCGAAGACATGGGTTGCTTTTCTGGGTGCCTGATGTCCTCTGCTGGCATTCAGAAGTTGTTTTGTGGAATTTACTCGGCGTTTAAATGTTCTTTTGATGAATTTGTGGGGGAGAAAGTGTTCTCCCCGTCCTACTCCTCTGCCATCTTAGCTCCTCCCTCCCAATATGTAATTCTAAGCATAGAATTTAAATCATGGAAAAGAGAAAAATTTAAATTGAATAAGTAACACTGAAGCCTTCATTTATGTTCCTCCAGTTTCTTAACTATCAATACCTGAGGATTACTCTGAGAGTACTAATAAGACAACTAGCATCTAAAATAATGTTCTTTTTTTTTTTTAATGTTACTCATTTATTGATACCTTAAACTATTATCACCCATTGTCAGGAATAATGCAATATATCTTCATTCTTATGTGTCATAATCATCACATATAAAAATACAGACACCGCGTGGTATTAAGCGTTTTTTGGAACTGATCAAGAGTCTATGTCACAGCATGCATAAGTTATTTCTATCAAAACTGTTAATTTATACTGGCACAAATTTTCATTAAGCATACAAATACTTTTTTTTTTTTTTTGAAGATTCAACATTTTTTTTATTTTTATTTTTTAACTTTACAATATTGTATTAGTATTCTTAAAAAGTAAGACTTCTGTTCCTAGGGCTGATTCATGTGGATCTATGGCAGAAATCAACACAATATTGTAAGGAAACTATCCTTCAATTAAAAATAATTATGGCATTGAAACATGTATAATATCACATAAGAAACAAATTGCCAGCCCAGGCTTGATGCAGGATACAGGATGCTTGGGGCTGGTGCACTGGGATGACCCAGAGGGATGGTATGGGGAGGGAGGTGCGAGGGGGGTTCAGGATTGGGAACCTGTGTACACCTGTGGCAGATTCATGTTGATGTATGGCAAAATCAATACAATATTGTAAAGTAATTAGCCTCTAATTAAAATAAATAAATTAAAAAAGAATAAATAAATAAAAAAGAAAAAATAATAAATATATAAAAATAAATAAAATGGGAATCAAACTAGAAAAAATAAATAGACAACAACTACAAAAATAAGACTTCTGGTCAGCCTGTAAAAATCTTGAGTGTAATTTCTCTGCCCACCAAGTAAAAAAGTTGAACAAACTGAAAAATTGAGAACTCTTCTTGAGTCAGTCAGAAAAGTCAGGTTACAAATCAAATTTCTTCCCCCAAATTGTAGACAAAAAGTAGGTACAGGGAATCACAACTTACCTGAACAGAAACCTACAAGTAGAAATCTCTGCAAAAATCTGGACCAGGTTAGGAAAACCCAAACTCTATAATTGTTGGAGGCAAAGTTTGGATAAAAATGTTTTGCACTGTAATACTAAAAGTCTATTGACTAAAGTTGTTTTTTCCCAGTACATCCTGTTGCCTTTCAAACAAAGATTACAAGGCACACTAAAAAGCAAAATAAATGAATAAAACAAAAATAAAAAAGCAACAGAAAAACCATTAAGATAAACGAGTCATACACAACAGGAATGTTAGAGTTATCACACTAGGAATTTTTTTTTTTAATATGATGTTTGATATGCTAAGAGCTAGAGAAAAGAATGACTCAGGCAGAAAAATGGAGGAAATTTCTTACAAATAGATATATTTTTCAAGAAATAATATGGGAAGATCTTCAGGGAATTAAAATTATATAGATCAGAAACTTGAATCTAGATTCAAAGGAAGAAAAAAAATTGGACAATGCATAATTGCAATAAAGTATGTTTTCTTTTTAAAATTAATCTAATGAATAAGTTGGTTTGAAATAGTAACAGCTGCAATGTATTTGATTTGGTTATACATTTATATATATATATATGTATATATATATGTGTGTGTGTTTACATATAAATGAAATTAGTTACAGCAATGATAAAAAGGTCATCAGAAAATAATTAAGACTATTTTCTTATTTTAAGGTACTTATACTATAGGTGAAATGGTATAGTGTTATTTGAAATTGAACTTATCTTAGTTGTAAATGTACACTGAACACTTCAGAGAAACCATTAGTAAAAAGTAACAGAAGAAGTATACTTGATATGCCAAGAAAGGAGTAAAATGGATACATATAAAATACCCAATTAAAACCACAAAAGCCGGAAAACTTCTGGAAGATAAAAGCAGGAGTAATGAAGAAATGTAACAAACAGAAAACAGTAACAGAGTAGATATTAATCCAACTATATCAATAATCAGTGGTCTAAATACACAAATTAGAAGACATACTGTAAGAGTGGATCAAAAAACAAGACCCAACTATATATTGTCTTCAAGAAACCCTCCTTAAATGTAAAATCATATATACTAAAAGTAAAGGAATTTATATATATATATATATATATACATACACACACACACACACACACACACACGTACTATGACAACATTAACCAAAGCAAGCAGGAATAGCTATATTCATCTTGAGACAGAATAGATTTTGGAGCAAGGAAAACTATCAGGGATAAAGAAGGACAACATATAATGAAAAGGAGTCAAATTTCCAAAACAACATAACAATTTTTTTTGATTTTTTAAAAATTATTTTTTATTGAAGGATAATTGCTTTACAGAATTTTGCTGTTTTCTGTCAAACCTCAACATGAATCAGCCATAGGTATACATACATCCCCTCCCTTTTGATCCTCCCTCAAATCTCCCTCCCCTTTCCACCCCTCTAGGTTGATACAGAGCCCCTGTATGAGTTTCTTGAGCCATACAGCAAATTCCCATTGGCTATCTATTTTACATATGGTAATGTAAGTTTCCATGTTACTCTTTCTATACATCTCACCCTCTCCTCCCCTCTCCTCATGTCCATAAGCTTATTCTCTATGTCTGTTTCTCCATTGCTATCCTGTAAATAAATTATTCAGTACCATTTTTCTAGGTTCCATATATATGTGTTAGAATACTGTATCTACTGTATCTTTCTCTTTCTGACTCACTTCACTCTGTATAATAGATTCTAGGTTCATACACCTCATTGGAACTGACTCAAATGTGTTCTTTTTTATGGCTAATATTCCATTGTGTATATATACCTCAACTTCTTTATCCATTCATTTTTCGATGGACATCTAGGTTGGTTCCATATTCTAGTTATTGTAAACAGTGCTGCAATGAACAATGGGATACATGTGTCTCTTTCAATTTTGGTTTCTTCAGGGTATATGCCTAGGAGTGGGATTGCTGGGTCCTATGGCATCATTGACTCAATGGAGGTGAGTCTGAGTGAACTCCAGGAGCTGGTGATGGACAGGGAGGCCTGGCGTGCTGCGATTCATGGGGTCGCAAAGAGTCAGACACGACTGAGCGACTGAACAGAACTGAACTGAATGGTGGTCCTACAGAGAAGGCAATGGCAACCCACTCCAGTACTCTTGCTTGGCAAATCCCATGGATGGAGGAGCCTGGTAGGCTGCAGTCCATGGGGTCGCTAGGAGTCGGACACGACTGAGCGACTTCACTTTCACTTTTCACTTTCATGCATTGGAGAAGGAAATGGAAACCCACTCCAGTGTTCTTGCCTCGAGAATCCCAGGGACAGGGGAGCCTGGTGGGCTGCCATCTCTGGGGTCGCACAGAGTCGCACATGACTGAAGCGACTTAGCATCAGCAGCAGCAGCATGGTGGTTTTATTCCTTGTTTTTTTTTTTTTTTTTTAAGGAATCACCATACCATCTTCCATAGTGGCTGTATCAATTTACATTCCCACCAATAGTGCAACAGTGTTCCCTTCCCTCCACACCCTTTCCAGCAGTTATTGTTTGTAGACTTTTCGATGAGGGCCATTCTGACCGGTGTGAGGTGATATCTCATTGTAGTTTTGATTTGCATTTCTCTAATAATGAGCAACGTTGAGCATCTTTTCATGTGTTTGTTCGCCATCTGTATATCTTCTTTGGAGAAATGTCTGTTTAGGTCTTTTTCCCACTTTTTGATTGGGTTGTTTGTTTTTCTGGTATTGAGTTGTATGAGCTGCTTGTATATTTTGGAAATTAATCCTTTGTAAGTTGTTTCATTTAGTATTATTGTCTCCCATTCTGATGGCTGTTTTTTCAACTTGCTTACAGTTTCCTTTGCTGTTCAAAAGCTTTTAAGTTTAATCAGGTCCAACTTGTTTACTTTTGTTTTTGTTTCCATTATTCTAGGAGGTGGGTCATAGAGAATCTTGCTTTGATTTATAAAACAACATAATTCTTAATGTACATTTGCCTAACAACAGATCATAAAAATATGAAAGAAGAAACTAATAGAACTGCAAGGAGAAATTCATATGAATTCCACTGTTATATGACTTGACTGCCTTTTATCATAAATGGACAAAACAGGCAGGAGGAAATTCAGTAAGCCATAGTTGAACTCAAAAGCACCATTAAACAACTATATGTTATTGACAGCTATAGATTACTTCATCCAACAACAGCAAATTATATGTTATTTCAAGCTCACATGAACCATTCATCAAGATAGAAAACATCCTGGGTTATAAAACATACCATAAGAAATTTAAAAGAGCAGAGCATATATAATGTCTGCTCTCATATCATAGAGGGATTGAACTAGAAATCAATAACAGAAAGATAATTAGAATACCACAATAAAAATTTCAAGGGAAATTTTTAAAAATATTTGGAACTAAATGAAAGTGAAAACAACTTACAAAAATTTGTAGAATGCAGCAGAAGAAATGCTTAGAAGGAATCTTATAGTATTGAATGGATGAATTCAGTTCAGTTCAGTCACTCAGTCATGCCCAACTCTTTGTGACCCATGGACGGCAGCACCCCAAGAATCTCTGTCCATCACCAACTCACAGAGTTTACCCAAACTCATGTCCATTGAGTCAGTGATGCCATCCAACCATCTCATCTTCTATCGTTCCCTTCTCCTCTCACCTTCAATCATTCCCAGCATCAGGGTCTTATCAAATGAGTCAGCTCTTTGCATCAGGTGGCCAAAGAACTGGAGTTTCAGTTTCAATATCAGTCCTTAAATGAACACTAAGGATTAATCTCCTTTAGGATGGACTGGTTGGATCTCCTTGCAGTCCAGGGAACTCGGAAGAGTCTTCTCTAACACCACAGTTCAAAAGCATCAAATCTTTGGTGCTCAGCTTTCTTTATAGTCCAAATCTCACATCCATACATGACTACTGGAAAAAACATAGCCTTGACTAGACAGACCTTTGTTGGCAAAGTAATGTCTCTGCTTTTGAATATGCTATCTAGGTTGGTCATAAATTTCCTTCCAAGGAGTAAGTGTCTTTTAATTGCATGGCAGCAGTCACCATGTGGAGTGATTTTGGAGCCCAAGAAAATAAAGTCTGCCACTGTTTCCACTGTTTCCCCATCTATTAGCCATGAAGTGATGGAACCAGATGACATGATCTTAGTTTTCTGAATATTGAGTTTTTAAGCCAACTTTTTCACTCTCCTCTTTCACTTTCATCAAGTTCTTCACTTTCTGCCATAAGGGTGGTATCATCTGCATATCTGAGGTTATTGATATTTCTCCCAGCAATCTTGATTCTAGCTTGTGCTTCATCAAGCCCAGCGTTTCTCCTGATGTACTCTGCATATAAGTCAAATAAGCAGGGTGACAATATACAGCCTTGATGCACTCTTTTTTTCTTATTTGAAACCAGTCTATTGTTTCCTGTCCAGTTCTAACTGTTGCTTCCTGATCTGCATACAGTTTTATCAAGAATCAGGTCAGGTGGTCTGGCATTCCCTTCTCTTTCAGAATTTTCCATAGTTTATTGTGATCCACACATGATCCATGCATGTATTAGAAGTGAATAAATATCTTAAAACAGTAATCTAAGCTTCAACCTTAGTAAAATAGGAAAATAAGAGTAACTTAAATCAAAAGTAAGCAGAAGAAAACAACTATTCATGATTAGAATAGAAATAAATGAAATTAAAAGCAGTGAATCAATAGAGAAAATCATCAAACTCAAAGCTCATTCTTTGAAATATCAATAAAGTTAATACACCTCTATTCCAGCTAATTATACCAATATTTGTGGTTGTGCATGTCCCTTTTAGAAAATGTTGTAACATTTGCATATAACCTATGGACATCCTCCTGTGTACTTCAAATCATCTCTAGATTATTTATAATACCTAATACAATGTTAATGCTATCTTAGTAATGCTGGTGCATGACAAATTCAAATTTGCTTTATGGAACTTATAGAATTAAAAAATATATATTTTCAAGCCATGGTTGACTGAATCTGAAGATGTGGAATCCACTAATATGGAGGGCCAACTGTTTACCAAGGTAGAAGTTTAGAACATTTATATATAAAAGTCAATCACTTTCCTACATACCAGCAATTAACAAGTAGAGTTTGAAATTAAAAACATTCATTTACATTAGAACATCAAAGATGAAAACTCTAGCAAAATATGTACAGCAGCTATATAAGGAAATCTATAAAACTGATGAAAGAAATTAAAGAACCAAGTAAATGGTGAGATATTCCATGTTCATGAATAGGAAAACTCAATATTGTCAAGATGTCACTTCTTCCCAATTTGATTTATAGATTAAGAACAATCCCAACCAAAACCCTAGTAAGTTATTTTGTGGATATTGACAAACCAATCTAACATATATAAGGAGAAGTGAAGGACCCAGAATAACCAGTTAATTATTAAAAGATAAGAACAAATTAGAGCACTGACACTGCCCAACTTCAAGACTTACTATAAAGCTATAGTTATTAAGACAGTGGGATATCTGTGAAATAATAAATAAATAGATCAATGAAACAGAACAGAGAGCCCAGAAATAAAGCCACATAAATACAGTCAACTGAACTTTGACAAAGGAGCAAAGTCAATATAATTAAGAAAAGATATTTTTTTCAACAAATGGTGCTGGAACAACTAGACAATAAAATATATTAAAAAAAATTAATCTAGACACAGACTTTACTCTCTTCACAGAAATTAGCTCAAAGTGAATAATAGACCTAAATGTAAAATATGTAACTATAAAACCCCAAGAAAATATAGAAAAAATATCTAGATGACCCTGGGTATGGTGATGACTTTTGAGATACAAAACCAGAAGCCCCATCTATGAAAGAAAAAGTTGATAAACTGGACTTCTTTAAAACTAAAACTTCTGCCTTATAAAAAACAATGTTAAGAGAATGAGAAGAAGAGTCATAGACTGAGAGAAAATATTTGCAAAGGGTATGTCTGATAAATGACTCATCTCAAACATACAAAAACATTTTTTTTTTAACTCAATAATAAGAAAACAGAAATGCTTAAAAATTTGGCCAAAGACCCGAGTGGTCATTTCACTAAAAATGATACATGGATGACAAATAAGCATATAAAAACATGTTCAAGATTGTATATCAATAGGGAATTGAAAATTAAAATAACAATGGCTCAATGGGTAAAGAATCTGCCTGCAATGCAGGAGACACAGGAGACTTGGGTTCAGTTCCAGGATCGGAAAATCCAGTATCTTTGCCTGGAAAATCCCATGGACAGAGAAGCCTAGTAGGCTACAGTCCATAGGGTCGCAAAGAGTCGGACATGACTGAGCAATTAACTATTTCACTTTTCACTCAGTAGGTGAGTGCATGCTCGGTTGCTCAGTTGTGTTTGACTCTTTAAGGCCCCATGGACTATAGTCTGCCAGGTTCCTCTGTCCATGGGATTTTTTCAGGCAAAAATACTGGAATGGGTTGTCATATCCTCCTCCAGGGGATCTTCCTGACCCAGGGATCTAACCCATGTCTCCTGCATTGACAGGCAGATTCTTTATCACTGAGACACTTGAGAAACACTTTTAGTAAGTGAGTAGACAAATAAATGTGGTACATCCAGATAATGGAATATTATTCCATGCTAAAAAGAAATCAGCTATCAAACCATGAAAAGACATGGAGGAACCTTAAATTCATATAGTAAATGAAAGAAGACAATGAAATTGTCACATACTGTATGATATTCTGGAAAAGTCAAAAGTATGGAAACAGTAAAAATATCTGTGATTGCTTAGGTATAGAGAAGAGGGAGGAATGAACAGGCAAATCACTGAGGAATTTTAAGGGCAGTAAAATTATACTGTATAGTACTCTCATAGCGGATACATATCATTATACATTTGTCAAAATCCATAGACTGTCAACACCAATAAATTATATATCTTGGCTGCTGATGTATCAGTGTAGTTTCACCAGTTTTAACAACTGTATCACTTGTGTGGGAGGTTGTCTAAGGGTAAATAGAAACTTTTTGTCCTATACTCACTTTTCCTATGAATCTAGACCTACTCTAAAAAGTAAAGGTTACTAATTAAATTTTTTGTGGTTTAATTGCTAAGTCATGTCTGACTCTTTTGTGAATTAAAAAATACATATTTAAAAAAAAGTATTTATACCAAATCTTTGCTATACAGAAAGAATTTGATGTAGCTATAAGAAATGGTTTAGTTATTATGGGAGATGGGTAAATAAAGGAGTTAAGAGCACAGATTCTGGAGCCAGACTCCCTGGCATAAATCCCAGTTCTATTACTTACAAGCTACATAACTTTTGGCAAATTATTTATCCCTTTGATAACATCATTTTTTTCATATATAAAATGGAGATAATGAAAGTATCTTACCTCATAGATCCATTGGGAGCATTAAATGAGTTAATATATGTAAAGTTCTTAGAATAGAACCCGGTACAGAATGTAAGCATTCAAATACATATTGTTATTATTTTATATACATATTCAAACACTGTATTGATTTGCCTAAAATGTTAACAAAATTATAAAATTCTTACCAAAATTATTGAAAATCTTTCTTTTTCTAAAGAGTATGTTTGTTTGTATAACAATCTTTCTGAACTTGTTATAAACTTACAAT
The DNA here is from genome assembly GCF_019923935.1 of Bubalus bubalis. Classification (NCBI taxonomy): domain Eukaryota; kingdom Metazoa; phylum Chordata; class Mammalia; order Artiodactyla; family Bovidae; genus Bubalus; species Bubalus bubalis. Next base: position 103,019,096 of record NC_059181.1, on the reverse strand, counting down.
ATATCTCTTATCTCACCTTTTACCACATCATTTGTTTTACTGATTCCCTACATGTCACACTCAGCTTTATCAAAGTTCTTTGTCTATAAGAAATCTAAATTTTATTTTGTTAGTTAGATGTGATATGAATTAGCAACTATATTATTTTTCTATTATGGATTATAAATCTATTTTTCATTAGTAGAATTCTATAAAAAAATAAAATTAATCTATTAAATATGATTGAGGAATTTGAAGAACATGATATACTTACAAAGTCACATAAAATGTTTGAGATTTTTAAGGTCAGGGCTTGGGAATTGCTGTTAACTTTTTTAAAATGGCGTTTTGTGCATGTGGGTATGTGTGAGAGAAAATAGAAGAGGAGAAAAATGATGAAATCTAGAGGAAATGGCTAGTATAGAGTGAACGTAAAACAATTCAGCCATTCAACATATAATTGGAGTGTACTTTATGCAAAATTTCTATTAAATAAAGTATAAATACATGAATGAGTGAATAAATGATTGAAACTTTATTTACCAGCTGTTCTGGAAAAGGAATAAAATATACAAGGCAAACTGAAAAATTCTGGTCAATAAATCAGGTAATAGTTGCTCATGACCATGTGCACATATGTGTGTATGTTAACTGTTTGGGGTTTCAAGGTGGTCCAGTGGTAAAAAATCAGCCTGCCAATGCAAGAGATGTGGGTTTGATCCTGGGTTGGGAAGATCACCTGGAGTAGGAAATGGCAACCAACTCCGGTATTCTTGCTTGTGAAATTCCACAGACAAAGGAGTGTGCAGCCTATGGGGTCACAAAGAGTCAGACATGACTGAGAACGCATGCTGTATTAATTGTTTCTATCCAAGGACATTCACCTGCAACACGAACAAAACATGTTTATCTTAACAAAAGGAAGAAAAAAAGATTTACCTTTGATGAGTTAATTGAATAATGAGCTCACAAGTATGACAGTTTTGCTTCATATGAGGAACAACAACAACAAAAAAAATTGTAACAGGGGTCACTATTTAATTTTGGCTCTGGTACATTATTTAAAAAATAGAACAAAACAACAACAAAAATTTTCAAGTACTCACAGGAAACTAAAGGGGAATTTCAAAAAGGACTCAAATGTTACTTATTCAACAACATTGACAACAAACGATGCTCCTTAAAACTTTTAACAATTTATTATCCAACCAATTGAAACTTTAGTATAAACATTACACAGAGTTTTTCAATATTTCTAAGGTTTGTTTTTTCATTAAGCAAATCAAAGCCTCGTAAATATATGTCTTATCTATTATTTCTAAGTTTTTAATGTTAAAGTTTCTAACAGACCAATAGCTACAGTGAATGATTTAGAGAGAAATCTGGAATGTAACAAATAGTGCTAGCTTTCTCAGAACAATATGTAATATCTTACTCTTTGGTTACCATATAAATTAATTGTTTAAAGATCCAAGTTCCTGACGATCTTAATGGACGTAACAAACTTTCTTACTTAACATACTTCAATTACACATAAAATATAGAAAGTAATTTAAAAAAACTTACCCACTATCCAGTTTTATCAAATATTAATGTTTTGCTATATTTTCTTCGCAAGTATTTTTAGTGAATATATATTACAAATATACTGAAGCAAGCTGTGCAATCTTCACTGGTCTGTTTCATCTCTCCTTCACCAATGGAAACTACTAAACTTTATTCAATGTTTATCATTCTCAGACATGATAGTTCTTATACTATTAATACTTATGTAACAGTTAAAATATGTAATCTGTTTCCTTGTTTTAAATTTTTGTAGGAATGACATCAGCTAAATGGTAGTATAGAAATTTCTAGCTCCCATCTTCTTCTGCTGCTGCTGCCCATCCTCTCCTAGAAACATCTCCTAGAAAAATCTCATGGCCTTGGGTGATTTCAGCAGGTTCACACCTAGGCTCCTGCAGGGTCCTGTGACCCAGGCCCCATGCTCACCCAGGTGCTTGGCTCCAAGGAAACTTCTGTGGCATCAGGCCCCTTGCATACTTCTATGAACCCAGGCTCTCAGTTTACCCCAGTACTTGCTGACACTCATGACACAGGCAGCTTTCATGGCACCAAGCTCCCAATAGGCTTACAAGAACCCAGGCCCTCTGTCTACCCCAACACTGGCTTCTTCCCATGGTCTCAGGTGGCTCCAGCAAACACAGCCTCCTAGCTCACTCTAGTGTTGTCTGGCTTTCATGACCCTAGTGACTCCTATGGTTCCAGGCTCCCAGAAGGCTCCTGAAAACTTAAGCCCCCAGCCCATACAGGTGCCTGCTGGCTCTATCAACCATAGCAACTTTTGCAGCCCCAAGAGGCTCCTGCAAGTTCAAGCAACTTCCATGGTATGAGGCTTCTGGGGTCCTCCTATGAACTCAGACTCTCAGTCTACTTCAGCACCAGCTGGTTCCAATGGCCACAGGTCGCATTAGCTTCAGGTAGGCTCCAACAAACCCAGGCTCCAAGCCAACCAAGAGTTGGCTGGTTCCCATGATCCAAGTAGTTCCTACCTCCTGGTAGGATCCTGAAAATTCAGACATCAATATCACACTGGTACAGAATGCCTCCCTGACACAACATGCCCCGTGAGCCCCTATGAACCCAGAATTTCCGCACATTTCCAGTGTTTACTGGCTCCCATAAACTAAGAATCCACTGTGGCCTCTGGTTCCGGATTAGTGGGTCATAGAAGAGATCAAAAATGAAGTTAAAAATAATTTGAAACAAATGAAAATGAAAATACAATATGCCAAAGTTTATGGATGTGGAAAAGCAAGTTAAATTGGGGCGTTTTATTGATAAATGTCTACATTACAAAAAAGAAAAGATATCAGAATAAGAAATTTAAGTTTTAACCTCAAGGAACTAAGGGAAAAGCTAAAAGGCAGAAGTTAGTAGAGGAAGGAAATAACAAAGATCAGAGAAGAAATAAATGAAATAAAGAATACAAAAAATATGTAGAGACGTCTATGAAACCATGAGTTGGCTTTCTTAAAATAAAAATGACACACTTTTAGCTAGTCTAAGTGTAAAAGACAAGACTTGAATAAATAAAATATAGCAAAAATCATATAACAAAACTGAGGCTAAGCGTATCACTCATAGTCTTCCCAGGTGGCTCAGTGGTAAAGAACCTGCCAATACAGGAGATACAGGAGATGTGGGTTCAATCCCTGGGTAGGGAAGATACCCTGAAGGAGGAATTGCCAACCCACTGCAGTATTCTTGCCAAGGAAATGTCATGGACACAGGAGCCTGGTGTACTACAGTCCCTGGGATTGCAAAGTCAGACACAACTGAGTGACTAAGCAATAACAACAGCAGTGCGCACAGACACACACACACACACACACACACACACACACACCACTCACATCAATATATGTGAATATTAGAATGGGAGAAAATAATTGCAAACAAAACAACTGACAAAAGATTAATCTCCAGAACATATATAAGCAACTCATACAGCTCAATGTTAGGAAAACAAATAGCCCTATCAAAAATAGGCAGAAGACATAAATAGAAATTTATTCAAAAAAGACATACAGATGGCCAATAAACACATGAAAATATGCTCAATTTCGCTAATTATTAGAGAAATGAAAATCAAAACAATGAGGTATTACTTCACACCAACCAGAATGGTCATCATCAAAAAATTTACAAATAATAAATGCTAGAGAGGATGTGGAAAAAAGGGAACCCTCCTATATTGTTGGTGGGAATATAAACTGACACAGGCATTATGGAAAACAGTATGGAGAGTCCTTAAAAAACTAGGAATAAATGTTTCATATGACCCAGCAACCCCACTACTGGGCATACACCCTAAGGAAATCACAGTTCTAAAACACACATGTACCCCAATGTTCAAAGCAGCACTATTTACAATAGCCAGGACATGGAATCAACCTATACGTCCATTAACAGATGAATGGATAAAGAAGATGTGGTACATATATACAATGTAATATTACTCAGCCATTTAAAAGAATGAATTTGAGTCAGTTCTAGTGAGGTGAATGAACCTAGAGTCTGTTATACAGAGGAAAATAAGTCAAAAAGAGAGAAACAAATACAGTATATTAACACTCATATATGGAATCTAGAAAAATGGTCTTGATGAACCTATTTGCAGGAAAAATATGGAGACACAAATGTAAAGAATGAACTTGTAGACAGTGGGGGAGGAAAAGAGTGGGACGAAATGAAAATTTGCATCAACATAGATGTAAAACGTCTTCTTGAAAAGCTAAAGTTCTGACTTTTTGTTCAGTTTATCATCTTACATGACTTCCTAATTTAAAAGCTGTTCTATTAGACAGCTCATCTACCCATTGTCAGCCTTTACTTATACAGTAGTCAGCCAAAAACATTTTATGGTGAGCATTTGCATGTGAATTGTAAATGTGCATAACCTAGACATATAAGATCTAAACATTCCATCAAATTTTCCTAATCTGCTTTTCCCATGGATTTTATTTATAAAAGCAGCTATCATTACATAAAATCCTGTCTTCTAGACTGTTACTGAGAAGGGATTAGATCTCTATTTTTGATCCTTGAATTCTTTATAATTTCTACCTTACTCTTTTTTTTTTCCTTATAAGTGCAAAGCAGAATGCTCTTTTAAAAGATGAACTTACTGCCCTGATATTGTATCAGAACCACATTGCAAAATACCTTGAAGAACCAAAAACATGTAGCTGGCCTTGGACTCAACTCCAGTTTAAACAAAATGATTTCTAAAACAAAACAAAACAAAACAAAAACAGAAACCCAGTCATGGAAATTCATCTTTAATGTTCCTCAAAGATTCAAGAGATTCCTTAGGAACACAAGCAAATTATGCTGATTAGGAAGAAAGAGACCAGGATGGTTTGTACATGTTCAAGGAATGGATGGAGAGACAGACAACCACAAATACAAGACAGCAGAACAAACCTGTAGGAGAGTCTGATAAAATTAAAAGCTCCACATGGCTGAAGATTTTTTTAAAATGTGAAAAAACAAAATTAAAACAGTTTTATTTTTGCAACGAAAAAAATTAAAGATATAGATGCTGATTGAGGTGGATGATTTAATATGAATAAAATCTCACAGTAAGCAGGAAAGCTTATTTTCTTCACTGAAGTATCTTAAGCATTTAAAAAAATGCTTAGTACACAGTAGGTGTTCAATAAATATATATTGGATGAATGGGTGTCTCACATAGAGCCAAACATCTTGGAATGTGAAGTCAAGTGGGCCTTCGGAAGCATCACTACAAACAAAGCTAGTGGAGGTGATGGAATTCCAGTTGAGCTATTTCAAATCCTAAAAGATGTTCTGTGAAAGTGCTGCACTTAATATGTAAGCAAATTTGGAAAACTCAGTAATGGCCACAGGACTAGAAAAGGTCAGTTTTCATTCCAATCCCAAAGAAGGGCAATGCCAAAGAATGCTCAAACTACCACAGAATTGCACTCATCTGACACGATAGCAAAGTAATGCTCAAAATTCTCCAAAATAGTCTTCAACAATGCATGGACCATGAACTTCCATATGTTCAAGCTGGATTTAGAAAAGACAGAGGAAACAGAGATCAAATTGCCAACATCTGTTGGATCATAGAAAAAGCAAGAGAATTCCAGAAAGACATCTACTTCTGCTTTATTGACTATGCCAAAGCCTTTGACTGTGTGGATCACAAAAAAACTTGAAAATTCTTAGAGATGGGAATACCACAGCAGACGGCTTTACCTTCCTCTTGAGAAATCTGTATGCATGACAAGAAGCAACAATTAGAACCAGACATGGAACAACAGGCTGGTTCCAAATTGGGAAAAGATTACACAAAGGTTGTATATTGTCACCCTGCTTATTTAACTTATATGCAGTTACATCATGAGAAATGCTGGGCTGGATCAAGCACACACTGGAACCAAGATTGCCAGGAGAAATATCAATAATCTCAGATATGCAGATGACACCACCCTTGTGGCAGAAAGCAAAGAGGAAATAAAGAGCCTCTTAATGAAAATGAAAGAGGAGAATGAGAAAAGTGGCTTAAAACTCAATGGTAATTCTAAAAACTATGATCCTGGCATCCCATCTCATCACTTCATGGCAAATAGATGGGGAAACAATGAAATACTTTATTTTGGGGGGCTCCAAAATGACTGCAAATGGTGACTCCAGCCATGAAATTAAAAGATGCTTGCTCCTTGGAAGAAAAGCTATGACCAACTTAGACTGAATATTAAAAAGCAGAAACATTACTTTGCTGACAAAAGTCTACCTAGTCAAAGCTATGGTTTTACCAGTAGTCATGTATGGATGTAAAAGTTGGACTGTGAAGAAAGCTGAGCACTGAAGAATTGGTGCTTTTGAACTGTGGTATTGGAGAAGACTCTTGAGAGTCCCTTGGACATGAAATCCAACTTGTCCATCCTAAATGAAATCGGTCCTGAATATTCATAGGAAGGACTGATGTTGAAGCTGAAATTCCAATACTTTGACCACCTGATGGGAAGAACTGACTCATTTGAAAAGGCTCTCATGCTAAGAAAGATTGAAGGCAGGAGGAGAAGTAGACAATGCAGGATGAGATGGTTGGATGTCATCACCGTCTCAACGGACATGAGTCTGAGTAAACTCCAGGAGTTGGTGATGGACAGGGAGGCCTGGCGTGCTGCAGTCTATGGGGTCACAAAGAGTCAGACATGACTGAGTGACTGAACTGAACTTAAAGAAAAGGGACAGAGAAAGCTTCTGACATAGACATCAGAAGGGGGACAAAGAATGCCCCCCTCACTAGTCTAAGTAAGGGAGTTTTATACTTTTTAAATTAGTTATTACAATAAATCAAAAGAATGACTCAAAGTTGTAAAAATTTTACCAGACCCGCTCCTACAATTTACATTTTAAGGTAACAGGATTAGAATTTAGCAATAGAAAGATCTTACCAGACCCACTCCCATAATATACAGTTTAAGATAGCAGGATTAGTAAGAAGGTTTTCAAGAAGGAGAAGTTGTCCTTAAGCAGGATACATTGCTGTTATATCATCCTTAGCACAGAGTTTAAACTGAGCTGTTTGTTTTGTAATCATCAGTTCTGGGCTTAAAGAAAAAAAAAAAAAGTTTTATGTGACTAAGACTAAGGAATGTAGAGGAAAACAAGACTTTTGTCCTTTTTTTTTCTCCTTGAGAATTCCAGATCCCTATCTCCTCCTTGGGGACCCCTGACTTCTTATCAACCTGCCTAGGAATTGACTCTTAAAACCAGATACAAATTTGGAGCAACCAAAGAAATGCCTAACTGAAAAGAAAATCTATATGGAAGACATAGGAAATTTCATAATGTTTTATCCACCCTTCCCACTGCCTCTGGTGCAGCACCATGCTTTCAGGAGGAAGCTGTATAATTCCCAGTTCCCCTTTTGAGATGGAAAGAAAAGAGTGAAAGGTACTTACAGTGTTCTGGTTTGTCTGGAGACATTTCAAGGGATTGGTTTCTGTCTCCTGTGAATCTCAGGAGACAGAATAGCATGTTGACATACTTTTGATATTAGGTTGGAGGCTGCTGAAATAAGTGTCAGGAACCACAACAAAAAAGCATTTCAAGAGGAATGCATATTTGTAAGCACCTAAAGACAGGAGATTACAGTCAGAGGAATACAACAGAAAACTACCCTGAGAAGATACAGGAGTGAGAGTCTTAGGGAAACTAAGATATATAAAAGCAGCTATATAGAAAAAAAAAAAAAAAAACCAAAAAAAAAAAACAAAACAAACACAATTGGAGTCAAAATCAAATGCATGGCCCCAGGGAAGATACATTCTCAGGAAAAGGGCTGAGATGACCTTGAAAATTCACGCTGAACTGACTAGTGAAGGTCTAGTCTTCATTGAAGGGCTTCGCAGGTGGCACAGTGGTAAAGAATCTGCCTACCAATGCTGGAGATACAAGAGAACTGGGTTTGATCCCTGGGTCAGGAAGATCCCCTGGAGTAGGAAATGGCAATCCACTCCAGTATTCTTGCCTGGAAAATCCAATTGACAGAGGAACCTGGTGGGCTAAAGCCCATGAGGTAGCAAAGAGTCAGACACAACTGAGCACACTAGCACACAAACAGTCCCCTGAATGGAGTAAGTTTGCAAAGACTAGGAGAGGTCATTGTTTTTTCAAATGCTAACTGTCAACAAAGTATAAGATATACAAAGAAACAGGGAAACACGCCGCATTTGAAGGAGAAATAAATCTTCAGAAAATGATGCTTAAAAAAAAATAAGCCCTAGATTTATTTGACAAAAACTTCGAAATAGCAACATTAAATGTGTCCAATGAGGGGGAACATGGACAGAAAATTAAATGAAGTCAAGAAATGGATATATGAACAAAATGTGAATATCAATAGAGAAGTAGAAATTACAAAAAAGAACTAAACAAAAAATTCTATAGCTGAAGAACATAATGACTGAGTTGAAAAACTCACTGGAGGTGTTCAATACTACATTCAAACACACAGAGGAAATAATTAGTTAATATGAAGGCAGATCATTTGAAACTATCCAATCTGAAGAAACAAAAGAAAAAATAATGAAAAGAGCAAATAGAGTGTAAAGAACTTATGAGACAGCATCAAGAAGATTAAAATACACATTATGAGAGTCCCAGATGGAAAAGAGAGAAATGGGCAAAGGTCTCACTTAAGTAATAGTTGAGAATTTCCCAAATATTCAAAAACATGACTATTCAAATACAAGAAGCTCAATGACACATAAGCAGAAGAATTTAAAGACAAACCCAGAGACCCATTAAAATCAAAGTGTTGAAAATCAAAGACAAATATTAATTAGCTGCTAAGTCGCTTCAGTCATGTCTGACTCTGTGCGACCCCATAGACAGCAGCCCACCAGGCTCCCCCATCCCTGGGATTCTCCAGGCAAGAACACTGGAGTGGGTTGCCATTTCCTTCTCCAATGCATGAAAGTGAAAAGTGAAAGTGAAGTCGCTCAGTAATATGGGGTAATTGAATACCTTGAGTGTTATCATTGGTAATGTAGAAGTTATAGTCACTATTGAATACAGTATGGTGGTTCCTCAAAAAATATTAAAAATAGAACTACTTCACGATCCAGCAATTATACTTTTGGATATATACTGCAAATAATTGAAAGCAAGGCCATGACAAGGTATATGTAGATCTCTTTATAGTAGCATTATTCACAAGAGTTGATAAGTGTATACTGATGGATAACAAGTAAAATGTGATATATATACACAACAGAGTATTATTTAGCCTTGAAAAGGAAGGAAATTTTGACACATGCTACAGCATGGATGTACACTAGGACAGTATGGTAAGTGAAATAAAACAGGTCACAGAAAGACAGATACTCTCTGATATCACTACATAGAATAGTCAAATTCACAAATGGTCGTTTTCAGGGCCTGACAGTAAGGGGAAGTGGGTGGTTGTTATTTATTGTATATGGAGTTTTAGTTTTGCAAGATGAAAAGAAGCCTGGAGATTAATGTATAACAATGTCAATTTTATTGAAATTATTGAATTGTACACTTAAGAATTGTTATAATGGTAAATTTTATGTAATGTATTTTTGTCCCAATTAAAATTCAATGGAATATGAAAAAAGGAAGGACTAAATAAAGAATAATATAACTGCAAAAGTCTGAGAGAGAAAACTGGTTGAGCGAAACCTAGAAAAGTAGAAAGAAATTGGACAAATGAAATGGTCCATGTGATGAGAATATTAGATAATTAAGTGGAAAATAGAGAACTTCACAAGCTATGAAATTAATATGTACAAATGAAGAGAGGCAGTTACCTTCAGAGAATATTCAATGCAGTTAGAGTCATGTGGTGTGGCTGGGAATATAAGTCATGTAGTATAAAAAGAGTATAGAAAGTATTCTTTGGGCAGAATCCAGACATTTTAATCTACTAGGTGGAGGAATTCAGTAATGCATCAATAAGGAACACCTGGGATGTGAGGGAAATTCAAGAGGGAGAGAACATATGTAGACTTATGGCTGATTCACATTGTTGTATGGCAAAAACCAACACAATATTGTAAAGAAATTATCCTCCAAATAAAAATATATTTAAAAAATAAGAAATACCTTGATTTTTTAAAATAAATATCACATTATCAGAGCTGCTTTCTAAAAATATAACTGTGGATAATGTGGGGTTGGTTTGGTACATAAAGTCATTGGAGAGTTATAATAGCACAATCGTGTGAATGTATGGCAAAAACCATCATAATATTGTAATTAGCCTCTAATTAAAATAAATAAATAAAGAGAAAGATAATAGAGAACCTTAGAAGTATTTTTTTTTCAGTTAAAAGTGAGTATTTTGTTATAAAACTATGCATTTTTATTATAGAAAACATAAGAAATAAGTATTATCAAAAAGAAAATCTGAAAGATGCACAATCCCATTATTCTCACAAAATGAACAAATTTCTATCAACTGATAATCCTACCGTAAGCACATGTTTGATTTCTTTGATTAGCATTTTCATTTTTGAAAGTATTTGCCAATTTTACAACTTGATGAAAGTGAAAGAGGAGAGTTAAAAGTTGGTTTAAAGCTCAACATTCAGAAAACTAAGATCATGGCAAACGGTCCCATCACTTCATGGCAAATACATGGGGAAACAGTGTACACAGTGGCTGACTTTATTTTTCTGGGCTCCAAAATCACTGCAGATGGTGACTGCAGCCATGAAACTAAAAAACACTTGCTCCTTGGAAGGAAAGTTATGACCAACCTTGACAGCATATTAAAAAGCAGAGACATCACTTTGCCAACAAAGTTCCATCTAGTCAAGGATATGGTTTTTCCAGTGGTCATGTATGAATGTGAGAGTTGAACTATAAAGGAAGCTGAGCATTGAAGAATTGATGGTTTTGAACTGTGGTGTTGGAGAAGACTCTAGAGAGTCCCTTGGACTGCAAGGAGATCCAACTAGTCCATCCTAAAGGAGATCAGTCCTGGGTGTTCACTGGAGGAACTGATGTTGAAGCTGAAACTCCAATACTTTGGCCACCTGATGGGAAGAGCTAACTCATTTGAAAAGACCCTGATGCTGGGAAGGATTGAAAGATTGAGGGCAGAAGGAGAAGGGGACAACAGTTTGGATGGCATCACTGACTCGATGGACATGGGTTTGGGTGGACTCCGGAAGTTGGTGATGGACAGGGAGGACTGGCATCCTGCGGTTCATGGGGTTGCAAAGAGTTGGACTCGACTGAGTGACTGAACTGAACTGAATGTCTTTGAATAATATATTACTTCTTTCCTCACCTTGTTTAAAAAAAATAGCACATTTAGTTGGTTTTTGTAATGGTATATATGATGGCCATTTATTTAAAAATTCAGAAAATTCAAGTATGTGTGAGAATGCTGTCAGCAAGGTAGTGAGATAAGAATCCTCAGAGCTGTTTTCCTCCCACAGACACAATGATTCAACTACCATACAGGGACAAGTTTCCTCTGGAGGAATCTAGAGATCACCCTTGAGCATGCAACCAGCTGCATTGAAGCTAGTAGGAAAATTTGTGGCACCCTCTTACCATAATCCCTCTACCTGGCACAGTATCTCATGATTAAAAAGAAATACTCAAGTTCTCAGCTTGTCCCCAAGGAAGGAAGGAGAGAACAGGAGCATATGTCCCTGTGTCAATGTTCGGAATTTTAAGGAGGCTTCCCAAAAGACTAGTTTCTGTCTTGCATCAGTCTGAACACAGACAGGAAAAGCCTCCAGTTTGGGAGTTTCTGAGAACAATGGCAAAGGTATGGACAAGTAAGCACTTACTCGCCATAGCCCTTCCCTCTAGCTGGCACAGAACACAGTAGTGAAAACCCTCAAATCCTTCTCCCTAGGGAGAGAAAGTGTTGAAGCATCTGTACAAAGTTCTGGATTTTTAGAGGTCTGCCCATGGGACTAGCTTATTTACCACCAAGTTCTGAGCACTGAAGAGGTATAGTATACCCTAGATGTCTGCAGACTACTGAGATTAAAGAGGAATGTTAGTACTCTTACCCATTCACTACCAGACTCCCTTCCCCTGGCTCAGCACAACCTGGTTGGGAAAAATTACAGCCATGACTTATCTTGTGGGAGGGAAGGACTGAAACTCATGTACAACATTCACTTTTAAGTGGGCCATGTGAGGGACTGCTGCTAAGTCACTTCAGTAGTGTCCGACTCTGTGTTACCCCATAGATGGCAGCCCACCAGGCTCCCCCATCCCTGGGATTCTCCAAGCAAGAATACTGGAGTGGGTTGCCATTCCTTTCTCCAATGTGAGGGACTAGTCTCAGTCTAACATGTGTCACAGTGGTGATAAAATCCAATATACTTCAGATGCCAGAGGGACAATGGAAAAAAAAAAAAGGGGGGGGGGGTGGTATACTGCTGCTGCTCCAGGGGACATGCAGTATTACAGATAAACACCAGAGGGAACAAGATATTATAAATGCTTGGGCAGGGGGTGGGGTGGGGGGCAGCAGTTCCTTCTAATTAGGAATTTACATGCACAAGTCCAAAGAAGACACATCCACAGAAAAGATTTGAGATGCCTCCCAGAATCTTTAAAGTTGATTGAGGATGTTCTTCCCATCTATAAAGACAATTCATAAAGAATGAGGGAGGTAGTTGTTTTCCAAATACACTGATATCAACATAAAGTTACAAGGCACACAAAGAAACAAGTAAAAATGGCCCAAGCAAAGTAACAAAATAAGCCTCAAAAAAAGACAGGTAATTACATAAACTAACAAAATTTTAAAAATAAACATTATAAAGATATTCTATGAGCTTAGAAAAATGATACTACATGAACAAACTGAGAATTTCAACAAGAAAAAAGTATTTTTTAACAACAGAAATTTTGGAGCTGAAAAATGCAGTAACCAAACCAAATGATTTGTAAGAAAGGCTCAGCATCAAATTGATCAAACAGAAGAAAGAGTCAGCTATAACAAAGATAAGTCATTTGAAATTGTCCATTCAGAATACAAAAAGAAAATAAAAGAATGGAAAAGGAAGAAAAAAACTTAAGGATTTACCAATAACTAGCAAACAGACAAATATATGTATTGTGGGAATCCTGGAAGGTAGAGAGAGAAAGGGGCAGAAACTTCTGAGAAATAATTGCCTAACACTTCCTAAATCTAGAGAGGAAATAAACATTCAGATTCAAGAAACCCAAAATTCTCTAAATATGATCCAAAGAAATCCATGCTGCCATGCTTTATAATCAAATTGTTAAAAGGAAGGATTTTGAAAACAGCAAGAGAAAATCAAAGAGCTTTTCATGTATAAGAGGGCACCCATAAAACCATCAGCAGACTTCTCCATAGATATCTTGCAAACCAGAAGGGAGTTAGTTGATAGATTCAGAGAATTAAAAAAAAAAAAAAAAAAAAAAACTGCCAAAAAAGAAGTGCAATCAAAATTATCCTTCAAAAATGAAGGTAATATAGACTTTGCCAGATAAACAAAAGCTGAGAGAGTTCATTACCACTAGACTTGCCTTGCAAGAAATGCCAAAGGAAGTCTTTTAAGTTGAAGTGAAGGGATTATAAACAGGAACACAAAAGCATATAAAAGTATAAAGCTCACTGGTAAGGGTAAATATATAGACAAATACAGACTACCATACAAATGCAACAGTAGCATGTAATTCAATGTTAATTCTGATAAAGAAACTAAAATATAAATATAATATCTATGACTATTAAAATGTCACAGAAACACAATATAAAAGATTTAATTTGTGACATTACTACCACAAAATATGTATCTGTTGAGAAGTAAAAGTGTATAGTTTGAAGTTATCAATTTAAATTTTTTTAACTATTAGATATTTTTTTAAGCACTATGGTAACTACAAAGCAAAATACATAAAGACAACACACAAAAGAAAAGAATCAAAACATGTAACTGTAAGAAAGCACAAAGGAATAGATCTAGAGAAAAAAAAGAGAGAAAAAGATACACGACAAGTGGAAAATAATAAAATGACAACAGCAAGTCCTTCCCTATCAATAATTTCTTTCATTGTAAATTGATTAAAATTCCAAATCAGTAGAGTTACTGAGTGGACAAAAATAACAAGAAACAAATATATGCTGATTCTGATACTCACTTTATTTTTTTATCTTTCTATTTTTTTAAAATTATGAAAATATGATAACACATTTACAGGAGACTTGGAAAATGTTGAACAAAGTTACATATAGTTCCACTATATATTACAATTCTTTATTTTAAATAGATAAATTATGATTTTTAGTTGGAGTTTCCATATCAATCTCTCAAAAATTTATAGAATGAATGTACAGAGAAATAGAGTATAGTAGACCTGAAAAGCATTATGAACCAATTTGACATAATTAAGATTTATACAATTTTCACACAACTGTAGGATACAAATTCTATTCAAGTACCCATAGACTATAAACTAAGAGATACTGGAACATATCCAGAGACATAAGACCAGGTACACAAATTTCATGGTCTAAAGATGTTTAAATTATAGAGTCTGTTCTCTTATTACTGGGAAATAATGTTAGATATCATTAACAAAATATATTTGAAAATAATCCACATATTATCAAGTTCAGTGTGACATTTACCAAGAGAGATCTTTGACTTGGCCATTGAAAGCCTCAATAGAGTTAGGAGACTGAAAAAATATGGAGGGTGATTGCAGAAAAGAAAGCATTTAAATGAGAAATTAATATCAAAGATACTTTAAAAATCCCATGTATTTGGAAATAAAATGTCCGCTTTTAAATGAGGGGTTTGTCTAGAAGCCATAACAAAGAAAATTAGAAAATGTTTATAATAGAATAAAACTGAAAAAAGAATTTACCATAATTTTTTGCATGTAGCTGAAGCTGATCAATGCAATTAAATGCAATGTGGAGTCTTGAATAAGGTATGAAAACAAATAATGGACATTAGTATAAAATTTTATAAGATTAAAACAAAATCTGTAGTTAAGAAATGATACTGTATCACATGGTAATTTCCTGTTTTTTGCAACAGAATATTTCTTTATATTCTCAGAAAAATGGATTAGAAGGTTCAAGCCTCATTCAAAAATTTTTAATCAGTAAGACAATGAAAACACAACAACCCAAAACCTGTGGGACACTGTAAAAGCAGAGCTAAGGGGAAAGTTCATAGCAATACAGGCATACCTCAAAAAACAAGAAAAAAGTCAAATAAATAACCTAACTCTACACCTAAAGCAACTAGAAAAGAAAGAAATGAAGAACCCCAGGGTTAGTAGTAGGAAAGAAATCTTAAAAATTAGGGCAGAAATAAATGCAAAAGAAACAAAAGAGACCATAGCAAAAATCAACAAAGCCAAAAGCTGGTTCTTTGAAAGGATAAATAAAATTAACAAACCATTAGCCAGACTCATCAAGAAACAAAGGGACAAAAACCAAATCAATAAAATTAGAAATGAAAATGGAGAGATCACAACAGACAACACAGAAATACAAAGGATCATAAGAGACTACTATCACCAATTATATGCCAATAAAATGGACAACTTGGAAGAAATGGACAAATTCTTAGAAAAGTACAACTTTCCAAAAATGAACCAGGAAGAAATAGAAATTCTTAACAGACCCATCACAAGCACAGAAATTGAAACTGTAATCAGAAATCTTCCAGCAAACAAAAGCCCAGGTCCAGAGGGCTTCACAGCTGAATTCTACCAAAAATTTTGAGAAGAGCTAACATCTATCCTGCTCAAACTCTTCCAGAAAATTGCAGAGGAAGCTAAACTTCCAAACTCATTCTATGAGACCACCATCACCCTAATACCAAAACCTGACAAAGATCCCACAAAAAAAGAAACCTACAGGTCAATATCACTGATGAACATAGATGCAAAAATCCTTAACAAAATTCTAGCAAACAGAATCCAACAACACATTAAAAAGATCATACACCATGACCAAGTGGGCTTTATCCCAGGGATGCAAGGATTCTTCAATATCCGCAAATCAATCAATGTAATACATCACATAAATAAATTGAAACCATATGATTATCTCAATAGATGCAGAGAAAGCCTTTGACAAAATTCAACATCCATTTATGATAAAAACTCTACAGAAAGCAGGAATAGAAGGAACATACCTCAACATAATAAAAGCTATATAGGACAAAACCACAGCAAACATTGTCCTCAATGGTGAAAAAGTGAAAGCGTTTCCCCTAAAGTCAGGAACAAGACAAGGGTGCCCACTTTCATGACTACTATTCAACATAGTTTTGGAAGTTTTGGCCACAGCAATCAGAGCAGAAAAAGCAATAAAAGGAATCCACATTGGAAAAGAAGAAGTAAAACTCTGTTTGCAGATGACATGATCCTCTACATAGAGAACCCTAAAGACTCCACCAGAAAATTACTAGAGCTAATCAATGAATATAGTAAAGTTGCAGGATATAAAATCAATACACAGAAATCCCTTGCATTCCTATACACTAATAATCAGAGAATAGAAATAGAAATTAAGGAAACAAGTCCATTCACCATTGCAATGAAAAAAATAAAATACTTAGGAATATATCTACCTAAAGAAACTAAAGACATATATATGCTACTGCTGCTGCTAAGTCGCTTCAGTCGTGTCCGACTCTGTGCGACCCCATAGATGGCAGCCCACCGGGCTCCCCCATCCCTGGGATTCTCCAGGCAAGAGTACTGGAATGGGTTTCGATTTCCTTCTCTAATGCATGAGGGTGAAAAGTGAAATTGAAGTTGCTCAGCCGTGTCCAACTCTTAGTGACCCCATGGACTGCAGCCTAGCAGGCTCCTCCGTACATGGGATTTTCCAGGGAAGAGTACTGGAGTAGGGTGCCATTGCCTTCTCCGAAAGACCTATATATAGAAAACTATAAAACACTGTTGAAAGAAGTCAAAGAGGACTCTGATAGATGGAGAAATATACCATGTTCATGGATCGGAAGAATCAGTATAGTGAAAATGAGTATACTACCCAAAGCAATTGATAGATTCAATGCAATCCCTATCAAGCTACCAACGGTATTTTTCACAGAGCTAGAACAAATAATTTCACAATTTGTATGGAAATACAAAAAACCCCAAATAGCCAAAGCAATCTTGAGAAAGAAGAATGGAACTGGAGGAATCAACCTCCCTGACTTCAGGCTCTACTACAAAGCCACAGTCATCAAGATAGTATGGTACTGGCACAAAGACAGAAATATAGATCAATGGAACAAAATAGAAAGCCCAGAGATAAATCCACGCACATATGGATACCTTATCTTTGACAAAGGAGGCCAGAATATACAATGGATTAAAGACAATCTCCTTAACAAGTGGTGCTGGGAATACTGGTCAATCATTTGTAAAAGAATGAAACTAGAACCCTTTCTAACACCATACACAAAAATAACTCAAAATGGATTAAATATCTGAACATAAGACCAGAAACTATAAAACTCCTAGAGGAGAACATAGGCAAAACACTCTCCAACATACATCACAGCAGGATACTCTATGACCCACCTCCCAGAATATTGGAAATAAAAGCAAAAATAAATAAATGGGACCTAGTTAAACTTAAAAGCTTCTTTCTGCACAACAAAGGAAACTATTAACAAGGTGAAAAGACAGCCTTCAGAATGGGAGAAGATAATAGCAAATGAAGCAACTATCAAATAATTAATCTCAAAAATATCCAAGCAACTCCTGCAGCTCAATTCCAGAAAAATAAACAACCAAATAAAAAAATGGGCCAAAGAACTAAATAGACATTTCTCCAAAGAAGACATACAGATGGCTAACAAACACATGAAAAGATGCTCAACATCACTCAATATCAGAGAAATGCAAATCAAACCTACAATGAGGTACCATTTCACGCCAGTCAGAATGGCTGCGATACAAAAGTCTATAAGCAATAAATGCTGGAGAGGGTGTGGAGAAAATGGAACCCTCTTACACTGTTGGTGGGAATGCAAACTAGTACAGCCACTATGGAGAACAGTGTGGAGATGCCTTAAAAAACTGGAAATAGAACTGCCATACAACCCAGCAATCCCACTGCTGGGCATATACACCGAGGAAACAAGAATTGAAAGAGACACGTGTACCCCAGTGTTCATCCCAGCACTGTTTATAATAGCCAGGACATGGAAGCAACCTAGATGTCCATCAGCAGATGAATGGATAAGAAAGCTGTGGTACATATACACAATGCAGTATTACTCAGCCATTAAAAAGAATACATTTGAATCAATTCTAATGAAGTGGATGAAACTGGAGCCTATTACACAGAGTGAAGTATGCCAGAAAGAAAAACACCAAAATAGTATACTAACACATATATATGGAATTTAGAAAGATGGTAACGATAACCCTGTATGCGAGACAGCATAAGAGTCACAGATGTATAGAACAGTCCTTTGGACTCTGTGGGAGAGGGAGAGGGTGGGATGATTTGGCAGAATGGCATTGAAACATGCATAATATCATATAAGAAACAAATCGCCAGTCCAGGTTCGATGCATGATACTGGATGCTTGGGGCTGGTGCACTGAGATGACCCAGAGGGATGGTACGGAAAGGGAGGAGGGGGTGTTCAGGATGGGGAACACGTGTATACCTGTTGCAGATTCATGTTGATGTATGGCAAAACCAATACAATATTGTAAAGTAATTAATCTCCAATTAAAATAAATAAATTTATATTAAAATAAATTAATTAATTTTAAAAAGACAATAAACTTCCTAGATTTCAGCAGTAATACTAGCCAAAATACATGGGACTCTATAAAAATTGTGAGTTAATATAGATTAGAAATTAGCATTAGATATATATTAAGTCAAACAAGTAGAATCAAAATGTCATGACATTTTTATGTAGGCAAAAATTCTTATTTTCATATATATATGTGTGTGTGTGTGTGTGTGTGTGTCTGTGTATGTGTATATATATATTATCATGTGTATGTGTATATATATATATATTATCATTTCAGTCACTCAGTCGTCTAAGACTCTTTGTGACCCCATGGACTCCAGCATACCAGGCTGCCCTGTACATCACCAACTCCCGGAGTTTGCTCAAGCTCATGTCCATCGAGTTGGTGATGCCATTCAACCATCACATCCTCTGTTGTCCCGTTCTCCTTATGCTTTCAATCTTTCGCAGCATCAGGTTCTTTTCAAATGAGTCAGTTCTTCACATCAGGTGGCCAAAGTTTTGGAGTTTCAGCTTCAGCATCAGTCCTTCCAATGAATATTGAGGACTGATTTCATTTAGGTTTGACTGGTTTGATCTTATTGCAGTCCCATGGACTATCAAGAGTCTTCTCCAACACCACAGTTCAAAAGCATCAGTTCGGTGCTCAGCTTTCTTTATACTCCAACTCTCACACCCATACATGACTACTGGAAAAACCATAGCTTTGACTGGACAGATATTTTTTGGCAAAGTAATATCTCTGCTTTTTTTTTTTTTCCTTTAATTTATTTTTTTATTGAAGGATAATTGCTTTACAGAATTTTGTTCTTTTCTGTCAAACCTCAACGTGAATCAGCCATAGGTATACATAAACCCCATCCCTTTTGAACCTCCTTCCTGTGTCTGTGCTTTTTAATATACTGTCCAGGTTGGTCATAGCTTTTCCTCGAAGGAGCAAGTGTCTTTTAATTTCATGGCTGCAATCACTATCTGCAGTGATTTTGGAGTCCCTCAAAATAAAGTTTTTCATTGTTTCCATTGTTTTCCCATCTATTTGCTATAGTGATGGGACTGGATGCCATGATCTTAGTTTTTCAAAAGTTGAATTTTAACCTGGCTTTTTCACTCTCCTCTTTCACTTTCATCAAAGGCTCTTTAGTTCTTCTTCACTTTCTGCCATAAGGGTGATGTCATCTGCATATCTGAGATTATTGATATTTCTCCCAGCAATCTTGATTCCAGCTTGTGCTTCATGCAGCCTGGCATTTTGCATGATGTACTCTGTATATACATTATATAAGCAGGGTGACAATATACATCCTTGACATAATTCTTTCCCAATTTGGAACCAGTCTGTTGTTCCCTGTCCAGTTCTAACAGTTGCTTCTTGAATTGCATACAGATTTCTCAGGAGGCCGGTCAGGTGGCTTTGTATTCTCTTCTCTTGAAGCATTTTCCACATTTTATTGTGATCTACCAGTCAAAGGCTTTGGCATAATCAATAAAGTAAATGCTTTTCTGGAACTCTTGCTCTTTCTATGATCCAATGGATGTTGGCAATTTAATCTCTAGTTCTTCTGCCTTTTCTAAATCCATCTTGAGCATCGGAAAGTTCACAGCTCATGTATTGTTGAAGCCTTGCTTAGAGAATTTTTAACATTACTTTGTTAGCATGTGAGATGAATCCAATCGTGTGATAGTTTGAACATTCTTTGTCATTGCCTTTCTTTGAGATTGGAATGAAAACTGACTTTTTCCAGTCCTGTAGCCACTGCTGAGTTTTCCAAATTTGCTAGCATATTGAGTGCATCACTTAAACAGCATCATCTTTTGTGATTTGAAATAGCTCAACTGGAATTCCATTACCTCCACTAGCTTTGTTCATAGTGATGCTTCCTAAAGCTCACTTGACTTCACATTCCAGGATGTCTGGCTCTAGGTGAGTGATCACACCATCGCTATTGTCTGGGTCATGAAGATCTTTTTTGTACAGTTCTTCTGCGTATTCTTGCCACCTCTTCTTAATATCTTCTGCTTCTTTTAGGTCCATACCATTTCTGTCCTTTATTGAGCCCATCTTTGCATGAAATATTCCCTTGGTGTCTCTAATTTTCTTGAAGAGATCTCTAGTCTTTCCCATTCTATTGTTTTCCTCTATTTCTTTGCACTGATCACTGAGGAAGGCTTTCTTATCTCTCCTTGCTATTCTTTGGACTCTGCATTCAAATGGGTATAGCTGCCCTTTTCTCATTTGCCTTTAGCTTCTCTTCTTTTCTCAGCTATTTGTAAGGTCTCCTCACACAACCACTTTGCCTTTTTACATTTCTTTTTCTTGGGGATGGTTTTGATCACTGCCTTCTCAACAATGTCACAAACCTCTGTTCATAGTTCTTCAGGAACTCTATCAGATCTAATCCCTTGAATCTATTTGTCACTTCCACTGTATAGTCATAAGAAATTTGATTTAGGTCATACCTGAATGCTGTAGTGTTTTTCGCTACTTTCTTCAATATAAGTCTGAATTTGGCAATAAGGCATTCATGATCTGAGCCACAGTAATCTCCCAGCCTTGTTTTTACTAACTGTATAGCGCTTCCCCTTGACCATCTGGTGATGTCCATGTGTAGAGACTTCTCTTGTGTTGTTGGAAAGGGTGTTTACTATGACCAGTGCATTATCTTGGCAAAAGTCTGTTAGCCTTTTCCCTGCCTCATTTTGTACTCCAAGGCCAAACTTCCCTGTTACTCCAGGTATCTCTTGACTTCTTACTTTTACATTCCAGTCCCCTATGATGAAAAGGACATCTTTTGGGGGTGTTAGTTCCAAAAGGTCTTGTATGTCTTCATAGAACTGTTCAATTTCAGCTTCTTCAGCATTATTGGTAGGGCATAGACTTGGATTACTCTGATATTGAATGGTTTGCCTTAAGTTCAGTTCAGTTCAGTCGCTCAGTCATGTCCAACTCTTTGTGACCCCATGAATTGCAGCATGGCAAGCCTCCCTGTCCATCACCAACTTCATGAGTTCACTCAAACTCACGTCCATTGAGTCGGTTATGCCATCCAGCCATCTCATCCTGTCGTCCCCTTCTCCTCCTGCCCCCAATCTCTCCAAGCACCAGAGTCTTTTTCAATGAGTCACCTCTTTGCATGAGGTGGCCAAAGTACTGGAGTTTCAGCTTTAGCATCATTCCTTCCAAAGAACACCCAGGACTGATCTCCTTTAGGATGGACTGGTTGGATCTCCTTGCAGTCCAAGGGACTCTCAAGAGTCTTCTTCAACACCACAGTTCAAAAGCATCAATTCTTCAGCGCTCAGCTTTCTTCACAGTCCAACTCTCACATTCATACATGACTACTGGAAAAACCATAGCCTTGACTAGATGGACCTTTGTTGGCAAAGTAATGTCTCTACTTAGAAATGCACAAAGATCATTCTGTCTTTTTTAAGACTGCACCCAAGTCCTGCATCTTGGACTCTTTCATTGACTATGAGGGCTACTCCTTTTCTTCTAAGGGATTCCTGCCCAGAGTAGTAGATATAATAATCATCTGAATTAAATTTACCCATTCCAGTCCATTTTAGTTCACTGATTCCTAAAATGTCAGTGTTCACTCTGGCTGTCTCCTGTTTGACCACTTCTAATTTACCTTTATTCACAGTCCTAACATTCCAGGTTTCTATGCAATATTGCTCTTACATATATTATCTTTACATATATAATATAATATACATATATATTTCTTATACATGTCTTTACTTGTATATATTATGCATACTATATATATTATATTATGCATACTATACACACACACACAACTTTAAATTTTTAAGCACACATAAGCTAAAAAGGGAAGGATGGGAAACAACATTCCATACAGATGTTAACCAGAGAAAAGAAGCAGCCACATTTATCTCAGATAAAATACATATTATATTAAAAGTATCAAAAAAGGCCAAGAATGACATTATATAATGATAAAATATTTAACACACCAAGGTGGTATTATATACATTTGTATACCCAACATCAGAGCATCCAAATATAATGAAAATGATAGAAGTGAAGGAAAAACAGCAATACAACAATAGTAGGGGATTTCAGTACCTCAATTTGAATAATTAAGAGAATATTCAGAGAGAGATAAACAAGGAATCACGGGACTTTAAAAATACTACAGTCCAAATTGACCTAAATAGTCTCTACAAGCATTCTACTCAACAGAAGCAAAATATACATTCTTCCCAAATGCACATGGAACATCCTATAGGAGGGATCCCATTAATTCAGTCAGTAAGTCTTAATAAAGTTAAAAAGACTGATTTCATACCAAGTACATTTAAAGACTACAGAGAAATTATCTAGACATTAAAAGTGGAAGAAAAACTTGAAAATTCACAAATATGCGGAAATTGGACAGCACACTCTCCAACAATTCTTCCAGAAGAAATCAAAAAGAAAGAAAATATCTTGAGACAAACAAAAACTTGTGAGCTGCAGCAAAAGTGGTGGTAGCAGGGAAGTTTATACTGATAAACACCAACATTTAAAGTAAAAATATTTTAGATAATTAACCTAACTTTGTGACTTGTGAACTAGAGAAAGAAGAACAAAGTAAGCCCTACATTAGAAAATGGTAGCGGGTGGAGGTGGGGGGCAGGGGTGCAAAGTTACAGCAATGAAATGAGATAGAAAAATACTAGAAATATCAAGGAAACTAAGACGTTTAAAAAAAAAAAAAAACATAAATCGAACAAACCTTTAGCTGGACTAATAAAAAGGGGGACACTTAAATAACAAAACTTTAAAAGTGGCATTAATACAACCAATGTCACAGAAATGAAATGGATGAAAAGATACTGCTAAGGATAATTATATGCCAACAAATTGGATAACCTGGGAGAAATGGATAAAGGCCTAAAACATACAACCTGTTGATAATGAATCATGAAATATAGAAAATCTGAACACACTTGTAACTAGTAGGGAGATTGAATGAGTAATCAAAAACCTCCCAAAAAGGAAAATTCCAGGACAAGAGAGTTTCACTGACAAATTCTACCAAACATTTAAAAAAAAAATAAATAAACCTCTATCCTTCTCAAACCCTTCCAAAAAAATGAATAGAACACTTGCAAACTCATTTTTGATAAATATTATCTTGATAACAAAATCAGAGAAAGGCCCTATGAGAAAAGAAAGCTACAGGAGAGTATCCTTCATAAACATACATGCAAAAATCCTCAACAACACACTAACAAACCAAAATAAACATTATGTTAAAAAGAATTTACACCATGAACAACTAGGATTACCTGGGGTGGAAGGCTGTTTCAACTTTTGAAAATCCATCAACATGATATACATTTTAATGCAATAAAGTGTAAAATCACATGATTATCTCAATAGATGTAGGAAAAGAATTTGACAAAATTCAATACTCTTTCATAAAATAAAAACTCAACAGTTACGAATAGAAGGAAATTACCTCAACATAAGGCAATATATTAAAAAATTTATTAGAATTAAGAGATTTCATAAAGTTTGGTAAAGTTGAGGATTATAAAATAAACATGCAAATAGCAATTGTTTTTCTATACAGTATTGATGAACAAACTGAAAATGAAATTAAAGGGGGAAAATTCCATATACAGTAACATCATACACAATAAAATACTTAAGAATAAATGTAACCAAGGAGATGAAAGGCTTACACATTAAAAACTACAAAACACTGATAGAAAAAGACACAACTAAAGGAAAAATACATCCCATGTTCATGGACTAAAGATATAATATCATTAAAATATCCATACTGCCTAAAATAATGTCAATATTCATTAAAATCCCTATGAAAATTTCAAAGACTATTTTTTACAGAAATATACAAAGCATTTTTAAGTCCATATGGAGCCACAGTAAATCCCAAAATTGCTAAAAAGTCTGGAGAATGAAGAATAAAGCCAGTAGCCTCATTTTTCTAGATTTCGAAATACATTACAAAGCTACAGTAATCAAAACAGTATGATACTGGTATAAAACCAGATATATAAACCAATGTAATAGAATTAAAAGAACTGAAATAAATCCACATATATGCAGTAAAATGATCTTCAACAGGCTGTCAAGAATACACAATGGGGAAAGAAAGGGTACAGTTTCTTTAACAAATGGTGCTTAAAAACTTGATAACCACATGTAAAAGAATGAACTTGGATACTTTTTTAAAATTGGAGAATAATTGTTTTACAATATTGTATTAGTAGTGTACATATATCCCCCTCCATCTTGAATCATCCTCCCACTCCCCCATCCCATTCCTTTAGGTCATCACAGTGCACCAGGCTGAACTCCCCGTGTTACATAGCACCTTCCCACTAGCTATCTATTTTACACATGGTAATGTGTATGTCAATGACACTCTCTCAATTTGTCCCACTCTCTCCTTCCCCTGTTATGTGCACAAGTCCATTCTCTACATCTGCACCATCAAATGCATCTATTCCTGCCCATCAAATAGGTTTATCAGTACTATTTTTCTAGATTCCATTATAATTTCCATAATATTTGTTTTTCTTGTTTACTTTTTATAACAGGTTCTAGGTTCATCCACATCACTACAACTGACTCAATTTTGTTCATTTTTATGGCTGAGTAATATTCCATTGCATATATGGACCACATCTTTATCCATTCTTTTGTTAATGGACATCTAGTTTGCCTCCATGTCCTGGTTATTGTAAATAGTGCTGCAATGAACATTGTGGTACATGTGTCTTTTTAAATTATGATCTTCTTAGGGTATATGCCTAGAGTGAGATTGCTGGGTCATATGGCAGTTATATTCCTAATATTTTTAAGGTAATCTTTGTACTGTTCCCTGTAGTGGCTGTATGAATTTGTATTCCCACCAACAGTGCAAGAGGGCTCCTTTCTATACACACTCCCTCCATCATTTATTTGTAGATTGTTTGGTGATGGCCATTCTGACCAGTGTAAGATGATATCTCACTCTAGTTTTGATTTGCATTTCTCTAATAATGAGTAATGTTGAGCACTTTTTTAATGTGTTTATTGGCTATCTCTGTCTTCTTTGGAGAAATGTCTCTTTAGATCTTTTGTCCATTTGATTGGGTTGTTTGTTTTTCTGATATTTAACTGCATGATATTCTTGTATAATTTGGAGAATTTGTCAACTTCTGCATTTTGTGAGTTGCTTCATTTGCAATTATATTCTCCCCTTCTGAGAGGATATATAGTTCATCTTGCTTATAGTTAAAAATAAAGTTTTATTAGGTCCCATTTGTTTTTTTTGTTGTTGTTGTTGTTATTTCTCTTCCTCTAGGAGGTGGGTTAAAGAGTATCTTGCTGTGATTTATGTCACAGTGTTCTGCCTACGTTTTCCTCTAAGAGTTTTAAGCATCTAGTCTTACATACAGGTCTTTAATGCACTTTGATTTTACTTTTGTGTTTGGTCTTAATGAGTGTTCTAATTTTATTCTTTAAATGCAGCTGTCCAATTTTCCCAGCACTTATTGAAGAGACTGTCTTCTCTCCATTATATATTCTTGCCTCTTTTGTCAAAGATAATTTGTCCGTAGGTGTATGGGTTTATCTCTTGATTTTCTATCTTGTTCCATTGATCTACATTTCTATTTTTTTTGCCAGTACCATACTGTCTTGATTATTGTAGTTTTGAAGTATAGTATGAAGTCAGGACAGTTGATTCCTCCAGTTCCATTCTTCTTTCTCAAGATTGTTTTGATTATTAGAAGCCATTTATGTTTCCTAACAAACTATAATTTTTTTTCTAGTTCTTTGAAAAAGGCCATTGGTAATTTGATAGGAATTGCGTTTAATCTGTGGATTATTTTGGGTAGTGTAGTCATTTTCACAACATTGATTCTTCCAATCCAAGAACATAGTATATCTCTTCATCTCTTAGTGTCACATTTGATTTCTTTCATCAGTGTCTTACAATTTTCTGCATACGGGTCTTTTGTCTCTTTAGGTAGGTTTATTCCTAGGTATTTTACTCTTTTTTGTTGCAATGGTGAATGGGATTGTTTGCTTAATTTTTCTGATTTTTGGCTGTTAGTGTATAGGAATGCAAGGGATTTCTGTGTATTAATTTTGTATCCTTTTTTGGTATCCTGTGATTTTACTATATTTATTGATTAGCTCTAGTAATTTTTAATAATTTTCTGGTGGCATCTTTAGGATTTTCTATGTATACTATCATGTAATCTACAAACAGTGAAACTCTTACTTATTTTCCAACCTAGATTATTTTTTTTTCTTTTTCTCTCTGGTTACCATATATAGGATTCCCAAAACTATGTTGAATAATAGTGGCTAGAGTGGGCACCTCCATCTTGTTCCTGATCTTAGAGGAAATGCTTTCATTTTTTCACCACTGAAAATAATATTTGCTGTGGGCTTGTCATATATGGCCTTTGTTATGCTAAAGGGGACTTCCTTGGTTACTCAGATGTTAAAGAATTTGCCTGCAATGCAGGAGATATGGGTTTGACCTCTGGGTTAGGAAGATCCCCTGGAGAAGGGAATGGCTACCCACTCCAGTATTCTTGCCTGGAGAATTCCGTGAACAGAGGAGCCTGAGGATACAAAGAGTTGGGCACAGATGAATGACTAACACTTTCACTCTCATTATGTTAAAGATGTTCATTCACAAACACTTTAAAACTTTGCTTTCATGATGGGTCTTTCATTCCTGTTTAAATTTATATTTAGAAATATATATGTATATAGGTATTTATTTTGCTGAACTGAGTCTTTGTTGCTGGGGCCTGGGTTTATCCAACTGTGGTGAGTGGGGGCTACTCTCTAGTTGTGTTGTACACCCTTCTCATTGTGGTAGCTTCTCTTGTTGTGAAGCATGGGCTCTAGGGGACATAGACTTCAGTAATTACGGCATGTGTGCTCAGTAGTTGTGGAACATGGGCTCTAGAGCATGTGGGCTTCAGTAGTCATGTTTCATGGGTTTAGTTGCCCCAGGGCATGTGAAATATTCCCAGATCAGGGATTCAACCCACGTCCTCTGCATTCCAGGTGGATTCTTAACCACAGGACCACCAGGGAAGTCCAGAACTTGGACACTTATCTTACAACATAGACAAAAATTTAACACCAAATGGATTATAGGCTTAGATGTAAAACCTGTTACTATAAATCTCTGAGATGAAATCATAAGAGAAAGCTTCATGATACTGGTCTTGATGATAATTTGTTGAATATGACACCAAAATCACAGGAAACAAGAATAAAAATAGACAAGTGGTACGTCCAGGTTCGATGCAGGAAACAGGATGCTTGGGGCTGGTGCACTGGGATGACCCAGAGGGATGATACAGGGAGGGAGGTGGAAGGGGGTTTCAGGATGAGGAATACGTGTACACCCATGGCGGATTCATGTTGATGTATGGCAAAACCAATACAATATTGTAAAGTAATTAGCCTCCAATTAAAATAAATAAATTTAAATTAAAAAAAAAGTTTCTTTACAGCAGAAAAACAATGAAACAAATGAAAAGCCAATATACTGGATGGGAAAAATAAATTTGGTAACCATATACCTGATAAGAAATTACTCTCCAAAATGTATAAGCAACTCTGAAAATTCAATTGGAAAAAAAAATTTTTTTGAATGCACATTTTTCAAAAGAAAGCATACACTTGACTAACAAGTATATAAAAAGACACTCAACATGGCTAAGCAACAGAGAAATGCAAATCATAAGCACAGTGAAATATCACTTCACACCTGTTAGGTTAGCCATTTTCAAAATAAATAAACAAAATCATTGGTAAGAATGTGGAGATATAGAAATATTTGTGCACTGTTGGTAGCAATGTAAAATGGTTCAGGTGCTATGAAAAATAAAATATAAATTTCTCAAAAAAATAGAACTACTATATGATACAGCAATTTGGTTTCTAGGTATTTATCCAAAATAATTGAAATCCATATTTTGAAGAGATATTTTGACTCCCATGTTCACTGTGGCATCATTCACAATAGCCAAGTTGTGGAAGCAACTTAAACAACCACAAACAAGCCAAGACATGGGAGCTGCTTAAAAGCCCATCAGCAGAGGAATGGTTAAAGATGTGGTACATATATACAATGGAATATTACTCAGACATTAAAAAGAATAAAATAATGCCATTTGAAGCATAGGTAGGCCTGAGGATTTTCATACTAAGTGAAGTAAACCAAAGAAAGACAAATATCATATGATATCATTAGCAGAAATAGACCCACAGATATAGAAAACAAACTTAAGTTTACCAAAGGGGGAAAGAGTGGCTGCTGCTACTGCTGCTAGTAAGTCGTTTCAGTCGTGTCTGACTCTGTGTAACCCCAGAGATGGCAGCCCACCAGGCTCCCCAGTCCCTGGGATTCTCCAGGCAAGAATACTGGAGTAGGTTGCCATTTCCTTCTCCAATGCATGAAAGTGAAAAGTGAAAGTGAAGTCACTCAGTTGTGTCTGACTCCTAGCGACCCCATGGACTGCAGCCTACCAGGCTCCTCCATCCATGGGATTTTCCAAGCAAGAGTACTGGAGTGGGTTGCCATTGCCTTCTCCGGGGAAAAAGTGGAGGAGGGATAAATTGGAAATTTGAGATAAACACATTCTCACTGCTATACATTAAATAGATAATCAACAAAGACCTACTGTGTTCCACAAAGAACTATATCCAGTATCTTGCAATAACCTATAATGAAAAAATAAAAAGCTGAAAAAAAAAAAAAAAAACCCTGAAACCAAGTCACTTTGCTGTATTCAGAATCACCTTAAACTAACACAACATTGTAAGTCAGCTATATTCAATAAAAAAAATAAAATGGATGGGAAAGTTGTGGTACATATACACAATGAAATATTAGTTATAAAAAATGAATGCATTTGAGTCAGTTCTCATGAGGTGGATGAAACTGGAGCCTATTATACACAATACAATAAGTCAGAAAGAGAAACACCAATACAGTATATTAATGCATATACATGGAATTTAGAAAGATCATAACGATGATACTATATGCAAGCAGCAAAAGAGACACAAATGTAAAGAATAGACTTTTGGACTATGAGGGAGAAGGCGAGGGTGGATGATTTGAAAAAATAACATTTAAACATGTATATTAAAACATGTTTATATACATTTAAACATGCTTAAATACATTTAAACATGTATATCATATGCAAAATAGATGACCAGTGCAAGTTCAATTCAGGAAGCAGGGCGCTCAAAGCTGGTACTCTGGGATAACACAAAGGGATGGGTTGGGGAGGGTGGCTGGAGGTGGGGTTCAGGATGGACAGACACATGTGCACCTGTGGGTAATTCATGTCAATGTATAAGCAAAAACCATCACAATATTATAAAGAAATTATCCTCCAATTAAAATGAATTTTTTAAAATCCATGAACAAGTGAAAGGATAAAGAAAATGTGACATATACCTACAGCAGAATATTATTCAGTCTTAAAAAAGGAGGAAATACTGTCCTATGTGACAACATGGATGAAACCTGAGGAAATTTTGCTAAGTGAAATCAGCTAGTCACAGAAGGGCAAAAACTGCATTATTACCCTTACATGAGACATCTAAAATAGTCAAAACCATAGAAGCAGAGATAAGGGTGGTTGCCAAGTGCTACAGTTAAGTTTAGTTCAGTTCAGTAGCTCAGTCGTGTCCGACTCTTTGCGATCCCATGAAGCGCAGCATGCCAAGCCTCCCTGTCCATCACCAACTCCTGGAGTTCACTCAGACTCACGTCCATTGAGTCAGTGATGCCATTTAGCCATCTCAACCTCTGTCGTCCCCTTCTCCTCCTGCCCACAATCCCTCCCAGAATCAGAGTCTTTTCCAATGAGTAAACTCTTAGCATGAGGTGGCCAAAGTACTCGAGTTTCAGCTTTAGCATCATTCCTTCCAAAGAAATCCCAGGGCTGATCTCCTTCAGAATGGACTGGTTGGATCTCCTTGAAGTCCAAGGGACTCTCAAGAGTCTTCTCCAACAACACAGTTCAAAAGCATCAATTCTTCGGCATTCAGCCTTCTTCACAGTCCAACTCGCACATCCATACATGACCACAGGAAAAACCATAGCCTTGACTAGATGGACCTTTGTTGGCAAAGTAATGTCTCTGCTTTTGAATATGCTATTTAGGTTGGTCATAACTTTCCTTCCAAGGAGTAAGAGTCTTTTAATTTCATGGCTGCAATTTTTTGGACCCCCAAAAAATAAAATCAGCCACTGTGTCCACTGTTTCCACATCTATCTGCCATGAAGTGATGGGACCAGATGCCATGATCTTCATTTTCTGAATGTTGAGCTTTAAGCCAACTTTTTCACTCTCCTCTTTCACTTTCATCAAGAGGCTTTTTAGTTCCTCTTCACTTTCTGCCATAAGGGTGGTGTCATCTGCATATCTGAGGTTATTGATATTTCTCCCGGCAATCTTGATTCCAGCTTGTGTTTCTTCCAGTCCAGTGTTTCTCATGATGTACTCTGCATATAAGTTAAATAAGCAGGGTGACAATATACAGCCAAGTGCTACAGAAACTGAAAAATTAGTGTAAAGTTTCAGTGATGCAAGATCAGAAACTTCTAAGGATCTGCTGTAGAACTTTGAACTTTCAGTTATCAATTCTTTACACTTAAATTTTTTAAGATGATAGGTATCATGTTATTTGTTTTTACTACAGCAAAAAATGCCTGAATGAGCATTTGTCAAAGTAGACACTAGTTGCAGTCTTCATGAAGCTCACATGAAGTGGAAGATATGGACAAAAATCGTAATAGTTCAGCGTTAAATCATATAATATTAAATTCAGGGTACCAAGATAAAACATTGAAGGGATAACTAACCAAAACTTGCAAGAGAGATAGTAAAGGAAATCTTCATAGAAAACACGGTCCTCAGTTTGGGAAGGTGTTAGCTACATCAAGGGAATATGGAGTTAGGTGAAAGAGGGAAGTGTATTCAAGTTACATTTTCTAACTTGGATAAATGCTTAAGAAAGGAAATTAAAGAGGGGAGGGAACTGCTTGTTATGTATGTCTGAAGATATAAGTTAAAGAGTACAAGGGTGAGAAAAAAGAGAGTGATCAAAGGAATATAAGGTTGGGAATATAAACAGAGACCATACGTTTAAGAGCTTGGTAAGTCATTAAAGGAATTTAGATTTTAAGAACCATTAGGAATCATTGATATTAAATAATAGAATGATGTTGTCAGAGATGGGAAAGTGAGTTAGGAAACTGAAGTATGCCAGGTGATAGTCTATGGTGTGTGTGCTCAGTCTCTCAGTTGTGTCTGACTGTTTGCAACCCCATGGACTGTAGCCCACCAGGCTCCTCTGTCCATGGGATTTACCAGGCAATAATACTGGGGTGAGTTGCTATTTCCTACTCCAGGGGATCTTCCTCACCCAGGGATTGAACCCACATCTCTTGCATCTCCTGCATTGACAGGCATATTCTTTACTGCTAGCGCCACCCTGGGAAGCCACAGGTCTGTGGTGGTCTGAACTATTTAATATTGAATAGTTATAATTGCAGAAAAGGCAATGGCAGCCTACTTTAGTACTCTTGCCTGGAAAATCCCATGGATGGAGGAAACTGGTAGGCTGCAGTCCATGGGGTCGCTAAGAGTCAGACATGACTGAGAGAATTCCCTTTCATTTTTCACTTTCTTGCATTGGAGAAGGAAATTGCAACCCACTCCAGTGTTCTTACCTTGAGAATCCCAGGGATGGGGGATCCTGGTGTGCTGCCATCTATGGGGTCATACAGAGTCGGACACGACTGAAGTGACTTAGCAGCAGCAGCAGCAGCAGCAGCTATAATTGACAGATTTAGTGATTGAATAGATGTAGAGGAGAGTGACAGTCAAGGATGATTCCTAGGTATGTAAATAAAGCAACTGAATCAGCGGTGTGTAATTCACTGAGACAGAGAATACATAATGAAGATCATGAATAGAAAGTGATAATACCAGAAATATGGGAGAATCATCAGATTTTGGCAATTCATGTACAATGGATAATTTTTACTTGCGACTCTGAAATCAAGACTATTTTTTTTTCCCTAATTTAGAGTAGAAAGGTATAATTTCTATTTCTGAAATCTGAATGTCAGTGTATTATGAATATTTTGTAGTA
This sequence comes from Bubalus bubalis, assembly GCF_019923935.1. Classification (NCBI taxonomy): domain Eukaryota; kingdom Metazoa; phylum Chordata; class Mammalia; order Artiodactyla; family Bovidae; genus Bubalus; species Bubalus bubalis. Next base: position 102,986,112 of record NC_059181.1, on the reverse strand, counting down.
TATTTTCATAGCACACTGATTCTTTTGTGCATTTATAGTACTTGATGGATATCTCTTATCTACCCTACTAATATTGGTAAATTTTACTAAGAAACCAAGCTGAGGGAAGATTTTAGCAAAGAAAAAAAGGCCCAATGAAAACAGTAGAATAAATGAAGATACTCCAATAAAAACATAGAATTTATGTACGGCCTAGAGTTACTATTTTTTTCCTCCTTGTAAATACTTCTGAACAATATGTTTTATGGTTATTTGAAATTTATTCTCTGTTAGGAAGATATAGATGGCAAATTTTCTTTCACTGGTACCCAGACGTTAATAAGACTTTCTGTCTGACTGTGGATTAAATATGAATAGAATTAGATATCAATGAAGCATTTGCTAATGAAAAAGAAAGATATTATAAAAAGACAGGGAACAGAATCTTAAGGCTAAACATTGGTGATTCATTTGCTCTAGTAAGACTGATTCATGAATCAGTTCTAGCAATTAATTCATTTTCTCTGATGTGAGTCTTTGGAAAATAATGCTAGTCTTCTGTTAAATTTTTAAGCATCTGATGTAATCATTGCATTTTAATTTTGGATGGTATTTCAATAAGTAATTACTTGAGGTAGTCTAACCTATTTTGTGGTCAGCCTGTTTATTTAAGTGTTACAAACATACACATCTCCTGAAAAATAAAAACAAAAAAGCCCACTGCATCTTATTTGTTATTTATACTATAATGTTACATCTTCCCTTACCTTCCCAGGCAAAACTTGTAAAAAGTGTAATTTATAGTTACTTTATTCATTTTTTAACAGGCATGTTATTTGTCACTCATAATCTAGTTTGTAGTCTAAATGAAAAGGGAGTTTATTTTCAAATCCAAATGCTTCTTCTTACCCTCACTGGGCATTTGACATTGTTCACCAACACCATTATAAACACTATATCATTTTAAAAACACAATTTCCCTGCCTATCATAACATTGCACTCCCCTGATTTGTCTTGTACCTAACACCTCTCCAATTGCTTGCAAAACTTGCCCCTCTCCATCTTTTTAGCTATAGCTAGTCCTTAAAGCTTTATCTCTTTCATTGCTACACTTTTCCCAGATGATTTGAAATATCACATACAGGCTGATGACTACCATATCTATAATTCTGGTCCTGCTGCCTTCTTCAAACTCCACGTTCACTTTGAAACATATGGCTTGGCATGTGTCTCCGTGTAAATATCCCACTGGGATCTTAAACTTGACATTTCTAATACCAAACTTACTGAGTCACGAAAGCTTTTCCTTCTCCTGTGTTCCAAATCTTTATTAATTGAGTTCTCACGATTAAAATCACTTATATTAGAAACATCATAGACATTTTTAACTCATCCCTTTCTTTCACTCCACATTCAATTTTGAGACCTTATAATCATGCTTTCAGAGTGTCTTTTATATCTATCTCTTCATTTCTATTTATGTCTTTATTAACTCTTGCAATTGTTTTTCTTTTCTCCATTATTTTTTCTAGAATTATTTCCACAGGTCAATTTATACCATTACTCATCTCAGAAATATGTTTAGCTTCTCCACTATATAGGAAAATAGATGCATATTCTTTAGCAAAGCGTTCAACATGTCTTGATCCAACAAACTCCCCAGTCTCAATTTCCACTAATCACTATACATATCCTATGTTATGCTCATTATGATTTATTTATACATTAACATGTCCAGTGTTTATTTTTTAATATAAATTTATTTATTTTAATTGAAGGCTAATTACTTTATAATATTGTAGTGTTTTTGCCATACATTGACATGGATCCACCACAGGTGTACATGTGTTCGTCATCCTGAAACCCCCACCTACCTCCCTCCCCATCCCACCCATCTGGGTCGTCCCAGTGCACCAGCCCTGAGCACCCTGTCACATGCATCGGACCTGGACTGGTGTTCTATTTCACATATGAAAATATACATGTTTCAATGCCATTCTCCCCAATCATCCCACCCTCGCCCTCTCCCACTGAGTCCAAAAGACAGTTCTATACATTTGTGTCTCTTTTGCTGTCTCGTATACAGGGTTATCATTACCATCTTTCTAAATTCCATATATATGTGTTAGACGACTGTATTTGTGTTTTTCTTTCTGACTTACTTCACTCCTTATAATAGGCTCCAGTTTCATCCACCTCATTAGAACTGATTCAAATGTATTCTTTTTAATGGCTGAGTAATATCTCATTGTGTATATGTATCACAGCTTTCTTATCCATTCATCTGCTAATGGACATTTAAGTTGCATTCATGTCCTGGCTATTATAAACAGTGCTTCAATGAACATTGGGGTACATGTGTCTCTTTCAATTCTGGTTTCCTTGGTGTTTATGCCTAGCAGTGGGATTGCTGGGTCATAAGGCAGTTCTATTTCCATTTTTTTGAGGAATCCCACACTGTTGTCCATAGTGGCTGTACTAGTCTGTGTTCCCACCAACAGGGTAAGAGAGTTCCCTTTACTCTGCACCCTCTCCAGAATTTATTGCTTGTAGGCTTTTGGATAGCAGCCATTCTGACTGGTGTGAAATGGTACCTCATTGTGGTTTTGATTTGCATTTCTCTGATAATGAGTGATGTTGAGCATTTTTCACGTGTTTGTTAGCCATCTCTATGTCTTCTTTAGAGAAATGTCTATTTAGTTCTTTGGCCCACTTTTTGATTGAGTCATTTATTTTATTGGAATTGAGCTTCAGGAGTTGCTTGTACATTTTTGAGATTAATTATTTGACAGTTGCTTCATTTGCTATTGTTTTCTCCCATTCTGAAGTCTGTCTTTTCACCTGACTTATAATTTCATGTGTTGTACAGAAGCTTTTAATTTTAATTAGGTCCCATTTGTTTATTTTTGCTTTTATTTCCAATACTCTGGGAGGTGGGTCATAGAGGATCCTGCTGTGATTTATGTCAGAGAGTATTTTGCCTATGTTCTCCTCTAGGAGTTTTATAGTTTCTGGTCTTAGGTTTAGATCTTTAATCCCTTTTGAGTTTATTTTTGTGCATGATGTTAAAAAGTGTTCTAGTTTCATTTTTTACAAGTGGTTGACCAGTTTTCTCAGCACCATTGGTTAAAGAGATTGTCTTTTTATCCATTGTATATTCTTGCCTCCTTTGTCAAAGATAAGGTGTTCATATGTGCATGGATTAATCTCTGGGCTTTCTATTTTGTTCCACTTATCTATATTTCTGGCTTTGTGCCAGTACCATGCTGTCTTGATGACTATGGCTTTGTAGTACAGCCTGAAGTCAGGCAGGTAATTCTTCCAGTTCCATTCTTCTTTCTCAAGTTTGCTTTGGCTATTTGAGTTTGTTTGTTTGTTTGTTTGTTTTTGGTATTTTCATATGAATTGTGAAATTATTTGTTCTAGCTCTGTGAAAAATACCATTGGTAGTTTGATAGGAGTTGCATTGTATCTATAGATTGCTTTGTGTAGTATACTCATTTTCACTATATTGATTCTTCTGATCCATGAACATGGTATATTTCTTCATCTTTTAGATGTCCTCTTTGATCTCTTTCACCAATGTTTTATAGTTTTCTATATAGAGGTCTTTTGTTTCTTTAGGTAGATATATTCCTAAGCATTTTATTCTTTTCATTGCAATGGTGAATGGAATTGTTTCCTGAATTTCTTTTTCTATTTTCTCATTATTAGTGTATAGGAATGCAAGACATTTCTGCATGTGAATTTTATATCCTACAACTTTACTGTATTCATTGATTAGCTCTAGTAATTTTCTGGTGGAGTCTTTAGGGTTTTTTATGTAGAGGATCATGTCATCTGCAGATAGTGACAGTTTTACTTCTTTTCCAATCTGGATTCCTATTATTATTATTATTATTTTTTTCTGTTCTGATTGCTGTGGAGAAAACTATGTTGAATAGTAGTGGTGAGAGTGGGCATCCTTGTCTTGTTCCTGACTTTAGGAGAAATGCTTTCATTTTTTAACCATTGAGGATAATGTTTGCTGTGGGTTTGTCCTATATAGCTTTTATTATGTTGAGGTATGTCCCTTCTATTCCTGATTTCTGGAGGGTTTTTATAATAAATGGATGTTGAATATTGTCAAAGGCTTTCTCTGCATCTATTGAGATAATCATATGGTTTTATCATTCAATTTGTTAAGTGGTGTATTATGTTCATTGATTTGCAGATATTGAAGAATCCTTGCATCCCTAGGATAAAGCCCACTTGGTCATGATATGTAATCTTTTTAATATGTTGTTGGATTCTGTTTGCTAGAATTTTGTTAAGGATTTTTGAATCTATGTTCATCAGTGATATTGGCCTATAGTTTTCTTTTTTTGTGCAATCTTTTTCTGGTTTTGTTATTAGGGTGATGGTGGCCTCATAGAATGAGTTTGGAAGTTTACCTTCCTCTGCAATTTTCTGGAAGAGTTTGAGTAGGATAGGTGTTAGCTCTTCTCTAAATTTTTGGTAGAATTCAGCTGTGAAGATTTCTGACTACAGTTTCAGTTTCCGTGCTTGTGATGGGTCTGTTAAGAATTTCTATTTCTTCCTGGTTCAGTTTTGAAAAGTTGTACTTTTCTAAGAATTTGTCCATTTCTTCCAAGTTGTTCATTTTATTGGCATATAGTTGCTGATAGTAGTCTCTTATGATCCTTTGTATTTCTGTGTTTCTGTTGTGATTTCTCCATTTTCATTTCTAATTTTGTTGATTTGATTCTTATGCCTTGTTTCTTGATGAATCTGGCTAACGGCTTGTCAATTTTATCTATCTTCTTAAAGAACTCACTGTTAAATTTGCTGATTTTTGCTACGGTCTCTTTTTTCTTTGCATTTATTGCTGCCCTATTTTTAAGATTTATTTCCTTCTCCTAACCCTGGAGTTCTTAATTTTTTCATTTCTGGTTGCTTTATGTGTAGAGTTAGGTTATTTATTTGACTTTTTTCTTTAGGTAAGCCTTGAGGTACTTCCCTGGTGGCTCAGACGGTAAAGCGTCTGTCTACAATGCGAGATACTGGGGTCCAATCCCTGGGCTGGGAAGATCCCCTGGAGAAGGAAATGGCAATCCATTCCAGTACTCTTGCCTGGAAAATCCCATGGACACAGGAGCCTGGTAGGCTACAATCCATGGGGTCGCAAAGAGTCGTACACGACTGAGCAACCTCGCTTTCACTTTCAAACCTTGAGGTATTTCTATGAACGTTCCCCTTAGCACTGCTTTTACAGTGTCGCATTTTTGGGTTGTTGTATTTTCACTTTCATTTGATTCTATGCATATTTTGATATCTTTTTTGATTTCTTCTTTGATTGGTTAGTTATTCAGCAGCGTGTTGTTCAGCCTCCATATGTTGGAATTTTTAATACATTTTCTCATGTAATTGACATCTATTCTTACTGAATTGTGGTCAGAAAAGATGCTTGGAATGATTTCAGTTTTTTGAATTTACCAAGGCTAGATTTATGGCCCAGGATGTGATTTATCTTGGAGAAGGTTCCATGTGCACTTGAGAAAAAAGTGAAATTCACTGTTTTGGGGTGAAAGGTCCTATAGATATCAATTAGGTCTAAATGGCCTATTGTATCATTTAAAGTTTGTGTTTCCTTGTTAATTTTCTGTTTAGTTCATCTATCCATAGGTGTGTGTGAGGTATTAAAGTCTCCCACTATTATTGTGTTATTGTTAATTTCCCCTTTCATACTTGTTAGCATTTGTCTTACATATCGTGGTGCTCCTGCGTTGGGTGCATATATATTTATAATTGTTGTATCTTCTTGGATTGATCCTTTGATCATTATGTAGTGTGCTTCTTTGTCTCTTTTCACAGCCTTTGTTTTAAAGTCTATTTTATCTGATATGAGTTTTGCTACTCCTGCTTTATTTTGGTCTCTATTTTTGTGGAATGTCTTTTTCCAGCCCTTCACTTTCAGTCTGTATGTGTCCCTTGTTTTGAGCTGGGTATCTTGTAGACAACATATATAGGGGTCTTGATTTGTATCCATTCAGCCAGTTTTTGTCTTTTGGTTGGGGCATTCAACCCATTTATGTTTAAGATAATTATTGATATGTATGATCCTGTTGCCATTTACTTTGTTGTTTTGTGTTTGAGTTTATACACCCTTTCTGTGTTTCCTGTCTAGAGAAGATCCTTTAGCATTTGTTGGAGAGCTGGTTTGGTGGTGCTGAATTCTCTCAGCTTTTTCTTGTCTGTAAAGCTTTCGATTTCTCCTTCATATTTGAATGAGATCCTTGCTGGGTACATTAATCTGGGCTGTAGGTTTTTCTCTTTCATCACTTTAAGTATCTCCTGCCATTCCCTTCTAGCCTGAAGAGTTTGTATTGAAAGATCAGCTGTTATCCTTATGGGAATCTCCTTGTGTGTTAGTTGTTGTTTTTCTCTTGCTGCTTTTAATATTTGTTCTCTGTGTTTGATCTTTGTTAATTTGATTAATATGTGTCTTGAGGTGTTTTGCCTTGGGTTTATCCTGTTTGGGACTCTCTGGGTTTCATGGACTTGGATGACTATTTCTTTCCCCATTTGAGGGAAGTTTTCATCTATTATCTCAAGTATTTTCTCCTGGTCTTTCTTTTTGTCTTCTTCTGGGACTCCTATGATTCGAATGTTGGGGCATTTAACATTGTCCCGGGGTCTCTGAGTTTGTCCTCATTGCTTTTAATTCTTTTTTTTTTTCTTCTCTGTTTCATTTATTTCTACCATTCTATCTTTTACCTCACTTATCCTATCTTCTGCCTCAGTTATTCTACTGTTGGTTCCTTCCAGAGTGCTTTTTATCTCATTTATTGCATTATTCATTATATATTGACTCTTTTTTTTAATTTCTTCTAGGTCCTTGTTAAACCTTTCTTGCATCTTCTCAATTCTTGTCTCCAGCTAATTTATCTGTAACTCCAATTTGTTTTCAAGGTTTTGGATAATTTTCACTATCAATATTTGGAATTCTTCATCAGGTAGATTCCCTAACTCTTCCTCTTTTGTTTGGTTTGGTAGGCATTTATCCTGTTCCTTTGTCTGCTGGGTATTTCTCTGCCTTTTCATCTTGTTTTAATTGCTGTGTTTGGATTGGCCTTTCTGTATTCTGGCAGTTTGTGGTTCCTCTTTATTGTGGAGGTTCTTCACTGTGGGTGGGGTTGGATGGGTGGCTTGTCAAGGTTTCCTGGTTAGGGAAGCTTGTGTCAGTATTCTGGTGGGTGGAGCTGGATTTCTTCTCTCTGGAGTGCAAAGAAGTGTCTGGTAGTGAGTTTTGAGATGTCAGTAGGTTTGGTGTGACTACATGCCCAGTATTTAATGACATAAAAACTTCTGATTCAGCTAAAATATCACCACTTTCATGAAGCTTTCTGTCAGTCAAAATCAATACCTTATGTTCTATATTCCTGTAAAATTTTATTTTTACCTCAGTTATAATACTTATATTCTTCTTTTTACTTTGGTAGTTGCTAAAGTGTCTAAATCTCAAAATAAATAAACTGCTGTATTACAAAGGGTCTGTATACACTGAACAGTGTTTGATTATTACTTACAGTTTAAGTCCTTTAACAATATAATACTGTTTGAGTAAGAAAATATTTAATGTTACAATAACAGACAAAGAAGTTGATTATGCAACTGAGAGAGATGGCATGTGTTTTAGAAATCATACCTGATAAATTATTTTCTAACCAATTTCACGGTGACAAAATAATCATTATTGTTTAAAAGTTTCTTTTTTAGACATTAACATGTTATTGTTAAATATGGTTTCTAAATCAGTTTGATCATAATTTTCCAAATCCTCCCTCCTTTAGTAACAGAATATGTAGTACAAAGAGATAATAAAGATGGAGGTAGTGAGATTGGCACTAAATAGTAAGAAAAATAAAAATGTGAACAAACTACAATAAATATATAAACAAACTAAAATCAACATCATCTTTAAAGAAAAAGAAAACTTTGTTTTGTATTGAGGTATAGCTGATTACGGTTTCAGTGTGTCTGCCCTCTGATGCCCTCTTGCAAATCCTACCGTCTTACTTGGGTTTCTCTTACCTTGAATGTGGGGTATCTCTTCACGGCTTCTCCAGCAAAGCTCAGCTGCTGCTCCTTACCTTGGACGAGTCACCCTTCCTGACCTTGAACATGGAGTAGCTCCTCTCGGCCCTCCTGCACCCATGCAACCGCCGCTCCTTGGACGTGGGGTAGCTTCTCTCGGCCGCCACCCCTGACCTCTGACGTGGGGTAGCTCTTCTTGTCAAGGCTATGGTTTTTCCAGTGGTCATGTATGGATGTGTGAGTTGGACTGTGAAAAAAGCTAAGCACCAAAGAATTGATGCTTTTCGACTGTGGTGTTGGAGAAGACTCTTAAGAGTTCCTTGAACAGCAAGGAGTTCCAACCAGTCCATCTTCAAGGAAATCAACTGGAAGGACTGATGCTGAAGCTGAAACTCCAGTACTTTGGCCACGCCATGTGAAGAGTTGACTCATTGGAAAAGACCCTGATGCTGGGAGGGATTAGGGGCATGAGGAGAAGGGGACGACAGAGGACAAGATGGCTGGGTGGCATCATCGACTTGATGGACATGAGTTTGCGTAAACTCCAGAAGTTGGTGATGGACAGGGAGGCCTGGCGTGCTGCGATTCATGGGGTCGCAAAGAGTTGGACACGACTGAGCGACTGAACTGAACTGAAATGATGGCTTATTAACAAACAGTTTTGTAATAGTTTCAGGTCAACAGTGTAGGGACTCAGCCATACATATACATGTATCAATTCTTCCTCAAACTCCCCTCCAATCCAGGCTGCCACATAATATTGAGCAGAGTTCTATGTGCTATACAGTAAGGCCTTGTTAAACCAACATAATCTTAATGTGTTAAAATAATGTCTTTGACAAAGCACCGAGTATCAACAGGAACAAAGCAATACATCATTTATTGAAAGCTATTTGGTTTTACCACAAACCAGATAACATATACTAAATTTGATTTTTTCTTAGAAGAAAGAAGATAATCATCACTTACTTTTATTTTCAATCACAGTGACCTATGGATAACAGTATCTTAAAGACATGCCTTTGGGATATGGGCTTGACATTTATAATGTACTTTAGTGAAAGTGAAAGTATTAGTCACTCAGTCATATCTGACTCTTTGTGACCCCATGGACTGTAGCCCACTAGGCTCCTCTGTCCATGGGATTCTCCAGGAAAAAATATTAGAGTGGGTTGCTGTTCCCTTCTCCAGGGGATCTTCCTGACCCAGGGATCAAACCCAAGTGTCCTGCTTTGCTTGCAGACTCTTTACCATCTGATCCACCAGGGAAGTACAAAGCATGTACTTCAACCTACTCTGAAATATCATAATTTAAAAATCATTCTTAGGAATTGTTTGTACATCTGGGATTTCAACATTATAGGTCAGCCACCAAAGCCGCCAATAGCCCTTGTTAATTATTTCGTAGACCTTAGTGACAGTGTAGCCAGAATAATGGATATAGAGCTGAACAGCAATTCTCTTTGAGTAGACATGCTCCCTTTCTGACAGAGTAGGTAGTCTTTGACATCTCTTCTCAAACATTTTCTTTTGAGTTTGTCTTTGAGACATGGGGTAGTAAAAAACAAAACAAAACAAAACAAAACAAAAAAAAAAAAACGTTCTAGCTACAAAAGTGAAGTTTTGCTAATCCTTCTTCAAATACATGAAAAGAAAATAATTTCAAACTGAAAATATCAAAATAACATCGAAATAAGTTTCTAATGATTTCTTTCATACAACATTTTCCTATTTTTCTTTGTGTTAGCTAAAAGACACACACCTGGTAAGAGACAATTATCTATGGGTCTCTCACTTTTCTGCATGACTTGCAAGGAGAGGCATTGTTTGCCTTTTTTCAAGACTACTTGTTTAAAAATACTTGTACAGTGAATTGCTTTAAAAGATAGAGACAATATCTCCCCCCTAGAGCACAGAGAAATTTTGTTTACTGTCCAATATGATAAAGATAGTGTCTCCAACCAGGGCAAAGATCAGACAGGGTCACTGTCCATTGTAAAGGTTTAAGTTCCCTAAGCTCAGAGTTCCTTTCCTGTAATGTAAACCACTGCATGCACAGTTGTCACCTGACCCTCTTAATGTCATCCTATGAAAATTGAGGCTTAGAGAACCGTCACAAGTACTGGCACTCTGATTAATGTTGTTGCTATGAGTAGTAAAGTTCTTTTTTTTTTTTGTAATCCAGAATTCTCATGTCTTCTGACAGCCTCTATAAAATTTTGATAAGATAACTCATTAGCTTGTAAGTAGAATAAAATCTCAGATCCTTCAAAGTTCTAGACACATTCATAGATTCATTTTTTCATGTAAAGAAAGACAAAAAGAAGAAACAGCCTCTAGGCAACATTGTCTTAGGACGGTGTTTTAAGTGAAACAAAAATGAATGTATTAATGCAGCTTTTCCTAGTGAAAATTCATTATCACCAATTGCAGGCTTCTTAGATAATTAATGCTATTCAAACATTATTTTTCCATTAATTTAATGATTAAATTGTTTTATAATTTCTTTTCATTTGCCCTCTGCATTTTCAGTCTATTTTAAGATTAGTTAAGAGAAAAACCAAGCCAGATACATTTATGTTCCTACACTAATGAGTACAAAGATAGTTGTCTGACACTTTGCTGCTTTAGGAAATAATGACTTATTCCATAATGAACAGTGCTGTTCTCTGAGAAAGTGGAAAAAAAAATACTTAGTTCATGGTAAGGGAGGTTATAGTTGTATGCCTGAATACATTTTAAAAATAAAAACTTACTATTATCTCTTTTGCATATGTCAATGTTGATTTATATCTGTAGTTTAAAAAGAAAAGATATAATGTTACAGCAAACTTCAGAAAATACAGCTATTTTCTATACTCTTGCTTTTAATAGGGGGAAGCACTTTTTCTCTTCCTGTCATCCTTACTTTGCTGAAGCCAACAGATTCGTGCAACCTGATTTCTAGCTTCTTTCTAAGAATGGTAAATTGGGTGGGCAAATAATTTGGAGGAAATTTCCATAGCAATTAAAAAATAGTAACCATATATTTTGTTCCTATAGAAATTGTGTAACTATATCTTACACTGGTGATATTTGAGTTACTACTATAACCAACAAGATTTCAAAAATATTCTATTACTGAGAGGGATGTCATCAAAATTGTAAGATTTTGCATTTCATTATAACAAATAATATAACATGGCAATATCAATAATTTCCTAACTGTTTGGAAATCTCACAAATATGTAATTTTTGACTTTAAAATGAGAAAAAAAACTGGAGTTCATAATTCAGAAATTATATAATTCACTGTTTCCCCAGATTACTTGAGCAGAGAAAAACTAGAATGAAGATATTTAGATCAAATTGCCAACATCCGTCGGATCAACAAAAAAGCAAGAGAGTTCCAGAAAAACATCTGCTTCTGCTTCATTGCCTATGCCAAAGCATTTGACTGGGTGGATCACAACAGACTGTGGAAAATTCTTCAAGTCATGGAAATATCAGACTACCCTACCTGGCTCATGAGAAATCTGTATACAGGTCAAGAAGCAACAGTTAGAATCAGAAATGGAACAATGAACTGGTCCCAAATTGGGAAAAGAGTACATCAAGGCTGTGCATTGTCACCCGCTTATTTAACTTATATGCATAGTACATTATGCAAAATGCCAGGCTGAATGAAAAACAAGCTGGAATCAAAATTGCCAGGAGAAATATCAATAATCTCATATACGCAGATGATACAATCCTTATGGCAGAAAGTGAAGAACTAAAGAGCCTCTTGATGAAAGTGAAGAAGGAGAGTGAAAAAGTTGCTTAAAACTCAGCATTCAAAAAACTAAGATCATGACATCCAGTCCTATTACTTCATGGCAAAAAGACGGGGAAACAATGGAAACAGAGACTTTATTTTGGGAAGCTCCAAAATCACTGCAGATGGTGACTGCAGCCATGAAATTAAAAGACACTTCTTCCTTGGAAGAAAATCTATGACTAACCTAAATAACATATGAAAAAGCAGAGACATTACTTTGCTACAAAGGTCTCTCTTGTCAAAGCTATGGTTTTTCCTGTAGTCATGTATAGATGTGAGAGTTGGAGTATAAAGAAAGCTGAGCACCGAAGAATTAATGCTTTTGAACTGTGGTGTTGGAGAAGACTCTTAAGAGTCCCTTGGACTGCAAGGAGATCCTACCAGTCTATCCTAAAGGAATTCAGTCCTGAATAGTCATTGGAAGGACTGATGCTGAAGCTGAAACTCCAATACATTGGCCACCTGATGTGAAGAACTGACTCATTTGAAAAGACCCTGATACTGGGAAGGATAGAAAGCAGGAGGAGAACAGGATGGCAGAGGTGAGATGGTTGGATGGCATCACCGACTGGATGGACATGAGTTTGAGCAAGTTCTAGGAGTTGGTGATGGACAGGGAAGCCTGGCATGCTTCAGTCCATGGGGTTGTAAAGTGTCGGACATGACTGAGTGACTGAACTGAACTGAATTGAACTGATTTTTTACTTTATTTTCCGTATATATTGGTGAAAAATAAAAGTATTGTTAAATATATTAGTTCAGTAATCAGTCATTACTTTTTTCAAAATTCTGTATCTTAATTGTCTTTGTATAGAAATTTCATTAAAATAAAATATTAATAATAACATAAATAATAATTGAAATAAATCCTAGTGATGGATCACATGTAGTCCCTAAAAAGCAGAAATGGTTTCTTTTTATCAACACAAGGGGCTCTCTGTGGTCAAATTTAATATTAAGATAGACATTAGAATCCCCAAAAGTATGCAATTCAAGTATTGTATGATTTCTTTTTTATTCTTTTGGTAAATCAAAGTTTGCATGAATTAAATTGCATTTGTAATCAGGTTGTATAAAAGTGAACACACACTATATTAGGCTGCTTATTAGTAATCTTTCACATTTCTGCTTTGCCTAACAGCCTCTTTTTCTCCTCCCTAACAGAATTATAGAACTGAGAGTTACAAGGGACCTTAGAGATCAGGTAACCAACTTGTCTTGAGAAGTAGTAATCACTGCAAATACCCCTGACAGGTGATTTTCGAGCCTTTTCTTGAATAAGTTCACCAATGAGGTGGAAAAGTCTAATGGCCATAGAAACAAAATTTTTTTTCACATAAGTTATTTTGTAAAACTAATTTATGTGGTGGAAACAATATAAAATATTGTTTCTTGCAATTATGACAGCATATTTAGAAAGGCAAGCAAACACATAATCTTTCTTTTAACCACATCATGTGACCTTAGTCCCCCAATTAGGGCAACCGGGGATTGAACTCAGGCCCTTGGTGGTGAAAGCAGGGTATGGGAGCAGGGGTGTTAACCATGGACTGCCAGGAAACTCCCCACATAATCTTCTTGTTAAGGTTTATAAACATTCAAGTATCTCATCAAAAATGGGCTAAACATAAACCTCTAAGCTAAATTCAAGATAAATGATAAGAAATTCAAAGACAATCATTGCAGGTTTAAGTAGCATGTTACTGTATTTAATTTGGGGGGAATGCATTAATTAAGAAAAACATGCTTTCTATTTTTTACACTATCTTTTCCTCTTGAAAGTACACATTTCCACTACTGAGAATCTGATTATCAAGTTAAGTATCCACACATTTTTTCACTTTCCTCTCATTAATTTGACTCCTCACTTACAACAGAGCAGGCATGTTAGGAAGAGAAAGTAAAACTTTAAATATTAAATTTCTCATTCCTTAGAAGCTTGGATAAAACAATGTAGTTGAATAAAGGTAAATGCTGTTGGTGAAATGAGCTCTTTTTATTAGATACCAATTTTGATATCCCTGTTTCTCTTGCTTACAGTCAGTAACTATGCTTAGGTTATGCTTATAAGAATACGTTCTGCAAGGAAATATAGGCATTATCTGTGTCTCTTTTAGCTGAAAGACTGTACAGATACAGTACAATAAAAGATGGTGAGATCTAAAAATAGGCTCATTTACTTTGAAAAGTTTTAAACATTTTAGAAAAATAGCTTGCAAAAGAAAAGATATATAGTAAGGTCTGGGGCCTTACTATACTTGATTTCAAAGGGAAGAGATATTATTTTATTTTGTATTGACAAGCCAAATGGCATCACTTTCCATTTTATATTCATGCTATTTTTAATACTGGCAAAGCTTCAAATTAAAAAGAGATTTAGTATGATTGATAAGTACTGATTTTATTGCAAAGTACTGATTTAAGTTGCTTCATCTTGTATTTGAAGTTTATAAACTCTACTCAGTCAGATAATCTAGAAAAAATTTTTAGTTGAATACAAAATATACTTAGGATTAAAAGTGTGCTTGTATATGCTGACTATCATGTTCTTTTTATATTTCTACTCACTTTAAATTATATACATTCCAAATTTACTTCTATAAAATAAAAGATATTAATAGATTGTAGGGCATTACATTAATTCTAATCATACACCAAGATTATAAATAACTAAATATAACATTTATTACTATATTCACAGTCATAAGTAATATATCAGTACTACCATAACTCAAGAAAAATACTTTGTCCTATTCCATTCAATTAATAAGAGATAAGTAAAAATGGAGATCGGCAGGTCATGGTGGAGAGGTCTGAAAGAATGTGGTCCACTGCAGAAGGGAATGGCAAACCACTTCAGTGTTCTTGCCTTGAGAAGCCCATGAACACTAAGAAAAGGCAAAATGATAGGATACTGAAAGAGGAACTCCCCAGGTCAGTAGGTGCCCAATAGGCTACTGGAGAACAGTGGAGAAATAACTCCAGAAAGAATGAAGGGATGGAGTCAAAGCAAAAACAATACCCAGTTGTGGATGTGACTGGTGACAGAAGCAAGGTCCTATGCTATAAAGAGCAATATTGCATAAGAACCTGGAATGTTAGGTCCATGAATCAAGGCAAATTGGAAGTGGTCAAACAGGAGATTGCAAGAGTGAACGTTGACATTCTTGGAATCAGTGAACTAAAATTGACTGGAATGGGTGAATTTAACTCAGATGACCATTATATCTACTACTGTGGGCAGGAATCCCTGAGAACAAATGGAGTAGCCATCATGGTCAACAAAAGATTATGAAATGCAGTACTTGGATGCAATCTCAAAAACGACAGAATGATCTCTGTTCATTTCCAAGGCAAACCATTCAATATCATAGAATCCAAGTCTATACCCCAACCAGTAATGTTGAAGCTGAAGTTGAATGGTTCCATGAAGACCTACAAGACCTTTAAGAACTAACACCAAAAAAATATGTCCTTTTCATTATAGGGGACTGGAATGCAAAAGTAGGAAGTCAAGAAACACCTGGAGTAACAGGCAAATTTGGCCTTGGAATACAGAATGAAGCAGGGAAAAGACTAATAGAGTTATTCCAAGAGAACGCACTGGTCATAGAAAACACCCTCTTCCAACAACACAAGAGAAGACACTACACATGGACATCACCAGATAGTCAACAGTGAAATCAGGTTGATTATATTCTTTGCAGCCAAAGATGGAGAAGCTCTATACAGTCAGCAGAAACAAGACCAGGAGCTGACTGTGGCTCAGATCATGAACTCCTTATTTCCAAATTCAGACTTAAATTGAAGAAAGTGGGGAAAACCACTAGACCATTCAGGTATGACCTAAATCAAATCCCTTATGATTATACAGTGGAAGTGAGAAATAGATTTAAGGGCCTAGATCTGATAGATAGAGTGCCTGATGAACTATGGACTGAGGTTCATGACATTGTACAGGAGACAGGGATCAAGACCATCCCTATGGAAAAGAAATGCATAAAAGCAAAATGGCTATTGGGGCAGGCTTTACAAGTAGCTGTGAAAAGAAGAGAAGTGAAAAGCAATGGAGAAAAGGAAAGATATAAGAATCTGAATGCAGAGTTCCAAAGAATTGCAAGAAGAGATAAGAAAGCCTTCTTCAATGATCAATGCAAAGAAATAGAGGAAAACAACAGAATGGGAAAGACTAGAGATCTCTTCAAGAAAATTAGAGATACCAAGGGAACATTTCATGCAAAAATGGGCTCTATAAAAGACAGAAATGGTACAGACCTAACAGAAGCAGAAGATATTAAGAAGAGGTGGAAGAATACACAGAAGAACTGTACAAAAAATATCTTCATTACCCAGATAATCACGATGGTGTGATCACTCACCTAGAGCCAGATATCCTGGAATGTGAAGTCAAGTGGGCCTTAGAAAGCATTACTACAAACAAATCTAGTTGAGGTGATGGAATTCCAGTTGAGCTATATAAAATCCTAAAAGATGATGCTGTGAAAGTGCTGCACTCAATATGCCAGCAAATTTGGAAAACTCAGCGGTGGCCACAGGACTGGAAAATGTCAGTGTTCATTCCAATCCCAAAGAAAGGCAATGCCAAAGAATGCTCAAACTACTGCACAATTGCACTCATCTCACATGCTAGTAAAGTAATTCTCAAAATTCTCCAATCTAGGCTTCAGTAATACGTGAACCGTGAACTTCCTGATGTTCAAGCTGGTTTTAGAAAAGGCAGAGGAACCAGAGATCAAATTGCCAACATCTGCTGGATCATCGAAAAAGCAAGAGAGTTCCAAAAAAAACATCTATTTCTGCTTTATTGACTATGCCAAAGCCTTTGACTGTGTGTATCACAATAAACTGTGGAAAATTCTTCAAGAGATGGGAATACCAGACCACCTGACCTGCCTCTTGAGAAACCTATATACAGGTCAGGAAGCAATAATGAGAACTGGACATGAAACAAATAGGAAAAGTTTGAAGGGTATCTCCTGACCGCCACCCCTCATGATCTTGAACCTGGAGTAGCTCCTCTAGGCCCTCCTGCTCCCGGGCAGCCACTGCTCCTTGGACATGGAGTTGCTCCTCTTGGCCACTGCCCCTGGCCTTGGGCGTCGGGTACCTCTACCCGGTCGCCGTCCCTGACCTCAGACATGGGGTAGCTCCCCCTGGCCGCCACCCCTGTAGGGCATGGGGTCCTCCTGGCTTTTGCCTCTGATCTAGGTTCCAAATAGGAAAAGGAGTACGTCAAGGCTGTATACTGTCACCCTGCTTATTTAACTTATATGCAGAGTACATCATGAGAAACGATGGGCTGAAAGAAACACAAGCTGGAATCCAGATTGCCGGGAGAAATATCAATAACCTCATATATGCAGATGACACCACCCTTATGGCAGAAAGTGAAGAGGCACTAAAAAGCCTCTTGATGAAAGTGAAAGTGGAGAGTGAAAAAATTGGCTTAAAGCTCAACATTCAGAAAACTAAGATCATGGCACCTGGTCCCATCACTTCATGCGAAATAGATGGGGAAACAGTGGAAACAGTGTCAGACTTTATTTTTTGGGGCTCCAAAATCACTGCAGATGATGATTGCAGCCATGAAATTAAAAGACGCTTACTCCTTGGAAGGAAAGTTATGACCAACCTAGATAGCATATTGAATAGCAGAGACATTACTTTGCCAACAATGGTCCGTCTAGTCAAGGCTATGGTTTTTCCAGTGGTCATGTATGGATGTGAGAGTTGGACTATGAAGAAAGCTGAGCACTGAAGAATTGATGCTTTTGGAGCTGTGATGTTGGAGAAGACTCTTGAGAGTCCCTTGGACTGCAAGGAGATCCAACCAGTCCATTCTAAAGGAGTTCAGCCCTGGGTGTTCTTTGGAAGGAATGATGCTAAAGCTGAAACTCCAGTATTTTGGCCACCTCATGCGAAGAGTTGATACTTTGGAAAAGACTCTGATTCTGGGAGGGATTGGGGGCA
Organism: Bubalus bubalis; assembly: GCF_019923935.1. NCBI lineage: Eukaryota > Metazoa > Chordata > Mammalia > Artiodactyla > Bovidae > Bubalus > Bubalus bubalis. Next base: position 102,968,266 of record NC_059181.1, on the reverse strand, counting down.
GGAGGAGACGGGGACGACAGAGGATGAGATGGTGGGATGGCTCACTGACTCGACGGACGTGAGTTTGAGTGAACTCCGGAAGTTGGTGATGGACAAGGAGGCCTGGCATGCAGCAATTCATGGGGTCACCAAGAGTCGGACACAACTGAGCGACTGAAATGAACTGAACTGAAAAATAGCATAATTAAACCTTGTACTTTGGCTACCTCATGCGAAGAGTTGACTCATTGGAAAAGATTCTGATGCTGGGAGGGATTGGCGGCAAAAGGAGAAGGGAACGACAGAGAATGAGATGGCTGGACGGTATCACTGACTCCATGGACGTGAGTCTGATTGAACTCTGAGAGTTGGTGATGGACAGGGAGGCCTGGCGTGCTGCTATTCATGAGGTTGCAGAGTCGGACATGACTGAGAGACTGATCTGATCTGAAACCTTGTGAATCTAGACCATTATTGATGAAATCTATGTCTGTGTCTATCTCTATAGTATACATCTACAGTGAGAGCAGAGTTATGTGTTCTGCATATATAGATATATGAAGTGAAACATATACATAATATATATGAATTGGGGAAAATGCTTGAATTCTGAATGCTTTTGTTTTTTGTCACTTTACTAACACTACTCCCAGACAACTGCTTTCTTCTTATACTCTTCCAAGGGCCCTCAATACACTAAGGCATACTTCATTATAAAATTCCATCTGATATAATAAGAGCTAAAACTGTTGTAGTGAATAAAGCAATTATTTTTATTCATTTATTTAAATACAAGTAATTAAATGAAATTATAAATACAATCTAACTACTGGAGCAGGATTATCTAATAAACTCTTTATTTTGCAAAAGAGAAAGTCTATAATTAATATTCAGTAAATTGATATCCTAAAAATTGGAACCAAGAATTGCTGAAGTTTTCATATTACATCTTCAGCTTTTCAAGGTTCCCTCTCTAGAACACCATTAAGGAGGTACATTGTTTTCTTTAGTCCTACTTGCTCTTACCTTTGCCTTTATTGATTTGGCATAGGAATGATGTGGGGTGTGTTTGAATTAGCTAATCCACCAAGGAGAGCAATAGGAAAGAAATCCCAGAAGTCCGGATACAAAGGCATATGGAGAAGTGGCTGCATTTGAATTTTTTACCTAATGACAACTACTGCTCTATGCATAATTTCTACTGTGGATCAGACATGTCCAATTCTATCCTACTATTTGGTAGGATAGCTACTATTTGAACAAATATAATTTATGAACTGAAGTAAATCTTTGCTTACACTTTACCCATGTAATAGAATTCAACATTTTTAAAGTATCTGTTATGTATAAGGCTTTTGGTTGGGCCTAAGGGTAAGAAAAGATGAAGATGTAATGTTTACCCTCAAAGTATTTTTAATACAGTAATAAAATAAAAAAAGATATTCTATATATTATATATGTTTTATATATACATTCATATGGCATAGAAGCAAAAATGTGGTAGATTATTACTTGGGCCTGGGGAGCTCCAGAAAGGCACCGTTATGCTGTGAAGAATGGGTCAAATTCTGAGTAATAGGTATTTAAAACAGAGAGAACAATGTGAACAAAGGCATAGAAGTGGGAAGTATAGATTCCAGTTTGTTTGATCCATGAACTATATGCTAAAGCAGCAGCTGTAAAAACAGGAATGGTAATTTTAAATTTTGATGTCTCATTAATCATTTACTTGTTTTATGCATCATGCTGTCTGAGTCATATCTAAACATAAATTTACCTAGCCCAAGGCCAAGATAACAAATGTATTCTTTAATATTTTGTATAAATAGAATTCCAGAAAAACATCTACTTCTACTTCATTGACTATGATAAAGCCTTTGACTGTGTGGATCACAACAAACTGTGGAAAATTCTTCAAGAGATGGAATACCAAAGCATCTTATCTGCCTCTTGAGAAACTTGTATGAAGGTCAAGAAGTAACAGTTAGAACTGGACATGGAACAACTGACTGGTTCAAAATTGGGAAAGGATTATGTCAAGGCTGTATACTGTCACCCTGCTCATTTAACTTATATGCAGAGTACATCATGAGAAATGCCAGGCTTGATGAAGCACAAACTGGAATCAAGATAGCCAGGAGAAATATCAATAACCTCAGATATGCAGATGACACACCCTTATGGTAGAAAGTGAAGAGGAACTAAAGAGTCTCTTGATGAAAGTGAAAGAGGAGAGTGAAAAAGTTGGCTAAAACTCAACATTCAAAAACCTATGATCATGGTATCCAGTCCCATCGTTTCATGGCAAATATATGGGTAAACAATTGAAACAGTGACAGACTTTATTTACTTCGGCTCCAAAATCACTGCAGATGGTGACCACAGCCATGAAATGAAAAGATACTTGCTCCTTGGAAGACAATTTATGATAAACCTAGACAGTGTATGAAAAAGCAGAGACATTACTTTGCTGACAAAAATCCGTCTAGTCAAAGCTATGGTTTTTCCAGTAGGCATGTATGGATGTGAGAGTTGGACCATAAAGAAGGGTGAGTGGTGAAGAACTTTTAAACTGTGGTGTTGGAGAAGATTTGAGAGCCCCTTGGACTGCAAGAAGATCAAACCAGTCTATCCTAAAGGAAATCAATCCTGAATATTCATTGGAAGGGCTGATGTTGAAGCTGAAACTCCAATACTTTGGCCACCTGATGTAAAGGACTGACTCATTGGAAAATACCCTGCTTCTGGGAAAGATTGAAGGCAGGAGGAGAAAGAGAAGGAGAATATGAGATGGTTGGATGACATCACCGACTCAATGGATGTGAGTTTGAACAAACTCCAGGAGATGGTGAAGGACAAGGAAGCCTGGCATGCTACAGTCCATGGGGTCACAAAGTGTTGGACACAACGGAGTGACTGAACAACAGTGTATTTTATATTTTATAGGTTAAATTTTCCGTTTGGCTTATGATCCAATTTGTGTATGGTTTGTGGAATTTATGAGTTTCATTTCTTTTTCTTCTTCCCCATTTCATTCTCTTCTTTTTTCTTCTTCCTCTTCTTCTGCTTGACATAGATCTGTCCAGTTGTTGCAGCACCATTTATTGAGCAGACCATTCTTTCTTTATTTACTACTTTGGATTTTATTTACAGTTTTGTTAAAAATCATTTGACTATACATGTGTAAGTCTGGGCTTCCCTGCTGGCTCAGACAGAAAATAATCTGCCTGTAATGTGGGAGACCTGGGTTCAATCCCTGGGTTGAGAAGATCCCCTGGAGAAGGGAATGGCTACCCACTCGAGTATTCTTGTCTGGATAATTTTATGGATAGAGGGGCCTGGCAGGCTATATAGTCCATGGGGTCTCAAAGAGTTGGACACGACTGAGTGACTTTCATTTCCTTCACTCCTGTACTATATTGTAAGTTTATTTCTTATATCCCTTATGCATTCCATTGATCTACTTATCTTTTTTTCCAAAACTTCATTGACTTCAATAGTGATTTATGCTCAATCGTGAAGTCAGGTCATCTCAGTCCTATAATTCTTTTTCAAAATTGTTTTGTCCACCCTCATACTTAAACCTCAGTGATAATTCTCTCTTCTTTGACAAACCTCTAATGATACAATGTGTGGAGATCATGCTTTTTCAAACTCTATAGCTCCTGAAACAGTTTGTTTTTTTTTTTTTTTAACTTGATTGAGTAAAAAAAAAAAAAAAAAAAAAACACACAAGCAAACAGATTTTTTAGAATTCTTCAGGACATGTTGTAGACTCAGAAAAAAGCAACAATAGGATTCAAATCAATTATAAAATATGTACAATGAAAAGAATAAAAAGTCATCAGTAATGCTTATTACAGAAGGGAAAAATTAATTCAGTCACAAGAAAATAGCTTACACAGTTTTTCTGGTTTTGTAAAAAGTAATACAATAATTCATTTATGTTAACTGTATTATTAAGGCATAATTACCCTGAAGCATGATTACAATATGTGCATCATTAAGTAAATGCCAGATTTACTTTGCTATGTTTTATTTCATTATAACTGGTAATTGCAAAGGTGTTTAGTAGGTTTTCATGGATTTCTGGATACCACAGCACAATTTCTGGTAATGTAGCAAAAGTGTATATGCAACTCTTTTTTTTTTTTTTAATTGAGAAATTTTCTTCAGAATAAAAAAATTAAAGTTTGAGAAAAATAGGCTGGAAAAAATACTACAACTCAAATCACCAGTAGCAAAGGTTAACTTCTTTGATTTATAAAATGTTCTTTCCATTCAAAAAGAGAGAGAGACAAGATGGCAGAGGAGCATGTGTATGTGGATCACATCTCTCTCCATTAGGAATACACCTTCAGATACAGAAGATCTTTCAGAACCCAGTGTGCATGAGTCCCTGACCACCAGAAGAAAATATATAGATGCACAGAAAACTCGGTAGAACAAAGGAAGGAGAGGGAAAAGAGGAGAGTGAGTAGCACTGGACTTGAACCTGGGGGGATAGGGGAACTGAAGCAGGGGTGAGATCTCCACATCAGAGTATCTGTACTACCTCCATACTCAATCCTCACTTGCCAGAGGCTAGAAAAAACCCTAATACTGCCATATCTCCTGCTCTGGTGGCTCCCAAGGTACCTGCAATCCAAGAAACTATGCCAACTCCACACCTGATCCTCACTGGAGCAGACCCAAGTCCTTCAATGCAACTTTAGGAGCAAACTCCTGTGGATGATCCACATGCAGAGATGGGAATAAAACTACAGTTGAACTCCAGGGGCAGAATGGCCAAGGAAGGGGATCAAAAACCTTTTAATCAGCTGTACAAACTGCAGGTTAAATCTACATGATCAACAAGGTAGACTCTGTGACTATGGAATACATAAAAGGACAATGAGATTTCCCACAAAAGAAAACACATTAGTTCTAGTAGTTGTGGTCATTGGAGGAAAGAAAAGGTAGCAGTAGGGCCAGATTAGAGTCTGAACCATCCCCACAGCAGATCCAGAGGCCAGTCCAGTGTTGGAGGGCATCCTAGGGAGGCAGGGTGTAATGTGACTCACAGCAAGCGAAAAGAGGCTGACAGATGAGATCAGAGAAAAACACTTATTATTATTTTTACATTTTGATTTGTTCTCTGTTTTTTTTTTTCCTTCTTTTTTTTCTCTTTTGCAGTGGTTTTTTATTTTATTTTTGCTATTAGCTCTGTTTAGTAGTAGTAATAGTAATACTAGTTTAGTTGCTAAGTCATGTCCGACTCTTGTGACCCCATAAACTGTAGACTGCCAGGCTCCTCTGTCCATGGGATTCTCCAGGCAAGAATACTGGAGTGGGTTACCATTTACTTCTCCAGGGGATCTTCTCAACTCAGGAATTGAACCTGGATTTCCTGCATTGCAGTCAGATTCTTTACTGACTGAGCTACCAGGGAAGCCCAACTCTATTTAAGCTTTTGAGAACGATTTTTTTTTTAATTATACCTTTTATTTCTTTTATATACTTCTATCTCCATGTTGGCTTTTTGTGGTTCTGTGGGTGTTTAAAAAACAAAACAAAACAAAATTTGTTTGCATTTCTTACTCTTCTTTCTCTGCTGTAGTTATTTGCCGGGAGCCAGTGTGAGGAACTCCGCCCGTGGCAAAGGTCATGAGGAAGGAGGCTCGGCATACACAAAGGTGGGATCGAGCCTCAGGAGTCCCCCTGGAAATTCTTGAGCATCTACCCCCAAAACCAGAATCTGCCTACTTTACTGCTTTGTGCTGTCACCTACACCTCTGACTTTACGGGGGGCTGTCCCCCACCACCTCTCTCTGAAAAAGAGTTAACTTACAGCTCCAGTTGATAAAGTTCCTGGGCTTGATAAGAGTGTTTCAAACTACAAACTCCTTTGGAAGTCCTCTAGCCTGCCTGAACAGGTTCTTCTGGCCACATGTGATTGTTCACAGCCTCCCAACCGTGAGAGGCATGAGATGTTCTAAACTGTCTAAATACAGATTCCTTTGAGCAGTTAAAATATTGATTAGAAATTGTATTGCTGAAGGGTTTTTCACTTGTTTGGCCAATGTTTGCTGCTAAGTTTCCATATTCCTTACCTACTGTGTCCCTGGCAGTGTATTGATTAATATAATTGGTGTATAGGAATGTAAGTAGTAGCTTTAATGCTTGTAAGCTTGGACCCTTGAGTTAATTCTTTTTCTTGTTATAGCCCACCACACCTTTGCCCTATAGGAATGCAACTTTATCTAATGCTTTCAGAAGGTGGTGCCTGACTTTAGAATAATCACCTTTAGAGAAAAATAAATTTTCTGAAAAAAGGATCTTAAAATGTTGACAGGCCTCTGGGCCAAAAGATGATGTAAATCACCTAAACTTTTACATATTATAAGTTTGCAGGAAGAAAGCCTGGCTTACTGCTGACTCTACCCCTTCCCCCATTATCCTCTATGCACAACTTAAGGTATAAAAACTACTTTGGAAAATAAAGTGCAGGCCTTGTTCACCAAAACTTGGTCTCCCCATGTCGTTCTTTCTCTCACCTTCCGGCTGAATTCCCATCTTGAGTGTGGAGGCTCGTCAAGCCTACTAATTTTGCCTGGGCTTCTAAGATCTGACTGGGGAGGCCTTAGTGTCTCCTCTCCTTCAGGAGAATGGGAGGAAGTCTGTAGCCTATGTAGGTGACGCAAATTCCTTATTTTGGAATTTTATTAGCTTTCCACATAAACCAGGTTATTCAGCCTCTTTTCTCCACTGAATTTTCCTGCTGAGCTATCCTTATTCTATTATTCTTTATATCTCTAATTAACATTTAATTAAAGCTATTGTATCCAGTTCGCCGACGCCGTCCGTGCTTTGAATTCCCTGGATCCACCAGGGCTGGACCCCTGCAGTTATTCTTTTACATATATTTTTTCATACACTTCTATTTAACTTTGTTTTTCTATTTTTTTCTTTCCTTCCTCTTTATTTATTTCACCATATTTGCTAGTTTTGTTTTCTTTGCTATATTACCCAGTTGGAAATCTGCTTCGTTTTGTTTTCCAGTTTGTGTTTTAGTTAGTTTTGCTTTTAATTGGTTGATATCATTTTTGAGTTCCTTTGCTTGCCAGGTGACTCTCTTGCACTTTATTTTTTTGGATTCTTTTGATTTTGTTTGTGTGTGTATATATGTGTATGTGTAGTTTTCATTGTTTGTTTTTGTTGTCTGATTTTGGATTTACCATTGGTCAGGTTAGTCTTTTGTCTCTTGTTTTTTTTGTTTGTTTGTTTGTTTGTTTGTTTTGTTTGTGTTTTCATCTCTGTTAATGTCTAACAAATGGCTTATGGAATTACAGTTCCCCAGATAGAGATTGGGCCTGAGCCTTTAGAATGGGAGCATGTAGTACAGAACACTAGACTGTCAGAGAACTCCTGACCCCAGAAAATATTAATTAGTGAGAGGTCCCACACAGGCCTAAACCTGTTTCCAAGACCCAGCATCACCTAACTGCCAGCAGCACATAGCATAGGATGTCTCACTCAAACAACAAGCAAGGAAAAAAACACAAAACCAATCATCAGCAGAGATGCTTCCCACAGATACCCCCAAAACATACTACTTCACACAGCTCTGCCCATCAGAGGGAAAGATAAAATGCACCTACTCCCACCAGAACACAGGCACACATCCTTCCCAACATGAAACCTACTCAAATCACTGGACTAACCTCACCCACCAAAGGCAGAAACCAAAAATAAGAAGGAATACGATTCTAAAGCCTGGGAAAAGGAGACTTCAAACACTCTAAGTTGGGGGGGGAAATGCAAAGAAATACTGCAAAATGAAGGAACAAGGTAAAAACACAAAACCACATAAATCAAGAGGAAATATGCAAACTACCTGAAAAAGAATTCAGAGTAATGATAGTAAAGATGATCTAAAATCTCAAGAATAAAATGGAGAAAATGCAAGAATTAATTATCACATTTAGCAAGGACATAGAGAAACAGAGATGAACAGCAAAATTACTGAAATTAAGTACTCTAGAAGGAATCAATAGCAGAACAACTGAGGCAAAGGAACAGATAAGAGAGCTAGGAGATAGAATGGTAGGAATAGCAGCTGAAGAGCAGAATAAAGGAAAAAGAATGAAAAGAATTGAGGATAGTCTCAGAGACCTCTGGTACAATATTAAATGCACCAACATTCAAACTATAGGGGTCCCAGAAGAAGAGAAAAAGAAAAGATATGGGAAATTTTTTGAAGAGATTATAGTTGAAAACTTCCTTAATGTGGGAGAGGAAATAGTCAAGTATAAGAACAGAGAGTCCCATACAGGATAAATCCAAAGAGAAACACGCTGAAACACATACAAATCAAACTAACAAAGATCAAACACAAAGAAGCTATATAGTAAAGATCCCTACATAATTATCAAGGGATCAAACCAAGAAGACATAACAATTATAAATACTTATGCACCCAACATATAAGCACCTGAATACGTAAGGAAAACACTATCAGACATAAAGGGAAACTGACCATAACAAAACAAGTAGTAGGGGACTTTAACATCCCACTTACAGCAAAAGACAGATCATCAAAACAGAAAATTATTAAGGAAACACAAGCCTTAAATGACACATTATACCAGATGAATCTAATTGATATCTTTGGGACATTTCACCTAAATGCATAAGAATTTTTTTCTTCTTAAGTACACATGGAACATTCTCCAGGATAGACCACATCTTGGGTCATAAATCAAGCCTCAGTAAATTTAAGAAAATTGAAATTGTACCAAGTATCTTTTCTGACCTCAACACTATGAAACTATATATTAGGCACAGGAAAAAAAATGTAAAAAATGCAAACATATTGATATTAAACAATGTGTTTCTAAATAACGAACAGGTTACTGAAGAAATAAAAAGAGAAATAAAAAAAATTCCTAGAAATAAATGATAAGGAGAACACAATGACTCAACTATGAGATGCAGCATAAGCTGTTTTAAGAGGGAAGTTTATAGCAATAAAATCCTACCTCAAAAAGCAAGAGAAACATCAAATAGATAGCCTAACTTTACATCTAAAACAACTAGAAAAATAACAACAAAAATCCCACAGTTAGTAGAAAGAAAGAAATCATAAATATCAGAGCAGAAATAAATCAAATGAAAGAGACAATAACAAAGATCAATAAAACTAAAAGCTTGTTCTTTGAGAAGATAACATTGACAAACAATTAGCTAGATTCATCAAGAAACAAAGGGAGAAGAATCAAATCAACAAAAGTAAAAATGAAAAAGGAAAGGTTATAACAGGCAATGCAGAAATACAAAGAATCATAAGAGACTATTAAGAGCAACTACATGCTAATAAGATCAACAACCTAGTGGAAATGGACAGATTATTAGAAAAGTTCAAGCTTCCAAGCCTGAAGCAGGAAGAAATAGAAATTATGAACAAGCGAATCACAAGCACTGGTATCAAAACAGCTGTGATCAAAAATCTCCCAAAAAGCAAAAGCCAAAGCCAGATGGCTTCATATGTGAATTCTATCAAATATTTAGAGAAGAGTTAATGCTTATCTTTCTCAAACTCTTCCAAAATTTGCAAAGGAAGGAAATATTCCAAGCTCATTCTATGAGGCTACAATCACCCTGATACCAGAACCAGATAAAGACATCACACAAAAAAGAAAATAACAGGCCAATATCTCTGATGAAAATAGATGCAAAAATCATCCACAAAATTCTAGCAAACTAAATTCAACAACATATTATAAAGATCATACACCATGATCAAGTCAGGTTTATCCCAGGGATGCAAGTATTTTTCAAAACACTCTAAGTAATCAATGTGATACAATATTAACAAATTTAAAAATAAAAGCCATATGATAATCTCAATTATCTCAAAAGCTTTTGCAAATTCAGCACCCACTTATGATAAAAAAAAAAAACAACCTTCAAAAAATGGGCATAGAAGAAACCTACCTCAACATAATGAAAGCTATATATGATAAACCCACAGCAAACATTATTCTCAATGGTGAAAAACTGAAAGCATTTCCTCTAAGATCAAGAACAAGATAAGGGTGAGCTCTCTCTCCACTATTATTCAATACAGTTTTGAAAGTCCTAGGTTCAGCAATCAGAGAAGAAAAAGAAGAAAAGAAATCCAGATTGGAAAAGAAGTAAAACTCTCATTGTTTGCAGACAACATGATGCTATACACAGAAACCCTAAAGATACCATCAGAAAATTACTAGAGCTCATCAGTCAATTTAATATATTCAAACTCTACAGAAATCACTTGCATTCCTATACACGAACAATGAAAAATCAGAAAAAGAAATTACACTTTCACTATGGCAACAAAAAGAATAAAGTATTTATGAATAAACCTACCTAAGGAGACAAAACAGCTGTATACAGAAAACTAAAAGAGCCCAAGGAAAGAAAGCAAAGATTACATAAACAGATGGAGAAATATTTCATATTCCTGGGTTGGAAGAATCAATAGTATGAAAATGACTGTATTACTAAATGTAATCTACAGAGTCAGTACAATCACTATCAAATTACCAAAGGCATTTTTCACAGAACTAGGCCAACTATCTCAAAGTTTGTATGGAAACACAAACAACCCCAAATAGCCAAAGCAATCTTGAAAAAGAAGAATGGAGTTGGGGGAATCAACCATCCTGTCTTCAGACTATGCTACAAAGCTACATTAATCAAGAAGAGAGTATGGTTGACAAAAAAACAGAAATATGGATGAATGAAAAAGATAGAAAGCCCAGAGATAAACCCATGCACCTATGGATGCATTATCTTTGACAAAGGAGGCAAGAATATACAGTGGAGAAAAGACAGTCTCTTTAATAAGTGGTGCTGGGAAAATGAGACATCTACATGTAAAAGAATGAAATAGAATACTTCCTAACACCTTACACAAAGATAAACTCAAAATGGACAAAAGACCTAAATGTAAGACCAGAAACTAAAACTGTTAGAGGAAAACATAGGCAGAAGACTGTATAACATAAATCACAAGATCCTCTATGACCCTCCTCCTAGAATAACAGAAATAAAAACAAAAAATAAACAAGTGGAACCTAATTAAACTTAAAAAAGCTTTTTAACAGCAGAGGAAACTATAAACAAGGTGAAAAGACAACCTTCAGAGTGGGTGAAAATGGTAACAAATGAAAAAACTGACAGTGGATTTATTTTCAAATTATAGAGGCAGCTCGTACACCTCAATACCAGAAAAACAAACAACCTAATCAAAAAGTGGAGAGAAGACATAAACAGACAATTCTCCAAAGAAAACATACAGATGGCTAATAAACACATGAAAAGAAGCTCAACAATGCTGATATTTAGAGACATGCAAATCAAAACTATGAGATATTACCTCACACCAGTCAGAATGACTGTCATCAAAAAATTTACAAAGAACAAATCCTGGAGAAGGTGTGGTAAAAGGGAACCCTCTTGCAATGTTGGTGGGAATGCAAGTTGATACAGCCAGTATGGAGGACAGTATGGAGATTCCTTAAAAAACTAGGACTAAAACTACCACATGACCCAACAATCCCACTACTGGGCATATACCCTGAGAAAATCATAATTGAAAAAGACACAGGTACCCCAATGTTCATTGAAGAAGTATTTACAATAGCTAGGACATGGAAGCAACCTAGATGTCCATTAACAGATGAATGGAAAAAGAAGCTCAGATGAATATATGCAATGAAATATTCAGCCATACAAATAAATGCATTTGAGTCCATTCTATTGAGCTGACAGGGCTTCCCGCATACTGCTAGTGGTAAAGAACTCACCTGCCAATGCAGGAGATGTAAGAGACATGGGTTGGATCCTTGCGTTAGCGAGATCCCCTGAAGGAGGAAATGACAACCCACTCCAGTATTCTTTCCTGGGAGATCCCATGAACTGTGGAGCCTCATGGGTTACAGTCAATAGGGTCACAAAGAGTCAGACATGAATGAAGTGATTTAGCATGCATGCACTAATGAGGTGGATGAACCTACAGCCTATTATACAGAATGAAATAAGTCAGAAAGTGAAAGACAAATATTGTATACTAATGCATATATATGAAATCTAGAAAGATGGTATCAATTTTCAGGGCAGCAATGGAGACACAGACAGAGAGAACAGATTGTGGACACAGTGAGGAAGGAGAGGGTGGGACGAATTGAGAGAATAGCATGGAAACATCGACATTATCACATGTAAGATAGATAGCAAGTGGGAATTTGCTGTGTGACACTGGGAGCTAAACCCAGTGCTCTATGACAACCTAAAGGGGTGAGATTGGGTGGGAGGTGGGAAGGAGGTTCAAGATGGAGGGGATTTATGTACACCTATGGCTAATTCATGTTGATGTATGGCAGCTGCTACTGCTGCTGCTAAGTCGCTTCAGTCGTGTCCGACTTTGTGAGACCCCATAGACGGCAGCCCACCAGGCTCCCCGGTCCCTGGGATTCTCCAGGCAAAAACACTGGAGTGGGTTGCCATTTCCTTCTCCAATGCATGAAAATGAAAAGTGAAAGTGAAGTCGCTCAATCGTGTCCGACTCCTAGCGACCCCATGGACTGCAGCCCACCTGGCTCCTCTGTCCATGGGATTTTCCAGGCAAGCGTACTGGAGTGGGGTGCCATTGCCTTATCCTGATGTATGGCAGAAACCAACACAAATATTGTAAATCAATTATCCTTCAATTAAAAAAAATGTTAAAATGTTAAAAAAGGAAAAGGACATGGTAAAAATGAACAAATCGGACTAACAAATAGTACATAAAAAAAGAACTGCCAATGACACTTAGAAACAAAATAGACAATAAGCTCAATGTCGCTCATCTGTGACATAAAATACAAAGAACAATGAGATATCAGATTTCAACTACAAATATGTTAAATATTAAAATGTTTGGTAACATATTGAGCTAGCAAAGATGACTCAGATACTCTATTTCAAAGTTATACTCGTGTTCAAAATGATTCATGTACAGGAAAGATATTCATTGTAAAGTCTTTTGTAATAGAAAAAAAAATGGGAACAACTTTCCATAAACTGAATGCCAGTTAAATGCATTCTGATATGCATGTGCATACCTACACATGGGTTTGTTTTTAAATACATAGATTATGTCTGGAAGTATATACACACACACAAAAAGAACTGGGTACAATGTTTGCATTCTGAAGGTGGAACTGAGACAGAAAGAGGACTTATTTTTCACTGTATATTCTTTAGTATGTTTTTATGTACTACCACTTTGTAGATAAAGACACAAACTTAAAATATTCTTTTTTTCCAAGTCAATTTATACACTAAATTATAGCTCTTATTCTTCCTTATTATCTCTTCCATCTCTTTTCCTTATAGAAAACCCAGTCCTCAAACTATATGGTGAGCCAAAGCAAAGTAGGTAATCATGCCAGAGGATATGGAAGCTGCAGTGACCCAAATTAGGGTGTCAGAGTTGAATAAGAAGAACACCTCCATAGGAGCCCTTAATACTAAATTATGTTTAAATCATATCCAGCTGAAATAAGAAAAGCATGTTAATCAGTTTGAGCTGACATAACAAAGTACCATACACTGGATGGCTTTTAAAGAGCAGACGTTTCTCTCTCACAGTTTTGGAGGTTTGAAGTCCAAGATCAGGTTCCCAACCTGGTCAGATTCTATTGAGGATCCTCTTCCTGGGTACAGATTACTGACTTCTTTTTGTAGCCTCACGTGAGAGAGCAGAAAGGGGAAGCAACCTCATTCATGATTTTTATAAATGCACTAATCCCATTCATGAGGGCTCCATCTTCATAGCTGAGAAAGGCATATGCAAGGAGGTAGTTTGGTACTGGGTATAATAGCTCAAGCAGGGTGAGGGAGACTTCCATGCAGGGAACAGCCTGATTTGAGTTTAAGGTCCAAGTAAGTTGAGAAGGACATCTACATGAGAGGGTTGCAGAGAGGAGAGGAATGGGAGCAAAGTCAAGAGATTAATTATACATAGAAGGGACTGATCAAGTAAACAAATATATTAAACATAACAGGAGCCAGGTTCTTCACTGTCAGTAAAAAAAGGAAATAAAGGAAAAGGATAAAACTAGAATAAACCCAATAGCATAGATTGAAATTGAAGATAAAAATACAAGATCATGGTTTTAAAAATGTAAAATTAGATGTGGAAGTAAATATATAAGTAATTATTTTGCTTGTTTTTGCATACACACTAATGTACACATATACATACCCTCACCTACTCAGTAGGACAGAGAACCTTGTCACAGTAACATCCCAATATCAATGAACATATGGAGTGCTCAGATTCTGATTATAAATATCATTTTATACTAAAAGGGACCAGAGCTGCTTAAAGAAATTACTGATTCTGGGGCTGGTCAAAGAGAATATAAGACTGTGATAGTTGTACTGTGGTTGTGTAGAATAAAGTCCTTGTTTGTAGGAAATATACATTAAACTAGTATTAAGGATTGATAATCTACTCTCAAATAGTTCAGAAAAAAATGATTCCCTGAAGTGTACTTAAAACTTTTTCTATAAATTTGTGATTGTTTCAAGTTACATTAAAAAAAAAAAAAACTATTAAAAAGAAATTATTCAAAGTTAAGTTTTATTACTGAAGTATTGAATGTCAGCATTCATTTTTTTTTATTTCATTATTTGCCTCTTTTCCTTAGTTGTGCATACTACACGTGCAGTTGAAGAAACATTGATGGGTCTACATTTTCAAATTTATTTATTTTTTATTTTGAAAAAGTCACCAGAGACCTTTTATATATGGAATTCATTAAAAAGTTGGAAATGCTCAACTGTGCTGGCATTTAATGGTGTTATAGTAATGTTTTTGATGATTTCCCTCTACTTTGGGATTACAGAAAAAAAACAAAAAAACAAAAAAAAAAACAAAAAACTCCCCAAAGCACACATGTGCATGTGCACATAAACACACACACGCACACACACATACACACAGAGTAATAAAAACAGTAAAAAGGATGTATGCATGGTTATGGTAAGCCCATGCTTGAAACTATTGTTAGCTCTGACCATGAATTTATTCTATCACATTAATCCAACAGGTTTGTAATATGCACCTCTATGACTTTCAAATGCTTTCATTTTTTTCAGGTGATTTGGAACATAATGGAAATGTTTATTAATTGGTAACATGGTGAAACTAAAACATTAACTGGTTTCTGAAGACTAAGTGATCTGTGAAGGAAACAAATTAAGTCTGGTTCATTTCTGTAGCTGGCATACACTCCAAACCTAATCAGCATTTTCTTACTGCTATTAAAAAAAACACCTGTAAGCCTCCTGCATCTGGAAATTCTCATTCCTGTTCAAAACATTCAGGCTAGAGCCATTTTAAAAGATTAGCTTACTATTATATTATGGAGCATTTATACATAATTTTGAGAAGTTTAATAGGAAAAAATTGAAGAGAAAATATTAAATATGTTCAAAGACAAAAAATACAGGAATCAGTGTATAAAGGATAGAGTCTGTGAATGTATATGACAAAGGTAAGCAAAAAAGAACAAACATGCTCTACTTTTTAAAAATTGGAAAAATAAAGTTGCCATTACAAACAAAATTGTTGCCAGTAGTTACAATCAAAGATTGAATTTGTTTTTATAAGCATCCTTCCCTCCTACAAGAGCTAAATAGAAAACCTTTCACTTTCAAGAAAGTACTTGAATACAGAGTTCTGTTAAAAGTAGTTTTCTTGGCTATTTTCAAGTGACTTTCCTACATTTATTAGAATAATGCAAACTTAATACTACAATAACTAGACAGTTAAGACTGAGAAAATATATCAACTGTTGTATGAAGATTCATTTATTAATTATTCAATGCCCAGAATCTACTTTCCAGAGGGAAATAAATTTAGTGATTTCCTTTACCGTGTCAAAACCTGTTGGAACTTAACATATAATCTCTGCTTCAATCCTCACAATAACACTATAAGAAAGGAGTTGTTATTTCCATGTTGCATGCGTCCAAGTTAGAGGTTAAATAAATCACAATCAAACTGGAAAGTCAAATTCTAGGTCTGACTGGTACTGAAGATTATACGCTTTTCATTAAATTTCCGGAGAAAGCAAAGGCAACCCACTCCAGTACTCTTGCCTGGAAAATCCCATGGATGGAGGAGCCTGGTAAGCTGCAGTCCACGGGGTCGCTAAGAGTCGGACACGACTGAACGACTTCACTTTCACTTTTCACTTTCGTGCATTAGAGAAGGAAATGGCAACCCACTCCAGTGTTCTTGCCTGGAGAATCCCAGGGACAGGGTAGCCTGGTGGGCTGCCATCTCTGGGGTCGCACAGAGTCGGACATGACTGAAGTAACTTAGCAGCAGCAGCAGCAGCATTAAATTTCAGGTATAAATATAATGCAGTAAAAATGAAAGGTATTGAAACATGTAAAATATCATGTATTAAATGAGTTGCCAGTCCAGATTTGATGCACGATACTGGATGCTTGGGGCTGGTGCACTGGGACGACCCAGGGGGATGGAATGGGGAGGGAGGAGGGAGGAGGGTTCAGGAAGGGGAACACATGTATACCTCTGGTGGATTCATTTTGATATTTGGCAAAACTGATACAATTATGTAAAGTTTAAAAATAAAATAAAAAAAAAAAAAGAAAGGTATTTGGATCTAATCCAAGAAAGCTGTGGTACATATACACAATGGAGTATTCCTCAGCCATTAAAAAGAATACATTTGAATCAGTTCTAATGAGGTGGATGGAACTGGAGCCTATTATACAGAGTGAAGTAAGCCAAAAAGAAAAACACCAATACAGTAAACTAACGCATATATATGGAGTGTAGAAAGATGGTAACAATAACCCTGTATACGAGACAGCAAAAGAGACACTGATGTATAGAACCGTCTTTTGGACTCTGTGGGAGAGGGAGAGGGTGGGATGATTTGGAAGAATGGCATTGAAACATGTATAATGTCATATATGGAACAAGTCGCCAGTCCAGGTTCGATGTACGATACTGGATGCTTGGGGCTGGTGCACTGGGACGACCCAGAGGGATGGTACCAGGAGGGAGGAGGGTGGAGGGTTCAGGATGGGGAACACGTGTATACCTGTGGTGGATTCATGTTGATATATGGCAAAACCAATACAATATTGTAAAGTTAAAAAATAAAATAAAATATTTAAAAAAATCCCTTTGGAAGACTGATTTAGTATAATTCACCATTTGTAGCAATTACAAAGTGATAAAGTTTTGTCAAAGAATGAAATGCTGAAGGCCTAAGACTTGAACCCTCAAAATCTGCCTTTAGCACCTATGTACTTTCAGTTCAGTTCAGTTCAGTTGCTCAGTCATGTCCAACTCTTTGCAACCCTATGAATCGCAGCACACCAGGCCTCCCTGTCCATCATCAACTCCCGGAGTTCACTCAAACTCATGTCCATCAAGTCAGTGATGCCATCCAACCATCTCATCCTCTGTCATCCCCGTCTCCTCCTGCCTACAATCCTTCCCAGCATCAGAGACTTTTCCAATGAGTCAACACTTCCTATGAGGTGGCCAAAGTATTGGAGTTTCAGCTTTAGCATCAGTCCTTCTAATGAACACCCAGGACTGATCTCCTTTAGGATGGACTGGTTGGACCTCCTTGCAGTCCAAGGGACTCTCAAGAACCTTCTCCAACACCACAGTTCAAAACCATCAATTCTTCGGCACTCAGCTTTCTTCACAATCCAACTCTCACATCCATACATGGCCACTGGAAAAACTATAGCCTTAACTAGACGGGCCTTTGTTGGCAAAGTAATGTCTGCCTTTCAATATGCTATCCAAGTTGGTCATAATTTTCCTTCCAAGGAGTAAGTGTCTTTTAATTTCATGGCTGCAGTCACCATCTGCAGTGAATTTGGAGCCCAAAAAAGCGAACTCTGGCACTGTTTCCACTGTTCCCCATCTATTTCCCATGAAATGATGGGACCAGATGCCATGATCTTCGTTTTCTGAATGTTGAGCTTTAAGCCAACTTTTTCACTCTCCTCTTTCACTCTCATCAAAAGGCTTTTTACTTCCTCTTCATTTTTTGCCATAAGGGTGGTGTCATCTGCATATCTGAGGTTATTGATATTTCTCCTGGCAATCTTTTACAGCTTGTGCTTCTTCCACAAAATTACAGCTTGTGCTTCTTCCAGCCTAGTGTTTCTCTTGATGTACTCTGCATATAAGTTAAATAAGCAGGGTGACAATATACAGCCTTGACATACTCCTTTTCCTATTTGGAACCAGTCTGCTGTTCCATGTCCAGTTCTAACTGTTGCTTCCTGACCTGGATGTAAGTTTCTCAAGAGGCAGGTCAGGTGGTCTCGTATTCCCATCTCCATGACCCAATAACTGCTTGACATTAGCCACTGCTGCTGAAATAATTATACCCAAAGATGAATAATCCCATTCCAGACTAGAGGGATATTTCTAGAAGTAGGTTATCAGTCTTATAGAATATGTGTATCATTAATTTGAATAAATACATGCAATACATTATTATTACACCTAGGTGTGACACAAAACCTGGGGAAATAACTAATGATATTGGGTGACATATTTTAAAAGGGATATTTCACCCAAATAAGGTTCAATAAATATTTACTTTATTTTTCCATTTCAGAGATGTTGAGGCATTCACTCAATGAAAACTTCAACCTCATGACCCTTATGCCTTTTGAGCCTCTCCAACATCATAATTCTCTTTTCATAATGTAGTTTCTTAGATTTTATCTATTTTGTCTTCTTTGACATATTGTATTTTCATATTGTTTTGGGATATTTTCTTTTTTTGGGGGGGGGTATTTTCAAAATTCCCATTTGATTTTCTCTTTCATCCAATGGTTTTTGTTGTTCAAGAGTATGTGGCTTAGTTTATATGTATTTGTAAATTTCCCCATTTTCCTATAGTTATTGATTTCTAGTTTCATTACATTATGACCCCAAAAGATACTTGTAGTGATTTCAATATCCTTTCATTTGTTAAGACTTGTTTTTCAACCTAACATATGATCTATATACTTCAGCTATTGGGTGGAAATTATTGCATGTGTCTGTTAGGTTCATTTAGTCTATAGAATTGCTCAATTCTGTTATTTCCACATTGATTTTCTGTCTGGAGATTCTATCCATTATAGCCATTGTGTGATATTGAAGTCTCCTGTTATTATTAAATTGCTATTTCTTCTTCAAATCTGTCAATGTTTACATTATATATTTAGGTACTTTAATGTTGAGTTTATATATATTTTTAGTTGTTGTATCTTCCTGTTAAATTGACCCTTTTGTCATTATTTATGACCTTCTTTGTCTCTTGTAAGTATAGTGACCTTTGTTCTCTTTTGATCACGATTTGCATGGGATATCTTTTCCTTCCTTTCACTTTCACTTGATATTTGTCTTTAAATATACAGTATCTTTTGTATGCAAACTATTTTTGAATCTTTTGTTTTTGTAATCCATTTAGCCCCTCTATGTGTTTTAAATGGGGGATTTCATCCATTTATGCTTAAAGTATTATTGATAGGTAAGGACTTATGTCTGTATTTTGTTAACTGTTTTCTGAGTGTTCTTTCATTCTTTTGTTTCTAACTTCCTTTCTTGCTGTCTTCCTTTGTGATTTAATGATTTTGTAGTAGTAGTAGTATGTGGTTGTTTGCACTTTCTCTTTTGTATATCTTCTTGAGATTTTTTTCAGCCTTGTCAGTTATCATGAGGCTTATATAAAACATCGTATAGTTATGGTAGTGTATTTTAAGATGATAACAATTTTATTTCTTCTTCTCCTACATTTTATGTTGTTGGTATCATAATTTAGGGCTTTTAATGTGCCAACATCCGCTGGATCATCAAAAAAGCAAGAAAGTTCCAGAAAAAACAGCTATTTCTGCTTTATTGACTATGCCAAAGCCTTTGACTATGTGGATCACAATAAACTGTGGAAAATTCTGAAAGAGTTGGGAATACCAGACCACCTGACCTGCCTCTTGAGAAACCTCTATGCAGGTCAGGAAGCAACAGTTAGAACTGGACATGGAACAACAGACTGGTTCCGAATATGAAAAGGAGTACATCAAGGCTGTATAATGTCACCCTGCTTATTGAACTTATATGCAGAGTACATCATGAGAAACGCTGGGCTGGAGGAAGCACAAGCTGGAATCAAGATTGCCAGGAGAAATATCAATAACCTCAGATATGCAGATGACATCACCCTTATGGCAGAAAGTGAAGAAGAACTAAAGGGCCTCTTGATGAAATTGAAAGAGAAGAGTGAAAAAGGTGGCTTAAAGTTCAACATTCAGAAATAAGATCATGGCACCCGGTCCCATCACTTCATGGTAAATAGATGGGGAAACAGTGGACACAATGCCTGACTTTATTTTTCTGGGCTCAAAAATCACTACAGGTGGTGATTGCAGCCATGAAATTAAAAGACACTTGCTCCTTGGAAGGAAAGTTATGACCAACCTAGATAGCATATTCAAAAGCAAAGACATTACTTTACCAACAAAGGTCCATCTAGTCAAGGCTATGGTTTTTCCAGTGATGAGAGTTGGACTATAGAGAAGACTGCACACCGAAGAATTGATGCTTTTGAAGTGTGTTGGAGAAGACTTTTGAGAGTCCCTTGGACTGCAAGGAGATCCAACCAGTCCATTCTGAAGGAGATCAGCCCTGGGATTTCTTTGGAAGGAATGATGCTAAAGCTGAAACTCCAGTACTTTGGCCACCTCATGCTAAGAGTTGACTCATTGGAAAAGACTCTGATGCTGGGAAGGATTGGGGGCAGGAGGAGAAGGGGATGACAGAGGATGAGATGTTTGGGATGGCATCACTGACTCGATGGACATGGGTTTGGGTGGACTCCGGGAGTCGGTGATGGACAGGGAGGCCTGGCATGCTGCCGTTCATGGGGTCGCAAAGAGTCGGACACGACTGAGCGACTGAACTGAACTGATGTTGTATATACATTAACAAATTATTATATGTGTAATTCTTATTAATACTTTGGTCTTTTAGCTTTTATATTTGTACCACTATTGCAGTATTAAAATATCCTGAATTTGACTTTATATTTACCAGTGAGTTTTATACTTTCATATGCTTTAATGTTACTAATTAGCATTCTTACAGGTAACTTGAAAAAAACCTCTTAATCAAGGCAGCTCTAATGGTGATGAACTCCCTCAAGTTTTGTTTGGGAAAATCTTTATTTCTCCTTCATTTCTGAAGAATATCTTTGATGGGTATAGCATTCTTGTGTTATAAGATCTTTTCTTGCAGCACTTTGAATGAGAAAATCATCCCATTCTCTCCTGGTCTTCAAGATTTCTGCTGAAAACTTCACTGATAGCCTTATGGAAGTTCCCTTTTATATGATAAGTCGCTTTTGCTCTACTTCCTTCAAACTTCTCCCTTTGTCTTTAACTTTTGATAATCAGATTAGAATTGTCTCATAGTCTTCTTTGGGTTGAGCTAATTTGGTTACTTTTGACCTTCATGGATCTAGAGATCTATATCCTTCCCAAGATTTGAGACGTTTTCCACCAGTATTTCTTTAAATAAGCTTTCTTCCCCTTTCTCTCCTTTTCCTTCCGAAAGTCCCAAAATGTTTATATTGATTCTGTTGCTAGTATCCTATAAATTCTGTGGCTTTCTTTACTTTTTGTCAGTTTTCCTTTCTTCTCCTCTGACTGGATGATCTCTCTTTGAGTTTGCAAATTCTTTCTTCTGCTATTAAAATTGTTGTATTCTTCAGCTTTAGAATTTATTTGGTTATTTATTGTGATTTCTGTATCTTGTTTGAACTTTGTGTTTTGTTATTGCATTGTTTTCCTTATTTCATTGAGTAGTGTGTATATGTTTTCTTGTAGCTAACTGAACTACCTTAAAACAATTATTTTGATTTCATTGTTAAGAAATTCATAAATCTCCATTTCTCTGGGTTCTATTACTGGATTTTTATCAGTTTCTTTTGGTGGTACTATGTTTGTCTGGTTCTTTGTGATCTGTGTAGCCTCGGGTTGATATCTATGCATATGAAATACTTTTTCACATCTTTGTCAGATAAAGACCTTCTTCTGCCAAGTCCCTGAATACACAGAATTGCCCTCAGGATTGCCAGAAAGTGTGGCTGAGGCCACGAGACATAGCTACAGTTGAACACATGATTTTCAGATCTGTTAGATAGGTAGTGGGTGGGTGTAGTGTCAGGTCCCCAGTGGACAAGACTGCTTCTGGGATCATGGCTAACAGTGCTTGAGCTATATCATGGGGCTACTTCTGGATTCACAGTCAAATACACAGGTGATGGAGCAGATACTAGAGGCCCAGATGTGTGTGGTTTCCATTGGTTCCCTGGGTGGGTCCCTAAATGCATAGGACTGATTCTGGAGTGTAGTAGAGTGGAATTGTAACTGGGTCACAGAGCCTGTTATTTGAGGGCATGGACAGATGTATCTTCTGCAAGTCTTTCAGCATGCAGGATTGACTTCTGACCATAGCACATCACAGTTGAAGCTGGTTCACAGGGCTAATTCAAAATCTGTAGCCAGGATTGTGGTAGAAAGGCCTGTTGCAGAGGACATAGATGTGTGTGGCTCCTCCCAGGTCCCTTGGTGGACAGGATTGGTTGTAGGACTATAGCCAGGGAGAAATGAAATCCAGTTCTTAGGGTGATAGCTGCTTTCAGTCTGCAGCTGAGACCATGTTTGGCAAGCTTACCACTGAAGTACAGGACTGTCTTCTCAGAGTGGCTCTCCTCAGTCTTGGACTTCACCAGGAATTTGTGATCTCTTGCCTAGATATGAAAACTCCCATGAAGGCACTTTTTTTCCCCCCTTGGATGGTTACCATATCACTGTGTCCATGGGGGAATGCAAGCTAGGGACCTCCTCTTGCATCTTCTGACATTACTTTCTAGGTATAATTTTTAAAAACAGATAGGTCTTTTTGGTTTCAAGACTCAAAATTAGGTTTGAAATAAAGCTTACCTGATTTTCAATACATCTCTTGGATAACTATCATTTTCACTCTGATTTTAGAATTTTGGGTATCTAAATTAAGTATAGCAAACTATGGTCCAGGGCCTGAAACTAGTCTGCAACTTGTTTTTATGAATAAAATGTTATTGTAACACAGCACACTTTTCTGCTACCATAGCAGAGTTAAGTAGTTGTGACAGAGATTCTATGGTTCACAAAGTCTAAAACATTTACTATCTGGCCATTTACAGAAAAACTTTGCTGATCCTTGGTATGATGATCAAAAAATCATTTCTAAAATTATCAGCTTTGGACAAAAGGCTGAGGTAGATAAAATATAAGATGATTATCTTACAATACCAAAAATTAAAGAGTCACTTGGAAAAGGGTGAGGTCTGTTAAAAGGATAAAATGAGACAACTTGAAAGAGTTCCCAGGGACTAAATCTGAAGAGTTTTGAGCAGCAAAATAAAGTTAGTGTTGGATTGCAAATCAAAGTATAACATAAATATACATGAATCCATATTAATACAAGTAATTGAATCAATAAATAATTATGGGAGAAAGGACAAAATTTCCTCACCAAAAATATTAATCAATAAATGTGGAAGTAATGAAAAAAAAAGAAAGTATCAATTAAAGCAGCATAGTAATACCTGCTAGAGGTTAGAGCCATAGAAGGATACTAAAAGGAGTAGATAAAAATTTAAGGAGAAAGAAGATATTTGCATAGCCTTGAAAATATTTTCCCCTGAATTTTTAAAAAATTATTGTGGTAGATTTTAGCATAAGTCTACAAACTCTTTGGTACACTTTTTTCAAGAATTGAGTTTGATTCCCTTCTTCTCGTGTATGGGCTATAATATAATTACTAATAAAATAGTAACTTGGCAGTTACCCCCTTAACCAAGTGATCAAATTCAACATCAACAGTAATCTCTTTATACCAAGTAACACCTCTTATAAAGTGATGAGAAAGGTACTTTATCACTGCGGTATTCTTCCTGAAGATCTGTAAACTTGGTATCATGAAATTAAAAAAAAAAATTGAAGAATGCTTTACAAATAGCTAACCAGTGATATTCAAATGTGACAAGATCATGAAATACAAGATAAGATTGAGGAATTTCAAAAAATTAAAAGAGAACAGGATAAATGATAACTAACTGGAATGTAGTACCTCAAATTAGATCCTGGAAAGGAAAATAAAAATTATTAGGCTGTATTGTAAGCTGTCTTACATAATTTATTTTATAGCAAATTCATTATAATCATACACTGTGCCCAGTTTATGCAATGTATTTTCCAAATTCTTGTTCATATAAATTTTGAAAAGGCTCTATTAAAAATGTTAAACTGGATTCTTTACCATAGGACTTTGTAGAATTTTTAATATACCAGTGTGCTCTATGAATCTTAAACAGTATAAACAGTATAAAGTTTTCCTAATGTCTGACCATAGGTCAATATTGCATTGAAGATCTCATAGGATTTGTGTAGGAAAAAACCAACACAAACTTTCCTTTAAATGACACAGTTATACCCTTATTGCCTTAGAGTGATATTAGCACCCTTTCTATTTTAATATTTGTTAAGTTTTAATATGTTCCAGTTATATACTAAGTGTTTTATATACATTATGTCATATAATATTCAAAACAACCCTGTGAAATAATTGCCCACGTAAGAATTTATTCCCTGAAATGCAGTCAAATGTGTTTAAGGGCCTATGATGATAATAAACCTTTGCCCATCTAACTACGAACCCAAAGTCTTTAACCACTAAGCTAGACTGCTTGCCTGAACTAATGTGGTGCTGTTCCTAAATAAGACAGAGTAATTAGCCATATATTTTGTTAGAGACTTTAATACTCATTTAGGAATTTCCATGGAGCCATGTTCTATTACCTCTTAAACTACTCTTTTATAGTAACCTCTAGAAATATTTCTAACTCTTAGATTTGTAGACTATTACACATGGATATCAGCAAATGGTCAATACTGAAATCAGACTGATTATATTCTGTGCAGCTAAACATGGAGAAGATCTATACAGTCAGCAAAAAAAGACCTGGAGCTGATTGTGGCTCAGATCATGAACTCCTTAATGTCAAATTCAGACTTAAATTGAAGAAAGTAGGGAAAATCACTAGACCATTCAGGTATGACCTAAGTCAAATCCCTTACGACTATACAGTGGAAGTGACAAATGGATTCAAGGGATTAGGTCTGATAGAGAGAGTGCCTGAAGAACTATGGACAGAGGTTTGTGACATTGTATAGGACACAGTGATCAAGACCATCCACCCAAAAAAAAAAAAAAAAAAAAAAAAAAAGAAATGTAAAAAGGTAAAATGGTTGTCTGAGGAGGCCTTACAAATAGCTGAGAAAAGAAGAGAAGCTAAAGGCAAAGGAGAAAAGGAAAGATATACTCATTTGAATAAAGAGTTCCAAAGAATAGCAAGGAGAGATAAAAAAGCCTTCTTCAGTGATCAATGCAAAGAAAATGGGCAAAACAACAGAATGGGAAAGACTGGAGATCTCTTTGAGAAACTTTCATGGGAAAGTTTCATGCAAAGATGGGCACAATAAAGGACAGAAATGGGATGGACTTAACAGAAGCAGAAGATATTAAGAAGAGGTGGCAAGAATACACAGAAGAACCATACAAAAAAGATATTCATGACACAGATAATCGCAATGGTGTGATCACTCACCTAGAGCCAGACATCGTAGAATGCTAAGTCAAGTGGGCCTTAGGAAGCTTCACTATGAACAAAGTTAGTGGAGGCGATAGAATCCCAGTTGAGTGATTTCAAATCCTAAAAGATGATGCTGTGAAAGTGCTGCACTCAATATGCCAGCAAATTTGGAAAACTCAGCAGTGGTCACAGGACAGGAAAGGTCAGTTTTCATTATAATCCCAAAGAAAGGCAATGCCAAAGAATGTTCAAACTACTGCACAGTTGCACTCATCTCACATGCAAGAAAAGAAATGCTCAAAATTCTCCAAGCTAGGCTTCAATAGTATATGAACCGTGAACTTTCAGGTGTTCAAGCTGCATTTAGAAAAGGCAGAGGAACCAGAGATCAAATTGCCAACATCCGTTGCATCATTGAAAAAGCATGAGAGTTCCAGAAAAACATCTACTTCTGCTTTATTGATTATGCCAATGTCTTTGACTGTGTGGATCACAACAAACTATGGAAAATTCTTAAAGAGATGGAAATACCAGACCACTTGACCTTCCTCCTGAGAAATCTGTATGTAGGTCAAAATGCAACAGTTAGAACTGGACATGAAACAACAAACTGGTTCCCAATCCAGAATGGAGTACATCAAGCTTGTATATTGTCACCCTACTTATTGAACTTGTATGCAAAGTATATCATGTGAAATGCCAGGCTGGATGAAGCACAAGCTGGAATCAAGATTGCCAGGAGAAATATCAATAACCTCAGATATGCAGATGACACCACCCTTATGGCAGAAATCAAAGAAAAACTAAAAAGCCTCTTGATGAAAGTGAAAGAAGAGAGTGAAAAAGTTGGCTTAAAGCTCAAAATTCAGAAAACTAAGGTCATAGCACCCAGTCCCATCGCTTCATGGCAAATAGATGTGAAAACAATGGAAACAGTGACAGACTTTATGTTTTGGGGCTCCAAAATCACTGCAGATGGTGACTGCAGCCATGAAATTAAAAGACACTTGCTCCTTGGAAGAGAACCTATGACTAACTTAGCATATTAAAAAGGAGAGACTTTACTTTTCCAACACATGTCTGTCTAGTCAAAGCTATGGTTTCTCCAGTAGTCATGTATGGATGTGAGATTTGGATTATAAAGAAAGCTGAGTGCAGAAGAATTGATGCTTTGAACTGTGGTGTTGGAGAAGACTCTTGAGAGTCCCTTGGACTGCAAGGCGATCCAACCAGTCAATCCTAAAGGAAATCATTCCTGAATATTCATTGGAAGGACTAATACTGAGGCTGAAACTCCAGTACTTTGGCCACCTGTTGGGAAGACCTGACTCATTGGAAAAGGCCCTGATACTGGGAAAGATTAAAGGAGGCAGGAGAAGGGGAAGACAGAGGATGAGATGGTAGGATGACATCATCGACTGGATGGACATGAGTTTGAGTAAGCTCTGGGAGTTGGTGATGGATAGGGAAGTTTGGTGTGCTCAGTCCATGGGGTTGCAAAGAGTCGGACATGACTGAGCAACTGAACTGAGCTGATCTAGAATACAGACATTACTATATTTAAAAAAGCTGTTTATAAAAATAATTCTTACACATTTGTTTTGTTCTTTCTGTTTAGTCACTGAATCATGTCCAACTTTTTGCAATCCCATGGACCAGACTTTCTAGGCAAGAATAGTGGAGTGGGTTACCATTTCCTTCTCCAGCATATCTTCCTGACCCAAGGATTGAATATGCATCTCTTGTATTGTCAGGCATTGGCAAGAGGATTTTTTACCATCTGAGCCACCGGGAAAGCCTACATATTTGTCTTAAGTCAATAGAGCAATTGATGAACTGGAGATATCTGTTACAAATTCTTAAGCAAGTGTCATTGATGATTAATTTGGTATAAATTTAAAGCCCTCATATTTCTCTGAAACAAATACAAGTGTACTTACACTTTTTCCAAGCATGAGAAAACTGGAACACAAAAAACTGAAGCCTCTAATATATGAAATATACTCTAATGTATTGAAAGCTACCAAAGTTGATAAATATCAACATTGGAAAATTATCTAGTTTTTTTTTTTTTCTGTCAGTTTGTAACACCAGCAGTTAGAATAGCATATGGTAATATTAAGTATTTAGTATAGTTGAATGAATGAATGAATGCATTAATTCAGAAGTACCCCCAAAGAACTCCTAATTAATTAAAATATTTCATCCCAAATCCCTCATGCCCAAGTATATTTTAAATAAGTAATTTTTCTTGGTTTCTATTTCATTTTTGTTGTTGGGACTGAAGGGTGTAGATAAGAATATTCCTTCCCCTCACTCAGTATTATAGAACTGAAAGGGTTCTTGAAGATAATTTTTCTAAGCATCTCACCTTAAAAAAAGTAAAGCCCAGGTTTGTTAAGAAGTAAATTGACATCCTGGAGATTATACAGGGAATCACCACATTTCTTCTGAGAATGTTTTATTTAACATTCTGCCCACCTTCAAATGTTCATCTAAGCGCTTCTTCTTTGTCCTTTCAAAAGAGTGCATGCATATTTCTAACTCTGTACTAACTTTTGATAAGTTTATTGAATATAAAATTCATTTACTTGATTATAAATATTTTGAAAATAGAGTTTCTTTAGACTCACATTTGCATGCACAAATATACACACACATGCACAAATACACACACATGCACAAAGCTTGTGCTTGGTACATTTCAACAAATGTTTATTACCTGAACAAAATTATTAAGTGAAAGACTAGGGGCTAAACCTAGGTTTTATGATATGTGCTGGGGAAACGCAACCTCACATTCAGGCTTTTGACTTCCACTTCGTCTCATAAGAATGGGCCTTGGCCCTGGAATACTTCCTAAGAGATAAGTTGTCACAGCTTATGCTGGACTTATCACCTTGTGTGGGAATATCATTTCCTGGTTCATACTCAAGGTGTGTTCCATTGTTAGGTTTAACTATGTGTACCATATGGCACCTGGCCAATCCCTCTGCTGTATCTGTCCCATTTTGGAAGGGGACAGAGTCTTTCTGCTGTAGCATGAAGTGGATTCACACAAGCTAATTGCCCTATGTCTGCTACTGAGAGGGACTCACTGGTCATGGGAGACTATGTCCACTACTGAAGTTGATCTTCTTCTGCCTCTTCTCTGTGTGAGTAAACCATTTTCCCACCCAGTGTTTGGTTGTGTTATTTTCCTTGGTAATGCTGATATCAAGACGCAGTTGGCAGAAGTGCTCAGACTTCTACTCCTGACAATAGGCAACAGAGATTACTTGCTTGACAATACGATTCTTTCCACAATATTATCTTGCCACTTCCCTAATTTCATTTTTAAGTCTATTTGAAAATAAAACTGCATAACTTATGTGGAAATTGGTTTTCTACTGAAATAGGTTTGTCTGCTTCAGACTCTTCAAGATGCTGTAATATATCCAAAAGTAAAATATAAAAACTAAGAGAAACCCTTTGAAGAAGAATGGGTTTTTAAAATTCCCAGGGTCAAGGGAAGGATATGAAATGTCCAAAATACTGAAATGTACAAGACAGACAACTGAGTGGTTGCTTAGAACTTGGAAGGGAGGAGATGAAGAGTAACTATTAATGGGTTGGAGGTTTCTTTTTGTGATGAGAAAAATATCCTAAAATCAGTTAATGGTGATGGTCATACAAATCTGTGATTATTCTAAAAACCATTGAATTATACACTTTAAAAAGGTAAACTTTATGGTCTATAAATATCAAAATATAACTTTAAAAAATGCCCACCCCCAGTGGAAGGAAATGATCCATAGGAAAACAGGTGTAAATTACAATTAATATGCTTTATACCAGAAAGGTAAGATATTACCTACTCTGTACTTTTAAGAATGTATACAGAATTAATGAAAAATAATTATAGCATAATCATATTTGGACCCAATTTCAGCTATAATACTTACTTGCTGTGTGACCAAGTTACTTAACTGCTTTCAGCTTTCATCCCCCTCATGTGGGGCTATTAACAGTGCCTAATTCACAGGGTTGTTATAAGCATTAAATATAATGTCACATATTAGTCACTTTTGTTTTACAGTATTTGCAGTTCCAAACTATTGTCTATAATTCTACCTGCATGATCATTTTTGCTTTTCTTTTCTGACTATGAAAAATTTGCATATTTCAACTCTAGACTTTAATCTTTAGTCCCACAGACATTTTCATTTTTGTTCCTCTTCCTTTAATGTGGGAAAGTTACACATAAATGCCTTCATTCTGCTACATCTTGCATGCATTAGGAATGAAAGTCCTCAAGGTAAACTTACAGTATTTGAATCCCATCTCTAACATTATTAACTGTGACCTTTGGTAAATCTATTGTTTTACTTTTTTCATCTGTAAAGCAGAGAAAAAAATATTAGCATCATAGACTATATATTTTTGTATATATGATGCTAAAGATAGTACTTGATAAATAACAAGTTCATAATAAATGTTTATATTAGCAATAATTAAGAGTGTATTACTTTCTATAAAAATCTTCAGCTCATGTATCCATAAACATTCCGATGTAACTTGTATTTTATACTAAAGTCTTGTTCACCCTTTCCACCAGCCAGTTTCATCATCTACTTTATCCCTACGTATATTAGATAGCCCTTTGTGTACTGTATAACCCTTTCCTTCTCATACTAATTTCTTTATCATGACTTAAGTGCCTTGACAAAGTCCCATCCTCATAGTTTGAGTTCATTCAGTGTCTGATTCATGGATAATCAGAGGATTACCACTGAGATCACTGACTATTCTAGAGTAAATCATAAATTATGTCTGTTAAGCTTCTTGGATACAAAGGTTCAGAATAGGCAACAGGGATTCTCTACAATATATCCAGAATAAGTAACATGATCTCCATAATATCTAAGTATTCTTGATTTTTAGCAGAAAATAATTCAGAAATATCTGTGTTATCTTTGCAGTTAACCTCCTCAGGAACAAATAATTGAGAAACTTTGAAAAGTCAACTTTTTTTCTTTGAAACATACAATGGATAGTTTCAAGTTTTCACAGATTGTTATAGAAAGTTCTGTGTTGCAGTCAAATTAAGGCAATATTTTGGTTAAGTATTATAATAAATTATAGCTGTTCAGAGAAATTCAGTTGCTAGTTTTTTGTTACTGGCAGTGCCCTGGGTAAAGTTATGAAAGCTCACAACCATTACTGGCTGTAATAAACCAGCACCTCCATATATTAATGTAAATTTTCTCCCAAAATGTAAACTATTTTGAAACAGAATTGGTTATAATGGTATAATGAATTGGTATAATGTGGATTCTTTATTATTAATGACCTGATATATAGATTAAGCAGTAAATTACTGTTTGCCTTTGGAAAGTTTGAATATTGCTTTAAGGTCCTATAGGTTTCTCTTTACTTATTCAGCTTCACTTGTTCCTGAGTTTTAGTAATCTGGTATGCATCACTGTCACTTTTACATTAGTACTGAGCATTAATGCTAATTTAGTATATTGCCAAAATTATTAATGTTAGCTTCTGAACTGAGAATTAAACCTCATAAAGTCAGCTAACTGTGTAGAATATTTCAATATATCACTGTCAATGAATCATAAAGTCTCTAGTCCCTTTAGTGCATTGATTAGCTCAAGAAATAGAGATATTTTCATTTACATAATAGATGAAAATATGCCCCTACAATCCTCTTGAGCACCTCAGTTGAAATGTACAGTATTTTTCCTAACCAGCTGTTATCATCTCCTTAAGATGTTGTTATGTGATAAAATCTTCTAGTGTGTACTTGATATTTAGATATGTGTTGGTAGCTACAAACCTTGGAGATATCAAATGCTACTTTCTTTTGTAAAAATCAGAGATAATAAAAAATTTGGAATGTGACAGATACATATCTGTAGTTGTAGATACTTTTTTGCTGTATTTTTCATTTCTTTGATGTGTGATACATGATTTTTGCAGAAGATAACATAAAAAAGAATTATTATATTCATTTATAATTATATATTCTTGCAACAAATAAAGAATCATTTCCCTTGTTCTTAAAATGAAATTTAACATTAAATTTGATATCATATGTTGATAATATACTTGGTAACATGTGTTGATATTACTTTCATTTAAGCCATTTAAGATATGCCTTAAGCATTTACTTGTACTTTTTTGTACATTGAAGGAGGAAATGGCAACCTATTCCAATATTCTTTCCTGGAAAATTCCACTAGCAGAGGAGCCTGGTGGGCTACAGTCCATGGGGTCAATTGAGCACGGCTCGGTGGTGGCAGCATTTGTACATATTTCCATTTTAAAAGAAATGACAAACATGCTCCTAACTACCATAAACTTAAATTGTTGGGAAGTAAGGAGTGACTGAGGAGTAATTAGGTATTCTGAGGGTGAATTGTTTCTACTGGTTTAGAAAATTACATTGAACCTGTAACTTCAACATGCATTGTTTTTCTTTAAACTTTTGTCTATAGGAATAATTTTGTGCTATTTTTTTTTTTAGTTGTAAAACTCTAGCTTTTAATACAATTCAAAGATTAAGTGAAAGAAAAAATGTTTTCAAAGAAAAATCTACAGAACACCTCACCATACAAGATGGGTCATTCTTTAGGGATATCAATATGCCTTAATAAAACATGATATTTTACATAGGTTAAAATTCTAAGTTTAACAACAGGTATATGTATCCTTGGATGAAGCACAAGCTGAAATCAAGATTGCTGGGAGAAATATCAATAATCCCAGATATGCAGATAACAACACCCTTATGGCAGAAAGTGAAGAGGAACTAAAGAGCCTCTTGATGAAGGTGAAAGAGGAGAGTGAAGAGCTGGCTTAAAACTCAGCATAAAAAAACTAAGATCATGGCATCAAGTCCCATCATTTTATGGCAAATAGATGGGAAAACAATGGAAACAGTGAGAGACTTCATTTGGGGGGGAGGGGGGCTACAAAAATCACTGCAGATAGTGACTGCAGCCATGAAATTAAAAGACACTTGTTCCTTGGAACAAAAGCTATGACCAACATAGCTTATTAAAAAGATTCATCTTTTTATTACAAAGATCCGTCTAGTCAAAGCTATGGTTTTTCCAGTAGTCACGTGTGGATGTTAGAGTTGGACTATAAAGATGAGTGGCAAATAATTGATGCTTTTGAACTGTAGTATTGGAGAAGACTCTTAAGAGTCCATTCGACTGCAAGGAGATCCAACCAGTCAATCCTAAACGAAATCAGTCGTGAATATTCATTGGAAGAATTGATGCTGAAGCTGAAGCTCCAATACTTTGGCCACTTGGTGTGAAGAGCTGACTCATTGGAAATGACCTTGATCTTAGGAAAGATTGAAGACAGGAGGATAAAGGTATGGGAGAGAATGGCATGGTTGGATGGCATCACTGACTGGATGGACATGAGTTTGAGCAAGCTCCAGGAGTTGGTGATAGCCAGGGAAGCCTGGTGTGCTGCAGTCCATGGTTCACAAAGAGTAAGACATGACTGAATGACTGAACTGATACTTATCTTTCAAACATCAACTATTCCGTTATATTCTCATCTAAATATTCTTAGTAGATACTTACCTAGTTACTTTGGTGGGCACCACTAGATTTTGAGATAGAAGTTTCCTCTGTCATTATTCTGGTACCATGATTGATTTACTAAAATTGTTTTTAAAAGAGCAAAATGTCCTTTTAGAAAATGGAACCCCTCCTTTCTCCCCAGGGAATAGATTTTATAATCTACTCTGTAGTTTGCTTAAGGATTTCAATATGCTAGCTACATCCCGTAAGGGATCACTTACAATTTATAACCCTCAGAGTAACTACACCAACCTATTATTTGAGGAAAGCTGGGAAAGCAATCATTTTTTCCTGGGAAGGAAGACCCAAGTTTCATTATAAGTGTGCTACTATACTTAATTACACTAGGTCCTAATCTGGGGTTTACAAAAGGAAGGAGACAATGAAAAGTAAGCGAACAACAGCCAATAATGTTTTCAGAAGTGCTGAATGTTTTAAAATAGCAATAATCTCTTGACAGCATCCTTATCAGCAAAGATTTCCATCAGTATGGCAGGAATATAGTTGCTATCATCAAATAGAAAGCTGCACAGTCACTGAAATTTTTTAGAATGAAGCCCTGTGCACTGTTCCCAAGTGCTCTTGGTCACATGAATTGATTTTCACCACTGGGAATAGTGGAAATGCCAAAGAATGCCACACCTCTCCCGAATTAAATGGCCTGACAGTTATATCATATTGTAAAAGTCAAATACAAAATAATTTGATCTCCAGATTATTTTTATGTAGTAAATTTCATGATTTTATTTATTTTTTAAAGAGTTTATATCCAAGTGAATGTATTTTTTCCAGTTTTTTTGAGATATAATTTACATTCATCACTGTATAATTTTAAGGTATACAGCATGATTTGATTAACATATACTGTGAAGTAACTGCCACAGTAAGTTTAGTTAACAGCCATCATCTCATGTAGATACAAAAAAGAGAAAGAAAAAAGGTTTTCTTCATTGTGATGAGAACTCTTAGGGTCTACTTTTTAAAATAACTTTCAAATACCAAACAGCAGCATCAACTATACTCATCACATTGTATGTTATATACCTGGTACTTGTGTACCAAAAAAGTTAATCAATAGTCAATCTAATAAATAAAAAATATATATATTCAAACCAACCTGGATTATAACCTGGCAAACATCTTTCAGAAAGCTCTAAGATGTGTTCCAAAGAGGTAATGGGGTAAATCAGTATATATGTGATTTTAGAGAAGGAATACATGCATTCAAGTACATACCTTGGTAGAAGGTTACTGCTATTTGCAAGGTACAGATATCTTAGTTAATGGTTTTAGTACTTTTCTAAGTATAGGAAGATGCAAGAAACTGAGTTTATAAAATTTTCTTTTGAAAATATTTAAATATCTCATGGCCTGTTCTGCCTGTTTTCCCAGAGCACTGAATGCCTCATCCTGATCTTTCAGCAACTGGACTGGCTAATGACTTGATTCTTATAGAACTAGATGATGGGCAAAATTACTTATTTTAGAATCACTTACCTTATGGCCTTATTAATATTTCTACCAAGATTTGCAAGGCATTTCCTGATAAGTATGTTCATGGCACTGCTGCTGCTGCTAAGTCACTTCAGTTGTGTCTGACTCTGTGCGACCCCATGGATGGCAGCCCAGCTGCCTCCCCCGTCCCTGGGATTCTCCAGGCAAGAACACTGGAGTGGGTTTCCATTTCCTTCTCCAATAAATGAAAGTGAAAAGTGAAAGTGAAGATGCTCAGTCGTATCTGATTCTTAGCGACCCCACGGACTGCAGCCTACCAGACTCCTCCGTCCATCGGATTTTCCAGGTAAGAGTACTGGAGTGGGGTGCCATCACCTTCTCCAGTTCATGGCACTAGGAACATTCATTCCCAGGTCAAATGAGGCTTCCGTTGACAGACATTTGTATGCTATTATTGGACCAGGCCTATTAAGAGTAGCCAGAAACCTCTAGACTGCCTGTCTTATTAGTCTGTCATGGTCCACAGAATGGTGTGCTTTTTTTTTGCTTTTTCCCATATCTAGAGTTCAATTACTACAATCTTATCATTTCAGCTCAGTCCAGTCTCAGTCATCTCCGACTCTGTGGCTCCATGGACTGCAGCACGCCAGCCTTCCCTGTCCATCACCAACTCCTGGAGCTTGCACAAACTCATGTCCATGGAGTCAGTAATGCCATCCAACCATCTCATCCTCCGTCATCCCCTTCTCCTCTTGCCTTCAATCTTGCCCAGCATCAGAGTCTATTCTAATGAGTCCGTCCTTCACATCAGGTAGTCAAAGTATTGGAGTTTCAGCTTCAGCATCATTCAGAAATAGTCATTTCTTCCAATGAATATTCTGGACTGATTTCCTTAAGGACTGACTGGTTTGATCTCCTTGCAGTCCAAGGGACTCTCAAGAGTCTTCTCCAACACCACCTTTCAAAAGCATCAATTCTTCAGTGCTTAGCTTTCTTTATAGTAAAACTTTCACAGCCTAACATGAATACTAGAAAAACCATAGCTTTGACTAGATGGGCCACTGTCAACAAAGTAGTATCTGTGTTTTTTAATATGCTGTCTAGGTTGATCATAGCTTTTTTTTTTTTTTTTTCAAGGAGCAAGCGTCATTTAACTTCATGGCTGCAGTCATCATCTGCAGTGAATTTGGAGCCCAAAAACATAGAGTCTGTCACTGTTTCCACTGTTTTCCCATCTATTTGCCATGAAGATCATGGATGCCATAATCTTACTTTTCTGAATGTTGAATTTTAAGCCAACTTTTTCACTCTCCTCTTTCACTTTCATCAAGAGGCTTTTTAGTGCCTCTTCACTTTCTGCCATAAGGGTGGTGTCATCTGCATATCTAAGGTTATTGATATTTCTCCTGGCAATCTTGATTCCAGCTTGTGTTTCATTCAGCCTGACATTTCGCATGATGTACTCTGCATATAAGCTAAATAAGCAGGGTGACAATATATAGCCTCGACATACTCCTTTCCCAATTTGGAAACAGTCTGTTTTTCCATGTCCGGTTCTAACTGTGTCTATTTGACATGCATGTGAATTTCTCACGAGACAGGTAAAGTGGTCTGGTATTCCCATCTCTTTAAGGATTTTCCATAGTTTGTTGTGATTCACACAGTCAAAGGCTTTGACATAGTCAATAAAGCAGAGGTAGATATTTTGATGGAATTCTCTTGCTTTTTATAGGATCCAACGGATGTTGGCAATTTGATCTCTGATTCCTCTGCCTTTTCTAAATCGAGTTTGAACATCTGGAAATTCATGATTCAAGTACTGTTGAAGCTTGGCTTGGAGAATTTTGAGCATTATTTTGTTAGTGTGTGAGGTGAGTGCAATTGTGCGGTAGTTTGAATGTTCTTTGGCATTGCCCTTCTTTGGGATTGGAATGAAAACTGACCTTTTCCAGTCCTGAGTTTTCCACTCAGGAAAACCATTGCTGAGTTTTCCAAATTTGGTGGTGTATTTGGTGGCACTTTCACAGCATCATCTTTTAGGATTTGAAATAGCTCAACTGGAATTCCATCACTTCCACTAGCTTTGTTCATAGAGATGCTTCCTAAGGCCCACTTGACTTTGCATTCTAGGATGTCTGACTCTAGGTGAGTGATCACACCATCATGGTTATCTGGGTAATAAATATTTTTAATAGTTCTTCTCTGTGTTCTTGCCACCTCTTCTTAATATCTTCTGCTTCTGTTAAGTCCATCCCATTTCTGTCCTTTATTGTGCCCATCTTTGCATGAAATTTTCCCTTGGTATCTCTAATTTTCTCAAAGAGATCTCCAGTCTTTCCCATTCTGTTGTTTTGCTCTATTTCTTTGCATTGATCACTGAGGAAGTCTTTCTTATCTCTCCTCACTATTCTTTGGGACTCTGCATTCAGATAGTTATATCTTTCCTTTTCTCCTTTGCCTTTAGCTTCTCTTCTTTTGTCAGCTATTTGTAAAACCTCCTCAGACAAACATTTTGTATTTTTGCATTTCTTTTTCTTGGAAACAGATGCCATAATCTTAGTGTTTTGAATGTTGAGTTTTAAGATGACTTTTTTACTCTCCTCTTTCAGTTTCAACAAGACGCTCTTTAGTTCTTCTTCACTTTCTGCCCCAAGGGTGGTGTCATCTGAGTATCTGAGATTATTGATATTTCTCCTGGAAATCTTGATTCCATCCAGCCCAGCATTTCACATGATGTTCCGAACTGTATATTTGGTCATTAGTTTCAAGTCACCTAATCATCATTATTTTTTCCTGAGTCTCAGTTGCCAGTTGGTAATGCAAGAAACAATAATCTTATAGAGAAGACAAAACAAGTAACATGTCTAGTCACATTAATAGGGTCAAAAGTAAGTATTTAACCTAAGAACTTCAATTAGGAGTGACTCAATATTTTCCCGGTATCTGATCTGATCATTCTCTTCTGATCCAATAGCTATCTGTAAGGGAAATTATATATTGGCATTGTACATAAAGTTCACCAAAGATGTCTGCACATACAAAGTGAGT
Source organism: Bubalus bubalis (assembly GCF_019923935.1). NCBI lineage: Eukaryota > Metazoa > Chordata > Mammalia > Artiodactyla > Bovidae > Bubalus > Bubalus bubalis. Next base: position 102,930,420 of record NC_059181.1, on the reverse strand, counting down.
GATGGTTCATCATGACCACTTACAGGATTGAGAAAGGGTTCAGGATGGGGAACACATGTATACCTGTGGTGGATTCATTTTGATATTTGGCAAAACTAACACAATTATGTAAAGTTTAAAAATAAAATAAAATTAAAAAAAATGTTATCTTGTAAGGAGTTACATGGCTGATGCCAAAAGAAGAGAAACTAATCTTTATGGTAGAGCAGAAATATTTCTGCCACTAAGGAGGTCATATTAACACATAATGTAGATGTGCAGAGCACACTAGAGTGGAGGAAGGAGGCCCAAATAGGGAGAGAAAAAAAATGTTTAAATTTTCTTGTTTTCCCTCAAATATGAATTTTTGTTTCATCATAGATATTTGTCTTACAACTGTAAGTTTGTATATTCTGACTACCTTCATCCAACTCCCCTCTCCCCACATCTAGTAACCACAAGTCTCATTTCTTTTTCTATGAGGGTTTTTTTTTTTTATTATCCCACATAAGTGATATAAGATGGTGTTTGTCTTTCTCTACCCAAATTATTTCACTTAGCAAAATGCCCTCAAAGTCCATCCATTCATGTTGTTGCAAATGGAAGTATTTCCTTCTTTTATGGTTGAATAATATTCCAATGTGTAAATGTGCCACATGTTTAATATTCATATGCCAATGGCCACTTAGTATTCCCACATATCTTGGATATTGTAAACAAACTTGGTATGTGGTGCTCTGTGATGACCTAGTGGAGTAGGATAGGGAGGGTGGGAAGGAGGCTTAAAAGGGAGATGATATGTGTACACTTATATCTGACTTACATTGCTGTATAGCAGAAATCAGCACAACATTGTAAACCAACTATCCTCCAATTTAAAATAATAATAATAATACAGATCCAACACATGGGTGGGAAAAAGGCAACACAATTTAGAAATAGGCAATTTCTAAATGAATATTAGACTGGAGAAGATACACAAATGGCCAGTAAATACAAGAAAGGATGTTCAAAATCATTAGATATGATGGAAATGCATATTAAAACTACAGTGACATAACACTTCACACCTTAACAGAATGCCTATAATCAAGAAAAAGATGATGGCAAGTGTTGGTGAGGATGTGGAGAAATTGGAAACATCATGCATTGTTGGAAGGATTGCAAACAAAATACACACAGCTTTGAAAACCAATCTGGCAGTTCCTCAGTTATCATAGCTATCATATGACCCAGAAATTCTTCTCCTAGACATATACTCAACTGAATCCAGAGTTCCAAAGAATAGCAAGGAGAAATAAGAAAGACTTCATCAAAGATAAATGAAAAGAAATAGAGGAAAACTATAGAATGGGAAAGACTAGAGATCTCTTCAAGAAAATCAGAGATAGCAAGGGAACATTTCATGCAAAGATGAGCACAATAAAGGACAGATTTCAGGTGGACCTAACAGAAGCAGAAGATATTAAGAAGAGGTGACAAGAATACATAGAAGAACTGTACAAAAAAAAGATATTCATGACACAGATAACAATGATAGTGTGATCGCCGACCTAGAACCTGCCATCCTAGAAAGTGAAGTCAAGTGGGCCATAGGAAGCATCACTATGAACAAAGCTAGTGGAGGCGATAGAATTCCAGATGAGTTATTTCAAATCCTAAAAGATGATGCTGTGAAAGTGCTGCACTCAATATGCCAGCAAATTTGGAAAATTCAGCAGTGGCCACAGGACTGGAAAAGGTCAGTTTTCATTCCAATCCCAAAGAAAGACAATGCCAAACAATGTTCAAACTACTGCACTCTTGCATTCATCTCACACGCTAGCAAAGTAATGCTAAAAATTCTCCAAGACAGGCTTCAGCAATACGTGAACCATGAACTTCCAGATGTTCAAGCTGGATTTAGAAAAGGCAGAAGAAGAGATCAAACTGGCAACATGCACTGGATCATCGATAGTACAAGATACTTTGAGAAAAACACCTACTTTTGCCTTATTGGCTATGCCAAAGCCTTTGACTGTGTGGATCACAACAAACTATGGAAAATTCTTAAAGAGATGGGAATACCAGACCAGCTGACTTGCCTCCTGCGAAATCTGTATGGTAGTCAAGAAGCAATAGTTAGAACTGGACATGGAACAACAGACTGGTTCCAAATCAAGAAGAGAGTACGTCAAGGCTATATATTGTCACCCTACTAATTTACGTTATATGCAGAGTACATCATGAGAAATGCTGGGCTGGATGAAGCACAAGCGAGAAGCAAGCTTACCATGAGAAATATCAATAACTTCTGATATGCAGATGACACCACCCTTATGGCAGAAAGTGAAGAGGAACTAAAAAGCCTCTTGATGAAAGTGAAAGAGGAAAGTGAAAATGTTGGCTTAAAATAACATTCAGAAAATTAACATCATGGCATCCAGTCCCATCACTTCATGGCAAATAGATGGGGAAATAATGAAAACAGTGACAGACTTTATATTTTGTGGCTCCAAAATCACTGCCGATGGTGACTGCCGCCATGAAATTAAAAGGTGCTTGCTCCTTGGAAGAAAAGCTATGACCAACCTAGATACCATATTAAAAAGCAGACATTACTTTACCAACAAAGGTACATCTAGTCAAAGCTATGGTTATTCCGGTAGTCATGTATGGATTTGAGAGTTGGAGTATAAAGAGCTGAGTGCCAAAGAATTCATGCTTTTGAACTGTGGTGTTGGAGAAGACTCTTTAGAGTTCCATGGACAGTAAGGAGATCCAACCAGTCCATCCTAAAAGAAAAAAGTCCTGAATATTCATTGGAAGGACTGATGCTGAAGCTGAAGCTCCAAAACTTTGGCCACCTGATGCGAACAACTGACTCATCGGAAAGGGCCCTGATGCTGGAAAAGATTGAAAATGGGAGAAGGGGACAACAGAGAATGAGATGGTTGGATGGCATCACCAACTCGATAGACATGAGTCTGAATAAGCCACAGGCGTTGATGTTGGACAGGGAGGCTTGACATACTGCAGTCCATGGGGTCACAAAGAGTCAGACATGACTGAGCAACAGATCAAATCAGATCAGTTGCTCAGTCATGTCTGACTCTTCGCGACCCCATGAACCACAGCACGCCAGGCCTCCCTGTCCATCACCGACTCCCAGAGTTCACTCAAATTCATGTCCATCGAGTCAGTGATGCCATCCAGCCATCTCATCCTCTGTCATCCCCTTCTCCTTTTGCTCCCAATCCTCCCAGCATCAGAGTCTTTTACACTGAGTCAACTCTTTGCATGAGGTGGCAAAAGTACTGGAGTTTCAGCTTTAGCATCATTCCTTCCAAAGAAATCCCAGGACTGATTTCCTTTAGCATGGTCTGGTTGGATCTCCTTACAGTCCAAGGAGAGTTGGATCTCCTTGCGGTCCAAGCAAGGAGATCTGCTCCAAAACCACAGTTCAAAAGCATCAATTCTTTGGTGCTCAGCCTTCTTCACAGTCCAACTCTCACATCCATACATGACCACAGGAAAAACCATTCCCTTGTCTAGACGAACCTTTGTTGGGAAAGTAATGTCTCTGCTTTTGAATATGCTATCTAGGTTGGTCAAAACTTTCCTTCCAAGGAGTAAGAGTCTTTTAATTTCATAGCAGCAGTCAGCATCTGCAGTGATTTTGGAGCCCAGAAAAATGAAGTCTGACTGTTTCCACTGTTTCCCCAACTATTTCCCATGAAGTGATGGGACAGGATGCCATGATCTTCGTTTTCTAAATGTTGGGATTTAAGCCAATTTTTACACTCTCCATTTCACCTTCATCAAGAGGCTTTTTAGTTCCTCTTCACTTTCTGCCATAAGGGTGGTGTCATCTGCATATCTGAGGTTATTGATATTTCTCCGGGAAATCTTGATTGCAGCTTGTGTTTCTTCTAGTCCAGCGTTTCTCATGATGTATTCTGCATATAAGTTAAATAAACAGGGTGACAATATACAGCCTTGATGTACTCCTTTTCCTATTTGGAACCAGTCTGTTGTTCCATGTCCATTTCTAACTGTTGCTTCCTTACCTGCATACAGATTTCTTAAGAGGCAGGTCAGGTGGTCTGGTATTCCCATCTCTTTCACAATTTCCCACAGTTTATTGTGATCCACACAGTCAAAGGCTTTGGCATAGTCAATAAAGCAGAAATAGATGTTTTTCTGGAACTCTCTTGCTTTGTCGATGATCCAGTGGATGTTGCCAATTTGATCTCTGGTTCCTCTGCCTTTTCTAAAACCAGCTTGAACATCAGCAAGTTCACTACTCACATATTGCTGAAGCCTGGCTTGGAGAATTTTGACCATTACTTTACTAGCATGTGAGATGAGTGCAATTGTGCAGTAGTTTGAGCATTCTTTGGCATTGCCTTTCTTTGGGATTGGAATGAAAACAGATATTTTCCAGTCTTGTGGCCACTGCTGAGTTTTCCAAATGTGCTGGCATATTGAGTGCAGCACTTTCACAGCATCATCTTTCAGGATTTGGAATAGCTCAACTGGAATTCCATCACCTCCACTAGCTTTGTTCGTAGTGATGCTTTCTAAGGCCCACTTGACTTCACATTCCAGGATGTCTGGCTCTAGGTCAGTGATCACAGCATCGTGATCATCTGGGTCGTGAAGATCTTTTTTGTACAGTTCTGTGTATTCTTGCCATCTCGTATTAATATCTTCTGCTTCTGTTTGGTCCATACCATTTCTGTCCTTTATCGAGCCCATCTTTGCATGAAATGTTCCCTCGGTATCTCTAATTTTCTTGAAGAGATCCCTAGTCTTTCCCATTCTGTTGTTTTCCTCTGTTTCTTTGCACTGATCACTGAAGAAGGCTTTCTTATCTCTTCTTGCTATTCTTTGGAACTCTGCATTCAGATGCTTATATCTTTCCTTTTCTCTTTGCTTTTCACTTCTCTTCTTCTCACAGCTATTTGTAAGGCCTCCCCAGACAGCCATTTTGCTTTTTTTATATTTCTTTTCCATTGGGATGGCCTTGATTCCTGTCTCCTGTACAATGTCATGAACCTCATTCCATAGCTCATCAGGCATTCTATCTATCAGATCTAGGCCCTTAAATCTATTTCTCACTTCCACTTTATAATCATAAGGGATTTGATTTAGGTCATACCTGAATGGTCTAGTGGTTTTCCATACTTTCTTCAATTTAAGTCTTAATTTGGCAATAAGGATTTCATGGTCTGAGCCACAGTCAGCTCCTGGTCTTGTTTTTGTTGACTGTATAGAGCTTCTTCATCTTTGGCTGCAAAGAATATAATCAATCTGATTTCAGTGTTGACCATCTGGTGATGCCCATGTATAGAGTCTTTTCTTGTGTTGTTGGAAGAGGGTGTTTGTTATGACCAGTGCATTTTCTTGGCAAAACTCTTTAGTCTTTGCCCTGCTTCATTCCATATTCCAAGGCCAAATGTGCCTGTTACTCCAGGTGTTTCTTGACTTCCTACTTTTGCATTCCAGTCCCCTATAATGAAAAGGACATCTTTTTTGGGTGTTAGTTCTGAAAGGTCTTGTAGGTCTTCATAGAACCATTCAACTTCAGCTTCTGCTGCATTAGTGGTTGGGACATAGAGTTGCATTACTGTGATATTGAATGGTTTGCCTTGGAAATGACAGAGATCATTCTGTCATTTTTGAGATTGCATCCAAGTACTGCATTTCGGACTCTTTTGTTGACCATGATGGCTACTCCATTTGTTCTCAGGGATTCCTGCCCGCAGTAGTAGATATAATGGTCATCTGAGTTAAATTCACCCATTCCAGTCCATTTCAGTTCGCTGATTCCTAGAATGTCAACATTCACTGTTGCCATCTCTTGTTTGACCACTTCCAATTTGCCTTGATTCATGAACCTAACATTCCAGGTTCCTATGCAATATTGCTCTTTACAGCATCGGACCTTGCTTCTATCACTAGTCACATCCACAGCTGGGTATTCTTTTTGCTGTGGCTCCATCCCTTCATTCTTTCCGGAGTTATTTCTCCACTGATCTCCAGTAGCATATTGGGCACCTACTGACCTGGGGAGTTTCTCTTTCAGTATCCTATCCTTTTGCCTTTTCATACTGTTCATGGGGTTCTCAAGGCAAGAATACTGAAGTGGTTTGCCATTCCCTTCTCCAGTGGACCACATTCTGTCAGATCTCTCCACCATGACCCGCCCAACTTGGATTGCCCCACGGGCATGGCTTAGTTTCATTGAGTTAGACAAGGCTGTGGTCCTAGTGTGATTAGATTGACTAGTTTTCTGTGTGTATGGTTTCAATGTGTCTGCCCTCTGATGCCCTCTTGCAACACCTACCATCTTACTTGGGTTTCTCTTACCTTGGGCATGGGGTATCTCTTCACGGCTGCTCCAGCAAAGCACAGCCAATGCTCCTTACCTTGGACGAGGGATATCAGCTGAACTGACTGAGACATATATCCAAGAAAAATTAAGACACATGTTCACCCAAAAACTTCATGAATATTCATGGCAACATTATTTATAATAGCCAAAAAAGGGGAAACGACCCAATTGTCCATCAAATGATGAATGAATACACAAACTGTGGAATGGAACAGCATTGAAATTGTAAAATTCCAGACAATTGAATATTATTTGGCAGTGAAAAGGATACAAGCAGCAACATGAATGAACTATGAAAACATTATGTTAAGTGAAAGAAGCCAGTTATAAAAGACCAGATATTATATGATTCCACTTATGTTAAATATCCAAAGTAGAACTTTCTGTCCAGAGACAGAATGTTTGTTAATAGAAGTTGCCTAAGGACAGAGTGGTTGGGAGTGACAGTCAAATCTTTGTGGTTTCTTTTTGGTGTGATGAAAATATTCTAAAATTGAATGTGATGATAGTTACATAGCTCTGTGATTACACTGAAACTGTTCAGTGGTACACTAAATGGGTGAATTGTGTGGTTTTTAAATTATGTCTCAAAATAGCTGCAACCAAAAAAGAAAAAAATGTCACCATGAATATGGAGGTGAAGATATCTCTTCAACTTGGTGTTTTCCTTTTCTTTGGATATAGTTCCAGATGTAGAACTGTTGGATCATATGGTCGTTCTATTTTTAATTTTTTGAGGACTCTCCAAATTGTTTTACATAGTGGCTGCACTATTTATATTCACATCAACAGTATACAAGTGTTCCCTTTTTTCCACATCCTTGCCAGCATTCGTTATCTCTTGTTTTTTGATGATAGTCATTCTACCAAATGTGAGATAGTATCTATGACTTTGACCTGTGTTTCCCTGGTGATTAGTGATATTAAGCACCTTTTAATGTATTTGTTGACCATTTGTATATCTTCTTCGGTAAAATATCTATTCATGTCCTTTACTCATTTTAAATTGGATTGTGTGCTCAGTCACTCAGTCGTTTCTGACTCTGCAGCCCCATGGACTGCAGCCCACCAGGCTCCTCTGTCCATGGAATTTTATAGGGAAGAATACTGGAGTGGGTTGCCATTTTCTCCTCCAGGTGATCTTTCTGACCCAGGGATCAAATCCACAGCTCCTTCATTGTATGGTTTTATACATTTTTGGTATATGGCTTAAAAATATTTTTCCCATTCCATAGGTTGTCTTTTCACTTTGTTGATTATTTCTTTCATGTAAAAATGATTCTGCTGTCATGTTTACATACTCATCTCCAGAGAAATTGGCTCAGTATTAGCAGAAAAATACAGAACGTAGAAAATTTGGATGAAAATATTAAGATAATTCTGAGAATGAAGTAGATTTTAAGTTGAAGACAAAAATAAAATCCTTATATCTATGCAAATAGACATGGATATAATGGCATTATATATATATATATATATATATATATATATATATATAGTATCTCTATTTCAGAAGTGAAGAATCTTAGCCTCTGATAAAGTGACTAGTCCAAATGTATGCTGGTAGCAAATGATAAAGTGGTGTTAAAATGTAGTTTGATTCCTGATGCCTTCTCTTATCCATTATACTACAGTGCCTCACAAATGTAGGAAGACTTTCATTTGTTTAGTATTAAGAAAAGAAGTCAGGCAAATGAAGGAACAAAATGTGTCTAAAATGTGTGCTGCCTCTAGGCGGCAACATGTCAGCTTGCATTCCCATGAACAACTGCTCCAAAGTAATGACTGTTTGACAGGAATTGTTTCTCCACTAGGGGGTCAGTTATGTGAGAAGTTGAATATTTTAAAAGAGTTGAATTAATGGAACTAACATTTATTTAACCAATTTAAAAATACTTCCTTCTTTCTCCAAAATACACTTGCCATTTTTATTAGAATTGATTTAAACCATGAACAAAACTGGGGAAATTATTTCATGAATCAAAATTCAAGGACATGTTCTTTTTCTCTGTCTACTAGGTGACGTGATGATCAGTTGGGGCATTGCACAAATCTCAATTTTTCTATAAATGGCTCCTTGTTCCTCCTAGAGAGTTTTTGTGAATCTTTCCTTTTATCTGGAAGCGACTTCTTCATGCTTTCCATGCCAAATCATACAATGCACTGAAATCATATTTTCATGCTTACCTTATACTGTGCATTTCAAAGAGCTGGAATCAGGTGTGTATTCATCTCCCTACCTCTACTAATCAATAAAATTCCCAAAACATAGGAAGCACTTCAGATCAGATCAGATCAGTCACTCAGTCATGTCCAACTCTTTGCAACCCCATGAATTGCAGCACTCCAGGCCTCCCTGTCCATCACCAACCCCAGAGTTCACTCAGACTCACGTCCATCGAGTCAGTGATGACATCCAGCCATCTCATCCTCTGTCGTCCCCGTCTGCTCCTGCCCTCAATCCCTCCCAGCACCAAAGTCTTTTCCAATGAGTCAACTCTTTGCATGAGGTGGCCAAAGTACTGGAGTTTCAGCTTTAGCATCATTCCTTCCAAAGAAATCCCTGGGCTGATCTCCTTCAGAATGGACTGGTTGGATCTCCTTGCAGTCCAAGGGACTCTCAAGAGTCTACTCCAACACCACAGTTTAAAAGCGTCAATTCTTCGGCACTCAGCCTTCTTCACAGTCCAACACTCACATCCATACATGACCACAGGAAAAACCATAGCCTTGACTAGACGGACCTTTGTTGGGAAAGTAATGTCTCTGCTTTTGAATATGCTATCTAGGTTGGTCATAACTTTCCTTCCAAGGAGTAAGCGTCTTTTAATTTCATGGCTGCCGTCACCATCTGCAGTGATTTTGGAGCCCAGAAAAACAAAGTCTGACACTGTTTCCCCATCTATTTCCCATGAAGTGATGGGACTGGATGCCATGATCTTCGTTTTCTGAATGTTGAGCTTTAAGCCAACTTTTTCACTCTCCTCTTTCACTTTCATCAAGAGTCTTTTTAGTTCCTCTTCACTTTCTGCCATAAGGGTGGTGTCATCTGCATATCTGAGGTTATTGATATTTCTCCCAGCAGTCTTGATTCCAGCTTGTGTTTCTTCCAGTCCAGAGTTTCTCATGATGTACTCTGCATATAAGTTAAATAAGCAGGGTGACAATATACAGCCTTGAGGTACTCCTTTTCCTATGTGGAACCAGTCTGTTGTTCCATGTCCAATTCTAACTTTTGCTTCCTGACCTGCATACAAATTTCTCAAGAGGCAGATCAGGTGGTCTGGTATTCCCATCTCTTTCAGAATTTTCCACATTTTATTGTGATCCACACAGTCAAAGGCTTTGGCATAGTCAATAAAGCAGAAATAGATGTTTTTTTGGAACTCTCTTGCTTTTTCCATGATCCAGCGGATGTTGACAATTTGATCTCTGGGGAAGTTTATAGCAATACATAATCCTACATCAAGAAACAATTAAAACATAGAATAGATTGCCTAACTCTACATCTAAAACAACTGGAAAGAGAAGAACAAAACAATTTAGTAGAAGGAAAGAAATCATAAATATCTGAACAGAAATAAATGAAAAAGAAATGAAGGGAACAATAGTAAAGATTAATAAAACTAAAAGCTGGTTCTTTTAGAAGATAAACAAAATTGACAAACCCTTAGCCAGACTCATCAAGAGAAAAAAGAGAGAGAAATCAAATCAATAAAAATTAGAAATGAAAAAAGAAAGATTACAACAGACAATGCAGAAATACAAAGGATTATAATAGACTATTATGAACAACTATATGGAAATAAAATGGATAACCTGGAAGAAATGGACAGATTCTTAGAAAAGTTCAATCTTCCAGGACTGAACCAGGAAGAAATAGAAATTTTGAACAACCCAACTAAAAGCACTGAAATTGAAGCTGTGATCAACAGTCTCCCAAAAAACAAAATCCCAGGACCAGATGGCTTCACAGGAGAATTCTGTCAAACATTTAGGGAAATGCTAATGCCTATCCTTCTAAAACTCTTTCAAAAAACTGCAGAGGTAGGAACACTTCCAAACTCATTCTATGAGGCCACCATCACGCTGATACCAAAACCAGACAAAGACAACACAAAAAAAGAAAACTACTGGCCAATATCACTGATGAACATAGATGCAAAAATCCTCAACAAAATTTTAGCACACAGAACTCAGGAACACATCAAAAAGCTCACACACCATGATAAAGTTGGGTTTATTCCAGGAATGCAAGGATTCTTCAATGTACACAAATCAATCAATGTGATACACCAGATATTAACAAATTGAAAGATATGATAATCTCAATAGGTGCAGCAAAAGCCTTTGACAAAATTCAGCACTGATTTGTTATTAAAACTCTTCAAAATAAAAAAGGAGGGAGGCATTCAAGGAACCTACTATTTGTTGTTAAAACTCTTCCAAAAAAAAGGGGGGGGGGGAATTCAAGGAACCTACCTCAACATAGTAAAGGCCATATATGATAAGCCTACAGCAAACATTATTCTCAATGTTGAAAAACTGAAAGCATTCCCCCTAAGATCAGGAACAAGACAAGGGTGTCCATTTTTTCCACTACTATTCAACATAGTTCTGGAAGTCCTAGCTACAGTAATCAGAGAAGAAAAAGAAATAAGAGGAATCCACATCTAAAAAGAAGTAAAGCTCTCATTGTTTGCAGATGGCATGCTACTGTACATAGAAAACCCTAAAGATAGTATCAGAAAGTTACTAGAGCTAATCAGTAAATTCAGCAAAGTCACACAGTACAAAATCAATACACATAAACCATTTGCATTTCTATATGCAAATAATGAAAATTCTGAAAGAGAAATGAAGCAATCCATCCCATTCACCATTGCCACAAAAAGAATTAAATATCTAGGAATAAACTTACCTAAGGAGACAAAAGAACTGGACACAGAAAATTATGAGACACTAATGAAAGAAATCAAAGACAACATAAACAGATGGGGAGATATTCCATATTCCTGGGTAAGAAGAATCAATATTGTGAAAATGACTATACTACTAAAAGCAATCTACAGATTCAACGCGATCCCTATCAAATTACCAGTGGCATTTTTCCCAGAACTAGAACAAAAAATTTCACAGTTCATATGGAAACACAAAAGACCCTGAATAGTCAAAGCAATCTTGAGAAAGAAGAATGGAGCTTCCTGACTTCAGCTTATAGTACAAAGCTACAGTCATCAAGACAATAAGGTACTGGCACAAAAACAGAAGTATAGGCCAATGGAAAAAGATAGAAAGCCCAGAAATAAACCCATGCAACTATGGGTACTTTATTTTTTTGCAAAGGAGGAAAGAATATACAATGGAGCAAAGACAGCCTCTTCACTAAATGGTGCTGGGAAAACTGGACAGCTACATGTAAAAGAATGAAATTAGAACACTTCCTAACACTATGCTGCTGCTGCTGCTAAGTCACTTCAGTCATGCCCAACTCTGTGCGACCCCATAGACGGCGGCCTATCAGGCTCCCCCGTCCCTGGGATTCTCCAGGCAAGAGTACTGGAGTGGGGTGCCATTGCCTTCTCCATCCTAACACTATACACAAAGATAAACTCAAAATGGATTAAAGACCTAGATGTAAGACCATAATCCATTAAACTCTTAGAGGAAAACATAGGCAATAGGCAGAACACTCGATGACATAAATCAAAGCAAGATCCTCTATGACCCACCTCCTAGAGTAACAGAAAAAAAAAAAAAAAAGTAAACAAGTGGGACCCGATTAAGCTTAAAAGCTTTTGTACAATAAAGGAAACTATAATCAAGATGAAAAAAACAGCACCCAGAATGGGAGAAAATAATAGCAAATAAAACAGCTGACAAAGGATTAATTTCCAAAATATACAAGCAGTTCATACAACACAATGCCAGAAAAACAAACAACCCAATCAAAAAGTGGGGAAAAGACCTTTAAATAGACATTTCTCCAAAGAAGACATACACACAGTGTGAAGACAGTGAAATCGCTCAGTCGTGTCCGACTCTTTGCGACCCCACTGACTGTAGCCTGCCAGGCTTCTCCATTCATGGGATTTTCCAGGCAAGAATACTGAAGTGGGTTGCCTTTTCCTTCTCCAGGAGATCTTCCCGACCCAGGGATTGAACCTGGGTCTCCCGCATTGTAGGCAGATGGTTTACCATCTGAGCCACCAGGGAATTTATGAAGACATACAGATGGCTAACAAATACATGAAAAGATGCTCAACATCACTCTTTATCAGAAAAATGCAAATCAAAACTACAATGAGATATCACCTGGCACCAGTCAGAATGGCCATCATCAAAAAGTCTACAAACAATAAATGCTGAAGATGGTGTGGAGAAAAGGGAACTCTCTTGCACTGCTGGTGGGAATGCAAATTCGTACAGCCACTATGGAAGATGGTATGGAGATTAATTAAAGAAAGAAAGAAAAAAAAACTAGGGATAAAAGCACCATATGACCCAGCAATCCCACTCTTAAGCATATACCCTGAGGAAACCAAAATTGAAAGAGACACATGTATCCCATTGTTCATTGAAGCATTATTCACAATAGCTAGAGCATGGAAGTAATCTAGATGTTCATCGACAGATGAATGGATAAAGAAGCTGTGGTACATATACACAATGGAATATTACTCAGCCATAGAAAGGAACACGTTTGAGTCAGTTCTAATGAGGTGGATGAACCTAGAACCTATTATAGAGTGAAGTAAGTCAGAAAGAGAAAGAAAGATAGCGTATTCTAATGCATATATACCAAATCTAGAAAAATGGTACTGAATAATTTATTTACAGGACAGCAATGGAGAAACAGACATAAAGAATAGACTTTTGGACATGGGGAGAGGGGAGGAGAGGGTGAGATGTATGAAAAGAGTAACATGGAAACTTACATTGCAATATATAAAATAGATAGCCAACGAAAATTTGCTGTATGGCTCAGGAAACTCAAACAGGGGCTCTGTGTCAACCTAGAGGGGTGGGATGGAGAGGGAGACAAGAGGGAGTTTCAAAACGGAGGGGATATATGTATACCTATGGCTGATTCATGTTGAGGTTTAACAGAAAACAACTAAATTCTATAAAGCAATAATCCTTCAATTATAAAAAAGAAAAAAGCTGACAAAAGGGAACTTCCAAGAGCATTCTCACCCCCACATGGGGCAAACAGGATGTTTTGAAGGAGTATAGGGGTTTGTGCCTTTTATTTTAATATATATTAAACACATTTTTTAAAAGTGAAAAAAAAAAAAGAATTTCAGGAAAAGATTCACTGTTTTTAAAAGCATTAAATATTGCTTTTTTCACAGTAAGATTTTTAAATAATTTACATTTTGAGCTTTTTAATAATGCTTATAAATGCCTTTCAAAACAATTTCACTAATAGCTAATGAAACTCATAAGATTATCTTGTAAATGTATGTTACAGCAGCTTCAAAAGCTGTCACTATATGGTTTTGGCATAAAGTGTTCAATAAGAGTACTAAGTGAGACATAATAGCACAAATTTTGCAGACTAATACATTTCCTTTCTCAGCCTCTGAACATGGGCATAACCACTTTAACGCTCATTTTGGTTTCTTAAATATGACTTTTTATGATGAAATGAGTTTAGTTGTATTTAAAAAATGGATTAATATAAAATGGAATATGTGTATATTCTTTAATAGCCATAAGGAGGGAAAAATTTTTTTGTTGCTTAAGGACACCTTTAAAGGAAAAAGAAAAGAGGGTTGAAAATAAAGTGAATAGGAAATAAAGTCCTCAGATTAAGATTTACAAAGTAATCCTTTTCCAAAAATGTATCCATTTATACTTTCAAAAAGATATCATTACTTTAATATTCAGTAACTTTGCAGTTAATATTGATGTTGTCATAATGACTATTACATATATCTGCTTTTTCCTAAGTATTTCATCTTTGACAGCCTGCTCTGTTTTTCTAGTTTTCTAATTGATGAGCTTTTCTCACCTTGTGATTACCTAATTTTCACTTAATTGCTTTTAGTAATAAAGTTCATCTTGCATTTTTCTCCCATAAGGATTAGATTTTTTTTAAAGCAACAAATCATCTTGTAGAGCTGAAAATGATGCATCACATTAGGATGGTTTCTTTTCCTCTGAGAATTAGAAGACTATAATTTCAACTGAAGGTTGAAAAGGTTATTAGGTCTCCTATATTCAGTTGTTCATAATTTATTGAATGTCATACATAAACTTTCATTGGAAGAGAACATTTTCCAAGAAAAAGAAAGCAATGGAAAACAATATTAAACCAAATATATTTCTTCTTTATAAAACTATTGATGTGAGATCGCTTTCAAGCTCAGTTTTTCACTCAACATATTCTACAATTTATCTTGCTACTTCAACATCTCATCAACAAGTGCTCAAACACATTCAGGGCTATTTATTACAAAGTAAAACAACTAAAGACACTGTAAAATGATCATTTTCCTTATGTCCATCTTTTGCTTTAATAAAAATTTTTACATTAACTGCATATTTTCAGTCAGGACAAAACTTCTTTCAACTGTGATACCAAATACATTGCTGGAAGAAAAATTTTCATATTAAGCATAAAGTTGTGCCAAATATATAAATTAATACATATATTTTAATATGGCTACCACTTAGAATCAGAACAATTATTTAGACCTAATTTTCATATCATGACTTTACTGTATCTAAAAACAAAAAAGTAGTACAGCCTTTAATGTAAGGGGTCTACGTATAAACATTTCACTCTTAAGAAGGCTAACTCAATTATGTTATCAAAATAAAGTTTCTAAGGCAATTCTTTTCATGAAACTTTTCAGTCACATCAATATTTCAAGATAAACCACCAATCGATTTTTCTTATATATCACTTAAGAATATTTAAAATTCTCAATTTGTGATCCTTGTGAATTTAATATTAGCTCATCTGACTTAAGATGCAAATATGAGGACGGATTAATAATCACTCAGCTATGTAACTAACTGATACTTTCCTAACACTTGAGGTAAAATAAAAACTTAAATACTGTGTAATGAGAGCCTCCAATTTTGTGGATTCTCTCATCCACCTAAACTTTGAGTAAAAATTTCTTTCAAATATGATTCACTAATTCTCAGTGCTTAATGCCTTTAAATAATACTTAGCACAGCTGTTTTTGATACTCCATATTAAGTAGTTGTTAATGGGATAATCACTTATGAAAGACCAATGAGGCTGCAAGATGGGTAGACTTTATATTTTGTGTAATAAATATTGTCATTGAGGTTTGCAAAGTTTTTTTTTCTTTAATAAAAATAGCAGTTTTAAATTACTATCTTTTGTGTAGTTATAAACTTAACTATAATCTATAGCTTTGAGATTTTAATATATTATAATAGAATGTTTCATGTTTGAGTTATAAAATCTCTGCTGATATAATCTCCATTATCCTGGCCACTGTTGTACTTCAGGTTCATTTGGTTAGAAAATTGCCAACAAGGGGCCCTCTAATGAATAATACAGCTTCAAAAAATCATAAGCATCCCAGTCTGATTAGTTTCATAAAAGGGATGATGAGTTATTTCATGAGCAGCATATTATTAGGAAAAGCTTGGAGACTTTGCTACTATGGTGTTTCCTTGGTACGCAAACTAGATAGAAAGAATTAGAGAGCTAGGCAAGTAACATTTGTTCTGATGTGACCCAATTTGTGGCCATGAAGTGACAAGAAATCACCGCTATAAGCGTGAGTGGCTGTGACCGGTGCACTAAGCACGGGCGGCTGCGACCCACGCACTAAGCATAACCGAGAAGAGCTACCCCACATCCGAGGTCAGGGGCAGAAGCCAGGAGGACCCCATGCCTGAAGGGCGGTGGCCAAGAGGAGTTACCCCACGTCCGAGGTCAAGGGCAGCAGCCAAGAGTGCCATGCTGTGATGGCGCAGGAATGGCCGAGAAGAGCTACCCAAGTCTGAGGTCAGGGGTGGCGGCTAGGAGGAGCTACCCCACATCCGAGGTCAGGGGCAGGAGCCGGCAGGACCTACCCCACAACCCTACACCCGAGGCCGGGGCAGCGACCAGGAGGAGCTACTCCACGTCCAAGGAGCTGTGGCTGCATGGGCACAGGAAGGCCTAGAGGAGCTATCCCATGTTGAAGGTCAGGAAGGGCAGCAGTGAGGAGATACCCCTAGTCCAAGGTAAGGAGCAGTGGTTGCGCTTTGCTGGAACAGACGTGAAGAGATACCAAATGCCCAAGGTAAGAGAAACCCAAGTAAGATGCTAGGTGTTGCAAGAGGGCATCAGAGGGCAGACACACTGAAACAATACTCACAGAAAACTAGTCAATCTAATCACACTAGGACCACAGCCTTGTCTAACTCAATGAAACTAAGCCATGCCCGTGGGGCAATCCAAGTTGGGCGGGTCATGGTGGAGAGATCTGACAGAATGTGGTCCACTGGAGAAGGGAATGGCAAACCACTTCAGTATTCTTGCCTTGAGAACCCCATGAACAGTATGAAAAGGCAAAAGGATAGGATACTGAAAGAGAAACTCCCCAGGTCAGTAGGTGCCCAATATGCTACTGGAGATCAGTGGAGAAATAACTCCAGAAAGAATGAAGGGATGGAGCCACAGCAAAAAGAATACCCAGCTGTGGATGTGACTGGTGATAGAAGCAAGGTCCGATGCTGTAAAGAGCAATATTGCATAGGAACCTGGAATGTTAGGTTCATGAATCAAGGCAAATTGGAAGTGGTCCAACAAGAGATGGCAAGAGTGAATGTTGACATTCTAGGAATCAGTGAACTGAAATGGACTGGAATGGGTGAATTTAACTCAGATGACCATTATATCTACTACTGCGGGCAGGAATCCCTGAGAACAAATGGAGTAGCCATCATGGTCAACAAAAGAGTCCGAAATGCAGTATTGGATGCAATCTAAAAATGACAGAATATTCTCTGTCGTTTCCAAGGCAAACCATTCAATATCACAGTAATGCAACTCTATGTCCCAACCAGTAACACAGCAGAAGCTGGAGTTGAACGGTTGGTTCTATGAAGACCTACAAGACCTTTCAGAACTAACACCCAAAAAAGATGTCCTTTTCATTATAGGGGACTGGAATGCAAAAGTAGGAAGTCAAGAAACACCTGGAGTAACAGGCACATTTGGCCTTGGAATATGGAATGAAGCAGGGCAAAGAATAATAGTTTTGCCAAGAAAATGCACTGGTCATAGCAAATACCCTCTTCCAACAACACAAGAGAAGACTCTACACATGGACATCACCAGATGGTCAACACTGAAATCAGACTGATTATATTCTTTGCAGCCAAAGATGGAGAAGCTCTATACAGTCAACAAAACCAAGACCAGGAGCTGACTGTGGCTCAGATCATGAACTTCTTATTTCCAAATTCAGACTTAAATTGAAGAAAGTATGGAAAACCACTAGACCATTCAGGTATGACCTAAATCAAATCCCTTATGATTATACAGTGGAAGTGAGAAATAGATTTAAGGGCCTAGATCTGATAGAGTGCCTGATGAGCTATGGAATGAGGTTCGTGACATTGTACAGGAGACAGGGTTCAAGATCATCCCCATAGAAAAGAAATGCAAAAAAGCAAAATGGCTGTCTGGGGAGGCCTTACAAATAGCTGTGAAAAGAAGAGAAGCGAAAAGCAAAGGAAAAAAGGAAAGATATAAGCATCTGAATGCAGAGTTCCAAAGAATAGCAAGAAGAGATAAGAAAGCCTTAATCAGCGATCAATGCAAAGAAATAGAGGAAAACAACAGAATGGGAAAGACTAGAGATCTCTTCAAGAAAATCAGAGATACCAAGGGAACATTTCATGCAAAGATGGGCTCGATAAAGGACAGAAATGGTATGGACCTAACAGAAGCAGAAGATATTAAGAAGAGGTGGCAAGAATACACAGAAGAACTATACAAAAAAATATCTTCATGACCCACATAATCACGATGGTGTGATCACTGACCTAGAGCCAAACATACTGGAATATGAAGTCAAGTGGGCCTTAGAAAGCATCACTATGAACAAAGCTAGCGGAGGTGATGGAATTCCAGTTGAGCTATTTCGAATCCTGAAAGATGATGCTGTGAAAGTGCTGCACTCAATATGCCAGCACATTTGGAAAACTCAGCAGTGGCCACAAGACTGGAAAATGTGTTTTCATTCCAATTCCAAAGAAAGGTAATGCCAAAGAATGCTCAATCTGCCGAACAATTGCAGTCATTTCACACGCTTGTAAAGTAATTCTCAAAATTCTCCAAGCCAGGCTTCAGCAATACATGAATCATGAACTTCCTGATATTCAAGCTGGTTTTAGAAAAGGCAGAGGAACCAGAGATCAAATTGGCAACATCCGCTGGATCATCAACAAAGCGAGAGAGTTCTAGAAAAACATCTATTTCTGCTTTATTGACTATGCCAAAGCCTTTGACTGTGTGGATCACAATAAACTGTGGGAAATTGTGAAAGAGATGGGAATACCAGACCACCTGACCTGCCTCTTGAGAAATCTGTATGCAGGTCAGGAAGCAACATTTAGAATTGGACATGGAACCAAACACTGGTTCCAAATAGGAAAAGGAGTATGTCAAGGCTGTATATTGTCACCCTGTTTATTTAACTTATATGCAGAGTACATCATGAGAAACGCTGGACTGGAAGAAACACAAACTAGAATCAAGATTGCCGGGAGAAATATCAATAACCTCAGATATGCAGATGACACCACCCTTATGGCAGAAAGTGAAGAGGAACTAAAAAGCCTCTTGATGAAAGTGAAAGTGGAGAGTGAAAATGTTGGCTTAAAGCTCAACATTCAGAAAACGAAGATCATGGCATCCGGTCCCATCACTTCATGGCAAATAGATGGGGAAACAGTGGAAACAGTGTCAGTCTTTGTTTATTTTATTTAATTATTTATTATTGATTCTCAAATCACTGCAGATGGTGACTGCAGCCATAGAATTAAAAGACGCTTACTTCTTGGGAGGAAAGTTATGACCAACCTGCATAGCATATTCAAAACAGAGACATTACTTTGCCAACAAAGTTCCATCTAGTCAAGGCTATGATTTTTCCTGTGGTCATGTATGAATGTGAGAGTTGTACTGTGAAGAAGGCTGAGCACCAAAAAATTGATGCTTTGGAACTGTGGTGTTGCAGAAGACTCTTGAGAGTCCCTTGGACTGCAAGGAGATCCAACAGGTCCATTCTGAAGGAGATCAGCCCTGGGATTTCTTTGGAAGGAAGGATGCTAAAGCTGAAACTCCAGTACTTTGGCCACCTCGTGCAAAGAGTTGACTCATTGGAAAAGACTCCGAAGCTGGGAGGAATTGGGGGCAGGAAGAGAAGGGGATGACAGAGGATGAGATGGCTGGATGTCATCACTGACTCGATGGACGTGAGTCTGAGTGAACTCCTGGAGTTGGTGATGGACAGGGAGGCCTGGCGCGCTGCGATTCATGGGGTAGCAAAGAGTTGGACACGACTGAGTGACTGAACTGAAGTGATCAGATGGTATATGAAGGTTCAAGGTGTGAAGTAAGTAAGTGGTAGTTGCTCATTTGTGCCTGACTCTTTGTGACCCTATAGACTGCAACTCACCAGGTTCCTCTGTCCATGAAATTTTCCAGGCAAGGATACTGGAGTGGGTTGCCATTTCTAAATTTGGCTAAATCCTAAATTTCAGAAAATGTCTCATGTGTCAAACTACTTGAAAGAAAGCAAATTTCTAAAAGGCATTACATTTCTGCTAATCAATATCAACATATCTGTGTAAGGAGAAATGACATTTTGTCAGTGTTCAATATCAAAGGTGTTTGAAATTTTTTGTCAAGAGAATAAATTGTCTTTTCCCCCAAAAATCTAAAGATGCCATTGGAAGTGGTTGTAGCATTGCGAATGTTTCCCTGAAGACTAAAGTTCATGACTCAGTAGTGAAGTCTTTGAGTACAGAATTTATGCAGAAATAGAGATAGAGAAGGACATTTATTGGAGAGTAAATGACATATGCACAGATATAAGAATGAGAAAAATTAACACATATTCCTGAAAAAGTAGTTAAGTAGAGGAAGGGAAATGTTCAGTGAAGAAATAGATTTTATATTGGACTGGAATGGCAGCCAATGCCAGATTATACCAGGGCTCACATGCTAAGCTAAGGAACTCATTGAATAATAATTAGTAGTACTGACATTGTCTAATTTGTATATTTTTAAAAAATCACTAGAATAGCAGAGGGTAAACTGATAGACGGGGATAAATACTGGAAATAAAGACACTGGTTAGGCATGTTTTGCTGAGATCTAGAGAAGAGTAGCTATACTAAGGCAATGTCCGTGAAGATGGAAATGAGAGGACATTGTGAAAATATTTAAATGAAGAATTCATTAATTATAGGAACAAATAATGTGAGAGATGAAAGAAAAGAAGTTAGGAAATTAATAGATATTTATCTTGAGTAGGCGGTTAAAAAAAAAAAAAACTGTTAATGATTGGAGGGATGATGGCAAATTTGATTTACCATCCATTACATGGAAGTGCAAATGGGACATGCCAGTGGATATACAGTGAATAAAAGTGTGATCTCAGGAGAAACCTCAGAAGAGAAATCACCTTAAAAGTCATTTATCTTTAGATTATAGTTGAGTTCATGGCTGCAGATGAGATCACATGGTGCTGGTGTCACAGGAGCTATGAATGAAGAGAAAATGTAACCCTTCTTTTAAAAAGACAGTGAGTGACAGGAGTATCTGTTGCCATTTCAGAGGAAAATTGCTTATCTATGGATTACTTTTTATTCCTTTGTTCTATATCATGTTATAATTTTTCTTTTGTAATACTGTGTAATACAGTACATGCCCTTTTTCTCTAAACAACCATTCAATATGAAATATTGGTTTGATTTTGACTCTTGTTTACTCCAATGACAGAATATTGCTAGCCCATTCCCAAAGAGGCATTTACATAATTTTTAAAAATTGTGAACGTAATATAATGTGAAACTTAATCTAGTCAGAAGGGAAGTGGGTTGTGGTGTCAAGAAGCAACAGATAGAACTGGACTTGGAACAACAGACTGGTTCCAAATTGTGAAAGAAATGCATCAAGGCTGTATATTATCACCCTGCTTATTTAACTTATATGCAGAATACATCATGCAAAATGCTGGGCTGGATGAAGCATAAGCTGGAATCAAGATTGCCGGGAGAAATAGCAATAACCTCAGATATGCAGATGACACCACCCTTATGGCAGAAAGTGAAGAAGAACTAAAGAGCCTCTTGATGAAAGTGAAAGAGGAGAGTGAAAAAGTTGGCTTAAAACTCAACATTCAGAAAACTAAGATCATGGCATCAAATCCTACCACTTCATGACAAATAAAATAAAATTAAATTAAATTAAAAGATGCTCATTGGAAGAAAAGCTATGACCAACCTAGACAGCATATTAAAAGCAGATACATTACTTTGCCAACAAATGCCCATCTAGTCAAAGCTATGGTTTTTCCAGTAGTCATGTATGGATATGAGAGTTGGAGTATAAAGAAAGCTGAGCACCAAAGAATTGATGCTTTTGAACTGTGGTGTTGAAGAAGACTCTTGAGAGTCCCTTGGACTACAAGGAGAGCAAACCAGTCCATCCTAAAGGAAATCAATCCTGAATATTCATTGGAAGCACTGATGCTGAAGCTGAAACTCCAATACTTTGGCCACCTGATGCGAAGAACTGACTCACTGGAAAAGACCATGATACTGGGAAAGATTGAATGTGGGAAAAGAAGGGGATGACAGAGGATGTGATGGTTGAACGGCATCACTAACTTGATGGACATGAGTTTGAGTTATCTCCAGGAGTTGGTGATGGACAAGGAGGCCTGGCGTACTGCAGTCCATGGAGTCACAGAGAGTTGGACACAAATGAGTGACTGAACTGATATGAACTGGATTTGCTGTGAACTCATAGGCTTTGAAACTGGACGATAAATACATTAGGGTTCATCAGTTTCTTCTATTTTTATATACGTTTGAGATTTTCCAAAATAAAAAGCTTAAGATATTCTAAGTAATTCTGCACATATAAAATGCACCATAAACATGAAACAAAATGAAAATTGCAGACATTTAATGTAAACCATTCATCAGCAGTTGCTAAATAAAAGAGTTTTCAAGGGGTAATGTTTAAAAGTAGTCTCCCATGAGAAAGAAAAGGAATATAGCATCTAAGTGCTCATGAGTCTTATATAGGATAATTTTAACACAGATTGTCGTGATTTCAAGTCAGCTCTTTGATAAATTCAAGATTAATTTGCCAGAACAATGCACAAAATGATTAAAAATGCAAGTTAAATCTGGATGAACTTGATTTTCATATTGTGATCATTTTATCTATTTAGTTTCTGCTGTGACAATTGTACCAAACCTAAGAGTACTGAAGTCCATGGTATGCTTTCAAAAAATAAATCAAAATACAATGCTTATTTTACTACAAACTAAGAAATATATGTCAACAACTTTATTACTTTGTAACCTTAATTATACTTGTACCTTTCAAAGTTTTGTGTCTGTAATGGTTGCATGTTTTTTCTTTTATTTTTAGTTGTGGAAAAGGTAAATTAACCTGCAACTAAAACAGACAAGAATAAAATTTGCAAATGAAGGAGATATCTATCAATATTTATTAATATTGGTGGCTTGTGGTAAAGAAT
The DNA here is from genome assembly GCF_019923935.1 of Bubalus bubalis. Classification (NCBI taxonomy): domain Eukaryota; kingdom Metazoa; phylum Chordata; class Mammalia; order Artiodactyla; family Bovidae; genus Bubalus; species Bubalus bubalis. The sequence continues at coordinate 102,907,293 of NC_059181.1, read as the reverse complement.
CTGCCTGTCAATGCAGGAGACTCAGGAGATGCCGGTTCGATTTCTGAATCGGGAAGGTCCCCTGGAGTAGGAAATCGCAACCCACTCCAGTATTCTTGCCTAGATAATCTTATGGACAGAGGAGCCTGGTGGGCTACAATTAGTGCACGGGATCACAAACAGTTGAACACAGCTGAACGACTGAGTATGCACACAGGGATAGTAAGTTTATGAAATGTGTTCTTCCAATGGATGAAGACAGCCTCTCCCATTCCACATGCCTAATATCTATTTAGATAAAAGTAACCTATAAATCACACAAGTGGAAGAAACTCTGCAATCATCAATTGACTCACTTGGAATGTTAAAAGTAATTAGAATTTTTAAAATAATTACCTACTCACATTTGTTTCATCTGTAATAGTATATTATGATTTTTAAAAAAGTATCTAAAGCATTCTGTAGCTGTTTTCTCAAAGGATCATCCAAGAACACTTTGCAACAGTATCAAGTGAACTTATTAAAAATGCTGATTTCTGCCTTACTGCAGCAGACCTGCTGAAACAGAATTTCTGTAGTTGGCATTAAAGAATATGCATTCTAGTACAGTGTTCACAATGATTTTCAGGCTCACTAAATCTTTAAAGTCTCTGTGCTAGAGGCTAAGATGATATAAAAGAAATTCTAGTTAAAAGAGCTATTCAGTGAAGGTTCTTTACATTTCTACAGCCACTTCCACTATAATGGATAAAGCAAGCTTATCGAACTTTACTCACTTTCTCAGGCCATGCTAAACACTTGGCATAGGCAGTTTAGAGCATGCCTAGGAAAAGAATAACTAACTTGGCTCATAATTGGTGATCAATATGTATTTGTTTAACAAATGAATATAATGTAAAAATATGTTATTTTTTATTCAGTTTTGTCCTTTATTATCAGCACAAGATGTTATCTTCAGTAATGGAGAAATAGTTCTTTACTAAGCATCTGCCATGTAGAGCACTATGTGGCAGGTTCTAGAAATATGACCAACTGAGCTGCTAACAAATAGAAATAGTAGAAAAAATATATATTTTCTAATATTGATACCTTTGGACTTTTGTAAATATATTTCACTTTAATGTTTTTTTTTCCCTTAAAAATGGTTTTATCATAGGGTGATAAAACTGCATAAGCATTATCATTAATATATAATATTAGAAAAATTGTATTTTGTTCTAGTGAGTGAAGTCGCTCAGTTGTGTCTGACTGTTTGTGACCCCGTGGACTGTAGCCTACCAGGCATCTCCGTCCATAGGATTCTCCAGGCAAGAATACTGGAATGGGTTACTATTTCCTTTTCCAGGGGATCTTCCCAACCCAGGGATCAAACCTGGGTCTCCCTCACTGGAGGCAGACGCTTTAACCTCTGAGCCACCAGGGAAGGCCCTATTTTGTTCTAGTACTTAGCTGGAAAAATGGAGCAAATGGGAGAAAGGATGGTAACAAAATGTATGTTTTTGAGTCATAAAATACAAGCAGATTCTAATGTACGTTCACTAAACTCATTACTTTATTCAGCCTTCCTGGCTTAAGTGCGATCCTGATTTCTGAGTAATAGAATGGAGGTTGCAGTGTTGGGCACTACTTCAAAAACTATCCCATAAAAACCCCCCACTGTGATCAGCCATGCTTTCTGCAGTGACTTTAGAAGCTATGTGTTGAAGACAGAGGAGCCACAAGATGGAAGGAGCCCAAATTCCTGAATCACTACTTGGATGAAATCTGTCAACTGAGAAACCTTTGTTTTTCACTTTATATAGAAGCTAAGCTACTTATATTTAACATTTGTCTGATACCATAGCTATCAAATCTTATTTTATAGAAATTAGTTCTTTTAAATGACAAATTGCCACAAGAGAAACCTAAAATTTCATTACTTTAACAGTCAGACAGTGAGCAGCAGTAAGGTAACTGATTTGGAGGCTGAGAAGATAAAGACACATGATACACAGTTGAAAAATATATTTTTTAAATTGTTGCTTGCTATAACTTAGAAGGCAAACCATATGCTCACGAAGCCTATAGCTCTAAAGATTAAGAGTTAGAGTCAGAGTCATACTGTACCTTGTTTTTATTTTCTGCTTTTAGAATGTATTAAAAGAGATAAAACAGCAAAATTCTGTAAAGCAATTATACTTCAATAAAAACCTAAATAAATTTTTTAAAAAGACAGAGATAAGCTTAGAAAAGAATTGGCCAGTTTGCAAGCAAAAATAACCACTCTACTTCAAGGTCTGCAAAAAGCAATACTCTGGAAGTTCTTACTACACCATGATGGTATGCTAGAAAAGCTGCCTTTCTATCAATCCAAGAAAGTCAAAAGGAATTGATTAATTTTAAACTAAATCACTGAAATTTAGAACCATGTATTATGACAAGTAGTAAATTCCAAAGAAACACAACTTAGTCCTTTAATTTAGGAAAGTTAAAATGCAGTTTAATAGAAAAAAATAAAATAAAAGCAAGTTTTGAAAGTAATTTCAAAAAGTCTAGCTCAATCTGGGCTTCCCTGGTGGCTTAGATGGCAAAGAATCCACCTGCAATGCAGTAGACCTGGGTTTGATCCCTGGGATGGGAAGATCCCCTGGAGAAGGAATGGCTACCCACTCCAGCATTCTTGCCTGGAAAATCCCATGGACAGACGAGCCTGGTGGACTACAGTCCATAGGATGGCAAACAGTCAGACTAACTCTGAGCAACTAACACACATACACTAGATCAATCTAGATGACTATATATTTTATTATATGGGGGTCTTCTAAATGATGGTTAGTGATGAACAAATTATTATGAATAGATTCTGTGATGTTAATTTTTTAAATTATTTCAATTGGAGGTTAATTACTTTACAATATTGTATTTTTTTTTTCCATACAGTGACATAAATCGGCCATGGGTATAGATTTGTTTCTCATCCTGAACATCCCTCCCACCTCCCTCCGCATCCCATCCCTTAGTGTCATCCCAGTGCACCAGCCCTGAGCACCCTGTGTCATGCATTGAACCTGGACTGGTGATCTGTTTCACATATGATAATATACATGTTTCAATGCTGTTCTCTCAAATCATCCCACCCTCACCTTCTCCCACAGAATCCAAAGGTCTTTTCTTTATATCTGTGTCTCTTTTGTTGTCTTGCATATAGGGTCATCGTTACCATCTTTCTAAATTCCATATATATGTGTTAATATACTGTATTGGTGTTTTTCTTTCTGACTTACTTCACTCTGTATAATAGGCTCCAGTTTCATCCACCTGATTAGGACTGATTCAAGTGCATTCTTTTTAATAGCTGAGTAATATTCCATTCTGTATATGTACCACAGCTTTCTTATCCATTCATCTGCCAATGGACATCTAGGTTGCCTCCATGACCTAGCTAAACAGTGCTGTGATGAACATTGGGGTATGTGTGTCTCTTTCAATTCTGGTTTCCTCGGTGTGTATGGCCAGCAGTGGGATTGCATCTTAATGGTAGTAAGAAACAAAACCAACAATCAACAAGCACAAAACTAGTGTAAGTTTAATATTACATATTGAGAGATGCAAGGTAAAAGCATCTAAAACAAAAGATAAATTTATCCCAGATGTGGATTTTAAGTGTTTAAGAAAGTGATGCACAAGTTTGGTAAAAAGAAAGGTAACAGAGGAATATTCCATCTTTATAATTGTAAAAAAGTTTAAAATATCTAATACTTAATGGAGTCAAGAAGGGGCATGCAAACTCATTTGCCTAATATCAGTGCTTGTTATAGTAACAGGTAATGGAAAAAGAGTTAATATTTGTAACCATACTAATATTAGAACATTGGTTTGCAGTGAGAGGGAGTTGTGAAATGGGAATGTAGATAGATACTTATAGCCTGAAACTCTAGATTTCTCATTCAAAGATACTTTAAAACCATATTGGACCATATGTTATTATGAAAAAGAAACAAAATGGGTTAATTATTCTGAAATAATACTCAGTGTGTCATTTCCTCTTCCAACTCACTGGCTCTGCATTAGTGACAGAGATAGCATCGAAAGTCCACACAACCTCCAACCTCTCTGCACCTCACTCCATGCATCTACCCTGCTCATTATCAACAAGGAAATCTTTCTCAAATGCAGATGCCTATTTCAGTTATATGTTTAAAATTATTCACTAGTATGTAACGATAACCCTGTATGCAAGACAGCAAAAGAGACACAGATGTATAGAACAGTCTTTTGGACTCTGTGAGAGAGGGAGAGGGTGGGATGATTTGGGAGAATGGCATTGAAACATGTATAATATCATATATGAAATGAATCACCAGTCCAGGTTTGATGCATGATACAGAATGCTGAGGGCTGGTATACTGGGATGACCCAGAGGGATGGTACGGGGAAGGAGGTGGGAGGGGGTTCAGGATGGGGAACAAGTGTATACCCTTGGCAGATTCATGTTGATATATGGCAAAACCAATACAATATTGTAAAGTAATTAGCCTCCAATTAAAATAAATAAATTTGTAATAAAAATTATTCACTAGTAGCACCATATCATCTATAGGATACATTATAAAATACTTATAGCAGTATGCAAAATCACTTAGACAGACTAGATCCTGACTAATTTTAAGTCTCCTCTTACACCACTTTTCTCAGGAATCCTGTACTGAGCCATTAGTTGTTGCCTGATACCATAATCTTTTTTATATCTCTGTGCCTTTGTATACACTAGTCTCCCTATTCAGAATGAACAATCCATCAATTGTCCTTTGGGAACTTAAGCATTGCCTTCTATATGGAGGTTACCCAGGTATTGCCTTCACTCAAGCATATATACATATCCTATTTGGAGAGATACAGAAAACACAAAAAGGCTCTGAGCCCTTTGTGTATTGATTTTATCATACTGTATTTCAATATTTTACATGTTTATTGCCAATTAAACTTTGAGGGTTTTGAAGGCAATGACCATATCTAATTTATCTTGATTATAGAGTGTCCAACACAGAGTAGGTGCACATGAAATTATGGCAAAATAAAATTCTGATTATTAATGTAATGCAAGTAAACAGGAAACAACATAAATGAACAAAGGCTTAAGGCAGAGTCTATTTTCTCTCATTCATGCTAGTTATTTAAGAAAGAAGTAGAATTCAAATCTTGGGAACAGGCTGTAATTAGTTAACAAAAAGATTCAGGGAACAGGGTAGCCCTTTATTATACAGAAATGCACACCCTACAATTAAGCCATCTAAGGGTATTTCTTTCCATTAGAGAATTTATTATTTTGAAGTTTGACCTTTAGTGACTTTAAAATGTAAACCACTAGTGGCTTTATAAAAAACTCAAAGGTGAAGAAAAATAATCTCTAAAATGAATGAGTTAAATTAGAACTGGAATGATCCAATTTCCTCCACTCTTTAAAAATATTCACTGCCTTTGCATGTTTTTTATGGTTTTACTTCATATTAATCAAATAGTAGGATATAGGGGATTTCCAGGGAACAGACTACGTAAGTACTAAATGCCATTCACATGCTACTCACCTTTTGCTTCCATAGAATCAAAGACGTCCTGTTGAGAAGTCTTGTGTGAATGAGAATTAAGTCTCAAATATATTGCTCACAAAATCCATGCTAAACTAACCCCCTGATGGTTCCCAGTGGTCACATATGTCTTTTACAGAAATCCCTGCAACGTTTCACGGACCTCCTGGGCCTCCCACACTTCCGAAAATGGGTCAGTGGAGTCATTTGCCTATTTTTTTTAAGAAAAAAAAAAAAAAAAAAACCCTTTTTGAACATGTATATTATCATATGTGAAATGAATCTCCAGTCCAGGTTCAATGCATGAGACAGGGTGCTCGGGGCTGGTGCACTGGGAGACCCAGAGGGATGGGATGGAGAGGGAGGTGGGAGGGGGGATTCAGGATGGGGAACATATGTACACCTGTCGTGGGTTCATGTCAATGTATGGCAAAACCACTACAATATTGTAATTAGCCTCCAATTATAATAAATAAATTTATATTAAAAAAGCTTAATACCATGTAATATCTGTCATGTACATAAATGTAATAATTATTGAAGTTGGGCCTATGGGCCACTTCTTATTAGAAAAGCATCATTCACTCATAAGATTTCTAAAAACTCAATACATGTAGTTTGTTCATGCTGCCACATTCTTATTATTAATCATCCTATTGAATCTGCCAAGAAGAAAGATATCGAATGTTCTTTTTTTCAGTTATTTAAAATAATGATAATATTTGTACATTTTAAGACATTGAGACACAAATATCTTATACATTCTAAGATTTTAGTAGCATATTTCATAAGTGCAAGTGAGAATCAAATATGTTGGTAATTAGAACAGCTGTTAATCATATCTCAATCATTTTACTACTTTTAATTTTAAATAAATATGCATATATTTAAGTCAGAACAAGCTACTACTTCAGAAAATAAGAAATAAAAGATTTCTTCCAGTGCTAATTCAATTTTATCATTAGGGTTTTCTTGATTTTAATGTTTTAAATTATTGTGCATTTATATATTTTCTAATCTTTTCACTTTCTATATATTTGCTACCTGAGCCAGAAACAACATTTACTATCACTTTTATTGTAGTTTTTTTATTATCAATTTTCATGATCTCTATTCAAAAATGAACAAAAGAAGGGGAGGTTTAAATGACAGAATATGCATTTTAAAGTTGAGTCATACTTCCTCATATTAAACAAGGACGATACCATTAAAGATAAGGCTAGAAGAGGAAAGATAAAGATATTTTGTTTCTACTTTGCTACTAGCTGGTTCTGTGACTATAGGCACACAATCAAATCTCTTTTCCTCAGTAGTCTCATCCATAAAGATGGCACTTTAGGCTTTTCATTTTCCTGAGTTGTGGTAAAGTTTAAATTGTTGATGACTAGTCTCTGTGGTTAATACTTTGTACTAGGCCAAAGGAAAAAAGCTAAGGATGGATAAGATAAGAATGTGTACCTCATTATTTAAGTAATTATCTACATATTATGTATTATTATTATTTTAAATAAAAATAGGTATCAAATGATCAGAGAAAAGAGCAAGAGAGAACAGGCAATGAAAGACCAGAAAGTACCCATGATTTAACCATCTAACTTCACACAGAGGTCAATGTTTTCATTTTAATATGTATATCTACTCTTTTGGGAAACTCTCCTCTATGGTCTTGACTATTGCCTCAGGATATTATAAGATAGTTGAGAGTGTTTGTAAAGATGTAGTTGATATTATAAGCTAGGACTGTGTATGGCTTAATACACAATCAGGAAAGAAGCTTATGGGATTCTACAATGTGCACGGATCCCAAACATCTTGAAAAAATATGTCTATTATTATGTTCCTTCAGTAACTAAATGCTTCAGTTACCCATCAGGCAGGGTACGGGGTCATGCTGACAGCACACAAATGTGAGGGGAGTTAAAATATTTTGGAAAAAATTTACAAGAGCATCAACATATATATAGGGTGATATGTAGAGTTATTTTACTGTCTTTAAAATAAATTATTTTCTAGTTGCGAGTATGTGGGGTCAGTTGCTTCAGTCATATCTGACTCTTTGCCACCCCATGGATGGAATCCCCCAGGCTCCTCTGTCCATGGGATTCTCCAGGCAAGAATACTGCAGTGGGTTGCTATGCCCTTCTCCAGGGGAATCTTCCTGACCGAGGGATCGAACCCACATCTCCTGCATTGCAGGCAGATTCTTTACCACTGAGCCATTGGGGAAGCCCTATATTCTGGTAATAATGAAATAATTTCTGGAACAGGTGATTTTCAGCTCTAGAATTCTGTAGGATCTTGGAATTAAAAACATGTATTTTTGAAAAAGGACTTAGGTTTCTTGTCTCCACATTTCTAAAAGTCTTGAGGAAGTTTTGTTTTGTTTTGTTTTTTTTGTTGGTTTGTTTGTTTGTTTGTTTTAAGACCCTCCTAAACCTCAATGACCACATGGAGAAAAGATATATGGATTTGGGGCACTTCCCTATTATTTGTTCTTCATAAATGTGTACTATAGCTGAGAGAGAAACCCTATTATACCTGAGTCAGTTAGCAGTCACAAAACTATTTATTCAATTACTTTTCAATTTTATATTTTTGAGCATTTGCTTCCTCAGCAATCTTCACTTTGCTTTGTCTAAAATATAGAAAAAAGGAAAAAAACAGGTGTTTTTTAAAAATTAAAAAACCTTTACTAAATGTATATTATGAATCAGAAAAAAATCCAAGTTACTGCTTCATCCAGTACTCTAACAAGATCCAAATATTTATAGGCAATTTGTTCTGTGAAAAGGATAATAAGAAAGAATACTATAGGTTGCCATGGTAATTTAGATCACTCAAGATTACTTATATATAACTTAATCTTATACCAGGCCTCACTTTAGTAAATGAAATGCTCCCATCATTAAATAACATCCTAGATGCAGGTTTTTAAAAAATAGAATCTGGGACTTCCCTAATAGTTCAGTGACTAGGGCTGCACACTCCCAATGTAGGGGGCCTGGGTTTGATCCCTGGTAAGGGAACTAAATTCCACATGCCTCAACTAAAGATCCTGCATGCTGCAATGAAGACTGAAGACACTGCATGCCACATCTAAGACCTGGCACAGCCAAGTAAATACATTTGAAAGTACATATTTTAAAAATAGAGTGAAATTTCTGTAGTAATTAGTAATTTATAAAGTTAGAAATACAATAGGACAGTTACTAAAATGTTATTCAATATCTCTGTTGTGCTAAAATCTTTCACTAAAAGATTTCTATGAAGTACACATAATAAAAGAAGAAAAATTGGAAAAATATCTGGATTACATTGAAGTGAATTATAGTAGGTTTAATTTCATTTTAACACTCTTTCCATCGAGTTTATTTTACATGATTCAACAGAAATTTAGTGGTTTTAAAAGATTTTGGTTTACAAGGATTCAAAGCAAAGACAGATGGTAACTTTTGTTCTGTAGAGGACGCATTCACAAACTAGATTAGTTGCAGCAAGTTTTAGTATTTAAAGTAAATTAAAAAATTACTTTTTTAACTCTGTCACAGTCTATGAGTAGGCCACCTCAATGTTTTCATAGCCAAATAAATAAAATTCATTCTATGAGTGTGGTAAGATGTAATTATGAAATAATTGACAATTTTATAATACTTGAAGACACCTATGAATAAAAACAGCATAAATGAGATAAGATATCCATTTTTTAAAAATTTTGTATAGAGCTCTTTACTCAATATCCCATTTATAGCCACTGATAAAGTAAAGAAAGAGTAATTGTTTGGAGCTTGTGTATATCAGAATTTTGTCCTGAAATATTTTTATGAGAAAATGGGATCAATTAAAGCACTCAAAAAGTATTCAAAAGTATGCCAAAATACTGTCTGATAAATAACTTAGTATTTTCTATTACAAAATACATTAAGTTCCCACATCAACAGAAAATATCATTTCAACCCACACGACCATGTTTGTAGGGCAGAATAGAAAGAAACAACCTTATGAAATTTAAATTACTGGGCTATTCAGTACATTTAAGGTACACAAAAGGAATCATTTGTTCTCACTCCATTAAGATTTTGGTAGTGGAAGCATTTAACAAAAAGGAAATGAAGGAGATCAAGAGGTCTGTATAGTCAGATAAGTCATTTATAAAGAGAAAATATATTATCACATGGGTGACAGAAAATATATTATCATATGAGTGATATTGATAATATCCTGTATTATCAATACAGGAGCTGGGCAGAATTTAAACCAATAAATGTGTGCCAGCACATTAGAAAAAGGAAAAATTTACAGTATCATGAAATTCTATGTGTTTGGAAATTAGGCAGCTCAAACTTTTGCCTGTTTCTGCTAAGCTAATCAAGCTTCCCACAAAAAGGTTTACTGCCAATGTAAGGTTAACATAACATAAATCTCGCTACATACATATTCTTCATGATCTACACTGAAGACATAATAGAGTCTGCATTACTAGGGAAAGCAGTAAATTAAAACTGTGTTAGAACTGTGCACTTTTTTTCAATCTAACTTTATGCTCAAATTATAAGGTGATGGTGCAGAAAGGAAACAGATACTATAAACAGATATTTTCATTCTATGCAGTACATCAAAGTTCCATACCCTGCTAGAAATTCAAATAAAAATTGTTACTCCAGACCCTTGCTTTCTCCAAGTCTCCTGACATGAGTAACGAACCCCAAGATTTCTTATTGTTATTTTTAAGCCCATGATATTCTATGTTTTTTCATAGAGAGTTGTTATTTATAGCAAAATATCATTTTTATTACTATATTAAAAATTTCCTCAGGAGATCTGTTGGAGAAGGAAATGGCAACCCACTTCAGTATTCTTACCTGGAAAATCCTGTGGACAGAGGAGCTTGGTGGGCTGCTGTCCATGGGGTTGCATAGACTCGGACACAACTGAAGTGACTTAGCAGCAGCAGCAGCAGCAGGAGATCTGTATATAGTAACAACAAAAGATTTTTGTCTCCACTGTAGAAAGAATTTCTAGAATATTCTTCTGCTGATTTTAAAGATGGAACAGTCCAGGGAAACAATGGAAAACATATCTGATTTTTTAACTTTCAATGAGACTCGTCAAGAACATTCAGTTCAGTTCATTTCAGTGGCTCAGTCGTGTCTGACTCTTGCAACCCCATGGACAGCAGTACGCCAGGCCTCCCTGTCCATCACCAACTCCTAGAGTTTACCCAAACTCATGTCCATTGAGTCAGTGATGCCATCCAACCATCTCATCCTCTGTCATCCCCTTCTCCTTCTTCCTTCAATCTGTCCCAGCATCAGAGTCTTTTCAAATGAGTCAACTCTTCATATCAGGTGGCCAAAGAAATGGAGTTTCAGCTTCAACATCAGTCCTTCCAGTGAACACTCAGGACTGATCTCCTTTAGGACGGACTGGTTGGATCTCCGTGCGGTCCAAGAGACTCTCAAGAGTGTTCTCCAATACCATAGTTCAAAAGAATCAATTCTTCGGATCTCAGCTTTCTTTATACTCCAAATCTCACATCCATACATGACTACTAGAACAAACATAGCTTTGACTAGACAGACCTTTATTGGCAAAGTAATGTCTCTGCTTTTTAATATGCTGTCTAGGTTGGTCATAACTTTCCTTCCAAGGAGTGTCTTTTAATTTTGTGGCTGCAGTCACTATCCTATAGTGATTTTGGAGCCCCAAAAATAAAGTCAGCCACTGTTATTCCATCTGTTTGCCATGAAGTGATGGAACAGGATGCTACAATCTTAGTTTTCGGAATGTTGAGCTTTAAGCCAGCTTTTTCACTCTAGGTTTCACTTTTCATCAAGAGGCTCTTTAGTTCTTCTTCACTTTCTGCCATTAGGGTGGTGTCATCTGGCTATCTGTGGTTATTATTTCTCCCAGCAATCTTGATTCCAGCTTGTGCTTCCTCCAGCCCAGCGTTTCTCATGATGTGCTCTGCATAAAAGTTAAATAAGCAGGGTGACAATATATAGCCTTGATGTACTCCTTTTCCTATTTGGAACCAGTCTGTTGTTCCATGTCCAGTTCTAACTGTTGCTTCCTGACCTGCACACAGATTTCTCAAGAGTCAGGCCAGGTGGTCTGGTATTTCCATCTCTTTCAGAATTTCCCTCAGTTTATTATGATCCACACAGTCAAAGGCTTTGGCATAGTAAATAAAGCAGAAATAGATGTTTTTCTGGAACTCTCTTGTTTTTTCTATGATCCAGTAGATGTTGGCAATTTGATCTCTGGTTCCTCTGCCTTTTCTAAAACCAGCTTGAACATATGGAAGTTCATGTATTGTTGAAGCCTGGCTTGGAGAATTTTGAGCATTATTTTACTAGCATGTGAGATGAGTGCAATAGTGTGGTAATTTGAACATTCTTTGCCTTTGCCTTTCTTTGGGATTGGAATGAAAACTGAACTTTTCCAGTCCTGTGGCCACTGCTGAGTTTTCCAAATTTCCTGGCGTATTGAATGCAGCACTTTCACAGCATCATCTTTTAGGATTTGGAATAGCTCAACTGGAATGCCATCACCTCCACTAGCTTTGTTCATAGTGATGCTTCCTAAGGCCCACTTGGCTTCACATTCCAGGATATCTGGCTCTAGGTGAGTGATCACACCATCGTGATTATTTGGGAAGTAAAGATCTTTTTTGTACAGTTCATCTGTGTGTTCTTGCCACCTCTTCTTAATATCTTCTCCTTCTGTTATGTCCCTACCATTTCTGTCCTTTATTGAGCCCATCTTTGCATGCAATGCTCCCTTGGTATCTCTAATTTTCTTGAAGATATCTCTAGTCTTTCCCCTTCTATTGTTTTCCTCTATTTCTTTGTGCTGATCACTGAGGAAGGCTTTCTTATCTCTCCTTGGTAATCTTTGGAACTCTGCATTCAAATGGGTTTATTTTTGCTTTTCTCCTTTGCTTTTTCACTTCTCTTCTTTTCACAGCTATTTGTAAGGCCTACTCAGACAATCATTTTGCCTTTTTTTTTTTCATTTCATTTGGGGAACATTACAGGGATAAATTACTTCAAGTATTCCTTAACAAGAAATCTACCACCAAGTTTGGACCCTTTTTGCTATTAATATATCCTAGAGACAGCTTCAAAAATAGTAACAGTTTTAAAGTTTGCCTGAGTCTTACACTCCTGGAAAACAGAAAAATGTTCCCCCAACATTTTGTGTTGTGGAAAATAGCTTATCACACAGATCTACCCTTCCCTATATGACTTAGATAAAGCTGGCAGATTTATTTCTTAGTTATCTATGACAAGGCCAGATACAGATATTTCAAATTTCCATTCTTTCTCTTATTAATAATTAACTGAATTGTTTGTTTCCACTGACCAGTTTGTACAAAATATCCATTAACTTGACTTGACCAAACTTTAGTTGGGCTTATCTCCTCCCTTAAAGCACCTGAACTTTGACCCAACCTCATCCAGAGCCAACATCAACATCTCCTCCTTAACAGTTCTTCCCAAGAACAGGCTAAACTTAGGGACAATATTGCCTAAAAAGCTTTCTCAACAAGCCACTGCTTACTGCACTCCCTCATATCAAGTTTACCTTGTTTACTCCTCCTAATGAAAGAATAAATCTGACAGGCTGCAGTGTGAGGCCTCCAAGGATGGAGTTACACTGCATTCCACCCACTTTGGGACCAGAAATGACTCCGACTCCCCAAACCATGTCCATGACCCAGGCCCCAGCTTGATAGCCACTCTGCATGCACCCCCCACCAGTGTCACCACTGCAGTAAATCCACATGATCCCACCACTGCTGCCACATATGTGCCTGTATATCTTTGAACCATGAATCTTTTTCACAGATAAAAGGAAAGCAGGAAGATCACAGTAAACCTCACCACTGAGGACACTGACAGCCCTTACCACCTACAGACTTGGCTGAGGAGGACCCCTGCCATCTTTGCCAACACAGACCTCAGTTGACAGAGCTTGATGAAACCATGACACAGTGCTAGATCAGCAATTGTGTTCCCACTGAACTGGAGCTGCTAAGACTAACCCAGATGGCATTCTCAGAATCAGGTTAAGGTGTAGGACTTTACTCACTGAAACCATTCCATAAAGTCTGGAACAGATGACTGCCCCTTCAAATATGGAAACATTTAGACAAAGGCTACAAACACACACAAACACACGCAAACACACACCCAAAAAATCAATGAAAACATGACACTATCAAGGGAACAAATTATTTTCCAGTAATAAAAAGTAAGATCTACAAATTGTCTAAAAAAGAATTTAAAATATTTGTTTTAAAGAAGCTCAACAAGCTACAAGAGAGCAAAGGTAGATAATTCAACAAAATAAGGGGAAAAAATGCATGAACAAAATGAGAAGCTCAACAAAGAGGTAGAAATCATAAAATATAACCAAAAAGAAATTCTGGAATATAACAAATGAAATGAAAAATGCAACAAAGAGCTTCAAAATCTAAGTCAATCAAGCAGAGGACAGAATTTGTGAATTCAAAGACAAGATATTTGAACTTACCCAGTCAGAGGAGATAAAATAATAAAAGTACTAAGCCCATGAAATTTATGGGATATTATGAAGGGTCAGTATACACATTAGGGCTCCCCAGGGGCCTCAGTGGAAAAGAATTCACCTGCCAATGCAGGAGATACAGGAAACTTGGGTTTGATCCTCAGGTCAGGAAGATCTCCAGGAGGAGGCAATGGCAACTCACTCCAATATTCTTGCCTGTAAAATCCCATGGACAGAGGATCTGGGTGGGGTACAGTCCATGGGGTCTCAAAGAGTCAGACATCACTAAATGACTGAGTATGAACACAATATAAATATTATGGGAATCTCAGAAGGAGAAGTAGAGAAAGAGAAAGAAATATTTTTTAAATAAATAGTGGCTGAAAACTTCCCAAACCTTGGGAGGGAAATGGACATTCAGATTCACTTAAGTCAAAACACTCCAAATATGATCAACCCAAGGAAGACTGTACCAGTCACATTATAACCAAATGTCAAAAGTCAAGAACAAGGAGAGAATTCTGAAAGCAGCAAGAGAAAAGTCACAAACAATGGAACAGCTCCCCACCATCTCCACCATAAATTTATCAGAGGTATCTCAGCAGAAACCTTGCAGGCCATGAGAGAGTGTAACGATATATTTAAAGTACTGAAAAAAAAAAAAAAGAAAGAAAGAAAGAAAACAAAAGAAAAATCACCTGTCAACCAAGAATACTACATCTGGCAAATTTTCTCTCTTAAAAAAAAAAAGAAAAAGAAAAAGAAAAAGGATTAAAGATTTACATAAGATCTGAAACAAACAAAAATACTAGAAAACATAGAGTAAAAGGTTCTTGAAGTTGGCCTGCAATATTATTTCTTGGATATGTCCCCAAAAGCACAGGAAACAAAAGCAAAAATAGACAAATAGGATTGCTTCAAACTAAAAAGCTTTTGTACAGCAGAGAAAGTGATTTTTAGAATGAAAAGACAACAGAGAAAATATTTGCAACTCATATATCTGTTAAGAAGTTAATATCCAAAATACATAAGGAACTCAAGTAACACAACTGAAAAAAAAAGGACCCAAGATATTTTTTTCAGAACAAGACATCCAAAGGGGCAAAAGGTATATGAAAAAGTGCTCAACTTCACTAATCATCAGGGAAATGCAAATCAAAACAAGAGTGAAATATCACATCTCACACTTTAGAATGGCTGCTATCAGAAAGATGAAAAATAAATGTTAGTGAGAACATAATGAAAAGAGAACTCTTGTATAATATTGCTGGAATTGTAAACGGTACAACTATTATGGAAAACTGTGTGAAATTCTTCAAATAATTAAAAATAGTGCTACCTTATGATCCAGCAATCCCACTTCAGAGTATATATAAAAAGGAAATGAAATAAGTATCTTGTAGAGATATCTGTAATTAATGGTCATTTCAGCATTTAAAAAAAAAAAAAAGATAGCCAAGATATGGAAATAGCCTAAATGTCTGTTAATCCATAAATGGATAAATGAAATTTGGTATGTATTTTGTTCTTGTTCAGTCATTAAGTCACATCCAACTGTTTGCCACCCCATGGACTGCAGCATGCCAGGCTCCTCTGTCCTCCACTGTCTCCCAGAGTTTGTTCAAATTCATGTCCATTGAGTTGGTGATGCCATCCAACCATCTCATCCTCTGTCACCCACTTCTCCTCTTGCCCTCCATCTTTCCCAGCATCAGAATCTTTTCTAGTGTGTTGGCTCTTCACAATGGGTGGCCGAAGTGTTGGAGCTTCAGCTTGAGCATCAGTCCTTCCAACGAATATTCAGGGTTGATTTCCTTTAAGATTTACTAGTTTGATCTCCTTGAAGTCCAAGGGACTCTCAACAATCCTTTCCAGCACAATTTGAAAGCATCAACTCTTCGGCAATCAGACTTCTTTATGGTCCAGCTCACATATCTCTGCACCACTACTGGGAAAACCATAGCTTTGACTACATGTACTTTTGTCAACAAAGTGATGTCTCTGTTTTTTAATATGTTGTCTGGATTTGTCATGGTTTTTCTTTCAAGGAGAAAGTGTCTTTTAATTTCATTGCTGCAATCACAGTCCACATTGATTTTGGAGCCCAAGAAAATAAAATCTGCCACTGTTTCTACTTTTCCCCCTCCTATTTGCCATGAAATGATGGGACCAGATGCCATAATCTTAGTTTATTTAATATTGAGTTTCAAGCCATTTTTTTCATTATCCTCTTTAGCCCTCATCAAGAGGCTTTTTAGTACCTCCTTAGTACTTTAGTACTTTCTGACATTAGGGTGGTGTCATCTGCATATCTGAAGTTGTTGATAGTTCTCCTGGCAATCTTGATTCCAGTTGTAGTCATCCAGCCTGGCAATTCACATGATGTACTCTGCATGATGCATGTAAGTTAAATAAGTAGGATGACAATATACAGTTTTGTCATATTCCTTTCCCTATATTGAACCAGTCCATTGTTCCATGTATGATTCTAACTGTCACTTCTTGACCCACATACAGAGTGAAGTAAGCCAGAAAGAAAAACACCAATAGAGTATACTAACACATATATATGGAATTTAGAAAGATGGTAACAATAACCCTTTATGCGAGACAGCAAAAGAGACACAGATGCATAGAACTGTCTTTTGGACTCTGTGGGAGAGGGAAAGGGTGGGATGATTTGAGAGAATGGCATTGAAACATGTATAATATCATATATGAAACAACTCTCCAGTCCAGTTTCGATGTATGATACAGGATGCTTGGGGCTGGTGCACTGGAATGACCCAGAGGGATGGTTAGGGGAGGGAGATGGGAGGGGGGTTCAGGATGGGGAACACGTTTATACCTGTGGCAGATTCATGTAGATGTATGGTAAAACCAATACAATATTGTAAAGTAATTAGACTCCAATTAAAATAAATAAATTTATATTAAAAATCAAATGAAAAAAAATCTTTATGTATCTGTATTTTTATGACTATTATTTTGATGTACTACTTAGGAACCATGTGAAATCACCCTTCCAGCTAAGAAATCTGGAGCATATACTTTTAAAAGGTCTGTTTCAGAATCTATTTTCTAAATATATGTTTTTTTTAATTGTTTTTCCCATTCCACAAGTATGCAATATTTCATCTCTCTTATCCTCATACTAAATTTTATTCTCATTAAAGAACATTAAACCATAATAATGAATGGCTACTTTCTTTTCCTACCTTGAACTTACAGGATTTTCTGCCTTTTCCAATACTATTTATTCTGCCTAGAATGTACTTCCATACATTCTCTGCTTGAAGAATAGCACTTATCTTTCAAGGCTGGTTCATCAAATGCCAACTTCAGTGTGAAATGTTCCCTATGTCTGCCTACTCAGAATCTAACTTTTTTTGAATGTTCTCACAATACTTTGCCTATTTTTCTGCTGTAGTACAAACATTAGGTTTCAAATTATAGTAATTTGAGTTTCTTTTACTAAACTGCTAACATCTTGTCTTCATTTTCTCAGTACCCAATGGATCAAATAATGCAGTGTAATGAAGTAAGTGATTAATAAATGTTTGATGATTAATAAATGTTTGATGAATGAAGGAATAAATTACATATAAACTAGTGAAAACAATAAATGATCATGTTTTTCTGTTTCAGTAATTCTTAGAATTCCCTCAATCATCAATTTATTAGGTTTACAATCAGTGAGACATTATTCTGAATTAACTAGTAGTTTAAAAGCAACTTCTTAGTTTTTATATGTTAGGTACAGGTGGCTGTTTTAATTATCCTATTTCATATGGTTTTATTTTGGAAAAAATGTAGAGTGCTGATTATTTTCAGGGTGATTTTCAAACATAATTACTAGAAGCTTCCCTCCTGCTTAAAGACATTTTTTCCTAAAAAATTCTCAATTAATTGTCTATTCTCATGGTCTTAGCCATAAATATTAAAAATGAAAAAAAAAACTAATTAAAATATGTAAAGCAGGAATGAAAGGTTAGATCTTTAAGTGAAATTAGTGACTGAAAATTTCACACTTAGCTAATGACATTTTCTAATTGCTGTGTTTGCTATGTATAGTAAACCAGAAAAAAGGCCTATACCTTTTTGAAAGCCTTGATACTATCTTCAGAACACTATATTATAGAATGGGTCAATCTCTCTCATTTAGTCTGTTTTAACTTCGTAGTTTGAACATTAATCAGTCAAGGAAGTTCTATTAGATGATGTAAACAAAGTTCTACTGGGCATTAGAGTGAAACAATCAGTTCATTTTACTTAGTTTCTGAATAATTAACAGCAAGTAATGATTTGGTCCGTCTAGTCAAGGCTATGGTTTTTCCAGTAGTCATGTATGGATTTGAGAGTTGGACTATAAAGCTGAGCAGCAAAGAATTGATGCTTTTGAACTGTGGTGTTGGAGAAGATTCTTGCGAGTCCCTTGGACTGCAAGGAGATCCAACCAGTCCATCCTAAAGGATATCAGGCTTGAGTGTTTATTGGGAAATCTGATGTTGAAGCTGACACTCCAATACTTTGGCCACCTGATGTGAAGAGATGACTCATTGGAAAAGACCCTGATGCTGGGAAAGATTGAGGGCAGGAGGAGAAGGGGACGACAGAGGATGAGATGGTTGGATGGCATCACCAACTCAACAGACATGAGTTTGGGTAGGCTACGGAAGTTGGTGTTGGACAGGGAGGCCTGGGGTGCTGTGGTTTATGGGGTTGCAAAGAGTCAGACACGACTGACCGACTGAACTGAACTGAATGATTTGCTAGGGATATGACTCTGGGCATCACTGAACACAAATATAGTTAACAGACAACGTGCCATATAGTTTTGCCTTCTTCTACCATGAATAATTTCCACATGATTCATCAAAAGTCATAGAAGGAGTTCATATTTACTCAATGCTCAGTAAATGAGTAATATTAAACCTTATAACTATAGCCAGCTTTCCAACAGTCATCTTCAAAAAACAACAGAAATATACAAGTCCATCATTTCTCATGTTTTATTAGCTCTACTATGTTCAATTGACATAACTACTTTTTAAGAAATATATTCAGTTCAGTTCAGTTCAGTTGCTCAGTCGTGTCCGACTCTTTGTGACCTCATGAATTGCAGCACACCAGGCCTTCCCTGTCCATCACCAACTCCTGGAATTTACCCAAACTCATGTCCATCGAGTTGGTGATACCATCCAGCCACCTCATCCTCTGTCATCCCCTTCTCCTCCTGCCCCTAATCCCTCCCAGCATCAGGGTCTTTTCCAATGAGCCAACTCTTCGCATGAGGTGGCCAAAGTATTGGAGTTTCAGCTTCAACATCAGTCCCTCCAATGAACACCCAGAACTGATCTTTAGGATGGACTGGTTGCATCTCCTTGCAGTCCTAGGGACTCTCAAAAGTCTTCTCCAACACCACAGCTCAAAACATCAATTCTTCAGCACTCAGCTTTCTTCACAGTCCAACTCTCACATCCATACATGACCACTGGAAAAACCATAGCCTTGACCGGATGGACCTTTGTTGGCAAAGTAATGTCTCTGCTTTTGAATATGCTATCTAGGTTGGTCATAACTTTCCGTCCAAGGAGTAAGCGTCTTTTAATTTCATGGCTGCAATCACCATCTGCAGTGATTTTGGAGCCCAGAAAAATAAAGTCTGACACTGTTTCCACTGTTTCCCCATTTATTTGCCATGAAGTGGTGGGACTGGATGCCATGATCTTAGTTTTCTGAATGTTGAGCTTTAAGCCAACTTTTTCACTCTCCTCTTTCACTTTCATCAAGAGGCTTTTTAGTTCCTCTTCACTTTCTGCCATAAGGGTGGTGTCATCTGCATATCTGAGATTATTGATATTTCTCCTAATAAATTATCTGTAAATGGTAGCAGTTCAAGTTTAATCAGGCAGGTCCCTATCATTGCTCTGCATCATAAACTCTTAAGTACCATTTACCAATTCATTAAAAGTTTAAATGAAATTTCCATTTGAAAGTAAGGCTGTTGAATCAGTTGGAGTAATAATAAAAACAAAGCAAAAACACCACTCTACATTTTGTATTGACTTAAAACGAAATAATAAAACCATTCACATATCAATTAAATACATTTGAAAATTATTTCAACATAAAAACATCAAGATGATTTTCAAAAGATAAGCTACAAATCTGAAAGTAGCCCTTTTAATTGTAGAGTTTTACCTACAAAAGGATAAAAACAAACAAACCTTGCTCTGCTGCCTAACATAAACTATCTTTAATGTTCTAAAGGAATTTCTATGCAAAACACTGCTATTGTAACATAGGTCTTGTCATTTCTTTTTTTTATAGTGACCAGATTAATTGCCACTCTTAAAACAACTAAAAAAAAATCAGAGGGGAAAAAAAAAGAAAGAAACATGAAAAATGTCTTTCAAGACGCTGGACATCAGGCAACAGACTTACTCCTTCGACATAGGAAAAAATGAATTAAGTCCAACTACTGCTGAGCAGACTGCCTGAAAAGAGTTTCCAGGCAGACAGGGGAGTTTGCAATTTCCTCAGTTCTGTTTTGTCACCATAAAAATTTGAAGCGATGGACAGACCAGTGTTACTGTCCTTGGATGGACCAGTGTTACAGCCCCGTGTAATTTCCTCAGATGGACCAGTGTTACAGCTCCATGCTACAGTTCAGTTTTATTTAGAAAGAAAAGGAAAATACACCCTTGAGGCATGAAAGTGAGCCAACCCAAAAGACTGGAAGAGAAGAGACCCCCCTGGCCCAATTTTGGCTCCTCTTTTTATATGTTTTTTCTCTTCCCCCTGAGCCTGACCCATGTAAGTTAGGCTAGCCAGGAGAGTTTTTGTTTTTTACCTGAGGTTCTCACTCCGGTCCTCTGACCTTCCTTTGTTCCATTTTCATGGGCTTTTCTCTTCTTTGTCTTTTAGCCACTGCCATTCTGGACTCCTTTTTCCTATTCTAACTACCTAACATTCCCCCTTAAGAGATAGAAGGCCCAATTCTTAGGGAATAGGGGCATCAAAATCTCTCTGGCTACTTCCTGCTGAACTGGGATGGCATTGGAATGCCCCCTGAACAGGGGCGGGACAGGGGAATTGGACCTCGCCCTCTTGCTAGTCTCAAGCCTTAGAGTCCTTATAGAAGTGTCCATCTAAAGGTGAGTGATATTTTCTGTGGTTGGCTGTAGTTTTATATACCCTTGTTGAACTGGTACTACATGTTGTAACTTGTTGATCTGGGCAGAGACAAAATGGGTTAGAAAATTGATAATACATGGAGTAATCACAAGCAGCATCAGTATGGTGATGACAGGGACTAGTTGGGGGCATTAGCCAACTCCAAATTTCCCATCGCCAGGAGGATCCCCCAAAGAGAGATTGTAGCCACCCTGAGAACTCTCCAGCTCATTTTTTGAGATCCTGTATGGTCTGAATGTTTTTCTTGAGGACTATGAGATTTCCTTTAACTTAGCTGGAGGTATTTACCCAGAAATATGTCTCATTCAAAATGGCTCAAGTTCCTCCTTGTTCAGGGATCAGGAGATCTATCTCTTGCCTGTTTTGGAGTACAACCCCTGCCAAGCTGTGTTGGCTCTTTAGAGCTATCCTGAGAAAGCTTATCCCAGAAAATTAATTTTGGCAGTGTTCATTAGAATGGCACTCATTTGTAGTTCTGAATAGGTATCTAAGATCTCCCAGGGGCTCACAGGTGTATTGAGTGTCCTCTTCTATTTTCTTCCATGGTTTGACTTATGAGTGGTGAATCCAAGGGTTGTGTCCTGGTACCTTGATTGCTATGGGGGTAGAAAGTATTACAGGGTAGGAGCCCTTCCATGTGGGCTGGAGTTGAACCTTTGGGAACCCATCTTTCCAGACTTTAATTAGGACTTGAGTCCCTGGAGCATATAGTGATGACTCTTTAGAATCTTTTGGGTCCTGGTTGACACCCCACAAGCATATATCCTGTTGGAATTGCCCAATGGCCGTGGTATAAGACTGGAGGGTCTGAGACTCTGGATCTAGGAAGAGGTCATTGACATAAACAAAAGGTCTGCCATATAGCATCTCATAAGGACTAAGACAAATTTGTTCCTTAGGGGCAATACTGGTGCAGAGGAGAGCTATTGGTAAAGCCTCCTCCATCCCAGGGAGGTCTCCTGGGTTGTCTTTTTTATCACTGATTTTAAGAATTGGTTGGCTCTTTCTACTTTTCCTGAAGAATGAGACCTCCAGGTACAATGGATATAAGTAATGCCCAAAGCTTTAGACACCCCTTGGGTGACCTTAGAAGTAAATGATGTCCTATTGTCACTTTGACCTGGGCAAACCAAATCTCGGAATGCTTTCATGGAGCAGCTTTACCACCTCCTCAGTCCAGATGGAAAAGCCTTCAATCCATCTGGTGAATGTATCCATCATGACTAACAGATATTTATACACTTGAGAAACTGGCATCTGAGTGAAGTCCATCTGCCAGTCCTCTCCTGGGTAGGTCCCACATCATTGGATGGGCTGGGCCAGCTGGGGTCTTCGAGATCCTTGGGGGTTGTTTAATTGGCAGGTGGGACAAGAGGAGATCACTTGCCTTACAGTCGTTTGGGGGACTGCTCCTCTGAAGGATCTTTCTAGTAATCTTTGGAAGGCCTTTTCCCCTAAGTGAGTGGTGGCATGTAAGGAGTTAACCAACTTCCTTCGGAGGTTCCCAGGCAGAAAAAAGAGTCCCTCCTTTTGGAACCACCCCATATGAACATCTTGAAAGCCCTCACTCACCTTCAGTATATGAAGGAGTTTCTGGCAAATTACTCTGTGGAACTAAGGTGGCACTCTCTATTATGTCATCGTTTTGTAATGCTGCTCTTTTAGCTGCCTGGTCAGCTGCTTGGTCCCCTCATGCCACTTCTGTGCTCTCTTTATGGTGTCCTTTACAATGGGAGACTGAAACCTCATTGGGTAGATGAACTTCCTCTAAGAGCCTAAGGATTTGATCACCATATTTAATTGGGGACATTTGGGTGGTCCAGTGGCGCCTTTCTTTCCAAATAGCATCATGTGCACGTAGCACCAGAAAGGCATACTTGGAGTCAGTGTAAATAGCTACTCTTTTTCCTTTTCCCAGCTCTAAAGCTCAAGTCAGGGCTATGAGCTCAGCTAATTGGGCTGAAGTACCTGGTAGCAAAGGTTTAGCCTCTATGGTCTCAAAATTGGAGACTACTGCCTACCTGGCTCTTCTTTTTCCATCCAAGAGAAAGCTGCTTCCATCAGTGTGCCAGATTTCCTCAGGATTGGTCAGAGGATCTTCCAACAATCCCTCTCTGGGTTTCGTCAAGTGGTCCAAGGTTTTTAGGCAAGAGTGAAAGATGAGAGAGCCCTCGAGGGTAGCAGGAGGGTGCTGGGTAGAGAACCTCACAAGGGGATATAGTCAGGCCTGGATTTCCTATCAGCATTACTTGATATCTGAGGATTCTTTGATCTGACATCCATAAATGGCCTCTCCCATTTAGAAGTTTTTTCACTTGGTGGTTGGTAAAAATAGTTAGTTTACCCCAAAAAGAGAGTTTTAGAGCATCTTCTATCAGGATTTCAATAGCTGCAAGATTTCAAAGGCAGGGAGGCCAGCCTCAAGTGGTTAGGTCGAGTCTCTTGGATAAGTAAGCTACAGGCTGGGGCTTAGGTCCCAACCTTTGAGTTAACACTCCCAAGACTATTACTTCTTTTTCGTAGACATAAAGTACAATACAATATTTTAATTAGTCTCCAATTAAAATAAATAAATTTATATTTAAAAAAAGAATACTTAAAAAGTTGGAATGCTTTTTCTGGATCTGGCAAACATCAAGGCAGGTGCTTGAGTTAAGGCTTGTTTTACTGTAGCCTCTGTCTTCTTTTGAGTAGTTCCCCACATCAGTGGAATTGAATCATCCCATTCCTTCAAGCTTTCATATAAGGGCTGGGTAATTAGACCATAGTTGGATGTCCAGATTCTACAATACCCAGTTAGCCCCAGGAAATCTCGCAGTTGTTTTCAAGTCATAAGGGAGTGCAACTGAAGGATTCCTGGTACTCGATCAGAGGACAGCCTCCTGGACCCATGTGTAATCTGAAATCCCAGGTAAGTGACCTTTGTCTTGACCATCTGTGTCTTATCACGGGAGACTTTATATCCCTTCTCTGCCAAAAACTTTAAAACCTGAATTGCATGTTGTTGGGCATTTTTCTCATCTGGAGAGCAGATTAGTAGGTCGTCTATGTATTGTAATGTTTTCCCATTAGGTCCCAGGTCCAGATCTAGGAGATCCTGGCTAAGAGCCTGCCCAAACAGGTGGGGTTTATCTCTGAACCCCTGAGGTCCAAATCATCTGTTGGTGATTTTTTTCCTGGAACCTCCCACTCAAAGGCACAAAGATATTGGGATTCTTTAGCCAGTGACATGCAAAGGAATGCATCTTTGAGATCCAAGACTGTAAACCACTTGGCACTGGGTGGGATTTCTCCAAAGACTACATAGGGATTGGGTATTGTGGGATGGAGGGGGACTATAGCTTCCTTTTCTCCCTTTCATGGGCCTTGGCCTCCCTCTCCTGCTCTCTGTTATAAGAGAACTGTTGATGGCTGTCTGGACCATCTCATCTAAGAGGCAGCAGGGTTCTGCTGCTGTAGCTGTTGTAACTTTATCCTGGTGTCTGATGCACGTTGTGACAGGAATTTGTCCTTTAAAATCACCTGTGCCTCATAAGAGTCTAAGTCCAGACTGGTAAACTTTTGGAGGGCCTCTTTTAGCCTTTCCAGAAAGGCGATGGGGTTCTCATTGGGCTCCTGAGTTATTGCTGAGACCTGGGTATAGCTGATTACTTTTTGCTGGGCTGCTTTCAGTCCTGCCTTCACACAGATCAGAAAATGATCCCTTTCATAGATGTGCTCAGGGTCATTATAACTCCAGTTAGTATCTGAGGAAAGAACCGCAGTTTCCCCTGCTGGGTATTTATTGCTTTACATGTGAAACCCCATAGCATACTTTCAGGCTTCCTTTAAGACCCTAGCATGCTCAGGGTCAGATAAAGTTTGACTAAATATGACCATGATGTCCTTCCACGTCAAATCAAAAGCCAAGGTAATGATAGCTTACAGTGAATGATGTCAGATTCATGATATCTTAAGAAGAAGATTTAGCTTCAGGACCAGCGACCAGCCTTGATTACTCAAGAACTTTTGTATAGCAGAGTTTTATTAAAGTATAAAAAGGGACAGAGAAAGCTTCTGACATAGACATCAGAAGGGGGATGGAGAGTGCCCCCACCCCCACTTGCTAGTGTTAGCTAGGGAGTTATATACTTTTTAAATTAATTATTATAACAAATCAAAAGAATGTCTCAAGGTTGTAAAAATTTTACCAGACCTACTCCAGCAATTTACATTTTAAGATAACAGGATTTAGCTAGAAGGATTTTAGGAAGGAGAAACTGTCCTCAAGCAGGATACATTGTTATTATACAACCCCTAGTACAGAGTTTGTTTGTCATGTAATCATCAGTTCCCAATTTAAAGAAAAAAAATTTTTTCATGTGACTGGAAGAAGCACAAGCTGGAATCAAGATTGCCGGGAGAAATAGCAATAACCTCAGATATGCAGATGACACCACCCTTATGGCAGAAAGTGAAGAGGAACAAAAAAGCCTCTTGATGAAGGGAAAGAGGAGAGTGAAAACTTGGCTTAAAACTCAACATTCAGAAAATGAAGATTGTGGCATCTGGTCCCATCATTTCATTGGAAATAGATGGGGAAACAGTGGAAACAGTGTCAGACTTTATTTTTTGGGGCTCCCAATCGCTGCAGATGGTGACTGCATCCATGAAATTAAAAGACGCTTACTCCTTGAAAGAAAAGTTATGACCAATCTAGATGGCATATTGAAAAGCAGAGACATTACTTTGCCAACAAAGGTCCGTCTAGTCAAGGCTATGGTTTTTCCAGTGGTCATGTATGGATGTGAGAGTTGGACTCTGAAGAAAGCTGAGCACCAAAGAATTGATGGTTTTGAACTGTGGTGTTGGAGAAGACTCTTGAGAGTCCCTTGGACTGCAAGGAGATCCAACCAGTCCATTCTGAAGGATTTCATTGGAAGGAATGTTGCTAAAGCTGAAACTCCAATACTTTGCCCACCTCATGCGAAGAGTTGACTCATTGGAAAAGACTCTGAAGCTGGAAGGGATTAGGGGCAGGAGGAGAAGGAGACGACAGAGGATGTGATGGCTGGATGGCATCACTGACTCAATGGACATGAGTCTGAGTGAACTTCGGGAGTTGGTGATGGACAGGGAGGCCTGGCGTGCTGCGATTCATGGGGTCGCAAAGAGTCAGGTACAACTGAGCAACTGAACTGAACTGAACTGAAGACTAAGGAATGTAGAGAAAAAAAAAAAAAAAAAAGATGTTTGTCCTTTCCTCCTCCTTGAGAATTCCAGACCTCTATCTCCTCCTTGAGAGCCCCAGACCTCTCTCTCCTCCTCCTTGGGGACCCCGGACTTCTTATCAACCTGCCTTGGAATTGACTCTCTCAGTAATGTGTTAGAATGTATCTATATATTTGCCTGAGTCATCTGTATAGCTTCCCAGGTCTTGTTTGATCTGTCTTAGTTCTAAGAGGGAGAAGGGCTTATGGGCCCAGGTTGGTCCGAATTCTCCTCCAGTTTCAACTAAGCGACATACTTGAGTTGGCTTTTGTGGAGAGGGTGCTTCTGGATATGGGAACAAGTTGGATACAAGGAAGGAGCACTAGGCAACTCAGGAGCCATGGGAGGTGAGCCTTCACGGGGGACTTCCTTCCGTTGGTTGCCTGTGCCTAACACCATTTGCCTAGTAGGCTCACTTTTACGGCATACAACAATCCCATACTTAAGACAAAGTTCCTTCATATCTCTTAGTTGGAAGAAAATCTGGACATGGGGATCTCTGTCCATTTCCCTTGCCTTTTGCAGAATAAGTCTAGCTGCAGGATGGTATTGTAATTTAAGCTCCCATCATCAGGCCAGCGTTCCTTGTCCCCCCAGAGGATACCATGGACACAAAGGGGCACAAAAGATTTTTAAGCAACTTCTCCTTAGAGATAGAAGATCGAACAGCTTCCAGTTATCAAGGATGCATCTCAAGGGCATCAGTCGGGAAGTGGATTGGTTATTTCCCATCTGAAAGAGTGATGACAGGGAGGAAAAGAAAAAAGAAAAAAGAAAAAAAAAAAACTAATAGGCCTCCTTCAATTTCCATGGGTGGACTTCCTTAGGGCAGAGTCTTTTTGAAGCTTATCCTACCCAATACTGTTGCAACATGAGAGCTAGGCATCCCTGGGTCAGGGTGCAGATCCCCAGGCAAGCTGAGGCATGACAGTCTCCTGGAGATTGTCACGCGAGTGTATGTTCCTTGGTTCTTTGTCTCGTCACAACAAAGATTTGGAGCGACGGACATTAAAGCCCTCGACGTCACAGCTCTTGGGTCTTGGACAAACCGTGTTATAGCTTTTAAGCAAATCAGTATTACAGCTCTATTTTATTGAGAAGATAGCAGGAGAATCCATCCTCAAAGTGTGAGGGCATGCCAACCCAAAGACTCGAAGAGAAGAGAGTGGAGGAGCACGCGGGGGAGGGAGAGAGAGAGAGACGGGGGAGAGAGAGAAAGAGTGCACGCACGCTGGAGAGAAAGAGAGATAGAGAAAGCACTTTGGCTCCTCCTTTTATATGTTTTTTCCTCCACCTGGGCCTGCCCTATGCAAATTGAGCTTAGTCAGGAGTGCTGTTTGTTCTACCTGAAGTCTTCACTCTGGTCCTTGGAATTTCCTTTGACCTTCCTTTGTTCTATTTTCACGGGCTTTCCCCTTCCTTGTCTTTTAGCCACCACCATTTTGGACTCCTTTTCCCTAGTCTACCTACCTAACATTCCCCCCTCAAGAGATGGGAGGCCCAGTTCTTTGGGAATAGGGGTGTTGAGGTCTTTATGGCTACTTCCTGTGGGTCTCCCCCTCTTGCTAGTCTCAAGCCTCAGAGTCCTTATAGTGGTGTCCATCTAAGGGTGTGTGATATATTCCGTGGTCAGCTGTAGTTTTATATCTTTGTTGAACTGGCACTGCATGTTGTAGCTTGTTGACCTGGGCAGAGAAAAAACAGGTTAGACAATTGACAGTACATGGAATAATCATAGGCATCATCAATATAGCATAACAAGGACTAGTAGGGGCATTAGTCAATTTTAAATTCACATGGCCAAGATGGCTTAAGTCCCTCCTTGTTCAGGGATCAGAAGATCTATCTCCTGTCTGTTTTGGAGTACAGTCTCTGTCAAGCTGTGCTAGCTCTTTAGAGTTATCCTGAGAAATCTTATCTCCATAAACCAGATTTTGGGTGTGTTCATTGGAATGGCACTCATTTGTAGTTCTGAATAGGTATCTGAGATCTCCCAGGGGCTCACAGGTGTATTGAGTGTCCTCTTCTCTTTTCTTCCATGGCTTGATTCGTGAGTAGTGAATCCAGGAGTCATGTCCTGGTACCTTGACTGCTGTGGGGGTAGAAAGTATTACAGGGTAGGGTCCTTACCATGTGGGCTGGAGTTGAGCCTTTGGGGACCCATCTTTCCAGACTTTAATTAGGACTTGAGTCCCAGGAGCATATAGTGGTGACTCTTTAGAATCTTTTGGGTCCTAGTTCATACCCCACAAGCATATATCCTGTTGGAATTGCCCAATGGCCATGGTATAAGACTGGAGGGTCTGAACCTCTGGATGTAGGAAGAGGTCATTGACATAAACAAAAGGTCTCCCATATAGCATCTCATAATGTCTAAGACCAACCTGTTCCTTAGGGGCAATGCAGGTGTGGAGGAGAGCTATTGGTAAAGCCTCCTTCCATCCCAGGGAGGTCTCCTGGGTTATCTTTTTTATTGCTGATTTTAAGAATTGATTGGCTCTTTCTACTTTTCCTGAAGATTGAGGCCTCCAGACACAATGGAGATAATAAGTAATGCCCAATGCTTTGAGACCCCTTAGGTGACCTTAAAAGGAAATGATGTCCCATTGTCACTTTGTAATGACCTGGGCAGACCAAATCTTGGAATGATTTCATGTAACAGTTTTTTTTACCACCTCCTCAGCCTTCTCAGTCCAGGTGGGAAAGCCTTCAATCCATCCTGTGAATGAAGTCATGACTAATAGGTATTTATACCCTTGAGAAACTGGCATCCAGGTGAAGTTCATCTGCCAGTCCTCTCCTGGGTAGGTCCCACATCATTGGATGGGCTGGGCCAGCTGGGGTCTTCGAGATCCTTGGAGGTTTTTTAATTGGCAAGTGGGACAAGAGGAGACCACCTGTCTTATAATTGTTTGGAAGCCTGTTCCTCTGAAGGACCTTTCTAGTAGTATTTGGAGGGCCTTTTCTCCTAAATGAATAGTGGTATGTAAGGAGTTAACCAACTTCCATTGGAGGCTCCCAGGCAGAAAAAGGAGCCCCTCCTTTTGGAACCACCCCATATGATCTTCTTGAAAGCCCTCGCAATTAGCTTTAAGAGTCTCACCTTCAGTATATGAAGGAGTTTCTGGCAAATTAGTCTGTGGAACTAAGGTGGCAATTCCTATTATGTCATGGTTCTGTAATGCTGCTCTCCTAGCTGCCTGATCAGCTGCTTGGTTCCCTCATGCCACTTCTGCGCTCCCTTTTTGGTGTCCTTTACAGTGGGAGACTGAAACCTCAGTGGGCAGATGGATTGCCTCCAAGAGTCAAAGAATCTGATCACTATATTTGATTGGGGACCCTCGGGTGGTCAAGTGGCCCCTTTCTTTTCAAATAGCAGCATGTGCACGTAGCACCAGAAAGGCATACTTGGAGTCAGTGTAAATGGCTACTCTTTTTCCTTTTCCCAGCTCTAAAGCTTGAGCCAGGGCTATGAGCTCAGCTAATTGGGCTGAAGTACCTGGTGGCATAGGCTTAGCCTCTATGGTCTCAAAATTGGAGACTACTGCATACTTGGCTCTTCTTTTTCCATCCAAGAGAAAGCTACTTTCATCAGTGTACCAGATTTCCTCAGGATTGGTCAGAGGATCTTCTGACAGTCCCTCTCGCGGTTTTGTCCAGTGGTCCAAGATTTCTAGACAAGAGTGAAAGGGGAGAGAGCCCTCAGGGGTAGGGAGGAGGGTGGCTGGGTTGAGAACCTCACAAGGGCATATAGTGAAACCTGGATTTTCCATCAGCATTACTTGATATCTGAGAATTCTTTGACAGCCATCCATAAATGGCCTCTCCCATTTAGGAGTTGTTTTACTTGGTGGCTGGTAAAAATAGTTAGTTTGCCCCCAAAGGAGAGTTTTAATGTATCTTCTATCATGATTTTAATAGCTGCAAGATTTTGAAGGCAGGGGAGCCAGCCTAGGGCAGTTCGGTCAATCCTCTTGGATAAGTAAGCTACAGGCTGGGGCTCAGATCCCAACCTTTGAGTTAACACTCCCAAGGCTATTCCCTCTCTTTCATGGGCATAAAGTTGGAATGCTTTTTCTGGGTCTGGCAACCTTAAGGCAGGTGCCTGAGTTAAGTCCTGTTTTAGTGTAGCCTCTGCCTTCTTTTGAGGAGTTCCCCACATCAGTGGGATTGAATCATCTTGTCCCTTTAAGCTTTCATATAAGGGCTGGGCAATTAAACCATAGTTGGGTATCCAGATTCTAAAATATCCAGTTAGCCCCAGGAAAGCTCACAATTGTTTTCGAGTCATGGGGGAGGGCAACTGGAAGATTCCTTGTACCCAATCAGAGGACAGACTCCTGGACCCATGTGTAATCTGAACAGGTAAGTGACCTTTGTCTCGACCATCTGTGCCTTAGCACGGGAGACTTTATATCCCCTTTCTGCCAAGAAGTTTAGAACCTGAATTGCATGTTGTTGGGCACTTTTTTCATCTGGAGAGCAGATTAGTAGGTCATCTACATATTGTAATATTTTCCCATTAGGTCCCACGTCCAGATCTAGGAGATCTCAGCTAAGGGTCTGTCCAAACAGGTGGGGGCTATCTCTGAACCCCTGAGGTAATACTGTCCAAGTCATCTGTTGGTGTTTTTCTCCTGGGGCCTCCCACTCAAAGCCAAAAAGATATTGGGATTCTTTAGCCAGTGGTATGCCAAAAAAAAAAAAAAAATGCATCTTTGAGATCCAAGACTGTAAACCACTTGGCACTGGGTGGGATTTCTCCCAAGATTACATAGGGATTGGGTACTGTGGGATGGAGGAGGACTACAGCTTCATTTATGATCCAGTGATCTTGAACCATTCACCAAGTTCCATCTTTTTTCTTTACAGAGAGGATTGGGGTGTTACATGGTGAATTGGTGGGGACCAATAGCCCAAAAGCAAAGAATTTATTTATTAAAGGCTGTAGTCCCTCCCAAGCCTCTCTTTTGATAGGGTATTGTTTCCGGTTAGGAAACCGAGTGGGATCTCGGAGGACAATGATGACTGATTCAGCTTGGTGGGCTCGTCCAGAAATCCCCTGGTCCCACACCTGGGGGTTAATTTTGTCTTCCCATAGTTTTTGGTTCCTCTCTATTGAAGGTGTAATGGGTTCTTCAGTAGTAACCAGGAGCTGTAGAGCTCTAGGGGCTGAAAAACTTTGCATCACAAGGGTGGTCCCCAGTTTAGTGAGTATGTCTCTTCCCATTAAGGGAGTAGGACACTCAGGGACCACCAGAAACTGGTGGGAAAATATTTGTCCATCTCAGCAACAAAGAAGTGCTCAGGTGAATCTTTTAGTAGTTGCTTTTCCTATAGCACCCAAAATGGTACAGGTTTGGGAGGAGAAGGCTCCAGAGTAGGAAATCAAGACAGAGTAGGTAGCCCCTGTGTCAACAAAGAAATTCTCGGACCTACCTGCCACATCCAGTTGCACCCTTGGCTCCAGCCCCGTGATGGTTATCTGTGACAGGCGGGCTGGCTGGAGCAGGCCTCTTCAGTCCTCTTGAACCATCGTGAGGGTAGGCTTGGCGCTTGACCCTGAGGCTCTTGGGTCCCAAGGGCAGAGTGCCGCCCAATGTCCCAGTTGATGGCATTTGTGGCAAGCCGTTCTAGGAGACTTGTCACGGTTTGGGCACTCTTTGGCCCAATGCCCGGCCTGTCTACAGATCAGGCATTTGTCTAGTGCCTTGTCCTTCAAGGACTCGGGGTTTACCATAGGGCTTCTCTGGAGGGCGGCCAGCATCTGGGCATGCCTTGTCTCTTTCTTTCTGTCCTTCTCCTGGGCCTTGGCCTCCTTCTCCTGTTCTCTGTTATAAGAGGTATTTGTAGCTGTCTGGACCATCTCATCTAAAGAGGCAGCAGGGTCCTGCTGTTGTAGCTGTTGTAATTTAATTCTGATATCTGATGCACATTGGGACAGGAATTTGTCCTTTAAAGTCAGCTGTCCCTCATCAGAGTCTAAGTCCAGACTGGTAAACTTTTGGAGTGCCTCTTTTAGCCTTTCCAGAAAGGCAATGGGGTTCTCCCTGGGATCCTGAGTTATTGCTGAGACTGGCCACAGTCCCACAAGTAATAGGGTTCCTTCTGTTTCCATGGGTAGACTTCCTTAGGGGTGAGTCTTTCTGAAGCTTATCCTACCCAGAACTGTTGCAACCTGAGAGCCAGGCGTCCCCGGGTCAGGGTGCAGATCCCCAGGCAGGCTGAGGTGTGACAGCCTCCTAGAGATTGAATCCCCAGGCAGGTCGAGAAATGACAGCCTCCCGAGAATTGGGTCCCTGGACAGGTCAAGGCGTGACGACTTCCTGGGACCCCTGGAACTTGCAGATCCCCGAGCAGGTTGAGGCGTGACAACCTTTTGAGGACCAGATTCCTAGGCAAGTCAAGGCGTGATGACCTCCTGGGACCCCTGGGCTGGAGTTTGGGCATCCCCAAGGTCTCCAGCGTGACCAGTGCTGGGTAGAATTAAGGGGTTTGTAACTCATTGCTGGTTTACCCACCGTGGATGGGAATAGATATGTAAGCTCATCCTACCTAGTACTGTTGCAACCTGAGAGCCAGGCGTCCCCGGGACAGGGTGCAGATCCCCAGGCAGGCTGAGGCGTGACAGCCTCCTAGAGACTGAATCCCTGGGCAGGTCGAGGCATGACGGCCTCCTGAGAATTGGGTCCCTGGGCATCCCCAAGATTTCCAGTGTGACCAGAACTGGGTTGGATTAGGGAGTTGGATATTATAGAGTATTTCCTTCCCAAGGCCAGCTACTTTCTGGTTGTCTCTCCAGAAGATTGTAGAGGCAACCTTGTGGCTCAGGAAAAGATCATGAAACAGGAGGGAAGGGGGCAGAGCACAACCTTTGAAAGAATGACATAGCACAAGGGTATAATCTAAACCAATTAAAATCAGTTGGGTCCAAGATGACAAGTCAAATTCAAGTAAACCTTAATCCCAAATCTAAAAGGCAACAGACACACCTAGACGTGGCAGGACAGCTCCAAGGCACGGTCAAAAGAGGGAGGACTGGGTGGTTCCCAATGGTTGGGATGATCCTCCCACTCATTAGCATATAAATTATACTCCCTCACAAAACCCAGCCAGGCCTAATTCCATGGCCCCAGCCCTTGCCCTCGGCAATCATTCACACCCTGAAGAGTGGCTTCTCTCTCAGTTCAGTTCAGTCGTTCAGGCTTGTCCGACTCTGCGACCCCATGAATCGCAGCAGGCCAGGCCTCCCTGTCCATCACCAACACCCGGAGTTCACCCAGATCCATGTCTATAGAGTCAATAATGCCATCCAGCCTTCTTATCCTCTGTCGTCCCCTTCTCCTCCTGCCCCCAATCCCTCCCAGCTTCAGAGTCTTTTCCAATGATTCAACACTTCGCATGAGGTGGCCAAAGTACTGGAGTTTCAGTTTTAGCATCATTCCTTCCAAAGAAATCCCAGGGCTGATCTCCTTCAGAATGGACTGGTTGGATCTCCTTGCAGTCCAAGGAACTCTCAAGAGTCTTCTCCAACACCACAGTTCAAAACCATCAATTCTTCGGCACTCAGCCTTCTTCACAGTCCAACTCTCACATCCATACATGACCACTGGAAAAACCATAGCCTTGACTAGATGAACATTTGTTGGCAAAGTAATGTCTCTGCTTTTTAAAATGCTATCTAGGTTGGTCATAACTTTCCTTCCAAGGAGTAAGCGTCTTTTAACTTCATGGCTGCAGTCACCATCTGCAGTGATTTTGGAGCCCCCCCAAAATAAAGTCTGACACTGTTTCCACTGTTTCCCCATCTATTTCCCATGAAGTGATGGGACCAGATGCCATGATCTTCGTTTACTGAATGTTGAGCTTTAAGCTAGCTTTTTCACTCTCCACTTTCACTTTCATCAAGAGGCTTTTTAGTGCCTCTTCACTTTCTGCCATAAGGGTGGTGTCATCTGCATATCTGAGGTTATTGATATTTCTCCCGGCAATCTTGATTCCAGCTTGTGTTTCTTCCAGTCCAGCGTTTCTCATGATGTACTCTGCATATAAGTTAAATAAATAGGATGACAATATACAGCCTTGACGAACTCCTTTTCCTATTTGGAACCAGTCTGTTTTTCCATGTCCAGTTCTAACTGTTGCTTCCTGACCTGCATACACATTTCTCAAGAGGCAGATCAGGTGGTCCAGTATTCCCATTTCTTTCAGAATTTTCCACAGTTTATTGTGATCCACACAATAAAAGGCTTTGTCATAGTCAATGAAGCAGAAATAGATGTTTTTCAGGGACTATCTTGCTTTTTCCATGATCCAGCGGATATTGGCAATTTGATCTCTGGTTCCTCTGCCTTTTCTAAAGCCAGCGTGAATATCAGGAAGTTCACGGTTCACATATTGCTGAAGCCTGGCTTGGAGAATTTTGAGCATTACTTTACTAGCATGTGAGATGAGTGCAATTGTGTGGTAGTTTGAGCATTCTTTGGCATTGCCTTTCTTTGGGATTGGAATGAAAACTGATCTTTTCCAGTCCTGTGGCCACTGCTGAGTTTTCCAAATTTGCTGGCATATTGAGTGCAGCACTTTCACAGCATCATCTTTCAGGATTTGGAATAGCTCAACTGGAATTCCATCACCTCCACTAGCTTTGTTCGTAGTGATGCTTTCTAAGGCCCACTTGACTTCACATTCCAGGATGTCTGGCTCTAGGTCTGTGATCACACCATCGTGATTATCTGGGTCATGAAGATCTTTTTTGTACAGTTCTTCTTTGTATTCTTGCCATCTCTTCTTAATATCTTCTGCTTCTGCTAGTTCCATACCATTTCTGTCTTTTATTGTGCCCATCTTTGCATGAAATATTCCCTTGGTATCTCTAATTTTCTTGAAGAGATCTCTAGTCTTTCCCATTCTGTTGTTTTCCTCTATTTCTTTTCATTGATCGCTGAAGAAATCTTTCTTATCACTTCTTGCTATTCTTTGGAACTCTGCATTCAGATGCTTATATCTTTCCTTTGCTCCTTTTCTTTTCACTTCTCTTCTTTTCACAGCTATTTGTAAGGCCTCCCCAGACAGCCGTTTTGCTTTTTTGTGTTTCTTTTCCACCAGGATGGTCTTGATCCCTGTCTCCTGTACAATGTCATGAACCTCATTCCATAGTTCATCAGGCACTCTATCTATCCAATCTAAGCCCTTAAATCTATTTCTCACTTCCACTGTATAATCATAAGGGATTTGATTTAGGTCATACCTCAGTGGTCTAGTGGTTTTCCCTATTTTCTTCAATTTAAGTCTGAATTTGTCAATAAGGTGTTCATGATCTGAGCCACAGTCGGCTCCTGGTCTTCTTTTTGCTGACTTTATAGAGCTTCTCCATCTTTGGCTGCAAAAAATATAATCAATCTGATTTCGGTGTTGACCATCTGGTGATGTCCATGTGTAGAGTCTTCTCTTGTGTTGTTGGAAGAGGGTGTTTGTTATGATCAGTGCATTTTCTTGGCAAAACTCTATTAGTCTTTGCCCTGCTTCATTCCGTATTCCAAGCCCAAATTTGCCTGTTACTCCAGGTGTTTCTTGACTTCCTACTTTTGCATTCCAGTCCCCTATAATGAAAAGGACATCTTTTTTGGGTGTTAGTTCTAAAAGGTCTTGTAGGTCTTCATAGAACCGTTCAACTTCAGCTTCTTCAGCATTACTAGTTGGGGCATAGACTTGGATTACTGTGATATTGAATGGTTTGCCTTGGAAATGTACAGATATCACTCTGTCATTTTTGAGATTGCATCTCTGGATCCTAACAAATCCACCTCTTATTGTTTTGTTTCTCAATGAATTTTTGCAATGAGACATCAGAGCCTGAGTTTCATTAGTTTTGCCTGGGCTTGAGTCCCAGGAGAAAGCTGAAGGAAGGGAGGAAAAAGCAGTGGGAAAAACTTGCCCATGAATCCCCTTCATAGCCTACCAGAAAATTTGCTAAATATGTGACCGGTGCTCAGAGTTTCATTGGTCTAATTCTTGGCACAGAGAAGAGAAAGGACAGAAGAACCCCCACCAGCTTGTGTAACAGCTACTGGAGCTCAGCAGATAGTGCCTTTGGGACATGCTGAAGAGTAGCCTCCCCAGAGTCCCTCAGTTGTGACCCCTGCTGCCTGCCCATTCACAGGAGGTTTGAGGAAACAAGAAACAAGAGATTTTAAAGGTCCCTCCAGCCATAGGAGTGAGGACCTCTTACCTTAACCGGAGGTCTTCTGGAATCTGAGACTGGGCCATATGAGCTTTCTGCTGAGTTCATTTTTCACTGTCCCGGTTTCCAGCATGTTGGGCCTTCCCCTGTGCTGGGTTTCTTCACCTTCTGCTTCTAGCGTGGGAGCTTCACTGAGTTGGGCTCCTGCTGTGCTTGGCCTCTTCTGCGCGGAGGTTGTTTCAGCCAGGTTAAATCTGAGTCACGGCACCATAGATGTCATGCAAGTGTATGTTCCTCGGTTCTTTGTCTCATCACAGCAAAGATTTAGAGCGACGGACATTAAAGTCGTCAGAGCGTCACAGCTCTCTGGTCTTGGACAAACCACGTTATAGCTCTTAGGCAAATCAGTGTTACAGCTCTATTTTACTTAGAAGATAGCAGGAGAATCCATCCTCTAAGTGTGAGGGCATGCCAACCCAAAGACTCGAAGAGAAGAGAGTGAAGGAGCACGTGGGGGAGGGAGAGAGAGAGGGAGGGAGAGAGAGTAAGAGA
Source organism: Bubalus bubalis (assembly GCF_019923935.1). Classification (NCBI taxonomy): domain Eukaryota; kingdom Metazoa; phylum Chordata; class Mammalia; order Artiodactyla; family Bovidae; genus Bubalus; species Bubalus bubalis. The sequence goes on along the minus strand of NC_059181.1, from coordinate 102,870,033 downwards.
AGGAGAGAGATAGAAAGAGTGCATGCATGCGGGAGAGAAAGAGAGAGAGAAAGAACTTTGGCTCCTCCTTTTATATGTTTTTTTTTTTTCCTCCACCTGGGCCTGCCCTATGCAGATTGGGCTTAGCCAGGAGTGCTGTTTGTTCTACCTGAAGTCTTCATCACTCTGGTCCTCGGACCTTCCTTTGACCTTCCTTTGCTCTATTTTCGCAGGCTTTTCCCTTCCTTGTCTTTTAGCCATCGCCATTTTGGACTCCTTTTCCCTAATCTACTTACCTAACAAGATCGAAACCCCAGGCAGGTTGAGGCAAGTCAGTCTCCTGGGACCCCTGGACTGGAGTTGCATCCCCAAGGACTCCAGTGTGACCAGTGCTGGGTAGGATTAAAGGGTTGTAATCTTAACTCATTGCCAGTTTGTTCACCACAGATGGGAGTAGCATGATGTAAAGCAATTCAAGCCTGTGCCCTGAGACTGGGAACCTGGTGAAGCAGCCAAAAGCATTATCCTCTTATTGCTCTGAGGGAATATAAGTCACTGATTTCCTGCCCTGCTGCTGGTGCTAAGTCGCTTCAGTCATGTCTGACTCTGTGTGACCCTATGGACAGCAGCCCACCAGGCTCCTTTGTCCATGGTATTCTCTAGACAAGAATACTGGAGTGGGTTGTCATTTCCTTCTCCAGATTTCCTCCCCTAGTCCTCCATAAGATCAGGTTAGGGTATCTCCAATGGTAAACATTTCATTGTCATAGACCCACTTTAGGTAATAACAGAAGTAATGACAAAGGGGTGGGTTATTTGGTCCTGTTAGGGGCATTAAGAGTATTTTAATAATAAATGAGGTGGAGCAATGTTGCCTACAAGGGGGCAGGGTCCTGGTTGTAGGAGCTAGTAAATGGCGTAAGAACAAATTGATAAGAGGCAACAGACCAGATGGTCCATAAAAGTGGAGTGGAGATTTGATCTGGGGGTATGTTTGTAACTTTAGGAGAAGGGTGGTAAGGGTTTGGGCCCAAAGAGCTTTCAGGGATAACTCCCAAAGTGGCAAACATTATCCCTGGAAGCCCATTTGCCCTTGAAGGGATGCCATCAATAGATGGACTTCCAGCAGGCATTATGTGCCTGTCACCTGCCCTAGTGGGTTCACTGAGAGATGCTGTTGTTGCACATGTTGTAGGAAACATGGAAGATGCAGGCCTAAATATCTAGAGGGATTGGATATTGTGCAGTATTACCCTCTCAAGGGCCAGCTATTTTCTGGTTGTCCCTCCAGAAGACTGTAGAGGTAACATTGTGGGCCAGGACAGGGCTTAGGAAAAGAGCATGAAACAGGAGAGAAGGGGGCAGGGCACAACTTTTGAAAGAATGATATAGCCCAAGGGCAAAACATAAACCGATTAAAATCAAATGGGTCAAAGATGACAAGTCAAACTCAACTAAACCTTGATCTTTGATCTGCAAGCTAAATGACACACTTGTTGGAGTGATCCTCCTACTCATTAGCATATGAAATCATCCAGCTGACAAAAACGAACCACACCACATCCCATGGCCACTGTACTCTCCTCTGTGATAACCCAGACCCTGTGGAGTGTGCTTCTTTCTGAATCCGAACAAATACACTTTTTACCTATTGCTGTGTCTCTAATTGAATTTTTGCAATGAGATATCAGAGCCTGAGCTTCACTAGGTCCTGAAGCCAGGCACCATGGGTTTTGGCTGGGCTCAAGTCCCAGGAGAGAGATGAAGGAAGGGAGAAAAAAGCAGTTTGAAAAACATGCCGAGGAATCCCCTTCATAACCTGCCAGAAAATTTGCTAATTACCTGACCTGTGCTCAGCTTTCATTGCCCTAATCCTTGTCATAGAGCCTTGACACACTGAGGAGTAGCTCCTGTCAGAGTCGCTCAATTGCACCCACTTCTGCTTGCCTGTTCATGGCGGGTGGGTCGAGGAAACAAGAAATGAGAGGTTATAAAGGAATTAAGATTTTGTTAGCCATATGTCCTTCCAGCCATAGGAGCAAGGACCTCCTACTTTAACCAGAGGTCTTCTGGAATCTGAGAATGAGCCGTGTGAGCTTTTTGCTCAGTTTGTTTTTGCTGTCCTGATTTCCAGCATGCTGGGCTTCTTGTCACTTCCCCTGTGCTGGGTTTTCTTTGTGTTCCGCTTCCACCGCGGGAGCTTTCGCTGAGTTGGGCTTCTGCTGTGTTTGGTCTCTGCCTCTCAGGGCTGAGCTGAGGTTGTTTCAGCCATGTTAAATCTGAGAAATTGCATCATAGATGTCAGTGGAGTTTGTAATTTCCTTGATTCTGTCTTGTCACAACAAAAATTTGAAGTGACAGATGGACCATTGTTACAGCTCCATGTAATTTCCTCGGATGGACCAGTGTTACAGCTCTGTGTTACAGCTCTGTTTTATTTAGAAAGCAAAGGAAAATACATCCTCGAGGTGTGAGGGCAGCTGACCCAAAAGACGTGAGGAGAAGAGAAGCCCTCCAGCCCAATTTTGGCTCCTCTTTTTATATGTTTTTCCTCCTCCCCTTGAGCCTGACTTATATAAATTGGGCTAGCCAGGAGTGCTGTTTGTTTTACCTGAGGTTCTCACTCCGGTCCTCTGACCTACCTTTGTTCTATTTTCATGGCTTTTCCCTTCTTAGTCTTTTATCCACCTCCATTCTGGACTCCTTTTTACTATTCTAATTACCTAACAAGGCCATGTTACAAGGAGAAGAAACTCAGGTGAATCCTGGTGTTCTCTCTGAGTTAAGGAAATAGAACTGAAAATTTGAAGATAACAATTCTATTAGAATTCACAGGATACAGTATCAAGAGGAGAGAGCTATTCAGAGAGCAAACTCTTGTTCATTTAGGCATCATATTTTTTTTTCTTTCCCATTTATTTATATTATTTTTGAGTGTACACTTTTCATAGTGATTGCTTTGGATATTACTGTATAAATGTATAACAATCTACTGATATCAACATTTCACTACTTTGATTAAAGTATGGAAACCTCACTTCCATTTAGGTTCCTTTATCTTCCCCACTTTTAAATATCATTGATTATATTTAGAAAACCTATAAGAAAAACAGTAAGTCATTATGTATCCATATTTCCACTCTTTCCCTTGTTCTTCCTTCTTAATGTTTCAAGATTTTTCTAAAAATATAATTTCCTTTCCTTTTGACAAACTTATTGTAGCCTTTAAAAATAGGTACCCTAAAGACACATTATTTTACTTTTCCTTAATCTGATAATGTGTTTGTTTCCCCTTCATTAGCAAAGTATAGTTTCACTGAAAATAGGATTCAGGGTTAACAGTTCTTTTCTTTCAGTACCTCAAGGCTATTGTGACACTTTACTTCTTGCCTTGGTGATTTATTGATGAGAAATCCACTGTTGTTAGCGTTGGTATTCTATCAGTAATGTATCATTTGTTTCTGGCTATTTTCATGATTATTAAATTTGTTTGTCTTAAGTTTTCTTTCATTTTCAGAAGTCTAATTATTATACAGGTAAGTGGATTTCTTTGAGTTTACCCTATTAGAGTTCAGTTATCTTCTTGAATCTATAAGTTATTGCTTCTCAGCAATAATGTTCTGATCCATCCCTGGTGGCTCAGATAGTAAAGCCTCTGCCTGCAATGCAGGAGACCCAGGTTCAATCCCTGGGTCAGGAAGATCCCCTGGAGAAGGAAATGGCAACCCACTCCAGTACTCATGCCTGAAAAATTCCATGGACTGAGGAGCCTGGTAGAATACAGTCCATGGGGTCGCAAAGAGTCAGACATGACTGAGCAACTTCACTTCACTTCACTTCAATAATGTTTCAATCCACTACTTCTCTATATTTTCTTTCAGACCTTGTTTTTCCCCTCTTTTGCAGATTCCAATGATGTAAATATTGGACCTTTTGTTATTGTTCCATAGGACACTGCTGCTCTGCTCTCTGTTTTTCTTTTTCTTTTTTTTTTCAGTCTGCTTTCTCTCTGCTATTTAGAGTAGTGAATTCTTTTAATCCATTCTCAAGTTCACTGATTATTTCCCCTTAAAGTCCATCCAAGGAGTTTTTTTTTTTTTTTTCTTTGTCATTATATTTTTTTATTTATTAATTTCAAGAGAATTTGTAATTGATTGTTGAAGCATTTTTATGATGACTGTTTCAAAATCATCAGATAATACAACAGTTATCAATATATGATTCATCTGAATGTTGGCATTACTTGATTGTCTTTTCTCATTGTAATTTTCTTGGTTCTGAGTATGATCAGTTGTATATTTCTTCTCTACATTAGCAGAGACACTGCTTCTATTTAAATATTTTACTTCATCACATCTTCACTGTTTGTTAAACATACTATTATGGTCTACTTTTCTGGGCTCCGCCTCAAGTGTTGGTTTAATTTTCAGAGATCTTGTGGTATTATTTTGTTTTGCTCAGTTAATCAGAGAAGGCAATGGCACCCCACCCCAGTACTCTTGCCTGGAAAATCCCATGGACGGAGGAGCCTGGAAGGCTGCAAGGGCCCCTATTGTCTATGTTAGTGATGTCTAAAGGGGCAGAAATATTTTCGTCAGATCAGGCCACTGGGTGTCTGTCAGTGAGCAAAGGAAAGCATAGGTCCCCTAGGATGAAGAGGCTTCCCTGGTAATACTACGACCGTGCAAGATAATACTAACAGTGCCTTCCAGCTGACCTTGTCTTTGGATGCAGAAGAGAAGTTTCAGACCCATGTGAACAAAGAGATTTTCTGGGAATTACTATTAACTATATCTGGGTACTTCCTGTCCCTTTTGCTTGCCAGCTACCTTGTCTCCCAGCAAATGAAGGGAGTTTTGGGCCTGTAGGATGGAAACTGGCTGGATGCTTATTTTGGCATGATCCTCTTTGCCCATGGAGGGTAGAGAAAGCTTCCTGGGCCAGGCCACTTGTTGGAGTAGGGTCTTCCTGTCTGTGCCCCAGAGTTTTCCTAGTGTCTCTGAGGAAAATAAGATAATCTCAGGTACACAGGAACAGGGAGACTTTCCCAGTGGATTCATTGTTTTTTAAAGGTCTCTCTTGCCTGTACCTCTTTAGTATCTTTCAGTAGGAGAGGGGAATTCCTGACCCTGCAAAAATGATAGCATTTCCTTCGACTGCTTAATGTTGGTAGGTTTCCCAATCAATCACCCTTGCTGGTGGTGCCAGGCTCACCTTCTCTTGTGTTGTTTGATGCAGAAATGAGCCTATCTAAGCTGTCTTCTAATGATAGGTCTGGGGCTGGGAAATCCTGGGTCTGTGGTACCTTCTTCTTTTGCTCAGGAGGACACAAGATGCCCTTCAAATGTGTTGCTCTTCCAGTCCTAGGGTCCCAAGCCGATACACATTTTTCTTACTGCCTTTTCAGTTTTTTGATTGCCTGTTGTACATGTCCAAGGTTTATATGTGGACTTAGTGGAAGAGAAACAAGGGGTCTACCTGTATGATCAGGACACCCAAGATAACGGTTTGCTTCTCTCAATATCCACTGCTCAAACAGTCCCTCCAGTCCCTGTTTCACCTACATCCCACTTATGGGATGACCAACCTTTCCCATTAACTGTGGAGCCTAATCAGTAAATACCTATGTACTTGCTATCTGCCCCCCTCACCAACTAGTGATTATTTTAATCTCTAGATTAGAATGGCTCCTCATTGATAGTTTAAAAAAGGGAAGACTTCCACCCCATGATGGCACTTAGCCTGAGGGGCTATGAGAGCCTTGCCTTTCTGTTGGTTTCCCTGGTAGTGAGGTGTCTGTCTGACATCAATTCTCCCTATAATTCATAGTCTCCTATCCACTTCCCCCCAACCCACCAAGAATGAAGACTTTTTTTTTGGGGGGGGAGTCAAGTCATTTATTTGTCTTTTACATGAAAACAAAATTGAGGGAGGGCGAACAAGAGGGGAGCTAGCTGGCTGCTCAGATTTTTCTGTAGTCGGAATGGGGCAGCCGGCCTTGAGACAGGAATTGGGTCCCCACAGCAACATGGCAATGGTGACTGGACCTAAAGCCGGTTACTGAAGCACCGTTTTCTACTAAATCTTAAACCAAGCTAAGCAAGTTAAGGTTACACTGGAAAGCAACACTGTCTGGAGTATTTTTCTTAAGAGCACAGAGAGGAGTTGACATGCAGCAAGGCGATGGTAGGGCAAGCAGCATGGGCCAGGCTAACCTAGGAGCAGAGGATCAGTTCACGAAGAGCAAGTGCGTGAACTCGACGTAGTCAAAAGCAGTGGGGAGTTCGAGGCCCTTGCCGTCCCCATAGGGCTTCATGTGGAAGACGCAGTAGTCGGCTTGTTCCCGAGTCAGGTTCTGGTACAGCTCCTCCTTGGTCACATAAGGCTTCCCTTCAGAGCTCAGGGCCCGGAAGGCGCTCTCAATCTCCTTGCTGGACTTGACGTTCTCGGTCTCATGGCTGATCATAAAGGCCATGTACTCTTGCAGGGAGACGTGGCCATCCCTGTTAGGATCCACAGTGTCCAGGATGGCCTCGAACTCAGGGTCGGGCTCCCCTTCCTCCACCATGGGCAGGTCATAGCCCAGGGAGCGCAGACAGGATTTGAACTCCTGGTGGTTCAGCCGGCCGGACTTGTCCTTGTCGAAGTGTTTGAACATCATGCTGAATTCTTTGAGGGCCTCCTCGGTCACTCCTGTCGTGTTCCTGGCCTGGATCTGCTGCTCCAGGTTGTGCTGCATGTGCATGCCCAACTGGTCGAGCTGGTCCCACTGCTGGGCCAGGCCCACGGTGCTGTGCTCCGTGTACTTGTTGTCCAGGATCAGTGCTTCCTCCATGGCCGCCCCCAGGTCTTCATTCTTCTTGAGCTGACTTCTCATAGCTCGAATCTCCTGGTGTTTGCATTTGGTAGCTTCAAGCTGTGACTTGAGGGTCCCAGATTCTTCCACCATGCAGGACCCATCGAGGAGGTACGTTCTGGTCTCCTGGATCCACTGGTGGAAGGCGTTGGCATGCTGGGCGAACTCCTGGCGCAGCTTGTCATTCTCCTCCTGCCATCGCTGTTCCTTCTGCAGCTCCAGCTCCCTTTCCTTGATGATCTTCTGTAGGTTTCTCCAGGTCTCCTCCAGGGCCTCCATGGTGAACCAGGTGTAGGGGTTGGAGGCCACGCGGAAGCTCTTGATCTGGCGGTCCAGCTCAGCCAGCTGGTTGAAGTTGGCCTGGGCCGAGCTCAGCGAGGAGCGGAAGGCATCATGGGCCTCTCTCAAGGCCTTGATCTCTTCCAGAGAGTTGCAGCGCACAGGGTCTGTTAAGTCCTCCTTTGCATTTTCAAACCAGCTGTTGAAGGCTGAAGCCTTTTGGGCAAAGGTCAAGAAGAGATCCTCCACCTTGCGGAAGTGACTCTGTGCCTCCAGCAGCTTCTTCTTCCGGGTGGCCGAGTTGGCCAGGAGCTGGCTCCACCTCTTCATGAGTGCAGCATGGTGGGCCTTGATGGCCTTGGACTGGACATGCTTGGCAGCCAGCAGCTGATCTTTGAGGGCAGTGATGATGGCGATGCCCTCCTGCTGGAAGGCCTGCAGGCCAGCATCGAAGGTTTCCTGTTTGGTGAGGAGAGTTTGGACAGAAGACAGATCTCGACCATAATCATCTGTCTTCAAGCTATTCTCCTTTTCACTGATCCAGGACTCCACCACATTGGCTTTCCAGTTGAACTGGAGGAAGGCCGAGTTCTCATCGAGCTTTGCCTTCCTCTGGGAGGCAGCCTTCTCCAAGTCTGACACTTTCCCATTCAAGCCCTTCATCTTGGAAGAGATGTTCTCCTCATGGCGATTGTTCTTCTTCACCAGGTCCTGCCCGTTGGTGCAGATGTCGTTCACTCGGTCCTTGTGCACAGTGAAGTCCGTCTCAAAGGCTTCGTGCTTCTTCAGCAAGCCCTGGATGGCAGCAAGAGTGTCTCCATAATCTTCACTGGCCACCAGGGTAATCTTCTCATTGATCCAGGCTTCCTCCTCCTCCACATTGGCTACAAACTGCTGATATTCCAAAGATTCTTCTAGCCGCTGGCCCCGGGCAGCTGCCAGCTGCTTCAGCTCCTTCCAGTGCTTCACGAACTGTGCCAGGCGCTGCTGAATCTCCTCCTTCCCAATGGTGTTGTCATCAGACAGCTTCTTTCCAGTGTCCAGGACACCCTGAATGGCCGGCTCATGGGCAGCCAGCTCTGCTTCCAGCTGTTTGTGCTTCTTCCTCAGGTTCTGGACACCCGTCAGGTCACGGCCGTAGTCCTCCGAGCTGACCAGCAGCTTCTTCTCCTTGATCCAGGACTCCTCATCGTCCATGTCCCGGAAAAACTGGTGCAGGCGGTGGGATTTATTCATCCTAGCTCGCCGCGAGGCGGCCATGCTCTTGATCTTCTGGAAACGGCCGTTGATGGTGTCCCGCTTGTCCTTCACCTGGGAGGTGTAGAAGGCGCTGCTGGTCATCAGGCTGTCTGCCTGGCTGTTGAGGTCCTTCAGGCGGTCCTCATGGGCAGAGATATCTGCCTCCAGCAGCTGATGTTTTTTTAGCAAGTTGTTCACAGAAGCCAGGTCTTTGCCATAATCCTCAGAGGCCAGCAGGGCTTCCACCTCAGAAAGCCAGAAATTGAAGTCCTTGATGCCAGTGGTGAAGTTCTGCTGCTTGTTGGCTTCTTTCAGCTTCAGGCTCTTCTCAGCCGACTTCTGCACCAGGAACTGCCACTGGTCAGCTAACTGCATCCTGCCCATGTCTGCCTTACATGGGGAGGTGTTGTTCCAGGACCCTTTTGCTCCAGAGTACGTGTAAGATGTCTTATCTATTAAAGTATTGTTATCTCTATTGCTGACTCCAGGCTCTTCTTTCAGTCTTGAAGCTGGGCAAGTACAGGGCTTGCAAGCCTGCAGAATTCAGTCCAAAAATACTCCATCTTGTTCAGACTGGAAGTTGGTATATTATTTTGATTTGCATTAACTTTATTACAATAAAGATTATACATTTGCTCATGCTTTTTCCCCTCAATTGTATCACTCTCTGTGACTTGTTTGCCCACTATATGTTAATTGACATTCATGTAAGCTTGTTTGCCTATCATAGCTATTTATCACTCTGTTTTGTAATTGGCAAATTTTTTTCTTTGAATTTAATACTAATACTATTGCTGGCAGAAATTATGTCTATTTTCATTTTGAGGTTAAACATAGATCCTACACTATTTTTTGGCTATAAAATGCACTCGCTACATATTTTGTCAATGAATAAATGAAAGAATGGTAATCCGTTCTTGATTTAACCACTAGAGTGCAAAAGCATTATTCAAAACACTACTTAACACATTGCAGGATAATAGTGAGGTAGAAATTGCTAGACAGTATAGGACTCTGCGACCTTGGTTCCTTTTTTTAATTTCATTTTTTTTTTTATCTCCTCAAGTAAGCATCTCACTTTTTGTTCCACTTTCCAGGCATTTAGGGAGAAGGCAATGGCACCCCACTCCAGTACTCTTGCCTGGAAAATCCCATGGAACGGAGGAGCCTGGTGGGCTGCCATCTATGGGGTCGCACAGAGTCGGACATGACTGAAGTGACTTAGCAGCAGCAGCAGCCAGGCATTTAGAGGAACGCCTCCCTGGTCTGGAGGGTCATAAAAAATTCAGACCCAGGACAAGGCAATCATTAACTGCTGTCCAGTTTATCAAGGCAAAAAACAAAAAACAAACAAACAAACAAAAATCAAGAAGAGCAGTAGCTCTTAAACATACATCTAGTCCCTAAATAATGGTCTGGGGTCTTGAGAAAGGGTTGAGGGATGGCATTGCAATATCTGGAGAAACTGAGAAACTGGGGGAGCCAGAAAAGCCATAAAAATGACAAACTGGACATTACAATATTCAAACTGATTGGTGAAAAATGACATATTAAAATCATGAGCCAACAAAAAATATACAGATCAATAATAGTGAAGATATAAACTGATGTAATCTTCGCCCTTTGGGGGCTTTTCGCCCCCTCTCAGTGTCTATGCTGTGAGCGTTGTATCTCTATATCTTCTAAAATAAACTTTGTCTGTGTGAGTGAGAGTTTGCAGAATTCATTCTTTGGCTCCGTGAATAGAACTCGGTTTACACGTGTCAGTAGGAATTATTTTACCACAAATTATGTCAACAAAATGGAAAGCAATTTCCTACTATAATTTTTTTTTAAAAAGCAAAGCTTGTATTTTGCTTCATTCTATGACCATTACAATAAAATGCATAATAAAACATTATCTTTTTATGTAAAATCCATTATGTTTAAGAGTAAGTTGAAGAGCAAAAGAATCCACTCTTTTAAAGCCTAAAGGTCGGTAGGGTCGGGGAGGCACCAGCTGCCACGCGGGGAGGAGGCCGAGGCTGCAGCATGAGGGAGGCCCCGGCCCCTCTGCGCCTGTGTCTGGCAGAGCCGGTGTGAGACGAAGAGACAATCCTTCCCAGCCGCCGGGATAATCAAGAGTTTTGGCCGGACCTTCGAGCACACACCGAGATAGTGAGGAGCCAGACGAAAAGCACAGACTATGGCACTGAAACGGATTAATAAGGAACTTAGTGATTTGGCCTGTGACCCTCCAGCACAATGTTCTGCAGGTCCAGTTGGGGATGATATGTTTCATTGGCAAGCCACAATTATGGGACCTAATGACAGCCCATATCAAGGCAGTGTATTCTTTTTGACAATTCATTTTCCTACAGACTACCCCTTCAAACCACCTAAGGTTGCATTTACAACAAGAATTTATCATCCAAATATTAACAGTAATGGCAGCATTTGTCTCGATATTCTAAGATCACAGTGGTCTCCTGCTTTAACTATTTCTAAAGTTCTTTTATCCATTTGTTCACTGCTATGTGATCCAAACCCAGATGACCCCCTAGTGCCAGAGATTGCACGGATCTATAAAACAGACAGAGATAAGTACAACAGAATATCTCGGGAATGGACTCAGAAGTATGCCATGTGATGCTACCTTAAAGTCAGAATAACCTGCATTATAGCTGGAATAAACTTTAAATTACTGTTCCTTTTTTGATTTTCTTATCTGGCTGCTCCCCTATCAGACCTCATCTTTTTTAATTTTATTTTTTGTTTACCTCCCTCCATTCATTCACATGCTCATCTGAGAAGACTTAAGTTCTTCCAGCTTTGGACAATAACTGCTTTTAGAAACTGTAAAGTAGTTACAAGAGAACAGTTGCCCAAGATTCAGAATTTTTTTTAAAAAATGGAGCATGTGTATTATGTGGCCAATGTCTTCACTCTAACTTGGTTATGAGACTAAAACCATTCCTCACTGCTCTAACATGCTGAAGAATCATCTGAGAAGGAGGGAGATGGATGCTGAGTTGTCACATCAAAGGAAGCAGCATTATTCTAGCAGCATCCATTCTTGTTTAAGCCTTCCACTGTTAGAGATTTGAGGTTACATGATATAATTTATGCTCATAACTGATATGGCTGGAGAATTGGTATTGAATTTATAGCATCAGCAGAACAGAAAATGTGATGTATTTTATGCATGTCAATAAAGGAATGACCTGTTCTTGTTCTACAGAGAATGAAAAAAAAAAAAATAAATAAAGCCTAAAGGTCATTAGCACTTAGATTGAATCCCAGCATAACAGTATAAGAAACTCCGCTGATGCACTGTCCTTTGAATCTGGTAGAAAATATTTTAAAAACACATATAACCATTTAAAGCTTCTGGAAATGGTCCTAAGGGCAAACAGAAAATGAAGATACATCTATTCAAGAGTATCTAAGAAAAGTCATAGCTCAGTTGGTAAAGAATCTGCCTGTAGTGCAGGAGTCCACCTGTATGCAGGAGACCCTGGTTCGATTCCCGGGTTGGGAAGATCCTGGGGAGAAGGAAATAGCAATCCACTCCAGTATTCTTGCCTGGGAAATTCTATGGGCAGAGGAGCCTGGTGAGCTACAGTCAATGGGGTCACAATAGTCAGACCCAACTTAGTGACTAAACCACCAAGAAAAGTCGGGGGAAAGACAAGAGTCTGTGATAGTCGTATCACAACTGCTCCCTTCTTCCCAACTCCCAGCTAAGTGAGGCAAAGACTGCACTTCAGACTGTTGTGGCCAAAAGCAAAAGGCTATCTCTCTTCCAGCTCTCAGCCCAGACTTTTCTCCCCAGAAGGAAAAAAGCATCAGCTTTTCTTATCCTGTCCCCAGCTGATGGTTGCTGAGACCCAAGTGAGTTCGGTCAAAAGGTAGGGGATTCCTTCTGCTACTGGTGGAATGGAATCTTGCGCAGGACATGCTGAAAATTCCAGACCCCATACAGCTCTCCCCTAACTGGTGAGGCAGTAGTTTCACACAAGTAGAAGCAAACCTGAGCTTACTTGATAGCTCAGATGGTAAAGAATCTGCCTGCAATGCAGGAAACCTGGATTTGATTCCTGGGTAGGGAAGTTCCCCTGGAGAAGGGGATAGGCTACCCACTCCAGTATTCTTGGGCTTCTCTGGTGGCTCAGACAGTAAAGAAGTGAAGTGAAAGTTGCTCAGTCATCCAACTCTTTGCGACTCCATGGACTATACAGTCCATGGAATTCTCCAGGCTGGAATACTGGAGTGGGTGGCCTATCCCTTCTCCAGTGGATCTTCCTGACCCAGGAATTAAACTGGAGTCCCCGGCATAGCAGGCAGGTTCTTTACCAATTAAGGTATCAGGGAAGCCCCAGTTGGTAAAGAATCTGCCTGCAATGGGGGAGGCCTGAGTTGGATCCCTGGGTCAGGAAGATCCTATGGTGGAGGGCATGGTGACCCACCAGTATTCTTGCCTAGAGAATCCCCATGTGATTACTTTGTAGCGGACTCTATGCCTTATTGTAAAGAATATAGCAGTCAGCCAGCAATTAATGCAGTGTAACAGCTGTGTGTGCTTATAGACTGCTTAGAAGGGAGACCTATCAGTACCATTGCCATCAGGGCTGACTGTGGCTATGCTGTTTCTTCCTGAGAAGAAACTTCAGAGATAATACTGTGTGTGTGTAGATGGCATGGAGGGGGTGAGGGAGAGATTTCACTAAAATAGTCCCAAAATAGTCACTAAATAATAAGCAAATGATAATAACAAACTCAAAGACAGAGAAAGATTTCAAAGTACCACTAAATGAATATGTTCACAGAACTAAAGGAAAGCATGGTTAAACAAATAAGAGTATATGATGACAATGTTGCATCAAATAAAGAATATCAATAAAAAAGTAAAAATTACCAAGAAGAACCAAATAGCCATTCTGGAGTAGAAAAAATACAACAAATATTCACTTAGTGAAAAGAAAATCCTCAAAGGAGAAATAGGGTAGCAAAAAGAACAATGGGACACAATGAAAATAAAAAGTAATATGGCAGATGTAAATCCAGTCTTATTAATAATATTAAATGTGAAAAAACAATCAAAAAGGATAAATTATAAGACATATAAAACTAATGAACTAAGGGTACATGAGACATACTTTATATTCAAAGATACTAACAGATTGAAAGTAAAAGAGTACTTTAAAGATATCACAGAAATAGCAAATTCAAGAAAACCAGAGTGTATGTACTATTCTATTAATAATATCACACACAAAAGACTTTAAAACACCAAATTTCACTAGAGATATAGAGAGACATTTTATAATGATAAAAAGTTAATATATTTAAAGATATAACAGTTCTATATGTACTTGTGAAATAAAATTCATATTTTATAGCAAGACACAAATTTAAACATAAAAATTTTTTCTCTGCTTTTTGGCCTCCTCTCTTCCTCCTACTGTGCATAGTGTATCTGCATTACGCATCAGCCAGACCTCCCTGATCAACAGAAATACCTGCTGAACCATAAAGAGCAACATTGTCTTAGCACCAACAGGACAACTCTTTAAAGATAACATGCCTACTTGATCTTGTAAGGGGTCACAGCAACACTTGATTCTGGATTGTGTAAACTGTCATTTCATGTCCAGCTCTCTGCCTCAAAAGACTTATCTAACTGTGCCTTGACTTCTAATGGGTGGAACAGTTCTCTGAGCTTTCTGAAGTGGTGCTCCCGAATTTTAATTGTTAATCTGACTCAAACAAAAATGAAGGAAAAATGATAATTTAATAAGGGTTGGAAACATCTATATCCTATTTCCAATACTAAATAAAACAACTAGACCAAAAATCAACAAGGAAACAGAGGACTTGAACAACACTATAAATCAGCTACACTTAAATCAAGAACAACAACACTATAAATCATCTAGACATCTATAGAATACTCAGCAAAAGAACAAAAATTTATTCTTATGTTTTCTTCTGAGAGCTTTACATGTTTGCTCTTACATTTAGGGTTTGATTCATTTTGAGATTTTTTTTTTTTTAATGGTGGAAGATGAGGATCCAACTTCATATAGCCATTATCTTGTGAAAACATTTACTGGAATATAATCTGTGAACATACTGAATCACTATGCTGTACACCTTTTCATACTGTTCTCTGGGTTCTCAAGGCAAGAATACTAAAGTGGTTTTCCTTTGCCTTCTCCAATGAGAAAGCCTTCCTCAGTGATCAATGCAAAGACATAGAGGAAAACAATAGAATGGGAAAGACTAGAGATTTCTTCAAGAAAAGTAGAGATAACAAGGGAGCATTTCATGCAAAGATGGGCACAATGAAGGACAGAAATGTGATGGACCTAACAGAAGCAGACGATATTAAGAAGATGTGGCAAGAATACACAGAAGAACTATACAAAAAAGATCTTCATGACTCAGATAATCATGATGGTGTGATCACTCACCTGGAGTCAGACATCCTGGTATGCGAAGTCAAGCGGGCTTTAGGAAGCATCACTGTAAACAAAGCTAGTGGAAGTAATGGAATTCCAGTTGAGCTATTTCAAATCTTAAAAGATGACTCTGAGAAAGTGCTGCACTAAGTATGCCAGCAAATTTGGAAAACTCAGCAGTGCCCACAGGCCTGGAAAAGGTCAGTTTTCATTCCAATCCCAAAGAAAGGCAAAACCAAAGAATGTTCAGACTACTGCACAATTGCACTCATCTCACACCCTAACAAAGTAATGCTCAAAATTCTCCAAGCCAGGCTTCAGCAATACGTGAACGATGAACTTCCAGATGTTCAAGGTGGATTTGGAAAAGGCAGAGGAACCAGAGATCAAATTGTCAACATCTGTTGGATCATCGAGAAAGCAAGAGAGGTCCAGAAAAACATCTACTTCTGCTTTCTTGGTTAGACTAAAGCCTTAGAGTGTGTGGATCACAACAAACTGTGGAACATAAAGAGATGGGAATACCAGACCACCTGACCTGCCTCTTGAGAAACCTGTATACAGGTCAGGAAGCAACAGTTAGAACTGGACATGCAACAACAGACAGGTTCCAAATCGGGAAAGGAGTACATCAAAGTTGTATATTGTCACCCTGCTTATTTAACTAATATGCAGAGTGCATCATGAGAAATGCCAGGCTAGACGACTTACAAGCTGGACTCAAGATTGCTGGGAGAAATATCCATAACCTCAGATACACAGATGACACCACTCTTATGGCAGAAAGTAAGGAACTAAAGAGCCTCTTGATGAAAGTGAAAGAGGAGAGTGAAAAAGTTGGCTTAAAACTCAACATTCAGAAAACTAAGATCATGTCATCCGGTCTCATCACTTCATGGCAAATAGATGGGGAAACAATAGAAACAGTGACAGATTTTATTTTGCGGGCTTCCAAAATCATTGCACACTGTGACTGCAGCCATGAAATTAAAAGACACTTCCCCCTTGTAAGAAAAGCTATGGCCAACCTAGACAGCATATTAAAAAGCACAGAGAGTACTTTTCCAACAAATGTCCATCTAGTCAAAGCTATGGTTTTACCAGTTGTCGTGTATGGATGTGAGAGTTGGAGTATAAAGAATGCTGGTTGCCAAATAATTGATGCTTTTGAAATGTGGTGTTGGAGAAGACTCTTGAGAGTCTTCAAAAACTGTAAAATTGGGATCAAAATAATACCTATTTTTCCTGAAAGTTGTGAGGATGGAATGAAATAATATATGCAAATGTGTCTTGACATATAAAAGCCACCTATTAAATGTTAGTAGCTGCTGATAGTATTAGCATTCGTACTATTAATAATAAATATTATATATTAATTATATATAATTAATACAATATCTTATATATTGATAATAAAATAGATTTTAATAACCAGGACTTCAACTAAGAAAAGATGCTTGAATTTTTAGAGCATAGATACTAGGACCAGGACTCTTGACAACAGAGGAACCACAGAAAGACTGAGGGTATTAATAGGAAGGACAGAAACAAATCAGAATGGATGTGTACATATATTTGGTGTGAATTTTATACTTCTGAGGTATCTGCTTCAACTCAATCTGTTATGCTTGAGGTTATGCACATTATGCTTCTTCTTGTCCTACTTCAGGGAATTCTTCCTTTTAGATGATTGTGATGGAAACCAAAAGGTATGATTCATCATGTATTGATGGTCTTGTGAATTAAAGGTTTGCACTGTTATTTGACTTGCCACACTTTACCAAGGCAACTGAGTTGAAACTCCTTGAGCACACTAGCAATGTCCTCCTGGTACCTGCAAGACTTACTATCTCATTTGATTGTGTCATTTACTCTAGAAACACCTTATCAAAAGTTATCCCTTGCCTTGTTTTCTTTTCTTGAAAGCATTCATAACTAATATTGTGATTATTTTTGTCCACTTTATAAAAATTTATGTCCCTCTCCCTTCCCAGTAGTGGATTTCACTTGTAGCTCAGCTGGTAAAGAACTCACGTGCAATGAGGAAGACCTGGGTTCAATCCCTGGGTTGCGAAGATCCCTTGGAGAAGGGAAAGGATACCCACTCCAGTATTCTAGCCTAGAAAATTCCATGGACTGTATATAATTCATGGGATCGCAAAGAGATACAACTGAACGACTTTCACATATGCTTGATAGGACATATGAGAATGCTAAATGCATTTCTTAAATTGGGGGTATAGTTGCTTTACAATGTTGTTTTAGTTTCTGCTGTGTAATGAAGTGAATTAACTATATGTATACATATATCTACTCCCTCTTCCTTCCCACCTCACCCCCGATCCCATCCATCTAGGTCACCACAGACCACCAGCTGAGCTCCATGCAATATACAGCAGGTTCCAATAAGCTACCTGTTACACACATGTCAGTGCACATAGGTCAACCCCAAGTTCCCAATTCTTCCCCCTTACCCCCCTGTTCACCTGTCCATTCCCTAAATCTGTGTCTACATTTCTGCCCTGAAAATAGGTTCATCTCTACCAGTTTTCTAGATTCCACATACATATGTTAATATACAATAGCTAGGACTTGGAAGCAACCTCAGTGTCCATCAACAGGTAAAGAAGATGTGGTACATATATACAATGAAATATTTATTACTCAGTCATTAAAAGGAACAAAATTGGGTTATTTGTAGAGATGTGGATAGACCTAGGGCCTGTCATACAAAGTGAAGTAAGTCAGAGAGAGAAAAACAAATATTGTAAATGTATTTTAGTTTAGAATGCTTATTTTGTTGTGATATAAACACATAATAAAATACATTATTTTATCTTATATTTATAATTTTATAATCATATAAATATATTATAAAAACACTTTTTACATGAATCTTTCAATTTATCTAGTTTTCTCTTACAGTAATTATTTAAGTTCTGTAAAATACTATGCTTAATATCAAATAAAATTATTGACTTCATAATTAATTGATTTAAGAAATGGTTTAGAGATACAATTTCATAGTTTTATCTTGAATTCCCGCCATCTCAAATTCCCCCATCCATCAGTCTATATTAGAGAACATGAGGAAGCTGGTTCTTAACACTATGTTTGAATCACTTTTCTTTTCATAATTTATTTTTCAGTAATAAAGACATAAAGTTTTAAAATTAAATGTTTGCTATCTGAATGCATTTGGACGTTCTTTTACTCAGAAAAACCTCTACTAAAGCATTATTTTTGGTCCTTGTATTTTATAAAGATATTTGCAAAATAACATTTTTGAAAATGCATTGTGCCTTATACTAGCTTTCACTGAGATTCTCAGGATGGTGTCTTCAAGTAGCTTGCAGCAATCATTCCAGGCAGCAGTTTTAAAACCATGCATAAAAAGTGTTTGTAATGCTAATTTTTCTCCCTTTGGAAAAAAAATAATTTTCCTCCCTGTCTGTGTTGGCCATGGTTCCAGGGCACACATACTATTATTTAAGTTCAGTAATGGAGAAAATTGAAAATGGCTGACAAACATAAAGGAATATGACTCTCAGACTTCACACGATACTAATTTTCTATTATCACCATTCAATTTTCAATGATCACTCTGTGTGGTAAACTCACTGGTGTCACTCTTCCCTCCTTTCAGGTAGATATCATCATAGATTAAAGATAGGGGATGGCAACTGAGAGATCACATGGATGACAAACTGGATTATAATTATCAACATTGCCTTTTTAATAACGAATTTTTAAGACCTACATTACATGTAAGTCCCAGTCAATTGTAAATTCCATGCATATGTCTATCTTATACACTATTGTATCTTCGGCTCCTGAAATAGTTCTCAGCATACAGTAGAGTTTATGTACCCATCTGCTGAATGAAAGAATCCATATTAGCCAAACTTAAATTTTATTTTTTTTTAATCCTTTGGCAAATCCAGAAAAGATAAGCAATGACTTGTTAAGATTCTTTAAGTAAAAAGTTAGTGGATTTGGAAACAGTTCAATAAAAATTTCATATCCAAGGAAATAGCTAGAAAAATAGGGAAAACATGTTTAAAAAATTGCAATTATTCAGCCTGGAGATAAAAAAAAGAGAAAAGTAGCACAATATTGATCATGATGACCAAATGATAAATGATAATCAAAGGAAAAAGGTAACCTGTTCTTACTTCAAATGAAGATAGAAAAAGAGTTTATGATTCCAATTATAGAGTGAAATCTAAACTGGTTAGCATTCTCTCTGAGATGTATACATCTCTAGTGTTTTTGAAAACAAATTGCTTTTTTCAGTCACTTAAAATTTCAAGTGTGGTCCCAAGGTGGGGGAAGACTAGATGTTTTCATAAATAAAGTCATTCCTGTGTGCACGAGAATGTGTGTGTATTTGTTTTGATAAGTTAGAGATTGCAAAAAGTATGTTGAAATAATTATATTCCATATCATTTAGTCAGATCCAAAACTATATTATTTTGCAGAGGGGCTCCTCCTCAACCTTTTTTACTTTCTCACAAGAATAAGCTCCTGTGCCTGATTTAAGGAAATATATTAATAGCTTACATTTCTGAGTAATTGGATAATTTTGAGACTGTCCAGCATATACAATCGGAGAAGGCAATGGCACCCCACTCCAGTACTCTTGCCTGGAAAATCCCATGGATGGAGGAGCCTGGTAGGCTGCAGTCCATGGGGTCGCTAAGAGTCAGACACAACTGAGCGAGTTCACTTTCACTTTGCACTTTCATGCATTGGAGAAGGAAATGGCAATCCACTCCAGTGTTCTTGCCTGGAGAATCCCAGGGACAGGGGAGCCTGGTGGCCTGCCATCTCTGGGGTCACACAGAGTCGGACACGACTGAAGTGACTTAGCAGCAACATATACAATAGAAGTTGATTAAAGTAGTAAAAAATAGATTCCCAAATCTATTCAAGTCAGAGGAGATAACTGTGCTATGAGGACAATTTTACTTAACAATTTGTTGAATTACTTGTTTAATAATTGTCTGAATAAATAATTTTATTTAAATCAATGAAATATTTTTTTTTTCTGAACTCAGAAATATAACATTTTATGAAGTTACAATGGTAGTGAAACTTGTTTAACTTCATATTTTGTTGTCGCTGTAGAGTCACTAAGTCACATCTGACTCTTATGTCCATGGGATTCTCCAGGCAAGAATACTGGAGTAGTTTGTTATTTCTTTCTCCAGGGCATCTTTCTGACCCAGGGATCAAATCTATATCTCCTTCATTCGCAAGTGGATTCTTTATCACTGAGCTACCAGGAAGCATTGCTTCACTTAATAAAAGTATAAATAATCTTATTAATGGTTCTAGTGGTTTACCAAACAGATTGAACTGTATGGTGAGTTACTTTAAACATGTAAATGAAGGTCTTTTGATACAAATCAAATTGCATCTCTTTGTGAAGTTCTGTGTGAAAGATAGGTTACCTGAGCAGAAAAACTGTCCTGAGAAGGAAACACATACCTTCCATATTTTTTATTTGAATAATCACTGGTATTCATGTTTGTTTTAATTTATCTTCTCTTTCGTGGGAATGCACAGAAAGACCAAAGACTGTACACCTATGGCTGATTCATGTTGATGTATGGCAGAAACCGACATTGTCAATTTCAGAAAAATGAATTTGTTCGCTATATCATATGCATATATATTTGTGTTTACTTATTTCTTTAAGTATAGTAAAGTTAAGAAATAAAACCAAACAAAAAATGACTTAATTTCAGAAAATCAAAGCATATATGTCAGAATAAATGTCTAAATGAGTTGACCATTCCTATCCCATTGGCATTTTTAAAATAATCAGTCCATCTGGCATTGACATTACAAAAATGTTTCCAGCAAATTCTTACGACACTTTAACAATGGAAACTTTCTATACCTAACAGGGACTTTTTTAGAACTAGTCAATATCTCAGCTAGAAAAACTATAGGTGCTCAAGGGCTTTCTTTTATAATAAGAAAAAAAATTGCATAATGCCATTAATTATATTTAATTTAACTTCACGATTATAGAACTTTTATTGATGACTTTTTAAAAATGCATTTGTTAATTCATCTTTTCATCCTGAACAGTATAGTGATAACTGTCCATAAATCTTAGCTTAAAGAATTACAATTATAATCAGAGCTATAGGAAAAAGAATGTTACATGTGGTTTTATAAAATAACTTCCCAAGCAGTCAGGACAAGAAGATGAATTAGGAGATAGAGAAGTGAAGAAGTAACACTTTTTAGAATAAAAGTGTAATAAAATCCATTTGTTTGAGAATCTAATGATCTAGTGATAGGCTTAAAATTAAATATTCTGTCCTTGGGCATAGTTCTCATAATATGGACATTAACAATCTACAAATGTTCATTTACAAGTTTCCATGTCCAACCCATTATTAGCAATCATTATCAGAGGCCATATATTTTTCTTTGAGAAAGTAGCTGATAGTACTATGTATATTCTTAAAATGTATTACATTGTTATTCAAACAAGTAATTCATATCAATGTGATAATTTGCCTGGAGAATTCCACATATATTATCTGCTCTTAATTTCTAAAAATTTTTAATGACAATAAGAAACCCTAAAATTCACAATTAGTAACAAAAAAGGAACAAGAATTCCAACTATTTCATACCTCTTTCCATTTCTATGCCTTTTAATGTTATTGAAACAACAATGAAATATCTTCAGTTTAGTTTGAGCTTTTTAGCTCAGAATATACAAATTTAAGTACTTCTATTGGTAGTGAAACTGGCCTCAGCACAAGTTCCTTGTGCCTAATAGAACTTTGGTCCAGCCTATTCATATTATTTCTTTTCACATAATTATTATTTGAGCCATGAGACATGTCAATTCTATGACATAATGGGTGCCACATCAGGAAATTTGTTTGTAGGCTGAATGATTTTCATAATCTTAAGTTTCCTCTCCCAAGATCAACAAAATGAACACTTTTCAACTTATTTATATGCTTAGAAAAAGAAATGCCAAATCAATAAATAAATCCACCACCAGATCTGAAATTCGTCTTTGTACCAATCCAGGAAGAAAAAAAAAAAATGCATTTAAGTGCAGAGTTTATTTCAGCATCTTTCACTCTGAAAAATGTTTTTAATCAGGAGGAAGAAATAGCGTTAGCTCTATAAAGAGAATTGCTGTTATATTTGCATACTTCATAACAATGATAAGAAAGGAATGCCTATGATACGTATTTTTTGACAGTTGACAGTTTCACTGTTCAGACTTGACATTTAAAAGGCAAGTAATTGAAACTTATTACTCTGCCAAAGAGAGCTCATGAGCTACTATTATGGATTTTCATAGATATTAGAGAGATGGCATTTTCATAAACTTCAATATGAGTCTGTTTAAAATGTTAAGATGAATAATGTACTGGCTATTCCTGATTGTAAATGTGTTATAATCCTCCCTTAAAGTGCTTAGAATATACATATTAGTTTCTTACTTGTGCCATATATGTCTTGATCAACTGTACAAAGACCTCACTAAGGTAAGTGCTTTATTTATACTGTGATGTAACTTTACCAAACTTCTTTTATAGTAAGAAAAAAATTGTATAATGCCATTAATTATATTTAATTTAACTTCACGATTATAGAACTTTTACTGATGACTTTTGTGTAATGTATAGAAAATATTTATGTATAATTTTAAAAAACATGAACTTATATGTATGAATTTAATATATGTGGATGTACTAAATGCATAAGCAATCTTTTATCTTTCATTTTGCTTAGTCACTGTGTCAGAATGTTATAATATCAAACTATTAAAAACATGATTTGATTGTATTTTACCATACTATTTTATTAACAGATAGCAGCATATTCTTGGGAAGGTGAATATTACGTTTTTGAAGCAGAAGCCCAAAGAATAAGTCAGGAGTAAGCTTGGAGGACATGGCCTCAATACTACCCAAATATTTGATCTTTTGTTCATTGACAAATATAAAATTCCTTCTTCAAAAATGATTCTTAAACATCTTAAATCAATCTCTATTTGTACTGTATTCTCAATAGTTTTTCTTCTAGACTTTACCTAGAACAACATAATGAATAAGTGTAAATGCTGTAAGAAAAAAATGGGGCATATTTAGCCAACTTTTTTTTTTTTTTTTCATGGCATAGGATACCTATGCCATCTATTATGACCAAAGATACTTTGGATCCTCTGATTTCCTCCTTTCCCAAGTTCTTAAACAAAACTTCCAATGAAATTTAGAAGAAATTTTCACTGTAATTTTCCTATTATAGTTATTGCTGAAAGTCTAACTTGCTTCCATTATGCTAATGTTGTTTATAACTAATCAGTACAGTAAAATAACTTTACTTGGTAAAGTTTGTGCCTATTTGAATTGATTTACTATAAACTTAGTGTTTGAGATATTTTTAGGAAAAAAATGTTACTTTTGCAGATTATGTTGAGAACATATTGATTTTAACTACACATTTATTTTTAAGGAAAATAGTTTTCACAGATATGATACTTGTTATGGCTGATTCATGTCAATGTATGGCAAAAACCACTACAATATTGTAAAGTAATTAGCCTTCAATTAAAATAAATAAATAAAAACAATATTCTATAACTCATACTATCTGTGCCTAGTTAACTAGTAGCTATTCCATGAAAAAGAAACATCTGTGGGTTCTGATTTTTGGAAAATAATTTTATATGGCTAATAGAAGCAATTTGGTATGGCAAAATACAAGATAGGAAAAGAACAAAGAAACAACAAAGGATAGAAAGGAGAAAGGCTGAGTAGTAGAAAGGAAAGAAAGATAAAGAAGAGAGAAAAGGAGAAAAATGAAATGTGCTGGCTTAGTTCAGTTCAGTTCAGTCACTCAGTCGTGTCCGACTCTGGGCGATTCCATGAATCGCAGCATGCCAGGCCTCCCTGTCCATCACCAACTCCCGGAGTTCACTCAAACTCATGTCCATTGATTTGGTGATGCCATCCAGCCATCTCATTTTCTGTCATCTCCATTTCTTCCTGTCCTCAATCCCTCCCAGCATCAGAGTCTTTTCCAAAGAGTCAACTCTTTGCGTGAGGTGGCCAAAGTACTGGAGTTTCAGCTTTAGCATCATTCCTTCCAAAGAACACCCAGGACTGATCACCTTTAGAACGGACTGGTTGGATCTCCTTGCAGTCCAAGGGACTCTCAAGAGTCTGCTCCAACACCACAGTTCAAAAGCATCAATTCTTCGGTGCTCAGCCTTCTTCACAGTCCAACACTCACATCCATACATGACCACAGGAAAAACAATAGCCTTGACTAGACGGACCTTTGTTGGCAAAGTAATGTCTCTGCTTTTCAATATGCTATCTAGGTTGGTCATAACTTTCCTTACAAGGAGTAAGCGGCTTTTAATTTCATGGCTGCAGTCACCATCTGCAGTGATTTTGGAGCCCCCCAAAATAAAGTCTGACACTGTTTCCACTGTTTCCCCATCTATTTCCCATGAAGTGGTGGGACCGGATGCCATGATCTTCGTTTTCTGAATGTTGAGCTTTAAGCCAGCTTTTTCACTCTCCACTTTCACTTTCATCAAGAGGCTTTTTAGTTCCTCTTCACTTTCTGCCATAAGGGTGGTGTCATCTGCATATCTGAGGTTATACATATTGATAATTAACTTAAATGTAAATGGATTAAATGCACAAACCAAAAGACATAGGCTGGCTGGGCAGATGAAAACATGTGCAGTGGATATTTCTTTCTGGAACTCTCTAGCTTTTTCTGTGATCCAACAGATGTTGACAATTTGATCTCTGGTTCCTCTGCCTTTTCTAAATCCAGCTTGAATATCTGGAAGTTCACAGTTTCGCCAGCACTGCATCAGGTCACCACTGACTCATGCCACTGTCAGAGACTCCTGTACACTCACAGGTAAGTCTGGGTCAGTCTCTTGTGGGATCACTGCTCCTTTCTCCTGGGTCCTAGTGCTCACAAGTTTCTGTTTGTGCCCACCAAAAATCTGTTTCCCAGTCCTGTGTAAGTTCTGGCAGCTCTATGCTGGGGTTAAAGGCGACCTCCTCCAAGAGGGCTTATGCTAGACTCAGGTCTGCTGCACCCAGAGACCCTGCCCCTGCAGCAGTTCACTGCTGACTCCAGAGGAGACACTCTGATACAGTTCTGTCTCAGTCTCTGTGGGGTCTCTGGGTCTTGGTGTGCACAAGGTTTATTTGAGCCCTCTGAGCATTTCTGGCGGGTATGGGGTTTGATTCTAAATGAGAATTCACCCACTTGATGTTTTACATAAGGCTTATATTAACAACAAAGAAAGAACCTAGGGCAGATGCAGAAAAGATAAAGAAGGGAAAACAGACCATACTGCAAGGAAAAATCATCAATTTACAAAGGTAGGCAGAAATAGAAGGAAGGAACAAATGAAATACAAAATAACCAGAAATCAAGTAATAAGATGGCATTAGTAAGTACTCACATAGCAATATTAAGTCTAAAGGCAAATGGATAAAATTAACCAATCAAATGGTATAAAGTAGCTGAATGGATAAAACAAAAGAAAACAAGACACAGTGGCATACTCTCTACAGAAAAAGTCATTTCAGCTTTAAAGATACACATACATTCGAAGTGAAGGGAAGAAAAAAAATATCCTATGTAAGTGAAAACTAAAAGAAAATGTGTGTGGGGGGAGCGGTCCTTAGATGTCAGAGGAATAGAACGGGGAGACCACTTTCTCCCCCACAAATTCATTGAAAGATCATTTGAACCCTGAGCAAATACCACAAAACAAATTCTGAACGCTAGCAGAGGACACCAGGCACCCAGAAAGGCAGCCAACTGTCTTCAAAAGGAGGTATGATAAAATATAAAAGATAAAAAGAGAGACAAAAGAGTTAGGGATGGATACGCATGCTGGGGAGGGAGTCTTAAAAGAGGGGGGAAGTTTTCAAACTCCAGGAAACCCTCTCACCAGCTGATCTGTGGAGAGTTTTGGAATCTCAGAGGGCAACATAACCAGGAGGAAAAAATAAATAAAACCCACAGGTTACATGCCTAATGGCAACTCCCATCTGAGAAGTAGCCCAGATGCTCATGTACACCACCAGCAAGTGGGGGGTTGAACAGGGAGGCACGGGCTGTGTTGCTTAGGGTAAGGACTGGGCCTCAATGCCCTGAGGGCAATCTGAGGGAGCTAACATGAGATAGCAACCCAAACCTTGGGATAGCCAGAGAGGAAAGAAAAAAAAAAAAAAAAGAGGAAAGATAGAGAGAGAAAACTTTCCCATGAAAAGCTCTAACCTAAGGCACTTCCAGGCCCACTCACAGAACAAAGGACTGAGTGAATACCAGAGGAGAGTTAGCCGGCTGCAAACCAGATCATCACCCGCTGGAGGCAGGGAGGCAGATGAGCATCAGCAAGAGCCAGAAAGGGGCAAACTTGGCCCCAGAGACAGCATCCCTTACCAAACTGCAAGCAGGCTTCCAGTTGCTAACCAAGTCTTTGTGGGACCCTGGACGGTTTACATCTGCTGGAAGGGTTGCAGCCAGAGACAAGCTCTCCAGAGGAGACACACAGTAGAGCTGAGACAGTGCTCCCACTGCACACACAAAAATGGAGCCGCTGGGACCGAGGAGGTGATAAGACTCACTGTACCTGAGGAGAGTGCACTTGGCAAGCACCTGGTCACCTGAGCTGCTCGGACCTGAGAAGGGTATAAAACACAGGCCCGACAAAGTCTGTGCCTTTGTGGAGTACCTGAGAACCTGAACCTGAACCTGAGCAGCATAGATCTGGGAAGTGCACGCAACCCAGGGCCCACCTTAGAAAGTTCCCCAGCAGAGCAACCTGGAGCCTGAGCAGTGTAGACCGAGAAAGCACACACATAATGAGTGGGTGCAAACCCAGTGTAGCCCAGACACTGTGAGCACTTGCCACACACACCAGTGATATTTGTTTACAGTGTTCATCCCTCCATGCAGCACAACTCAACAAGTGAGCCTAAATAAATGACAACCTTTGCCCCCTTGTGTCAGGGTAAAAGTTAGATATTGAAGAGAGTTGCAAACAGAGGAAGCCAAAATAAACAAAGAAGAGGGAATGGCTTTGAAAATGACATGTGCAACAGATTAAAACCCTATATTTGGCACTGGATACATTGGAAGGGGCCTATAGATCCTGAGAGGAAGTATAGGTGGAACAAGGAACTATCTGAAACTGAAATGACCCACACACTGCCCTCAACAGCTCCAGAGAAATTCCTAGATATATTTTACTATTATCATTTTTTAATTTTAAGTTCCTTATTACTCCTTTAATTTTCATTTTTAAAACCTACTATTTCCTTGAAAAAAAAAAAAGACTACATTTTTTAAAGAAAATTTAATATTTTTTAATATAACTTTCCTGATTTTGTTTTGTTCTTTTAATATTGTATTTGTGAGAGGTCTCACAGAGTCGGACACGACTGAAGCGACTTAGCTAGCTTAGCTTAGCCTAACACTACTCCCAGTGGTCATGTATGGATGTGAGAGTTGTACTGTGAAGAAGGCTGAGCGCCGAAGAACTGATGTTTTTGAAATGTGGTGTTGGAGAAGACTCTTGAGAGTCCCTTGGACTGCAAGGAGATCCAACCAGTCCATCCTAAAGGAGATCAGTCCTGGGTGTTCATTGGAAGGACTGATGCTGAAGCTGAAATTCCAATACTTTGGCCACCTGATGTGAAGAGGTGACTCATTGGAAAAGACCCTGATGCTGGGAGGGATTGAGGGCAGGAGGAGAAGGGGACAACAGAGGATGAGATGGCTGGATGTCATCCCCAACTCAATGGACATGTGTTAGAATAAACTCCAGGAGTTGGTGATAGACAGGGAGGCCTGGCGTGCTGTGATTCATGGGGTCGCAAAGAGTCGGACATGACTGAGTGACTGAACTGAACTGAATGCTACTCTAGATTTTTAATCTTTGCTTTTTGGTATTTGCTATCAATTCTGAACCTTTAAGAATCCAGTCTTTAGTACCCATTTTTACTTAAGAGTGTGACTACTGGCTTGATTGCTTTCTATGATTTTGATCCTCCTTTTTCTCCCCCAGATCACCTCTATCTCTTCCTTCCCCCTTCTCTTCTCTACTTAACTCTGTTCATGTCTTTGGGTGTTCCAGGCTGTGGAGAAAACTTAGGGAACTGACCACAGGCTAGATTGGTCTATCTCTTTTGACTCCCCTTCCTCTCCTCCTGGCTCACTTCTATCTCATTTCTCCCTCTTCTCTTCTCTATGGAAATCCATGAAACTGTCTAAGTGTTCCAGACTGTGGAGAGCAAATAGAGAATTGATTACTGGCTAGACTGCTCTCCCCTTTTTGATTTCCCCTCTTCTCCTCCTGGTCACCTCTATCTGCCTCCTCCTTCTTCTCTTCTTCACATAACTCTGTGAACCTCTCTGGGTGTCCCTCACTGTGGAGACTCTTTTCACCATTAACCTAGATGTTTTATCAACAGTGCTGTATGGATGGAGAAGTATTGAGGCTATTATAAGAGTAATACTGAAAGCCAGAGGCAGGAGACTTAAATCCAAAACTTGAGAACACCAGAAAACTCCTGACTCCAGGGACCATTAATGGACAAAAGCTCATCCAAAAGCCTCCATACCTACACTGAAACCAAGCTCCACCCAAGAGCCAACAAGCTTCAGAACAAGACATACCACACTAATTCTCTAACAAAGCAGGAACATAACCCTGAGCACAAAAATACAGGCGGCCAAAAGTCACACCAAACCCATAGACACCTCAAAACTCACTACTGGACACTTCATTGCACTCCAGAGAGAAGAGATACAGCTCCACTCACCAGAACACCCACACAAGCTTCCCTAACCAGGAAATCTTGACAAGCCACCCATTCAACTCGACCCACAAGAAGAAACCTCCAGAATGAAGAGGAACCACAAACTCCCAGCGTACAGAAAGACCAACCCAACACAGCAAACAAAACAAGACAAAAAGGCAGAGAAATATTCAGCAGGTAAAGGAACATGATAAAAACTCAGCAAACCAAACAAAAGAGGAGGAGATATGGAGTCTACCTGAAAAATAATTCAGAATAATGATAGTAAAAATGAACCAAATTTGTGAAAACAAAATGGAGGTGCAGATAAATAGTGTGGAGATAAGGATTGAGAAAATGTAAGCAAAGTTTAACAAGGACCTAGAAGAAATAAAAAGGAGTCAGTCAATAATGAATAATGCAATAAAGGAGATCAAAAGCACTCTGGAGGGAACCAACAGTAGAATAACTGAGGCAGAAGATAGGATAAGTGAGGTGGAAGATAGAATGGTGGAAATAAATGAAGCAGAGAGGAAAAAAGAAAAAAGAATTAAAAGAAATGAGGACAACCTCAGAGACCACTGGGACAATGTTAAATGCTCCAACATTCTAATCATAGGAGTCCCAGAAGAAGACAAAAATAAAAGCCATGACAAAATACTTGAGGAAATAATAGTTGAAAACTGCCCTAAAACGGGGAAGGAAATAGTCACCCAAGTCCAAGAAACCCAGACAGTCCCAAACAGGATAAACCAAAGGCAAAAATCCCCAAGATACATATTAATCAAATTAATGAAGATCAAACACAAATATTAAAAGCTGAATGGCAAAAACAACAAATAACCCACAAGCTGATCCCTATAAGGATAACAGCTGATCTTTCAATAGAGACTCTTCAAGCCAGAAGGGAATGGCAGGACATACTTAAAGTGATGAAAAAGAAAAACCTAAAACCCAGATTACTGTACCCAGCAAGGATTTCATTCAAATATGAGGGAGAAATTAAAAGCTTTGCAGACAAGCAAAAGCTGTGAAAATTCAGCACCACCAAACCAGCTCTTCAACAAATGCTAAAGGATTTTCTCTAGATAGGAAACACAGAAAAGCCTTATAAACTTGAATCCAAAACAACAAATGGCAACGGGATCATACTTATCAATAATTACCTTAAATGCAAATGGGTTGAATGGCCCAACCAAAGAAAGTGAAGGGCTGGAAAAAGATATTTCACATAAATGGAGACCAAAAGAAGGTAGGAGTAGCAATACTCATATAAGGTAAAATAGACTTTGAAATTAAGGCCGTGAAGAGAGACAAAGAAGGACACTGCATAATGACCAAAGATCAATCCAAGGAGAAGACATAACAATTATAAATATATATGCACCCAACATAGGAGCACAACAATATGTAAGGCAAATGCTAACAAATATGAAAGGGGAAATTGAAGGTAACACAGTACTATTGGGAGACATTAATACTGCACTCACACCTATGGATAGATCAGCTAAACAGAAAATTGGCAAGAAAACACAAACTTACATGGTACAATGAACCAGTTAGACCTAATTGATATCTGTAGGACATTTCATCACAACACGAATTTCACCTTTTTCTCAAGTCCACACAGAACGTTCTCAATGATAGATCACATCCTGGGCCATAAATCTAGCCTTGGTAAAATTAAAAAAAAAATTGAAATCATCTCAAGCATCTTTTCTAATCACAATGCATTAAGATTAGGTGTCAACTACAGGAAAAAAAAAAAAAAACTATTAAAAATTCCAACATATGGAGGCTAAACAACACACTTCTGTATAATCAACAAATCACAGAAGAAATCAAAAAATAAATCAAAATATGCATAGAAATGAATGAAAATGAAAACACAACAACCCCAAACCTATGGGATTCAGTAAAAGCAGTGCTAAGGGGAAGGTTCGGAGAAGGCAATGGCACCCCACTCCAGTACTCTCGCCTGGAAAATCCCATGGATGGAGGAGCCTGATGGGCTACAGTCCATGGGGTCGCTAAGAGTCGGACACGACTGAGTGACTTCACTTTCACTTTTCACTTTTCACTTTCATGCATTGGAGAAGGAAATGGCAACCCCCTCCAGTATTCTTGCCTGGAGAATCCCAGGGACAGGGGAGCCTGGTGGGCTGCCATCTATGGGGTCGCACAGAGTTGGACATGACTGAAGTGACTTAGCAGCAGCAGCAGCAAGGGGAAGGTTCATAGAAATACAAGCCTACCTCAAGAAACAGGAAAGAAATCAAGTAAATAAACTAACTCTACATCTAAAGCAACTAGAAAAGCAAGAAATGAAGAACCCCAGGGTTAGTAGAAGGAAATAAATAAGAAAAATTAGTGCAGAAATAAATGCAAAAGAAACAAAGGAGACCATAGCAAAAATCAACAAAGCTAAAAGCTGGTTCTTTCATAAGATAAATAAAATAGACAAGCCATTAGCCAAACTCATCAGGAAACAAAGGAGAAGACTCAAATCAACAAAATTAGAAATGAAAATGGAGACATCACAACAGACAACACAGAAATACAAGGGATCATAAGAGACTACTATCAGCAACTATATGCCACTAAAATGGACAACTTAGAGAAATGGACAAATTCTTAGAAAAGTATTACTTTACAAAACTGAACCAGGAAGAAATAGAAAATCTTAACAGATCCACCACAAGCACAGAAATTGAAACTGTAATCAGAAATCTTCCAACAAACAAAAGCCCAGGACCAGACGGCTTCACAGCTGAATTCTACCAAAAATTTAGAGAAGAGCTAACACCTATCCTACTCAAACTCTTCCAGAAAATTACAGAGGAAGGTAAACTTCCAAACTCATTCTATGAAGCCACCATCACTGTAATAACAAAACCAGACAAAGATGCCACAAAAAAAGAAAACTACAGGCCAATATCACTGATGAACATAGATGCAAAAATCTTTAACAAAGTTCTAGCAAACAGAATCCAACAACACATTAAAAAGATTGTACATCATGACCAAGTGTGCTTGATCCCAGGGATGCAAGGATTCTTTAATATTTGCAAATTAATCAATGTGATACATAGGCAAGAAATATGTAATCAATCAATGTAATACATAGGCAATTAGGCAAGAAATAAAAATCATCTAAATTAGAAAAGAAAAAGTGAAATTGCCATTATTTGCAAATAATACCATTTTATATAGAGAAAAATCCTAAATTCTCCACCAAAAAGTTGTTGGAACTACTCAACAAATTCAGTGAAGATCCAGGATATAAAATCAATATGCAGAAATGAATTGCATTTCTATACATTAACAAAGAAACATTTGAAAAAGAAATTTTAAAACTTATCCCATTCAAAACGGCAACAAAATACAATAAACTACTTGGGAAACAGTTTATCAAGCACGTGAAAAATCTACTAAGCGAAAACTACAACACCTTGAAAAAATGCATTGAATAGGACACAAACATATGAAAAGATATCCCATGTTCATGGATCAAAACATTCAATATTGTTAAAATGTCCATAGTACCCAAAGCCATCTATAGATTCAATAAAATCCCTATCAAAATTTGAAAGACATTTTTCACAGAAATAGGAAAAAAAATATTCTAAACTTTGCCTGGAACCACAAAAAACCTCAAAGAGCCAAAGCAATCATGAGAAAGAACAAAGTCAGAAGTATCATTTCTTGATTGCAAACTATAGCTATAGTAATTAAGACAGCATAATACTTGCTTAAAAAAAAAAAAAAAGACACATAGACCAATGGACCAGAATCTAAAGGCCAGAAATAAACCCATGTGCATATGGTTAACTATTACTTGATGAGGAAATCAGGAACACTCAATGGGGGTAAGAATACTCTCTTCAAAAAACGGTTTTGGGAAAACTGGACAACCACATGCAGTAAAATGAAATTGGGTCCCTATGATACAACTCACAAAAATTAACTGAAAATGAATTGAAAATATGAACATAAGTCTGGATACCATAAAACTCCTAGAAGGAAATATAGGGAAGAAATTCCTTGACATTGGACTGGGCAATGATATTTTGGACATGACAAAAAGCATAAGAAATAACATAAAAAATCAACAAGTAGAATATAATATAGCTGAAGCCGTAGAAACAGTAAAATGCTGGTTACCAAGAGCTCAGGGGTTGTGTAACTGGGGAGATGTTGGTCAAAGAGTACAAACATGTAGTAAGAAAGTAAATAAATTCTGGAGATCTAATGCACAGCATTGTGATTATAGTGAATAATGCCTCATTATACATTTGAAAGTTACTTAAAGACTAGATCTTAAATGTTCTCACCACAAAAAGGAATGACTGTTATGTAGAGTTAGCTAATACTACACCATACTCTAAGATACATCAAATCAACTTTTATACACCTTAAATTTACACAATGTTATATGTCAATTACATCTCCATTTTTTAAAGAATAAGTTAAAACCTAAGAACTAGATCTGACAAGTATTGATTTGGAGTACATTACTTTTTTTCATTCTTTCCGTAGTTTTCTGAATTTGTTATGTAAGCAGTTTCTGATTTATTTTGAATGAACAAATAAGTCCATGAAGGCTACAGGCTGTGGCTGAGATTATATTTAACTACAAAATTGAAAGCAGTCTTGCCCTCTGCCTATTAAATAGGAACCCCGCCTCTTGCTCATTCCAATTTTTCCAATAAAATTTTGTCTTAAATAAAATACTTTGAAAAAATTATCTAAAAATTTCAGTGAGGGATTTTGTTTCTATATACTTCTTCCTTCTTTTAACACAATGCAAGTAGAATTTCCTCATCATAAATCTAGATCTAAATATTTCTTAATTTCTATTTCAATTTTTACATAGATTTGTACCACTCATTCCAGCAAATGGGGGAAAAAAATAAGCATTCTAGCTTTCATTTAATTTTTGTTTCATTTATTGTATTTTGTATGTGTCACAAGCTATCAACTTAAAAGACAATATCATGAACTCTTTTTCAGTCATTCTAGATTATACTTACTTTTGCTTGTCTATGCATTTTTTCAAATTAGTTTTTCTATCTCAGTTTCTGAAATGTGTTCTTGTCACTTAACTTCAACTCTTCTATATCTGCTTTATCAGTGGGAAAATTCTGGAAGTTGACCAACCTATACATTGAAACTGGTTTTCTTAGACATATTACAAGCAGCATT
Source organism: Bubalus bubalis (assembly GCF_019923935.1). Classification (NCBI taxonomy): domain Eukaryota; kingdom Metazoa; phylum Chordata; class Mammalia; order Artiodactyla; family Bovidae; genus Bubalus; species Bubalus bubalis. Next base: position 102,836,194 of record NC_059181.1, on the reverse strand, counting down.
AGCTACTATCCTCTATCAATCTTCCAAGTTAATATATCAATAACTCCAGTTTAGAATGAAGTAAGTCACAATATCTACTACTGCGGGCAGGAATCCCTCAGAAGAAATGGAGTAGCCATCATGGTCAACAAAAGAGTCGGAAATGCAGTACTTAGATGCAATCTCAAAAACGACAGAATGATCTCTGTTCATTTCTAAGGAAAACCATTCAATATCAGAGTAATGCAACTCTATGCCCCAATGAGTAACGCTGAAGAAGCTGAAGATGAACAGTTCTATGACGACCTACAAGACCTTTTAGAACTAACATCCAAAAAAGATGTCCTTTTCATAATAGGGGACTGGAATGCAAAAGAAGGAAGTCAAGAAACACCTGGAGTAACAGACAAATTTGGCCTTGGAATATGGAATGAAACAGGGCAAAGACTAATAGAGTTTTGCCAAGAAAATGCACTGGTCATAACAAACACCCTCTTCTAACAACACAAGAGAAGACTCTATACATGGACATCACCAGATGGTCAAAACCGAAATTAGATTGATTATATTCTTTGCAGCCAAAGATGGAGAAGCTCTATACAGTCAGCAAAAACAAGACCAGGTGCTGACTGTGGCTCAGACCATTAACTCCTTATTGCCAAATTCAGACTTAAATTGAAGAAAGTAGGGAAAACCACTAGACCATTCAGGTATGACCTAAATCAAATCCCTTATGATTATACAGTGGAAGTGAGAAATAGATTTAAGGGCTTAGATCGAATGGATAAAGTGCTTGATGAACTATGGAATGAGGCTCATGACATTCTACAGGAGACAGGGATAAAGACCTTCCCCATGGAAAAGAAATGCAAAAAAGCAAAATGGCTGCCTGGGGAGGCCTTACAAATAGCTGTGAAAAGAAGAGAAGCGAAAAGCAAAGGAAAAAAGGAAAGATATAAGCATCTGAATGCAGAGATCCAAAGAATAGCAAGAAGAGATAAGAAAGCCTTCTTCAGCCATCAATGCAAAGAAATAGAGGAAAACAACAGAATGGGAAAGACTAGGGATCTCTTCAAGAAAATTAGAGATACTGAGGGAACATTTCATGCAAAGATGGGCTCAGTAAGGACAGAAATTGTATGGACCTAACAGAAGCAGAAGATATTAAGAAGAGATGGCAAGAATACACAGAAGAACTGTACAAAAAAGATCTTCATGACCCAGATAATCACGATGGTGTGCTCACTGACCTAGAGCCAGACATCCTGGAATGTGAAGTCAAGTGGGCCTTAGAAAGCATCACTACGAACAAAGCTAGTGGAGGTGATGGAATTCCAGTTGAGCTATTCCAAATCCTGAAAGATGATGCTGTGAAAGTGCTGCACTCAATATGTCAGCAAATTTGGAAAACTCAGCAGTGGCTGCAGGACAGAAAAGGGTCAGTTTTCATTCCAATCCCAAAGAAAGGCAATGCCAAAGAATGCTCAAACTACTGCACAATTGCACTCATCTCACACGCTAGTAAAGTAATGCTGAAAATTCTGCAAGCCAGGCTTCAGCAATATGTGAACCGTGAACTTCCTGATGTTCAAGCTGGTTTTAGAAAAGGCAGAGGAATCAGAGATCAAATTGCCAACATCCGCTGTATCATGGAAAAAGCAAGAGAGTTCCACAAAAGCATCTATTTCTGCTTTATTGACTATGCCAAAACCTTTGACTGTGTGGATCACAATAAACTGGAAAATTCTGAAAGAGATGGGAGTAGCAGACCACCTGATCTGCCTCTTGAGAAATTTGTATGCAGGTCAGGAAGCAACAGTTAGAACTGGACATGGAACAACAGACTGGTTCCAAATAGGAAAAGGAGTTTGTCAAGGCTGTATATTATCACCCTGCTTATTTAACTTATATGCAGAGTACATCATGAGAAACGCTGGACTGGAAGAAACACAAGCTGGAATCAAGATTGCCAGGAGAAATCTCAATAACCTCAGATATGCAGATGACATCACCCTTATGGCAGAAAGTGAAGAGGCACTAAAAAGCCTCTTGATGAAAGTGAAATTGGAGAGTGAAGAAGTTGGGTTAAAGCTCAACATTCAGAAAACGAAGATCATGGCATCCAGTCCCACCACTTCATGGGAAATGGATGGGGAAACAGTGGAAACAGTGTCAGACTTTATTTTTCTGGGCTTCAAAATCACTGCAGATGGTGACTGCAGCCATGAAATTAAAAGACGCTTACTCCTTGGAAGGAAAGTTATGACCAACCTAGATAGTATATTCAAAAGCAGAGACATTACTTTGCCAACAAAGGTCCATGTAGTCAAGGCTATTGTTTTTCCTGTGGTCATGTATGGATGTGAGAGTTGGACTGTGAAGAAGGCTGAGCGCCAAAGAATTCATGCTTTTGAACTGTGGTGTTGGAGCAGACTCTTGAGAGTCCCTTGGACTGCAAGGAGATCCAACCAGTCCATTCTGAAGGAGATCAGCCCTGGGATTTCTTTGGAAGGAATGATGCTAAAGCTGAATCTCCAGTACTTTGGCCACCTCATGCGAAGAGTTGACTCATTGGAAAAGACTCTGATGCTGGGAGGGATTGGGGGCAAGAGGAGAAGGGGACGCCAGAGGATGAGATGGCTGGATGGCATCGCTGACTTTATGGACGTGAGTCTGAATGAACTCCGGGAGTTGGTGATGGACAGGGAGGCCTGGCATGCTGCGATTCATGGGGTCGTAAAGAGTTGGACACGACTGAGTGACTGATCTGATCTGATCTGAAGTCACAATAAGTTGTTAAAGCAAAATTTCTTTTGTCAAATCAAAATCTTTCACAAAAGCAACCATCATATATTCTCCTTCATTCAGTGCAGCGCTATATTTAGCAAACTAGCTTTCTGTTGGCAGGTTAATGATTCTTCTATGATAAGGGTTAGGGTTGTGACTGTTCATCCATTTACTTGAGGCCTGCATATGTGTGTGTGCGCACATGCTATGAATGTTACTTTCCATAAAATTTCAATTAAAGCCCTAATTTAGAAATGTATGAATCTTTCATTTAAATTTGGCTTAATCTAAATGCTCATATCAAAATACAAAAAAAAAAAAAAAAACATGAAGTGATATCATTATCATAGGGACAGCAGAGGAGAGACAGACAAAAAGAAAGGCAGAGACAGAGGGACAAAGACAGAATCAGAGACAGAGAAGAGAGGGACAGTGAGAAACAGAGAGAGCACGCAAGAGAGCCCACAAGCCTTTTCCTTTTAAAGATATCCCTACTGTATTTTGAAACAGGGGTAGAAGTTGAATGAGGAATTCAGCTGTTTCTTTTGCCACAATCACCAGTATGGTAAAGAATGTCTATAGAATGTAATGTCAGTTTTTAAAATACCTGTGCAGTTACCAAGGGCTTCCCAGGTAGCTCAGTGGTACAGAATCAGCTTGTCAATGCAGGAGACATAGGTTTGAGCCATGAGTTGCGAAGATCCCCTTGGGGGAGAAAAAGGCAACCCGCTCCAGGATTCTTGCTTGGATAATCCCATGGACAGAGAAGTCTGCCATGCTATAGTCCATAGGATTGCAAAGAGTATGACACAACTGAGCATGCACACATCTGATGCAATTACCACAGATAATAGAGTAATCACTGTGAAGACTTCAGTGATTAAGAAATTACAAATACATAATGTTTTACTCACACCTTTTAGTTGTATACTCAGAAGATAATTAAATAATACAATATAGTAAATTTTGCACTGTTAGTAATGCAAATATAGTACTTCATACTTTAAAATATAAAATTATTTTATCCTTCTATTTCAGAACTTCATCCAATGATGATGATATCCAACATTGACCAAATACTGACTTTAGTACTTGGCCACTTGTAATTCAGCCAAAATGTGTATTCAGTACACTCCTGTTATGCACTGGAGAACAGTTTCAAGAGTGGTACACTTTATTTAATCATCATCTTTCCCTAATTTTTAGACTGTTACCTACTACAAATTTCTCACTTAAATTTTCCCACTTAGAAAAGTTATGTATGAAATCCCTGTTTCTTAAGACTAAAACTTGATTCCATCTGAGTTCTAGTTTGCTATCACTATCTCTTAAGTCCTGAAGAGCAAAGTCAAAAGTTATTTTGACTTTGAAGGTTGAAGGATGTGAATTAACAATGATCCCTTTGAATCTCAGAAAAGGCAAATGCCAATTCAGCTCATTTTAGTTCAGCCCCAGTTTTCTGCTTCCAGGTAGCTATAAGCATGGACTGGACTGGAATTTCAACTGTGGGAGCAACTGTGGTGTGACCTTGGGCAAATGATGATTAAATGAAATAGGAAATATGTAAAGACAGGGAAACTCTCAGGAAATGGCAGCTATTTTCATTTTCCTATAACAAAATCATCTCCAGGTCAGAATCTGGAACAGAATGAGATCTCACTATTTTCAGAAGAGCCTAAAAGCATCTTGATTCCTTTGACTATCATGTTAAGAGTTACTGATCTTTCCAATTTAAATATTACACAAATAATTTTACTCCCTCATTCTCTACCATTAAACCTCCTTTTACTTTTTTTTTCTAGACAAGATGAATTAAGTCTAAAAAATATTTGAAGGATAGAAGTGTCATGTTTCCAACCAGAAGCACAGGGAAATTAAAGATGCCCTTGTGCATCCTAGATTATAGATATTTACTGATGAATAAATGCATGGTGAATGAATGGAGGTTCCAATTTGTCATAGCTACTATATTATGTGTCCCTTTATCTTTCAGCCGATAGCTTTTCATTTAAAAAATCACTTATATGATTTTCACTGATTCTCACAATGCCCTGTAAAAGGAACAAGCATTGTTATTCCCAATTTACCAAAAGAGAAAGTGAGTCTCAGTAGCATTAAGTGACTTGTACCTGTGTGTGTGCTTTCACTTCAGTCTGTCCTACTCTTTGAGACCCTATGGACTCTATGTAGTTCACCAGGCTCCTCTGTCCAGGCAAGAATACTGTAGTGAGTTGCCATGCCCTCCTCCAGGGAATCTTCCCAACCCAGGGATCAAACCCACATCTCCTGCATTTCCTGAATTGCAGGTGAATTCCTCACCACTGAGTCACTAGGGGAAGCCCATTAAGTGTCTTACTCAAGGTAAAATAAGGAATAGGGCTTGACCTCAAATCTTTTAACACTTGGGTCAGGATCCTCTCCACTATATACCACTAGGCTTCTCATGTGGCCCTACAGTTAAGGATAGCTGAGAAACACCTTCCTTGGAAATTTCTGTAGCCCCAAATATTCCTCAAATATGTGCTTTTTCACTGTTAAACAACCTTGGAGCAGATTAGCTTGTATGCTAATAAAGATCTAAGATGGAATTTCAAGTTGTAAACTGTAGATTGGGGATGACTTTATAAATTACTACTTCTCCAAGTATTGCAAGTAATTCACAGAAAGTTATCCATAACATCTCCCACCTGAATCATTGGGAACTAAAACTCAACCTGCTCTACTGTAGGCATTACCCAGGACAAAGTTTCACTTGGTAGAGATTTTTCAAAATGATCTCAACTCTAACTAGACAACTAGATATCTAGTTGACTTACTACCAGAACTACCAGAGTTCTTGACTGGGGTTTATCTCAGTCCTAGGAATCCAGAGAAGAGTATTAAGACAGCCCCCACAGATGTTTAAAAGTATATGCAAAAATACATGTCTCTGTAGCTCTAATTTTTCTAGAGATGCAGACCATAGCTTTCATCAAATTCTCAGAACACTCTTTAAAGGTTACAATCCCATGAGGAGTTTGGAACAGTAGAAATTAGACATGATTATTACTATTAATTTTAAAATGTTAAATTTCTATTTGTAGTGCAAATTTCTATTACATTGTATCACTTTTAAAATGCTAGAAAATTTCACCAAATCTTATTAAATATATTTGAAATTCCTTTGGGACACTCTAGAGCAGCTTTTAAAACAAGAGGAAGCTACTTTCTAGATCAGTTTGAAATCCTTGCAAATGCCTGCTGCCTCCTTCATGTAGCTCACTGCAGAGTGTATAGAGGCAAGATTTTATATATTTAATGTTTTTAACAATTCTTGAGTTTGTCAGTCAGTCATTTAAAATTTGTTAATGGTCTATTGTTTTAAAAAGTTATGTATGCTTTATATATGGATATATATGCATGTATATTTATTATCTCATATGCACACTCATCTATAATTTTCCCACTTTTAACTCAATATCATAAATATCAGTTTTTTATTTTGTAAAATTATAAATGATTTTATTTTCATGTTTTATTCCATTAGCACTAAAAAATTAAGAAATTTGTCATTTTTATTATAATTCTCTTACTGCTTATATTTACATTCTTATGGTTACAACTGAAAAGTGAAAATCAATATTTCTTTCATTTATCTGAAAAATACATTTCCACTTAAACTACACTTCCTCAGTTGGCTTGTAAAATCTGTGAAATTATCATTAAAAATTAAAAATAAGTCAATGTATTCATGCATCACCTTCCTCAATGGAACACAAAATAATCAGCTTCAAGACACCAGAGCCACTTCTCTATGTATCACTGTCTTCACAATTTATCATTGTTCAAAAATATGTTGCTGTATCTAATAGAAGTAAAAGAAACCAATCCTTACCTGGCAGAAATTCACAACACAAGAGAAGACATTCTTTCAATATTTTACAACACTGTGTTCCAGCATTCAGAATCATTTCCTAGCTTGCTGACCTAGTAGCCTGGTTTCTTTGTTTTAAGACAATACTCAGATGGAGGCCAAATGATTTTGAGATTTGTTCCAAGACTCATTCTGACCAGGCCTCTTGGCCGGATGTCTCACTCTACTATGTAATTTAGTGTGACCTAAGCTGATGCTCAAAACCCTGCTGCTGTTAAGCACACAGGCCATCTGAATTTAATTTAATAATATTCAAGAAGACATGGTTTTTACATTTCTTACAGAAGCAATAAGTTCTCCAACTTGTATTTCTCTGATCATTTGGAAATATGTCTTTTACCTTTGAATATAAGTCAGAAATATTTCCAAAACTGAAAACAGAAAGAAGAAAAACATCTAATGCACTTTTAAAAAATGTATAGATATTTTTCCTTCATCATGCAGACTTATGAATAAAAGGAATAATTATCTTTCCAAATACTTCATTCTACCTTTAATTTACACAACACCTAACTGCCAAGGCCTCTAAGTTTCATAGAGAAAGAAATAAAAATAGTCATCAAAAAGGGCACAGGCCTATCACAGAGCAACCAACTGTACTGCCCTATAAGACAGGAAAAGATGACTGTACTAAGCATGTAGATAGCCTACAAACTGAACAAAAATATAAACTAGACAGATAGTTTGACATATATATTATGTGTCAATATTTAGCATAAATAGATGTATTCCAGGAATTAAGGCATAGATACAATCAAGAAATTAGGGTGCAGTAAGTACTTTGAAGGATTCAAAAAGAAACTAAAATACCAAGAGCTGCCAAAAATATCAAGGAGGTTTTACAGTGTCTTGGTATAATATTTTTCATGTTCATAACATTTTTAACCTATACGACAGTTTCATAGGTGCAATGATTGGACAAGGAATCAGGGACCATGCCATATTAAAATGACTGGAAGGAACTAATTTTGAAGAGAGAAAAAAAAAAAAAAAAAGAAAATTTGTCCATACTCTTCTAGAGAGAAATGTTTAAATATACCAGGAGATGACTTTAGCAAAATGCACCTAAAGGTCAACTCTTCTAAAGATTAGATCAAGAATTTTTAACAATTCAAAAGGGGTTTGCAGAGTCCTTACATTTGTATCTGTTGTCCATCCAAATCTTCTAACTGCCTTGCTAAATTGGAAACTAAAAGCCCTCTTGGATCTTGATTTTTTTAAAAAATTGTAACCTTGAGGCATCATCTCATAACTCTGTCCTACTTCTATAGGTGAGAAAAATGAAGCTTAGTATTGTATGTTTAAATTACTTTCCCTTTTCCACAAACATGAATGAGAATGAGAAATGGAATTTGAATACAAGACTCCTTACTACTGGCCATGGGCTTGGGCAATAAATCAAGAAATCTCAGTTCTGACATTAACTAGTCCTATTGCTCCTGGGTAGTTCCCTTCTTTGAGTGTCAAGCATAAAATGGTGTGAAGGCAGTTTAAAAGAGTCATTAATTAAGTCAACAAATATTAAGTTCATGCCTCTTATGTATAAGGCAATTTGGGAGCATTGGAGTTATAGCACTGAACAAGAGACACATTGCCTATAACTTCATGGAGCTTAGATTCTAGTGTGGAGCAAAGACCAACAGACAGAAAAAGGAATAAATAGACAGATACATCCTAATATTAAACAAATGTAATTTCCTAAATAAGTTCATGTGGTACATAACTATTGCAGAAATTTTGTAAGAGAAGAAACTGAAATGCATGGAATTGAATTGAAACACCCCTCCAAGGTCATGTAGGTTAGTGAGAATTATAGCAGTCTTGAATCCAGGCTACACAGCACCCAAAGTCAATGCTCTGTTGATTGTTTTTAAATTGAAATACAATTAACATATAACATTGTGTAAGTTTAAGATGTACAGTGTGATGATGTGATACATTTATATATTGCCATATGATAACTACCATAGCATTAGCTAATACATGTACCACATAATTATCATTTTATTTTTGTAGTGGGAAAAATTAACATCTAGTCTCTTAGTAACCTTGATGTTTATAATACAGTATTATTGACTATCATTTTGATCAAACTGACATCTAACAGCAAGAAGCATGCAGCTATATAAAAATCAGAGGGAAGAGTATACCAAGAAGAGGAAAGAGCTTGTGCAAAAGCCCTGGGGCAGGAATGAACTTAGTGGATTTAAGGAGCAGAATGAAAACCAGTAGAAATGGAGAAAATTTAGTAAAGAAGGGAGTGATAAGATATGCTTAGAGAGATAAAGTGAAAGTGAAAGTGAAGTCACTCAATCGTGTTCGACTCTTTGCGATCCCATGGACTGTAGTCTACCAGGCTTCTCTGTCCATGGGAATTTCAAGGCAAGAGTACTGGAGTGGGTTGCCATTTCCTTCTCCAGGGGATCTTTTGTGTTTCTATATGAATTGTGAATTTTTTTGTTCTAGTTCTGAGACAAATGCCATTGATAATTTGATAGGCATCACATTGAATCTGTAGATTGCTTTTAGTAGTATAGTCATTTTCACAATATTGATTCTTCCTATCCAATAATATGAAATATCTCTCTATCTGTTTTATGTTGTCTTTGATTACTTTCATTAGTGTCTTATAATTTTATGTGTACAGTTCTTTTGTCTCCTTAGGTAAGTTTATTCCTAGATATTTAATTCTTTTTGTGGCAAGGGTGAATGGGTTGGATTTCTAGTAATGCAAGTGGTTTCTGTCTGTTGATTTTGTATCCTGAAACTTTGCTGAATTCACTAATTAGCTCCAGCAATTTTCTGATACTATCTTTAAAGTTCTCAATGTACAGTATCATGTCATCTGCAAACAGTGAGAGCTTTACTCCTTCTTTTCTGATCTGTATTCCTTTTATTTCTTTTTCTTCTCTGCTGTAGCTAGGACTTCCAGAAATACGTTGAATAATAGTGGTGAAAGTGGTCATCCTTGTCTTGTTCCTGATCTTAGGGCGAATGCTTTCAGTTTCTCACCATTGAGAATAATGATTGCTGTAGTCTTATCATATATGGCCTTTGCTATGCTGAGTTACATTCATCATATGTCCATTTTTTGAAGAGTTTTAATCATAAATGGGTGCTGAGTTTTGTCAAAGGCTTTTTTCCTGCATCTGTTGGGGTTATATTATGTTTTTTTTATCTTTCAATGTGTTAATATGGTGTATTACATTGATTGATTTGTGTATATTGAAGTATCCTCTCATTCCTGGAATAAACCCAACTTGATTACGGTGTATGAACTTTTTGATGTGTTGCTGAATTCTGTTAGCTAAAATTTTGTTGAGGACTTTTTAATCTATGTTCATCAGTAGTATTGGCCTGTAGTTTTCTTTTTTGTGTTGTCTTTGTCTGGTTTTGGTATCAGGGTTATGGTGGCCTTATAGCATGAGTTTGGAAGTGTCCTTCCTCTTCAATATTTTGAAAGACTTATAGAAGGATAGGCATTAGCTCTTCTCTAAATGTTTGATAGAATTCTCCTGTGAAGCCATCTGATCCTGGGCTTTTGTTTTTGGGGAGATTTTTTTTTTTATCATGGCTTCAATTTCAGTGTTTGTAATTGGTTTGTTCATAATTTATATTTCTTCCTGGTTCAGTCTTGGAAGATTGGACTTTTCCAAGAATCTGTCCATTTCTTCCAGGTTATCCATTTTATTGCCATATAGTTGTTCATAATAGTCTCTTATAATCCTTCATATTTCTGCACTGTCTGTTATAATCTCTCCTTTTTCATTTCTAATTTTATTGATTTGATTTGTCTCTCTTCGTTTCTTGATGAGTATGGTTAAGGGTTTGTCAATTTTGTTTATCTACTCAAAGAACCACCTTTTAGTTTTATTAATCTTTGCTATTGATTATTTAATTTCTTTTTATTTTATTTCTGCTCAGATCTTTATGATTTCTTTCCTTCTACTATTTTTTTTTGTTGTTGTTCTTCTTTTTCCAGTTGTTTTAGGTGTAGAGTTAGGCTGTCTATTTGATGTTTTTTCTTGTTCCTTGAAGTAGATTGTATTGCTGTAAACTCCCCTCTTAGAACTGCTTTGGCTGCATCCCATAGGTTTTGAGTTGTCTTGTTTTCATTATCATTTGCTTCTAGAAATACTTTGTTTTCCCTTTTGGTTTCTTCAGTAACCTGTTGGTTATTTAGAGACGTGTTTTTTAATCTCCATGTTTTTGTGTTTCTTATAGATTTTTTTTTCCTGGCAATTGATATCTAGTCTCATAGTGTGTTGGTCAGAGAAGATGCTTGATATGATTTCAATTTTCTTAAGTTCACTGAGGTTTGATTTTTGACCCAAGATATGGTCTATCCTGGAGAATGTTCCATGTGCACTTGAGAAGAAGGTGTATTCTTCTGCATTTGGATGGAATGTCCTGAAGATATCAATGAGATCCATCTCATCTAATGTATCATTTAAGACTTGTGTTTCCTTATTAATTTTCTGTTTTGATGATCTGTCCATTCATGTGAGTAGGGTGTTAAAGTCTCCTACTATTATTGTGTTACTGTTACTTTATCCTTTTCTGTCTGTTGGTGTTTGTCTTATGTATTGAGGTGCTCTTATGTTGGGTGCATAGTTACAATTGTTATGTCTTCCTCTTGGATTGATCCCTTGATCGTTATGTAGTGTCTTTCCTTATCTCTTATAATCTTCTTTATTTTAAGGTCTATTTTCTCTGATATGAGAATTGCTACTCAAGCTTTTTTGCTTCCCATTTGCAAAAGATTTATTTGAAAAATATAAAAGATATATTTGCAAAGTATATTTTTCCATCCTCTCATTTTCCATCTATATGTGCCTTGAGGTCTAAAGTGGGTTTCTTGTAGGCAGCATATATATAGGTCTTGTTTTTGTATCCATTCTGCCAGTCTGTGTCTTTTGGTTGGAGCATTTAATCCATTTACTTTTAAAGTAATTATTGATATATATGTTCTGATTGCCATTTTCTTAATTGTTTGGGGTTGATTTTGTAGATTTTTTTTTCCTCTTGTATTTCATGACTATATAAGTCCATTTAGCATTTGTTGTATAGCTACTGAATTCTGTTAACTTTTGCTTGTCTGAAAAAATTCTTATTTTTCCATCAATTTTGAATGAGGTCCTTTCCAGGTACAGTAATCATAGTTGTAGATTTTTTCCGTTTCAGTACTTTAAATATATTCTGCCATTCCCTTCTGGCCTGCAGAGTTTCTGTTGAAAGATCAGCTGTTAAGAATATGGGGTTTCCCTTGTATGTTAATTGTTGCTTTTCCCTTGCTGCTTTTAATATTCTTTCTTTGTGTTTAGTCTTTGTTAGTTTAATTAGTATGTGTCTTAGCATGTTTCTCCTTGGGTTTATCCTGTATGGGACTCTTCGTGCCTCTTGGACTTGATGGACTATTTCCTTCTCCATGTTGGGAAAATCTTCAACTATCATCTCTTCAAACATTTTCTCATACCCTTTCTTCTTCTTTTCTTCTTCTGGGACCCCTATTATTTGAATGTTGTTCCTTTTGATATTTCCCAATAGGTCTCTGAGAGTATCCTCAGTTCTTTTCATTCTTTTTACTTTATTAGGCTCCTCAGAAGTTATTTCCACCATTTTATCTTCCAGTTCAGTGATTCGTTCCTCTGCTTCAGATATTCTGCTATTGTTTCCTTCTAGAATATTTTTAATTTCAATAATTGTGTTGTTTGTCTCTGTATGTTTATTCCTTAATTCTTATAGGTCTTTGTTAATTGATTCTTGCATTTTTTCCATTTGCTTTCAAGGTTTTTTTTTTTTTTTAATCATCTTTACTATAATTATTCTGAATTCTCTTTTTCAGGTATTTTACCTATTTCCTCTTCATTTATTTGTACTTCTGTGTTTCTAATTTGTTCTTTCATTTGTGTAGTATTTCTCTGCCTTTTTATTATTATTATTTTTTAACTTACTGTGTTTGAGGTCTCCTTTTCCCAGGCTTCAGTGTTGAATTCTTTCTTCCTTTTGCTTTCTGCTAAGTTTGGTCCAGTGGTTTGTGTAAGCTTCTTATACGGTGAGATTTGTGCTGAGCTTTAGTTTCTTTGTTTGTTTTTCCTCTGATGGGCAAGGCTGAGTGAGGTGGTAATCCTGTCTTCAGATGATCAGGTTTGTATTTTTGTTTTGTTTGTTGTTTAGATGAGGTGTCTTGCACAGGGTGCTATTGGTTGGGTGATACTGGGTCTTGTATTATAATGGTTTCCTTTCTGTGAGTTCACACTATTTGATACCCCCTAGGCTTAGTTCAGGAGAAGGCAATGGCACCCCACTCCAGTACTCTTGCCTGAAAAATCCCATGGATGCAGGAGCCTGGAAGGCTGCAGTCCATGGGGTCACTGAGGGTCAGACACGACTGAGCGAATTCACTTTCAGTTTTCACTTTCATGCATTGGAGAAGGAAATGGCAACCCACTCCAGTGTTCTTGCCTGGAGAATCCCAGGGACGGGGGAGCCTGGTGGGCTGCGGTCTATGGGGTTGCAGAGTTGGACACAACTGAAGTGACTTAGCTGCAGCAGGCTTAGTTCTATGATAGTCTAGAGTCTTGGAGTCAGTGCTCCCACTTCAAAGACTCAGGGCTTGATCTCTGGTCAGGAATGAAGATTCCACAATTGGGTTGTTACGGCATTAAGTGAGATTAAAACAAATATCCAAAAACGAGAAATGAAAGATGAACCTCATACAAATGGCAGTTACAAAATCAGGCAAATAATTAAAATAATGAAGTATACACATATACATACACACCTATGAACAAAGTCAAAACGGTCCAACAAAAATAAAGTACAATAGACTGACCCAGCGAACAAAGGAAATGAAAAATATATATTTAGCAGTTAAGAACAAAAATAACTAAAGTACAAACTGGAAAACAAAACTAAAGTAAGGTGCTTAGTGAGGAACAAAGCAAGAAAAACAAAACTAACAAATATGTTGAGAGGAAAAGAAAGAAAGAATAGATATGCCAAGTTAAACAGAGGTAGATGAAGAAAATTTATATATAATTATATATATATTTATATATATATATATATATATATATATATATATAAAGATTAACTGCAAGGGGAAAAGAACAGTAGGAAAGGCAAAGGAATAAATGTATAAAAAAATAATAGGTTTAAGAAAATTAAAAATTCAAATCATGAAACAGACAAAAAAAAAAAAAAAGAAGAAGATTAAAGAGAAAAGGAAAACTCCACAGAACTGCAAAGGCCCAACATAGAGACAGAGGTTTATAACAACAATATAAATTGTGACTGAATATACACATATACATTTATACCCATAAGCAAAATCAAAACAGTCCAACAAAAATAAAGTACAATAGATTGACCTGGCGAACAAAGGGAACCAAAAATTATGCCCACCAGAACAAAACTAACTAAAGCACAAACTGGAAAACAAAAATAAAGCAAGGTGCCAATTGGGATTTAAAGCAATGAAAATAAAACTAACAAATATATTGAGACTAAAGGAAAGAAAGAAAATAAATAATAGATATGCAAAGTTAAATAGAAGTAGAAAAGAATATTTACATATATTAAAGATTAACTGCAAGGAGAAAAGAGCAGTAGGAAAAGCAAACAAAGGGATAAATGTACAAAAAATAATAATAGGTTTAAAAAATTAAAATTTAAAAAAGTGGGGGAAGAAAAACTTCCCCAGAGCTGCAAAAGCCTGATATAGAGGCAGAGGTTTATAACAACAATAAAAAAATATGACTGAGGAAAAAAAAATGTGACTGAGGAAGAAAAGGAAAAAAAAAAAATTCAAAAGCTTAGTTAGATTTCATAGTGCCAACAAAATCGACAACTAAAACAGAACAGGGAAAAAAAGGGGGAAAAAAAAGAATCTACAGAACACGTCAAAACATAATAATAATAAATGTTTTTCTTGAGTCGCTGTGTCCGGAGCCTCGTTAGGCATTACAGACAAAATGGAGGCATGGCCCCCAGTCCCCTCTCCTCATTCTGCAGGCACGGATCCTGGGATGAAGGAGTTAGGCCTTGTAATTCTGACTTGTCTTTTCCTCTCCTTGGCTGAGCTGACTGAAAAGGAATATAAAGGTGCTTATTGTTCTTGAGAGGAGCATGAGAAGGCACAAAGCCTTCTGCAGCTGTGCTCAGAAAATAATTCATAAAGTTAATCATTGACATTTGTTCAAGGACTTTTACAAAAGAGTGTTCCAGGATGAGCACATAGGCCGTAGCTTGAGGCCATGGGAGGGATTGATATCTGAAGCCTATTTGTGAGGAGAATGTTTATGGCAAAGGAGTTTACTGAATTTAGGGCTTAGAAATAATTTAAAGAGTTAGAAGTTAAAGATTTAAGGAATGTTGTAAAGTTAGCATATTTTACTATAGCTTATAGAAGTTAGGAATTTTTAGAGACACTATAGCTAGAAGCCTTTTTAAGAGATAGTGAGCTCAGGATGTTAGGAGCAAACAGGACTTAGGAAGATAAGTAGTAAACTGAGGAATGTAGCATGAGTTACAATGTAATCACAAGTTAACTATAGGACACATTAGAGGAGGTAGATAGATGATAAGGCTGATTCCAAGAGAATCACTGAAGCAGAAACTCTGTTTGAAGAGAAACAATGATTTATGGAGATAATAAATCTGGGAGGGGGGAACTGAAAATGTCAAATCTCTGGCCTAATGTTTTTGTAAAAGTATAAAAGAGAATCTTAAACTTGAAATAAACAGGCAGTCCAAAAGAAAACTGAGAGGCTGACTCATTTTTCTTGCTGACACCGTTCATCTTTTCAGGTTGAATCCCTGGTTGCTGGAGTTGGACTCCGGCATCACTGCTATCAGAGTCCTTTCTTGTTCTGGGAGTCACAGTCCACTTCACCTCCCTAGGATGCCCTCTAACACTGCTGATCTCTGGACCTGTTGAGAGGGCAGCTCAGATTCTAATCTGCTCCTGCTCCTCTATGTTCTTGCCTCCAACGTCCACAGCTATCAGAACTAGTGCATTTTTTGTTGTTGTTGTTTTTGTTTGTTTTTTTGTGGGAGCTTTCAATGACCTTTTATATATTCCACAGACAGAGTCTGCCTAGTTGATCGTGTGGGTTTAATCTGCAGCTGTACAGCTTGTGGGAGTGTTTTGGATCTTCTTCCTTAGTCACATTGACCCTGGATTTCAATTATGATTTTATTTCCACGTCTGTATATGCATTATCCACTGGGGTTTGCTCCTGAGGCTGCCCTGGAGGACCTGGGTTTGCCCCTGTGAGGGCCAGGTGTGGAGGTGGTGCAGCTGCTTGAGTAGCAGGGGTTCTGGCAGCACCAGGTACTCAGGGGAGCTGGCAACTAGGGCAGCTAGTGCTCTAGAAGGGTATGACAACCAGTATTGGCAAATATGCTCCAGTATTCTTGCCCAGAGAGCCCCCACTCCCTGACAGAGAAGCCTGGCAGGCCACAGTCCACAGGGTCACAATGAGTTGGACACTACTGAAGCGACCTGTGCATATAGGCACAAGGCTTTTTTTGCCGGTGGCAGCTCTGCCCCAGTGAGAGTTGAAAGTGAAGGTAGCACAGCTGTTTGGCTTGCAGGGGCCCTGGCAGCACCAAGTGTGCAGGCACATGGACTGTCTCCACCACAGGTGTTATGGCCCTATCAGAGTCTTTTTTTTTTTTGAGCCTCTTGTAGCTGGCGATCAGAAGGCCTCTTTCTCCACAGATCTGCCCCTCCAGGCACTTAGAGGGCTTCCTTGCCTGGGGTCCTTGCCTGCTATTTGGTGCATCAGGCACATAGAGGGCCCCCCACCCCACATGGGGTCCTACTCTGTAATTCAGTGTGTCAGGCATTTGATGGGCTAGACTCTCTATTGTTCAGCTGCTAATGCTGGCCTGTGGGGGGAGAGAGGCTATGGTGATGGCTCTATCCCCTACATGTGACTCAGCACTATCACTTGGCTTCCATGGCTTCCTGGCTTTCCTCCACAGGCAGTTGCTTCGTTTGCTATTATTTTCTCCCATTCTGAGGGCTGTCTTTTCACCTTGCTTATAGTTTCCTTTGTTGTGCAGAAGCTTTTAATTTTAATTAGGTCCCATTTGTTTATTTTTTGCTTTTATTTCCAATATTCTGGGAGGTGGGTCATAGAGTATCCTGCTGTGATTTATGTCAGAGAGTGTTTTGCCTATGTTTTCCTCTAGGAGTTTTATAGTTTCTGGCCTTACGTTTCATGTAACTTTTCTGCTGCTGCTGCTGCTGCTAAGTCGCTTCAGTCGTGTCCGACTCTGTGCGGCCCCAGAGATGGCAGCCCATCAGGCTCCCCTGTCCCTGGGATTCTCCAGGCAAGAACACTGGACTGGGTTGCCATTTCCTTATCCAATTCATGAAAGGGAAAAGTGAAAGTGAAGTCACTCAGTCGTGTCTGACTCCTAGCGATCCCATGGACTGCAGCCTACCAGGCTCCTCCATCCATGGGATTCTCCAGGCAAGCGTACTGGAGTGGGTTGCCATTGCCTGTTGACGAGAAAAAAAAAAAAAAAAAGCAATCCTTCAACATTGTAAATCAAACCATAGTTTGCATTTTTCAGATATTCCAAAGCTTCCTTTATTACTGGTACTTAAGGAACTTGTACTTTGTTAACTCTTGTTTTCAAGAAAGAATGTATGAAAACGATGAGAATACTTATAAAAAGCTTTCTTGAGATAGTGTAATTTTTAAAAGAGCAATTGGTAACTGTGGCTTGTTAATGCCAAAGAACTTTTTTTTTTTTTTTTCAAGTTGCAAAATCAAACACTTAGTTTGGAAAAGATAGCAACACTGTTCTTTTCTATGCATGAAGATAATCAATTAACATATGAGATCAACGTTCACTTTTCTTCTTCACCAAACTCTCTGAGATAATAAAATCTAATTTTCATTAAGGTCTTAAAGTCTCAATATATTATCTCTCCCTTCACTAACTGCATTTGAAAATTGCTCTTTTGGTATAATGAGATTATGTCATTTCCAAAAAGGAAATGGACATGGATTTGTCCAATCCTCCCTCCCAAATGAGTGTATCAAACATGAATGGATGAAAATCCTATATACTTGAAAATCATAATTTAAAATAAAAAGTAAACGTACAACTCACAAACGGGTCTGTGAGAGTTTTTACATTTTCTGGATATTTGGTATATGATGCTGAAGCTGAAACTCCAATTCTTTGGCCACCTAATATGAAAAGCTGACTCATTTGAAAAGACCCCAATGCTGGGAAAGATTGAAGGCAGGAGGAGAAGGGGACAACAGAGGATGAGATGGTTGGATGGCATCACCGACTCAATGAATATGAGTTTGAGTAAACTTTGGGAGTTGGTGATGGACAGGGAGGCCTGACACACTGCAGTCCATGGGGTTGGAAAGAGTTGGACATGACTAAGCAGCTGAACTGAACTGACTGAACTGTAACATAGTAACAAAGCTAACCTTAGAGGTAACCAGAAAAATAATAATAATTACATGGTTCAATTTGAGAGTTACCAAATATTTCACCACCAAAGATTGTCTCCTAACTGTAATATTCTGACACCTTAAGGTTCTTGTTTTAGGCTGTAAATTAGCTGAGCCAATATATGAGAGGAATTTAGAGAACTACAAAACACTACCCATAACACAGTAAAAAGGATTAATTGTCCAGATTAACTCTAAAGTATACATTACACATTTAGGAGAAATGTAGCTGTAGATAGATAAATTTTGTAGAGATGTAGAGACTGTAGTGGAGAAGGCAATGGCACCCCACTCCAGTACTCTTGGCCTGGAAAATCTCATGGAAGGAGGAGCCTGGTGGGCTGCAGTCCATGGGGTCACACAGAGTCGGACATGACTGAAACAACTTAGCAGCAGCAGCAGAGACTCTAGGGTAAGGAAGTATGGCAAAGCTAAAACACATAAGACACTGCCTAAGCTGGATTTGGAGAATGAAATTTTGTGACTAGAAAACTCTTTCATTAGTTTGCTTTTTATAAAGAGAATCATTATAAGTGATGTGTTCATTATAATAATTTCTAACGTTTAGGCAAGGTGTAAAATAATGAAATCCCCAGGGCCATATTCCCTCTCCTAATTCTAGTCCCAAGAGGTAACTGTCATCTTATAAAATACTTTGAAGTCTGTATTTCAGCTGGTAGACTTTTGAATTTATCTGAAAATACAGACTCTTGTTAAGAAAAGGCTCTTACTTACACAACTGGTTATTGGCCATTCTACCTCTAAAATTAGCATTATGCATTATTTTTATCCTTTAATCATGGGTAAGACACCTTAAAAAATGAAAGTCAGTAAGATGCTAAAACCTAGTATTCATTATATTCTTTTACATAGGCAGAGAATACACAGCAATGAACAACTCCATTGAAGAACAAAGTGTTCTCACTGTGTCTAAAAGGTGTGGGTGCTCAATTAAACAGGGGCATATACATGATGTGTCATCTTCTTCAGTGTTGGTAATTAAACTGCTTTAGAAACATCCTTATGGTTAAACATTTGTCTCCAGTTTAATAAAAACACCAAGGCAAGTATTGCAGTAAAATAACTAAGAAGATGACCATAGTAGTAGCTTTTTAGGGAAGCTGGGAAGAGATCACATTAAAATAGAGAAAAAGTCAATGGAAAATGCAGATATGGAAAATAAAACAATACTTCATTAGCTACTCATAATTATAATTTTAGTTGCCTGTCGAAACAGCTGTCAACATATTAAGCAATCATATGTGATTTAGTTGCATTTTGTATTGCAAACTTAATCTTTATCAGATAATTAACTGATTGCTTGTACTGCAGCACCCAAAGAAATGTCTGAGTTTTAAATTAAAATTTTTCAAAAGTTCACACAAGTTTCTAAGAGGCTAAGAGTATATAAAAAGAAAAATAGCCAGTTTAGATAAAGTAGAATTAATTGTGTTCTTTTGATTTATAAGGCACAAAATAATTTTTTTTTATTAAGCTTTACTGGAGTCTGTGTCTCTTTTATTTTAAATACCTAATGAATTATGTACATAATCTTAATTTTATATAATGTATGAAACGTTGAAACACATAAAATTTTTTTTTAGCTTTACCACAATGTACATGTCATAAGACAAACTTCTCCATAGTATTAAATATTTATAGTCCCTAAATAACCACAAAATAATTGTTTTGGGGGGAGGGCAGTGTTTACCATGTCTCATGTGGCTATAAAATTCCTCCCTTGTTTTCCTGAGAGTCACATAATGTAAAATAGCACAGATTTACCATCGTTTCAAATCGTAATGGAGACTCCTGGTCATGTTTAAATAAAATAATCACCTTTAAACAATTTAAAAATGAAAACTTGATACAACTATCCATGACTTTAAAATAGATGAAAATCTTATTGCCACTAAAATATAACAAAGTCCCTTGTATAAATATGGAGTCAGAAAATTCACTCAGTAATTCAATAAGCAGTTCAAGACTATGTGTTATTAATACCTCTGGAAGAAGAAAAACATAGATCAACATGAAGGTAACTTGAGTAAAGAGAATCCCAAACTTAACACCCCAGAAAAGGAGTAACAATTTTCAACAACACCTCTATATTTCCTTAAAACACTGGAGAACCTGAATCTTGTCTCCTTTTGTAATTGTACTAATGGTATGACCACGGGTTATTTTTCTAATATTATGTGTACTTTTTTTCTTTTCTTTTTGCTTCATCTAAAAGTAGTTGTGACACTGTTACTGGTCTTATGAGTCATTGAAACAATATTAACAGCTGAGCTGCAATTTAGCAGTGGCAATAGTTCCTTCAAATGAAAAGCAGATGAGAAAGAAGAAACATATTTTATAATTGAACTGTGAGCAAGAGATTACAAATGTATTGTTTACCAGTGCACACTAAATAAAACAACTGGTACAGGAGGTTGTCCTAAAGGAAGGTAAAATTTCAGCTGTGCCACAACCATATTTTCTCTGCTAGTGCTTAAATTTATATATTTTTTAAATCTAGAATTCCTAGATTTTTCAGTGTCTTTTAGTGTTCTTTAGTTTTTTTCTTTTAAAACAAGAATGACTTTTCTCTTCTCTTCCAGTATTTCTCTACTCAATTTAACGGTAGATACCTATACTTACAATAATATGTTCTTAGATACAGCATGCATGCATGTGTGCTAAGTTGCTTTAGTCGTGTCTGACTCTTTGTGATCCTATGGACTGTGGGCCACCAGTCTCCTCTGTCCATGGGATTCTCCAGGCAAGAATACTGGAGTGGGCTGCTTTGCCCTCCTGCAAGGGATTTCCTGACCCAGGGATCGAACCTGCATCTCTTTTGTCTCCTGAATTGAAAGGCATATTCTTTACCACAAGTGCCTCTTGGGAAGCCCCTAGATTTAATATATCTTCCATATAATTCAAATAATTATTATCAGTATATATATCACATGTAAATTTCACTTTGTTTCTATGCTTTTAATTTTCTGCCCCATTATATACAAATAAAGCATCTGACCCAAAGGATAATAAAGGAATAACTAAAATATAGAGCACAAAGATACTGAAATACATTTATGTTGTTCTAGCTGTCCTTTTATTCTTATCTATGACTCTAAATTTCTTATGATATTTACTTTAAGTTCTGTAATAAAGTAACTCCACATGTCGATATTTCATCATATCAAAGACTAAGATATGATGAAATGCTATAATATTTCTTTTTTTAATTTTTTTTCTTTCATTCCCTTAAGTGTTTCTTTTTTATTGGAGGCTAATTACTTTTCAATATTGTGGTGGTTTTTGCCATACATTCACATGAATCAGCCGCAGGTGTACATGTGTTCCCCATCATGATTCTCTTTCCCACCTCCTTCCTCATCCCATCCCTCAGGGTCATCCCAGTGCACTAGCACTGAGCACCCTGCCTCATACATCGAACCTGGACTGGCGATCTATTTCACATATGATAATATACATGTTTCAATGCTATTCTCTCAAATCATCCCACCCTCACCTTGTCCCACAGTGCCCAACAGTCTCTACATCTGTGTCTCTTTTGCTGTCTCACATGTACTGTCATTGTTACCATCTTTATAAATTCCATATATATGCATTAATATACTGTATTGGTGTTTTTCGTTCTGATTTACTTCACTCTATATAATAGGCTCCAGTTTCATCCACCTCATTAGAACTGATAAAAATGCATTATTTTTAATAGCTGAGTAACATTCCATTGTGTATAAGTACCACAGCTTTCTTATCCATTCATCTGCTGGTGAAGATCTAGGTTTTTTCCATGTCTTTGCTATTATGAACAGTGCTGTGATGAACATTGGGGTACACATGCCTCTTTCAGTTTTGATTTTCTTGATATGTATACTCAGCAGTAGGATTGTTGGGTCATATGGCAGTTCTATTTCCAGTTTTGTAAGGAATCTCACACTGTTCTCCATAGTGGCTGTACTAGTTTGCATTCCCACCAACAGTGTAAGAGGGTTCCCTTTTCTCCACACCCTCACCAGCATTTATTTTTTGTAGACTTTTTGATAGTAGTCATTCTGACTGATGTGACAAGGTACCTAATTGTGGTTTTGATTTGCATTTCTCGATAATGACTGATGTTGAGCATCTTTTCATGTGTTTGTTAGCCATTTGTATGTCTTCTTTGGAGAAATATCTGTTTAGGTATTTGGCCCATTTTTTGATTGGATCGTTTATTTTTCTGGAATTGAGCTGCAGGAGTTGCTTGTATATTTTTACATTAATTCAGCTGTGAAGCCATCTGGTCCTGGGCTTTTGTTTGTTGGAAGATTTCTGATTATGGTTTCAATTTCTGTGCTTGTGATGGGTCTGTTAAGATTTTCTATTTCTTCCTGGTTCAGTTTTGGAAAGTTATACTTTTCAAAGAATTTGTCCATTTCCTCCAAGTTGTCCATTTTAGTGGGATATAGTTGCTGATAGTAGTCTCTTATGATCCTTTGTATTTGTGTGTTGTCTGTTGTGATACCTCCATTTTCATTTCTAATTTTGTTGTTCTGATTCTTCTTCCTTTGTTTCTTGATGAGTCTGGCTAATGGCTTGTCTGTCTTATCTTCTCGAAGAACAAGTTTTAGCTTTGTTGATTTTTGCAATGGTCTCCTTTGTTTCTTTTGCATTTATTTATTCATTTATTTTTCTAATTTCTTTCCTTCTACCAACCCAGGGTTCTTCAATTCTTCCTTTTCTAGTTGCTTTAAGTGTAGAGCTAGGTTATTTATTTGATTTCTCTCCTGTTTCTTGAGGTAGGCTTGTATTGCTATGAACCTTCTCATTAGCACTGCTTTTACTGAATTCCATAGGTTTGGGGTTGTTGTGATTTCATTTTCATTCGTTTCTATGCATATTTTGATTTCTATTTTTATTTTTTCTGTGATTTGTTGGTTATTCAGAAGTGCGTTGTTTAGCCTACATATGTTGGAATTTTTAATAGTTTTTTTTTTTTCCTGTAGTTGACATTTAATCATACCACATTGTAATCAGAAAAGATGCTTGAGTGATTTCATTTTTTTTTTAAATTTACCAAGGCTAGATTTATGGTCCAGGATGTGATGTATCCTGGAGAAGTTTCCATGTGCACTTGAGAAAAAGGTGAAATTCATTGTTTTTGGTTGAAACATCCTGTAGATATCAATTGGGTCTAATTGGTCCAAGGTATCATTTAAAGATGGTGTTTCCTTGCTAATGTTCTGTTTAGTTGATCTATCCATAGGTGTGAGTGGGGTATTAGTGTCTCTCACTATTATTGTGTTACTGTTAATTCCCTTTTCATATTTGTTAGCATTTGCCTTACATATTGTGGTGTTCCTATGTTGGGTGCATATATATTTATAGTTGTTATATCTTCTTCTTGGATTGATCCTTTGAAAATTATGTAGTGTCCTTCTTTGTCTCTTTTCACGACCTTTATTTCAAAGTCTATTTTATCTTATATGAGTATTGCTACTCATGCTTTCTTTTGGTCTCCACTTATGTGAAATATCTTTTTCCAGCCCTTCACTAGGTTTGTGTCCCTAGCTTTGAGGTGGGTCTCTTGTAGGCAACATATATAGGAGTGTTGTTTTGTATCCATTCAGCCAGTCTTTGTCTTTTGGTTGGGGCATTCAACTCATTTACATTTAAGGTAATTATTAATAAGTATGATTCCACTGGCATTTACTTTGTTGTTTTAGGTTGGAGTTTATAAATCTTTTCTGTGTTTCCTGTCTAGATAATATCATTTAGCATTTGTTGAAGAACTGGTTTGGTGGTGCTGAATTCTCTCAGTTTTTTCTTGTCTATAAACCTTTTGATTTCTCTTTCATATTTGAATGAAATACTTGCTGGGTATAATAATCTGGGTTGTAGGTTTTTCTCTTTCATCACTTTAAGTATGTCCTGACATTCCCATCTGGCTTGAAAAGTTTCTATTGAAACATCAGCTGTTATTCTTATGGGAATCCCCTTGTGAGCTCTTTGTTGTTTTCCCTTGCTGTTTTAATATTTGTTCTTTGTATTTGATCTTCATTAATTTGATTAATATGTGTCTTGGGGTGTTTTGCCTTGGGTTTATCCTGTTTGGGACTATCTGCATTTCTTAGACTTGGGTTTCTATTTCCTTCCCCATTTTAAGTAAGTTTTCAACTATTATCTCCTCAAGTATTTTTCATGGCCTTTCTTTTTGTCTTCTTCTTCTGGGACTACTATGATTTGAATGTTGGGGCATTTAACATTTTCCCAGAGGTCTCTGAGGCTGTCCTCATTTCTTTGCATTCTTTTTCCTCTCTGCTTCATTTATTTCCACCATTCTATCTTCCACCTCATTTATCCTATCTTCAGTTTTTCTACTGCCTCAGTTATTCTACTGTTGGTTCCCTCCAGAGTGCTTTTGATATCATTTATTGCATTATTCATTATTGATTTTTGTTTTCCACCTAGGTCCTTGTTTAACTTCTCTTGCATATTCTCAATCCTTGTCTCCAGACTATTTATCTGTACTTCCACTTTGTTTTCAAAATTTTGGATGTTTTTACTATCATTATTCTGAATTCTCTTTCAGTTAGACTCCCAATCTCCTCCTCTTTTGTTTGGTTTAGTGGCCTTTTATCATGTTCCTTTACCTGCTGAATATATCTCTGCCTTTTCATCTTGTTTAGGTTCCTGTGTTTGGGGTGGCCTTTCTGTATGCTGGAAGTTTGTGGTTCCTCTTTATTGTGGAGGTTCCTCCCTGTGGGTGAGGTTGGACAAGTGGCTTGTCAAGTATTCCTGGTTAGGGAAACTTGTGTGTGTGTTTTGGTTGGTGGAGCTGGATCTTTTCTCTCTGGAGTGCAATGAAGTGTCCAGTCGTGAGTTTTGAGATGTCTATCTATTTGGTGTGATTTGTGGCCACCTGAATTTTTGTGCTCAGGGTTATGCTCAGGTTGACTCCAGGGACAAGAGTTTTCTGTTTTTTTCAAATTTTGAATTTAGGCCTCTTGCCTCTGGCTTTCAGTCTTATTCTTATAGTAGCCTCAACACTTCTCCATCCATACAGCACCAATGATAAAACACCTAGGTTAATGGTGAAAAGATTCTCCACAGTGAGGGACACCCAGAGCGGTTCACAGAATGACATGAATAAGAGATGAAGGAGGAGGCAGATAGAGGTGACCAGGAGGAGAAGAGGGGGAATCAAAAGGGGTGAGAGCAGTCTAGCCAGTAATCAATTCCCTATTTTCTCTCCACAGTCTGGAACACTCAGAGAGTTTCACGGATTTCCATAGAGAAGAGAAGAGGGAAGAATGAGACAGAGGTGATGAGGAGGAGGGGAGCAGGAGTCAAAAGGAGAGAGATAAATCTAGCCTGTGGCCAGTTCCCTACGTTTTCTGCACAGCTTGGCACACCCAAAGAGATTTGCAGAGTTAAGTAGAGAAGAGAAGGGGGAGGGAGGAGACAGAGGTGACCTGGGGGAGAAAAAGGAGAGTCAAAAGGGGAGAAAGCAATTAAGCCAGTAATCACATTCCTAAGTAAAAATAAGTACTGAAGATTTAATTCTTAAAAGTACAGAATTGATAACAAATACCAAAAAGCAAAGATTAAAAATATAGAGTAGAGGTTAGACTCTCACAAATATAATAACAAAACAAAGCAAAATCACGAAGGTTATATTTAAAAAAAAAAAGGAAATTTGCTTTAAAATAGTGTCTTTTTTAAAGGTAATAGGTTTTAAAAATGAAAAATAATAGAGTAATAAAGAACTTAAGAATTTAAAAAGAAATTTAAAAATGATAATGATAAAATATATCTAGGAATTTCTCTGGAGCTGTAGAATTTAAAAAGAAATTTAAAAATGATAATGATAAAATATATCTAGGAATTTCTCTGGAGCTGTTGAGGGCAGTGTGTGGGTAAGTTCAGTTTCAGATAGTTCCTTGTTCCACCTTATACTTCTTCTCAAGCTCTTTAGGCCCCTTCCAATGTAGTCAGTGCTAACTGCAGGATTTTAATCTGTTGCACCTGTCACTTCCAAAGCTGTTCCCTCTTCTTCGTTTATTTTGGCTTTCTCTGTGCAAGTATCTTCAGTATCTAACTTCCACCCTGACACAAGGGGGCAAAGGTGGTCATTTATTTAGTCTCCCTTGTTCAATTGTGCTGTGGGGAGGGAGGAACACTGCAAACAAATATCACTGGCGTGTGTGGGGAATGCTTGCAGTGTCTGAGCCACACTGGGTTTGCCCTCGCTCATGACATGTGTGCTTTCCCAGTCCACACTGCTTAGGCTAAAGGTTGCTCTGCCAGGGAAGTGTCTAAGGTGGGCCCTGGGTTGTGTGCACTTCCCATGTTGATGCCGCTAAGGTTCAGGAATACTGCTTGGATACTCCACAGGCACAGACTAAGTTGGACCTGCGTTTTGTGCCCTTCCCAGGTCTAAGCAGCTCAGGTGACCAGGTGCTTGGTTAGCACATTCTTCCCAGATGGGCAGTGCATCTTATCACCTCCCTGGTCCCAGCAGCTAGGTTTCCTGGGTGCACAGCAGAAGCACCATCTCAGATGTGCCATGCATCTCTTCTGGAGCACTGATCTCTGGCTGCAACCCTCCTGACAGATGTCAACCGTCCAGGATCCCAGGAAGACTTGGTTATCAACTTGGAGCCCGCTCGCAGTTTGGTAGGTGATGCAGTCTATGGGGCTGAGTTTGCCCCTTGTCTTCCAGCACTGGCTGTCCCTGCCTGCCTCCTTGCCTCAGGCGGGGGATGGGCCGGTCCACAGCCCGCCAACTCTCCTTTGATATTTGCTCAGTCCTTTCTTTTGTAAGTGGTCTCGGAAGTGCCTTAGGTTAGAGCTTTTCTCAGGAAAGTTCTCTCTCTCTCTCTTTACTTTTCCTCTCTGGCTATCCCACAGTTTTTGTTGCTATCTCAAGTTAGCTCCCTCAGATTGCCCTCAAGGCATTCAGGCCAGGTCCTTACCCTAAGCAGTGCAGCCCGCACCTCCCTGTTCAGCCCCCTCTTGCTGGTGGCGGACGCGAGCATGTGAGCTACTTCTCCACTGGGAGTTGCAGTTAAGCATGTAATCTGTGGGTTTTTTTTTTTTTTTTTTTCCTCCTGGTTATGTTGCCCTCTGAGATTCCAAAACTCCCTACAGACCTGCTGGTTAGAGGGTTTCCTGTTGTTTGCAAACCTCTCCTCTTTTAAGACTCTCTCCCCAGCACAGGTCTCTTTTTTATCTCTTTTTATCTTTTATATTTTGTCCCACCTCCTTTCGAAGACAATGGGCTGCCTTTCTGGGTGCCTGGTGTCCTCCACCAGCGTTCAGACATTGTTTTGTGGTATTTGCTCAGGGTTCAAATGATCTTTCAATGAACTTGTGGGGCAGAAAGTGGTCTTCCCGCCCTATTCCTCTGCCATCTTAGGACCGCCCCCCAAAATGCTATAATATTTGAAGGAAAGAAGAACAACATAACATTTGTAACTCAAAATTTGAAGCCAAACAAGATTATTATTTTAGAAAAACAAAATTGTAATATAACACATTTTATTGAATCCTTTGAGGCAAATGACTGATTGAAAACAGAAATTTCATCTATTGAGCCATACTTCAAAAAGGATGTCGAGTATTGTTTTAAAGAATATATGTATGTGTATATATATACATATATATGTATATATATTATCTAGAATTTAGAAATGCCTCATATTTGTGTTCCCATATTATCTTTATGATTCAGAAAAAAACAACCACCACAGTTCAGTGCTCCAGTATTGCTCTAAGCCATTATCATGACTCGACCAAATAAGCTGAAAGTGAAAGTTGCTTAGTCATGTTCGACTCTTTGTGACCCCATGGACTATATATTCCATGTAATTCTCCAGGCAAGAATACTGGAGTGGGTAGCTATTCCCTTCCCCAGGGGATCCGCTGAAACCAGGAATCAAATCCAGGTCTCACACACTGCAGGCAGATTATTTACCAGCTGAGTCACCAGGGAAGCCCAAATAAGCTGCTATTGAATAAATACTGTGATATATTTTCATGTACACCTTAATCTTAACTGCCTCTGCTAGCCCAAGGGAGGCAGGTGAAGTTAGACATGATTTGAAGCCTCTGGCCAATCCAATATACAAGCTCCTATATTATATTCATAGGGAAAAAAAATGAAGTTAAAATATACCTGGTAGCACTGAATCTTATCTCCTTTTTCACAGAAGTACTAATAAAATTACCAGAAGTGGAATAAGTTAAAATTAACATACTTAATTATATTATCAACATTTTAGAAATCACTAAACTAAAACGGACTGGAATGGGTGAATTTAATCCAGATGACCATTATATCTACTACTGTGGGCAAGAATCCCTTAGAAGAAATGGTATAGCCCTATAGCCAACAAAAGTGTTTGAAATTCAGTGTTTGGGTGCAATCTCAAAAAAAAGAATGATCTCTGTTCATTTCCAAGACAAGCCATTCAATATCACAGTAATCTAAATCTGTGCCCCAACCACTAATGCTGAAGAAGCTGAAGATGAATCTTTCTGTGATGACCAACAAGACCTTCTAGAACTAACACCAATAAAAGACGTCCTCAACATCATAGGGGAGTAGAATGCAAAAGTAGGAAGTCAAGATATACTTGGAGTAACAGGCGTGTTTGGCCTTGGAGTACAAAATGAAGGAGGGTATAGGCTAATAGAGTTTTGCCAAGAGAATGCACTGGTCATAGAGAACATCCTCCTCCACAAAACAAGCGTAAGCTCTACACATGGACATCATCAGATGGTCAATACTGAAATCAGATTGATTATATTTGCAGACAAAGATGGAAAAGCTGTATACAGTCAGCAAAAACAAGACTGGGAGATGACTGTGGCTCAGATCATGAAATCTTATTGCCAAATTCAGACTTAAATGGAAGAAAGTAGGGAAAAATCACTAGACCATTCAGGTATGACCTAAATCAAATCCCTTATGATTATACAGCAGAACTGACAAATAGATTCAAAGGACTACATCTGATAGAGTACCTAAAAAATTATGGACAGATTTTGTGACATTGTACAGGAAGCAGGGATCAAGACCATCCCCAAGAAAAATAAATACAAAAAGGCAAAATGGTTGTCTGAGTAGGCCTTACAACAGTTGAGAAGAGAAGTGAAAGGCAAAGGAGAAAAAGAAAGATATACCCATCTGAATGCAGAGTTCCAAAGAATACCAAGGAGATATAAGAAAGCCTTCCTCAATAATCAATGCAAAGAAATAGAGAAAAGCAACAGAATGGGAAAGACTAGAGATCACTTGAAGAAAATTAGGATACCAAAGGAATATTTCATGCAATGAATGGCACAATAAAAGACAAAAATGGGATGGACCTAGCAAAAGCAGAAGCTACTAAGAAGAGGTGGCAAGAATACACAGAACTATACAAAAAAGATCTTCATGACCCAGATAACCACGATGGTGTGATCACTTACATAGAACCAGATATTCTGGAGTCTGAAGTCAAGTGGGCCTTAGGAAGCATCACTACAAACAAAGCTAGTGGAGGTAATGGAATTCCAGCTGAGCTATTTCAAGTTCTAAAAGATCATGCTGTGAAAGTGCTGCACTCAGTATGCCAGGAAATTTGGAAAACTCAGCAGTGGCAACAGGACTGGGAAGGATCAGTTTTCATTCCGATCCCAAAGAAAGGCAATGCCAAAGAACGTTCAAACTACCACAGATTTGCACTCATTTCACACGTCAGTAAAGTAATACTCAAAATTCTCCAAGCTAATCTTCAATAGCACGTGAACCAAGAACTTTCAGATGTTCAAGCTGGATTTACAAAAGGCAGAGGAAGCAGAGATCAAATTGACAACATCCATTGGATCATAGAAAAAGAAGAGTTCCACAAAAATATCTATGTCTGTTTTATTGACTACATCAAAGCCTTTGACTGTGTGGATCATAAAAAGCTGTGAAAAATTCTTCAAGAGATGGGAATACCAGACCCCCTTAGCTGCCTCCTGAGCAATCTATAGGCGGGTCAAGAAGCAACAGTTAGGACCAGACATGTAAAAATGGATTGGTTACAAATTGGGAAAGGATACATCAAGGCTGTATGTTGTCACCTCACTTATTTAATTTATATGCATAATACATCATGTTAAATGCTGGGCTGGCTGAAGCACAAGCTGGAATCAAGATTGCCATGAGAAATATCAATATTCTCAGATATTCAGATGACACCACCCTTATGGCAGAAACTGAAGAGAAATTAAAAAGCCTCTTGATGAAAGTGAAAGAGAAGAGTGAAACTGTTGGCTTAAAACTCAACATTCAGAAAACTAATTTCATGGCATCCAGTCCCATCATTTCATGGCAAATAGATGGGGAAACCATGGAAATGGTGTCAGACTTTATTTTCCTGGGCTCTAAAAATCACTGCAAATGGTGACTGCAGCCATGAAATTAAAAGACACTTGCTCCTTGGAAGAAAAGCTATGACCAAATTAGACAGCATATTAAAATCCAGAGACATTACATTGCCAGCAAAGGTCCGTCTAGTCAAAGCTATGGTTTTCCAGCAGTTATGTGTGATTGTGAGAGTTGGACCATAAAGAGAGCTGAGTGCCAATGAACTGATGCTTTTGTACTGAGGTGTTGGAGAAGACTCTTGAGAGTCCCTTAGACTGAAAGGAGATCAAGCCAGTCCATCCCAAAGGAAATCAGTCCTGGATATGCATTGGAAGGATTGATCCTGAAGCTGAAGCTCCAATACTTTGACTACCTGATGTGAAGAACTAATTCATTGAAAGAGACCCTGGTGCTTTGAAAGACTGAAATCAGGAGGAGAAGGGGACAACAGAGGATTAGATGGCTGGATGGCATCACTGACTCAATGGACATGAGTTTGTGTAAACCCAGGGCTTGGTAATGGACTGGGAAACTTGGCTGTCTGCAGTCCATGTAGTCACAAAGAGTAGGGCACGACTGAATGACTGAACTGAATTGAACTCTAGACTAAATTATGACTATATAAATTTTAAGGCATGAATCATTTCACAGTTCTCATGTATATTCCAATTTCTGTTCACTCTTGATAGACAGTTCTCAGATGTACTTCAAGAGGAGAATGGCATTACTTACAATAGGCAGGACATGGAAGTAACCTATTTGTCCATCAACAGAGAAATGGATAAAGAAGATGTGGTATATATATATATATATATATATATATATATATATAATGCATTTTTACTGTTAATTTTTTCTGGAATTCTTACTCTTTTACTATGATCCAGAAAAAAACATCTACTACTGCTTCATTGTCTATGCTAAACCCTCTGACTATGTGGATCATGAAAAAGTGTAAATTTCTTAAAGAGTTGGGAATACTAGACCACCTTTTCTACATCCTGAGAAACTTGTATGCAGGTCAAGAAGCAACAGTTAGAAATGGACATGGAACAACCAACTGGCTCAAAATTGGGAAAGGGGTATGTCAAGACTATATATTGTCAACCTGCTTATTTAACTTAAATGCAAAGTACATCACGTGAAATGCCAGGCTGGGTGACATGCAAACTGGAATCAAGATTGCTGGGAGAAAGCGACCTCAGATATGCAGATAATACCAACCATGGCAGAAAGCAAAGAGGAATAGGCTTCTGATGAAAGTGAAAGAGGAGAGTCAAAAGGCTAGTTTAAAACTCAGCATTCAAAAAACTAAGATCATGGCATCTGGTCCCATCACTCAGTCAGCCAGCCAGTCAGTTCAGTTGATCAGTCATATCCTACTCTTTGCAACTCCATGGACTGCAACACGCCAAAGTTTCCCTGTACATCACCAATTCTCAAAGCTTGCTCAAACTCATGCCCATCTAGTCGGTGATGTCATCCAACCATCTCATCCTCCCCCCTTCTCCTGCCTTTAATCTTTCCCAGCATCAGGGTCTTTTCCAATGGGTCAGTTCTTTGCATCAGGTGGCCAAAGTATTGGAGCTTCAGCTTCAACATCAATCCTTCCAATGCACATGCAGGACTGAGTTCCTTTAGGATGGACTGGTTGGATCTCCTTGCAGTCCAAGGGACCCTCAAGAGTCTTCTCCAACACTACAGTTCAAAAGCATCAGTTTTTGGCTACCTTTATGGTTCAACACTGGAGAAGGCAATGGCAACCCACTCCAGTACTCTTGCCAGGGAACTCTCATGGACAGAGGAGCCTGGTAGGCTGCAATCCATGGGGTCGCAAAGAGTCGGACACAAGTGAGCAAGTTCACTTTCACTTTTGACTTTCATGCATTGGAGAAGGAAATGGCAACCCACTCCAGTGCTCTTGCCTGGAGAATCCCAGGGATGGCGGAGCCTGGTGGGCTGTCATTGATGGGGTTGCACAGAGTCGGACACGACTAAAGCAACCTAGCTGCAGCAGCAGCAGCATGGTCCAACACTCACAATCATACATGACTACTGGAAAAACCATAACTTTGACAAGACGAACATTTATTGGCAAAGTAATGTCTCTGGTTTTTAATATGCTGTCTAGGTTGGTCATAGCTTTTCTTCCAAGGAGTAAATGTCTTTTAATTTCATGGGTGCAGTCACCAACTGCAGTGATTCTGGAGACCAAGAAAATAAAATCTATCACTGTTTTCATTTATTTCCTATCTATTTCCCATGAAGTGATGGTACCAGATGGCATGATCTTAGTTTTCTGAATATTGAGTTTTAAGCCATCTTTTTCACTCTCTTCTTTCTCTTTCAACAAGAGGATCATTAGTTCTTCTTTCCTTTCTGTGATAAGTATGGTGTCATCTGTGTATCTGAGATTATTGATATTTCTCCTGGCAATTTTGATTCAATCTTGTGCTTCATCCAGTCCAGCATTTCTCATGATGCACTCTGCATATAAGTTAAAGAAGCAGGGTGACAATATACAGCACTGATGTACTGCTTTCCTGATTGGGAACCAGGCTGTTTTTACATGACCAGTTCTAACTGTTGCTTCTTGACCTGCATTCAGATTTCTCAGGAGGCAAGTTAGTTGGTCTGGTATTCCCATCTCTTTAAGAATTTTCCACAGATTATTTTTGTGATTCACAGTCAAAGGTTTTGGAATAGTCAATAAAGCAGATGTTTTTCTGGAATTGTCTTGCTTTTTGTATGAGCCAACAGATGTTGGCAATTTGATTTCTGGTTCCTCTGCCTTTTCTAAAACCAGCTTGAACATCTGGAAGTTCACAGCTCATGTAGTGTTGAAGCCTGGCCTGGAGAATTTTGAGCATTACTTTACTACTATGTGAGATGAGTTCAATTGTGTGGTAGTTTGAGCAGTCTTTGGCATTTCCTTTCTTTGGGATTGGAATGAAAAACTGACCTTTTCCAGTCCTGTGGCCACTGCTGAGTTTTCCAAATTAGCTGGCATATTGAGTGCAGCACTTCTACAGCATCATCTTTCAGGATTTGAAATAGCTCAACTGGAATTCCATCACTTCCACTAGCTTTTTTCATAGTGATGCTTCCTAAGGCCCACTTGACTTCACACTCCAGGATGTCTGGCTCTAGGTGAGTGATCACACCATCATGATTATCTGGGTCATGAAGATCTTTTTTGTATAGTTCTTCTCTGTATTTTTGCCATGTGTTCTTAATATCTTCTGCTTTTGCTAGGTCCATTCCATTTCTGTCTTTTATTGTGCCCATCTTTGCATGAAATGTTTCTTTGATATTTAATTTACTTGAAGAGCCCTCTAGTCTTTCCCATTCTTTTGTTTTCCTCTGTTTCTTTGCACTGATCACTGAGAAAGGCTTTCTTATGTCTCCTTGGTATTCTTTGGAACTCTGCATTCAAATGGGTATATCCTTCCTTTTCTCCTTTGTCTTTTGCTTCTCTTCTTTACACAGCTAACTTTAAGGCCTCTTCAGACAACCATTTTTTCTTTTTGCATTTCTTTTTCTTGGGGATGGTCTTGGTCACTGCCTCCTGTACAATGTCACAAACCTCCATCCATAGCTCATCAGGCACTCTATCAGATCTAATCCCTTGAATCTATTCATCACCTTCACTGTATAATCATAAGTGATTTCATTTAGGTCATACTTGGATGGTATAGTGGTTTTCCCTACTTTCTTCAATTTAAGTATGACTTTGGCAATAAGCTGTTCATGATCTGAGCCACAGTCAGGTCCAAGTCTTGTTTTTCCTGACTATATAGAGCTTCTCCATCTTTGGCTGCAAGTAATATAATCAATCTGATTTTGTTATTGACCATCTTTTGATGTCCATGTGTAGAATTATTACTTGTGTTTTTGGAAGTGTGTCTTTGCTATGACCAGTGCATTCTCTTGGTAAAACTCTCATGAAAAAACTCTGTTAGCCTTTGCCCTGCTTCATTTTGTACTCCAAGGCCAAAGTTGCCTGTTTCTCCAGCTATCTCTTGACTTTCTACTTTTGCATTCCAGCCCCCTATGATGAAAAGGACATCTTTTTCTGGTTTTAGTTCTAGAAGTTCTTGTGGGTCTTCATAGAACCTTTCAACTTCTGTTTCTTTGGCATTACTGGTCAGGGCATAAACTTGTATTACTGTGATATTGAATGGTTTGCCTTGGAAATGAATAGAGATCATTCTGTCATTTTTGAAATTGCACCAAAGTGGTGCATTTTGGAATATTTTGTTGACTATAAGGGCTACATCATTTCTTCTAACGGATTATTGCCCACAGTAGTAGATACAATGGTCCTGTGAGTTAAATTCACCCATTCCCATCCATTTTAGTTCACTGATTTCCTAAACTGTTGATGTTGACTCTTGCCATCTCCTGTTTGACCACTTCTAATTTGCCTTGGTTCATGGACCTAATATTCCAGGTTCCTATGAAATATTGTTATTTACAGTATTGGACTTACTTCCATCAGCAGTCACATCAACAACTGGGCATTGTTTTTGCTTTGGCTCTGTCTCTTCATTTTTTCTGGAGTTATTTCTCCGCTCTTCTCCAGTAGTATATTGAACACCTACTGACCTGGGAAGTTCATCTTTCAGGGCCATATCTTTTTACCTTTTCACACTGTTCCTGGGGTTCTTAAGACAAGAATACTGAAGTGGTTTGCCATTTCCTTCTCCAGTGGGCCACATTTTGTCAGAATTCTTCACCATGACCTGTCCGTCTTGGGTGGACCTACACAGCATGGCCCATATTGAGTTAGACAACACTATGGTCCGTGTGATCAGTTTGATTAGTTTTCTATGATTGTGGTCCCATCACTTCATAGCAAATAGATGGGGAAAACTTGGACACTGTGGGAAATTGTGTTTTCTTGACCTCCAAAATCACTACGAACAGTGACTGTAGCCAAGAAATTCAAAGACACTTTTTCCTTGAAAGAAAAGCTATGACCAACCTAGACTGCACATTAAAAAGCAGAGACATTACTTTTCCAACAAAGGTCCACATAATCAAAGCTCTTTTTTCCAGTAGTGATCTATGGGTGTGAGAGTTGGACTGTAAAGAAGGCTGAATGCCAAGGAATTGATGCTTTCAAATTATGGTGCTGAAAGAGACTCTTGAGAGACACTTGGGCAGCAAGGAGATCAAACCAGTCAATCCCAAAGGAAATCAAACCTAAATATTGATTGGAAGGACTGATGCTGAAACTGAAGCTGCAATACTTTGGCCACCTGATTTGAAGTGTTGAGTCATTGGAAAGTCCCTGACACTGAGAAAGATTGAGGGCAGGAGGAGAAGAGGGAGATAAGCATGGGACGGATGGATGACATCACTGCCTCAATGGACATGATTTTGAGCAAAATCCAGGAGATAGTGAAGGACAGGGAAGTCTGGTGTGCTGCAGTCCATGGTGTCACAGAAACACAACTTAGCAACTGAACAACATTACTCAGCCATAAAAAGGAAGAAAACAATGTCATTTGAAGCAATATGGATGGACCTAGAAATTGTCATACAGAGTGAAGTAAGTAAGAAAGAGAAAAATATCATATTAATGTATGTTTTTGGGATCTAGAGGAAAAATACAGATGAACATATTTGCAAAGCAGAAATAGAGTTATAGATGTAGAAAATAAACTTATGGGTACAAAGAGGGAGAGACAGAAGATAAATTGAGTGATGGTATTGACATATATTGGCGAAGGAAATGGCACCCCACTCCAGTACTCTTGCCTGGAAAATCCCATGGATGGAGGAGCCTGGAAGGCTGCAGTCCATGGGGTTGCTAAGAGTCGGAAACGACTGAGCGACTTCATTTTTCACTTTCATGCATTGGAGAAGGAAATGGCAACCCACTCCAATATTCTTGCCTGGAGAATCCCAGGGACAGAGGAGCCTAGTGGGCTGCCGTCTATGGGGTTGCATAGAGTCGGACACGACTGAAGCGACTTAGCATCATTGACATATATACACTGCATGCTAAGCATGCTGTCTCTTCAGTTGTGTCCAACTCTTTGTGATCCTATCGACTGTAGTATATCAGGCTCCGCTATTGATGGAATTCTCCAGGTAAGAATACTGGAGTTGGTTGCTATGCCTTCCTCCAGGGAAACTTCCTAACCCTGCATTGGCAGGTGGGTTCTTTACCACTATCATCAGCTGGGAAGCCCATATATACACTCAGATCAAATCAGATCAGTGGCTCAGTCATGTCCGACTCTTTGCGACCCCATGAATGGCAGCACACCAGGCCTCCCTGTCCATCACCAACTCCCTGAGTTCACTCAGACTCACGTCCATTGAGTGAGCAATGCCATCCAGCCATCTCATTCTCTGTCGTCCCCTTCTCCTCCTGCCCCCAATCCCTCCCAGCATCATAGTCTTTTCCAATGAGTCAACACTTCGCATGAGGTGGCCAAAGTACTGGAGTTTCAGCTTTAGCATCATTCCTTCCAAAGAAATCCCAGGGCTGATCTCCTTCAGAATGGACTGGTTGGATCTCCTTGTAGTCCAAGGGACTCTCAAGAGTCTTCTCCAACACCACAATTCAAAAGCATCAATTATTCGGTGCTCAGCCTCCTTCACAGTCCAACTCTCACATCCATACATGACCACAGGAAAAAACCATAGCCTTGACTAGACAGACCTTTGTTGGCAAAGTAATGTCTCTGCTTTTGAATATGCTATCTAGGTCGGTCATAACTTTCCTTCCAGGGAGTAAGCGGCTTTTAATTTCATGGCTGCAGTCACCATCTGCAGTGATTTTGGATTCCCAAGAAATAAAGTCTGACACTGTTTCCACTGTTTCCCCATCTATTTCCCATGAAGTGATGGGACTGGATGCCATGATCTTCGTTTTCTGAATGTTGAGCTTTAAGCCAACTTTTTCACTCTCCACATACACATTCAACAAGAGGCTTTTTAGTTCCTCTTCACTTTCTGCCATAAGGGTGGTGTCATCTGCATATCTGAGGTTATTGAGATTTCTCCTGGCAATCTTGATTCCAGTATGTATTTCTTCCAGTCCAGCGTTTCTCATGATGTACTCTGCATATAAGTTAAATAAACAAGGTGACAATATACAGCCTTGATGTACTTCTTTTCCTCTTTGGAACCAGTCTGTTGTTCCATGTCCAGTTCTAACTGTTGCTTCCTGACCTGCATACAAATTTCTCAAGAGGCAGATCAGGTGGTCTGGTATTCCCATCTCTTTCAGAATTTTCCACAGTTGATTGTGATCCACACAGTCAAAGGCTTTGGCAGAGTCAATAAAGCAGAAATAGATGTTTCTCTGGAACTCTCTTGCTTTTTCCATGATCCAGCAGATGTTGGCAATTTGATCTCTGGTTCCTCTGCCTTTTCTAAAACCAGCTTGAACACCAGGAAGTTCACGGTTCACATATTGCTGAAGCCTGGCTTGGAGAATTTTGAGCATTACTTTACTAGCGTGTGAGATAAGTGCAATTGTGCAGTAGTTTGAACATTCTTTGGCATTGCCTTTCTTTAGGATTGTAATGAAAACTGACCTTTTCCAGTCCTGTGGCCACTGCTGAGTTTTCCAAATTTGCTGGCATATTGAGTGCAGCACTTTCATAGCATCATATTTCAGGATTTGGAATAGCTCAACTGGAATTCCATCACCTCCACTAGCTTTGTTCGCAGTGATGCTTTCTAAGGCCCACTTGACTTCACATTCCAGGATGTCTGGCTCTAGATCAGTGATCACACCATCATGATTATCTGGGTCGTGAAGATCTTTTTTGTACAGTTCTTCTGTGTATTCTTGACATCTCTTCTTAATATCTTCTGCTTCTGTTAGGTCCATAACATTTCTGTCCTTTATCAAGCCCATCTTTGCATGAAATGTTCCTTTGGTATATATGATTTTCTTGAAGAGATCTCTAGACCTTCCCATTTAGTTGTTTTCCTCTCTTTCTTTGCATTGATCGCTGAAGAAGGCTTTCTTATCTCTTCTTGCTATTCTTTGGAACTCTGCATTCAGATGTTTATATCTTTCCTTTGCTCCTTTGCTTTTCACTTCTCTTCTTTTCACAGCTATTTGTAAGGGCTCCCCAGACAGCCTTTTTGCTTTTTTGCATTTCTTTTCCGTGGGGATGGTCACGATCCCTGTCTCCTGTACAGTGTCATGAACCTCATTCCATAGTTCATCAGGCACTC
Organism: Bubalus bubalis; assembly: GCF_019923935.1. Classification (NCBI taxonomy): domain Eukaryota; kingdom Metazoa; phylum Chordata; class Mammalia; order Artiodactyla; family Bovidae; genus Bubalus; species Bubalus bubalis. The sequence goes on along the minus strand of NC_059181.1, from coordinate 102,797,418 downwards.
TATCTATCTGACCTAGGCCCTTAAATCTATTTCTCGCTTCCACTGTATAATCATAAAGGATTTGATTTCAGTCATACCTGAATGGTCTAGTGGTTTTCCCTACTTTCTTCAATTTAAGTCTGAATTTGGCAATAAGGAGTTCATGGTCTGAGTCACAGTCAGCTCCTGGTCTTGTTTTTGCTGATTGTATAGAGCTTCTCCATCTTTGGCTGCAAAGAATATAATCAATCTGATTTCAGTGTTGACCAGCTGGTGATGTCCACGTATAGAGTCTTCTCTTGTGTTGTTAGAAGAGGGTGTTTGTTATGACCAGTGCATTTTCTTGGCAAAACTCTATTAGTCTTTGCCCTGCTTCATTCCGTATTCCAAGGCCAAATTTGCCTGTTACTCAAGGTGTTTCTTGACTTCCTACTTTTGCATTGCAGTCCCCTATAATGTAAAGGACATCTTTTTTGGGTTTTAGTTCTAAAAGGTCTTTTAGGTCTTCATAGAACCATTCAACTTCAGCTTCTTCAGCATTACTGGTTGGGGTATAGACTTGGATTACTGTGATATTGAATGGTTTGCCTTGGAAACGAACAGAGATCATTCTGTCGTTTTTGAGATTGCATCCAAGTACTGCATTTCAGACTCTTTTGTTGACCATGATGGCTACTCCATTTCTTCTGAAGGATTCCTGCCTGCAGTAGTAGATATAATGGTCATCTGAGTTAAATTCACCCATTCCAGTCCATTTCAGTTTGCTGATTCCTAGAATGTTGACATTCACTCTTGCCATCTCTTGTTTGACCACTTCCAATTTGCCTTGATTCATGGACCTGACATTCCAGGTTCCTATGCAATATTGCTCTTTACAGCATCGGACCTTGCTTCTATCACCAGTCACATCCACAACTGGGTATTCTTTTGGCTTTGGCTCCATTCCTTCATTCTTTCTGGAGTTATTTCGCCACTGAGCTCCAGTAGCATATTGGGCACCTACTGACCTGGGGAGTTTCTCTTTCAGTATCCTAGCCTTTTGCCTTTTCATACTGTTCATGGGGTTCTCAAGGCAAGAATACTGAAGTGGTTTGCCATTCCCTTCTCCAGTGGACCACATTCTGTCAGATCTCTCTACCATGGCCCCCCCATCTTGGGTTGCCCCACAGGCATGGCTTAGTTTCATTGAGTTAGACAAGGCTGTGGTCCTAGTGTGATTAGACTGACTGTGAGTATGGTTTCAGTGTGTTTTCCCTCTGATGCCCTCTTGCAACACCTACAGTCTTACTTGTGTTTCTCTTACCCTGGATGTGGGGTATCTCTTTACGGCTGCTCCAGCAAAGCGCAGCCATTTCTCCTTACCTTGGACAAGGGGTGTCTCCTCACAGTCGCCCTTCCTGACCTTCAATGTGGGATATCTCCTCTAGGCCCTCCTGTGCCTGTGCAGCCAGGGCTCCGTGGACGTTGGGTTGGTCCTCCTGGCCGCCGCCCCTGGCCTCAGGCGTGGGTTGCTCTTCCCACCCGCCACCCCTGGCCTTGGCCTTAGGGGCATGAGGTAGCTCCTCCAGGCCGTGGCCCCTGACCTCGGACACGCGGTAATTCCTCTCTTTGCAGCCTCTGACCTCGGAAGCTGGATATCTCCTCTCAGCTGCTCCCCTGACCTCAGACATGGGATAGCTCCTCTCAACCGTTCCTGCGCAGTCTCAGTCTGGTACTCTCGGCGGCTGCCTCTGACCTTGGACGAGGGGTAACTCTTCCCGGCCACCACCCTTCGGGCATGGGGTCCTCCCGGCTTCTGCCCTTGACCTCAGACGTGGGGTGGCTCCTCTCGGCTGCGCTTAGTGCCCTGGTCACACTACTATGTGTATAATGATAACTGATGAGACCTACTGTATAGCACAGGGGGAAAGAAAAGAAGGTATAATCTGTCTGTAGGAAATAAAGTAAGTTAACCTTAAAAATGCATTCCAATATAAAGTAGGTGCAGACAAATACTGTCTGATTCCACTTATATGAGGTACTTAGAATAGTCAAATTCATAGAGTCAGAAAGTACATTGGTAGATGCCAGGGGTTGGAAGCAGGTGGGGAAGGGGAAATCTAGACATTGTGTTTAAATGGGGACAGTTTCAGTTCAGGAAAGTGAAAAATTTAGGAGATGGATGATGGTGAGAGTTTCACAACAATGTGAATGTACTTAGTACCACTGAAATGTACAGTTAAATATGGTTTAAATTGTATGTTTTCTATTAGATGACTTTTACCACACACACACACAAAAAAAATTAAAAAGAGGAGAATGGAAATCAAATCTGGAAATTTTAAGTGTTTTGAAAAAAAAGATTAAGCTCATACTTTGTATAACTATTTTGGCTAGGAAGAGTAGGAGGCAGTTGGGAAGTTGTTGGGAGGAATATATGTGAACTCCTTGAAATGAACATTCTGGCAGGTAGACTAATGGTGAGTTCATTCATGTTATATACAGAATGGCTTTTAGTGACATTAGTGAGAAAGTCAGTGTCCTCTTCCACAAGGATGGTGTCTTTTATTCTTTAGTACAGAAAGTGACTGCCAATTGAAATACTCAGTAATTTGCTTTCTATTCTAAAATATTTAAAGAACAGTCAAACTGTGTTTAGAGGTTAAGAAAGATCATTTCCTTAAGCTATTTTTCCATGAGTGTATTCAAGTGGAAAATTTTATTTTAAAAATTGTATGTTTTGGCTCAGGGTTCAATGAAACAGTTTTCTTCTCTAGTCAAATTTCAGTGCCTATCCTGGAAACCAGTCTTTTCACTATACAAAAATAAATATCTTCAGTTGGTGGAAAAAGTAAAGAATATTACAATCCTTCCTAAATAGTTTTCAAACTTTGGGTTTTAATTATATCACATAGTCTAGTCATAGTTCTAAGGACAAGTTCAATGGCTACTAAGCAGAGATTTTATTCCTAGCTTAGTTCTTAAATATCGATCGGAACAAAATCAGTAGATTCATCCTTGAACTTCAAAAATTATAAGGAAAAATCAGAATGTTGCAATTAAATTCAAGTCTACAAATGCTGCCAAGCATAAGGCAATTCAAAGGAACACAAAATGAGTATCCCACAGAATTCATATATTTTTAATATTAATAAGTTAGCTTACATTTCTCATTGTAATCTTTGCTATACAAAGCTGGACAGTTCCATTTAATTTGTTTCAAAGGATTCATGTCCATTGAAAGTATATGCAAAAGAGACACAGATGTATGGAACAGTCTTTTGGACTCAGAGCGGGGGGGTAGGGGGGGGATTATTTGGGAGACTGGCATTAAAACATGTACAATATCATATAAGAAACGAATCACCAGTCCAGGTTCGATGCAGGATACAGGAAGCTTGGGGCTGGTGCACTGGGATGACCCAGAGGGATGGTATGAGGAAGGAGGTGGGAGGGGGGTTCAGGATGGGGAACACGTGTACACCCGTCATGGATGTATGTTGATGTATGGCAAAACCAATACAATATTGTAAAGTAAAAAATAAAAAATAAATAAATCTAAAAAAAAAAAAAAAGAAAGAAAGTATACACAAAAATGTCTGATCAACTGAGTTTTTATTATATGGTTTGGAAGGGCCTATCTCCAAAATAATTTTTCCAAAATGATTTTCTATTTATCAAATAAGTTGGACAGAGTTATTAAAACATAGGTCTTAGTTAATAGTAATGAGCTAATGTTAATTTCCAGGTTTTGACAAATGTACCACAGTGATGCAAAAAGTTAACAATGAGGAAACCAGTTAAGGGAGATACAGGAAACCATGGTGGCATCTTGATCCTAGACTTACCAGCCTCCAGAACTGTGAGAAATAGATTTCTGTTGTTTATAAACTACCAAATCTGTGGTGTTTTGTTATAGCAGTTAAAACAGCCTTATTAAAAAAAAAAAAACTTTCAGTAGTTTTGTAGTTTTGCATTTTATATGTAGTTATATAAAAGTAAGTCTTATAAAAACCAGTTTATTTTGGAATAATTTTAGATTTGTAGAAAAGTAAAAAAAAAAAAAAAAGTAGCATTTCCTGTAAAGGAAAAATTCCCTTTCTCCAAGCAATGAGAACCCCTCTGTGAAAATAATAATGTATATTATTTATGTCAACATAAAATTGACATTTTATGGAAAATCAGCATTATTTGAAAATCATCTAAGCTGTCCATGTTCTGAAAAGAGAGGCAAAATAGGGAGGAATCGCCAAACGTATAAAGGAAACTCAAAATACAAGAAGCCCATCACAAATCATAGACATTTGTCCTCAGAGATACAGTCCAAAAACAAGTAAACAATTTAAAGAGTCTTTAGCATGAATGTTGTTGTTCAGTTGCCCAGTCTTGTTTAACTCTTTGCAACCCCATGGACTGCAGCACTCCAGGCTTCCCTGTCCATTACCAGCTCCCAGAGCTTGTGCAAACTCATATTCATTGAGTCAGTGATGCCATCCAAACATCTCATCCTCTGTCATCCCCTTCTCCTCCTGCCCTCAATTTTTTCCAGCACCAGGGACTTTTCCAATGAGTCAGCTATTTGCATCAAATGACCAAAATACTTAGCATGAATACAAAAAGTAAAATCCTGCAAATAGTATTGGCCTTGATTAAAAACTATTCTTCTTACTGTCATAAATCCATCTTGAGAACTTAAGAGGATTTCTACATCCTGAAATAAAAATGTATTTTTGTGTTTAGATGTTGCCTCAATCATTACCAAATTCTTTTATAAAAGTAAATATCTTTGACATAATCTAAGTAATTTTACCTTATTCACACAATTTGTACAGCATTTTTATCATTCCAGGTATCCCAATTTTCAATTAGTTAGTCTATGAATATTTCAGAGTAAAATTTATTCTGTTTAAAATTTGTGTGTGTGGGGGAAACTTCTTTACAATGTTGCATTGGTTTCTGCCATACAATGCAAATCAGCCTTAATTATACATATATCAGCTCCCTCTTGAACATTTTTCCCATCCTTTCAATAATTTTTTGATTAATTAGCCATAAAATTATTTGTTCAAAAGATACTTATTGAGTACCTACTATGTGTCAGACACCTTTATAAGTACTGGAGATCTAGCAGTCAGCAAAAGAGGATGAAATAAAAACACTGCCCTCAGTGGAGCTTACAATCTATTTACACTGTTCTTAAAAAGTAATGAGAAAATATAACAAGGAAATGGTTTCACTAAAACTGAATCAACTTCATACCTTCAAGCTCTTTTACAGGAAAACCTAATAAGAAACAGTCTGTTATTTTTGGATGTTAAGGAACACCTTATTGTAGCTCTGCGGTAAAAGACACTTGGGAGTAGCTTGCCTATGCCACACAATGACATTATCTGACAAGACAGTGTCACTGTAAAACTCCCTCTTCCATCGACCAAACTCTGATAAAGGAAGGTTCTAAAAAGGTCAGTCTTTGAGATCATCCTATGAACTTATCAATAATGCATGGAGTTTTATTTATTATTCATGCTTAACTTGAAATTGTTCTCTTTAATCCTTGAGAGTAGATTTTTAGATCCAGGAGTGTTTTGAATATTGGGATAAATTAGCTTCCCATTCTTCAGTATCTCATCCAACTGTGTATTTTGACATCTTTATTTTTAATATTATCCTTAATATTAATTCATCTACTATTTCTTTCCTGCACATGTATTTTCAGTTCAATTGTACATAAGTGTATATCATAAACCATACTGATCACAGTGGCTGGCATATTAATACTTTCAATTCAGTTTAAAACAAATAGGAAAGAGAAAAAAATCCCCAAATCCATTCAAAGCTCACATTCTCTACATCCTCCAAATTAGGAGACTTCAACCATAAGCTTCCTTTCATTTCCCAGAGAGTTATTTCATGTACTATAAGACCTATCCTTTCTGTCTGTGACATTCCAGTATTGAAAGCATGAAAGATTTTGCTTTTCTTCTGGTTATTGCTTTCAATCACCACTCTAAACCACCCTCTAAAAAAAGTGATAAAATAAGAAATTTTTTAAAAAGTGTACATGTCCACATCTTGATATAGAGGACTAAGTTTAAGTCCTTTGTCCAGCTTATTAGTTTGGGATCTTGGGTTTAGTTAAGTACCAATTCTTTAACATCATGGTTGATCCAATTAATGAAAGCACAGAGAGAAAAATACAGGTTACAGTGGATACAATGCTTTCAACTGGCAAGTTTTAAGAGAAATAACATGAAACAAAATGACTTATAGAGAAAATATGTGTTCTATTGTCATTCAGAAACAATAAACTGCACCCTCACACAACTATAGAAGAGTATTACTAATGTTCACAGATCACTCAATTATAAATTCCTTTTGCAATTAATTTTCTTTCTTTGATTTTGTACAAGTAAATAACAGAATATAGATTTTCCATTCATGAATGGTGCAAAGTAATGCAGGCTTTTCAAACACACAGCTTTAAATATACAGAGTAATCAGTAACTGAGTTAATGTAGCTTTTTAATGCTACACGCATAATTATTTAAAATAGCATGCACATTTACATTAAAAGTGCAAAACAAAACCAAAAAAAGAGATAGTGTGATTAGGAAAATAAGCATATCTTCACTAAAGTGGGTTCTCCTTTCTTGCACCACTTTGAATCTTCAAAACTTCAGGGCTGTTTGGCCAATATTTATATGAGTGAGTAGAATAATCATTTTTTATTTAGTTCATTGAGCTACCCTTGGGCATTTTCACTTATGAAAAGGGAGAACTGTATTTTTTTTTTTTCATCTTGTTGCTTTGAATTTTGGAAGCTATTTGATAGTGATACTTCTTAACTATCAAATTGTTTAAAAACTCTATTGGGCTTTCATAAACAATTTGTCAGTTATTCAAAAAGTTAAGGATAGAATTACAACATGACCAAACAATTTGACTCTTAAGTATATATCCAAAAGAAATAAAGGAATAAGTTTACATAAAAACTTGTACATGTATATTCATAGCAGCATTATTCATAATAGTATTAAAAATAGGATAAAAATATCCAACTGATGAATGAATAAATAAAATATGGAATATCCATGCAATGGAATATCATTTGATGTTAAAAAAGTAATGAACTATTGATACATTCTATAACATGAATGAAACTTGAAAACATTATGCTAAGTGAGAGAATCCAAGCAGAAAAATGTCTCATATTGTTTGCTGTCATTTATATGAAATGCCAAGGATAGGCAAAGCTACAGAGAAATAAAATAGGTTCATGGTTGCCAGGGACTGAGACGAGGAGGGAATGGAAAATGATTGCCATGAAAATGTTCTATAATTTGATAGTGGTGATGGATGCTCACCTTTGTGAATATACTGAAAAACTACTTAAAACTGTACACTTAAAAGGGTGAATTTTGCAACATGTAAATGATACCTCAATATAAAAATACTGTCATTAAAAAGCACAACATAAAAAAAAAAAAACTCATTCAGTTCCCCTATTTACTGGTTGTGTGGATTTAGGCAAATTACTAAGCCACTCTGAGTTTGATTTTTGTTATCTAATTAAGATATGTGCTGTTGTTATTAATTGCTAAGCTCTGTCCTACTCTTTTGTGACCCCATGGACTGTAGTCCGCCAAGCTCCTCTGTCCATGGAATTCTCCAGACAAGAATACTGGAGTGGGTTGCTGTTTCCTTCTCAAAGGGATTTTCCTGACCCAGGAATTGAATTTGCATCTCCTGCGGGCAGATTCTTTACCACTAAGCTACCACAAGTGATATCAAATATGAAGGGGACGATAGAGGATGAGATGGTTGGATGGCATCACCGATTCAATGGACAAGAGTTTGAGCAAACTCCGGGAGATAATGAAGGACAGGGAAGCCTGGAGTGCTGCAGTCCATGGGGTCACAAAGAGTCTGACATGACTGAGCAACTGAACAACAACATAGTTAAGTGATAAAATGAGAAAATCTTGAGATGCAGTACATACTTATAAGTGGAGCTATTATTATTGTCATTGTCATTATTACTATAATTTTCAAACCAAGGACTAGAAAAGGGCTCATAAATCTCCAACTCCTTCAATTGACTAATGAAATGTGTTATCTTTCTGTCCTGTGTTCTTTCTTCTTATGCTAAATATGTCAAAGTTACTGCAAATCAATACAAAACACAGGTATATGTATACACACATGCATTACACACATCCATATACTAATATACATATGTAAAATAATATCCAAATAATGCTTTGTATCAATTTTCTCAACAAACTAGCTTTCATTTATATGGAATATCTTCCAGTGACACTCTATTCATATCTGAAAAAGGCTATACTCCTTAAAATATAAACAAACAAATCCATGTATGCAGATGACGGTACTCATTGGATGTCAGTCAAGATGTCATCCACTTTGGGTTACACTTGCTCTTAACTTACTGAAACAAGAACCTGTAGTTATCTTTTTGTCTACTTTTAAATACAGAGACAAACCATTTAACCATTTAAGTTAGGGAAGTGGTTTTATTTTTCTAGTCACTAAATTTCTAAGGATGATACTATCTTAGTGTTTATATGTCAACATATTAAACTATATATCCATTTATACTTAGGGCAAGATAGTTCAAAATATGTTCTATCTGTAATTTAAGCTTCCCTAACCACCTGAAAAATTACATTATTTCTAGAATGCCTGCTTGAAGCTAAGTATATTTCATATATAATAATATTAATATTTTATATATAAATTATTGTTATTATTTAGAGTAATTGCATTAATTGAGTGCAATGCCCATGCACTCATTGAATATAATTTTGCTAAGAACTTTAAATGAGATAATATTACAGAGAATACTTGGCAAAGATGAAAATATCATATTGTTCTTTTATAATGGTACCTTTTATTTGTACAATGCCTTACAGCTTTAAAAAGAGATTTCATATACATGATTTTAATTAGTGATACAAAATCAGCATGAGACTGGTGAATAGTGGAGCATGTATATTCATTTCAAGAAGCATTCTATATTCAAACACATTACTTTAGTTACAAATAGCTAATGATATATATTCAGTATTTCTCATTCCTTTTCACAGATGTAAAGACTGAGATACACAAAACTTAGATAACTTATATATGGATGCTCAGAATAAATTGGATATGAAAGTTATCTTCTTTATAATTTTCTTGCTGAAAGATATAGTTAACTGAAAGCAACATGAAATGAATTCTTGGACATTCAAAAGGAAAAGACAAAAGAACATCAGACATTGAAAGAAGGGCATGATTCCAATATGTACAGAACATTCACAGGTAAAATACACTGTCATCTGTGATATTGCTGTTTATACTCAGCATTTCTCAAATTCACAGATAAAGAGCATATCAATTTTAATGATGGATAAAACACAGTAGTTTCGCTCCCAAAGATTCATCCCATTAGCTCCCAGCCCACATTGCTCTGAGAATCACTGTGATGTACAGACAAGAATATTGTGTTCTGGGAGAGGAGTGAATATTGAGTAGATAAGAACTCTATCCAAAGTATATGGTTTGTAGAGAGGAGTGGGAAAGAAAACTAATGTGGAGTGAGGTAAGTCAGAAGGAGAAACACAATACTGTATATTAACACATATATATATATGGAATTTATAAAAACAATGCCAACAATACTACATGCAGGGCAGCAAAGGAGACACAGATGTAAAGAACAGACTTTTGGACTCAGTGGGAGAAGGCAAGAGGGGATGATTTGAGAGAATACCATTAAAATATGCACATTACCATATGTAAAATAGCTGACCAATGAAAGTTTTGATGCATGAAGGAGGGCAACCAAAGTCACTGCTCAGGGATAACCCAGAGGGATAGGGTAGTTAGGGAGGTGGGAGGGGGTTTCAGGATGAAGAGGGGTGGACACATGTATACCTGCAGCAGATTTATACTGATGTATGGCAAAAATCACCACAATATTGAGAAGTAATTATTTTCCAACTAAGAAGTCGCTCAGTAGTGTCCAACTCTTTGTGACCCCATGGACTGTAGCCTACCAGGCTCCTCCATCCGTGGGATTTTCCAGGCAAGAGTACTGGGGTGGGTTGCCATTTCCTTCTCCAGGGGATCTTCCCAACCCAGGGATGGAACCTGGGTCTCCTGCATTGTAGGCAGCCACCAGGGAAGGTGGCTCAACTAAAATAAATGAATTTTAAAAATAAACATGTTGAATGATGCTAAATTTCATGCTCATATAAAACAATGTTTCTCTTAGGAAACATAGAAATACCTAGAAATAAAGGCCAGAAGTATGTAGTTAACTCACAATTATAGGTATATATACATATATATGTGGAGAAGGAGATGGCACCCCACTCCAGTACTCTTGCCTGGAGAATCCCAGGGACGGGGGAGCTTGATGGGCTGCCGTCTATGGGGTCGCGCAGAGTCGGACACGACTGAAGCGACTTAGCAGCAGCAGCAGCATACATATATATATGAGACAGAGAACGAATGTGTAGAAAACCAATGGCGAATCTGTGTTATTGAGGGGGAAGAGGGGGATACATTGAACTGCTCTTATCTAACGAGGTAACTCTCGCTGGTGGACAGTTTGTGTGGCCCAGCCTGCCAGCCCAGAGCACCAGGGCTTAGTGTGCCAGGCAGATCCCGGCCCGTCCAACGCTCACTCACTCCCCAGTCCTCGACACTGAACCTCCCCTCTCTGTCTTCTCCCTCTTCCATTCCCAACCCCATCCCTTCCTCTCTTCACCTACTCCACCCCTCCCCGTCTACAGTAAACTCCACCCCCTGCCACCCAGGTGAGACACTGAGCTGCGTCATCAATGTGGCCCTTGTGACCTCACAGAAATGCTCCTCGCCTGGCCCCAGGGCCCCAGTGTAGTCAGCAGAGGTGAGCAGCAGAGGCTGGCAGCTCGGGGCGGTGTGACCTCCCAGCTGTGCAGCTTCTAGGCGGCAGTCTCCAACTCTGGACAGCGGAAGGAGGCAGTGGCCACAAACAACTAGCATCCAGTAGCTCATCAGGTCTGGTCAAGGGTTCCACTCCCTCCCTCCTCAGTTACCTTCTCCGCCACCTGTCCGCCTCCCATGAAGCCTGCTTCAACCCTCCCGCTAGCAGGCCCTCAGCCCACCCATCTGCCTGCGTAGTCTGTCGCTGCTCCTTCCACCCCGTGACCATCCTGGTGGCCTTCTTCCTGTCGCCAGGCCTAGAGCCAAAGACTGGTCACATGTAGCAGATGATGGCCCTAAACTGCATCTGCAAGGAGCTTCTAAACCTGTGCCACAGACACCCCCACTCCCCATGTTCGGGAGGGCCAGTGGACAACGACATGTTTCACTGGCAAGTGAAGATAATGGAGCCCAAGGACAGCCCCTATCAGGGAGGAGTCTTCTTCTTAAGGATCCAGTTCCCTTCAAAGTATCCTTTCAAACCACTGAAAATCGTGTTCTCCGCCTGAATTTACCATCCAAACATTAACAGAAATGGAAACATCTGTCTGGACATTCTTAGATCTGAGTGGTTGCCAGCACTGACCATCTCGAAAGTACTGTTATTCATTTGCTCCATGTTGTGCTATCCCAACTCAGGTGATCCTTTGGTGCCTGAGATAGCTTAGCTCTACAGAAAGGATAAGGGGAAGTTTGATAGAATTGCTCTGGAATAGATTCAGAAATATCTCATGTAATTTAAAAATAAATGATAATTCTATCACCCTAATAAAGCTGGCAGTTCAATTTGTTATATTTTGTCTGTTTTGTATGAAAGGAGTTCTCCTCATTCTTCTGGGCACATTTGTTACAGCTTCTATATCAGGGTGTGGAGGGGATGAAGGGAGTCTGAGGATGCTGGTGGGTTGGAGGAAGGATTAGTGGGTGGGGATAAGGTTGGGGTTTGGGTTTACAACCAGGGTTAATCCAGTTTTAACTAAAAGTTTGCTTTGTTTAGGATTGGGAAAGCAAGAATAAGGAGTTAGTGGCTTTAGGATAAGGGGAGAAATTTTCACCAACCTGAGGGATAATTTTTAATGTGGAGTCTTTTAGAACTGACAATGCTGAGGAAAACAGTGAAGATTACAAAGCTAGTTAGGTATCCATTTTATTCTGAAGAAACTTTAGGTATTTTGGTTTTGACAATGATTATATGAGGCCTTCCCAGGACAGACCCTCTACCCCCATTCCCTCTGCCTGCATCTTATTTGTAGAAAAGCCAGTTTCTCAGGCCTCCCCTGAATCACAAAAGCCTGACACAAGAATTAATGATTGAAAGGATATGACCATGTAATTACAAAAGTAGCAGTTAGACCAGGAGAAGTGGTAATGATTTAAATGGTAAATCAGCCATGTGGCAGTTACAGAATCTTTAGCTCGTCCCTGAAATACATAGATAACAGTATCTGAGGCATATTTCATGAGTTGTTTTACAGATGATAAAAACCCCACCAAATGGAAGAAGTTAACTACTTGATGACCATGAACATGTAGACTCTGACCTACTGGAGCCTGAGCATTGATGTTAATCCCTGTGACATGACCCTCTTACCTCACCATCAACCAGCAAACTGTGCACAAGCTGATCACAAATCCTGCAACTCCTATCCTTCAGCTTGCTTTTAAAAATGTTTCCTGAAACCTACTAGGTAGATCAGAAATCTACTTAGTGTGATCAGGCAACTGGATTTGTATTCAATTTTAATTAATTTTAAATTAAAATATTAAATTAATTACATTGGAATAGACATGTATGGCCAGTTGCTACTGCATCATGAAAGAAATTGAGGATTTAATGACATAGGGACATTTTTCAGAGATAGTGTGGAAAAAGCATGAGAGCTTGGAGCAAAAAACCTGTGTTCTAATCCAGGCTTCACCAATAACTAATTGTGACTCTAAACATGTTACCTTACCCATATGAGGGCTTCTAGTGGCTCAGTGTGGAGAAGGCAATGGCACCCCACTCCAGTACTCTTGCCTGGAAAATCCCATGGATGGAGGAGCCTGGTAGGCTGCAGACCATGGGGTCGCGAAGAGTCGGACACGACTGAGCAACTTCACTTTCACTTTTCCCTTTCATGCATTGGAGAAGGAAATGGCAACCCACTCCAGTGTTCTTGCCTGGAGAATCCCAAGGACGGGGGAGCCTGGTGGGCCGCCGTCTATGGGGTCGTACAGAGTCGGACACGACTGAAGCGACTTAGCAGCAGCAGTAGCAGTGGCTCAGTGGCAAAGAATTTGCCTTCCAATGCAGAAGACACAGGTTAGATCCCTGAGTCAGGAAGATCCCCTGGAGGAGGACATGGCAACCCACTCCAGGTATTCTTGTCTGAGAAATCCTATGGACAAAAGAGCCTAGTGGGCTACAGCCCATGGGGTTGCAAAGAGTCAGATATTACTGAACAGGCATGCAACCCCTATGAACCTTAGTTTCTTCAAATACTAAATCAGAATATGGTCTATTACACTTCCTAGTTTGAAGAGTAAGATTATATTTGAAAAACACTTAATCAGTAACATTGAATACACATTTAATAATTGGTGTTGTATTTATTATTTCTCTACATTGTATTTATCCTTTTAGGTAACCTTGTGCTGGGAAGCCAGCAAGATGATTTCTCATGTCAAATCTGTACTTCAGATATTGCTAGGAAGGTTGGGGGAGAAGGAAGGGACTAAGAAAATTTCTATGCTTAATTGATTTGGTAATTCATGAAAGGGTGCATTCACAAGGATGTCAAAAAAGTATCCTTTCTCAACTTTTTAAAGAAATACATACAAACTTTAGAATCCAAAACAAAAAAATCAGTTTGAAATCTTGTTACAAATGCAAATTCCTGGGCGGTCCTAAGATGGTGGAGGAATAGGATGGGGAGACCAATTTCTCCCCCACAAATTCATCGAAAAAACATTTGAACAATGAGAAAATTCCACAAAATAATATCTGAATGCTGGCAGAGAACATCAGGCACCCAGAAAGGCAGCCCATTGTCTTCAAAAGGAGGTAGGACAAAATATAAAAGATAAAAAGAGAGACAAAAGAGATAGGGACAGAGATCCATCCCAGGAAGGGAGTCTTAAAATAGAAGTTTCCAAACACCAGAAAACCCTCTCAGCGGTGGGTCTGTGGGGAGTTTTGAAATCTCAGAAGGCAACATAACTGGGAGGAAAAATATATAAATAAACCCCACAGATTACATGGCTAATGGCAACTCCCAGTGCTCTCAGCTGCCACCAGCAAGCGGGAGCTGAACAGGGAGGTGTGGGATGCATTATTCAGGGTAAGGACCAGGCCTGAATGCCCTGAGGGCAATCTGAGGGACCTAAGATAAGATAGCAACCCAAACAGTGGGATAGCCAGAGAGAGGAAAAAAAAGAGAGAGAGGGAGAACTATCCCACGAAAAGCCCTAACCTAAGGCACTACCAGGCCCGCTCACAGAACAAAGGACTTAGCAGGCTGCAGACTGGCCCATCCCCCACCAGAGTCAGGCAGGTGGGTGGCAGCCAAAGACAGAAAGGGGCAAACTCGGCCCCAGAGAGGCATCCTCTACTAAACTGCAAGCAGGCTCTGTTGCTAACCAAGAGTTCTTGGGATTCTGGGTGGTTGACATCCACTGGGAGGGTCGCAGCCAGAGAGTAGCTCCCCAGAAGAGATACATAGCACACTTGAGAGGGGCGTGCTCTCAGCCACCCAGAAAACCTAGTGGCTGGGATGGGGGAGGAGATACGATGCGCCCCCCACCTGGGGGAGACTGCACTCACCAAACACCTGGTTGCCTGAGCTGCTAAGATCTGTGAAGGGCACAAAACGCAGGCCCAACCAAGTCCACACCTTTGCAGAGTACCTGAGAACCTGAACCTGAGTGGCTTAGATCTGGGAAGTGCATACAACCCAGGGCCCACTCCCTGCAGAGCAGCCTGAAGCCTGAGCAATGTAGACTGGAAAAGCACAAACACCATGAGCGGGGGCAAACCCAGTGTGGCCGAGACACTGTGAGCAATCCCCACACACGCCAGGGATATTTGTTTGCAGTGTTCCTTCCTCCCCACAGCACGACTGAACAAGTGAGCCTAAATAAGTGACCACTTTTGCCCCCTTGTGTCAGGGTGGAAATTAGACACTGAAGAGACCAACAAACAGAAGAAGCTAAAATAAACAGAGGGAACAGCTTTGGAAGTGACACGTGCAACAAATTAAAACCCTGTAGTTAGCAACAACTACATTGGAAGGGGCCTATAGATCTTGAGAAGTATAAACCGGATCAAGGAACTGTTACTGAACTGACCCCACACTGCCCTCAACAGCTCCAGAGAAATTCCTAGATATATTTTTACTATTATCATTTTTTAAATTATTTATTTTTTAATTTTAAGTCCTCTATTACTCCTTTAATTTTCATTTTTATAACCTACTATTACCTTGCAAAAAAAGACCCTATTTTTAAAGAAAACTTCATATATATATATTATAAGTTTTGTGACTTTTTTTTTTAAATATTGCATTTTTGAGAGCCTAACACCTACTCTAGATTTTTAATCTTTGCTTTTTGGTATTTGTTATCAAACTTTGTACCTTTAAGAACCCAATCTTCACTACCCATTTTTACTTGGGAATGTGATTTCTGGCTTGATTTCTCTCTCCCCATTTTGAATCTCCTTTTTCTCCACCAGGTCGCCTCTATCTCCTCCCTACCCCTTCTCTTCTCTGCCCAACTCTGTGAATCTCTTTGTGTGTTTCAGGCTGTGGAGAACACTTAGGGAACTGATTATTGGCTGGATCTGTCTCTCTCCTTTTGATTCTCCCTTTTCTCCTCCTGGTCACCTCTGTTTCCTTCCTCCCTCTTCTCTTCTCTGTGTAACTCCGTGAACCTCTCTGAGGGGTTCAGACTGGACAGCACATAGGGAATTGATTACTGGTTAGCTTGCTCTCTCCCCTTTTGATTCCCCCTCTTTGCTCCTAGTCGCGTCTATCTCCCTCCTCCCTTTTCTCTTCTCCATGTAACTCTGTGAACCTCTCTGGGTGTCCCTCACTGTGGAGAAACTTTTCCTCATTAATCTAGATGTTTCATCATTGGTGCTGTATAGATAGAGAATTCTTGAGGCTACTATAAGAATAAGATGGAAAACCAGAGGCAGGAGGCTTAATTCAAAAACCTGAGAACTCCTGACTTCATGGAACATTAATCGAAAACAGCCCATCCAAAAGCCCTAATACTTGCACTGAAACCAAACACCACTCAAGAGCCAACAAGTTCCAGAGCAAGACATACCATGCAAATTCACCAGCAACACAGGAACATAGCACTGAACTTCAATATGCAGGCTGCCAAAAATCACACCAAACCACAGACAACTCAAAACTCACTGTTGGATACTTCATTGCACTACAGATAGAAGAAATCCAGCTCCACCCACCAGAATACCAACACAAGCTTCCCTAACCAGGAAACCTTGACAAGCCACCCATCCAACCCCATCCACAGTGAGGAACCTCCACAATAAAGAGGAACCACAAACTGCCAGAATACAGAAAGGTCATCCCAAACACAGCAATCTAAGAAAATGGCAACCCACTCCAGCATTCTTGCCTGGAAAATCCCATAGACAGAGGAGCCTGGTTGGCTACTGTTTATGGGGTCACAAAGAGTTGGACATTACTGAGTGACTTCACTTCATTTCAAAGGAACAGGATAAATGCCCACCAAACCAAACAAAATAGGAAGAGATAGGGAGTCTAACTGAAAAAGATTTCAGAATAATGATAGTAAAAATGATCCAAAATCTTGAAAACAAAATGGAGATACAGATAAATAGCCTGGAGACAAGAATTGAGAAGATGCAAGAAATGTTTAAAAAGGACCTATAAGAAATAAAAAGGAGTCAATAGATAATGAATAATGCAATAAATGAGATAAAAAACACTCTGGAGGGGACCAACAGTAGAATAACGGAGGCAGAATTTAGGATAAGTGATGCAGAAGATAGAATGGTAGAAATAAATGAAGCAGAGAGGAAAAAAGAAAAAAATAATTAAAAGAAATTAACACAATCAGAGACCTCTGGGACAGTATTAAATGCCCCAACCTTCGAATCATAGGATTTCCAGAAGAAGACAAAAAGAAAGACCATGAGAAAATACTTGAGGAGATAATAGTTGAAAATCTCCCTAAAATTGGGAAGGAAGTAGTCACCCAAGTCCAAGAAACCCAGACAGTCCCAAACAGGATAAACCCAAGGTGAAACACCCCAAGACACATATTAATCAAATTAACAAAGATTAAGAACAAAGAACAAATATTAAAAGCAGCAAGGAAAAAACAACAAATAACACACAAGGGGATTCCATAAGGATAACAGCTGATCTTTCAATAGAAACTCTTCAGCCCAGAAGGGAATGGCAGGACATACTTAAAGTGATGAAAGAGAAAAACCTACAAACCAGATTATTGTACCCAGCAAGGATCACATTCAAATATGGAGAAATCAAAAGCTTTACAGACAAGAAAAAGCTGAGAGAATTCAGCAACACCAAACAAGCTCTCCAAAAAATGCTAAATGATCTTATCTAGACAGGAAACACAGAGAGGGTGTATAAACTGGAACCCAAAACAACAAACTAAATGGCAACAGGGTCATACTTATCAATAATTATCTTAAATGTAAATGGGTTGAATAGACAAAGACTGGCTGAATGGATACAAAAACAAGATCCCTATATATGTTGTCTGCAAGAGACCCACCTCAAAACAAAGGACACATACAGGCTGAAAATGATGGGCTGCAAATAGTTATTTCATGCAAATAGAGACCAAACGAAAGCAGGAGTAGCAACACTCATATCAGATAAAATAGATTTTAAAATAAAGGCTATGAAAAGAGACAAAGAAGGACACTACATAATGATCAGAAGATAAATCCAAGAAGATATAACAATTATAAATACATATGCATCCAACATAGGAGAACTGCAATATATAAGGCAAATGCTAACAAGTATGAAAGGGAAAATTAACAATAAAACAATAATAGTGGGAAACTTTAATACCCCACTCACACCTATGGATAGATCAACTAAACAGAAAATTAACAAGGAAACACAAACTTTAAATGATACAACAGACCAGTTATCCTAATTGATATCTACAGGACATTTCACCCCAAAACAATGAATTTCAACTTTTTCTCAAGTGCACATGGAACCTTCTCCAGGATAGATCACATCTGGGCCATAAATATAGCCTTGGTAAATTTAAAAAAAAAAAAAAAAACAACACTAAAATCATTCCAAGCATCTTTTCTGACCACAATGCAGTAAGGTTAGATCTCAATTATAAGGAAAAAAACTATTAAAAATTCCAACATACAGAGGCTGAACAACACGCTGCTGACTAACCAACAAATCACAAAAGAAATCACAAAAGAAATCAAAATAGAAATGGATGAAAATGAAAACAACAACCCAAACCTATGGGACACTTTAAAACAGTGCTAAGGGGAAGATTCATAGCACTACAAGCTTACCTAAAAAAAAAAGAAAAGAAAAGAAAAAAGTCAAATAAATAGCCTAACTCTACACCTAATGCAACTAGAAAAGGAGGAAATGAAAAACCCCAGGGTTAGTAGAAAGAAAGCAAAAATCAACAAAGCTAAAACTTGGTTTTTTGAGAAGATAAAGAAAATTGACAAACCATTAGCCAGACTCATCAAGAAACAAAGGGAGAAGAATCAAGTCAACAAAATTAGAAATGAAAATGGAGAGATCACAACAGACAACACAGAAACATAAAGGATCATAAGAGACTCCTATCAGCAACTATATGCCAATAAAATGGACAACTTGGAAGAAATGGACATACTCATAGAAAAGTACAACTTTCCAAAAGTGAACCAGGAAGAAATAGAAATTCTTAACAGACCCATCACAAGCACAGAAATTGAAACTGTAATCAGAAATCTTCCAACAAACAAAAGCCCAGGACCAAATGGCTTCACAGCTGAATTTTACCAAAAATTTAGAGAAGAGCTAACACTTATCCTACTCAAACTCTTCCAGAAATTTGCAGAGGAAGGTAAATTTCTAAACTCATTCTATGAGGCCAACATCACCCTAATAGCAAAACCAGACAAAGATCACACAAAAAAAGAAAACTACAATTATGTAAAATTTAAAAATAAAATAAAATTAAAAAAAAAAAAGAAAGAAAACTACAGGCCAATAACACTGGTGAACATAGACACAAAATTCCTTAACAAAATTCTAGCAAACAGAATCCAAGAACATATTAAAAAGATCATACATCATGACTAAGTGGGCTTCATCTCAAGGATGCACGGATTCTTCAATGTTTGCAAATCAGTCAATGTGATACACCACATTAACAACTTGAATAATAAAATCCATAAGATTATCTCAATGGATGCAGAGAAAGCCTTTGACAAAATTCAACATCCATTTATGATAAAAAAAAAAAAAAAAAAAAAAACCTCCAGAAATCAGGGATAGAAGGAACATACCTCAACATAATAAAAGCCATATATGACAAACTCATAGCAACATAATAAAAGCCATATATAACAAACTCATAGCAAACATTATCCTCAATGGTGAAAAATTGAAACATTTCCCTTAAGGTCAGTAACAAGGCAAGGGTGCCCACTCTTACCACTACTATTCAACATAGTTTTGGAAGTTTTGGCCACAGCAATCAGAGCAGAAAAAGAAATGAAATCCAGATTGGAAAAAAAGAAGTAAACCTCTCACTGTTTTCAGATAACATGATCCTCTACATAGAAAACCCTAAAGACTCCACTAGAAAATTACTAGAGCTAATCACTGAATATAGTAAAGTTGCAGGATATAAAATCAACACAGAGAAATCCCTTGCATTCCTATACACTAATAATGAGAAAACAGTAACAGAAATTAAGGAAACTCTTCCATTCACCATTGCAATGAAAGAATAAAATAATTAGGAATATATCTACCTAAAGAAACAAAAGACTTATATATAGAAAACTATAAAATACTGATGAAGAAAATCAAAGAGGACACAGATAGATGGAGAAATATACCACGTTCATGGATTGGAAGAATCAATATAGTCAAAATGAGTATACTCCCCAAAGCAATCTATAGATTCAATACAATCCCTATCAAGCTACTAACGGTATTTTTTACAGAACTGGAGCAAATAATTCCACAATTTGTATGGAAATATATAAAACCTCAAATAGCCAAAATAAGCTTAAGAAAGAAGAATGGAAGTGTAGGGATCAACCTGCCTGACTTCAGGCTCTATTACAAAGCTACAGCCGTGAAGACATTATGGTACTGGCACAAAGACAGAAATATAGATCAATGGAACAAAACAGAAAGCCCAGAGAAAAATCCATGCACCTATGGACACCTTTTCTTTGACAGAGGAGGCAAGAATATATAATGGAGAAAAGACAATCTCTTTAACAAGTGGTGCTGGGAAAACTGGTCAACCACTTGCAAAAGAATGAAACCAGAACACTTTATAACACCATACACAAAAATAAACTCAAAATGAATTAAAGATCTAAACATAAGACCAAAAACTATAAAACTCCTAAAGGAAAACATAGGGAAAACACTCTCCGACATACATCACAGCAGGATCCTCTATGACCCACCTCCCAGAATATTGGAAATAAAAGGAAAAATAAAAAATGGGATCTAATTAAACTTAAAAGCTTTTGCACAATGAAGGAAACTCTAAGCAAGGTGAAAAGACAGCCTTCAGAATGGGAGAAAATAATAGCAAATGAAGCAACTGACAAAGAACTAGTTTCAAATATACACAAGCAACTCCTGCAGCTCAATTCCAGAAAAATAAATGACCCAATCAAAAAAATGGGGGAAGAACTAAACAGACATTTCTCTAAAGAAGACATACAGATGGCTAACAAACACATGAAAAGATGCTCAACATCACTCATTATTGAAAGTGAAAGTGAAAGTTAAGTCGCTCAGTCGTGTCCAACTCTTTGTGACCCCGTGGACTGTAGCCTACCAGGCTCCTCCGTCCATGGGATTCTCCAGGCAAGAATACTGGAGTGGGTTGCCATGGAGAAATGCAAATCAAAACCACAATGAGGTACCATTTCATGCCATTCAGAATCGCTGTTATCCAAAAGTCTGCAAACAATAAATGCTGGAGAGGGTGTGGAGAAAAGGGAAACCTTTTACCCTGTTGGTGGGAATGAAAACTAGTACAGCCACTATGGAGAATAGTGTGGCGATTCCTTAAGAAACTTGAAATAGAGCTGCCATATGACCTAGCAATCCCACTCCTGGCATACACACCAAGGAAACCAGAATTGAAAGAGACACGTGTACCCCAATATTCCTCACAACACTGTTTATAATAGCAAGGACATGGAAGCAACCTATATGTCCATCAGCAGATTAATTGATAAAACAGCTGTGTTATATATACTCAATGGAATATTACTCAGCCCTAAAAAGAATGCACTTGAATTAGTACTAATGAGGTGGATGAAACTGGAGAGTGAAGTAAGCCAGAAAAAAAAAAAAAAAAACACCAATACAGGATACTAACGCATATATATGGAATTTAGAAGGATGGTAACGATAACCTTATATGTGAGACAGCAAAAGAGACACAGATGTATAGAACAGTGTTTTGGACTCTGTGGAAGAAGGCGGGGGTGGGATGATTTGAGAGACTATCACTGGAACATACATGAAATATCATACGTGAAACAGATCATCAGTCCAGGTTCGATACATGAGACAGGGTTCTCAGGGCTCTGGGATGACCCAGAGGGATGGGATGGAGAGGTAGGTGGGAGGGAGGCTCAGGATGGGGAACACATGTACACCCATGGCTGATTCATGTCAATGTATGGCAAAAAAATTACAATATTGTACAGTAATTAGCCTCCAATTAAAATAAACAAATTTTTAAAAATGCAAATTCTTGAATCCTACCTCTAGAAGGGCCCAGTGATCTGCATTTGCAATCACCAAAAATGATTTTTAAACAGGTGAGAAACTAGCACTCCTTAAATGACAATGCATTTCAGTGTACTACTTGAGTTATCATTTATTAACAAGAGTGAGACCTATACTAAAGTAGATTGATCTTCCTTGTGCACACAAGCCTAGTTGCTCCAGAGCCTGTGGGATCCTAGTTCCCCAACCAGGAATCAAACCCATGTCCCCTGCATTGAAAGGTGGACACTTACTGGACCACCAAAGAAGTTCCCAGGTTGCCAAGGTTTAATGTACTTTGATTGACTTACAAATTACTCTTTCCAAGTGCATTTATTTTTTTCATAAGGATGTTTTGATTAACTTTACTTGCAATATTTGGACCCATTTAAGTTTATTGACATAGCTTAAATATTTCATAGCTATGCAAATAAGAGATTTTTAGATCTCATTACAGACTACATAAAAGGTAGGAATTAAGTGTACCATTTGATTCATCAAATAATGAATGCAATAAATGTTTAAATCATTTTGAAAATTTGAGTGAGCTCTTAAAAAATATTACTTTCCAGTGAAAATACTGAGTTATTTTCATCATCACTTACTATAGGAAGTAGCATTTCTTTTTTTTTTTAACAATTTACATTTATTTATTATTATTATTTACTTTACAATATTGCATTGGTTTTGCCATACATCAACATGAATCCACCACGGGTGTACACATGTTCCCCTTCCTGAACTCCAGCAGATTAATGGATAAGAAAGCTGTGGTACATATACACAATGGAGTATTACTCAGCCATTAAAAAGAATACATTTGAATCAGTTCTAATGAGGTGGATGAAACTGGAGCCTATTATACAGAGTGAAGTAAGCCAGAAAGAAAAAGTACAGACTAGATTGAAAAGTATTTTGAGACTCTAGATGAGAGATGATTAGGGTCTAAATGAAAGTAGTGTGAATAAGGATGCAGAAGACAGAAACAACAGGAAAGATTTTTGAAATATAGAAAATTAGGATATTTACTTCACAACATAGTTTAGGGTAACATGAAACGGAGTTATATAAGAGACTACTATGACCAAGTATATGCCAGTAAAATGGAAAACTTTGAAAAAATAGGCACATTCTTAGAAAACAATAACCTTCCAAAACTGAACCAGGAAGAAATAGAAAATTTGAACAAACCAATCACAAGAATGGAAGTCAAAACTGTAATAAAAAAATTTTCCAAAAAACAAAAGTCCAGGACCAGATTGATACACAGGTGAATTTTACCAAAAGTTTATAGAAGAGGTAATACCTATCTTACTCAATTTTCTTCCAGAAAATTGCAGAGGAAGGTAAACTCCAAAACTCATTCTATGAGGCCACCATCACACTATTACTAAAACCAGACAAAGATGCCACCAAAAAAAAAAAAAAAAAGTAAGAAAGAAAACTACAGGCCAATATCACTGATGAACATAGATACAAGCATCCTCAATAAAATTCTATCAAGCTGAAACCAACAATATATTAAAAAGATTATACATCATGATTAAGTGGGCTTTATTCCAAAGATGAAATGATTCTTCAATATTCTCAAATCAATCAATGTGATACACCATATTAACAAATTGAAAGATAAAAACCATATGATCATCACAATAAATGCAGATAAAGCTTTTGACAAAAATCAGCACCCGTTTATGATCAAAAAAAAAAACAAAAAAAAAAAAACAAAAAAAAAACCTCTCCAGAAAGTAGGCATATAAGGAACATATCTCAACCTAATAAAAGCCATGTATAACACACCCGCAACAAACATTATCCTTCAAGGTGAAAAATTGAAAGAATTTCCTCTAAAATTAGGAGCAGGGCAAATGTGCCCACTCTCACCAATACTTTTGAACATAGTTTTGGAAGTCCTAGCCACAGCAATAAGAGAAGAAAAAGAAATAAAAAGGAATCCAGATTGGAAAAAAAGAATTAAAACTCTCACTGTTTGCCGATGACATGATCCTCTACATAGAAAACCCTAAAGATGTCACCAGAAAACTACTAGAGCTACTAGTAAAGTTGGAGGATATAAAATTAATACACAGAAATTACTTGCATTCCTATATACTAACAATGCAGAATCAGAAAGAGAAATTAAGGAGACAATCACATTCACCATTGCAACAAAAAGAATAAAATATTTAGGAATAAATTTACTTAAGGAAACTAAGGACCTTATACTGAAAACTATAAAACATTAATGAAAGAAATCAAAGATGACAAAAAAAAATAGCTGGAAAAATATACCATTTTCTTGGATTGGAAGAATCAATATAGTGAAAATGATTATATTACCCAAAGCAATCTATAGATTCAACACAATCCCTACCAAGCTACCAATGGTATTTTTCACAGAACTAGAGCAAATAATTTCACAATTTGTATGGAAACACAAAACAAAAAACCAGAATAGCCAAAGCAATCTTGATAAAGAAGAATGGAACTGGAAGAATCAACCTTCCTAATTTCAGACTATACTACAAAGTTACAGTCATCAAGACAGTATGGTACTGGCACAAAGACAGAAATATAGATCAATGGAACAAAATAGGAAGTCCCAAGATAAATCCATGCACCAATGGACACCTTATCTTTCACAAAGGAAGGAAAAATATGCAATGGAGAAAAGACAGTCTTTTTAAAAAGTGGAGACGGGAAAATTGGTCAACTACGTGTAAAAGAATGAAATTATAACACTTTCTAACACCAAACACAAAAATAAACTCAAAATGGATTTAGACCTAAATGGAGGACCAGACATTATAAAACTCTTAGAGAAAAACATAGGCAGAACAATCTCTTGGTGAAAGTGAAAGAGGAGAGTGAAAAAGTTGGCTTAAAGCTCAACATTCAGAAAATGAAGATCATGGCATTTGGTCCCATCACTTCATGGGAAATAGATGGGGAAACAGTGGCTGACTTTATCTTTTTGGGCTCCAAAATCACTGCAGATGGTGACTGCAGCCGTAAAATTAAAAGACACTTATTCCTTGGAAGAAAAGTTATGACCAACCTAGATAGCATATTCAAAAGCAGAGACATTACTTGGCCAACAAAGGTCCGTCTAGTCAAGGCTATGGTTTTTCCAGTGGTCATGTATGGATGTGAGAGTTAGACTGTGAAGAAAGCTGAGCACTGAAGAATTGATGCTTTTGAACTGTGGTGTTAGAGAAGACTCTTGAGAGTCCCTTGGACTGCAAGGAGATCCAACCAGTCCATTCTGAAGGAGATCAGCCCTGGGATTTCTTTGGAAGGAATGATGCTGAAGCTGAAACTCCAGTACTTTGGCCACCTCATGTGAAGAGTTGACTCATTGGAAAAGACTCTGATGCTGGGAGAGATTGGGGGCAGGAGGAGAAGGGGACAACAGAAGATGAGATGGCTAGATGGTATCTCTGACTCAATGGACGTGAGTTGAGTGAACTCCAGGAGTTGGTGATGGACAGGGAGGTCTGGTGTGCTGTGATTCATGGGGTCACAAAGAGTCGGACACGACTGAGCAACTGAACTGAACTGAACTGAACTGAATGACTCAGGTGTTGTATGCAAGTGTTCCCATATTTAGTAGCAGCATTCCATAATGTCAGCATGACTCTGGCACTTCTAGCTTAATGAATAAGACTCTAGGTCTTCAATATACCTTACTTTATACAGAGTTTTCAGTAATATTATTTGAGAGGATAAATTGTTTCAGCTGTTCCATTCAAGAGATTGCATACATAAGAATATCATGATTTTATGCCTATAACTAGATTCTTCTTCATTATAAGAATATTGTCTAGATAATAGAGTATAATTACTAAATGAGTTCTAGAGAAAATTGGTGTTTTTTTTTAAGAGCTAGGAGAAATGATTTTACATCTACTTATTTCTTTTATAGAGAAAAAGTGGATTCACAGAAATGTGTGCATTTGCACACTGCTTTTGGTTTTATCCATAGAGAAATCTGATATCCAATATAGGTCTTGAAATAATAATAAAAACACATTTCAGAGGTTTGCCATGACCAAATATTCTGAAACAGAACATAAAATTTGGCCTCTGTAAGAACATCACACTATGACGCTGGTGCACACTATTGTGCACAGTATATACAACAAAAGCATCCTTCTGAGATTCCCTAGAGATATGTTGTTTTAAACTCCAATCTGTTAGTGTAAATAATTCATGCCATATTCACACATTTTGGGATATATTAATGGAATTATATAAAACTATTTGGAAAAAAGAATATCTACAAAGAAAATCACTTTAAATTGCAAAAAATGTTCATATTTATAAGCTGTAAATTTTATTTTCCATTGGCATAAAATATTATCAATCCATTGCTTTAGAAGCAGGTCTAGGCACCAGAGTTACTGGAAAATCTGACCAAAAAGTATGTGAAACTTTGTATTCTTTGACCAACATCAGCAAAGTTTCAGTTATGCAAAGTAAATATATTCTAATATAAAGCTTGGAGATTACAGTTAAGAATGCACTATCATATACTTGAAATTTCCTGAGAAAGTAAAGTTTATATTAAGTAATTTTATCCATCCCCCAAGCATATACAAACACAGAAGAAAATTGTAAACCTGTGAAGATGATGGATATATTAAATAGCTTGATTATGGTTGGTGATCATTTCATAATGTATACATACCAAAACATCAAGTTTCACATGTTAAATGTATACACAGTTCATGTGTCAATTAAACCTCAATAAAGCTGCTAAAAAAATCTCACAAGAGAAAAGCAATATGTTGCCTGAACCTCTTTACTGCTTAAGAAATGAATGTACCACAGGATAACTATACTTCTTTGGCCATTTATTACTTTTTCATTAGGGGTATATGGCACACGAACTAAGACAATTAATGTCAAAAACTGTTTGTAATATACTATTTGGTGATTCATTTTAAGGAAAAACATGAAGATAAAAAATGGTGAAATTTATCTTAGTAAATATTTTACAACACAAAATATTATGTACACAAAGTGAGTTAATATCCTAGAGCTTTGTCTACACTGTTGGTGGGAATGTAAACTGGTGCAGTCACCATGGAAAACAGTACGGGAGTTCCTTAAAAAACTAAAAACAGAGTTACCATATGCCCCTGCAATACCACTCCTGGGCATATCCAGAGAAGACCAGGGCTCGAACAGATTCATGCACCCCAATGTTCACTGCAGCACTATTTACAATAGCTAAGACATGGAAACAACCAAAGTGCCCATCAACAGATGATTAGTTTAAGAAGAGACACACACACACACACACACACGCACATAATGAAATATTACTCAGGCATGAAAAGAATAAATACTGCCACTTGCAGCAACACAGAATGTCCTAGAGAATATCATATTGAGTGGCATCAGACAGAGAAACACAAATATTATATAAGATCATTTAAAAGTGAAATCTAAGAAAAAATAATACAAATGAACAAATGAATCTATTTACAAAATAGAAACAGACTCAAAGACATAGAAAATAAACTTATGATTACCAAAGGGTGAAGGTGTGTATGTGGGGGAACAAATTTGGAGTTTAGTTTTAACAGATACAAACTATTATACATAAAATAGATAAGCAACAATGATTTGTTGCAAGGAACTATATTCAATATCCTATAGTAACCTATAATGGAAAATAGCCTAAGTGTCCATCACTCTCTCTCTCTCTCTCTCTCTCTATATATATATATATATATATATATATTTATATATACATATTTATATATGTGTGTATATATATATATATATATATAAAAATGTATCACTTTGTTCTTACCCTGAAACTAACAGAATATTGTAAATCAATTACACTTCAATAAAATTATTCTGGAGTTTTGTTTTATTCTTTGTTTTCTTGGTTAAGAGCTTTTGTTTTTGCAAGTAAGCATTAAATATACCTTATTATTAAGAAATATACTGAATACAATTCTTGTCATTATGATTACAGCTGTTAAATTTAACTTATCTGTTAATTAGAAATTTGTTACTATATCAATAGGTAATAAAGCTTATATGGAACATGTTCAGTTTATATTCTTTTGATGTTTAATTGTATTTCTAGTTCTTCTTGATTTAAATATTATCAAAAAGGGCCAGGAAGCTCTTCTCATTTTTCATCTTGGGACTGTTTGTCATCTGCCTTAAATTTAACTTATTTGTTTTTAATTTTATATTGGAGTATAGTCAATTTACAATGTTGTGTTAGTTTCATGTGTACAGCAAAGTGAGTTCATTATGCATATCTATTCTTTTTCAGATTATTTTCCCATATAGATTATTACAGAGTACATGGTCCTCTGTGCTATACAGTGGGTCATTGTTGATTATCTATTTTACATATAGTAGTGTGTGCATTTTTTTTTTAATTTACTGGAGTATAGTTGATTTACAATGTTGATGCCTTCCTGGCTATTGCCATTCTGTTTACTCTCCCAGCTGTTCTCTTCCTCCTCCTCTGACTATTCCCTCTCAGTCTCATGCGTGATACAATATGCTTTTCTGCTCTCATTTCCTCCTTCTATGAAAGCATGATGTATGTTTTCTGGGAGTATTTTTTCTTAGCTCTCTTTTCTATAGATAACATATAAACAGGCAGTCTCTATACCAAACATGAATTACAGGATGTTTGTTAAGCATTCAAATTGAGCAAACTATTCTCTAGTTTGCCACTGTGCTATAACTGATCTATTTTGCATACTTATTTTTGCCAATCAGTCTCAAATACTTTGTTTTCCATGTCTTTAGTTTCATATAGTCTCCTGAGTTCTAAATCTACGTCTTAAAACCTAGCATTACCCATTTCTTTATCTTTTAGCATCTAAAGCTATGCTTCTAAAAATCAGCTTAGCTCATCCTCTCTAAAACTCTTATTTCTAATATTTTAATTCATGCTGTGTCAATATCATCCTACTTAATATCGCCCCATTGGTTTAGGCTTGAAACTTCAGTTTTATCTTTGAGTCCTTCTTTGTCACACAAAATTAATTTTTTTTCAAGTCCTATTGCTTCAAGTTCCATAACATATTTTTGCACTGATCCTTCCTCTTCATACCCAGAGTAAGTACCCTAGGTTAGGTTCTCACTGTCTGTCCTCTTGATCAGTGCAATAGCTTCCTTATGACCTAAACTGGGAACATAGGAAGCATCTGAAGAAATATCAAAAGTTTAACTTGGAATAAACAAAAGTAGATAGCCTTGAAAGCTACTTTTAAATATCTGAAAAGCTGTCATGGAGAAAAGTGATTAGAATTATCCTGTGTGGTCTTCAAGAAAGCCAGAACCCCAAGGGAAAGAAGATGTATAGTTTTGGGGTCAGTATAAAGAAATTTTTTTTCTAATATTTACTTAAGGAAATAAACTCTCTTTTACTCTATATACTTGAGCCTGCAGTGGAAGATGAGAAGTCAAGAATGCTGCAGAGGGATATCATAACTTTGAAAGTCCTTTCTTGTTAGGGTCTATGATTTTAAGATCTATAAATCTGCTAAATTTATAAATCCAAATTACCTGTACAAATCTTAGAATATGTCTTCATTGTTTAAATTGTCAGTGACTATGGTGTCTATGAGTTAATTTCTTTGAAGATTCAACTGTTTTGATAACTTTTAAAGAAGGAGCTGTAGTTGGTAATGCAGTAATGGTAAAATTCTGTCTTTATACCTATACCTTTATTTACATTTTCCAAATATTTTCTTTGACATGACTTCATTTGAAATATCAGAACAGCCTTGAAGAGAACAAGACTGATATTATTGAATATACTTTTTTAACTGATTAGAAACTTGAAATTCAGTAGCGCTGTTCCTTACTAAAGTGGTATGATTAGTCAGCAAGAGATATTGCTAAAATTATATTTTCTAATTCCTAATCCATTGTTCTTTCCATTCAAACATGTTGCTTTACATTAGTGGGTGGTTTGGGGGCAAAACCAATAAAATATTGTAAAGTAATTAACCTCTAATTAAAATAAATAAATTTAAATTTTAAAAAATGAAAATTAAAATAAACCCAATGACGCAGACTGAGCTATAATAGTAGATAAAGAACTTTTAATAATTTAGAAATGAATAATACCTGATGGTGTTTATTTGATTTACTAATGTTTAATACCATCAGACAAGGTTTCACCATAGCAAGCAAAATTGGTCATGCAAATAAGCCTCTCAATGGCAATAAGTATCTCACTTAAAGAATTTCCTGAACTTATTTCTATGCTGAAAAAAATCTCTTTTTATAGGAATTTTCTCACTAAAGAAAGGCTGTTTTTTTTTTCAAATATAGGTGTTCATTAAATAAATTTATTTATTTTATTATTAATAGGAAGTAGTTTTTATTACTTGGTAAATGATTTATTTTCTCCATAAAATTCTTGTCTTGAGTGTGTTTTGAAGGGAAAAAAGTCATACTTAGCAATATACCAAAACTATCATTATATAACATTGGTTTCATTAACTAAGGCAGGATTTAAAGATATGAGTTCATTATCAGGGTTTTTAAAAAAATGATTTAAAAATAAATAGTTAACAGTGGTCACTTTAACTTAGTACTGACCTACTGATATGTACTGCTTCTTATGATTCTTACAGCTTAAAACTATAAACACAAATAGGATAAAATTCATATCCTCAGCATGTTGCACATTTCAAGACTAATTGTCATGGCAGAACCATCTGCTACAACAATTAGACACAATAGTCCAGCAGTTGTCCAGCTGTTGCCATCATACAGTGCATTCAATAGTCCAATAAACTGACACTGAAATGGCAAGAACAAATGAAATAGTTGTAGGTGCAATCCAACAGGGAGTAGGAAAGGCACTTGTACTTGTTATTGACTCCCTAGGTATCAATAGAAAAAGTGGCCTTTAGTCTACGTAGTAAATTAGCCTATGCTGCAAGTTTATATTGGATGTTTGCTGCTTTCTTTTTAAAACTTTTTCACACTTGTATCATCATACCCAGTTGACCTTTTACACTTTCCTGTACTGGCTAACATGCCTCTATATTCCATCATAGCTGGAATTTTTCTAATCTGAAGACATCTCTTTAAGATATCTAAAACAAACTCTGCCTATAAGAACTTATCCAACTAAAACTTCTAACAAAATCTTAGTAATCAACAAATATTTATTGAT
Organism: Bubalus bubalis; assembly: GCF_019923935.1. Taxonomy (NCBI): domain Eukaryota; kingdom Metazoa; phylum Chordata; class Mammalia; order Artiodactyla; family Bovidae; genus Bubalus; species Bubalus bubalis. The sequence goes on along the minus strand of NC_059181.1, from coordinate 102,766,281 downwards.
CACTGAGTATCATGCACAGCAAGGCACTAAGCATAAAAGGTGATTTTTCATTTACTTTTTATCTAAAATTTTTTCACTTTCTTTTTTTTAATTTAATTTTATTTTTTAACTTTACAATATCGTATTGGTTTTGTCATATATCAGCATGAATCTGCCACAGGTATACACGTGTTCCCCATCTTGAACCCTCCTCCTTCCTCCCTCCCTGTACCATCCCTCTGAGTCATCCCAGTGCACCAGCCCCAAGCAACCAGTATCGTTCATCAAACCTGGACTGGCGACTCGTTTCATATATGATATTATTCATGTTTCAATGCCATTCTCCCAAATCATCCCACCCTCTCACTTTCTTTTTTATTGGAAACCTACACAGGGCACATCAAAGGTAGGAAGCAGCATGATATTGCCAGCAAGACCTAGGGAAACAGAAGCCATGGTCAGGGCTACCACTTCAGTCAGGCCTAACCCAAACCATGCAGATATAAGCAGACAAATTTCACCACTCCATACCATGGTCCTTGGCATTTCCCTGGCAGATCAGTGGACCCACAATAATACAACTTATTGGAAGATAACAATGCACTAGACCCTGTGACCATTTCATAATACATACAGATATCAAATCATTATGTTATACACCTGAAAGTAATATAAAGTTTTATGTCAATTATACCTCAATAATTTTTGAGTTAATAAAAATACAATTCAACAAAGTATCAGTTGAAGGGGCTACCTGCACTGTCAAATATGGTAGCCACTAGGTATTTGTGATTGTTTTGTTGTTGTTTAGCAGCTAAGTCACTAAGTCATGTCTGACTCTTTTGAAACCCCTTGAACTGTAGCCCACCAGGTTCCTCTGCCCATGGCGTTTTCCAGGCAAGAATACTAGAGTGGGTTGCCATTTCCTTTTCCAGGGGATCTTCCTGACCCAGAAATTGAAACTGTGCCTCCTGCATCGGCAGGCCAATTCTTTACCACTGAGCCACCAGGGTTTAAATTATTAAAATTAATTTAAATCAAAACTTTAAACTTTTGATTTTTTTAATCAAAAATTTATTCCCAGCAAACTGGACTTCCCCGATAGCTCAGTTGGTAAAGAATCTGCTTGCAATGTAGGAAACCCTGGTTTGATTCCTGGGTGGGGAAGACCCACTGGAAGGGAAAGGCTACCCAGTCCAGTATGCTTGGGCTTCCCTTGTGGCTCAGCTGGTAAAGAATTCGCCTGCAATATGGGAGACCTGGGTTCTATCCCTGGGTTGGGAAGATCCTTGGAAAAGGGAAAGGCTACCCACTCCAGTAGTCTGGCCTGGAAAATTTCATGGACTGTATAGTCGATGGAGTTGCAAAGAGTCGGATACGACTGAGCGACTTTCACTTTAAAATCAAAACTTTAGTTCCCCAGTCCCACTTTAAAAGTCCCACATTAAAAAAAAAATCAGCAAATCATATATAGCAATATTAAAATAATACACCACTAGAAAGGGGATTCATTCCAAATATGTAAAACTGCTTCAATATTTGAAAATCAATCACTGTAATCCACCATTTCAATAGGCTAAAAAAGATAAATCATATGATTGTATCAATTGAAGCAGACAAAGCTTTTGAAAAAACTCATTCATAATAAAAGTTCTCAACAAATTAGGAATGAAGGGAAAGTGTTTCACCTTGATATAAAGCATTTACCAGAAAACCTACATTTAACATCATTCTAAATGGGACAAAACTTGTCTGCTTTCCCTCTAGGTTCAGAAACAAGTCAAAGATATCAGTTATCACCACTCTTATTCAACACAGCACTGGGTTTTCTAGCCAGTTCATAAAGAAGGAAAGATAAATAAAGGACATCCCAATTGGAAAGGAACAAATAATCTAATAAATCAGAGTATAAAATAATCAATTGTTTTCCACTAATTTCTTGTTGAAATGTGCTACCTTATTTGAAATACTATAAGATGTTGAGACAAGAGGAACAGACATATAAAATTTCAATTATAAAGATTTAAACTTAGAATCTCCCAACCTTATTCTTTGTGGTAAACAGAAAAATATTGATGTTTTATCTTTAAATAGAAAAAAATAACATAACTGATAAAAATATTAAGAATGAATGTTTCTTTGACTGGAGCAGTATAAAAGATAAGAATATTTACACATGGGAATTAAAGGATATGTGACTTCTATTATCCTTCTATAGGATGATAAGCCAATATATAATAGGTTTAATCAGATATTTTGACATTTTGGCAAAACTGGGTATCTGTGTGTAAAACAATGAAACTAAATGCTTATACACAAAAATGAAGTCGAAGTGGATCAAAACTAAAATGTAAGACGAAGTGGATCAAAACTAAAATGCAAGACTTGAAACCATAAAATTCCCAGAAGAAAGCAGAAAGGAAAACTTTCTTTATATTGGCTTTGGCAGTGATTTCTTGAATATGATGCTGAAAGTACAGGAAATGAAAGCTGACACAGGTAAGTAGGATTACATCAAACAAAAAGTTTATCCACAGGAAAAGAAAAAGTTAACAAAATGAAAGGCAATTTGTACCATGGAAGAAAATATTTGCAAACCATATATCTGATGCAGGGTCAATATGCAAAGTATATGAGACTCTTAGAACTCAATGGTAAAAATAAAATAACAACATTAATAAATGAGAAAAGTATGTGAATAGACAATTCTCTAAAGAAAACATTCAAATGGTCAACAGGTATATAATCATCAGGGAAATGCAAATCAAAACCACAGTGAGATATCATCTCACACCTGTTATTTATATTGGCTATTATTAAAAAAAAAATATCCACTGTTGGAGGATGTTGAGAAAAGACAACCCTTGTACAATGTTGATGAGAATGTAAACTAGTGCAGCCACTATGGAAAGTGACATGGAAAGTCCTGAAAAGCTTGAAAATAGAACTGACATATGAGCCAATAATCCCACTTCTGGGTATATATTTAAAAGAACTGCAACCAGGATCTTGAAGAGGCAACTACATTTTCATGTTCATGGAAACATTATCCACACTAGCATTATCCATACATCATCCACCATGCAACCTAAATATCCATCAACGAAATGAATGGATATAGAAGATGATGATGATGTGTGTGTATACACACACATAAACAAGGGAATATTCAGTCTTACAATAGAAGGGAATCCTGTCATTTGCAATAACATGGATGAACCTGGAGGATATTATCTTAGGTGAAATAAACCAGATACAGAAAGACAAATACTACATAATATCACTTACATGAGGAATCTAAAATAGTCAAACTCATGGAAGCAGAGTGTTGCCAGGGGTGTGGGGCTAGTGGCTAAGGGGTTAAGGGTAGTTTTGCCAGGAGCTAGGGGTTGCCAGGGGCTGGAGAAAAGGGAAAATGGGAAATAGCTGTTCAATGTATATAAAGTTTCAGTCATGCAAGATGAAAAAGTTTTAAAGATATGTTGTATAACATTGTGCTTATAGTTTAAAATGCAGTAATGCATATGCAGGCCTTCCCTGGCGGCTCAGTGGTAAAGAACCCACCTGCCAATGCAACAGACATGGGTTTGGTCCCTGGGTTGTGAAGATTCCCTGGAGAAGGAAATGGTAGCCCACTCCAGTATTCTTGCCTGGGAAATTCCATGGACAGAGGAGCCTGGCAGGCTACAGCCCATGGGGTCACAAAAGAGTTGGACATGACTTAGTGACTAAACAATAATAACAACAACAAGTATGCAGCATCAGTCTATAATATTTGTTAAAGATGTTTGTGAATCTTCAATTATCTCAAGATCAAAATCTTGGCACATTTCGGTGGGAAATAATTTGAAGGACAATTCACTGTTTTGTATATTAGTCTCACCTTAAGGAATGAGGAGGCATCTCCTTGCATCCTACTGCTTTGAACCAAAAAGAAAAATAGAATTAGGCAATTGTAAGAAGTACCTTGGAGAAGGCAATGGCTCCCTACTCCAGTACTCTTGCCTGGAAAATCCCATGGATGGAGGAGCCTGGTAGGCTGCAGTCCATGGGGTCACTGAGACAGACACGACTGAGTGAGTTCACTTTCACTTTTCATTTTCATGCATTGAAGAAGGAAATGGCAACCCACTCCAGTGTTCTTGCCTGGAGAATACTAGGGACGGGGAAGCCTGGTGGGCTGTCGTCTATGGGGTCGCACAGAGTCAGACACGACTGAAGTGACTTAGCAGCAGCAGCAGCAGCAGATACAACAGTCAGTCCAGTAACTCAGTTTTGTCCTACTCTTTGCCACCCCATGGATGCATGCCAGGCTTCCCCATCCATCACCAACTCCCTGAGCTTCCTCAAACTCATGTCCATTGAGTGGTCGATGACATCCAACCATCTCATCCTCTGTTGTCCCCTTCTCCTCCTGCCTTCAATCTTGCCCAGCATCAAGGTCTTTTCCAATGAGTCAGTTCTTCGCATCAGGTGGACAAAGTATTGGAGCTTCAGCATCAGTTCTTCCAATGGATATTCAGGACTGAATTCTTTTAGGATTGACCGGTTTAATCTCCTTGCGATCCAAGTAACTCTCAAGAGTCTTCTCCAACATCACATTTCCAAAGCATCAATTCTTCAGCACTCAGCTTTTTTTTTTTTTAATGGCCCAACTCTCATATCCGTATATGACTACTGGAAAAACCATAGCTTTGACTAGATGGACGTTTGATGGCAAAGTAATGTCTCTGCTTTTTCATATGCTATCTAAGTTGGTCATAACTATTCTTCAAAGGAGCAAGCATCTTTTAATTTCATGTCTACAGTCACCATCTGCAGTGATTTTGGAGCCCAAGAAAATAAAGTATCTCACTGTTTCCATTTTTTTTTCCCTATTTGCCATGAAATTATGGGACCCTCATGATGCCATGATGTTAGTTTTTTGAATGTTGATTTTTCAGCCAGCTTTTTCACTCTCCTTTTTCATTTTCATCTTTAGTTTCTCTTCACTTTATGCCATAAGGGTGGTGTAATCTGCACATCTGAGGTTATTGGTATTTCTCCCAGCAATCTTGATTCCAGCTTGTGTTTCATTCAGCCTAGCATTTAGCATGATATAGTCTGCATATACATTAAATACACAGGGTGTCAATATATAGCCTTGAGATACTCCTTTCCAATTTGGAATCAGTCCATTGTTCCATGTCTGTTTCTAACTGTTTCTACTTATGCACACAGATTTCTCAGGAGACAGGTAAGGTGGTCTGATATTCCCATCTCTTTAAGAATTTTCCAAAGTTTGTTGTGATCCACACAATCAAAGGCTTTGGCATAGTCAATGAAGCAGAAGTAGACATTTTGATGGAATTCTATTTCTTTTTCTATGATCCAACAGATGTTGGCAATTTGATCTCTGGTTCCTCTGCCTTTAGTAAATCTAGCTTAAAAATCTGGAAGTTCTCGGTTCACATACTGTTGAAACCTAGCTTGGAGAATTTTGAGCATTACTTTGCTAGTGTGTGAGATGAGTGCAAATGTGTGGTAGTCTGAACATTCTTTACCATTGCTTTTCTTTGGGATTAGAATGAAAACTGACCTTTCCATTCCTGTAGCCACTGTTGAGTTTTCCACAGTTGTTGGCTTATGGAGTGCAGCACTTTCACAGCATCATCTTTTAAGATTTGAAAGAGCTCATCTGGAATTACATCATCTCCACTAGCTTTGATCATAGTGATGCTTCCTAAGGTCCACTTGACTTCAGACTCCAGGATGTCTGGCTCTAGGTGAGTGATCACACCATTGTGATTATCTGGGTCATGAAGATCTTTTTTGTACAGTTCTTCTGTGTATTCTTGCCACCTCTTCTTAATATCTTCTGCTTCTGTTAGGTCCATCCCATTTTGTCCTTTATTGTGCCCATCTTTGCATGAAATGTTCCCTTGGTATAGCTAATTTACTTGAAGAGATGTCTAGTATTTCCCATTGTATTGTTTTCCTCTATTTCTTTGCACTGATCACTTAGGAAGGCTCTCTTATCTCTACTTGGCATTCTTTGGAACTCTGCATTCAGATGTATAGTTCTTTCTTTCTCCTTTGCCTTTCACTTCTCTTCTTCACTCAGCTATTTGTAAGGCCTCCTCAGACAACCATTTTGTCTTTTTTCATTTCTTTTTCTTGGGGATGGTTTTGATCAGTGCCTCCTATACAGTGTTAGGAACTTCCATCCATAGTACTTCATCCATATACAACGTTATACCAGACCTCCCCCCCAAAAAAATCTGCTCATATAGCTTACATTCTAATATAGGAATTTTATTCATAAAGATTGTAAATCATGACAGAATGACACCAAATTTATGAATATATTTTAGGCAGTACCGAACACCACAGTTAAAAAAAAAAAAATGGAGTGTGGACTTTGAAGGAAACAGAGAAAACTCGGTGAAAAAAATGAAATTTACCTGATCCTTTAAAGGAATATTGAATCCTTTCTTCTGGGTATAGTTTTTAGTTATTGCACTGGAAATGAATTCATAAATGATTTCTCTGTGCTTTCCAAGATTATTACCACACTGAATTGTGTGGGGAAAAAAATGTGATATTGTCTCATTGTCATTCTGGCTGTACTGTGATCTTCTCAAAAGTAAAGTTCTCCTCTAATTCATATTTGCATTCTTCCAAGCCTCCTTTTTGGCACATATTAGGCACTCAGGTATTTGTTAAATTAAATTTATTATCTTATTCTTCAGAGAAATTTTCCCAATCTAAGGCTAAGACTTTATAATAGATAAAAATGGAATCATTTCCCATATTCTTTCTCCTGTGAAGAATTATCTAACACAGAGTCTTGATCACTTATTTTCCTTATTTTGGCCAAATGTCAAATGTATATATGGAATAGTCAAATCTGTTCATGACTCAATTTCTCATTCAATAATCTTCATATTTCACTCTATGGTACTAACCAAGCATCAGGAAAATAAAAAAGACCCAGCACTACAGATATTCATGGAGCAAGAACAGAACTATTAACTCTAGGCCTTCTTTTGAGGAAGACAGTAAACTTTCACTTGAGATTTATTATTTTACTAACTGCGCTGCATGCCCTCTAGGCACTATTTCACAACTCTCAAATTAATGAAACTTTAACTTTCATCATCTGGGAAATTTCAAAATGTGTTCTGCAATGGTTTGGGGAGCTAAAAAGCATAGAAATTATTCTCATCGCCATTACCACAAAATTGTGGAATCAAAGCATCAAAATGCACTGCAAGAAATTATCTAGGTCTCTGCTGCTGCTAAGTCACTTCAGCTGTGTCCGACTCTGTGCAACCCCATAGACGGCAGCCCACCAGGCTCCACCATCCCTGGGATTCTCTAGGCAAGAAGACTGGAGTGGGTTGCCATTTCCTTCTCCAACGCATGAAAGTGAAAAGTGAAAGTGAAGTCACTCAGTCATGTCTGACTCTTTGCGACCCCATGGACTGCAGCCCACCAGGCTCCTCCGTCCACGAGATTTTCCAGGCAAGAGTACTGGAGTGGGTGGCCATTGCCTTCTCCAATCTAGGTCTCTAGACAACTCCTTATTGGAGAAGGAAATGGCAACCCACTCCAGTGTTCTTGCCTGGAGAACCCCAGGGACAGGGAAGCCTGGTGGGCTGTCACCTATGGGGTCGCACAGAGTCGGACAGGACTGAAGCGACTTAGCAGCAGCAGCAGCAGCAGACAACTCCTTGCCTCCTAATTTTTTCACCCCTTGCAGAATCAAGCAACACCTACCCATGATTTTCATAACAGATGTCTAGGCGACCTGGGGCAATACAGCCAGAATGACAATGAGAAAATACCACATATTTTTCTTCACACAACTCAGTGTGGTAATAATCTTGGAAAGCACAGTGAAATCAGTTATGAATTCATTTCCAACATATTAACTAAAAACTATATCCAGAAGAAAACTATACCCCATGAACTATACAGTCCATGGACTCAAAAGTCACTAACCATTTGTAAGGAGTTACTTACTAAAGTAAAACTTGCTAAGAGGGAGAGTTATCAAAATCAACAGTCAAGATAGGTCAAAATTCCAAGCTCTCTCAGTGTGTTGCCTGAAGAATCTTATCTGTAACATTGTAAGAGAGATTGTTAGTGTTGTACTAAATAGATTATATTTCCTTCCTTGGCATCTAACTCTGAGAGTAACAAAATTTCCTCTATACACACATACACAGACTTCCCCATTGTTTTTTTTTTTTTTTTTTAATCGCTCTACTAGGAATAAATATATATTCTCTGCTATGGTGGGAGAAAACACCTTCCATGTGAGAATCCTTTACCTGCTAATTAAGAATCAAGTCATCCCTTGAATGTTTCCACCAAGTATAAAAATATGCAGCTTTATCTGACCCTGTTAGTAGATTGAAAAGCAGAATCCTTTGCTACAAAGTAACAGATTCACCTGATTTGTGCTAAAGGAGTAAGCTGAATTTCACTAGTATATGAAGAATGGGTTATACCCTACTCTGCCAGTGAAGTGCAGAAACAATTTGAGCAAGCCTTGATGTCTAACTGAATCAAATTTAACCTTAGCCAATTTTATTTGAGGGACTTGAGGTCTAATTATGTAGATGCTTGATCTATATGTAAAATATGAATAATTATACCTGTCTACAATGGATACTGAGTGCACAGTTCATGGCACATAGGCATTGAATAAAGAAATTTGCTATCCATTTTATCAAGGTTGGCAAAAAATATTATGACAAACTATTTTTTGTGTGTGAAAATGCAAGTTGCTCAGTCGTGTCTGACTCTTTGCGTCCCCATGAACTATACAGTCCATGGAATTCTCCACAGTAGAATATTGAGGTGGGTAACCATTCCCTGCTCCAGGAGATCTTCCCAATCCTGGAATCGAACCCAGGTCTCCTGCATTGCAGTCAGATTCTTTACCAGCTGAGCTAAAGGGAAGCCCATTATGTGTAGTGTTTGTGTGTAATAATTTTAAAAAGTGGCTGTTACTACCTTTTCTAGCTCTTACCTCTTTCTCACTGCTCTTTAATTCTAACCCCAAAGGTAACAGAATAATTTTAATTAATCATGAAAACGTTTCTATTAAAAACCCTTGCTATTATTTGAAATAAATATATCAAAGCATACAATTTTCTGATCTAAGAACTTGAGTTGTAAAATCCAGTGATTTAAATTGATACAGAAAAAATACAACTTCATAAACTGCTAAAAGTGTGGAGGAGTTGGACCTTGGCCTTAAGTTTGGAAATCAAGCAATTGGAAAACTTTCAGTAGGTTTGACTTTTTATGATCAACTAGATGCTTTTAGAAGGAGAAAAATATTTTTCTATTTGCTTTATTTTATGATCCAAATACATGCTCATGAAGTAGGTGTGTTCTATATAGCAATATAGGTCACAGAGACATTGATCAGAGTGCAGGAAATAGGGAAAGATAGAGCACCTAACTGCATATTTATATACCCAAGGTAAATGAGAACTTGATTATGAGAATGTGGAGATAGTGATATCATTTTAGACTTTACAGTTCTCTTTGATTTCATGTTGTATGAGTCATTGTATTTTATCTTTGACAGATAATAACCCAGTCACATCTATTTTAGTATTCTGGGAGGCCTTAAGATTTGGGATATTAAAAATAGAAAATGTACTAAAAAATAAATAAATAAAAATCCTTGGTAAGTAGATGCAAATGCTTTAATGGTTTAGCTTGTCATTTTTTTCTATTTCTTGTCTGAGATACAGAGATGCAACTATGTGCATTATCAAAAATTAAATCAAAAATTAAAAAATCGGGGAGTCTGAATGTCTGCTTCCAGTGACACAACACTTAGTCAATATCGTTTGGTTTTGCTTAGGAAGCCCATGTTTCCCTGAACTTTGTAACCAATTCTGCATTAAATTACATTTAAAATAGAAGGTGACCATAGGAAGGGGATGTTTGGTAAAGTGAGCCATGCATCTTGGAACCTCTTTCTCAAGTTCTATTTAATCTGATCATCAATAAAATATACAAGAACCCTTTGTATTCTATATTATCACTCACTTTCTACTCTCATCTCTACATCTGATTGACATTTTACTGTAATTTTTAAAGGAAGAACAGTTGTTGTGATTGATGAAGGTAAAAAGATTTTCAGTTACATTGAAAACAACACATAAATGCAAAAGGTTTAAATGGTTCTTAAAACAAGATTTATAATTTCAATTGGGAAAGAAATAACAAAGTAACAGTGTCAAGGTGAGAATTGAATAAACAAATTTTAACCTAAAGGGTGCTTGAACAACATTAAAAAATATTCAAACAAAAATTTTCAGTCTCCATCTGACTTATGATTTTTAGTGGAGCAAACCACTAATCCCCAAATAAAGAAGAAGCACTGCTGAGCATTTGAGAATGTATTGGTTCTCTCGTTTATCTATGTGTTTACAGTCAGCATCGTTCCAGAATGCTTTCATTAAAAAAGAGTAAGAGAAATATTGTCATGACCTTTGCATCCAATATATTAAATATATTTCTCAGAAATAGTGAAATTAGAATTGTGAAAACTGATATGAAGGAGAGCAAAATAGTGCTATGGGAGCATATAGTATGAATTTAACCTAGTCAGGAAGCCCAGGGAAAGTTTCCTAGAGGAATTTTACTCAATTTCAGAAATAAAGGAGAAGTACAAATTAAATAGGTAAGTAAGAAAAGGGACACTCAGAAGAGTGCAAACCCAGTGAAAGAGAGAGCCTGATTTAGAGGGGCCAGAATTAAGTAAGTCACAAAGCACAATACTTAACTGTAGAGAACAGCTGGTAGAATATATAAAGAGTTAGGGGAAATGTATTGAAGTGAAAATTGAGTCTAAAGCAGATGTGAAACACAACACAATTACTTAAAAATCAGTTTTATAAAATCAATCTTAGTAATTATTTGTGCAAATATTTTGACCTTTTCATTTCATTGTTATTGAACCACTTCAGTGATTATGCATGATTATCCAATAAATACTGTCTAGACAGTGTAAGGAGAAGGCAATGGCACCCCACTCCAGTACTCTTGCCTGGAAAATCCCATGGATGGAGGAACCTAGTAGGCTGCAGTCCATGGGGTCGCTAAGAGTCAGACACGACTGAGCAACTTCACTTTCACTTTTCACTTTCATGCGTTGGAGAAGAAAATGGCAATCCACTCCAGTGTTCTTGCCTGGAGAATCCCAGGGACGGGGGAGCCTGGTGGGCTGCCGTCTATGGGGTTGCACAGAGTCGGACACGACTGAAGTGACTTAGCAGACAGTGTAAGCCATCTGTTTAATAATAAAGATTGGGTAGATATTCCTAACTTATAAACTGTTTCATTTTCATATATACACATTTACACGCACACACATGCACACATATACATATGTCAATTTCGGAGATGATTAATAGGTTTATAATTATAATTAATTACTTGCTAATGAATTATCTATCCAACATTCCTTGCTCTTGTGTTATTTCTATTCCAACTTCCTAATTTAAACAATATTAAAGAATGTTTAAGTAAACAAATACATGTATTGGTAGTTTCCCCTGGAGAAGAGATAGGCTACCCACTCCAGTATTCTTGCCTGGAGAATCCCCATGGACAGAGAAGCCTTGTGGGCTACAGTCCATGGGGTCGCAAAGAGTCAGACATGACAGAGCAACTAAGCACACTGGTAGTTTAAACTTGTCCTAATTGTCATGAAGAAATATAGTTGTTTTGGCTTTTGAATAAAATGGCAAACTGTGATAAAAACATGATGGATCCTTGGAGTGGGAAGCATGGAAAACTCAAAACCTTAAATCAGATCAGATCAGATCAGTCACTCAGTCATGTCCGACTCTTTGTGACCCCATGAATCGCAGCACGCCAGGCCTCCCTGTCCATCACCAACCTTAAATACAAATGTATAATTTGATTTCAATCTCACTTTCCAACTCTCCTATTGAGTGTTTGAAAGAACAGCTTCTAGAAGACTCTGAGGACTCTGTCCTCTCTAAGTGTTGACATGAGAGAGGACTGCAGAGTGTGATAGCTTTCCTTATTGTTCTTTTCTTTGCATCCCTCTGGGCCTCAGTCACAGCTTAAATCTTTCATGTTATTAGACAGTGACTTGAACATGAAATAATCATCTATCTATGGGTTTATAATTATATTTAACAATGACTGAATTCAACCACAACTAACCACAAAAACTTTTTATATCTCATGCATGCTTAATCACTCAGTCATTGTCTGACTCTTTGCAACCCCATGGACTGTAGCCCACCAGGCTCCTCTGTACATGGAATTTTCCAGGCAAGAATACTGGAGTGGGTTACCATTTTTTTCTCCAGGGGATATTCTTGACTGAAGGATCGAAGTCACATCTCCCATGTCTCCTGCACTGGCAGGTAGATTCTTTACCACTTGGGAAGTCCTCTTTTTGTATATTGGGATATCTTAATGCTCAGCTTCCTTTTTAGATTTGATTTATAAATTCAGAAATTATTTGATTTATAAATATAGAAATTTCAAGTAAAAGCCCCAGTGGATGGGCATTAATTCTCATTAGAATTTGGATTTAGCACGATGCTGGATGCTTGGGGCTGGTGCACTGGGACGACCCAGAGGGATGGAATGGGGAGGGAGGAGGGAGGAGGGTTCAGTATGGGGAACACATGTATACCTGTGGCGGATTCATTTTGATATTTGGCAAAACTAATACAATTATGTAAAGTTTAAAAATAAAATAAAATTAAAAAAAATTAAAAAAAAAAAAGAATTTGGATTTACCACATTTCCAAGGAGATACATTGACCAAAGCAGAAACACCGTCACCTTTTAATCCCTAGTGTAATAACTAAAGGGTTTCCCTGATGGATCAGATGGTAAAGAGTCCACATGCAGTGTGGGAGACCAGGGATCACCCTGGGTTGGAAGATCCTCTGGAAAAGGGAATGACAACCCACTCCAGCATTCTTGCCTGGAGAATCCCCATGGACAGGGGAGCCTGTGGGTTCCAGTCCGTGGGGTCACAAAGAGTCTGATACAACTGAAAAGCTAAGCACAGCACAGCACATAACTAAATAACTAAATGTATCCTTTTCCTTGAAACACTATGTTCTGAATCACATCCAAAGGAAAATAAATTATAGACTAAAAACCTCTATAAATAAGATTCAAAATATTTTCTCAGATAAATTATTAAGTTAATAGCTAGCTGGAATAGATGGCTGCCAGAGATGTAAGAAGCAGAAAAGGAAATATAACCATAGGAAGAGAATGTTTCACCAAGGTAATTTGCAAGGCCCTAATGCTTGGGTCCTAATGCTACAGAAACAATAGGCCAAAATGTTCTCAGTAAAAATCTATTCCAATTCACAGAATATGTTTTAATCAAGGAATTTGACTTGAAGTTTAAATATTACTCTAAATCTTCCAGGTTTTCATAGCTGTACATAGGCTATATTCTCCACTACACGAACCTGTTTTTATTTGAATATCAATCTTTTAGTTTATGGCTCCCCAGATAAAGAAAAATTCGGACTCTTGAAATGAGAGAAATAGTGAGAAAATTATACTTTGGGGAATATTCTTTAAATTCAGCTGAGTATGGATTGGTGAGACTGGGTGATTAGCTCACCAGACACATTATTTTGCTAGAGTAAATACTACATAGATCATATGTCTAAAAGCAATTTAGTTTTAAAATTGTTGTTATTCTTATTCTTGTAATGTAAGTTAACAGTATTCTACTGTGTTACATGCCAGTGTAATGCATTGCCTGTTTTACTGTTTTTGCTTAAAAGTACATCATGTACATATTTTGTTGCTATCAAATGTTTTGGTGAGCTAAGCTCCAATTCCAGAGGAGAGAGTATATGTGTAGAGGAATACAATTATTAAATTTGGAATGATTAATTTCATTCTCTCTCTCTTTTTTCTTTAGTAGGGAGAAATTTAGGCAGGTATTTGCTGTCTATACATATATAGATGCTATTTTGAAGTGTTTGAAGTTATTTTGAAGTTAGGAAACTCATGGCACATTCCAAAAGTCATTTAAACATGCATATGACTATGATGTGTTTTGTATTTTTGGAATCTGTAAGACTTCAAAGAACTTGGAAATGTTGTGATGTAAACACTGAAATCAGGAAGAACTAGAGAACTAAAGAGTAAATTCTCAAAGGAAGTAATACTTGTAATTATCTCTCATTGTATGGTACCAGAGTTAAAAATCTATCTGTTTTCTAGGTTAAACCAAAAGTTCCTTGAGGATAAAAGTCATATCATATTCACTTTTGAACCTAGAAACTCATGGTAGTAAATTAGTTAACACAAAAATTTAATTTCATAACTCATTCCAATCTGGTCCTTAGGTCGACAGGAACGTTTACATAAATCCAGCCAACCATTCTTCTTTTCTTTTTGCTTAGTCTCTCTCCATTAAAATGGGTTTCCCAGGTGGGAATTCTTTAGTCCTAAAGAATCCACTTTCCAATACAGGAGTCAGACACAGGAGAGGCCAGTTAGATCTCTGAGTCAGCGAAGATTCCCTGGAGGAGGAAATGGCAACCCACTTCATTGCATGGACAGAGGGGCCTGGTGGGTTACAGTCCATGGGGCCTCAAAGTGTCAAACACGACTGAGCACACACACATCTCCATTAAAACTTCCCATAAATAGAGATATAGCAAGAATTAATTATATATTTGGTTCAAATATCACTTTTTGGTAACTGAACTGCTATGAAGAAAATAATGCAAATATTCCTTTTCCACTCCTATTCAGGAGCAGTCTCAGGCAGAATAAGACATTTGACACAGCTAACTACTCTTTTTTTGTTGTTTTGTTTTAAACTGTCTCTTGCATTAGGCTTCCTTGATAACACATCGCCCTGCCTTTTTTCCTACATTTTACCATTTGGGGAATAGCTTCTCTCCTTGACTGTTTCCATTTTTTTTCTATTTAGTGCAATCATTCTTTATAGTTTTGTCTTCAATCCTTTTATCTTATTATCCCTTAATAATCTCATTCACTATCAGTGCTTCAATTCCCATCAATATGCTAACAACTCAAAAAGTCTTAATCTTCCCTCCTCCCAGACCTTGCTTCTGAGATTAAAATGAATAAAACCAACTTCAATTGGACATTTTCACCTGGATGTCCCACATATTTCTCAAAGTTAAAATGACCAAAATTAATTACATTATTATAACATCCTTCCTTATACTTGTGTTTTCCTGTATCTCATATCCTGACTAATGTCTTACTATGTCAAGTCATTTCTTAGGAATCATTCCAAAAACTTACCTCAACCTCCACATACCCAACTGATTTAACATCCTTCACATTGTTTATGTCTTCTCTTCTCCATCCTCGGCACTTTAAGTCAGGCCTTTGTATTCTTATTGTCTAGATAATTGCAACTGGTTTTTCTCAGACTCATTTTTGCATCTATCCAATGATCCTCATTCGTCCATCAAAGTAATCTATATATAATATCCATTTGACAATGTCATTTTCCAGCTTAAAATTTTTCAAAAACTCCCTCCATGATGCTTTTCCTGATCTAAACTTGTGGTAGAAATTAACTACTCCTAACTTTGGAATATCCACTGTCATTTTACTACTAAAAACTTTTATTGTTGTTGGTATATCTCTCTCTTTCACTTGACTATAATAACTTGATGTTTAGAGAGCTTGTCTTTTTTTTTTTTCAATTTTATATCTCTCAGAAAACAGCAATTGGCAGAGTATTTACTCAATAAATGTTTGATAATAATATAAATGAAAGAAACAAAAATATCATTAGATACCCAAAAATGCATTAAAAATAAGAGATTCAGGCTTAAGCACATCATTTGTTAATATCTTGAAGATCTGCTAGTATAAGCAAAAAAAAAGCTGTATGCTATTTTGATAAACAACTTAAAATGTACTATATGGTATAAAAGAGCATACACATTGGCTGGCTAGAAGGTGAACATAAGTAACGGCTATAGCTAATGTGAAAACTGGTACTTTATTAATTTCTAGTAGGCAAAAGTTATTGCTGACTCCATTTTATACCTTATCCTTTGTTTCCACTTGATGACATGAGTTAGGACTTTTCAATCAGAGAATTATTTTATATTCTCTGCTTCTGGATTGGAAACTGACATAAATAGAAAATTCAAACATTTCTATGAGAAAATTAATTCAGTATAAATTAATATAAAACCAACAAGTAAGCCAGTTATCTTACATTGAATAAATCATGTTAAATTGACTATTTTTCTTTTTCATCTCCCTACCCCAAAATTTGATGGCAAGTTATGAGGAAACTGAATAAACATATTTTATTAATAAAAAAACAGAAATTAAGAAGCTGAAGACTGTTTTAGAAAATAAGATCAGAACACACAATTTCATTTCAATTATGACCTAAGCCAAAACATGCATTTGGCTTAAAATGGTACTACTCTCAACAAACTCCCCTTGCTTTGAGAATATACTTGGGAAGAAGACTAAGAAAATAATTATTAACTCTACTTGCTTATTAGTTTATAATAATTAGTGGTATTCTTAGAAATCTATTTTAAAAGTAAACTGTAACATGCTCTTAGATTATCCCAAATGAAATATTAAGTTGCCACTATAATTTCAAGGTGTTTTCTTTAGCTTTCTGAAGTGAATATGTGTTTAGCTAATATGCTTTCACTTAAAGACTCTCATTAAACTAGGATATTTTGAAGGCCACATGACACTATATTAATTATAATTATATGTTGTCCATCTTGAATTTTACAATTATTATAATGAGCCAACATGTTCTAGTATATTTTTAAAAGAAGTCACTTTTATTTCTGGTATTTCATATTCTATCTTGCATTGTTTCTTATGCATTGTTTCTTACTTTTAGGGGCATAGTAATAGTGAAGTTGCTCAGTCATGTCCGACTCTTAGCGACCCCATTGACTGTAGCCTATCAGGCTCCTCCGTCCATGGGATTTTCCAGGCAAGAGTGCTGGAGTGGATTGCCATTTCCTTCTCCAGGGGATCTTCCCAACCCAGGGATCGAACCCAGGTCTCCCTCATTGCAGGCAGATGCTTTACCATTTCAGCCACCAGGGGGCATGGATGCATGTAATAAGAACAGAGTTGTTTTTTTTTTTTTTTTTAAGCCTAAACTTTAGTGGGCACTGGATAGTGCTTAGACAAACAAGAAAGACAGGAAACAGGAAGAAAAAATTGGAGAAAGGAGGTTTGTTTATTGAGATGTCACTGGAATGTTCTGATGAAAATGTGCAGTTGGAAGTTGAATTAATTTGATTTGGAATTCTGTAGTGAGTCCAGGTAGAAACTTTGGGTTATAGGCATAAAAGTGTAGACGTGGGCATATCTGCAGTTATCCAGGAAGAAGCCAAGGAGTCAAAAGTTCAGGAGGTGAGGCTGGGTCTCTGAACATCATCAATATTTTAGGGATGTCCATGTAGAAGTACTTGAAAAGAGAGTAAGATAAAAATACCAGAATAATAGAGAAAAACCAGTAGAAAAGTGTATCATAGAAGCAGAGGAAGGAAAGTCTCAAGAAAGAAATATTGGCCAAACAGTCTCAAACATTAAAGAGATATGAAATAAGAAATGCAAAATGACTAATGCCTTTGAAAATAGTGAACACTTTGGTAAACTAAGAAGACCTGTTTCAAAGCAATGGTAGGGTTTGGGGGGAATCCAGATGGTTGTATGTGGGGAAAATGGGCAGCAAGTAAATAGAGGCAGTAAATGTACATTGCTTTTGTGATTACTATTTGCTGTAATGAAACAGCTTGATAGAGAGATTTATGTTATTGACAAAGGATATAAAGAAGGTATCTGATGAAATAAGTTCCATAGAGAAGCAAAAGGGGGAAATTAGCCATGTAGGGAAAAAAGAAACCCTCTTTCATTTGAATTATGAGTGAGGGAGAAAATAATGCATAGATATGAAGAAACATAGATGGCAGGAAGGAAGAATATTGTACGAAGTTTTGTCTTGTGGCTTCAATTTCCTCACTGCAGTGAGAGGCTGTCTTCTGAAGGATACAGATGGAATGTTAGGAGAAGGTGGAATGTTAGATTTGAGGGGAAAATATGTAAGTCTGAAATAGACAATGGAGAGCAGTAGAAGGGATTCTGAGGGTTTATCTAACTTTTTGGTGGCAGAATTACTGAAAAGTGTTGTGTACCAATCTAAACTTGGAGACTATAAATTCATTGTAACTTCCACATAAGTAGCTATATGGTACTCCTTCAGGATCCAAATCAAATGTTTCCACCACTATAAAAATTCCTCTGACCTAAATAAGCAGAGGTTAGCAGTCCTCTTACAGTACCACAAAACCTAAAAAATATATCTCTATAATTGCACTTAGACCAGTATATTATGACTATAAGTTATTTTGTTGCATGCTGATCCCCAACCAGATAGTCAGCTCCTTAAAAGCATATCTGTATTTTGGATGTCAGTGGGCTTACCTGGTGGCTCAGATGGTAAAGAATCTACCTGCAATGCAGGAGACCTGGGTTCGATCCCTGGGTAGGAAGATCCCCTGGAAGAGGGTGTGGCAACCCATTCCAGTATCCTTGCCTGGAGAATCCCCAAGGACAGAACCTGGAGAGCTACTAGTCCAAGGGGTCGCAAAGAGTCAGATACAATTGAACGACTAAGCACAGCACATATATCAGTAAATGTTTGTTGGCCGAGTAAATGAGTAATCATTAATCTTTCTGAAGCAGTGCATATACAAATATATTTTTACAGTATAATCATTAACACTGCTCTCAAAATCACCTCCCTGCAGTTACTCCAGCAGGTACTCTGGAGTTAGCCCAGGTACTCTGATTACATATTTTGGCTCTGTCAAAATGTATCCAGTATAACCTGGAGAAGAATATGATTTTGTTAGATAGTATAATAGGTTAACTAATCTAAGATGTTTACATTCCTGATTTAGAAACTCAGAAAAAGAACTATGTATTATAAACAAGAGATTACACTACAAAGGTAATTCTCTATATAATTTTAAATTTGAAATCTTCCTTTTTTTTTACATTTTGTCTTAAGGGAATTAATTTGTACATCCTACTGGTCAATCTATTAAAGTCTATGAACAAAAACAGCGAATGATTAATTTAGTGATGTCTTGTACTAGAAAGATTTTTTCAGAAAACATCCCACTATTACATGTAGTCAAGCAATCCAATGTACAAACAGACTTATTTCAGCCTCCAGAATATGCAGCAAGTGTGTGCAGCAATTGTGAAGCACAAGACTGCAGCCCAGTTCATGTAATTTTACTTATTAACTAGAGTGTTAGCTGTCTGTTGGGAAAATAAGGCATATTTTAATGAAGTGCTGCATAATACAATTTTATCATGAAAAACATTTTAACCTGAATTAGATAATTTATTTCTTTTAATAGCACTTTAAATCTACTCATTCACATTGTATAGACAATAGTTACTCCTTTCTCACAATCATTTTGGATTTTTTTTGTTTTTTAGCACATGTGATTGATGTAGGGTGAATAGATTTTCAAGGGTGTATTTGAATGCTTTTTCTATGAAAGTTTGGGTGATAGTAGAAGAGTTATTTTTTTTTTTTAAATCACACTAACATTTCCCATGTTAGCAATGATACCTATTGTTTCATGCTAAGGGGTTCTTTCACAGCCTAGTGATTAAAAAGCTACCTTTTTGTTCAAATGGGTTGTAAATTAATTATTTACTGTACTCACCATTACTTTTCAGCTGATGATATACTGCTAAATAAATATTTCATATAAATTTTACACTGAAAGTTATAAGAATAAAAGGCATTGATCCTGTATCAGACCTCATGGGCTTCTGTTAATTTTAAGGACATCCCCCATCTTGTCTACTTACCCCCCAATATACAGACACTTTCCTGGAAATTCCATTTAGAATATGAATAATCCTCAATTTTCAAACTTATAAGAGAGCATATTCTTAGAGCTGTATTATATGACAGGAAAGAAAGAGCTTCTATACTTTGATGTTTAGCTTCCTGTAATATTGTACCCTATCAAAGAGCATTGAAATGCTATTTATGTTCTGGGTTTCAAATATACTTTCACTTATGAGGTTATCTTTCCCTCTGAAAGCATTCCAGTTTGCTCTCCAACAGAAAATGCAAATCATCTGCTTGAAAATATGCATGAGGTTGGTTTTCGGGTAAAAAAAAAATTCAGTTACAAACAAGAGAGGGAAGTCGCTTATGCAGCACTTTTTGTGAGGATATTGCATGTATTTAACTGTGAACAAGCTTCAAGGTCCAAATGCTGTATGTCCAATACTTCAAGGTCCAAATGACTATGATCTCAAACTTCTACCCTCTAGAACTGTAAAAAAAAAAAAAATCTGTTGTTTATTAGCTACTCAGTCTGTGGAATTTTGTTTCAGCAGCCCAAGCAGACTAAGACAGAAGGGTAACATGATTTTACATGCCCCAAATGATAAAAGCAAAAGCTACCAAAACTTACCAGTTGAAGCATATTTCTTTTGTTTCCCAGCCTCCGCTGTGTCTCTCTGTCTTTTCAATAAAATTGAAATCTCTGTTCACATCCCTGTTGGGATTGTCACTATTTTTTACTCCCACTGTTTTTCTGTAAATTGTATTTTCTGTTGTATGTTAGCAATGAAAACAAATTAAATAAAAATGCATAATAGTACACTGTTAAAATTATGAATTTAAATTTAATAATGATGAACAAAAGGCTCATATTACTATGATTCTCATTTTTGTATGGCCACAGATTTTTATAGTATTCAGTATAGAACACTGAATAGAATGTGTATAGAATACTGTATAGAATGGAATTCAATTTCCTTCAAACTTTATCAGCAGCAAGCAGTGTGGCTAAGTGATGCCATAAGGCATAAAGAACCTTCTTCTTACTGCTAAAAAGGTTAAACATTTCCCCATTTTAGAAGGTGAAGAAAAAAGAAAGATTTCTGCCGGTTCTGAGTTATTTTGAAATGTAAATGTATTCATGTAAACTCCATGATTAACACCAAATTAAGGTGAATTTTGTGGGAAGTCTACCTTTGCTGGTGCCAAAAATATTTTCTTCAAGATTTAATTAACGAGATAGTACTAAAATTGGGCTGCACTATGACAGCTATTATTAAACAATTAAAAGAAATAAACTATTTTATTTTTCAGGAAGCATCAGAAGAGTAAAAACAAATTCCTGAAATAATTGAAGATGTAACATGGTATTATCTTTCACTTTTGTTTTTCCTTATCAGCATGCATAATATTCTCATTGTTTAGAGTTGTATAGGACTTAGGCTTTTAACCTTACTGAGAATGGGAAGACACTGAAGGATTTCAAGCACAGGAGTAATGTGTATCCATATTAAATGTGAACATCAGTGTTGCACAGAAAAAGTTTTTAAAAAGAAAGATCCAGGCACTACTCTATGCTTATGTGTGAGATAAATAACTAAAATATAACAGCAGATGAAAAGAAATTTCAGGAAGGCATGTTTTGACAAGAATGGGGGTTCTGATCTGAGTGGAAAGACCTAAAAGAAAGAAGAACAAGAAAGGGATCCACTTAAGGATGAATTAAGTCATAAATACAAATACTTTAAGACATTTTCCTGAGGCGATACTTTTATTAATCTAGTCTCTGATTTAAAATATGCCAAAACTGATACTCCTGTATTAAAGCAGCTAACTACCACAACCCTATTCCTTTAATTTAAATCCAAAAAAATGAATGCATTCTGCTAATTAAATGATGGTATAATCTTAAGTTTCAATAAACAAGCTTAGCCAATTAGTGCTGGGAGGACAGAGGTGGACAGGCAAACTGTTAAATCAATTAAGTTACCAGTTCCTATCAAGTTGCTGGTTCTATCTAGCCAGCTCATTTTCTTCAGTGACTTTGCCAACTACTCTTCCCAGGTCTCACTGTGTATGGTTGTGTGTGTGTGCTTAGTTACTCACTAAGTGTCCAACTGTTTGCAACCCCATGAACCCCACTAGGCTCCTCTGTCCATGAGATTCTTTAGGCAAGAATACTGGAGTGAGTTGCCATTCCTTTCTCCAGGGGATCTTCCTGACCCAGGGATTGAACCCAGGTCTCCTGCATTACAGGCAGATTCTATACAGCCTGAGCCACCAGGGAAGCCTACTCACTATCAAAACGCTTACAGTATACTACTAAGATTCTGTTTTTTATTTTCTAAAAAGACTTTTAAGATAGAGACTTTATACTACTCAGTATTGACAAAGCAAACAATCTGATTTAAAAATGGGGGGAGATAGCCAAAATAGCAGACTATAAAGACCCTGAATTCCTCTGCTCATGGACACACAAAATTTACAACCATCGATGAAAAAGAACAACCATCATTGAAAAGACTGGAACCTACCAAGGAAGATCTTCTACAACTAAAGATATAGAGAAGGAACCACAATGAGACAGGAGCAGGCACAGATGTGATATAGTCAAGTTGCATACCCACAGGTGAAAGATTGATTATAACTGCAGAGGTTTTCCCCAAGGAGTAAAGGTCTGAGCCCAACATCATGACCCCAGGCAAGTGGTCCTGAACCAGGCAGATGAACCACTAAGAAGTTTGGCTTTGAAGATCACCAGGGCTTACATTTGGGAGACTCAGAGGACTGTGGGAAATAAAGATTCTACTTTTAAAGGGAGCAAAATTTCACAGGCTCTAGGATCCTGAGCAGAAGTTAATTTGAAAAGAGCCTGGGTCAGACATATCTGCTGAACTTGGAGAGTCTCCCTGAGACACAGGAAGCAACTGGACTTCACCCTGGGATCATAGATATTGACAGCAGCCATTTTGGGGAGATTTATCTACCATGTAGATACTGGTGCTGGTGAGCACTATTTTGGAATCTTTCCTCTACCTTATTAGCCCCAAAACCCAGCCCCACATCAGCACAACAGCTTGTAAGCACAAGTGCCAGGACACCTCAAGCCAAGAAAATAGCTGAGCTGGGACACAGCCCCACCAACCAATAGAGAGCCTGCTTTAAGACCTTTCTGAGCCCACAGTTGCTCCTGGACATGGTCCTATCCACCAGAGAGCCCAGGATCAGACTCCATATATCAATGCACAGTCACTAGAGCCAAGACTCCCCATGTTCCTGCAACCAGAGATATGGGGTCCCAGATCTACTGGCATCAAGCAGAAACCAGCGCCTGGACAACAGTACCCTTGCAGTCTGTGGATCAACCCACTCACCAGCATGCCAACATTAGTCTTAGGACCAGCAGGTCCCTGAATCCACCCACCAACAGGCCAACACAAGATTTGGGACAATGCAGACCCTAAAGCCAGCTATATCAGGAATGAACCCAAAGTACCAGTGGTCTGACAGTAGCTCTGGGAATACCTGGGCCCTGTAGCCAGACCCCAGGACCTCAGTCTGCCTACCAAAGGGCCAGCATTAGTTCCAGGATCTGGCTTCATATACTAGGACGTGAGCACTAGGCCCCTAATCTCCTAAACACCTACATGCCTACCGGTGAGCCAGAACTACCTCAGTACAGAGGTAGTGACAGAATGTGGTCCACTGGAGAAGGAAATGGCAAAGCACTTCAGTATTCTTGCCTTGAGAACCCATGAACAGTATGAAAAGGCAAAAAGATAAGACACTGAAAGATGAACTCCCCAGATCGGTAGGTGCCCAATATGCTACTGGAGATCAGTGGAGAAATAACTCCAGAAAGAAGAAAAGGATGGAGCCAAAAAAAAAAAAAAAAAAAAAAAACCAGTTGTGGATGGGACTGGTGATAGAAGTAAGGTTCGATGCTGTAAAGAGCAATATTGCATAGGAACCTGGAATGTTAGGTCCATGAATCAAGGCAAATTGGAAGTGGTCAAGCAGGAGATGACAAGAGTGAACATTCTAGGAATCAGCCAACTAAGATGGACTGGAATGGTTGAATTTAACTCAGATGACCATTATACATTATATCTACTACTGTTGGCAGGAATCCCTTAGAAGAAATGGAGTAGCCATCATAGTTAACAGAAGAGTCCAAAATGCAGTACTTGGATGCAATCTTAAAAAAGACAGAATGATTTCTGTACATTTCCAAGGCAAACCACTGAATATCACGGTAATCCAAGTCTATGACTGGACCAGTAACACTGAAAAACCTGAAATCGAACAGTTTTATGAAGATCTACAAGACCTTCTAGAACTAACACCCAAAAAAGATATAATTTTCATTATAAGGGACTGGAATGCAAAAGTAGGAAGCCAAGAAACACCTAGAGTAACAGGCAAATTTGGCCTTGGACTACAGAATGAAGCAGGGCAAAGGCTAATAGAGTTCTGCTAAGAGAAGACACTGGTCATAGCAAACACCATCTTCCAACAGCACAAAAGTACACTCTATTCATGGACATCACCAGACGGTCGGCAATAAAATCAGATTGATCAGATTGATTATATTCTTTGCAGCCGAAGATGGAGAAGCTTTGATTATATTCTTTGCAGCCAAAGATGGAGAAGTTCTATGCAGTCAACAAAAACTAGACCAGGAGCTCACTGTGGCTAAGATCATGAACTCCTTATTGCCAAATTCAGACTGAAATTGAAGAAAGTAGGGAAAACCACTAGACCATTCAGGTATGACCTAAATCAAATCCCTTAGGACTATACAGTGGAAGTGAGAAATAGATTTAAGGGATGACATCTGATAGACAGAGTGCCTGATGAAATATGGACTTGAGGTTCATGACATTGTACAGGAGACAGGAATCAAGATCATCCCCAAGAAAATTAAATGCAAAAAAGCAAAATGGCTGTCTGAGGAAGCCTTACAAATAGCTATGAAAAGAAAAGAAGTGAAAAGCAAAGGAGAAAAGGAAAGATATACCCACCTGAATGCAGAGTTCCAAGAATAGCAAGGAGAAATAAAAAAACCTTCCTCAGTGATCAATGCAAAGAAATATATGAAAGCAGTAGAATGGGAAAGACTAGAGATCTCTTCAAGAAAATTAGAGATACCAAGGGAACATTTCATGCAAAGACGGGCTCAATAAAGGACAGAAATGGTAGGGACCTAACAGAAGCAGAAGATATTAAGAAGAGGTGGCAAGAATACACAGAAGAAGTGTACAAAAAAGATATTCACGACCAAGATAATCATGAAGGTGTGATCATTCATCTAGAGCCAAACATCCTGGAGTGTGAAGTCAAGTGGGCCTTAGGAAGCATCACTATGAACAAAGCCAGTGGAGGTGATGGAATTCCAGTTGAGCTATTTCAAATCCTGAAAGATGATACTATGAAAGTGCTGCATTCAATATGGCAGCAAATTTGGAAAGCTCAGCAGTGGCCACAGGACTGGAAAAGGTCAGTTTTCATTCCAATCCCAAAAAAAGGCAATACCAAAGAATTCTCGAACTACCATATCATTGAACTCATCTCACACGCCAGTAAAGTGATGCTTAAAATTCTCCAAGCCAGGCATCACCAATACATAAACTGTGAACTTCCAGATGTTCAAGCTGGTTTTAGAAAAGGCAGAGGAACCAGAGGTCAAATTGCCAACATCTGCTGGATCATCTAAAAAGCAAGAGAGTTCCAGAAAATCATCTATTTCTGCTTTATTGACTATGCCAAAACTTTTGACTGTCTGGATCACAATAAACTATGGAAAATTCTGAAAAAGATTGTAATACCAGACCACCTGACCTGCCTCTTGAGAAATCTGTATGCAGGTCAGGAAGCAGCAGTTAGAACTGGACATGGAACAACAAAAGTGAAGTGAAGTGAAGTGAAGTTGCTCAGTCGTGTCAGACTCTTTGCAACCCCATGGACTGTAGCCTATTGGGCTCCTCCATCCATGGGATTTTCCAGGCAAGAATATTGAAGTGGGTTGCCATTTCCTTCTCCAGGGGAATTTCCCAACCCAGGGATCGAACCCAGGTCTCCTGCATTTTAGGCAGACGCTTTACCGTCTGAGCCACAAGGAACAACAGACTAGTTCCAAATAGGAAAAGGAGTACGTCAAGGCTGTATATTGTCACCCTGCTTATTTAACTTATATACAGAGTACATCACGAGAAACGGTGGGCTGGATGAAGCACAAGCTGGTATCAAGATTGCTGGGAGAAATATCAATAACCTCAGATATGCAGATGACACCACCCTTATGACAGAAAGTGAAGAACTAAAGAGCCTCTTGATGAAAGTAAAAAAGGAGAGTGAAAAAGTTGGCTTAAAGCTCCACATTCAGAAAACGAAGATCATGTCATCTGGTCCCATCACTTCACGTCAAATAGATGCGGAAACAGTGGAAACAATGGCTGACTTTAATTTTTCTGGGTTCCAAACTCACTGCAGATGGTAAAATTAAAAGATGCTTACTTCTTGGAAGGAATGTTATGACCAACCTAGATAGCATATTAAAAAGCAGAGACATTACTTTGCCAACAAAGGTCCGTCTAGTCAAGGCTATGGTTTTTCCAGTGGTCATGAATGGGTGTGAGAATTGGACTATAAAGAAAGCTGAGTGCAGAAGAATTGATGCTTTTGAACAGTGATGTTGGAGAAGTCCTTGGTGTTCACTGGAAGGACTGATGTTGAAGCTGAAACTCCATTACCTTGCCACCTGATGCAAAGAGCTGAGTCATTGGAAAAGACCCTGATCCTGGGAAAGATTGAGGGCAGGAGGAGAAGGGAACGACAGAGGATGAGATGGTTGGATGGCATCACCGACACAATGTATATGGGTTTGGGTGGACTCCGGGAGTTGGTGATGGGCAGGGAGGCCTGGAGTTCTGTGGTTCATGGGATCACAAAGAGTCAGACATGACTGAGCAACTGAACTGAATTGAACTGAACTGAACCGAACCCTCCTGGGTTCAGCAGCCAGATGCCTCATGACGTGACCCAACCAACCAGTAGCCTCTGCAAGGCAGGACCTAACAGTGAACTGGACCGAGAGCCAAACAACCCTACAGTAGTCAGTGTACCACAGTACATGGCGCACATAGCAAGTTAGGCAAAATGAGTTGACAGAGAAACATGTTCCAAACAAAAAAATAAGTTAAAACCCCAGAAGAAGAAGTGAAGCTAGGCAATCTACCTGAGAAGGAGTTCACAATAGTGATCATAAAGTTGATCAAAGAATGCAGGGGAATACATAGAGCAAGAAGTAAAAATATTTTTTAAAAATTTATTGGAGTATAATTGATTTATAATGTTGTATTACTTTCAGCTGTACAGCAAAGTGAATCAGTTTATATACATATATATTTATATACATAAATATAAATATATATTTATTTTAAATATATGCTAAGATGTCCCAGTTGTGTCCGACTCTGTGTGACCCCATAGATGGCAGCCCACCAGGCTCCCCCATCCCTGGGATTCTCCAGGCAAGAACATTGGAGTGGGTTGCCATTTTCTTCTCCAATGCATTAAAGTGAAAAGTAAAAGTGAAGTCGCTCAGTCGTGTCCAACTCTTAGCAGACCCCATGGACTGCAGCCCACCAGGCTCCTCCATCCATGGGATTTTCCAGGCAAGAATACTGGAGTGGGTAGCCATTGCCTTCTCCGATTTTAAATTTATATTCATGCTTAAGTTTATATGTATATATATATATACAGTATTTTTTAGACTCTTTTCTCATATGGGTCATTACAGAGTATTGAGTAGCATTCCCTATGCTGTACAACAGGTCCTTATTAGTCATCTATTTTATATACAGTAATATGTAAATGTCAGTCTCAATTTATCCCTCCCCTCTTTCCCCATTAGTAACCATAAGTGTGTCTTCTACAAACATGACTCTACTTATGCTTTGTAAATATGTTCATTTGTACATTTTTTTAGATTTCATATAAAAGTGATATCATATAAAATTTGTTTTTCACTTAGTATGACAACCTATAAGTCCATCCATATTAATGGAAATGGCATAATTCTGTTCCTTTTTTATGCTGAGTAATATCCCATTGCATATATGTACCACAACTTATTTATTCCTCTGTTGATGGATATTTAGGTTTTTTCCATGTGCTAACTATTGTAAATGTGCTGTAATGAACATTGAGGGGCAAGCATTTTTTTTGAATTATGGTTTTCTCCATATATTTACCCAGGTAGAAGTTTTTAACAAAAAGTTGGAAAATATAAAGAACAACCAAAAATGAATAATACAATAATTGAAATGAAAAATACTCTAGAAGAAATCAACATTAGGCTAAATAATGAGGAGAAAATCAGCAAGCTACAAGACAGAGTAGTGAAAATCACTGAAGTTGAACATAAAAAAAGGAAAAAGATTGAAAAGAAATAAGGACAATGTAAGAGATCTCAGAGAAAACATCAAACATGCTAACACTCACATTATAGGAGCCCTAGAAGGAGAAGAGGGAGAAAGGGGCAGAGAACATATTTGAAGATGTAATGTTAATGTCTGAAAACTTCCCTAACTTGGAAGTAGAAACAGATATCCAAGTCCAGGAACCACAGAGAGTCCCAAACAGGATCAAACCAATGATAATACACCAAAAAACACACTATAACTAAAATAGCAAAAATTAAATATATAGAGAGAATATTAAAAACATCAAGGGAAATGGAACAAGTTACATACAAGGGAACTCCCATAAAGCTATCAGCTAACTTTTCAGCAGAAACTCTGCAGACCAGATGAGAATGGCATAATACAATTAAAGTGATGAAAAGGAATAACGTAAAACTATTAATAATCTACTTGTCAAGACTCTTATTCAGAATTAATGGAGAGATCAAAAGTATTATAGATAAGCAAAAGTAAAAAGAGCTCAATATCAACAAACCACCTTGACAAGAAATATGAAAGGACCTTACCTAAGCTAAAAAAAAAAAAAAAAAAAAAAGGCCATAACTAGATAAATAAAAATTAGGAAAGGGAAGACCTGATGCAGTAGAGGTAAATATACAGTAAAGATAGAAAATCAACCACATACAAAGCTGACAGGAAGTTTAAAACACAAAAGTGGAAAAATCATCTATATCCAAAATAAGCAGTTAAGTTATTCACCAAACAATTAGATATAAAATAGGATGCCAAAATGAGTAAATGTGAGGGGAGGAGAGTACAAATGCAATATTGTTGAAATGCACTTGAAATTAAGAGATCAGCAACTTAAAACAATTATATGTATGTATAGAGATAATACTATTAATGTATATAAACCTTATGGTAACCACAAACCAAAAAATTATAATGTATACACACACAAAAATGAGAAGGGAATACAAATATAAGACAAAAAATAGTCATCAAATCACAAGAGAACAAAATAAGAAAAGAGGAACAAAAAAGAACTACAAAAACAACCTCCTCAAAATTAATAAAGTGTCAATGTGAATGCATGTATCAACAATTACTGTAAATGAACTAAATGTTCCAATCAAAAGACATAAACTGGCTGATGGGATATGAAAAACAAGGCCCATGTATATGCTGCATACAAGAGACTCAATTCAGACTGATAGATATACACAGAAGAAAAATGAAGGGATAGGAAAGGGTACTCCATGAAAATAGAAATTAAAAGATACCTGGGCTAGCAATATTTATATCTGACAAAACAGACTTTAATATAAAGACTGCTATAAGAGACAAAGAAGGGTATTACATAATGATCAAGGAATCTATCCAAGGAAAAGTCATAACAATTGTAAATATATATGCACCCACCATAGAAGCACCTAAATACATAAGGAAGATATTAACTGGAGGTCCTAAGATGGCAGAGGAATAGGACAGGGAGACCTTTTTCTCCCTCACAAATTCATCAAAAGGTCATTTGAATGCTGAGCAACTTCCACAAAACAACTTCTAAACACTGACATAGGATACCAGGCACCCAGAACGGCACCCCATTCTCTTTGAAAGGAGGTAGGACAAAATATATGCCAGCAAATTTGGAAAACTCAGCAGTGGCCACAGGACTGGAAAAAGTCAGTTTTCATTCCAATCCCAAAGAAATGCAATGCCGAAGAATGCTCAAACTACCGCACAATTGCACTCATCTCACACACTAGTAAAGTAATGCTCAAAATTCTCCAAGCCAGGCTTCAGAAATACATGAACCGTGAACTTCCAGATGTTCAAGCTGGTTTTAGAAAAGGTATCAGAACCAGAGATCAAATTGTCAACATTCGCTGGATCATCGAAAAAGCAAGAGAGTTCCAGAAAAACATCTATTTCTGATTTATTGACTATGCCAAAGCCTTTATTGTGTGGATCACAATAAACTGTGGAAAATTTGAAAGAGATGGAAATACCAGACCACCTGACCTGCCTCTTGAGAAACCTACATGAAGGTCAGGAAGCAACAGTTAGAACTGGACATGGAACAACAGACTGGTTCCAAATAGGAAAAGGAGTAGGTCAAGGCTGTATATTGTCACTCTGCTTATTTAACTTCTATGCAGAGTACATCGTGAGAAACGCTGGGCTGGAAGAAGCACAAGCTGGAATCAAGATTGCTGGGAGAAATATCAATATCCTCAGATATGCAAATAACACCACTCTTATGGCAGAAAGTGAAGAGGAACTAAAAAGCCTCTTGATGAGAGTGAAAGAGGAGAGTGAAAAAGTTGGCTTAAAGCTCAACATTCAGAAAACGAAGATCATGGCATCCGGTCCCATCACTTCATGGGAAATAAATGGGGAAACAGTGGAAACAGTGTCAGACTTTATTTTTCTGGGCTCCAAAATCACTGCAGATGGTGACTGCAGCCATGAAATTAAAAGATGCTTACTCCTTGGAAGAAGAGTTATGACCAACCTCGATAGCATATTCAAAAGCAGAGACATTACTTGGCCAAAAAAGGTCCATCTAGTCAAGGCTATGGTTTTTCCTGTGGTCATGTATGGATATGAGAGTTGGACTGTGAAGGAGGCTGAGTGCCGAAGAATTGATGCTTTTGAACTGTGGTGGTGGAGAAGACTCTTGAGAGTCCCTTGGACTGCAAGGAGATCCAACCAGTTCATTCTAAAGGAGATCTGCCCTGGGTGTTCTTTGGAAGGAATGATGCTAAAGCTGAAACTCCAGTACTTTGGCCACCTCATGCGAAGAGTTGACTCACTGGAAAAGACTCTGATGCTGGGAGGGATTGGGGGCAGGAGGAGAAGGGGACGACAGAGGATGAGATGGCTGGATGGCATCACTGACTTGATGCATGTGAGTTTGAGTGAACTCTGGGAGATGGTGATGGACAGGGAGGCCTGGCGTGCTGCCATTTTTGGTGTTGCAAAGAGTTGGACACGACTGAGCGACTGAACTGAACTGAACTGAGGACAAAATATAAAAGACTAAAAGAGAGACAAAAGGGTTAGGGATGGAGACCCATACCAGAGAGGGAGTCATGAATGTGGAGAAGTTTCCAAACACCAAGAAACCCTCTCACTGGTGGGTCTGTGGGGAGTTTTGGAATCTTGGAGGGCAACATAACTGGGAGGGAAAAAAAAAAAAAAAAACACAGTATATATGCCTAACAGCAGCTCCCAGTGGAGAAGTAGCCCAGACTCTCAAGCCGCCACCAGCGAGCAAGGGGCTGAACATGGAGGTTTGGGTTGCATGCTTAGGGTAAGGACTAGCCCTGAATGCCCTGGGGACAATCTGAGGGTGTTAACGTGAGATAGCAACCCAAACTGTGGGATAGCCAGAGAGAAAAAGAGAAAGAGAGAGAGAGAGAGAGAACTTTACCACAAAAAGCTCTAACCTGAGGTGTAGCCTGGCCTGCTCACAAAACAAAGGATTGAGCAAATACCATAGGACAGCTAGCCGGCTGTGGACCAGCCCCTTCTGCACCCCGCTGGAGGCAGAAGGGCAGGCGGGTGGCAACCAGGGCCTGAAGGCAAAGGGCATCTCAGCCCCAGAGATGGCATCCTCCACCAAAATGTGAGCAGGTTCCCAGTTGCTAACCAAGTTTTCTTGGGATCCTGAATGGTTGACATCTCTCAAAAGGGTCACAGCCAGAGATGAGCTCCCCAGAGGAGACACATGCCACACCTGAGAAGGCGCTCTCACTGTGCACCTGGGAAACTTAACAGCTGGGACCAGTGAGGTGATTAAGATGCTCCCCCTACCTGGGACAGCGTGCTCACCAAGCACCTTGTTACCTGAGCTGCTCAACCTGGAAAGGGCACAAAACGCAGATCCAACCGAGTTTGTGCCTTTGTGGAGTACCCAAGAACCTGAATCTGAGCAGCTTGGACCTGGGAAGTGCACGAAACCCAAGGCCTGCTTTGGACAGTTCCCCTGCAGAGCAACCAGGATCCTGAGCAGTGTAGACCAGGAAAGTACACATGCCATGAGCAGGGGGAAACCCAGTGTGGTCCATATTGTGAGCACTCCACACACACGAGTGATATTTGCTTGCAGTGTTCCTCCCTCCCCACAGCACAAACGAACAAGTTAGCCTAAATAAGTGACCACCTTTGCCCCCTTGTGTCAGGGAAGAAATTAGACACTGAAGAGACTGCAAACAGAGGAAGCCCTCCCCATCCCTGGGGGCCGGGGGGAACAAAGAAGAGGGAACCACTCTAGAAATGACAGGCAAAACAGATTAAAATCCTGTAGTTAGCATTTACTAAGCATTGGAAGGGGCCTATAGATCTTGAGAAGAAGTATAAGCTGCAAAAAGGAACTATCTGACTGAACTGACTCCACACTGCCCTCAACAGCTCCAGAGAAATTCCTAGATATATTTTTACTATTATCTTTTTTAAATCTTTTTTTTATTTTTAAATTATTGATTACTCTTTAATTTTCATTTTATAACCTACTGCTGTGGCTGCTAAGTCACTTCAATCATGTCCGACTCTGGGACCACATAGACAGCAGCCAACCAGGCTCCTCCATTCCTGGGATGCTCCAGGCAAGAATACTGGAGTGGGTTGCCATTTCCTTCTCCATTATAATCTATTATTACCTTGAAAAAACAAACAAACAAAAAGACCCTGTTTTTAAAGCAAATTTCATATATATTTTTTATAATTTTTGTGATTGATTTTGTTTTGCATTTTTAATATTGTATTTTTCAGGGTCTAACCTCTACTCTTGATTTTTAATATCTCCTTTTTGGCATGTGTTATGAATTTCGTACCTTTAAGAATCTAATCTTCAGTACCCATTTTTGCTTAGGGGTGTGATTACTGCCTTGATTGCTCTCTCTCCTATTAACTCTCCCTTTTCTCCCCCAAGTTGCCTCTATCTCCTCTCTCCCCCTTCTCTTCTCTACTTAACTCTGTGAATCTCTCTAGGTGCTCCGGGCTGTGGAAAACACTTAGGGATCTGATTACTTACTAGATTGGCCTCTCCCCTTTTGACTCCCCTTCTGCTCCTCCTGGTCAACTCTTTCTCCCTCCTCCCTCTTCTTTTCTCTTCTCCATGTCACTCTGTGAAACTCTCTGGGTGTCCCTCACTATGGAGAATCTTTTCACAATTAACTTAGATGATTTATCATCAGTGCTATATGGATGGATAAGTCTTGAGGCTACTGTAAGAATAAGACTAAAAGCCAGAGGCAGGAGGCTTAAATCCAAAACTTGAGAACACCAGAAAACTCCTGAATCCAGGGAACATGAATTGACAAGAGCGCAAGCAAAAGTTTCCATACCTACACTGAAACCAAGCTCCACCCAAGAGCCAACAAGTTCCAGAGCAAGACATACATCCAGCAAAGCAGGAACATAGCCCTGAGCATTAAAATCGAAGCTGCCTAAAGTCACACCAAACCCACAGACATCTCAAAACTCACTACTGGACACTTCATTGAGCTCCAGAGAGAGGATATTCAGCTTCACCCACCAGACACTGACACAAGCATACTAACCAGGAAACCTTGACAAGCCAATAGTCCAACCCCACCCATGGGAGCAAACTCCACAATAAAGAGGAACCACAAACTTCCACCATACAGAAAGGCCACCCCAAACAGCAATCTAAACAAAATGAAAAGGCAGAGAAATATTCAGCAGGTAAAGGATCACAATAAATCCCACCAAACCAAACAAAAGAGGAGGAGCTAGGGAGTCTACCTGAAAAAGAATTCAGAATACTGATAGTAAAGTTGATCCAAAATCTTTAAAACAAAATGGAGTTACAGATAAATAGACTAGAGACAAGGATTGAGAAGATGGAAGAATCGTTTAACAAGTATCTAGAAGACAAAAAAAAAGCATCAGTCAATAATGAGTAATACAATAGCTGAGATCAAAAGCAATCTGGAGGTAACCAACAGTAGAATAACTGAAGCAGAAGATAGGATAAGTGAGGTGAAAGACAGAATGGTGGAAATGAATGAAGCAGAGTGGAAAAAAGAAATAAAAGAAATGAGGACAACCTCAGAGGCTTCTGGGACAATGTTAAATGTCCCAACATTATAATCATAGAAGTCCCAGAAGAAGAAGACAAAAAGAAAGGCCATGAAAAAAATATTTGAGGAGTTAATAGTTGAAAACTTCCCTAAAATGGGGAAGGAAGTAGCCATCCAGGTCCAAGAAACCCAGACAGTCCCAAAGAGGATAACCCCAAGGTGAAACACCCCAAGACACATATTAATCGAATTAATGAAGATCAAGCACAAAAAGCAAATATTAAAAGGAGCAAGGGAAAAGCAAAAAATAACACACAAGGGGATTCCCATAAGGACAACAGCTGATCTTTCAATAGAAATTCTTCAGGCCAGGTGGGAATGGCAGGACATAAAGTGATGAAGGATAAAAACCTACAACCCAGATTACTGTACCTGGCAAGGATCTCATTCAAATATGAAGGAGAAATCAAAAGCTTTGCAGACAAGCAAAAGCTGAGAGAATTCAGCACCATTAAACCAGCTCTTCAACAAATGCTAAAGGATCTTCTCTAGAGAGGAAACACAAAAAAGGTTGATGAACTCAAACCCAAAACAACAAAGTAAATGCCAATGGGATCATACTTATAAATAATTACTCTAAATAAAAATTATTAGTCATTCAGGGCTGAATGCCCCAACCAAAAGAAAAAGACTGGCTGAATGGATACAGAAACAAGACCCCTATATATGTTGTCTACACGAGACCCACCTCAAAACAAGGGACACATAGAGGCTGCAAGTGAAGGGCTTGAAAAAGATATTTCACACAAATGGAGACCAAAAGAAAGCAGGAGTGGCAATACTAATATCAGATAAAACAGACTTTGAAATAAAGGCTCTGAAAAGAGACAAAGAAGGGCACTACATAATGATCAAAGGATAACTCCCAGAAGAAGATATAACAATTATAAATATATATGCACCCAACATAGGAGGACTGCAATATGTAAGGCAAATGCTAACAAGTATGAAAGGGGAAATTTACAGTCACACAATATTAGTGGGAGACTTTAATACTCCACTCACACCTATGGATAGATCAACTAAATAGAAAATTAGCAAGGAAACACAAACTTTATATGAGGCAATGGACCAGTTAGACCTAATTGATATCTATAGGACGTTTCACCCCAAAACAATGAATTTCACCTTTATCTCAAGTGCACACAGAACATGCTCTAGGATAGATCACATTGTGGGCCATATATCTAGCCTTGGTAAATTCAAACAAATTGAAATCATTTCAAGCATCTTTTCTGATCATAATGCAGTAAGATTAGATGCCAACTACAGGAAAAAAAAAAAAAACTATTAAAAATACAAACATATGGAGGCTAAACAACACGCTTCTGAATAACCAAGAAATCACAGAAGGAATTTTAAAAATGAATCAAAATATGGATAGAAATGAATGAAAGTGAAAACACAACAACCCCGAACCTATGGGATTCAGTAAAAGCAGTGCTAACGGGATGGTTCATAGCAATACAACTTTACCTCAGGAAACAAGAGATAAATCATACAAAAACATAAGTCTACACCTAAAATACCCAGAAAAAGAAGAAATGAAGAACCCCAGCATTAGTACAAGGAAAGAAATCATAAAATTAGGGCAGAAATAAATGAAAGACAAACAAAGGAGACCATAGCAAAAATCAACAAAACTAAAAGCTGGTTCTTTGAGAAGATAAATAAAATAAACAAACCATTAGCCAGACCCATGAAGAAAAATAGGGAGAAGAATCAAATCAATAGAATTAGAAATGAAAATGGAGAAATCACAACAGACAACACAGATATACAAAGGATCATAAGAGACTACTATCAGAAACCACATGCCAATAAAATGGACCAGTTGGAAGAAATGGACAAATTCTTAGAAGAGTATAACTTTCCAAAGTTGAACCAGGAAGAAATAGAAAATCTTAAAAAACCCATTATAATCATGGAAATCGATGCTGTAATCAGAAATTTTCCAACAAACAAAAGCCCAGGACCAAATAGCTTCACAGTGAAATCTACAAAAAAAATTAGAGAACAGCTAACACCATTCCTATTCAAACTCTTCCAGAAAATTGCAGAGGAAGGTAAACTTCCAAACTCATTCTATGAGGCCACCATCACCCTAATACCAAAACCTGACAAAGATGCCACAAAAAAAGAAAACTACAGGCCAATATCACTGATGAACATAGATGCAAACATCCTTAACAAAATTCTACCAAACAGAATCCAACAATGTATTAAAAAGATCATACATCATGATCAAGTGGGCTTTATCCCAGCAATGCAAGGATTCTTCAATATCCACAAATGAATCAGTATGATACACCACATTAACAAATTGAAAGATGAAAACCATATGATTATCTCAAGAGATGTAGACAAAGTCTATGACAAAATTCAACATCCATTTATGATAAAAAAAAAAAAAACCCTCCAGAAAGCCGGCATAAAAGGAACATACCTCAACATAATAAAAGCCATATATGACAAACCAACAGCAAACATTATCCTCAATAGTGAAAATTTGAAAGCACTTCCTCTAAAGTCAGGAACAAGACAAGGATGCCCACTCTCACCACTACTATTCAACATAGTCTTGGAAGTTTTGGCCAGAGCAATCAGCATAAAAAGAAATAAAAAGAATCCAGATTGAAAAAGAAGTAAAACTCTCACTGTTTGCACATGACATGATTCTCTACATAGAAAACCCTAAGGACTCCACCAGAAAATTACGAGAGCTAATCAATGAATATAGTAAAGCTTCAGGATATAAAATTAGCACACAGAAATCCCTTGCATTCCTAAATGCTAACAAAGAGAAAAACGGAAGAGAAATTAAGGAAACAATTCCATTTACCATTGCAATGAAAATAAGAAAACACTTTGGAATAAATCTACCTAAAGAAACAAAAGACCTATATATAGAAAACTATAAAACACTGATGAAAGAAATCAAAGATTACACAAATAGATGGAGAAATATACCATGTTCATGGATCAGAAGAATTGATATAGTGAAAACGAGTATACTATGCAAAGCAATCTATAAATTCAGTGCAATCCTTATTAAGCTACCAACGGTATTTTTCAGAGAACTAGAACAAATAATTTCACAATTTGTATGGAAATACAAAAAATCTCAAATAGCCAAAACAATCTTGAGAAAGAAGAATGGAACTGGAGGAATCAACCTGCCTGAATTCAGATTATACTACAAAGCTACAGTCATCAAGACATTATGGTACTAGCACAAAGACCAAAACATAGATCAATGGAACAAAATAGAAAGCCCAGAGATAAATACACGCACCTATGGACACCTTATCTTTGACAAAGAATGCAAGAATATACAATGGAGAAAAGACAATCTCTTTAACAAGTTGTGCCAGGAAAACTGGTCAACCACTTGCAAAAGAATGAAACTAGAACACTTTCTAACACCATACATAAAAATAAACTCAAAGTGGATTAAAGATCTAAATATAAGACCAGAAACTATAAAACTCCTAGAGGAAAACATAGGCAAAGCACTCTCTGACATAAATCACAGCAGGATCCTCTATGAACCACCTCCCAGAGTGAAGGAACTAAAAGCAAAGATAAAGAAATGGGACCTAATTAAACTTAAAAGCTTTGGCACAATGGAGGAAACTATAAGCAAGGTGAAAAGACAGCCTTCAGAATAGGAGAAAATCATAGCAAACAAAGCAACTGACAAAGAACTAATCTCAAAAATATACAAGCAACTCCTGCAGATCAATTCCAGAAAAATAAACCACCCAATAAAAAAATTGGCCAAAGACCTAAACAGATATTTCTCCAAAGAAGACATACAGATGGCTAACAAACACATTAAAATATGCCCAACATCACTCATTATCAGAAAAATGCAAATCAAAACCACAATGAGGTACCATCTCATGCTGGTCAGAATGGCTGCTATCAAAATGGCTACAAACAATAAATAATGGAGAGGGTGCGGAGAGAAGTGAACCCTCTTACACTCTTGGTAGGGATGCAAAATTGTATAGCCATTATGGAGAACAGTGTGGAGATTCCTTAAAAAACGATATAGAACTGCCATGCTGCTGCTGCTAAGTCGCTTCAGTCGTGTCTGACTCTCTGCGACCCCACAGATGGCAGCCCACCAGGCTCCGCCATCCCTGGGATTCTCCAGGCAAGAACACTGGGTTGCCATTTCCTTCTCCAAGGCATGAAAGTGAAGTCGCCCAGTAAGTATCTGACTCTTTGTGACCCCATGGACTACAGCCTACCAGGCTCCTCCATCCATGGGATTTTCCAGGCAAGAGTATTGGAACTGCCATATGATCCAGCGATCCCACCACTGGGCATACACACCAAGCAAACCAGAATTGAAAGAGACACGTGTATCCCAATGTTCATCGCAGCATTGTTTACAATAGCTAGGATATGAAAGCCACCTAGATGTCCATCATCAGATGAATAGATAACAAAGCTGTGGTACATATACAGAATGGAATATTACTCAGCTATTAAAAAGTTCTAATTAAGTGGATGAAACTGGAGCCTATTATACAGAGTGAAATAAGTAGGAAAGAAAAACACCAATACAGTATAATAACACATATATATGGAATTTAGAAAGATGGTAATGATGACCCTATATGTGAGAGAGCAAAAGAGACACAGATGTAAAGAACAGACTTTTGGACTCTGTGGGATAAGGCGAGGGTGGGATGATTTGAGAGAAGTGCATTGAAACATCTGTATTACCATATGTGAAATAGATCGCTAGTCCAGGTTCAATGCATGAGACAGGGCGCTAAGGTCCAGTGCACTGGGACAACCCTTAGCAATGGGATGGGGATGAAGATGGAAGGGTGGTTCAGGATGGAGGACATATGTACACCCATGGCTGATTCATGTGAATGCATGGCAAAAGCCAGTACAGTATTGTGAAGTAATTAGCCTCCAATTAGTATAAATGATGGAGAAGGCAATGACAACCCACTCCAGTACTCTTGCCTGGCAAATCCCATGGACGGAGGAGCCTGGTAGGCTGCAGTCCATGGGGTCGCTAGGAGTCAGGCACGACTGAACGACTTCACTTTCACTTTTCACTTTCATGCATTGGAGAAGGAAATGGCAATCCACTCCAGTGTTCTTGCCTGGAGAATTCCAGGGACGGGGGAGCCTGGTGGGCTGCCGTCTATGCGGTCACAAAGTCAGACACGACTGAAGCGACTTAGCAGCAGCAACAGAAGTATAAATGAATTTACAAAAAAAAGAAGAAGAAGAAGAAGTTATTAACAGACATAAAGGGAAAAACCAACAGTAACTAATAGTAGTAGTCGACTTTAGGACCCTGCTTACACCCATGGACAAATCATCCAGAGAGAAAAATCAATAGGAAAACATTGGTCTTAAATGACACGTTAGACCAGACAGACTTAATAGATAATATAAAAGGGTCACATCATCAGGAAGATATAACAATTCAAGTGCACATGGAACATTTCCAGACCAGAGAACATGGTAGGCTCTTTACAAGCCTTAGCAAATTTTAGAAAACTGAAATCATCTCAAGAAACTTTTCCAACCATGGTGCTATGAGACTAGACATCAACTTAAGAAAAACTGCAACAACAAAACAAAAACAAACAAATAAAAAAATAAACCAAACCAAAAATAAAATAAAATCAATAAGCCCCCACAATATGTGAAGGCTAGACAATATGCTACTAAACAATCAACAGGTCACTGAAGAAATCAAAGAAGAAATTTATTTATTTATTTTAATGTTTTTCCAAGTTTTTCTTTTTTCTTTCTTTATTTATTATTTTTTTACTTTACAATATTGTATTGGTTTTGCCATATGTCAACATGCATCCGCCACGGGTGTACACATGTTCCCCATCCTGAACCCCCCACCCACCTCCCTCCCCATACCATCCCTCTGCACTGTTTATAATAGCCAGGACATGGAAGCAACCTAGATGTCCATCAGCAGATGAATGGATAAGAAAGCTGTGGTACATATACACAATGGAGTATTACTCAGCCATTAAAAAGAATACATTTGAATCAGTTCTAATGAGGTGGATGAAAGAAGAAATTTAAATACATCCAAAGAACAATGAAAACTGAAACACAGCAATCCAAAATTTGTGCGATGCAGCAAAAGCAGTTCTAAGAAGGAAGTTTATAGCAATATCCCAGGAAACAAGAAAAAATTCAAATAAATAACTTAACACCATGCCTAAAAGGAACAAGAAAATGAAGAACAAACAAACCCCAATGTTAGTAGAAGGAAAGAAATGCTAGTGATCAGAGCAGAAATAAATAAAGTAGAAAGTTAAAAAGTAAAACTAAGAGCTGAAAAGCTAAGAGTTTGAAAAGTTAAAATCAATAAGTCTTTAGCTAGAGCCATCAAAAAAAAAAAAAAAAAAAAAAAAAAAAAAAAAAAAGATGTTCCAAATCAATAAACTGAGAAATTAAAAAGTAGTTACAGACACCAGAGAAATACAAAGGATAATAAGAGATTATTATAAACAACTATTGGCATAGACAACCTAGAAATAGACAACCTAGAAAATAATGGACAAATTCCTAGAAATGTCACAATCTCCTAAGACTGAACTAGGAAGAAATAGAAAATATGAACAGGCAAATTATAAGTAAAAATATTGAGTCAATAATTAAAAAAAAAAAATCTCCCAGCAATAAGTCCAGGACTGACGGCTTTA
Source organism: Bubalus bubalis (assembly GCF_019923935.1). Classification (NCBI taxonomy): domain Eukaryota; kingdom Metazoa; phylum Chordata; class Mammalia; order Artiodactyla; family Bovidae; genus Bubalus; species Bubalus bubalis. The sequence continues at coordinate 102,725,150 of NC_059181.1, read as the reverse complement.
TAGGTGAATTCTACCAAACAGCTAGAGAACAGTTAACACCTATCCTACTGAAGTTATTCCAAAAACTGGATAGGAAAAATTTGCTTTGGAACTCATTCTGGAAGGCTAGGATCACTCTGACACAGAAAAAAAAATTGTGTGTCACTGGTGACCATGGAGAAGGAAATGGTAACCCACTCCAGTAGTCTTGCCTGGAGAATCCCAGGGACGGGGGAGCCTGGTGGGCTGCCGTCTATGGGGTCGCATAGAGTCAGACACGACTGAAGCAACATAGCAGCAGCAGCAGCAGCAAGTGACCATAGATGCAAATATCTTCAAAAAGCTATTTGCAAACTGAAACTAAAAATACATTTTAAAAAGTAATGAACTTTGAATAAGTAAGATCTATCCCATTGACACAAAGTTTGGTTCAATATCCACAAATCAATCAGTGTGATGTATCACATTAAAAAATTAAAGAATAAAAACCATATGATCAACTCAATAGATATAGAAAGAGCTTTTAACAAAATTCAACATCAATTTATTGTGTAAAAAAAAAAAAAAAAAAAAAACCTTTCCAGAATGTTGTAGAGGGAATATACCTCAATATAATAAAGGCCATTTGTGATAAGTCCACAGGTAATGTCATACTTTATCGTGAAAATTTGAAAACACTACCTCTAAGATAAGGAACAAGGCAAGGATGCCCACGCTCACTGCTTTCACTCAACATAATATTGGAATCTACAGATTTAATGCAATCCCTATCAAAATGCCAATGATATTTTTCACAGAAAAGGAACAAATAATTTTTAAATTTGTTTGGAAACAAAAAAGGCCCCATTATCCAGAAGAATCTTGAAAAGAAAAGGGCAGAGATGAATGAAACATGCTACCTGACTTCAGACAATGCTACATAGCTGCAGTAATCAAAGCAACATGGTACTGACATAAAACAGACTCAGATCGCTGGAACAGAATAGTAAGCCTGGAAATAAACCCACACCAATGGACAATTAATCTATGGCAAAGGAGGCAAGAATATACAATGGAGAAAAAAATGGCCTCTTCAATAAGTGGTGCTGGGAAAACTAGACAACAACATGTAAAAGGATGATATTAGAAAATTTTCTCATACCATTTTCAAAAATAAACTAAAAATGGATTAAAGACCTAAGCATAAGGTTGGAACCATAAAACTCCTAGTAGAGAATACAGACAGAAAAATCCTTGGTATAAATCCTAGCAATATTTATTTGGATATGTCTCCTAAAGGGGGCCTAATTAAGCTTAACAGATTTGCACAGCAAAAGAAACCACTGACAAAACAGAAGGACAACCTACTGAATGGGAAAAAATATTCTCAAATGATATATGACTGATCAGGGGTTGATATCCAATATATATAAACAATTCATACAAGTCAATATAAAAAAAAATCGCTTTGAAAGATGCACTGAAGACCTAAAGAGACATTTTCCCAAAGAAGACATACAGGTGGCCAATAGACAAATGAAAAGATGCTCAACATTGCTAATCATCAGAGAAATGCAAAACAAAACCACAATGAGATATCACCTCATACCTTTCAGAATGGCTATCATCAAAAAATAAGAAATGAGAAAATCAAACCCTCATGCACTGTTGGTGGGGATAAAAACTGGTATAGCTACTATGGAAAACACCATGGAATTATTCAAAAAATTAAAAATAGAGTTACCATACAATCTAGCAATTCTACTCCAGGGTATTTATCTGAAGAAAAATGAAAAAACTATTTTGAAGTATATATGCATGCAAATATTCATTGCACCATTATTTACAACACTCTGCATTTAGAGGCAACCTATGTGTCCATCAATAGATGAATGGATAAAGAATCTGTGGTATATATTTTTATAATGGAATACTATTCAACTATAAAAAAGAATGGTAGCAATAACCCTGTATGGGAGACAGCAAAAGAGACACAAATGTATAGAACAGTCTTTTGGACTCTGTTGGGGGGGGGGTGATTTGGGAGAATGGCATTGAAACATGTATAGTATCATATGAGAAACGAGTTGCCAGTCTAGATTTGATGCAGAATACAGTGTATATGTACCACAACTTCCTTATCCATTCATTTGCCAATGGCCATCTAGGTTTCTTCCATGTCCTAGCTATTGTAAATAGCTCTGAAGTGGATATTAAGGTACATGTGTCTTCCGTGGCTCAGATGGTAAAGCGTCTGTCTACAATGCGGGACACCCGGGTTTGATCCCTGGGTTGGGAAGATCCCTTGGAGAAGGAAATGGCAACCCACTACAGTACTATTGGCTGGAAAATCCCATGGACAGAGGAACCTGGTAAGCTACAGTTCATGGGGTCGCAAAGAGTCAGACACGACTGAGCGACTTCACGTTCACGTTCACGTTCACAGGAAGCTTGGGGCTGGTGTACTGGGATGACCCAGAGGGGTGGTATGGGAAGGGAGGTGGGCTGGGGGGGTTCAGGATTGGGAACATGTGTACATCTGTGGCAGATTCATGTTGATGTATGGCAAAACCAATACAATATTGTAAAGTAAGTAGCCTCTAATTAAAATAAACAAATTTAATTAAAAAAAAAACTAAAAAAAAAAAAAAATGAAACTTTCCATTTGTGACAACATGGACAGACCTGAAGGGTATAATGTTAAGTGAAATATGCTAAACAGAAAAAGAAAAATATTTTTACTCATGTGTGGAATCTAACAAACAAAAAACAAAGAGAAAGGATACAGATAAAAAGAACAAACTAGTGGTTTCTGAGGAGAAGGCAATGGCATCCCACTCCAGTACTCTTGCCTGGAAAATCCCACGGGCGGAGGAGCCTGGTAGGCTGCAGTCCATGGGGTCCCTAAGAGTCAGACATGACTGAGCGACTTCACTTTCACTTTTCCCTTTCATGCGTTGGAGAAGGAAATGGCAACCCACTCCAGTGTTCTTGCCTGGAGAATCCCAGGGACGGGGGAGCCTGGTGGGCTGCCGTCTATGGGGTCGCACAGAGTCGGACACGACTGAGGCGATTTAGCAGCAGCAGTAGCAGCAGCAGCAGCAGCAGCAGCGGTGGTTTCTGAGGTGTGTGTGGATGGGCGAATTAGGTTGAAGGGACTTATGAAGTACAAACTACCTCCTATAAATGTTACAGAGCTGGAATGCATAGCACAGGAAATATAGTCAATAGTATTATAAGTCTGTATGGTGCATAATCTACAAAAATACTGAATCACTATGTTGCTGACCTGAAACTAATATAAAATTGTAAGTCAACTATATTTTAACTAAAAAATTAAATTTTGTATAAAAGGAATGATTTTTTACCTTAATATTATGCCTGTAAATTTTATGATCTTTGTTGTGAAAGTCATAAATTCTTTTTAATTACTGTATAATATTCTACTGTGTGACTATATATGTGTTTTATTGAGTTCTGTGTGTCTGTTCTAATTTTGAAGAATAAAAATAAAGCTACAATAAAAAATAGCTCAATTAAAAAAGAAATAGATCCCTAAAAATGAATCAATAGAGATGCAGTTTCAGAAGTCCAAAGAAGAGGGAATATATGTATATCTATGGCTGACTCACTTTGCTGTACAGTAGAAACTAACACATTATAAAGCAACTATACTGCAAGAAAAATTAATTTCAAAAAATGATACAATTTCAGAAAACTTTACAAGTTATGAGGTAAAATTTTTAGGGCTACAAATTTCTAAACTCTGTATCCAAATTCACACACAACCAGTTCAGTGTGATGGTATGGACTTATGCTTTGAAGTCAAACATGTCGATTTGAAATCAGGCTCCATCAATTACTTGGTGACCTTGGATTTATTTAACCTCTGTTTTACTCAACAGTATAACTGAGATGCCAGTAGGGTTTGTCTATAGCTTTTCAATTGATATTAAAAGAAAATGTATGTGAAGTACCAGGCACATATCTTGTTAGTCATTATAATTAACTTGATTTTTTTTAATCAGAAAGTTCAATTCTATTAGCTTTTAGACTGTATATTTTCTTCTACCCAGGGCCCACTTAATAAAATGCTTTGTAATCTTGAAGTGTTTCAAACAGTATCCAGAACATAGTAAGTGCTAAGTACTATTTAAGTGTCTGTAAAATAAATAATAAAAATAAGCTGTCTTATATAGGAAAGAATTGAAGGTGAGGGGGAATTCCTGAACCAGTCTTCCTCTTTTATTATTGTGGTAAAATATTGACCTCTTATTGCCAATGTTCTATGAAGAAGATAAGGGACTTGGAAAGTAAGAGATTAGGTATTTCCTCTACTCTGATTTCTTCCCCTACTTCAAACCTTTTTCCTGAACTGCTTGATCTTATACTACTACTGTGAAAACTTTCAGGGGTGCAACCATTTTAAGAAAAATGAATATAGAGGGTTACAACAAGTTAAGAAACTGGGCTGAGAACAGGGACCATATCGACTTCACTCCTTATGCCTAGGGCTAAGACATTGCTTAGTAAATGAATTATCACCCCAATGAGTGAACAAATAAATAACTGAATGAATGAAATAGAAAAAGGACTCAGTTTTGAACAGATAAGAGTATTGCAGCAAGTTCATGGATAATGAAACTTTTCTCAAATGAATTATTACTTGCTTTACTGCTCAAAGTAGCTTCAGTCTAATCAGGACCTATTTTTAAAGTAAATAGAAACTATGTTAATGTAACTTATTTTTAAACTACCAAATATAAAATTAATAAGTGGAAGGATGTAATATACAGCAACAAGAATATAGTCAATATTTTGTAACTTTATACAAAGTATAATCTATCAAAAGATTGAATTGCTATGTTGTACATCTGAAACTCATATATCAAAAGTCAAATATACCTCAAGAAAAAAGACTGTTATCTTATTTACAACGTCTTCAATTTAATTACTATGGTAATGATGATTCTAAGAAAGCTGCTGCATCATCTCTTTACATTGTCACTACTCAAGCCAAAATGATTATTTTGATCAGTAATACTAGGATGTGTTAAGAGTCTGAAGAATTTCCTGCTATGCTGTGATATCACTAATGAATAAAAGTATATCTTATTTATATTTTCCCCAATGCCTAACAGAGTACCTAGCATATAGCTGCTTTTCTTAATGCTTAATGAATTAAAAAAATTAAATTATAATAAGATTTAAATATCAAAATAAAATAATCTTAAGAATATCCAACACAGTATATTGGATATTGTTGGATATTAAGTATATCCAACACACATGATAACTATGCCCAATAATTTGAAAAGGGGATACATTAAAAATATTTTTCATATAAATAATGTAGTCTAATGTGACTAAGAGTGAAAACATAAAACATAAAATTTAGGAGTGATTGGTCTGCAACCTTTAATAATAAACTATATTTCAAAGTTCCTCTCCAGCAATTTAAGTACACAAGGCATGTATTCTAATCACTATGCTGCCAATTTCCTCTAAAGTTAAAAGTTGCTCACTGTACTTTATACCATATTTTACTATGTGTACTTAGGAACAAGACAAGACTGACTAAACTGATACTCTCTCTGACCTTTGCTTCTGTAGAATCAAAACAATTTAGTCCTTTTTCAAGTCATTTGAGAACACTGTAAACATTATCCAAAAGACTTGGTCGTGGTCTCAACCATGACCTTCGAAGCTGATAGGTAACAACCACAAAAAAAGCCAGTTTTAGTCATTTACAAGAGAGAAACATCTCTTTCCGAACAGAAAGGAATAATTCCACACATTTAACTATTTTTTTTTTTTTTACTATTTTGAAGCAAAATTTTTATTTTTCTGCTGAGATACCCTAATCTCAGCCAAAATAATTGAAAAAAAAAAAAAAAAAACCAAAAGCCTAAGCTTTTGAAATACACTTTGGGTAAGGCAATTGCAATAAATTACTTAAAAATTTAACTGTATCTAGTCTACAGATGGGAGAAGGCAATGGTACCCCACTCCAGTACTGTTGCCCCAAAAATCCCATGGATGGAGGGGCCTTGGTAGGCTGCAGTCCATGGGGTCGCTAAGAGTCAGACACGACTGAGTGACTTTACTTTCACTTTCCACTTTCATGCATTGGAGAAGGCAATGGCAACCCACTCCAGTGTTCTTGCCTGGAGAATCCCATGGACGGAGAAGCCTGGTAGGCTGCAGTCCATGGGGTCGCACAGAGTCGGACACGACTGAAGCAACTTGGCAGCAGGCAGTCTACAGATGCTGCTGCTGCTGCTGCTGCTGCTGCTAAGTCACTTCAGTTGTATCCGACTCTGTGTGACCACATAGACGGCAGCCCACCAGGCTCCTCCGTCCCTGGGATTCTCCAGGCAAGAACACTGGAGTGGGTTGCCATTTCCTTCTCCAATGCATGAAAGTGATAAGTGAAATTGAAGTAGCTCAGTCGTGTCTGACTCTTCGTGACCCCATGGACTGCAGCCTACCAGGCTCCTCCGTTCAAGGGATTCTCCAGGCAAGTACTGGAGTGGGTTGCCATTGCCTTCTCTGGTTTACGGATGAACAACACTAAATTATGAAAGAGCGCTTCATTTTTAACTGGTATTACAATTGTTAAAGTCAGTGGAAATTTTAAAGCACCCATGTGCTAAAATGAATTTTCTATTACTTATAACTGGAGATGAGAAAGACATCTTGCACCATTATCAAAATATGAGTATTTACATAGAAAATATTCTTATATCAAGCCATTACATTTTTGTCCCATGAAAAACACACAAGCTGTGGTAGGCAGAAAAATGACCTCCCACATATGTCCACATCCAAACCCTGGAATCTGGGAATGTTTCCTTACATGCAAGAAGGATTTTGTAGATGTGATCTTGAGAGAAGAATATTATGCTAAGCTATCTGTGTGGGCTCAGTGTAATCACAAGTGTCCCTAAGGAGGAAGGACAGTCAGAGATAGAGACAGCGGTGCTATTATGCAAGCAGAGGTCAGACCACATGCCAAGAAATGTACATAGACTCTAGAAACAGGAAAAGTCCATTGATTCTCCCCTAGGTTCTCCAGAGAGAATACAGCAGTACCAACACATTAATTGCATCTTAGCGAAACTTTTTTCCTGACCTTATCTCTAGCTAAGATAATAATACATTTGTGTTGTTTAAGCCAGTAAATAAGTGGTAATTTGTTATAGCAGAAGAGAAAACTAATGCATTAGCACAGATATTTACTTGAAAATGTTTTTTACTTTGGATCTCTGATATCACAGACAGTACTTATGTAGAAAAAAAGAAAAGCTCTGTAGCAATAATCAATATGCCTCAAAATTGCACAGCTAATGATAGCAATGATGAAAATAATAATAATAAAAATATTGGATAGCCATTTAATGGTTTTCTATTATATATCCACAAATAAATTCCATCCATTCATACCTAGTTATACATGGGATGTACATGATCAACAAAATCAAAATCCCAATTTCTGGATGGTCCAAGCACTCATGAGTCCAAGATTCCATGAGTGTATCCTTGTCCCATCACACAACTCTCACCACCACCACCTCCCACCCAGTTAAATGCTTTAAATTCAAATCCAATTAGTGCCTCTAGAAACATTAATCAAACAAACAATAAAGGTGTGTATGTAGAAGGGGGCCATTCTGTTCCATATGAATTGAAATAAAAGGAATATTAATATCAAGATTATTCTGTCCATGGAATTCTCCAGGTAAGAATAGTAGTGTGGGTACTCATGCCCTTCTCCAGGAGATCTTCCCAAGCCAGAGACTGAACCCTGGTCTCCTGCATTGCAGGCAGATTCTTTACTGTCTGAGCCACCAGGGAAGCTCCTAAGAGAGGGAAGCCTATACATTTCTCAATTTATCCCCCATAGTGACTACATCAGTAATTTAGATAAAATACCAAATATCCATTCCTAAAAATAAAGCAAACAGCATAACAACAAAAAGCAACAACATGTGCTCCATACTTTTATGGACAACAATGTTCTCTTAAGTTTTGAATATAACATTCAGTATCTTGCTGTCTAAAAAAATCCAATTGATTACATTTGTAAAATAAAGATAAGATATAGTTATCAACATGATACACAAAAAAGAACTGCACATTGCCCCTGTTCTTAGGAAGGTTATAAGCTGGTATATTCCTCATAATTTCCCTGAAAAAGGCCTATAAGGCTATATCATGTTTTTTGTTTATTTCTCTTGTTTGTACACCAGGGTGAATTCAGTCTTTGCTTTCCTTTACTTGCTGAAAGATATTTGACTTTTTAAAAATTATGCTTCTAGGATGCTACTTGCAGAAGTGAGCATAATAAACTTTAGGTTACTTTCTAGAGTGCACATTGCATTCAAAACCACATGTTGCCATAATTTAACATCTTTTTCTTCCATTAATCCCTCTCCCCAGGAAGAGAAAGTTTCCCACATAACATTTATTTCTGAGATCACTTCAGTCTTGTTTATGCTCTTGCCATTCCAATTAAACTACTCTAAGATTGTCAGTAGTAGCCTAACTGCTAAATACCGTGGACAATTTCATATTCATTTCACTTAACCTCATAGCAGCATGTAACACCCTAAACACATTCTAATTCTTTAATTATCTCCTATCCTATTTTGTGATTCCCTGGTGGCTCAGATGGTAAAGCCTCTGCCCGCGATGTGGTAGACCTGGGTTCGATCTCTGGGTCGGGAACATCCCCTGGAGAAGGAAATGGCAACCCAGTCCAGTACTCTTGCCTAGAAAATTCCATGGATGGAGAAACCTGGTGGGCTACAGTTCTTGGGGTTGCAAAGAGTTGTACACGACTGAGCGACTTCACTTTTTCACTTATCCTATTTTCACTTTGGAGGCAGCATTCTCTCTGTATTTTCTTTCTAAATCTCTAAATACATTGTTTAAAGTTACTGTACCATGGTTTCCCAAAACAAGGTTCATGAATACCTAGGATTCATAGATCTAATTTCTAAGACCCATAAGTTATCTTCTGCACTAAATTATAAGCTATATTAGGATATCTGTTATGTATTCTTATTCTTTTAATTCCAATATCTAATATAATGCAAGATCTGCAACAGAGTTTGGTGCTCAGAAAATATCTATCAAACTTGTAAATATTAGATAAGCCAATACTATACATTGATAAAAATAAAAGCTCCATTTTATGTATGTAAATCCTCCAAAACTTTGCAAGTGGGTTTGGAGAATAGAATAAACCTCAAAGATCCAAAATAAAAAAATCAGTGAGAAGTTTTCAATGGTAGAATATACAGATTGTACTATTTCATTCAGTAAGTATCAACAATTCTTTATTTGATGTTTTGTTTTTAGAACTGTGGTAGAGCCCCAAAATACAAATATTTAAACATATCATCAATCAGTTTACAATGTAGCTACTGAGGCTAGATTAATTAGTAAAAAGCTAAGAAAAAATATGATAATATAAATTATATGTTAAACTATGTGATGCATACTGAAAATACTATTGATACTTCAAATAAAAGGTAGATATTTTAAAATTGTAGTAGTTAAGAAAGTTTCCCTAAACTTGCAATGGAAGACATTGCCTAAAAGGTCAGAGCTAGAGAATATTAGTAGATATAGGAAAAGCATAAGCAAAGCTGCACAGATAAGAATGAGCAGAGCTATTCATGGAAACAATAGGAACTGGTGTAGCTAGAATAAAAACTGGCTATTGTGAATGGGAGAAGGATTCATCATACTAGCTGATTTCCTGGCTCACTCAGTTTGACCCTTGTCTTCACTGTATTTTATAGCCCATTATGTCAGTCACCTTGGAAGTCTTGGAAGTCAGTCATGCTTACTCCTTGGAAGGAAAGTTATGACCAACCTAGATAGCATATTGAAAAGCAGAGAAATTACTTTGCCAACAAAGGTCCATCTAGTCAAGCCTATGGTTTTTCCAATGGTCATGTATGAATGTGAGAGTTGGACTGTGAAGAAAGCTGAGCACCAAAGAATTGATGCTTTTGAACTGTGGTGTTGGAGAAGACTGTTGAGAGTACCTTGGACTGCAAGGAGACCTAACCAGTCCATTCTAAAGGAGATCAGTCCTGGGTGTTCATTGGAAGGAATGATGCTGAAGCTGAAACTCCAATACTTTGGCCACCTCATGTGAAGAGCTGACTCACTGGAAAAGACTCTGATGCTGGGAGGGATTGGGGGCAGGAGGAGAAGGGGACAACAGAGGATGAGATGGCTGGATGGCATCACCGACTTGATGGACATGAGTTTGAGTGAACTCCGGGAGTTGGTGATGGACAGGGAGGCCTGGAGTGCTGCGATTCATGGGGTCGCAAAGAGTCAGACACAATTGAGTGACTGAACTGAACTGACTGATGTCAGTCACCTCATTATACAGACATGAATTTAATTATTTGCCTGTAATTATTTATATCAGAAGATGTCATAGTATTTCATGACTTTCCAATTTTATTTTTACTTAATTTCTATCAAAAGAAATGAAAAGCCAATACAATATTGTAAAGTTAAAAAATAAAATAAAAAAAAAAAAGTAACCAAGGTAATTCTTTTGTTCTCCAGTGTTAAAAAAGATGATATTCTGTTTAAGTATTGAATTGATCTCTGGTATATTTAATAAATTTTCTGTTATTCACAAAAATTCTAAGGTTTATTTTCTGACTTGTAATGAAAACACTGCCAATTCTCTTAATGTTATGAATTAAATTATTAAAGGCATAGTTATTGTTTTCTATAAAGCAAAGTTCATGACCTTGTATCTCTCCCCCTGGGAAGAACATCTGTACTTGACTTTGGTGTTAACAAAGAGAAGCAGCAGATATGTTTCAGTCTTTAATGATGTCTTATGTTTGGATTGTATAGCAAATTGTAAACTAATTAGCTTCATATTAATTTGAAACATTATAAAATTTTTACTTAGCAGACGGGAAGAATTTTATACTTAATTTCAAAGGCAGAGAGCAAAGCACAAAGACTAGAATCACACAAGTCTGAGACTAGATTTACTACATGAAACCAAAGAGTATTGTTGAGAAAATATTTTTAATATTTATTGCTTATTTGAATGAAAAATTTGGAATTTTGAAAAGGCACAATGCTGCATTCACTTATCATTTTGCAAATGGAATAACTTTGGAAGTAGAAAGGTCTGGATGGCTCAGCATAATTTCCAAAATAACAAAAGATGTACACGTATTAGCCTGTTCACTTTTTTATAATTCACTATTATTCAGAATTTAGGAAAATACAAAGACAATGTATTGAGAAGAAGAGGGAAAATGAACTATCAAGGTAGGACAAAGAATCTAAGACAATCTAATTTTAATGTAACATATGTGAAACAAATTTGGCACATCAACAAAAAATTAAAAAAGGAAACCAATATCTAAACTTTAATGTATACATATGGCTAAGAAAGCTTCAATAATGTTATGTTGGACAACCCAATTTTAAAATAAAAAAATCAAAAGAGAGCCAGAAATTTTGTGCTATTTATGAATTCAGTGACCGTTGCTTCTGAAAAGACATAGGGAATTTAATTATTTAGGTATTGTTTGATAACATTTAAAGGGTAGCCATTATTCAACAATATCTTTGATTCAATTAAAGCTAATGCTTTTGATTTCTCCAAATTCTGAATAGTATTTTTACTTGAAATTGCTTCCATCATTATTTACTAAAAAGGGAAACTGTGGAGCAGACATAATTAACCTACCTCAAACTGGAATTTATATCAATTATTGGCTGATACACTTAAAACTTCATAATAATATAACTTTTTATTATTCAAGCTTATAAACAAGACATAAAGAAAATTTTCTATTCTTTCAGATAAGAGGAATTCACAGGGATACTTTACTGATAAAATTAGTGAATTATTTATCCAAATGATAATTAGGACTGAGCATTTTTTTAACTCTAAGGACATATGTTTATTATATCAAGCAAAGCAGTGATTAATTTGCTAATGGAACAGATAATTTTATATTTAATTTTTCTAAGTTTTAACATATCAATTTATACCATTTTGTTTACTTTTAATAAAATAAAATATTATGCACATTATCATTTTGAGATGACCCTGGAGCAGTGAATTACTATAATTCCACTTTAGTTTTCCTTTCATTTTACTCCTTGTTGGAACTTCCAATAAAATATTTACAAATAAATCAGTCTTATGCTTCATTAGCATTCTTATAAAGTCTTGGTTTGTAAATCTAGATGGTTCAAACTAAGAGCTACACAGAGGGTTTCTCTTACATATGGGTGTGATTTATTTACAAAAACGTGGAATGAAGGAAAAGAAAACTATAGTTGGAACCTCTTGCTGACTTCATGGGAATTCTCTCTATCTGATATACTCTTGTTTTAAGCCTGTCAGATAAATAGTCAAATCAATGGAAATGAAATAGGGGCATGGTGTGGGGTTTCACAAGTACAGTAAGACCAAAGAACATAGAAAAAGTTGTAATAAAGTATATGAGAATTAAGATAAGGGAAACTAGGTAAATACAATTTATATTGAAATAAGCAAAGTAAATTAATATTAGTCTTCATTTGACAACCTTCTTTCAATAATGTGTGCAATCACCTGTGTGCACACCCACACTCCTGTTTCCCTTCCTATCTATGCTCATTCTTAAACTCAATGTTATGACTCTATTAGAATCAACCTCAAAGTTATATGTTACTCAACCGTTCATTTTATTATAAATCATTTCAAAATAGATTCACTTGTCATACTCAAAAACCTTGGAAATATATAGGAATACTCTTTACAATAATTATGTAAAATAATTAAAAAATTGAGTGTTGAAATCGATGAGATTTCAGAAAATAATAAAACAGCTTATAAAATTCCTTGGACATGTGATACATTGTACATACATTAGGCAATGATCTAGATAACTACAGTAAACTCTGGTCATTCAGATGAAATACTGTTTGATTACATAAAAATTTTCATTTAAATCCTACTTATCATATTATGCTTAACAAGTTTCAGTTTCCTCATCTTTAAAGTAGGGATACTAACATTTCTATATTCTATAGGATAGTTAAGAAGATCTAAGAAAACAGAATGGAACATGTTGGAGTATTCTTCAAAAATCATATCTCATATGAAAGCTAGAATTGCTGTTAATCAAGTAGTTCTGATTATACAGGGATTCTGATTAATGCAGAATCATAAATTAGATTACTCTCAAAAAGTTCAATAATTGAATTTAAATTATCCCATTTATGTTTTACTAATACACATTCATCTCAAGAAAGAGCATTATAACAATCCAAAGCTATAATTTAGTATGTAAAAAATAAATCTATAGCAATCTAAATCTATCCACTATATAGAAAAACAAGACATGTATGACCTAGGCCTAGTGTTTAAGGGCATAATAGAGAATAAGGAGATGTGGAGAAGTAAAAAGTTGTTTTTATTTTTATTTTTAATTCTGTAACTACAATTGAGTATAAATTAACATAGCCATAGGCCCTCTCCTTCTATTTCTTCTTTAACTCTCCTCAGATCAGTTCAGTAGCACAGTCATGTCTGATGCTTTGTGACCCTATGGACTGCAGCACACCCAACTTCCCTGCCCATCACCAACGCTTAGATCTTGCTCAAACTCATGTCTATTGAGTCAGTGATGCCATGCAACAATATCATCCTTTATCGTCCCCTTCTCCTACTGCCTTCAATCTTTCCCAGCATCAGGGTCTTTTCCAGTGAGTGAGTTCTTCACATCAGGGGGCCAAGTATTGGAGTTTCAGCTTCAACATCAGTCCTTCCAATGAATATTCAGGACTGATTTCCTTCAGGATTGACTGGTTAAATCTCCTTACAGTCCAAGAGACTCTCAAGTGTCTTCTCCAACACCACAGTTCAAAATCATCAATTCTTCAGCACTCAGCTTTCTTTATAGTCCAACTCACACATCCATACATGACTACTGGAAATATCATATCTTTGATGAGATGGACCTTTGTTGGCAAAGTAATGTCTCTGCTTTCAATATGCTGTCTAGGTTGATCATAGCTTTTCTTCCAAGGAGTAAGTGTCTTTCAATTTCATGGCTGCAGTCTCAATCTGCAGTGATTTTGGAGCCCTGAAAAAATAAAGTCTCTCACAGTTTCCATTGTTTCCCCCTCTATTTACAAAGAAGTGATGGGACCAGATGCCATGATCCTAGTTTTTTTTTTTTTTTTTTTTTTTTTTTTTTAAAGTAATGCATTTTTGAAGAGTAAGGATTGGATGGCGGAGGAACAGGATGGGGAGACCACTTTCTCCCCCACAAATTCATCAAAAGATCATTTGAATGCTGATCAAATTCCACAAAGCAACTTCTGAAAGCTGGCAGAGGACACCAGGCACCCAGAAAGGCAGCCCATTGTCTTCAAAAGGAAGTAGGACAAAATATAAAAAAATAGAAAGAGAGACAAAAGAGTTAGGGACAGAGACTCATCCTGGGAAGGGAGTCGTGAAGGAGGAGAAGTTTCCAGACACCAGGGAACCCTCTCACCAGTGGGTCTGCGGGGAGTTTTGGAATCTCAGAGGGAAACATAACCGAGAGGAAAAATAAAAAACAAAAACCCACAAATTATGCACCTAACCGCAACTCCTAGTGGAGAAGTAGCCCAGACGCTCAGGTCTGCCAGTTGAGAGCGGGGACTGAACAGGGAAGTGTGGGCTGCATGCTTAGGGTAAGGACCAGGTCTGAATGCCCTGAGGACAACCTGAGTGAGCTAACGTGAGATAGCAACACAAACTGTGGGATAGCCAGAGAGAGAAAAAAAAGAGGGAGAGAGAGAGAGAGAGAGAGAGAGAGAGAGAGAGAGAGAACTTTCCTGCAAAAAGCTGGAAGGCACAGCCTGGCCTGCTCACAGAACAAAGAATTGAGCGAATACCAGAGGAGAGCTAGCTGGCTGCAGACCAGCCCCTCCCCGCACCAGAGGCAGAGAGGCATGCAGACAACAGCCAGAGCTTGAAGGTGAGGGGCAATCTCGGCACCAGGGACAGGATCCCCCACCAAACTGTGAGCAGGCTCCCAATTGCTAACCAAGTCTTCCTTGGATACTGGACAGTTGACATCCACCAGGAGGGTCACAGTCAGAGATCAGTTCCCCAGAGGAGACACACAACACACCTGAGATGGCACTCTTGCTGGGCACCTGGGAAACCAAGGGGCTGGAACCAGGGAGGTGATAAGATGCACCGCCCACCTGGGACAGTGTACTCACCAAGTACCTGGTCACCTGAGCTGCTCGGACCTGGGAAGGGCACAAAACGCAGGCCCAACCGAGTCTGTGCCTTTGCAGAGTACCCAGGAACCTGAACCTGAGCAGTTTAGACCTGGGAAGTGCACGCGACCCAGGGTCCGCTTTCAACAGTTCCCCTACAGAGCAACCTGGAGCCTGGACATTGTAGACCAGAAAGCATACATGCCATGAGTGGGGGCAAACCGAGTGTGGCCCAAACACTGCAAGCACTCTCCACACACACCAGTGATATTTCATTGCAGTGTTCCTCCCTCCCCACAGCACAACTTAACAAGTTAGCCTAAATAAGAGACCACCTTCTCCCCCTTGTGTCAGGGCAGAAATTACACACTGGAGAGATTTGAAACAGAGGAAGCCAAAATAAACAAAGAAAAGGGAATCGCTTTGGAAGTTTCAGGTGCAACAGATTAAAACCCTGTAGTTAGCATCAATTATGCTGGAAAGGGCCTATAGACCTTAAGTATAAGCTGGAACAAGGAACTGACCTTGAAACTGAACTGACCCTACACTGCCCTCAAGAGTGCCAGAGAAATTCCTAGATATATTTAACTATTATCATTTTTAATTTATTTTTTTATTTTTAAGTTCTTTATTAATCCTTTAATTTTCATTTTTATAACCTACTATTACCTTGCAAAAAAAGACCCTATTTTTAAAGCAAATTTCACATATATATATTTTTATAATTCTTGCGAGTTTGTTTTGTTTTTTAATATTGTATTTTTGAGCGTCTAATTTCTGCTCTAGATGTTTAATTTTTACTTTTTGTTACTTGTTATCAATTTTGCACCTTTAAGAATCCAATCTTCAGTACCAATTTTTACTTAGGAGTGTGATGACTGGCTTGATTGATCTCTCCCCCTTCTGACTCTCCTTTTTCTCCCCCAAAGTCACCTCTATTTCCTCCCTTCCCCTTCTCTTCTCTATCCAACTTTGCGAATCTCTTTGGGTGTTCCAGGCTGTGGAGAACACTTGGGGAATTTATTACTGGCTAGATCTGTCTCTCTCCTTTTGACTCCCCCTTTCTCTTCCTGGTCACCTCTATCTCCTTACTTCCTCTTTACTTCTTTATGTAACTCCGTGAACCTCTCTCAGTGTTCCAGACTGTGGAGACCACTTAGGGAATTGATTACTGGCTAGATTTCGCTCTCCCTTTTTGATTCCCTCTCTTCTCCTTCTGGTCACCTCTATCTCCCTCCTCCCTCTTCTCTTCTCCATGTGACTCCGTGAACCTTTCTGCGTGTCCCCCATTGTGGAGAATTTTTCACCATTAACCTAGATGTTTTACCATCGTTGCTGTAAGGATGGAGAAGTCTTGAGCCTACTTTAAAAATAAAACTGAAAGCCGGAGGCAGGAGGCTTAAATCCAAAACTTGAGAACACCACAAAACTCCTGATCCAGGAAACATTAATTGACAAGAGCTCATCCAAAAGCCTGCATACCTACACTGAAACCAAGTTCCACCCAAGAGCCAACAAGCTTCAGAGCAAGACATACTAAGCTTATTTTCCAACAAAGCAGGAACATAACCCTGAGCACAAAAATACAGGTGGCCAAAAGTCACACCAAACCCATAAACATCTCAAAACTCAATACTGGACACTTCATTGCAGTCCAGAGAGAGAAGATCCACCAGGACACTGACACAAGCTTCCCTAAGCAGGAATCCTTGACAAGCCACTCGTCCAACCCCACCCAGAGGGAGGAACTCCACAATAAAGAGGAACCACAAACTTCCAACTTACAGAAAGGCCTTCCCAAACACAGCAATCTAAACAAGATGAAAGGAAGATAAATATTCAGCAGGTAAAGGAACATGATAAATGCCCACCAAACCAAACAAAAGAGGGAGAGATAGGGAGTCTACTTAAAAAAGAATTCAGAATAATGATAGTAAAAATGATCCAAAATCTTGAAACCAAAATGGAGTTACAGATAAATACTCTGGAGACATGGATTGAGAAGATGCAAAAAATGATTAACAAGGACTGATAAGATATAAAAAAGAGTCAATCAGTAATGAATAATGCAATAGCTGAGATTAAAAGCAATCTGGAGGGAACCAACTGTAAAATAACTGGGGTAAAAGATAGGATAAGTGAGGTGGAAGAGAGAATGGTGGAAATAAATGAAGTAGAGGCAAAAAAAGAAAAAAAAAGAATTAAAAGAAATGAGGAAAATCTCAGAGACCTCTAAAATAACATCAAGGGCCCCAACATTCGAATCATAGGAGTCCCAGAAGAAGAAGACAAAAAGAAAGACCATGAGGAAATACTTGAGGAGATAACAGTTGAAAACTTCCTCAAAATGGGGAAGGAAATAACCACCCGGGTCCAAGAAACCCAGAGGGTCCCAAAGAAGATAAACCCAAGGTGAAACATCCCAAGACAGATACTAATCAAATTAATGAAGATCAAATATAAAGAACAAATATTAAAATCAGCGAGGGAAAAACAACAAATAACACACAAGGGGATTCCCATAAAGATAACAGCTGATCTTTCCATAGAAACTCTTCAGGCCAGAAGGGTATGGCAGGACATACTTAAAGAGATGAAAAAGAAAAACATACAACCAGATTACTGTACCCAGCACGGATCTCATTCAAATATGAAGGAGAAATGAAAAGCTTTAGAGACAAGCAACAGCTGAGAGAATTCAGCACCACCAAACCAGCTCTTCAACAAATGCTAAAGGATCTTCTCTAGACAGTGAACACAGAAAAGGGGTATAAACTCAAAACCAAAACAACAAAGTAAATGGCAACAGGATCATACTTATCAATAAATACCTTAAATGTAAATGTGTTGAATGGCCCAACCAAAAGACATAGACTGGCTGAATGAACACAAAAAGAAGACCTCTATATATGCTGTCTACAAGAGGCCCACCTCAAAACAAGGGACACATACAGACTGAAAATGAAGGGCTTGGAGAAAATATTTCATGCAAATAGAGACCAAAAGAAAGCAGGAGTAGCAACACTCATATAAGATAAAATAGACTTGGATATAAAGGCCGTGAAAAGAGACAAAGGACACTATATAATGAGCAAAGGATCAATCAAAAAAGATGATATCACAATTATAAATATATATGCACCCAACATAGGAGCACTGCAATATGTAAGGCAAATGCTAACAAGTATGAAAGGGGAAATTTACAGTCACACAATAATAGTGGGAGACTTTAATACTCCACTCACACCTATGAATAGGTCAACTAAACAGAAAATTAACAAGGAAACACAAACTTAAATGATACAATGGACCAGTTAGGCCTATATTAATATCTATAGGACATTTCAACTGAAAACAACAAATCTCACATTTTTCTCAAGTGTACACTGAAACTTCTCCAAGATAGATCACATCCTGGGCCATAAATCTAGCCTTGGTAAATTCAAAAAAATTGAAATAATCTCAAGTATGTTTTCTAATCACAATGCAGTAAGATTAGACGTCAACTACGGGGGTGGGGGGGAACTATTAAAAATACAAACATATGGAGGCTAAACAACACACTTGTGAATAACCAAGAAATCACAGAAGACATCAAAAAACAAATCAAAATATGCATAGAAATTAATGAAAATGAAAACACAACAACCCATAACCTATGGGATACTGTAAAAGCAGTGCTAAGGGGAAGGTTCATAACAATACAGGCATACTTCAAGAAACAAGAAAAATGTCAAACAAATAACTTAACTCTAAACCTAAAGCATCTAGAAAATGAAGGACCCCACTGATACTAGAAGGAAAGAAACCATAAAAATTAGGGCAGATATAAATGCAAAAGAAACAAAGGAGACCATAGCAAAAATCAACAAAGCTAAAAGCTGGTCCTTTAAGAAGATAAATAAAATTGACAAACCATTAGCCAGACTCATCAAGAAGAAAAGGGAGAACAATGAAATCAACAAAATTAGAAATGAAAATGGAGAAATCACAACAGTCACACAGAAATACAAAGGATCATAAGAGACTACTATCAGCAACTATATGTCACTAAAATGGACAACTTGGAAGAAATGGACAAATTCTTAGAAAAGTACAACTTTCCAAAACTGAACCAGGAGGAAATAAAAAATCTTAGGAGACACATCACAAGCACGGAAATCGAAACTGTAATCAGAAATCTTCCAACAAACAAAAGCCCAGGACCAGATGGCTTCACAGCTGAATTTTACCAAAAATTTAGAGAAGAGCTAACACTTATCCTACTCAAACTCTTCCAGAAAATTGCAGAGGAAGGTGAACTTCCAAACTCATTCTATGAGGTCACCATCACCCTAATAACAAAACCAGTATAAAAGATGCCAAAAAAAAAAAAAAAAAAAAAAAAGAAAACTACAGGCCAATATCACTCATTGATGAACACAGATGCAAAAATCCTTAACAACATTCTAGCAAACAGAATCCAACAACATATTTTAAAAATCACACATCAAGAACAAATAGGCTTTATCCCAGGGATGCAAGGATTCTTCAATGTTTGCAAATCAATTAATGTGATACACCACATTAACAAATTGAAAAATTAAAAACCATATGATAATCTCAATAAATGCAGGAAAGCCTTTGACAAAAGTCAACATCCATTTATGATAAAAACCCTCCAGACATCAGGAATAAATGGAACATTCCTCAACATAATAAAAGCCATATATGATAAACCCACAGCAAATATTATCCTCAAGGGTGAAACACTGAAAGCATTTCCCCTAAAGTCAGAAACAAGACAAGGGTACCCACTCTCCCCACCACTATTCAACATGGTTTTGGAAGTTTTGGCCACAGCAATCAGAGAAGAAAAAGAAATAAAAGCAATCCAAATTGGAAAAGAATAATTAAAACTTTCACTGTTTGCAGATGACATGATCCTCTACATAGAAAACCCTAAAGACTCCACCAGAAAATTACTAGAGCTAATCAATGAATATAATATAGTTTCATGATATAAAATTAACACAGAGAAATTCCTTGCATTCCTATACACTAACAATGAGAAAACAGAAAGTGAAATCAAGGAAACAATTGCATTCACCATTGCAATGAAAAGAATATATTACTTAGGAATAAATCTACCTAAAGAAACAAAAACCAACATAGAAAAGTATAAAATACTGATGAAAGAAATCAAAGATTACACAAATAGATGGAAAAAAATACCATATTCGTGGATTGGAAGAATCAATATAGTGAAAATGAGTATACTACCCAAAGCAATCTATAGGTTCAGGGCAATCCTTATCAGCTATCAACAGTATTTTTCACAGAACTAGAACAAAAAATTTCACAATTTGTATGGAATTACAAAATAACCTTGAATAGCCAAAACAATCTTGAGAAAGAAGAATGGAACTGGAGGAATCAACCTGCCTGAATTCAGATTATACTACAAAGCCACAGTCATCAAGACAGTATGGTACTGGCACAAAGACAGAAATATAGATCAATGGAACAAAAAAGAAAGCCCAGCGATAAATCCATGCACCTAAGGACACCTTATTTTTGATAAAGAATGCAGGAATATACAATGGAAAAAAAAAATCTCTTTAACAAGTGGTGCCAGGAAAACTGGTCAACCACTTGCAAAAGAATGAAACTAGAACACTTTCTAACACCATACACAAAAATAAACTCAAGTTGGATTAAAGACCTAAACGTAAGACCAGAAGTTATAAAACTCCTAGAGGAAAACATAGGCAAAACACTCTCTGACATAAACCACAGCAGGATCCTCTATGACCCACTTACTGGAGTAAAGGAACTAAAAGCAAAAATAAACAAATGGGACCTAATTAAAATTAAAAGCTTCGGCACAACAAAGGCAACTATAAGAAAGGTGAAAAGACAGCCTTCAGAATGGGAAAAAATAATAGCAAATGAAGCAACTGACAAAGAATCTCAAAAATATACAAGCAGCTCCTGCAGCTCAATTCCAGAAAAATAAACCACCCAATCAGAAAATGGGCCAACGAACTAAACAGACATTTCTCCACAGAAGACACACAGATAGCTAAAAACACATGAAAAGATGCTCAACATCACTCATTATCAGAGAAATGCAAATCAAAACCACAGTGAGGTACCATCTCATGCCTGTCAGAATGGCTGCTATCAAAAAGTCTACAAAAAATAAACGCTGGAGAGAGGGCAGAGAAAAGGGAACCTTCTTGCACTGTTGGTGGGGATGGAAACCAGTACAGCCACCATGGAGAACAGTGTGGAGATTCCTTAAAAAACTGGAAATAGAACTGCCATATGACCCAGCAATCCCACTGCTGGGCATAAGCAACGAGAAAACCAGAATTGAAGGAAACACGTTTGCCCCAATTTTCACTGCAGCACTGTTTACAACAGCCAGGACATGGAAGCCACCTAGATGTCCACTGGCAGATGAATGGATAAGAAAGCTGTGGTACATATACACAATGGGATATTACTCAGCTATTAAAAATAATGCATTTGAATCAGTTCTAATGAGTTCAATGAAACTGGAGCCTATTATACAGAGCAAAGTAAATCAGAAAGAAAAACACCAATACAGTATAATAACACATATATATATATATATGGAATTTAGAAGGATGGTAATGACGACCTTATATGCAAGACAGCAAAAGAGATACAGATGTAAAGAAGAGACTTTTGGGCTCTGTGGGAGAAGGCGAGGGTGGGATGATTTGAGAGAATAGCATTGAATCATGTATATTATCATATGTGAAATAGATCACTAGTCCAAGTTCGATGCATGAGACAGGGTGCTCAGGGCTGGTGCACTGGTATGACCCTGAGGGATGGGATAGGGAGGGAATTGGGAGGAGGTTTCAGGATGTGGAACACATATACACCTATGGCTGATTCATGTGAATGTATGGCAAAAACCACTACAATATTTAAAGCAATTATCATCCAATTAAAATTAATAAATTACTTATCAGCTAAGTAAAGTATTTTCAAAACATTGATTGTTACTCAACTTTGAAAACTCTTTACTTAGCCTATGAAAATGCATCTTTTTTTTCCAAATTTTGTGTCATATATAAAACAAAAATTATTAATGAAAATTGATAGTGATTGACAGACACCAGAGTTAGAAGTTTTAAAACAAATAGAAATTGAGAAACAAGAGAGAAAACCTGTAATTAAAATCTAGGCAATATCAGGTAATACAATGTTAATGAAATAAAGTTCATTAATCGTGTTTTTTCATTAAGAATAATTTTCCTGTATTGCATGAAATATAGGTTGTGTTTGCTAAAACCATGTCATGATAAATACTGGAGAGTGACAATAATTCTGAATATCTGCAAAAAGGAAAATAAAACTTAAATAACTAAGGAGTATTCTAAATTTTGACTTCCCAGGTGGTTCTAGTGGTAAAGAATCTGCCTGCCAAAGCAGGAGATATTAGAGACTTGGATTTGTTCCCTGGGTTGGGAAGATCCCTTGGAGGAGGGCAGGTAACCCACCTTAGTTTTCTTGCCTGGAGAATCCCATGGACAGAGGAGTCTGATGGGCTACAGTCACAAAGAGTCAGACACAACTGAAGCAACTTAGCATGTTCACATGTATTTGAAATACAAAATCAGTGGTTCAAGTGTGAATTTTAAAATAAAAATAGAGAATGATGTAGTGCATTTTTATTTTATGTAATTATTGTATACACATAAAAGTTAAGGCATTTATATATTTTATACACATTTAATGAAAATAATGGTTAAACACATTTATCACTATAAATAACTTGCAGAGTTGTTTTATGTATTTACATGATAAAAAACTTTAAACTAAAAATTATAAATTACCAGTGTGTGACAGAGGACTTAGATTTTTGTTATTGGCTATCAATATTTATATTCTTTCTACTTGAAATTGTTAAAATAAATCTATTTGTACCAGTTGAAAAAAATAATCCTTTCCTCTCTAATGATAAATATATTGCAAATTGGATTTTTTTCAGAACCTTTTTTAGGATTATGAATACATTCTTTGTGACTGAAATAAATTCTAAACACATGGAAGAGAAGAATTGACTAGAATAGAACCAGGATAACTGAAGAGAAATCATACTAGAGAATACTTATTCACAAAAATGATGATATTTTGAGAATCAAAATCAACTTTAGTATGATAAATGGCAAATGCAACCAGCCCAAGAATCAGGCATAGCTCTCATAAAGGATAGAGGCAAAGCTGATCATACTGAAGCTTATAATTCATTACAATATTTTGACACAATCATCATTGTTAAGAGGTTCAAAATATCTGCTCTTCAATACAAAGATAAGTTAGCTAGCCTCTTATATAGCCTAAAGTCTAAACTGTAAATGATTTTCTTATACACAAGTAAAAAATAGAAGATTGTTCAAAATAAGAAACTTGCCATTCAACTAAGAAGAATGACTGCCTCCTTGAAAAAGTAACCTCTTGTCTCAATACTCATCAGTTCAGTTCAGTTCAGTTCAGTCGCTCAGTCTTTGCGACTCTGCGACTCCATGGACTGCAGAACGCCAATCCTCCCTGTCCATCACCAACTCCCAGAGTTTACTCAAATTCATGTCCATCAACTCCGTGATGCCATCCAACCATCTCATCCTCTGCCATCTCCTTCTCCTCCCACCTTCAATCTTTTCCAGTATCAGGCTCTTTTCAAATGAATCAGTTCCTCACATCAGGTGGCCAAAGTATTGGAGTTTCAGCATCAAGATCAGTCCTTCCAATGGACATTCAGGACTGATTTCCTTTAGGATGGACTGGTTGGATCTCTTTGCAGTCCAAGAGACTCTCAAGAGTCTTCTTCAACACCACAGTTCAAAAGCATCAATTCATTAGCATTAAGCTTTTTTTATAATCCAACTCTTACATCCATATATGACTACTGGAAGAACCATAGCCTTGACTAGATGGACCTTTGTTTGCAAAGTGATGTCTCTGCTTTTTAATATGCTATCAAGGTTGGTCATAACTTTCCTTCCAAAGAGCAAGGGCCTTTTAATTTCCTGGCTGCAGTCACATTCTGCGGGGATTTTGGAGCCCAAAAAATAAAGTCTGCCATTGTTTCCCATGTATTTTCCATGAAGTGATGGGACTGATGCCATGATCTTAGTTTTCTGAATGTTGAGTTTTAAGCCAACTTTTTCACTCTCCTCTTTCACTTTCATCACGAGGCTCTTTAGTTCTTCTTTACTTTCTTTCATTAAGTTGGTGTCATCTGCATCTGAGCTTGTTGATATTTCTATTGGCAATCATGATTCCAGCTTGTGCTTAATCCAGCCCATCGTTTCTCATGATGAACTTTGCATATAAGTTAAATAAGCAGGGTGACAACACACAGCCTTGACATACTCCTTTTCCTATTTGTAATGAGTCTGTTGTTCCATGTCCAGTTCTAACTGTTGGTTCCTGACCTGCCTACAGGTTTCTCAAGAAGCAGGACAGGTGGTCTGGTATTCCCATCTCTTAAATAATTTTCCATAGTTTATTGTGATCGACATAGTCAAAGGCTTTGGCATAGTCAATAAGGCAGAAGTAGATTTTTTCCTGGAACTCTTTTGCTTTTTTGATGACCAAAGGATGTTGGCACCTTGATCTCTGGTTCCTCTGACTTTTCTAAAAGCAGCTTGAATATCTGGAAGTTCATGGTTCACATACTGTTGAAGCCTGGCTCGGAGAATTTTGAGCATTACTTTCCTGGCATGTGAGATGAGTGCAATTGTGTGGTAGTTTGAGCATTCTTTGGCATTGCCTTTCTTTGGGATTGGAATGAAAACTGACCTTTACCAGTCCTGTGGCCACTGCTGAGTGTTCCAAATTTTCTGGCATATTGAGTGCAGCACTTTCACAGCATCATCTTTTAGGATTTGAAATAACTCAACTGGAATTTCATCACCTCCACTAGCTTTATTTGTAGTGATGCTTCCTAAGGCCCACTTGACTTCGCATTCCAGGATGTCTGGCTCTAGGTGAGCGATCACACCATCATGAAGATTTTTTTTGTACAGTTCTTCTGTGTATCCTTGCCACCTCTTCTTAATATCTTCTGCTTCTCTTAGGTCCATATCATTTCTGTCTTTTATAGAGCCCATCTTTGCATGAAATATTCCCTTTGTATCTCTAATTTTCTTGAAGAGATCTCTAATCTTCCCATTCTATTGCTTTCCTCTATTTCTTTGCACTGATCACTGAGGAAGGCTTTCTTATCTCTCCTTGCTCTTCTTTGGAACTCTATATTCACATGGGTATATCTTTCCTTTTTTCCTTTGCTTTTGGCTTCTCTTCTTTTCACAGCTATTTGGAAGGCTTCCTCAGACAGCCATTTTGCTTTTCTGTATTTCTTTTTCGGAGGATGATCTTGATCCCTGTCTCCTGTACAATGTCACGAACCTCCATCCATAGATCATCAGGCCTTCTGTCTATCAGATCTCATCCCTTAAATTTTTCTTACTTCCACTGTATAATTGTAAGGGATTTGATTTAGGTCATACCTGAATAGTCTAGTGGTTTTCCCCACTTTCTTCAATTTCAGTCTGAATTTGGCAATAAGGAGTTCATGATCTGAGCCACAGTCAGCTCCTGGTCTTGTTTTTGCTTACTGTATAGAGCTTCTCTATCTTTGGGTGCAAAGAATATAATCAACCTGATTTTGGTGTTGACCATCTGGTGATGTCCATGTGTGTAGAGTCTTCTCTTGTGTTGTTGGAATAGGGTGTTTGCTATGACCAGTGAGTTGTCTTGGCAAAACTGTATTAGGCTTTGCCCTGTTTCATTCTGTACTCCAAAGCTAAATTTACCTGTTACTCCAAGTGTTTCTTGACTTCCTACTTTTGCATTCCAGTCTCCTATAATAAAAAGGACATCTTTTTGGGAGTGTTAGTTCTATAAGATCTTGTAGGTCTTCATAGAACTCTTCAACTTCAGCTTCTTAAGCATTACTGGTTGGGGCATAGACTTGGATTACTGTGATATTGAATAAGGTTTGCCTTGGAAATGAACAGAGATCATTCTGTCATTTCTGAGATTGCATCCAAGTACTACATTTCATACTCTTTTGTTGACTATGATGGTTACTCCATTTGTTCTCAGGGATTCTTGCCCACAGTCGTAGATATAATGGTCATCTGAGTTAAATTCACCCATTCCAGTCCATTTTATTTTGCTGATTCCTAGAATGTCAATGTTCACTCTGGTCATCTCCTGTTTGACCACTTCACTTCAAATTTGCCAGATTCATGGACCTAACATTCCAGGTTCCTGTGCAATATTGCTGTTTACAGCCTTGAACCGTGCTTCCATCACCAGTCACATGCACAACTGGGTGTTGTTTTTGCTTTGGCTCCATCTCTCCATTCTTTCTGGAGTGATTTTTCCACTGATTTCCAGTAGCATATTGGGCACCTACAGACCTGGGGAGTTTATCTTTCAGTGTCTTATGTTTTTGCCTTTTCCTACTGTTCATGATGTTTTCAAGGCAAAAATACTGAAGTGGTTTGCCATTCTCTTCTCCAGTGAACCACATTTTGTCAGAGCTCTCCACCATCACCCATCTGTCTTGGGTGGCACTACACTGTATGGCTAATAGTTTCATTGAGTCAGACAAGGCTATGGTCCATGTGATTAGATTGGTTAGTTTTCTCTGTTTGTATTTTTCAGTCTTTCTGCCCTCTGATAGAGAAGGATAAGAGGCTTTTGGAGGCTTCCTGATGGGAGAGACTGACTGAGGGGGAAACTGAGTCTTGTTGTGATTGGCAGGGCCATCATCAGTAAATCTTTAATCCAATTCTCTGTTGATGGGTGGAGCTGTGTTCCCTCCCTGCTATTTACCTGGGGCCCATACTCCATGCCAGTACCCACAGACATCTATAAATAAAATCTTTCAGTTCAGTTCAGTTCAGTCACTCAGTGGTGTCCGACTGTTTGCGACCTCATGAATTGCAGCATGCCAGGCCTCCCTGTCTATCACCAACTCCCGGAGTTCACTCAGACTCATGTCCGTCGAGTCAGTGATGCCATCCAGCCATCTCATCCTCTGTCATCCCCTTCTCCTCCTGCCCCCAATCCCTCCCAGCATCAGAGTCTTTTCTAATGAGTCAGCTCTTTGCATGAGGTGGCCAAAGTATTGGAGTTTCAGATTCAGCATCATTCCTTCCAAAGAAATCCCAGGGTTGATCTCCTTCAGAATGGACTGGTTGGATCTCCTTGCAGTCCAAGGGACTCTCAAGAGTCTTCTCCAACACCACAGTTCAAAAGCATCAATTCTTCGGTGCTCAGCCTTCTTCACAGTCCAAATCTCACATCCATACATGACCACAAGAAAAACCACAGCCTTGACTAGACAGACCTTTGTTGGCAAAGTAATGTCTCTGCTTTTGAATATGCTATCTAGGTTGGTCATAACTTTCCTTCCAAGGAGTAAGCATCTTTTAATTTCATGGCTGCAGTCACCATCTGCAGTGATTTTGGAGCCCAGAAAAATAAAGTCTGACATTGTTTCCACTGTTTCCCCATCTATTTCCCATGAAGTGATGGGACCGGATGCCATGATCTTCGTTTTCTGAATGTTGAGCTTTAAGCCAACTTTTTCACTCTCCACTTTCACTTTCATCAAGAGGCTTTTTAGTTCCTCTTCACTCTCTGCCATAAGGGTGGTGTCATCTGCATATCTGAGATTATTGATATTTCTTTCTCCCAGAAATCTTGATTCCAGCTTGTGTTTCTTCCAGTCAAGCGTTTCTCATGATGTATTCTGCATATAAGTTAAATAAGCAGGGTGACAATATATAACCTTGACGTACTCCTTTTCCTATTTGGAACCAGTCTGTTGTTCCATGTCCACTTCTAACTATTGCTTCCTGACCTGCATACAGATTTCTCAAGAGGCAAGTCTTATATTATTTAAGAATTTTCTTAATTAATTCTTAATTAATTCTTAATTCTTAATAATTCTTATAATTAATTCTTAATTAATTAAGAATTTTCTGAATTAAGGAAACTATAGGAGGAATCTAGCATCTCTAGCTATTAGAATGAATAAAGAAAACCATCAAGTCCATGAGAGAAATGGAAATTCAGCCTTTAACATCAGAAAATTTATTTCATTTATATATTTTAAATAGCTTTTCAAAAGCAAGTTGCAAATCAAAAAATAACATCTTCAAATAACCACTTATACTACTGGCACACAGAGAGACACATATATAGAATATGTAAAGTGAGAGACTTTTTAAAAAGACAATATGTAAAGTAAAAATAATAATAATAAATTAAAAAATAAAAATAAATAAATTTTTAAAAAGAAATTAGCACCACATTGTAAAAAAAATAAAAATAAAAAGACACTCAAGTATGATAATTTTCTAAAATCAAACAGTAATGATAATAGATAATACTTACCGAGCATCTAATATATGTCAGGTATGCTTTAATCCACTTTTCCAGGTTACACAGAGATAAAGAATTTGCCTGCCAGTGCAGGAAATGCAAGAAACATGGGCTTTTTTCCTTGGTATGGAAACTCCCCTGGGGAAGAGAATCACAACCAACTCCAGTATTCGTGCCTGGAAAATTCCATGGATAGAGGGCCCTGGCAGGCTACAGTCCATGGAGTCTCAGAGAGTCACACACGACTGAGCACATACACAAATTTTAATCATTTCACATGTATTAATTTACTTAATCTTCACAAAAAAAACTATGAAATTAATACTATTATCATCCCTTTTCTTAAATGAGAAAAAGTATGCAAAAAAAGTGGGACAGCATTCATGCTGGTAATCTGTTTCTTTATGCCCTTTTCTTTAAAAAAAATATAGTACCTAAAAAAATATTTTGGCAAAAATTCAATAACAAACATTTTTCAATATTTATAGTAAATATCTATAGAAATCACTCTGGGTAAATTATTATAACTATATTCTAAGTTTAGCTTAAATAATGACTTCAGTTCAGTCGCTCAGTCATGTCTGACTCTGCGACCCCATGAATTGCAGCATGCCAGGCCTCCCTGTCCATCACAAACTCCTGAAGTTCACTCAGACTCATGTCCATCGAGTTGGTGATGCCATCCATTCATCTCATCCTCTGTTGTCCCCTTCTCCTTCTCCTCCTGCTCCCAATCCCTCCCAGCATCAGAGTCTTTTCCAATGAGTCAACTCTTCACATGAGGTGGCCAAAGTACTGGAGTTTCAGCCTTAGCATCATTCCTTCCAAAGAAATCCCAGGGCTGATCTCCTTCAGAATGGAGTGGTTGGATCTCCTTGCAGTCCAAGGGACTCTCAAGAGTCTTCTCCAACACCACAGTTCAAAAGCATCAATTCTTCGGCACTCAGCTTTCTTCACAGTCCAACTCTCATATCCATACATGACCACTGGAAAAACCATAGCCTTGACTAGATGTGAAGTAAGTCACTCAGTCATATATGACTCTTTTCCATCCCATGGAATTCTCCAGGCAAGAATATTGGAGTGCTTTGCCTTTCCCTTCTCCAGAGGATCTTCCCAACCCAGGAATTGAACCCTGGCCTCCTGTACTGCAGGCAGATTCTTTACCATCTGAATCACCAGGGAAACCCACTGACTTGATATATTCAGATAAATCATTAGTCAGGAAAATTGTCTCAATTTCCACATTAAGTTAATCTCTAAACTGATTTCACTTTCTGAAAGTAGAAAAAAGCATAAATATTTTATTTTTCTTTATAGAAAGGCCTTTACATTTTCTTTTTATTAATAGAAACACCTTTAAATTAAAGGTAACAATGTGGTTCATATGTCATCCAAGACATTTGAAGTTATTTATATGTTTGTTTTGAGAATTCAATAGTATATTTCAATGTTGGCAGAAATACAAAAACCCCATGGTTTGACACTAAATTTACTTCAAATAGCAAATATGGCCTAGTCACACAAGCAAATAATTTATAAGATGATGCTATTTTAAAAGTGTTTATTTTCCTCACAAATACGGCCATCCAAAAGGTAATAAATAGATTGAAGACACCAATCATCTTAATATAAGTCCAATTCAAGGCCAAAACTGGTAAGAGCGTGAAGTATATTTTACTCTACATAAAAAGTCCCCAAACCCATAATAGCTCTGGTTGAGCTTTAGCAAGAATTGGTCAGATAAATGTTCAAACAGAAGTTAATATTGAATTAATAATAGTAATTACACTAGAATATATTCATCAAGCTCTTTTTTATGTGGCATGTTCTCTACTAAGTGTTTTACATCTATTAACTCATTTAATACTTATAAAAATACTATGAAGTAATTACCATTACCATCCTCACACTAGAAATGAGAATAATCCTAAAAACAGTCTGCTTATTGGCATAATGCATTGAAAGAATGCCCACTATGAAATCTGATATATGTTGCTTAGCCTGCTAAGAATCATGATACTTCTCCAAGTCATTCATGTTCCCAAATGAAACATTTTAAATCAAGATTATCTAAATTCCCTGACCCAGTGAATCAATTCTGTGTCCTCACTCAGGCCACCAAATTACCCACTCCACCCTGTACATGAGCACATAATAATTCTGCACCCAGAGTAGATTCTGCAGTCACCTGCTTCACTGTTGACCTCATCAGTACTTAAGATGCTCTTGAACAACCACAGTTTCTATTGTGCTCATGACATATATCCCAATTTTCATATTAATTCCCACTTCTACCACTCTGTGCCAGGTCTTTCATGGAATGGGCTCATAAATTATCCTCTTGCATCTAATCCCTTGGGCAGAAGAGCCTGGTAGGATACAGCCTATAAGGTCACAGAAGAGTCAGGCACAAATAAGAGATTTAACAATAGCAACCAGAACAATCTAATCTCTTCCATTATATAATCTGTTCATTAACAAATATTCATTGAGCACTTACTTTATGTCAGGCATTTTAGATACAGTGGTAAACAAAAGAGATACTGATTTTTGAATAATTAAAACCTAAAATGGTTCCCCCTGTTTTTGAGACAGTTTCAAACTCCACAATTATGTACTTAAGGTAGTTTAAGATATGGCTTGTAATTATTTTTACATATATCTCTTTATATGCTATATAACATAAACTCTCTAATATAGCCAGAAACATCTCC
This sequence comes from Bubalus bubalis, assembly GCF_019923935.1. Classification (NCBI taxonomy): domain Eukaryota; kingdom Metazoa; phylum Chordata; class Mammalia; order Artiodactyla; family Bovidae; genus Bubalus; species Bubalus bubalis. The sequence goes on along the minus strand of NC_059181.1, from coordinate 102,693,771 downwards.
ACATTCCCTTTCAAATATAAACTATTCATTCTCAAATATATACCTTTTCCTAAGTTATTTCTTCTATGTGAGTTTTCTTCATTGTCTTCTCCTTGACTACCAAGCACTACTCATCATTCTTTCAGTAACAGATCAAATCTCTGCTCTGCCATAAAATGTCCCCTAATTTTTTGAGCTAATGTCTTTCTTCTCAGAACTACTTGGAACTTAAAATTTACACCAGTGTTTCTAATTTTCAACTGTCAGGGACATCAGGGAATATTGATGTTAACAATATTAACAAATTTAGTTAACACCAAATTATGACTACAGCTCTTTTAAGTTAAAAGAGAAATTCTCAAAAGATTGCATCCCATAGAAATATACACAAGGTATTGGTGAGGTTCTAGTTCTTAGGTTGCAAGATGTGTCAATGGTTGTTCATTTAATTAATATTATATATATATATACACACACACACACACATATATGTGTATATATATGTATATATATATAACATAATAATGTATAAACATATATTACTTCTAAGTAGCAAATACTTCTTTTAAAATGTAATAAATGCCATTAGGAAATGGAAAGAAGATACTAATGAACCTATTCCTTCTGTTCACTCTTTTTTTTTAAACAAATAATAAGCTGAAATAACAGGCACCATATTGGAGGAGCAGATTTCAAAGATGGACCCTGGAACTTACTGCCATCCATGTGCACACACTACATAAAACTTGAGACTGTAAGTGTAAGGATATTTATTCTTAATGATTAGATTATATGGCACAGTTAACTTTAAGATAGGGAGATTATCAAGTTGAGCCTGACTTAATCACATGAACCCTTTAAAAGAGGAGAGTTTTCTCTGTCTTTTTTCCCAGAGAAAGAAGTCAGAAGTTTGAAACATGGGAAAGATTCAACAATGCTGTTCCTGTAGGTGATGGACCTGAGAAGGAATACGAATAGGTTACTTAGCTGAGAACTGCCCACAATGGACAGCAGGGAAAGAAAATAGAGACCTCAGTCTATAACCCAAAGGAACTGCATTCTTCCAACAACCTGAATAAGCTTGGAAAAAAGATGGTTCCCCAGAGCTTCCAGATTAGGACAGTGCCTGACCAACACCTTGATTTTAACCTGATCAGAGAACCCAGACCTGCTAGGCCAGATTTCTAATTTATAGAATTTTGAGATTAAAAAAATAAAGAATGCTATTTTAAGCCCCTAAGTGTGTGGTAGTTTCTTATGCAGCAATAGAAAATTAATACACAATCTTTTGGAGGATAAAAATAAATCTGGAAACATGGGCTAAATTTTTCTAATGTTTGAAAAGCTAACATCTGAAAAAAATGCTTCTACTTTAATAATGTCTTGCTTTTAAAATATTATCTTCCAAACTGACACATTAATTTACATGATGTCTGAAATACTCTACTGTAACTTCTGTTCCTACAAGATCTTTTGGGAAACTTTAATCTTTTCAAATATATATGACTTCTGAATACATGCTGAAAATTCTGATTATTCACTTATAAATGCAGCACAATAAGAAAAAGTGAAGCAATGGATATTACCAGCACCATTCATATGATGTAAAGATAACTCAAAGCACTGAAATATTGTTCATTTTTAGGGCTCATTTCACAGTTCATCCATTGTTATCAGTTAAATTTTATCTCTCCAAAAGACATGTTGTTGAAGCCCTAAACCCCAGTACTTCAGAATGTGAGTATATTTGGAAAGAGTTATTGCAATGTAACTAGCTAAGTCATACTGGAGTAGGATGGACCCTTAATCTAATGTGATCAGACTCCTTATGAGAAGAATAGAGACAAATTTAGAAAGAAGATGGCCACAGGAAAATGGAGGGAGAGATTGGATTTATGTCTCTATAAGTCAAGGAAACACTGAGGCTACCAGAAGACAGAACAGGCAAGGAAGGATCCTCACCTAGAGGCTTAGGAGGAGCTTGACCCTGCCGACATTTTAGTTTTAGACTTCTAGCCTCCACAACTGTGTTATGCTATGTGCCATAGATTTAAACCACCCAGTTTGTAGTACTTTGTTACAGCAACATTAAGAAACTAATACACATTCTAGTACTGGCTTGAGGGATGTTACTGTAACAAACACCTAAAAATGTGGAGATGGTTTTGTAGTTGGGTAATGAGTACAGGCTAGGAAAAAAACAAAACAAAACAAAAAAAACCTTAATTGCTTTGGAGAGATTGTTAGCAGAGATTATGGATACTATAGGCATTTCTGGTGAGGTCTCAGAGAGGAGAGCTGTAAAATAAGCTTATACTGTCTTAGGGAATTATACAATGCATATAAATATTATATATATAGAGAGAGAGTTATATATATAACTCTTATATTTTTGATGATTATATTATACATAGTTATATTATAGTTTTTAAGGATTTTATGCTAACAGAAAAACTGCCAGTCTGAAGTAAAACGGACAGTCAAACTGAATTGAGAGGAGAATGGCTTCAAAGTAAGAACCATTGATTCAGAGACTGGGACTAATGGAACTTAATTAGGTCAAGAGTTTGGAAGCCTGCCCCCTACCACTATGCAGATCCAGAGACTGAGCATCAAGTCACTGATAATATTTCTCAGGAGTTGAAATCTAATGTAGTTTGTCCTGTTAGGTTTGGGACTTGGTTGGGACCCACAACCTCCTTTTTTCTTCCAATTTCTCCCTTTGGGAATGGGAATGTCTATCTTATGTCTGTACTGTCACTATATTTTGGAAGCATATAACTTGCTTTCCGGTTTTACAGGCACACAGATAGAGAGAAATTTTGCTCCAGAATGAATCATATTCAGTCTAATTTATATGTTATTTAGATGACTTCAGTTCAGTGCAGTCTTTCAGTCATTTCCAACTCTTTGTGACCCGATGAACCACAGCACGCCAGGCCTGCCTGTCCGTCACCAACTCCCGGAGTCCACCCAAACCCATGTCCATTGAGTCAATGATGTCATCCAACCATCTCATGCTCTGTTGTCCCCTTTTCCTCCTGCCCTCAATCTTTCCCACCATCAGGGTCTTTTCAAATGAGTCAGCTCTTAGCATGAGGTGGCCAAAGTACTGGAGATTCAGCCTCAACATCAGTCCTTCCAATGAACACCCAGGACTGATCTCCTTTAGGATGGACTGGTTGGATTTCCTTGCAGTCCAAGGGACTCTCAAGAGTCTTCTCCAGCACCACAGTTCAAAAGGATCAATTCTTCGGTGCTCATCTTTCTTTATAGTACAACTCTCACATCCATACATGACCACTGGAAAAACTATAGCCTTGACTGGATGGATCTTTGTTGGCAAAGTAATGTCTCTGCTTTTTAATATGCTGTCTAGGTTGGTCATAACTTTCCTTCCAAGAAGTAAGCATCTTTTAATTGGATGGCTGCAATCACCATCTGCAGTGATTTTGGAGCCCAGAAAAATAAAGTCTGCCACTGTTTCCACTGTTTCCCCTTATAAGGTAAAATTTGGAACTTTTTAAGTTGATGATATTTAGATGAGATTTTAGACTTAGAGTTGATTCTAGGATGGGTTACAATTTTGAAGGATTTGGGCATGGGGTGAATATATCTTGTAGGTGGGAATGATATGAATCTTAGTGGTACACAGGGTGAAACATTGTCAGTTGAATTATGTCCCTCCCAAAATATATAGAAGTTATTGGAGAAGGAAGTGGCAACCCACTCCAGTATTCTTGCCTGGAGAATCCCATGGATGGAGGAGCCTGGTGGGCTACAGTCCACAGGGTCGCAAAGAGTTGGACACGACTGAGCAACTTATTCCTATTCCTATTCCAAAAGATATATTGAAGTCTTAGTCCCTAGTACCTCAGAATATGAATTTATTTGAAAATTAGACTCACTGAGGATTTTATTAGTTAAGGTAAAATGAGGTCATTCTTTAGTAGAATAGGTCACTAATCCAGTATGACTGGTGTCCTTATAAGAAGGGGAGAGATAGAAACAAAAAGACAGCCATGTGATGATAAAGACAAATTATATTTATGCTTCCACAAGCCACAAAACAATTCGAGTTACCAGAAACTGGAACAGGCAAAGAATGTTCTCCCCAGAGAGATTTTGTTGAGAGATGATCTTGCCAGAACCTTGATTTTAGACTTCTGACCTCCAGAACTGGAGAAAATAAATTGATGTTACTTTAAGCTGTTAGTTTGAGATACTCTCTTATGGCAGCAGTAGGAAGTTAATGCATCATTATGTAAATAATCTATAAAGATAATATACAAATTTTATAGTGATTTGACAGTTGCTGACATGTATAGAATCCAAACCTTGAGAAATCATTCATATTTACTAACTTTTACTTACATTGCCCTTTGAAATTTACACCAGTTCGGAAATTAGATTATCTTGAAGAAAGATAAAGCAACATCATAATGTAATCTATTGCCATTTTACATGTACTAAAACAAGACTTGATGTTGTTGGATCATTAATAGATGAGTTCAATAAGGATTTTCAGAGTCTTCATTGTTCAAGGAAAGTAAAGCTAAAACATCTGCTGAGATACATATATTGTCATAATATATGACATATATTTATGATGCCTTGACATTTCATTTCTTATTAGTGTTGACTTCTAGGATGAAATCTCTGACTATCACCATCTATTATAATCTTGCATTACATTTTTAAAATTCAGGATCCATTTCAACAAAATACATACTGACTTCAAACAAAAATAAAAATGCAATTTATTATCTGCTCATAGTCTTTCCAAAAAGTATATAATGAAACATCTCAAAATCAAATGCCAAAATAATTAATGTTAGATGTCAATTAAGACATTGAAATTAGGCTCTACTTCATTCATTTATGGGTTAAGTTATGTTTAGGAGTAGAAACTTTTAAATTTGAGACCTTATCAAAGTAGTCACTTATTCTTGTTTGCTATATAATTTTGTTCAATATAAATTATATGTAGATTACAGATATATTTCATTTAGAATGTTTTGTTAAAGAATTTTATTTTCCTCTGGAAGTAAAATGGAATACATCAAAGGTAACTACTTTATCATTAATATAACTAGGGATATACAATTTGCATATCTGAAAAGCTAGTCACTTGCCTTCTCCATTGGTCAGTCATTATGCTTCATAATACTAGGATGATAACCAGAAACCTTAGTTGTTCAAGAGATTTGGAATGTTGGGGCAGGGAAGCAAACATTTTGAAGGAAAATATTATTTGAGAGAATTCTTACTATAAGCCAAACTATCTAAATTAGTTAGCCATTATATCTCAAGTGATCTTCATAGTAATAAACATGAGGTATGATTAGGTATGAGGAGGTATCATCATCTTTGGCTCAAAAAAATAATTAGCCTGCTCATGATTATTCCATTATTATGTAGCTGTGGTGGTGGTTTAGTTGCCAAACTTGACCAACTCTTGCAACCCCATGGACTATTGCTTGCCAGACTCCTCGGTCCATGGCATTTTCCAGGCAAGAATACTGGATTGGGTTGCCCATTTCCTTCTCCGGGGAATCTTCCTGATCCAGAAACTGAACCAGCATCTGCTGCTTTGCAGATGAATCCTTCACCACTGAGACACCAGAGATTCCCTGTATGATGTAGGAGAGCTAGCATTTAAACTCTGGTTTTCATGCTACAAAAATCTATTGAATGCAATTTTCCAGCTATATTTCATAGTCTCTGATAAGAGACAATTTGGTACCTACATACTTTGACATAAAAAAAGTAACTTCTAGGCAAACATCAATCCCCCAGTATAGTGCTATATACTATGACATATTGATACCTCCTAGGTGAGCTGAGTTCTAAATACAGCTCTGAAACTTCTTAAAGGGGTCAATCAAACCAAATTTAGGAAAAAAATGAATGTGATTCTTTGCAGTTTCAAAGGGCATAGGAATTTCATGGTTCAGGATTATGGTGTCAAACATGACATAAAATAAAATAGTGATTTATATGGGGAACCTCCTGCTGTGGAGTGTAATTTGTTCTGATCCAAACAATTATATTAACAATCAGTAAACTAGTCTAAGCTTCCACATGACCTGACCTTATAACCAATGCAAACTAGATGGTTCTGTCAAGTCTGGTGTTGTTTGGTATTCAGGAATCTTTCAAAATGAGGAATCATCAAATTATTTTCCATATATTGTATTCTTTTGGAAAACCTAATTTATGCAATATTTATTATTTACCACCTAAAACTTTCCAGGTGGTGCAGTGGTAAATAATCTGCCTGCCAATGCAGGCAACACAAGAGATGCAGGCTCAATCCCTCTGTCAGGAAGATCCCCAGGGGTAAGAAATGGCACGTCACTCCACTGTTCTTGCCTAGAAACTTCCATGAGCCTGAAGGACTAAAGTCCTTGGAGTTTCAAAGAGTTGGACATGACTGAGCACACAAAACACACACATACATACACACAGAACCTTGAGACACATTTATAAGATTATATAACATGAGTTCTTGCTCTATGGCAATGTTTTCAATAGCTATAAATCTTAAGGTTGCTTCATAGTTCAAAGAAATGTGAATTTACTCTTACTACAGAAGAAAGAGTTGTCTTTCAAATATTTACTCTATTTTTACATTTGTAAAATTGTGTATGATTATATATTTAATATCTCTCTGCTATCCAGAAAGTAGATGTTATAGCTAAAGAAGCACCAAAAACAAATACTTTCTAATTACTGAAAACAATCCTCAAGTCATGCTATGCTAAGTCACTTCAGTAATGTCCGACTCTGTGCGACCCCATAGATGGCAGGCCACCAGGCTCCCCTGTCCCTGGGATTCTCCAGGCAAGACCACTGGAGTGGGTTGCCATTTCCTTCTCCAATGCATGAAAGTGAAAAGTGAAAGTGAAGTCGCTCAGTCGTGTCCGACTCTTAACGACCCCATGGATTGCAGCCTAACAGGCTCCTCTGTCCATGGGATTTTCCAAGCAAGAGTACTGGAGTGGGGTGCCATTGCCTTCTCCGGCTCAAGTCATACTATTAATAAAAACAGTCACGTTTAGATGAAGAAATTATAAAAATATCTAGAATATATTTCCTGTTTTGTTTACCAGAAAGCCTGAATCATATTTCACAGATAATATTTAATTCTAATGTTAAACAAATTTAAAAGAGTTTGCATTTATTGTAACATTGTTAAATTTAAAAAGCACTCAGTTCAGTTCAGTCGTTCAGTCGTGTCTGACTCTTTGCAACCCCATGAATCACAGCACGCCAGGCCTCCCTTTCCATCACCATCTCCCAGAGTTCACTCAAACTCACGTCCATTGAGTCGGTGATGCCATCCAGCCATCTCATCCTCTGTCGTCCTCTTCTCCTCCTGCCTCCAATGCCTCCCAGCATCAGAGTCTTTTCCAATGAGTCAACTCTTCACATGAGGTGGCCAAAGTACTGGAGTTTCAGCTTCAGCATCATTCCCTCCAAAGAAATCCCAGGGCTGATCTCCTTCAGAATGGACTGGATGGATCTCCTTGCAGTCCAAGGGACTCTCAAGAGTCTTCTCCAACACCACAGTTCAAAAGCATCAGTTCTTCGGCACTCAGCTTTCTTCACAGTCCAACTCTCGCATCCATACATGACCACTGGAAAACCATAGCCTTGACTAGACGGACCTTTGTTGGCAAAGTAATGTCTATGCTTTTCAATATGCTATCTAAGCATTCCTTAAAACCTTATGTTTTGTTTGCTCTATATATGTCCTTTGTATGTCTATGAATATATGTCTATATCTCATGTTTTACTTTATTTTCTGTTTTAGATATTCAATTTATGTCGACTTTTGTTTCATGTCTTCCATTTATGACTAGCTGAAACAAAAGTGACCCTGTAAATGAGATGAAATATCATGTGTGTGCATCCTTGTAAGATATATTTAACAAATATGTAAATCAATCAATTTATCCCTCTCCTCAGGCAGAAAAGGTGTATGAATTCATAAGCAACACTGTAAATTATACTGAGTGTACCAAAAGTCTTTTCAGGAAGAGAAAATTTAAATTTTGTGTTTGTCATATGGACATACAATATTGGTACCACCATATGTAGTTACTTATTCCAAATTCAGAAACAGCAAGACAGATCCGAAACCCAGCATTATGTACTTTTTCCAGCCAAGTTTCATAAAGCAGAGGTTGAGTGAATGCAATGAGATTCAGAATTATAATATGTCGTTCTATTCTAGTTTGACAGATGAGGTAAACAGGCTGCATGAACTCTCTTCATCTGATTTCTACAGGCAGAATGATATTTGTCTAACCTGATACAACTGGCAGCCTTTCACAGTTTGCATCATGTAAAGTAAGAAAACATGCACGACTGTTTGTGAAATGTCAAAGTAAACCAAACTAGTTGAGTACAAAACATAGTGAAATATTTTTGTGACTATACCTATAAGGTAACAGTGAAGTGAAAACCTGAAATAAATATATACAAATAAGTACACATTTTAAACCCAATTCCATGAGTATTTCAAACAATGATATGGATGTGGCACACATTATCCAGACATCTGGATATTTTCTCAAGTCTTATTTTTTACTTTTCTTAGGTAAACATGGCACACATTTTCTAAAATAATCTGTATATTCTCAAGCCTCTTGATTTCCTAACTTTGATTTTGGCATCAGTTCAGTTCAGTCACTCAGTCATGTCCAACTCTGCGACCCCATGAATCACAGCACGCCAGGCCTCTCTGTCGTAGTCTTTGCCCTGCTTCATTCCCTATTCCAAGGCCAAATTTGCCTGTTACTCCAGGTGTTTCTTGACTTCCTACTTTTGCATTCCAGTCCCCTATAATGAAAAGGACATCTTTTTTGGGTGTTAGTTCTAAAAGGTCTTGTAGGTCTTCATAGAACCATTCCACTTCAGCTTCTTCAGTGTTACTGGTTGGGGCATAGACTTTGATTACTGTGATATTGAGTGGCTTGCCTTGGAAACGAACAGAGATCATTCTGTCATTTTTGAGATTGCATCCAAGTACTGCATTTCGGACTCTTTTGTTGACCATGATGGCTACTCCATTTCTTCTGAGGGATACCTGCCTGCAGTAGTAGATACAATGGTCATCTGAGTTAAATTCACCCATTCCAGTCCATTTCAGTTCGCTGATTCCTAGAATGTTGACATTCACTCTTGCCATCTCTTGTTTGACCACTTCCAATTTGCCTTGATTCATGGACCTGACATTCCAGGTTCCCATGCAATATTGCTCTTTATAGCATCGGACCTTGCTTCTATCACCAGTCACATCCACAGCTGGGTATTCTTTTTGCTTTGGTTCCATACCTTCATTCTTTCTGGAGTTATTTCTCCACTGATCTCCAGTAGTATATTGGGCACCTACTGACCTGGGGAGTTTCTCTTTCAGTATCCTATCCTTTTGCCTTTTCATAGTGTTCATGGGGTTCTCAAGGCAAGAATACTGAAGTGGTTTGCTATTCCCTTCTCCAGTGGACCACATTCTGTCAGATCTCTCCACCATGACCCGCCCATTTTGGGTTGCCCCACAGGCATGGCTTAGTTTCATTGAGTTAGACAAGGCTGTGGTCCTAGTGTGATTAGATTGACTAGTTTTCTGTGATTATGGTTTCAGTGTGTCTGCCCTCTGATGCCCTCTTGCAACACCTACCGTCTTACTTGGGTTTCTCTTACCTTGGGCGTGGGGTATCTCTTCCTGGCTCCTCCAGCAAAGTGTAGCCTTTGCTCCTTACCTTGAACGAGAGGTACCTGAGCTGGGAGACAGAGAGAGAAAGGGAGAGAGAGAGAGGGCTGAACAGTTACATGTCACAGTAGCTCATTAAAACATCAAACCATTAGCCCATTAAAGCAACAAACCTCCCTTCCTGACATTCAACATGGGATAGCTCCTGTAGGCCCTCCTGCACCTGCGCAGCCACGGCTCAGTGCATCACAATCTCTGAAGAGAGTTACAGTCAAGGTCTCAGGCTCTCCTAGCTAGTCATGCCCTTCACATATTTACATTCCTAGCCTTCGTGCCTTGATTCCTATGTCTCTTCACCTGAGGACTTCCTTCGAGGTCCTTTTCAAGCACCTCTGCCAATACCTCCTTATGGAAGAAGATGGAGGAAATTCTAAAGTCACTTTTATCTACTCTGACTCAGTACTAGTCCACTCTGAGCCCTCTTCCTGACCTACCTGCAACCCCTGAGTCCATAAAAATATTGGGGCCTTTTATCTGGTGCTCTCTCAACACTGAGAAGTAGCCCATATCTGTGCTGATACACCTGATCACCCACTTGTGAACTGTTCCATGGGGGAACAGAGGAAAGTGGCACTTTTCCTGGTTTTAATGTCTTCTACTACCACAGTAAGTGATTAATCACTTTTTTTTTTTCAATTTTTGGTTTGTTGTTTTAATGGGCTAATGGTTTGTTGTTTTAATGAGCTACTGTGACATGTAACAGTTCAGCCCTCTCTCTCCCTTTCTCTCTCTGTCTCCCAGCTCAGCATAGCTCCTGAAATCTATCAGAAAAAAAAAGAAAGGAAGGCAGGAAGATGATAAGTGTTGGCAAGGATATGGAGAAATTGGATTCCTTTTGCATTGCTGGGGGACATGTATAACGGAACAGGTACTATGGAAAATGGTACAACGATTCTTAAAAAATACTAAACATAGAATTATATGATCCAACAATTCCACTTCTGGATATATACCCCAAAGAAGTGAAAGAGAAATTCTCATGTTTATATAATATAGCATCATTATTCACAATAGCCAAAAGGTAGAAACAACTCTGGTGTCCCTCAACTGCTGAATGGATATGCAAATATGTTGTTATATACATACAATGAATTATTGTTCAAATTTAAAAATGAATAGAAAATTTTGACACATTACAACATGTATCAATCTTGAAGACATTATACAAAGTGAAATAAACCATTTAAAAACACAAATATTGTATGATTTCTATACTATGAATTTCCCAGAGTAGTTAAATTCATATAGACAAAAAGTAGAATAGTAGTAACAAGGGAGTGAGGGTGAGGGAAATAGATGATTATTATTTAATTGGCACATAATTAATTTCAGTTTGTGGTGAGAAAAATGTTCTGGAGATAAATAGTGGTGATGGTTGCACAATAATGTGGATATAATTAATGTCACTGAACTGTACACTTAAAAATGATTACAATGGTAAACTTTATGCCATGTATATTTTACTACAATAACAAATAACATATGGCAAAAATAATACAATACTGAGGGATAAACTTACCCATGTAGATGAAAGAATTGTACACTGAAAACAACAAAATATTGCTGAAAGAAATGAAACAACATATAAATAAATGGAAAAGTATCCTGTGTTCATGTGTATTTTACCACAGTTAAAAAATACTCAACATTATGAAAGACTTAATAAGATTAAACCAATCAGGATACAATAATATATGGTATGGTAAAAAGACAATACCAAAATCTTACTGGCTTAAAAACAGTAGTTTGTTTCTGCCTCATGTTATATTCCCTATATGTCTGCTCTTTTGCTCCACAGGTCTTCACTCAGAGACACAGTCTGACCAAATCTCCACTATCTGGAAGGTTGTCATTTACTTTAACTGACATGGTGAGTTATGAGGGAGAACAAGACAAACATTTTAAGACCGCTGCTTGGAAATGATACTCATAACTTCTGCTCACATTTTGTTGCCTGCTCAAGGCAATTCTAATGGCTGCACCTATTTTCAAAGGGGAAGGGAAGTCCAACTTTCAATTACACCTTGAAAGGGAAAATAATTAGAAATACTAGTGAGTAACTATAATGTCTTCGATAAAAATAAAATGAAATTATCCTCACATTTGCTGTAGTTACCACATTGTTGTTGTTACTAAGCATTTCATACAAATAATCTCCCTTGAACCTAAGAATAACACATTACTTTTGCTGTACATACAAAAACACTGCAGCTAATAAAAGTTAAAATGTCTGTTCAAAATCACAACAGGAATGATAATATAAGACCTTGTAAAGAATACTGGCAGGAAGCATAGGAGAGATATTAAGACACCAAGGGGAATGTCAGAAGTTTTCACATCATGCCACATACATAGCCATTCATTTATAAAGATGGGCCATATGGTCCAAATCAAGAGAGAATAAAATGGGCTGTTCATTCCTGGTGGGATGAGGTAGACTGATGCTAGACATACAGAAAATGTTCTCAAAGTTCAGTTAAGAGGCAAAGCACATACTCTCTACTAATTATACACTACCTTCCACATGTTAATTTTGAGAAAATGCCACTACTGACTGAAAATTGTACTGAAAAGGCTTACGGAACCAGAAATCCAGTTAAGATAAGGACAGTTAAGGCTGCTACACCTCAGGACAACATCACCAAAATGTTCAAAACATCTATGAGGGAATTAGTACCACAAATAGGCATTTTTTCTGAAATATTAAAATTTATGGGCAGCGCGTGACGGTGGCAGGGACCTCGGCCTGGGCAAGAGCCGAGAGCCCGGGGACTCTCCTCTCTCGCTGCCGGGTGGTGATTTGCTGAGCCTGCTGAGCCCCCCTACCCACCCTCTTGCCTCAGCCGCCACCTTGATGCTTCCCCTTATCTGAGTGGCCGCTTGTCCGCCCACCTGCCCAGTTCGAGGCCTGCTGTGGGGGCAGCATCCTGGAATCTTTTCGGCTCCCAAGAATGACCAGGAAGGGGAGCGGCCTGGATGGCGGGTCCACAGCCCCATGAGTACAAGGCAAGCTACCTGGTCTTCGCCAAGATGAAGGGCTACCTGCACTAACCCACTGGGATTGATGAACTCCCAGAGGGAGCTGTGAAGCCTCCAGCCAGTAAGTACCCTATCTTCTTTTTGGCACCTACAAAACTGCTTTTCTAGGTCCCAAACACCTCTTCCCTTACAAGGAATACAAAGACAAGTTTGGAAAATCAAACAAATGTAAAGAATTTGATGAAGGATTGTGGGAAATAGAAAATAACACAGGAGTAAAGTTTACTGGATACCAGGCAATTCAGCCACAGAGCTCTTCAGAAACCAAGGGAGAAGGTGGGAATACCACTGACACAAGCAGTGAGGAAGAAGGCGACAGAGTAGAGGAAGATGGAAAAGGCAAAAGAAAGAGTGAAAAAGCAGGCTCAAAGCGGAAAAAGTCATACACTTCAAAGAAATCCTCTAAACAGTCCCAGAAATCTCCAGGAGACAAAGATGACAAGGACTGCAAAGAAGAAGAAAATAAAAGCAGCTCTGAGGGTGGAGATGCCAGCAACGACACAAGAAACACAACTTCAGACTTGCAAAAAGCCAGTGAAGGGATCTAACTACCATAATGAATGCTGCATACTAAGAAAACCACAAGAAGGTTATATGTTTGGTAATCCAATATTCTCGGATTTGATATGAACCAACACATAGTCCTTGTTGTCATTGACAGAACACCAGTTTGTATGTACATTATTCACATTCCTCTCTGATGTGTTTGGGGGGAAAAAAAAACATTTTAGCCTTTTTTAAGGTTATTGACTTAATTTCATCTTATTTGGTTGCATGAAGTTGCCCTTAACCACTAAGGATTATCAAGATCTTTGCAAAAGCTCATACAAGTCTAGGATCGTTTATCAAGGCAGTTATGTTCATCATTCTCCTGCCTTTTACTCCATCATCACCAAACACTCAGTTAAATATAAATTAGCATTTTTTTTAAAAGGACCACTCAGGAGGGCAGTCCTAAGATGGCAGAGGAATAGGACTGGGAGACCACTTTCTCCCCAACAAATTCATCGAAAAAACATTTGAACGCTAAGCAAATTCCACAAAACAACTTCTGAATGCTGGCAGAGGACATCAGGCACCCAGAAAGGCAGCCCATTGTCTTTGAAAGGAGGTAGGACAAAATATAAAAAATAAAAATAGAGTTAAAGGAGGTAGGGATGGATCTCTGTCCTAGGAAGGGAGTCTTAAAAAAGAGAGAAGTTTCCAAACACCAGGAAACACTCTCTCTGGTGGGTCTGTGGCCTTGGAATCTCAGATGGCAAAATACCTGGGAGGAAACATAAATAATTAAAACCCACAGATTATGTGCCTAACACCAACTTCCAGCAGAGTGGCAGCCTAGACGCTCACATCCCCACTAGCAAGCCGGGGCTGGACAGGGAGGCATGGGCTGCATTGCTTAGGGTAAGGACCGGGCCTGAATGCCCTGAGGGCAATCTGAGGGAACTAGCTTGAGATAGCAACCCAGACTGTGGGATAGCTATTCTGTGAAAAGCCCTAACCTAAGACACCACCAGGCCTGCTCACAGAACAAAGGACTGAACAGAGGTAGCCGGCTGTGGACTGGCCCATCCCCCACCAGAGATAGGTAGGTAAGGCAGCCAGAGCCTGAAGGGGGCAATTGTGGCACCAGAGAGGCATTCTATACCAAACTGCAAGCAGACTTCGTTGCTAACCAATACTTCTTTGGATTCTGGATGGCTGACATCTGCCGGGAGGGTCACAGCCAGAGATCAGCTCCCCAGAACAGACACACGACATACCTGAGAAGGTGCGCCCGTTGTACACCCAGAAAACCAAGTGGCTAGGACGGGGAAGGCGATAAGTCACAGCCTTCAACTGGGGGCAACTGTGCTCGCCAAGCACTTGGTCACCTGAGCTGCTGGGACCCGGGAAGGGCACAAAACGCAGCCCCAACCAAGTCTGTGGCTTTGCAGAGTACCCGAGAACCTGAACTTGAGAGGCTTAGACCTGGGGAGTGCATACAACCCAGGGCCAACATCAGACAGTTCCCAGCAGAGCAACCTAGAGCCTGAAGAGTGTAGACTGGGAAAGCACACATGCCGTGATGGGGGCAAACCCAGTGTGGCTGAATCACAGTGAGCACATGCCAGTGACATTTGTTTGCAGTATTTCCTCCCTCCTCACAGCACAACTGAACAAGTGAGCCTAAAAAAAGTGACCATCACCGCCCCCCTTGTGTCAGGGCAGAAATTAGACATTTAAGAGACCAGCAAACAGAAGAAGCTAAAATAAACAGAAGGAACAGCTTTGGAAGTGACAGGTGCAATAGATTAAAACCCTGTACTTAGCACTGACTACATGGGAAGGGGCCTATAGACCTTGAGAAGTACAAGCTGGACCAAGGATCCATCTGAAAATGAACTGACCCACATTGTCCAAAACAGCTCCAGAGAAAGTCTTAGATATATTTTTACTATCATCATCTCTTAAATTTAATATATATATATATATATATAGTTAAGTCCCCATTACTCCTTTAATTTCCATTTTTATAACCTACTATTACCTTGCAAAAAAGACCCTATTTTTAAAGCAAACTTCATATACATATTTTTTATAATTTTGTGACTTTTTTTAATATTGCATTTTTGAGACTCTAACCTCTCCTCTAGGTATTTAACTTCTGCTTTTCAGTTTTTGCTATGAACTTTGTACTTTTAAGAACCCAATCTTCAGTACCCATTTTTACTTGGGAGTGAAATCACTGGCATGATTGCTCTCTTCCCTTTTTGACTATCCTTTCTCTCCACCAGGCTGCCTCTATCTCCCACCTCCCCCTTTTCTTCTCTACCCAACTCTGTGAATCTCTTTGTGTGTTCCGGGCTGTGGAGAACACTTAGGGAACTGATTACTGGCTGGATCTGTCTCTCTCCATTTGATTCCCCCTTTTATCCTCCTGGCCACCACTGTCTCCGTCCTCCCTCTTCTCTTCTCTGTGTAACTCTGTGAACATCTCTGAGGGATCCAGACTGTGAGAGCACATAGGGAAGTGATTACTAGCTAGGTTTCTCACTCCTCTTTTGATTCACCCTCTTTTCCTCCTGATCATCTCTATCTCCCTCCTCCCTTTACTCTTCTCCATGTAACTCTGTGTACCTCTGTGTGTCCCTAACTGTGGAGAAACTTTTCATCATTAACCTAGATGTTTTATCATCAGTGCTGTATAGATGGAGAAGTCTTGAGGCTACTGAAGAATAAGACTGAAAACCAGAGGCAGGAAGCTTAAGTCCAAATCCTGAGAACACCTGAGAAATCCTGAATCCAGGGAACATTAATCAACAGGCGCTCATCAAATGCCTCCATACCTACACTGAAACCAGGCACCACCCAAGGGCCAACAAGTTCCAAAACAAGACATACCACGCAAATTCTCTAGCAACACAGGAACATAGCCCTGAGCTTTAATATACAGGCTGCCCAAAGTCACACCAAACCCACAGACATCTCAAAACTCATTACTGGGCACTTCATTGCACCCCAGAGAGAAGAAATCCAGCTCCACCCACCAGAACACTGACACAAGCTTTCCTAATCAGGAAACCTTGACAAGCCACTCATGCAACCCCACCCACAGTGAGGAACTTCCACAATAAAGAGGAACAACATTGCCAGAATACAGAAAGGCCACCCCAAATACAGTAATATAAACAAGATGAAAAGGCAGAGAAATACCCAGCAGGGAAAGGAACAGGATAAATGCCCACCAAACCAAACAAAAGAGGAAGAGATACGGAATCTACCTGATAAAGAATTTGGAATATTGATAGTGAAAATGATCCAAAACCTTGAAAACAAATTGTAGTTACAGATAGCCTGGAAACAAGGATTGAGAAGATGCAAGAAAGGTTTAACAAGGACCTAGAAGAAATTAAAAAGAAGTCAATACATAATGAATAATTCAATAAATGAGATAAAAAACACTCTGGAGGGAACCAACAACAGAATAACGGAGGCAGAAGATAGGATAAGTGAGGTAGAAGATAGAATGGTAGAAATAAATGAAACAGAGAGGAAAAAATAAATAAAAGCAATGAGGACAAACGGAGAGACCTCCAGGACAATGTTAAATGGCCTAACATTCGAATTATATGAGTCCCAGAAGAAGACAAAAAGAAAGACCATGAGAAAATACTTGAGGAGATAATAGTTGAAAACTTCCCTAAAATGGGGAAAGAAATAACCCCAAAGTCCAAGAAACCCAGAAAGTCCCAAACAGGATAAACCAAAGGTGAAACACTCCAATACCCATATTAATCAAATTAAGTAAGATCAAACAAAGAGAACAAATATTAAAAGCAGCAAGGGAAAAACAACAAATAACACACAAGGGGATTCCCATAAGGATAACAGCTGATCATTCAATAGAAACTCTCCAGGCCAGAAGGGAATGGCAGGACATACTTAAAGTGATGAAAGAAAATAATCAACAGCCCAGATTACTGTACCCACCAAAGATCTCATTCAAATATGTAGGAGAAATCAAAAGCTTTACAGACAAGCAAAAGCTGAGAGAATTCAGCACCACCAAACCAGCTCTCCAACAAATGCTAAAGGATCTTCTCTAGACAGGAAATGCAGAAAGGGTATATAAACTTGAACCCAAAACAATAATGTAAATGGCAACGGGATCATATTTATCAATAATTACCTTAAATGTAAATGGGTTGAATGCCCCAACCAAAAGACAAAAACTGGCTGAATGGATACAAAAACAAGACCCTTAAATATGTTGTCTACAAGAGACCCACCTCGAAACAAGGGACACATACAGACTGAAAATGAAGTGTTGGAAAAAGATATTCCAAGCAAATAGAGACCAAAAGAAAGTAGGAGTAGCAATACTCATATCAGATAAAATAGACTTTAGAAGAAAGGCTGTGAAAAGAGACAAAGAAGGACACTACATATGATCAAAGGATCAATCCAAGAAGAAGATACTACAATTATAAATATATATGCACCCAACATAGGACCACCACAATATGTAAGACAAATGCTAACAAGTATGAAAGGGGAAATTAACAATAACACAATAATAGTGAGAGACTTTAATACCCCACTCACACCTATGAATAGATCAACTAAACAGGAAATTAACAAGGAAACACAAACTTTAAATGATACAATAGATCAGTTAGACCTAATTGATCTATAGGACATTTCAACCCAAAGCAATGAATTTCACCTTTTTCTCAAGCATACATGGAACTTTCTGCAGGATAGATCATATCGTGGGCCATAAATCTAGCCTTGGTAAATTCAAAAGAATTGAAATCATTCCAAGCATCTTTTCAGACCATAACACAGTAAGATTAGATCTCAGTTACAGGAGAAAATCTATTAAAAATTCCAACATACGAAGGCTGAACAACACGCTGCTGAATAACCAATAAATCACAGAAGAAATCAAGAAAGAAATTAAAATATGCATAGAAACGAATGAAAATGAAAATACAACAACACAAAACATGTGGGACACTGTAAAAACAGTGCTAAGGGGAAGGTTCATTGGAGAAGGCAATGGCATTTCCACTTGCCTGGAAAATCCCATGGATGGAGAAGCCTGGTAGGCTGCAGTCCATGAGGTCGCTAAGAGTCGAAAACAACTGAGCGACTTCACTTTCACTTTTCACTTTTCACTTTCATACATTGGAGAAGGAAATGGCAACTCACTCCAGTGTTCTTGCCTGGAGAATCCCAGGGACAGGGGAGCCTGGTGGGCTGCCGTCTATGGGGTTGCACAGAATCAGACACGACTGAAGCGACTTAGCAGCAGCAGCAGCAGCAAGGGGAAGGTTCATAGCAATACAGGCCTACCTCAAGAAACAAGAAAAAAAGTCAAATAAATAATCTAACTCTACACCTAAAGCAACTAGAACAGGAAGAAATGAAGAACCCCAGGGTTAGTAGAAGGAAAGAAATCTTAAAAAATTACAGCAGAAATAAATGCTAAAGAAACAAAAGAGACCATAGAAAAAAATCAACAAAGCCAAAAGCTGGTTCTTTGAGAAGATAAATAAAATTGACAAACCATTAGCCAGACTCATCAAGAAACAAAGGGAGAACAATGAAATCAACAAAATTAGAAATGAAAATGGAAAGATCACAGCAGACAGTACAGAAATACAAAGGATAATAAAAGACTATTATTGGCAACTATATGCCAATAAATGGACAACTTGGAAGAAATGGACAAATTCTTAGAAAAGTACAACTTTCCAAAATTGAACCAGAAAGAAATGGAAAATCTTAACAGACCCATCACAAGAACAGAAACTGAAACTGTAATCAGAAATCTTCCAGCAAACAAAAGCCCAGGTCCAGACGGATTCACAGCTGAATTCTACCAAAAATTTAGAGAAGAGCTAACACCTATCCTACTCAAACTCTTCCAGAAAATTGCAGAGGAAGGTAAACGTCTAAACTCATTCTATGAGGCCACCATCACCCTAATACCAAAACCTGACAAAGATGCCACCAAAAGAGAAAACTGCCGGCCAATATCACTGATGAACACAGATGCAAAAATCCTAAACAAAATTCTAGCAAACAGAATCCAACAACATATTAAAAAGATCATATATCATGATCAAGTGGGCTTTATCCCAGGAATGAAAGGATTCTTCAATGCAAATCAATCAATGTGATACACAACATTAACAAATTGAAAGAGAAAAACCATATGATTATCTCAATAGATGCAGAGAAACCTTTGACAAAATTCAACATCCATTTATGATAAAAACCCTCCAGAAAGCAGAAATAGAAGGAACATACCTCAACATAATAAAAGCTGTATATGACAAACCCACAGTAAACATTATCTTCAATGGTGAAACATTGAAAGCATTTCCCCTAAAGTCAGGAACAAGACAAGGGTGCCCACTTTCACCACTACTATTCAACATTGTTTTGGAAATTTTTGCTACAGCAATCAGAGCAGAAAAAGAAATAAAAGGAATCCAAATTGGAAAGGAAGAAGTAGAACTCTCATCGTTTGCAGATGACATGATCCTCTATGCCGGGGGCCAGCGTGAGGAGCTCTGCCCGTGGCAAAGGTCATGAGGAAGGAGGCTCAACATACGCAAAGGTGGGATCGAGCCTCAGGAGTCCCCCTGGAAATTCTCGAGCATCTACCCCCATAACCAGAGCCTACCTACTTTACTACGTTGTGCTCTAACCTACACCTCTGTCTTTACAGGGGGCTGTCCCCCACCACCTCTTTCAGAGAAGGAGTTAACTTAGAGCTCCAGTTGATAATAATTCCTGGGCGTGACAGGAGTGTTCCAAACTTACAAACTCCTCTGAAGGTTCTCTAGCCTGCCTGACAGGCTTGTCCGGCCACATGTGATTGCTCACAGCCTCCCAACCGTGAGAGGCACGAGATGCTTTAAACCTTCTAAAAACAGGTTCTTTAGAGAAGTTAGAAAACTATTAGTATAGTATAGTGGACTGATTAGAAATTGTATTGGTGAAGGGTTTTTAATTTTTTGAGCCAATGTTTGCTGCTAAGTCTCCACATTTCCTGCCCTTATACACAGTAATGAATATATAGAAGAAATAAGTATTAACCTTTGATATAAATCACGTTAGACCTTAGGCTAAGTAAATTCTTTCCTTAATTAAAACCCACTACACCCTCACCCTATAGGAATGTAACTTTATTTGGGTGGCATCTGTTTTAAGAATAATCACCCCTGGAGAAATAAGTGTTGACTGACCGCTGTCACAAGGAGAGGGTCATAAATTGTCAGCAGGCCCCCTGGCCAGAAGATGATGTAACACCCCTAAGACCTCTGTATACATCTGTATGAAGCACCTGACTTTAATAAAAGTCAGGACTGCTGACCCCGCATGACTTTTGTATAACATCTCAGTGTATAAAAACAGACCCTGGAAAATAAAGAATTGGGATCAGTTCCTCGAAATACTGGTCTCCTCATGTCATTCTTTCTCTCAAACTCTGGCTGAGTTTCCATCGGGAGCTCGGAGGCCCATCAAGCTTACAAATTTTGCCTGGGCTTCTAAGATCCGTCCAGGGAGGCCTCAGTGTCTCCTCTCCTTCGGGAGAATGGAAGGATGCCTGCGGCCTACGTAAGTGGTGCAAACTTCTTGTCTTGAAGTTTTATTGGTTTTCTGTGTAAACCAAGCTACTCAGCCTCTTTTCTCCACTGAATTTTCTCACTGAGCTATCCTTATTCTATTACTCTTTATATCTGTAATTAATATCTAATTAAAGCCAGTGTATTTGCCGAAGCCGTCTCTCCTTCAAATTTCCCTGGATCCACTGAGGCTGGACCTTGGCACCTCTACATAGAAAACCCTAAAGACTCCAACAGAAAATTACTAGAGCTAATCAATGAATATAGTAAAATTGCAAGATATAAAATCAACACACATAAATCCCTTGCATTCCTATACACTAATAATGAGAAAATAGAAAGAGAAATTAAGGAAACAAATCCATTCACCATTGCAACGGAAAGAATAAAATACTTAGGAATATATCTACCTAAAGAAACAAAAGACCTGTGTATAGAAAACTATAAAACACTGGTGAAATAAATCAAAGAGAACACAAATAGATGGAGAAATATATCGTGCTCATGGATCAGAAGAATCAATATAGTGAAAATGAATATACTACACAAAGATATATTTAGATTTAGTGAAATCCCTATCAAGCTGCTGCTGCTGCTAAGTCACTTCAGTCATATCCAGCTCTGTGCAACCCCATAGATGGCAGCCCACCAGGCTCCCCAGTCCCTGGGATTCTCCAGGCAAGAACACTGGAGTGGGTTGCCATTTCCTTCTCCAATGTATGAAAATGAAAAGTGAGAGTTAAGTTGCTCAGTCATATCCGACTCTTAGCGACCGCATGGACTGCAGCCCACCAGACTCCTCTATCCATGGGATTTTCCAGGCAAGAGTACTGGAGTTGGGTTCCGTTGCCTTCTCCCCACTATGAAGCTACCAACGGTATTTTTCACAGAACTAGAACAAATAATTTCACAATTTTCATGGAAATACAAAAAACCTTGAATAGCCAAAGCAATCTTGAGAAAGAAGAATGGAACTGGAGGAATCAACCTGCCTGACTTCAGTCTCTACTACAAAGCCACAGTCATCAAGACAGTATGGTACTGGCACAAAGCCAGAAATATAGATCAATAGAACAAAGTAGAAAGCCCAGAGATAAACCCACACACCTATGGACACTTTATCTTTGACAAAGAATGCAAGCATATACAATGGAGAAAAGACAATCTTTTTAACAAGTGATGCTGGGAAAACTGGTCAACCACTTGTAAAAGAATGAAACTATATCAGTTTTTAACTACATACACAAAAATAAACTCAAGTTGGATTAAAGATTTAAACATAAGACCAGAAACTATAAAACTCCTAGAGGAGAACATATGCAAAACACTCTCCGACATAAATCACAGCAGGATCCTCTATGACCCACCTCCCAGGATATTGGAAATAAAAGCAAAAATAAACAAACGGGATCTAATTAAAGTTAAAAGCTTCTGCACAACAAAGGAAACTATAAGCAAGGTGAAAACACAGCCTTCAGAATGGGAGAAAATAATAGCAAATGAAGCAACTGACAAAGATTTAATCTCAAAAATATACAAGCAACTCCTGCAGCTCAATTCTGGAAAAATAAATGACCAAATCAAAAAGTGGGCCAAAGAACTAAATAGACATTTCTCCAAAGAAGACATACAGATGGCTAACAAACACATGAAAAGATGGTCATCATCACTCATTATCAGAGAAATGCAAATCAAAACCACAATGAAGTTCCATTTCACGCCAGTCAGAATGGTTGCTACCCAAAGGTCTACAAGCAAGAAATGCTGGAGAGGGTGTGGAGAAAAGGGAACCCTCTTACACTGTTGGTGGGAATGCAAACTAGTACAGCCACTATGGATAACAGTGTGGAGATTCCTTAAAAAACTGGAAATAGAACTGCCATATGACCCAGCAATCTCTCTGCTGGGCATACACACTGAGGAAACCAGAATTGAAAGAGACACATGTATCCCAATGTTCATCACAGCATTGTTTTTAATAGCCAGGACATAGAAGCAACCTAGATGTCCATCAACAGATGAATGGGTAAGAAAGCTGTGGTACATATACACAATGGAGTATTACTCAGCCATTAAAAAGAATACATTTGAATCAGTTCTAATGAGGTGGATGAAACTGGAGCCTATTATACAGAGTGAAGTAAGCCAGAAAGAAAAACACCAGTACAGTATACTAACACATATAAATGGAATTTAGAAAGATGGGAATGATAACCTTGTATGCAAGATAGCAAAAGAGACACAGATGTATAGCACAGTCTTTCAGACTCTGTGGGAGAGGACGAGGGCATGATGATATGAGAAAATTTCATTGTAACATGTAAATTATCACATGTAAAATGAATTGCTAGTCCAGGTTTGATGTATGACACAGGGTGCTCAGGACTGGTTCACTGGGATGACCCAGAGGGATGGGATGGAGAACACATGTACACCCATGGTGGATTCATGTCAATGTGTGGCAAAACCAATACAATATTGTAAAGTAAAAATAAATAAATAAATAAATAAATATAATTGAAAAAAAAATCCTGTGACCATGTCAGTTATCAAAAATAAATAAATAAATAAATAAATAAAAAGACCACTCAACATAATGCTTAAGGGATTTCTTCTCTGTGACAGAACCCAGGAACAAATTACTAGATGCATAATGTTGGCATATTGAAGGTGAACTTAAAATTGTCCTTCAGTCTTTAGGCCATGTGTAAAGTTGAACCACGCTCTAAAATACTTATTCCGTATTAGAAATAGCTAGTTGACAACTTCTACTTCTAAAAACTCATGTTTTACGTACACAAGCTCAGTTTCCATATGTGAAGTTAAGTGAGTCTTTTGTGTTACTCCAAGATAAAGGCTATGCTTTATTTTCTCCCAGTGCCAATACAATCTGAGCTAATTACTCAAGCTGGATACTTTACATTTTAAAGCTGGACTCATCAGTAGCCCTATGGGAAGTAAGACAAAGCATTGACTTTTAAATATAGACTTTTAAACGATCTGTTTTCTTTTGGAACTAGAATTAGAATAGTTAATACTCATCCATAAACCATTATTATGTCTACATTATTGTTGCAATTGTGATAATAGAAAATTTTATTTATTTTTATGCCAACTTGTATTATGAAAACACATTTAGTCAATTGGGTTTTATCAATCCTATTATGCTTGTCCTTGGAAGATCTTTAGCATATTCAAGGTTTGTAGTTGAAAAGTTTACTGTAAAAAAAATCAAAAACAAAAAATGTATTGTTTTTACAGAATAAATTTATTGGAATGTGGAAAAAAAATTATGTTATGCCTCAGTGTTTCCCACTAACAATCCTAAAAGTGTTTTTAAAATTTATTTCCATATGTAATATTCAACATTACATCTATCTGTGTCTATATCAGTTCTGTTTTATTATAAAGTTCCAGCTTTCTAACTGAATGTCATTCCTTAAGATATTCCCTAAATGGAAAAATGTCCTATTTATTTTATTTCTAATAAAGGAAAACACATAAAAATTGAATGAAAATCTCATAGAAAAGATTGCTCTATAAGCAAAACAGTAATGGGCATATAGTAATAAAGTCATAGACGTTTGTCACTCAGAAAGATATTAACCCACTTAAACACCTCTGTTCTGACAAACTGCTAAGGAAAAAGAAAAAGAAAAAAAGAACCCTCCATCAAATTCCACACTATAGGCAGATAAGCAGAAAATCATGTATCTGAGTGACAGATTCATGCAAGAGCGATACTATAACTTTTCATTTTATGTAACATTTAATTCAAAATTTTTAATATTTCACATTATACTTTATTAAAAATTAAAACATAGCTTCTTTACCAAAGAAATGAATCCTTCTAAATGGATATTCACAAATCAAAATACTGCAGCTTTAAATTTTGTCATTCTTTGTTAATATGTGTGTTTCTATGTTTCTATGCCTTCTCCACATTGACAGCAATTTATATTTTACATTTGATCATGTATAAGGTAAATAATTTCTCTTGATTAGATATGCAGAGGCATAATTGGCTCTAAGTAAAACTATAAGAATTATCTACCTGTCTTTCTATACCTCTATTCAACAGAGAACTCCCCTCTCATTTGGATCAGAAACATCTTTCCACTCCATTCACTCCTCACAACCCATTCATTCTTAACAAACCAACTCACATACAGATTTCGTTAGGAATTCCCTGCTGAGATTTTTTAAGCTTAAGATAAAAACTATACCTTAAGCATTTGGCTTATTCATTTTTTAAAATTTGTTCATACATGTATTGAGCATTTTTCTTTTAGGCACTGTGTTAACTATTGTGAGGACAAGTATATTTATCTGATGCTACAACTAATGTGTGAGCAGGGAACAGAAGGAGAATGAGGTTTAATTGCCTCAAGGAATCAAGAAGGTGCTCCCAGAGAAAATGATATTTAATCTGGGTCTTTGATGATTAGTAAGGTTATCTTGAACCTGGGAAAGCCATCAGGACTTAAAACATTCTAAAATTTGCTTTAGACACTCACTGTACAGAAAGTTAAGAATGGGGCCATTTTTAAGTGTGACAGAGAGTAGATGAGGATAGGGGAGGAGTCACAGCATTCCTCAAAGGATAGCACAAATGTAGCCATATATCCTATTGGGAGATACTCCTTTGTTAAGTTATTTTAGGACAAATCTTCAGGAAGCCTGCATAGCAGTGCATTGTTAAATGGCTTTGCTTCCTATCTCTCTGGTAATTTAAATGGCACAGAGTCAAATGGAAAAAAAAAATGGCACTTTATATGAGTGCATTAAACCATACAAAGCTACAACATGATCGTTTTAGTTGACAAAAAGCATCAGATAATCTTCAAGAAAAGTTTGCATGCATGCGTGCTAAGTAACTTCAGTCATGTCCAACTCTTTGCAACCCTATAGACTGTAGCCTGCCAGGCTCCTCTGTCCATGGGATTCTCCAGGCAAGAATCACTGGACTGAGTTGCCATGCTCTCCTCCAGAGGATCTTCCTAACCTGGGGATGGAATCTTCGTCTCTTACATCTCCTGCCTTGGTAGGTGGATTCTTTACCTCTAGCGCCACGTGAGAAGTCCTAGAAAAGTTTGAAGATAAGTAAATGGGAGGGAATTCACTTCAGGAGGGGGAAAAAAGGTAACCAAACTATGTTATTTATGCTATCATTTAAGGACAAGAAACAGGACTTAGGTTGTCATTGACTGTGAATTATTCCAGAAAATAATAAAAACGAAGAACCTTACTTATTCTCATATCCCTATACTATATAGTGGGGTTCAGCTACATCTAAACTATACTAAATTTGGTAATTTCTATTGGAGAACTAGAAACAGAGAAGAAAAAGATTTAAAGAAGGACGTGTCAAGGAATTCAGAGGATGCAATATTTATGTGTGTGTGTGCATGCTCAGTCATGTCCCACTCTTGGCGACCCCATGGGCTGCAGCCCACCAGGCTTCTTTGTCCATGAAATTTTCCAGGCAAGAATACTGGAGTGAGTTGCCATTTCCTTCCTCATAGAATCTTCCTGATCCAAGGATCAAACTCATGGCTCCTGTGTCTCCTGAATCGGCAGGCAGATGCTTTAACACTAGTGCCACCTTGGAAGCCCATATGCATGTGTATATAGAGTCAGACTTTTAAAATAACAAGAATAAAATGCAATGAAAATATTTTCTTTGACATTTAAAAAAGAAGATGGTGATGACTATGAATGACCAGAGCTACAATTTAGAAAGCATCAAGTATTGGTTATGCAATTTACATATATTATTTCAGCTTTACCACATGATGAAGCTATCTTAAGATTTAATTCACAGATGTGAAAAATAGAAATGTTAGATAGTCGACATTAGCAGAAAGAATGTGACATAGGCAGGAAAAAAAATAAGGATTTTTTTTTTTCTTATTACAGAGGAATAACCAAGTCACACCCCAACCATCCAGCATCTCTCCCCTGACAGTAGCAGCAAAGAGGTGATGGTGGCTAAAGACAAGAGGGGAATAGTCTAGTTATGTCCCAACCATCTGGAGACCCTCTCTTGACCTTGAACTTCCAATTCCTAGTGAGGCTAGGCGCTTTTTGACTACCAATCCAAGTTTGGGACCTAAGTCACAGTACATAGTAACAGCATAGATCACAAGTCCCTTGAAAGTCTATGATCCAATAGATTAGGTTGGTGCTTCTAATTTCCAAGGAGTTATGAAATGGTGAAAGAGACCAAAAAGTGTGACTGAGAAAGGAGAATTTGGTCCACACAATTTGCCCATTTCTGGTCGATCCCCGAAGGAGACATTGGGTGCCTCTTGGCATTGGCAGGTCGGTATAAACCCCCGACAGGTTTTTGCCATAAGCCATATAAGATCACCGTGGAACCACAGAGCAGGGCTCCTCACTTGCTTTCGCAAGGTGTTTCATTCATTCACACAAGCACACCTTAGAGATAGTAAAGTACAGCAGAAAACGTGTTCACTAGGAGAACAAAGAACTAGAGCTCCAAGTATCTTTACCTTGTCCTAAAGGATCCTGTATGAGTCCCTAAGATGAAAGGTTGTTGCTGAACAAAAAGACGCCAGGATTCTTGGCCTCTGGAGGAGAAGAATTCAATCCAGGGCCAGAGACGAGGACTGATCGCTCAGAGGTTTTGTGTAATAAAGTTTTATTAAAGTAAAAAGGAGATAGAGAAAGCTTCTGACATAGGCATCAGAAGGGGACAGAAAGAGTACCCCTTTGCTAGTCTTCAGCTGGATGTTATATAGTCACTAGCAGTCTGTTAATGAAAGAAAGGAATGTCTTAAAACTCAGAATGGCACCAGGCCCGTCATCCATAAGATGTATTTTGGGATAATCTTGGCACCAGAGGATTCATTCTGGGCCATACAAGGATTGTCTTGAATCTTGTAGAAGGGCAGATTACCATACAAATAGTTTAATTTACATAGATTAGGGGAACAATGCCTGAGTATAACATACTGGTTTGTCAAGTAGGTTCTGAGCCATTAGGCGGAACCGACTTGAAGACAGACTTTGGGGTAAATACATAGTACATTAACATAGCTGAAGACAAACATTTCCATAAGAAAAATGCATTGGTTAACTCAAGGTTTGAGAATAGTTAACTTCAGGTGAAACCAGGTGTCATTATGGCAACACAGTATTTTAAGAGAAATCTCCTTTTAAATTTGTATAGAGAAGGAAAAAAATAATGCTAGTTTGTTTCCTCCTGCCGCTTAAGAGAGATAAAAATGTCTGACACTTGCAGCCTATTTCCTCCATTTGGAGACCCCTGGCCTTCCTGCCTGTTACCCTCTCACCAGGATAGGCAAGGATATGGTCAAGTGGTGGGCAGCTTATCCTGATAAAGAGGGAGCATTGTAACACAAGATAACTTCTATGGGCTACACATACCCAGACTAGACAGGCGTATAATATCTAATAAACCCACACTCATACCACATTATAATAAAATATGTGTGTGGCTTTTCCCTACCCATGGTGAGCATGTCTTAACAAATCAAGAGTGAAGGCATATGCAATAATAAGTTGTTACAGAACTCAGGAGAGTCAATCAAATACCAATCTCCTGTCACTCATCCATGGTCACACCTGCTTCCTCCCAGAACAACTCCTTTAACCCTGTATGGGAGGGTTGGTTTTACTTTGTAGAAACAGCCCTGCCTCCCTCTGAGAGTGTTGTTGTTGTTGCTGTTCAGTCACTAAGCTCTGTCTGACTCTTTTGACCCCATGGAATGTAGCCTGCCAAGTTCCTCTGCCCATGGAATTTTCCAGGCAAGAATAAAGGAGTGGTTTCCATTTCCTTCTCCAAGGGATCTTCCTGACCCAGGGATCGAACAAGCCTCTTCTGTTTGGCAGGTGGATTATTTACCACTCAGCCACCTGAGAAGCCCCTCTGAGAGAGTATCTATGCTTTAATAAACGTTGCTTTGTGCCTAAGCCCACAGTGGTAGTTTGCAATTTTTTGATTGCTATATGTATCTCAAAGACAGAGATTGCAGGTTCGGGTCACCCATTATCCTCCTCATCTGAAGCTATCTCACACAACCCATGTCAAGCCAGTAACAGAAATACATTGTATAATGAGTGACAGCTACAGAAATATGAGCCTCCTCTATTGTTATGGTCAATACAATGTGTCATAAAAGATATCATGCTCTTAAGTCAATATTTAAAAAGCCTTCAGACATTTCTCCAAAAGAGACATACAAATGGCCAAAAGGCACATGAAAAGAGAGAGCGAGAGAGAGAGATTTGGTCAAAAAGTCAATTAATATCTTATGGAAAACCCAAATGAACTTTTGGGTCAACCCAATACATACACACACAGACACACACAAACACACACAGACACACACACACACATACACACACATATAAACTGAATCACTTTGCTGTACAACTAAAACTAACAGAACATTGTAAATTAACTACATTTCAATTAAAATTTTTAAAAAATAAAAACCTTAGGTACAATAAAAAATTTATACTTACTGTTGCTGATTGTAAAATTTTTTAAAAAAATTTAAAGCCTTTATAAGACCTGATTTTAGTAATGGTATATAAACTTATTATTGTACTTTACATTAAAAATAAATTTATGGACAAGGGTCAGTAAAATAATGGTAATGAAACCAAATTGTTTTAAATATCCTGATAAAATAATCTTTAATTTTTACTTTAGTATAGGTAACAAATCCAAACATGACTATTGTCAGTTGGCTTTTTTCCTGTTTGATTTTCCTTCACCTCCACTCCCTGCCAGCTTTTAAATGGCTCCCACGGCAGTGCTTTCAAATCTGATATGAAGTGCTGAAGTAATTTCTTCTTTTTACAAAACTCAAATATATCTTTGTACTGCACAACTTACCCCAGACTCTTCATTTCCTAAATGTTTGTATTTCTGACTGTCTACTACAATCACATAACCCACGTAAAGATGAAATATTTTTGTATTTGCAAACCAATATTTTTATATACCTTTTGCCTGAAAGATCCTATGGACGGAGAAGCCTGGTAGGCTGCAGTCCATGGGGTCGCTAGAGTCAGACACGACTGAGCGACTTCACTTTCACTTTTCACTTTCATGCATTGGAGAAGGAAATGGCAAGCCACTCCAGTGTTCTTGCCTGGAGAATCCCAGGGACGGGGAAGCCTGGTGGGCTGCCGTCTATGGGGTCGCACAGAGTCAGACACGACTGAAGCGACTTAGCAGCAGCAGCAGTAGCAGCCATTAACATGACTGTCTGTGTTCTGATATAGGATGTGGCAAGTAGAGTATTTATTAGAGGGATTTTACATTTGTTCAACAACTATCTTGAGGATGTTTCCACTTCCCATCTCTTCCTTCAACAAAAAATTTCAGTTGTTCCAAGCAGGAAGTAGGATAATGAAAGCATACTCACTTATCTTTGTGATCGCAGTACTTATCTATGATGTTGCTTCCAAGGTAGTCTTTGTGAAAGCTTTTGATCAGCATCACAGGTTTAGCCAGGTTGGGAAGAAAAAAACAAAAAAAAAGAGTATATAGGATCTGGTCATCTATCTCAATCCAGATAAATAATTATTTCAACTTTTTATTTTCTTAATAGCTGAAAAGTATTTACTTCTATAATCAAACTATGTATATGCTTTACTAATACAGAAATCAATAGAATCATAAGGCTTAATAACACATTTCAGAGGCTCTAACTTTGGTGGAATCATCATAAGAATTTAATTAATTTAGGATAAGAGAGGGAAAAAATAGCTGAAACCTTAATTTCACAAATAAAATGATAATCATTTTTAAATCTATGGTTAGCTTAAAATCATGTAGTATATATGATCATACATGTTCAGATATTTAACTGAGTGCATGTCAAAAAATTTTCAGTTTTGGTGATAAACATATAAATATACACTCATACACAGATATTATTACAAAAACTAGGTTCTTTCAAACACTTATTGAACCCAGAATAGCACAATTTATGCCAAAGAAATACAAATTGTTAAATTTATAAAACAGCAGTTAAAATGTTCAAATACACATATGTTTTAAGAGTTATAATTATTTTATCCTTTAGTCCCTGAAATAATTCAACGTATAAATTCAAATCATGGTTAATTAAGATAATGTTATATACTTGAAAGATACATTAATTTAAAAATTGGTCAGTGCTATTTTTCTTGTTCATACCTTGAGAAATCTTGTCCATTACTGCAGAAGATGAATAAAATCATAGTGATTGTAAATTTCTTTGAAATGTTCCCCTACTGAAGAATGATCCAGAAAGCCAAATAGAAGGACAAAAGTAAAGCCAGACAAAGAACAATTTTACCCCTTGATCTTTCCTTATATTTGTTGAAAAAACATAACAAGGTAAATAGAATGCTGGTTATGGGAAAACATATAACAAGATAAATAGAATGCTAGTTATAGGTAAAAATGAAGCCATTTCTTGAAAAATGCCTGGGATGGCTGGGACTAGCTCCAATTTTATTCCCTTTCCTTTACACAAAATAGATACTCTCTTCAGTAATTTCTTTTTTTCTCTTTCAGTGATCAAATTGCATAGATACCATATTTCACCAGAAAATCCATGCAATTGGTGGAGAAATAAAAGATATTCTCTCACATTGGAATAAAGAACACTTACTGGAATTTAAAAGAATAATAATACTTATTGTAATTGACATTGGAATTAGGATTAATATCTACAGAACATTTTACAATCACAAAGCACATTAATATATATTATTTTATTCAATTTCTCATCAAAACTGTATGGGAAAAAATGTTATTCCCAATTTGCAGATAAAGTTCAGAATTCCTGCCTCTTCTGCTTGAACCTTTTTTTCTAACAGCAATTTGACTTACTTATATGATGAGTGGGCTTCCCAGGTGGCTCAGTGGGTAAAGAGTCAGCCTGCAATGCAGAAGACACAGGAGATGCGGGTTCAACTCCTGGGTCAGGAAGATCCCCTGAAGGAGGGCACAGGAACCCACTCCAGAATTCTTGCCTGTAGAATCCCATGGACAGAGGAGCCTGGCAGGCTGTAGTCCACGGGGTTGCAAAGAATACTACACGACTGAAGTCACTGAGCACACATATGATGAGTACCAAAAGAAAACAGTTGCATTTGCAATGCAACATATTAGACATTAAAGTGCATATTCCAGGATGGGGAACACATGTATACCTGTGGCAGATTCATTTTGATATTTGGCAAAACTAATACAATTATGTAAAGTTTAAAAATAAAATAAAATTAAAAAAAATAAAGTGCATATTTCTACAGAATCTATTAAATATCCAAATGTTGTTGTTATTTTTGATAGCATCTTCCATCTAACATACTAATTGGTAATGTCTAATAGGAACTGAGTTACTCTCTAGAGCAAGAACTACAAATATACAGCACTTCATGTACACTATTTTCTCAAACTTTTCTTTGAAGTCAAAGTAGTTTGCAAAGAATTTTCCACAAATGCTCTATTATTAATTTTAACAATGAAATGCCTTTTATACATCTAGCATAGAAAAGTATTAGATACACCTGCTTTGGAGAAATAAGAGCTCCTTTCTCCAGGATGAAGGTGGTAACTGATGAAAGGACCTTTGAGAATTCCAAAGCTTGTTCACCTCTTATTTTATGTTCCTCTCATAAAATTGTGGCAGCTTTCCTAGTGCTACTATCTAGCTTAGTAGTCAAGGACTATGTTTGACAATAAATCATTTTCTAGCCCTTTTTGATATCTCTTCCTTTGCCAGGGCTACAGAATTCTGAAAAAGCAAAAATAGAATAAATCTTTCTGGGAAGGTTTCACATTGTACAGCTGTAGTATACCCTACATAGAGACATACAAGTTATAAGAATTTGCCTCAATGTAATGATTTTAAATGTACCCTAGCTTAAAGTGTTTATCATTTCCTTACCAAAAATTAGAGATGGAGTGATGGAATATTATATTTTAAGCCTTTATATAAAATCAAAAGCAATTTTAATAGAAAATACTTCTTGTTTAATCATCTTTTAATTTTCACTACCAAAAAATGTGTCATGAGCACCTTGAACCTAGTCCCATCCTAGATGTGATGGGGTTTGCAAGAGTCTCTTGTACAGACAGTAACAACTCTGACAGAAATTCCAGTGACTGTACCAATGCATTCACATACTTTTAATAAGGGAAAGAGAATAAAGGTGACTGTTTTTAATAATATTTCTTACAAAGATTACAAACAAAATAATCACTAATTGTTAATCACTTTTATTCTTATTTTCTCTAAGATAAAGTTATTTTTTTTCAAGTAATCAGTTAAAATTTTAAAGATTTTATGAAAATTACTTGAATTTAACTGTTTTTATAATATTGATATCTGACTGGTTTTATATCCTCACATTTAAATAAACCATTTTTTTAATGGAAGGCAGCTTCTCTAACCAGTGAATTTAACTGTTTTTATAATATTGGCATCTGACAGGTATTATACCCTCACATTTAAATAAACCATTTTTTTAATGAAAGGCAGCTTCTCTAAACAGTGAAGTTGTATGTATAATAATCGGACCAGATATAAACATGACACAAAAAATCTGCATTAATTTTAAGTGATCATTTCTCACTGGAGTAATTCTCCATGTAAAAATCGGGGCAATCTCTATTGAACAGCCTAACAAAAGGTGAAAACATCAATTTATAAGCACTCTGGACTTTAATGAGACAAAAGGGAGTTATATTACAATGAAAGTATTGATTACCTGACATTTTGCAACAGGCAGATCCTAGACATATAGAGTAACATAGTAAAACAATGGGTGCCCAAAACATTTTTAAATGATTATTAAACAAATTCTGGACTACTCTCAGTTCAGTTCAGTTGCTCAGTCGTGTCCGACTCTTTGCAGCCCCATGAATCGCAGCAGGCTAGGCCTCCCTGTCCATCACCAACTCCCGGAGTTCACTCAGACTCACGTCCATCGAGTCAGTGATGCCATCCAGCCATCTCATCCTCTGTGGTCCCCTTCTCCTTCTGCCCCCACTCCCTCCCAGCATCAGAGTCTTTTCCAATGAGTCAACTCTTCGCATCAGGTGGCCAAAGTACTGGAGTTTCAGCTTTAGCATCATTCCTTCCAAAGAACGCGTAGGGCTGATCTCCTTCAGAATGGAGTGGTTGGATCTCCTTGCAGTCCAAGGGACTCTCAAGAGTCTTCTCCAACACCACAGTTCAAAAGCAGCAACTCTTCAGCACTCAGCCTTCTTCACAGTCCAACTCTCACATCCATACCTGACCACTGGAAAAACCATAGCCTTGACTAGACGGACCTTTGTTGGTAAAGTAATGTCTCTGCTTTTGAATATGCTATCTATGTTGGTCATAACTTTCCTTCCAAGGAGTAAGCGTCTTTTACTTTCATGGCTGAAATCACCATCTGCAGTGATTTTGGAGCCCAGAAAAATAAAGTCTGACACTGTTTCCACTGTTTCCCCATCTATTTCCCATGAAGTCATGGGACCAGATGCCATGATCTTCGTCTTCTGAATGTTGAGCTTTAAGCCAACTTTTTCACTCTCCACTTTCACTTTCACCAAGAGGGTTTTTAGTTCCTCTTCACTTTCTGCGATAAGGGTGGTGTCATCTGCATATCTGAGATTATTGATATTTCTTTCTCCCAGAAATCTTGATTCCAGCTTGTGTTTCTTCCAGTCCAGCATTTCTCATGATGTACTCTGCATAGAAGTTAAATAAGCAGGGTGGCAATATACAGCCTTGACGTACTCCTTTTCCTATTTGGAACCAGTCTGTTGTTCCATGTCCAGTTCTAACTGTTGCTTCCTGACCTGCATACAAATTTCTCAAGAGGCACGTCAGGTGGTCTGGTATTCCCATCTCTTTCAGAATTTTCCACAGTTGATTGTGATCCACACAGTCAAAGGCTTTGGCATAGTTCATAAATCAGAAATAGATGTTTTTCTGGAACTCCCTCCTTTTTTGATGATCCAGTGGGTGTTGGCAATTTGATCTCTGGTTCCTCTGCCTTTTCTAAAACCAGCTTGAACATCTGGAAATTCACAGTTCACATATTGCTGAAGCCTACTCTAGTGCTACTCAAATTCCCCAGGGTCTCTTTGATTTATATAGTTACTTATGTGCACCTCAAACCTGAGATGGACTGGTTGCTAGAGCAAAGCCCCTTTACAGCCTCATTCTGGTTATATCTACTTCACCAGTACTGGAACAGCAATGGCTGCAAAACAAGCATTTCTGCTATAAGCAATACGTGTACTATAAGTGAACTTCACAGTCTGCAAAAGCAGTCAATGAAAATAAATGGTGCTGTGGGGGAAAATATATTTGAGCAGTCCACTCAAGCTCTATGTAAGTTTTGGAAAGCAATTTTTTAAATCCTAATAATAGCAGTGATTACATAAATGTACATTAAACTACTAAATGAATAATTAAACCAATAAATGTAAGATTTTTATCTTGAGAGAAAAATGTAATGATAGCTTGATGGAAAAGTTGTGAGGGGAGTTGGAATTATTGTAACAAGATTAAAATGCATGAAACTGTAGAAAATACATGCAATAAGCACTTCCAAAACAAGGTATATGGCCATATTGAGCTTAGAGGCAGATGCTATCAAGAATGGACATTGTATGTAGTACAGTTTGTTTCTGTAATTTGTCATGTTAGGCTGTGATAGTGTACTTTTAATCTGTTGTTAACGTGATGGCACAGACCATTAACAATCTAGGAAAAATCATGAAACAATGGAAGGAGTGTCCATCCAAAAAGAGCCATAAATATGGCTATGTGACATGCTTTGGCAAATAAAATGTGTTGATGCTTACTTTCTACCCTGTTCCTTCCCTGTTATAGTAATTGTACTGTATATCTTGACATACAGTTGACATAAGCAATCTGGAATGCAAAGTCAATACACAGAGGACAAAATGCTTCATGGAGTTGCCTGAACCCATAAGAGAACAGGTCTGAGCAACGAATAAACTTTGTCTTTTAAGCTACTGAGATCAAGATTTGTTTGTGTGTTTTTTTTTTTTTTAACCCATCATTTACTAATAAAGCAAGGAAGTTTCAGGGAAATTTGGAAATAGTTCCTAAAAGAGGCAATGATTAACATTTCCAGGAAAAGTCTTTTTCCTCACAATGAGAGTGTTCCACCTTAGATTTTCCATCTGTTTGCAATTAACTGCACCTAGATGTGTTGGTCAACCACAGAACTCAGGGTCCACACTAATGTAGGCTTTATGGCATCACACAAAAAGAGCCAATTTCTTCTCCTCTGGAACATTACCTCTGCTATGACTTCAAAGAAATGTCACATTCACAAATATAATAACTGTAATGACATCCTAACTCTTGTGTCTTCCATCATTTTCCCTTTCATAGGAGTAGCAATGTTTTTCACAACTGGCTAATCTATACTTGCTCTCCAGGAGCTGGAAAGACATCTCAACTAGTCCCTATTGCTTTCATTGCTCTCCTCAAATCTGGGTGAAGCCCCCACATCACCAGCTTTTTAAACTGTGCTCAACCTGAGGACCTGCCTGTAATTTGTGGAGTGGCATCAGACCTCAAAATTATATGTTAATTAATAGGAGTTTCAAACTACTGATAATTGCAAAAATATTATTTACTTTGAATATTCTGCTGCTGCTGCTAAGTTGCTTCAGTCGTGTCTGACTCTGTGCGACCTCATAGATGGCAGCCCACCAGGCTTCCCCATCCCTGGGATTCTCCAGGCAAGAATACTGGAGTGGGTTGCCATTTCCTTCTCCAATGCATGAAAATAAAAAGTGAAAGTGAAGTTGCTCAGTCGTGTCTGACTCTTAGCGACCCCATGGACTACAGCCTACCAGACTCCTCCATCCATGGATTTCCAGGCAAGAGAACTGGAGTAGGGTGCCATTGCCTTCTCCATTGAATATTCTAGTAAATGCCTAAGTTTTCTCTTTGCTATATAGTCACAGTTGATAAACTAGTACAGTTTGTTTAATATTATTCAAAAGATGAAGGAACTGACAGCAATCAATGCTATGTATTCAACAAAGGAAGGAAATTGGATTAGACAAATTTAGCAACATATTTGGAGAAGGCAATGGCACCCCACTCCAGTACTCTTGCCTGGAAAAATCCCATGGACGGAGGAGCCTGGAAGACTGCAGTCCATGGGGTCGCTGAGGGTCTGACACGACTGAGTGACTTCACTTTCACTTTTCACTTTTCACTTTCATGCACTGGAGAAGGAAATGGCAGCCCACTCCAGTGTTCTTGCCTGGAGAATCCCAGGGACGGGGGAGCCTGGTGGGCTGTGGTCTATGGTGTCGCACAGAGGTAGACATGACTGAAGTGACTTAGCAGCAGCAGCAACATATTGCTTTGTTTTACAAAAAGACTTATTTTCCAAGTGCAATAGTTAATATCTGCTATGACAACCCCCAACGAACTCAGTATGAAAATGGTCTCCTGAAACATATCCCTCAAAGCAAAAGACCTCTCTGACTAATTCAAGAAGTCTAATTTTTGTTCTGAACTCAGTGTAACAAAAATTTATTAAAAGGTTGAGATCAGATCAGTTGCTCAGTCGTGTCCAACAATTTGCAACCCCATGAATCGCAGCACACCAGGCCTCCCTATCCATCACCAACTCCTGGAGTTCACTCAGACTCACGTCCATCAAGTCAGTGATGCCATCCAGCCATCTCATCCTCTGTCGTCCCCTTCTCCTTCTGCCCCCACTCCCTCCCAGCATCAGAGTCTTTTCCAATGAGTCAACTCTTCGCATCAGGTGGCCAAAGTACTGGAGTTTCAGCTTCAGCATCAGTCCTTCCAAAGAAATCCCAAGGTTGATCTCCTTCAGAATGGACTGGTTGAATCTCCTTGCAGTCCAAGGGACTCTCAGGAGTCTTCTCCAACACCACAGTTCAAAAGCAGCAACTCTTCAGCGCTCAGCCTTCTTCACAGTCCAACTTTCACATCCATACATGACCACAGGAAAAACCACAGCCTTGACTAGACGAACCTTTGTTGGCAAAGTAATGTCTCTGCTTTCGAATATGCTATCTAGGTTGGTCATAACTTTCCTTCCAAGGAGTAAGCGTCTTTTAATTTCATGGCTGCAGTCACCATCTGTAGTGATTTTGGAGCCCAGAAAAATAAAGTCTGACACTGTTTCCACTGTTTCCCCATCTATTTCCCATGAAGTGGTGGGACCGGATGCCATGATCTTCATTTTCTGAATGTTGAGCTTTAAGCCAAATTTTTCACTCTCCACCTTCACTTTCATCAAGAGGCTTTTTAGTTCCTCTTCACTTTCTGCCATAAGGGTGGTGTCATCTGCATATCTGAGGTTATTGATATTTCTCCCGGCAATCTTGATTCCAGCTTGTGTTTCTTCCAGTCCAGCGTTTCTCATGATGTACTCTGCGTATAAGTTAAATAAACAGGGTGGCAATATACAGCCTTGACGTACTCCTTTTCCTATTTGGAACAAGTCTGTTGTTCCATGTCCAGTTCTAACTGTTGCTTCCTGACCTGCATACAAATTT
Organism: Bubalus bubalis; assembly: GCF_019923935.1. Classification (NCBI taxonomy): domain Eukaryota; kingdom Metazoa; phylum Chordata; class Mammalia; order Artiodactyla; family Bovidae; genus Bubalus; species Bubalus bubalis. The sequence goes on along the minus strand of NC_059181.1, from coordinate 102,655,268 downwards.
CTCAAGAGGCAGATCAGGTGGTCTGGTATTCCCATCTCTTTCAGAATTTTCCACAGTTGATTGTGATCCACACAGTCAAAGGCTTTGACATAGTCAAAAAAGCAGAAATAGATGTTTTTCTGGAACTGTCTTGCTTTTTCCATGATCCAGCAGATGTTGGCAATTTGATCTCTTGTTCCTCTGCCTTTTCTAAAACCAGCTGGAACATCGGTAAGTTCACGGTTCACATATTGCTAAAGCCTGGCTTGGAGAATTTTGAGCATTACTTTACTAGCATGTGAGACGAGTGCATTGTGTGGTAGTTTGAGCATTCTTTGGCATTGCCTTTCTTTGGGATTGGAATGAAAACTGACCTTTTCCCATCTTGTGGCCACTGCTGAGTTTTCCAGATTTGCTGGCATATTGAGCACAGCACCTTTACAGCATCATCTTTCAGGATTTGGAATAGCTCAACTGGAATTCCATCACCTCCACTAGCTTTGTTCGTAGTGATGCTTTCTAAGGCCCACTTGACTTCACATTCCAGGATGTCCAGCTCTAAGTCAGTGATCACACCATTGTGATTATCTGGGTCGTGAAGATCTTGTTTGTACAGTTCTTCTGTGTATTCTTGCCATCTCTTCTTAATATCTTCTGCTTCTGTTAGGTCCATACCATTTCTGTCTTTTATCGAACTCATCTTTGTATGAAATGTTCCTTTGGTATCTCTCATTTTCTTGAGAGATCCCTAGTTTTTCCCATTCTGTTGTTTTCCTCTATTTCTTTGCATTGATGGCTGAAGAAGGCTTTCTTATCTCTTCTTGCTATTCTTTGGAACTCTGCATTCAGATGTTTATATCTTTCCTTTTCTCCTTTGCTTTTTGCTTCTCTTCTTTCACAGCTATTTGTAAGGCCTCTCCAGACAGCCATTTTTGCTTTTTTGCATTTCTTTTCTATGGGAGTGGTCTTGATCCCTGTCTCCTGTACAATGTCAGGAACCTCATTCCATAGTTCATCAGGCACTCTATCTATCAAATCTAGGCCCTTAAATCTATTTCTCACTTCCACTGTATAATCATAAGGGATTTGATTTAGGTCATACCTGAATGATCTAGTGGTTTTCCCTATTTTCTTCAATTTAAGTCTGAATTTGGCAATAAGGAGTTCATGGTCTGAGCCACAGTCAGCTCCTGGTCTTGTTTTTGCTGACTATATAGAGCTTCTCTATGTACCAATTGCTATGTTAGATCTCGTGAATATAAAGTTGAATAAGACATTTTTTCTGGCTTTCAATAAGTACAGTCTAATTGTTTTTTGTGACTACCTTAGAACCATTTTCCTTCAAAATATTTCCTCAATTTTTTATCTTGCCTGAGTTTTCTCTTCTCCTCTTCTATCAATGAATGTTTTTATATTGAATATAAATGCTTTGTGTCAATAGGAGTCTTGAACTGATGTACCTGAGGTATGAAGGCACCTGCAGTTCATCCACTGAAAATTCGATGACTTGGAGCCCACTATTCCCTCCAGAAAGATTCAGTGAGTGTTAAAATGAAGAAGTATTCTGTGCTTTTATATAAAATCTTTCTGAGAAAGATTAGGCTCATTATTATCCCAACTATAAAAAGAAGACAGGAAACGTGTGGTCATGGTCACAAAGGAAGCCAGTGGCAGAGATCAGGACTAATCTCCATCATTTCGGCTCCCTAATTAACTAAGATCAAAATTATCTTACTATTCTGCTGTTTGAATGCACAGTTTTGAATATTATTTGAAACTCATAACAGCAAAAAATTGATTTCTGCTTAATGCTAATGGAAAATTTGTCCTTTTAAAACTCTTCTATTCCTATAATAAGTTTACCCTGTCAAATAGTATCTATTAAAATATTATACAAAGTTTATTACTGATGCAAATGTAATGAATTAGTGTCTAAGAATAGGGGCAAATTAATAATTTACAAATATATGCATTGTAAGATAAATAAATAACATGAATAATTGTTAACATTTTACTCTCAATGGTGTACATTTAGAAAGAAATAAGTATTTGCTCAGAGTTAGTGCAGCAACATCTATTTCAGAATAACTCTCTTTTTTTTTTTTCTGCTACCAGATGGATCATACTGTTCATGTTTGAATCTGGGACATTTTAAAAGCCTATCTCCCCTTTCCATCTGACTGAGATCTTTCCGGGAGGGAAGACAAATCTATATAAAAAATAGTAAGGAATCTTATTTTCCATCTTTCAAAAAACTCTGGGGGTAGGTGAACAAAGCAGCAGTTAGGTAAGAACAAATTGGTTCAGGAGACTGAATATTTTTATTATGAATTTTTAAGTCAAAAAGGAGAATTTACGCTTCTTTTTATAATATATAGAACATGTAAAAGGCTTTCCCCCATATCTTGTGCCCTATGAATGCCACTAATATTTATCAATGAAATTTCTCACTACATGAGCCTTTGCCCTCCTGAATAAAAAAAAAAAAATAGCAAACATGTGCAGTAATGGGAAATGCAGACTGTTTTTTCAAAAATAAGGAGTAGGAATGAAAATACCAGGTTAAATATATGTACTTGTTGATATTTAAGCAACTTCTAAGCTTACAAGAATTTTAGAACACCTGTGTCCCTACTGACTATGAGTTGAACAAGTAAATACCCTTGTACAAAGACTCAAGAACATAACCTTGAATCATTGCTGAATGAAGTCCTAGTCATGTAGGTTTTGAAGGAACATTTTTTTTTTTTCTAAATATAAAACATAATGCCCATCATTTCTCAAGTGAGTGTATTATTACTGCTCAGAAGTACTTAACTTTTTGCTACAGGGTATTGTCCCTCCTTTAAGTGCAACACTCTAGATACTTTCCCATTACACATTAATAACTGAATTACAGGGAAAATAAAGTAATTTACTTTTACTCCTTTTCTTGAGTCTGGAAGCATGACAGTCATGGCGAGAGAAAACACTGATCCATTGGTTCTTTTACTTCTCTGATATCTTAGTGAGACAGAGATAGAGAGATAGAGAGACAGACGGGCAGGTGGCAAAGAAGAGAGGCAGAAAGAGAGAGAGGATAAAGACAAGATCAGACAGTTCAGTCGCTCAGTCATGTCTGACTCTTTGGAACTCCATGAACTGCAGCACACCAGGCCTTTGTGTCCATCACCAACTCCCGGAGCTTACTCAAACTCATGTCCATTGAGTCGGTGATGCCATCCAACCATCTCATCCTCTGTCGCCTCCTTCTCCTCCCACATTCAATCTTTCCCAGCATCAGGGTCTTTTCCAATGAGTCAGTTCTTTGTATCAGGTGGCCAACGTATTGGATTTTCAGCATTAACATAAGTCCTTCCAATGAATATTCAGGACTGATTTCCTTTAGGATGGGCAGGTTGAATCTCCTTGCAGTCCAAGGGTCTCTCAAGAGTCTTCTCCATCACCACAGTTCAAAAGCATCAATTCTTGGGAACTCGCTTTGTAGTCCAACTCTCACATCCATACATGACAACTGGAATAACCATAGCTTTGACTAGATGGACCTTTGTTGACAAAGTAATGACTCTGCTTTTCAACATGCTATCTAGGTTGGTCAGAGCTTTTCTTCCAAGGAGCAAGCGTCTTTTGATTTCATGGCTGCAGTCACCATCTGCAAATAAAGTCTGTGTCATTGTTTCCAGTGTTTCCCCATCTATTTTCCATGAAGTGATGGGACCAGATGACATGAACTTAGTTTTCTGAATGTTGAGTTTTAAGTCAATGTTTTCACTCTCCTCTTTCACTTTCATCAAGAGGCTTTTTTAGTTCTTCGCTTTCTGCCATAAGGGTGGTGTCATTTGCATATCTGAGGTTATTGCTATTTCTGCTGGCAATCCTGATTCCAACTTGTGCTTCATCCAGCCCAGCATTTCTCATGATGTACTCTGCATATACGTTAAATAAGCAGGGTGACAATATACAGCCTTGACGTACTCCTTTCCCAACTTGGACCCAGTCTATTGTTCCATGTCCAGTTCTAACTGTTGCATCTTGACCTGCATGCAGATTTCTCAGGAGGCAGGTCAGGTGGTCTGGTATTCCCATCTCTTCAAGAATTTTCCACAGTTTGTTCTGATTCACACAGTCAAAGGCTTTGGCGTTGTCAGTAAAAGAAGTAGACGTTTTTCTGGAACTCTCTTGCTTTTTTGATGATCCAAAGGATGTTGGCACTTTGATCTCTGGTTCCTCTGCCTTTTCCAATCCAGACTGAACATCTGGAAGTTCATGGTTCACATACTGTTGAAGCCTGGCTTGGAGAATTATGAGCATTACTTTGCTAGTGTGTGAGAGGAGTGCAATTGTGTGGTAGATTGAGAATTCTTTGGCATTGCCTTTCTTTGGTATTGCAATGAAAATTGACCTTTTTAAGTCCTGTGGCCACTGCTGAAATTTCTAAATTTGCTGGCATATTGAGTGCAGCACTTTCACAGCATCATCTTTTAGGATTTGAAGTAGCTCACCTGGAATTTCATCATCTCCACTAGCTTTGTAGTGATGCTTCCTAAGGCCCACTTCACTTTGCATTCCAGGATGTCTGGCTCTAAGTGAGTGATCACACCATCATGATAATCTGGGTCATGAAGATATTTTTTGCACAGTTCTTCTGTGTATTCTTGACACTTCTTCTTAATATCTTCTGCTTCTGCTAGGCCCATCCCATTTCTGTCCTTTGTTGTGCCCATCTTTGCATGAAATTGTCCCTTGGTATCTCTAATTTTCCTGAAGAGATCTCTAGTCTTTCCCGTTTTGTTGTTTTCCTCTATTTCTTTGCATTGATCACTGAGGAAGACTTTCTTATCTCTCCTTGCTATTCTTTGGAACTCTGCATTCAGATGGGTATATCTTTCCTTTTCTCCTTTGTCTTTTGTGACTTTCCTTTTCTCAGCTATTTGTAAGGCCTCCTCAGACAATCATTTTGCCTTTTCACATTTCTTTTTCTTGGGGATGGTCTTGATCACTGCCTCTTGTACAATATCATGAATTCCATAGTTCTTCAGGTACTCTGTCTATCAGATCTAATCCCTTGAATCTATTGTAACTTCCACTGTATAATCATAAAGGATTTGATTTAAGTCATACCTGAATGGTCCAGTGGTTTCAAAGACAAGATAATGCCTAATACAATGTAGAATAATGAGAAGACAATTGTCCCTGTGCGTCTGCTGTCCTAATACTATTTGGCAATATATTTCATTTTAAATCCTAATTATATGAGTGAGATGTATTCAAAATTGTATGCATTTGTTGCCAAAGGACTAGAAATTTGCTCGTTAAAGTGGCAGATAGAAGAAAACACTTTCTCAGGTGCAAGGAGATGCAACACTGTACAGTCATTGCAAAGACACATTCAAATAATTATACACCCTATTGCTTCAATTCATTATTAAAACAATATGTAAACTATTGCGATACTAACACAGTACTTCATAAATGGCAAATGGGCTCGATGAACAGCTAACCGTCCAAGTTAAAAAAGTATATAATATCATTGATATGTTCATGAGAGTTTAAATGCCACACCTGCTTTTATTCATATATAAATATATATGAATCAGAATTTCCATATATATATAATATATATATGTATATATAATCAGAATTTCCTGTATAAACAAAGATGTGATAAATGTCTCATTTTTATGGGTCATCTTTCACAAATTTGGACAGGGAATCCTGGCGTGCTATAGTCTGTGGGGTCGCAGAGTCACACCCGACTGAGCAAATGAACTGAACTTCACAAATTACTGAAAAAACTACAAAAGGGAGTTTGCAGCACTTGTAAAAACCTTTATGCTTGAATTTTTGGCATCCAAATATGTAATCTTCTTTTGCCTTGCAAAATACAGCTATGAACCACCATATAAAGTTTACAGCTATAGCCTTTATAATTTTACAGTTTTGGTTTCTAGTTTTTATTATAAATCTATCAACTAAATCTTCCTTGCATCTCAAAGTGTGTTCCACAAAACAGTAGCATAGGCATCACCTGGAAAGTTAACAGAAATGTAGAATTTCAGGTCCTATTCCAAATGTACATAATCATAATCTGCATTTTAACAAGGTCCCATGATGATTTATGTGCCCACAAAACTTGGAAGAGCACACTTCTTTCCCCTTTCTAAGCCTTAGTTTTCTCATCTATAAAAAGATAATTCTGACAGATAATTCTGACATGGCTACCTCAGAGTTAATATATGATCAAATTAGTATTTATGTAAAAATATTGTGAAATGCAAAACATTAAGATAGATTGAAACAATATGGTGGTTTATCTCCCTAGGACAGATTCAAGGGTGGAGGAATAACACAGAGGGAAAACAGATGGAATGGTGAGCAATTAAATCAATATATGCCAAAAAACTAAGTGAGGAAGAAAAAAAGAAGAAAAACAATTATGTCAAGGAATAAAGTGTACACTAGCATGGTGTGCACTTTCTAAACAAATAGTAGCTTTTTGTTTACTAAAGTATGATGATGTTTATTATGATGAAAATAATGAGTGAGATCTAAACTTTTCCCTTTGTGTGTTGAAAAATTAATACTGGAACTGCTTCCCTCTACTAGTCCAAAAATGCTGTAAACAGTCAAATAAGAGGATTGGAAAAAAAAAATCAAACAAAATACTTTGTAACAGATTAAAAAGGAAAGCTAGTCAAAGAAACACAAGTGAGCTAAGCAACTAGTCCCAGTATGTTAATTTCCTAGGATGGTCATAACAAATTTATCACAAACTTGGTGATTTAAAACAGCAGATATGTATTTTTGCTCAGTTATGGGGTCCAGAAGTCTGACCCAAGATGTCATCAGGGTTGTAATTCCTCAGAAAGCTCTGATATATTCCTTGCCATTTTCAGCTTTTGGAAGCTCCAGGCTTTTTTTCTTGTGACTGCATTACTCCTGGCTCTGCCTTCATAGTCATATTGCCTCTTACTCGTCTGTCTAATGTCCCTTTGTCTCACTCTAAAAAGGACACTAGTCATTGGATTTAGGACCAACTGGGATAATCTTACAATCTCTTATCAAAATTCTTAATTTAATCATAATCACATAATTTGCCATATAAGGTAATATTCACTCTTACCATATAAAATAATATTCACAGGTTATGGGCATCGGGAAATGTATTTAACTTTTTGAGGCCCACCATTCAGGACACAACATCCAGTTAGCACTTTTACATTCAGCAGATTTATGTTCAATAAAATGATGAAGCATTTTTAGCCTTCTTAGCAAAACATTTATTGCCCTATGTTGTGCTGTGCTTTGTCATGTCCAACACTTTGTGACCCCTGGACTGTAAACCCTGAGGTTCCTCTGTTTTATGGAATTTCCCACACAAGAATATGGAAGTGGGTTGCTATTTCCTTCTCCATTATTGCCCTATAGCAAACATGGTATAGGGAATGGTGTTTAGCATGTGAACCATTGTGTTCACCACGTGCCAGGCATCATCTTAAATTTCTATCTACCCTGACTCATTTTAACTTCAGAGCAATTCTAGGAATTAAGGAACTTTAAGAAATTTAGGAACTCTAGGAACTCAGATATGCAGATGACATCACCCTTATGGCAGAAAGTGAAGAGGAAGTAAAGAGTCTCTTGATGAAAGTGAAAGAGGAGAGTGAAAAAGTTGGCTTAAAACTCAACACTCAGAAAACTAAGATCATGGCATCTGGTCCCATAACTTCATGGGAAATAGGTGGGGAAATAGTGGAAACAGTGTCAGAATTTATTTTTTGGGGCTCCAAAATCACTTCAGTTGGCGATTGCAGCCATGAAATTAAAAAAAAAATGCTTGCTCCTTGGAAGAAAAGCTATGACCAACCTAGACAGCATGTTAAAAAGCAGAGACCTTACTTTGCCAACAAAGGTCCATCTAGTCAAGGCTATAGTTTTTCCAGTAGTCATGTATGAATGTGAGAGTTGGACTATAAAGAAAGCTGAGTGCCGAAGAATTGATACTTTTGAACTGTGGTGTTGGAGAAGACTCTTGAGAGTCCCTGGGATTGCAAAAGGATCCAACCAGTCCATCCCAAAGGAAAGCAGTCCTGAATAGTCATTGGAAGGACTGATGCTGAAACTGAAACTCAAATACTTTGGCCACCTGATGTGAAGAACTGACTCAATGGAAAAGACCCTGATGCTGGGAAAGATTGAATGTGGGAGGAGAAGGAGACAACAGAGGATGAGATGGCTGGATGGCATCACTGACTCAATGGACATGAGTTTAAGTAAACTCCCTGCATTGGCAATGGACAGGGAGGCCTGGCGTCCTGCAGTCCATGCGGTTGCAAAGAGTCAGAAACTACTGAGTGACTGAACTGAACTGAATTTTAGGAAACAGGTACCACTATTATCCCTATATATAGATGTTAAAACTGAGTAATGAAGAGGTTAAGTAACTTGTCAGAGGTCACACAGCAACTCAGTGGTGGAGGCAAGATTCAAAGATAGACAGTCTGGTTTCAGAGCCCACATTCTTGATCAGGGACAATATGACCCACCTCCGTATAACTTGGATTTGCATCATGGGACTTATGTGCTTGTGTGCTAAGGCACTTCAGTGGTGTCTGACTATTTATCACCATATGGACTGTAGCCCACCAGGCTCCTCTGTCCATGGGATTCTACAGGCAAGAATACCTGAGTGGATAGCCATTCCATTCTCCAGGGGATCTTCCCAACCCAGGGATTGAATCCATCTCTTATATCTTCTGCATTGGCAGGTGGGTTCTTTACCACTAGTTCCACCTGGGAAGCCTATTTTCTCACAAATACTTTGTTAAATGTATATTTCAAGAGCAAAAATTTAGAAGATGATTTATAAAGTAACAGTAGAAAGGGTACAACATCTCTAAACATTATTTAAATATTAGAGTGTGTTTCAACATACTGTTAAATGTACGTCACAGAGGTGGGTTAAGCTACCTGTGGAAAAATATGATTTCCATTAAAAAATGGCTAAATAATATAATCTTAGTAATATTAATACTTGCAGAGCAATTAAGGCAGTTTTATACATTCTTTTTTTTAATTTTAATTTTTATTTATTTACTTGGCTGCACTGAGTCTTAGTTGTTCCATGTGGAATCTAGTGGGATCAAACCCCAGGCCCCTGCATTGGGACCATGGAGTCTTAGCCACAGGACCACCAAAGAAGTCCCACAGCTTGTGTGTTTCAATGTGGACTTTCATCTAACACACACACACACACAAACTTCAATAATATGGAGAAAGAACCCTGTCAATTGAAGAAAACTATAGATCAAGAGGTTATGGAAAGGTGAATCCCAGGGTAGGGCATTTCATATTCAGACTGTCTTGGTGTAATCAAAGACTAAAATCCCTGACCTAGGAAGGGCTATACTGTCACAGACTTCTCAGGCTTTAAAGAGATGCTATTGTTCATTGTTCTGGACAAAATTTTACTTGGGAACTTTCAAAGCATTTTTAATAATTCTCCTAGTCCACTTCCTCCTCTGCCCGTTCTCAAAATTTAACTCAATGTATTTATGCTATTTTTAACATTATAGACATTTTTTTATAAGTGTATATGATCAACTGTCTGCTATCTTAAAAATAAAAAACAAAAATTTTCTTTTGGCCCATGTTTACATCTATGTATGGTTCTTTACATCATCACCTTTCCAGAAAGACATTTTTGTTTGCCATCTGCCTTTCACCACCAATGATTATTCCTTAACCTACTGAAATTTAGCTAATCTCTGTCACTACCACCAGCAGGACACCTACTACCATCACTGAAACCTCTTGTCAAGTCTAACATTGATCTCTTTCCTGCAAAATCTAAAGAAAACTTCTCAGTTCTTACTTTATTTGACTTCTCCATAGCATTCAACACCAGGAATCACTACTTCTGGAAATATCCTCTTGTCTTGCTTTCCATTCTAAAAGGTTTTCTCTGGCTTCACTCACATTTTGAGTTTGGCCTCCTTTTTGAGTTCCTTCTACTCTGCACATCCCATTGGGTATCAATGTTTATCAGGGCTCTAATAGCCTGTTAATCTGGAGTCCACAGATTTCAAAGATCTCAAGAATAATAATAGTAATAATAATAATAGTCATGTGATTTGGGTACAGATGTATTACATCTTTATTTTCACTAACCTCTAAGAGTTTAAGTGAAAGTTGTGTTAGTCGCTCAGTTGTGTCTGACTCTTTGTGACCCCATGGACTTCAGTTACCAGGCTCCTCTGTTCATGGGATTCTCCAGGCAAGAACACTGGAGTGGGTTGCCATTTCTTTCCCCAAAATGAAAGTTAGTATTACTTAAAAAAATAAAACACTATAAATAATACCTATAAATTTGTCATTCACAAAAGTCAGATAATTTTATATCACATCACAATTGTTAAAAATATCCGAAAGTGGGGGGCGATGCTAAGATGGCAGAGGAATAGGACAGGGAGACCGCTTTTTCCCCAACTAATTCATCAAAAGAACATTTAAACGCTGAGTAAATTCCACAAAACAACTTCTGGATGCTGGCAGAGGACATCAGGCACCCAGAAAAGCAGCCCATTGTCTTCAAAAGGAGGTAGGTAAAAATATAAAAGACAAAAAGAAAGACAAAAGAGGTAGGGATGGAGCTCCGTACTGGGAAGGGAGTCTTAAAAAGAGAGAAGTTTCCAAACACCAGGAAACACTCTCACTACCGAGTCTATGGCGAGCCTTGGAACCACAGAAGGCAACATAACTGGGAGGAAAAATAAATAAATAATTAAAACCCACAGATTACATGCCCAACTGTAACTCCTCCAGTGTAGAAGCAACACAGATGCCTGCACCCACCAGTAGCAAGTGGGGACTGGGCAGGGAGGTCCAGGCTGCATTGCTTAGAGTAAGGACCTGGCTTGAATGCCCTGAGGGCAATCTGAGGGAACTAACTTGGGCTAGCAAACCAGACTGTGATTTAGCTACCACGTGAAAAGCCCTAACCTAAGACATCACCATGCCCGCTCACAGAGCAAAGGATAGACTAGAGCTATGCGAAAAGCCCTAACCTAAGACACTGTCAGGCCCGCTCACAGAACAAAGGACTGAACAAACCTAGCCAACTGCAGACCATCCCCCTCCTGTGACAGGCAGCCAGAGCCAGAAGGGGGCAATCACAACCCCAGAGAGATATTATCTACCAAACTGCAAGCAGGCTTCTTTGCTAACTAAGATTTATTGGGATTCTGGACTGTCAACATCCACCTGAGAAGGTGCACCAGTTGTACACCCAGAAAAACAAGTGGCAGGGATGGGGGAGATGATAAGTCACAGTGACTGTGCTCACCAAACACCTGGTCACCTGAGTTGCTCGGACCTGGGAAGGTCACAAAATGCAGGCACAACCAAGTCTGCGCCTCTGAGGACTTCAGTTCCTCTGGACTGGAGTACCTGAACCTGAGCGGCTTAGACCTGGGAGGTGCATGCAGCCCAGGGCTGGCCACAGACGGTTCCCAGTGAAGCAACCTAGAGCCTGAGCAGTGTGGGCAGGGAGGGCACATGTACCGTGAGCAGGGCCAGGCTCAGTGTGGCTGAGACACTGCAAGCACATGCCAGTGTTATTTGTTTGCAGCGTCCCTCCCTCCCCACAGTGTGACTGAACAAGTGAGCCTAAAAAACTATCCACTACCACCCCCTTGTGGCAGGGCAGAAATCAGACACTGAAGAAAGCAGCAAACAGAAGAAGCTAAAACATAGGGAACCGCTTTGGAATTGACAGGTGCAAAGGATTAAAACTCTGTAGTTATTACCGACTACATAGGAAGGGGTCTATAGATCTTGAGAAATATAAGCCGGACCAAGGAACTATCCAAAAATGAACTGACCCCACCCTGCCCACAACACCACCAGAGAAAGTCCTAGATATATTTTTACTATCATTTATTAAATTTTTATTAATTTTAAGTCCCCTATTACTCCTTTAATTTTCATTTTTATAACCTACTATTACTTTGCAAACTTCATATATATATATATATATATATATATATATATATTTATAATTTGTGTGGTTTTTTAAATTTCTTTAATATTGAATTTTTGAAAATCCAACCTCTACTCTAGATTTTTAATCTTTGCTTTTTGTTATCAAATTGTTACCAATTTTGTACGTTTAAGAACCCAATCTACAGTGCCCATTTTTACTTGGGAGCGAGATTACTGGCTTGACTGCTCTCTCCCCCTTTGGACTCTCCTTTTTCTCCACCAGGTCGCCTCTATCTCCTCCCTCCCCCTTCTCTTCTCTACCCAACTCTGTGAATTTCTTTCTGTGTTCTGGATGGTGGAGAACACTTAGAGAACTGATTATTGGCTGGATCTGTCTCTCTCCTTCTGACTCCCTGCATTTATCCTCCTGGCCACCTCTGTCTCCTTCCTCCCTCTTCTCTTCTCTGTATAACTCTTTGAACATCTCTGAGCAGTCCAGACTGTGAGCGCACATAAGGAAGTGATTACTGCCTAGATTGCTCTCTCCTCTTTTGATTCCACCTCATCTCATTCGGGTCACCTCTAACTCCCTCCTCCCTCTTCCCTTCTCCATGTAACTCTGTGAACCTCTCTGTGTGTCCCTCACTGTGGAGAAACTTTTCATCTTTAACCTAGGTGTTTTATCAATGGTGCTATATAGATGGAGAAGTCTTGAGGCTACAGTAAAAATAAGACTGAAAACCAGAAGCAAGAGGCTTAAGTTAAAATTCTGAGAACACCAGAGAACTCCTGACTCCAGGGAACACGAATCAACAGGCGCTCATCAAACGCCTTCATACCTACACTGAAACCAAGCACCACGCAAGGGCCAACAAGTTCCAGAACAAGACATACCACACAAATTCTCCAGCAACACAGGAACACAGCCCTGAGCTTCAATATACAGGCTACCCAAAGTCACTCCAAACCCATTGACATCTCATAACTCATTACTGGACACTTCATTCCACTCCAGAGAGAAGAAATCCAGCTCCACCCACCAGACCACAGACACAAGCTTCCCTAACCAGGAAACCTTGACAAACCACTTGCACAACCCCACCCACAGCTCTGAAACTCCACAATAAAGAGAACACAACTACCAGAATACAGAAAGGCCATCCCAAACACAACAATATAAAAAGGATGAAGAGATAGAGGAATGCCCAGCAGGTAAAGGCCAGGATAAATGCCCACCAAACCAAAGACAAGAGGAAGAGATAGTGAATCTACCTGATAAAGAATTCTGAATAATGATAGTGAAAATGATCCAAAATCTTGAAATCAAAATGGAATCACAGATAAATAGCCTGGATACAAGGATTGAGAAGATGCAAGAAAGGTTTAACAAAGACCTGGAAGAAATAAGAAAGAGTCAATATATAATGAATAATGCAATAAATGAGATCAAAAACACTCTGGAGGCAACAAATAGTAGAATAACAGAGGTAGAATATAGGATTAGTGAATTAGAAGATAGAATGGTAGAAATAAATGAATCAGAGAAGGAAAAAGAAAAACGAATTAAAAGAAATGAGGATAATCTCAGAGACCTCCAGGACAGTGTTAAATGCCCCAACATTCGAATCATAGGAGTCCCAGAAGAAGAAGACAAAAAGAAAGACCATGAGAAAATACTTGAGGAGATAATAGTTGAAAACTTCCCTAAAATGGGGAACGAAATAATCACCCAAGTCCAAGAAACCCAGAGAATCCAAAACAGGATAAATCCAAGGTGAAACACTGCAAGACACATATTAATCAAATTAACAAAGATCAAACACAAAGAACAAACATTAAAAGCAGCAAGGGAAAAACAACAGATAACACACAAGGGCATTCCCATAAGGATAATAGCTGACCTTTCAATAGAAACTCTTCAGGCCAGAGGGGAATGGCAGACATACTTAAAGTGATGAAAGAAAATAACCTACATCCCACTTTACCGTACCCAGCAATGATCTGATTAAAATATGAAGGAGAAATCAAAAGCTTTACAGACAAGCAAAAGCTGAGAGAATTCAGCACCACCAAACCAGCTCTCCAACAAATGCTAAAAGATCTTCTCTAGACAGGAAACACAAAAAGGTGTATAAACTCGAACTGAAAACAATAAAGTAAATGGCAACGGGATCATACTTATCAAAAATTACCCTAAACGTAAATGGGTTGAATGCCCCAACCAAAAGACAAACACTGGCTGAATGGATACAAAAACAAGACCGCTATATATCTTGTCTACAAGAGACCCACCTCAAAACAGGGACACATAAAGACTGAAAGTGAAGGGCTGGAAAAAGATATTCCATGCAAATAGAGACCAAAAGAAAACAGGAGTAGCAATACTCATATCAGATAAAATAGACTGTAAAACAAAGGCTGTGAAAAGAGACAAAGAAGGACACTACATAATGATCAAAGGATCAATCCAAGAAGAAGATATAACAATCATTAATATATATGCACCCAACATAGGAGCACCACAATATGTAAGACAAATGCTAAAAAGTATGAAAGAGGAAATTAACAATAACACAGTAATAGTGGGAGACTTTAATACCCCAATCACACCTATGGAAATATCAATTAAACAGAAAATTAACAAGGAAACACAAACTTTAAAAGATACAATAGACCAGTTAGACCTAATTGATCTATAGGACATTTCACCCCAAAATAATGAATTTCACCTTTTTCTCAAGAGCACATAGAACCTTCTCCAAGATAGATCACATCCTGGGCCATAAATCTAGCCTTGGTAAATGTAAAAAATTGAAATCATTTCAAGCATCTTTTCTGACCACAATGCAGTAAGATTAGATCTCAATTACAGGGGAAAAATTATTAAAAGTTCCAACATATGGAGGCTGAACAACACGCTGCAGAATAACCAACAAATCACAGAAGAAATCAAAAAAGAAATCAAAATATGCATATAAATGAATGAAAATGAAAACACAACAACCCAAAACCTATGGGACACTGTAAAATGAGTGCTAAGGGGAAGGTTCATAACAATACAGGCATACCTTAAGAAACAGGAAAAAAAGTCAAATAAATAACCTAACTCTACACCTAAAGCAACTAGAAAAGGAAGAAATGAAGAACCCCAGGTTTAGTAGAAGGAAAGAAATCTTAAAAATTAGGGCAGAAATAAATGCAAAAGAAACCAAAGAGACCATAGCAAAAATCAACGAAGCCAAAAGCTGGTTCTTTGAAAGGATAAATATAATTGACAAACCATTAACCAGACTCATCAAGAAACAGAGGGAGAAAAATCAAATCCATAAAATTAAAGTGAAAATGGAGAGATCACAACGGACAACACGGAAATACAAAGGATCATGTGAGACTACTATCAGCAATTACATGCCAATAAAATGGACAACTTGGAAGAAATGGACAAGTTCTTAGAAAAGTACAACTTTCCAAAATGAACCAGGAAGAAATAGAAAATCTTAACAGGCCAATCACAAGCACGGAAATTGAAACTGTAATCAGAAATCTTCCAGCAAACAAAAGCCCATGTCCAGACGGCTTCACAGCTGAATTCTACCAAAAGTTTAGAGAAGAGCTAACATCTATCCTACTTAAACTCTTCCAGAATATTGCAGAGGAAGGTAAACTTACAAACTCATTCTATAAGGCCACCATCACCCTAATACCAAAACCTGACACATAATACACAGTTATATATTTAGCATATATGATTTAGCATACAGTAATATAGTTTCAGAAAAATTTCTTTTGAATTTTCTCCTTCTTCCATCCCTTTCATCCCATCCTCTTATTCAGGCTTTTTCTTTCAGCCAGGCAGTCTTCTTTGAGCCATTATCTCTCATTCACCATGCTTTCCACTCCCATCTTTCAGTCCCCTTCCCACCATATAGATACACAAACAGGGAAGATGGCTTTTAATGTGCTGCCTGAACACACTGCATTCCCCACAGCATATCATTAATGACACTGCAGAATGCTTATTTATTTGCCTACTTCCCACAATAAACTGTATCCTCATCATGAGTCAAACATAGCAGAGCTGCAAATGATATTTTGGATGAATTAATACACTAATACATAAATAATATTAAAATATTAAGCATAATAAAATGGTAATGTCTATAATTTACAAAGTGTTTTCTATGTGCCAGGTACTGTTCTAAGTCTTTTACATATATTAACTCATATCCTTACAAATAACCTATGGTATGTATTATTGATGTTCCAATTTTATAGATCGGGGCTTCCTAGGTGGCGCAGAGATAAAGAATCTGCCTGCCAATCCAGGAGATGCAAGAGATGCCAGTTTGATCCCTGGGTCGGGAAGATCCCCTGGAGAAGGAAAAGGCAACCCACTACAGCATTTTTGGCTGGAAAATTCCATGGAGAGAGGAGCTTGACAGGCAACAGTCCATAGGGTTGCAAAGAGCTGGCACAACTTAGGGAATGAACAACAACAGCAACAAGAATTTATGACACACGATCACTGTTCTAACTCATACATACAGAAAGTGAAAAACTGAAAGTGAAGTTGCTCAGTGGTGTCTGACTCTTTGTGACCCCATGGACTGTAGCCTATCAGGCGTCTCCATCCATGGGATTTTCCAGGCAAGAGTACTGGATTGGGTTGCCATTTCCTTCTCCAGGGTATCTTCCTGATCCAGGGATCTAACCCAGGTCTCCTACATTGCAGGCAGATGCTTTTACTCTCTGAGCCACCAGAGAAGACCATTTGCATATAGAGATCCATTTAATCTCAAAACAGTCATCCAGCAACTAAATGATATAGGCATAATTAGCACTAGTACTCCCTGCATTGCTAAAATTTGGGTGAAGGGCATGAAAAAAGATCTCTTTCCCCCAAGGAACTATTGTTTGAATAATAGAAAGCAATGCTATAAATTCACATTTGTGAAGCAATTGTTTTCAAAGCACTTGAGTGAGTAAGGTGACCTCTTTTTGCTCTGGGGCCCAATAACATGTATGGCAAAACCATTACAATATTGAAAAGTAATTACCCTCCAATTAAAATAAATAAATTTATATTAAAAATAAAATAATGGCATTAGCAATATTATTTACTAGTTTTATTTTACATTATAAATATGATGTTATATAAAACTGTGCCCAATTTAAGCCTACCACAGGATATGAGATAACAACTTCCAAAGCAGCCTTTTAATCACCAGTATGAATGTTTCAATGTGTTTTTATATTGCAGGTGCACCATGCATGATAACCCATTATAGCTCTGTAAGATGTGATGATGAAAACTTAGCTTCATGTCAAAAGATTTTTAACTGAAGGTCAAAAGTGCTGGCTTTCATTCCTAACCTGACACTAACTAGCAACTATAACTTACCTGGACTTCAGGTTTTGCAACTGTGAAATTAGCACGGTGGACAAGGGTGCAAATGAGCTCTTTATAATTCTGAACACCTCATTGTGTAAAGCTAGTAACCACTCACAAAAGGGGCATAATTGCTTTATACGGCCTCGTCCAGTCAGTTTGATAAAATTAATAAATGGTGACTTATTTTTCCCTGTTGGTTACATATACAAGATTAAAATATGAGCATTCTTTACCCTTAAACACAGTTTTGAGTAGTAAGGTGATACTTGCTTCTAAATGTCATAACATTAGATAGAAAATCATCATGAACACCTTATTGCCAAATTCAGAATTAAATTGAAGAAAGTAGGGAAAACCACTAGACCATTCAGGTATGACCTATATCAAATCCTTTATGATTATACAGTGCAAGTGAGAAATAGATTTAAGGAACTAGATCTGATAGATAGAGTGCCTGATGAACTATGGACTGATTCGTGACATTGTACAGGAGACATGGATCAAGATCAACCCATGGAAAAGAAATGAAAAAAAAAAAAAAAAAAAAAGCAAAATGGCTGTCTGGGGAGGCCCTACAAATAGCTGTGAAAATAAGAGAAGAGAAAAGCAAAGGAGAAAAGGAAAGATATAAACATCTGAATGTGGAGTTCCAAAGAATTGCAAGAAAAGATAAGAAAGCCTTCTTCAGCGATCAATCAAAGAAATACAGGAAAACAACAGAACGGGAAACACTAGAGATCTCTTCAAGAAAATTAGAGATACCAAGGGAACATTTCATGCAAAGATGAGCTCGATAAAGGACAGAAATAGTATGGACCTAACAGAAGCAGAAGATATTAAGAAAAGATGGCAAGAATACACAGAAGAACTGTACAAAAAAGATCTTCATGACCAAGACAATCACGATGGTGTGAACACTCACCTAGAGCCAGACATCCTGGAATATGAAGTCAAGTGGGCCTTAGAAAGCATCACTATGAAAAGAGCTAGTGGAGGTGATGGAATTCCAGTTGAGCTATTCCAAATCCTGAAAGATGATGCTGTGAAAGTGCTGCACTCAATATGCCAGCAAATCTGGAAATCTTAGAAGTGGCCACAGGACGGGAAAGGTCAGTTTTCATTCCAACCCCAAGAAAGGCAGTTCCAAAAATGTTCAAACTACCACACAATTGCACTCATCTCACACACTGGTAAAGTAATGCTCAAAATTCTCCAAGCCAGGCTTCAGCAATATGTGAACTGTGAACTTCCAGATGTTCAAGCTTGTTTTAGAAAAGGCAGAGGAACCAGAGATCAAATTGCCAACATCCACTGGATCATCAAAAAAGCAAGAGAGTTCCAGAAAAACATTTATTTCTGCTTTATTGACTACGCCAAAGACTTTGACTGTGTGGATCACAATAAACTGTGGAATATTCTGAAAGAGATGGGAATACCAAACCACCTGACCTGCCTCTTGAGAAACCTGTATACACGTCAGGAAGCAACAGTTAGAACTGGACATGGAACAACAGACTGGTTTCAAATAGGAAAAAGAGTACCTCAAGGCTGTATTTTGTCACCCTGTTTATTTAACTTATATGCAGAGCTAATAATGAGAAAAACTGGGCTGGAAGAAGCACAAGCTGAAATCAAGACTGCCAGGAGAAATATCAATAACCTCAGATATGCAGATGACACCACCCTTACGGCAGAAAGTGAAGAAGAACAAAAAAGCCTCTTGATGAAAGTGAAAGAGGAGAGTGAAAAAGCTGGCTTAAAGCTCAACATTCAGAAAACTAAGATCATGGCATCTGGTCCCACCAGTTCATGGGAAATAGATGGAGAAACAGTGGAAACAGTGTCAGACTTTATTTTGGGGGGCTCCAAAATCATTGCAGATGGTGACTGCAGCCATAAAATTAAAAGACACTTACTCCTTGGAAGGAAAGTTATGACCGACCTAGATAACATATTCAAAAGCAGAGACATTACTTTGCCAACAAAGGTCCATCTAGTCAAGGCTATGGTTTTTCCAGTAGTCATGTGTGGATGTGAGAGTTGAACTGTGAAGAAAGCTGAGTGCTGAAGAATTGATGCTTTTGAACTATGGTGTTGGAGAAGACTCTTGAAAGTCCCTTGGACTGCAAGGAGATCCAACCAGTCCATTCTAAAGGAGATCAGCCCTGGGTGTTCTTTGGAAGGAATGGTTCTAAAGCTGAAACTCCAGTACTTTGGCCACCTCATGCGAAGAGTTGACTCATTGGAAAAGACTATGATGCTGGGAGGGATTGGGGGCAGGAGGAAAAGGGGACAACAGAGGATGAGATGGCTGGATGGTATCACCGACTCGATGGATGTGAGTCTGAGTGAACTCCGGGGGTTGGTGATGGACAGGGAGGCCTGGCGTGCTTCAATTCATGGGGTCACAAAGAGTCAGACACGACTGAGCGATTGATCTGAACTGAACTGATATTGTGTCATGCATGAGCAGGAAATTGCCATGATGATACCACCAGATACAGTTGTCACAGAGTAATTTATGAAGCAGTGCTAATTGAATAATATATGGCAGTTATTATGAGGAGACTTTCAAAAGCTGAAATGCTATGACTCAACTGCCAGTCAGCAATGAGTTATTACACTACAGAGCCCAGACGGAAGGAATAACCAGCACCAGTGATAGGGACACTAAAAGGCTATCTGGCACCAAAAATCATGGTCTATATAGAGTTTGAGCTAAGATTCATAAGGCATCTGCTGCCAGATCAGAACAGATCAAATCAGTCACTCAGTTGTGTCCAACTCTTTGGGACGCCATGAATCACAGCACGCCACGCCTCCCTGTCCATCACCAACACCTGGAGTTCACTGAGACTCGTGTCCATCAAGTGAGTGATGCCATCCAGCCACCTCATCCTCTGTCGTCCCCTTCTCCTCCTGCCCCAAATCCCTCCCAGCATCAGAGTCTTTTCCAATGAGTCAACTCTTTGCATGAGGTGGCCAAAGTACTGGAGTTTCAGCTTTAGCATCATTCCTTCCAAAGAAATCCCAGGGCTGATCTCCTTCAGAATGGACTGGTTGGATCTCCTTGCAGTCCAAGGGACTCTCAAGAGTCTTCTCCAACACCACAGTTCAAAAGCATCAATTCTTCAGCGCTCAGCCTTCTTCACAGTCCAACTCTCACATCCATACATGATCAAAGGAAAAATCATAGCCTTGGCTAGACGAACCTTTGTTGGTAAAGTAATGTCTCTGCTTTTGAATATGCTATCAAGGTTGGTCATAACTTTCCTTCCAAGGAGTAAGCGTCTTTTAATTTCAAGGCTTCAGTCACCACCTGCAGTGATTTTTGAGCCCAGAAATATAAAAGTCTGACACTATTTCCACTGTTTCCCCATCTATTTCCCATGAAGTGATGGGACCAGATGCCATGATCTTCGTTTTCTGAATGTTGAGCTTTAAGACAACTTTTTCACTCTCCACTTTCACTTTCATCAAGAGACTTTTTAGTTCCTCTTCACTTTCTGCTGTAAGAGTGGTGTCATCTGCATATCTGAGGTTATTGATATTTCTCCTGGCAATCTTGATTCCAGCTTGTGTTTCTTCCAGTCCAGCATTTCTCATGATGTACTCTGCATAAAAGTTAAATAAACAGGGTGACAATATACAGCCTTGATGTACTCCTTTTGCTATTTGGAACCAGTCTGTTGTTCCATGTCCAGTTCTAACTGTTGCTTCCTGACCTGCATACAAATTTCTCAAGAGGCAGGTCAGATGGTCTGGTATTCCCATCTCTTTCAGAATTTTCCACAGTTTATTGTGTTCCACACAGTCAAAGGCTTTGACATAGTCAATAAAGCTGAAATAGATATTTTTCTGGAACTCTCTTGCTTTTTCCATGATTCAGCGGATGTTGGCAATTTGATCTCTGGTTCCTCTGCCTTTGCTAAAACCAGCTTGAACATCAGGAAGTTCATGGTTCACATATTGCTGAAGCCTGGCTTGTAGAATTTTGAGCATTACTTTACCAGTGTGTGAGATGAGTGCAATTGTGCAGTAGTTTGAGCATTCTTTGGCATTGCCTTTCTTTGGGATTGGGATGAAAACTGATCTTTTCCAGTCCTGTGGCCACTGCTGAGTTTTCCAAATTTGATGGCATATTGAGTGCAGCACTTTCACAGCATCATCTTTCAGGATTTGGGATAGCTCAACTGGAATTCCATCACCTCCACTAGCTTTGTTTGTAGTGATGCTTTCTAAGGCCCACTTGACTTCACATTCCAGGATGTCTAGCTCTAGGTGAATGATCACACGATCGTGATTATCTGGGTTGTGAAGATCTTTTTTGTACAGTTCTTCTGTGTATTCTTGCCATCTTTTCTTAATATCTTCTGCTTCTGTTAGGTCCATACCATTTCTGTCCTTTATCGAGCCCATCTTTGCATGAAATGTTCCCTTGGCATCTCTGATTTTCTTGAAGGGATCCCTAGTCTTTCCCATTCTGTTGTTTTCCCCTATTTCTTTGCATTGATGGCTGAAGATGTTTTTCTTATCTCTTCTTGCTATTCTTTGGAACTCTGCATCAGATGTTTATAGCTTTCCTTTTCTCCTTTGCTTTTCACTTCTCTTCTTTTCACAGCTATTTGTAAGTCCTCCCCAGACAGCCATTTTGCTTTTTTGCATTTCTTTTCCATGGGGATGGTCTTGATCCCTGTCTCCTGTACAATGTCATGTACCTCATTCCATAGTTCATCAGACACTCTATCTATCAGATGTAGGCCCTTAAATCTATATCTCACTTCCACTGTATAATCATAAGGGATTTGATTTAGGTCATACCTGAATGGTCTAGTGGTTCTCCCTACTTTCTTCAATTTAAGTCAGAATCTGGCAATAAGGAAGAGCTATCCAAACAGTTACAAGCCACACATCTGGTAAGCCGTTTTCATAGACCTTGGATGCAGAACTGATGAGGTCAGGATAAACCTCTCCAAGAGGTCATCCTAAAAAATTTGTTGTTTCCTTCTCTGAGCATTGTGTCAAATATGAGTAAATATCATATTTCAATGAAATTACTAAACAAGACCAGCTTACCTATTTGCTGAGTGAAGACACAATAGAGAAAAATAAAGGAACAAAAGTATCTGTTTTTGGAGCTTCTTACAAGGAAATATGATTTTAATGTATGTTGGTAAGTACAAAAAAGCTAGTCATGCCATAAACTCAGGAAGCATCAAATTTACTAAGCTCTTATTTTTAGCTCTAGCAAGACCTAAGCAAATGCACTAAAATATTACCATGTAAAAATACAAAACCAAAAAAAATCACAGTTATATGTTTTATTTTTAACAACAACAACCAAAAAATCCATTAAGACTGACTTATAGTATTTCCGTGAAATATAAAACACCTCTCTTCTTAGTTAAAGGTCTTTTAACCAACAAGGACATAGCTTTATAAAAATATTTCCTGATAATGCTATTAGGGAATTTATCTTCTTGCATGGGTTGAGGGCAGGAACCACAAAGAGGCGTTTTGGGTTAACAAACCTAAGCAGTTCCAAAAATACATTCTGAAAAATGTTTTAATTAATTAATATAACTTTTTACTCCACTATTTTTACTTTCCATCATCTCAGCAGTCACCAAAGACATTCACAGAAAAAAAAGTATCAATTTAATAAGCACTTCCAGAAAGCACTGTTCTTGATAAATGAAAATAAAAGAGAGTACAATTACAGATGTGGAATTGTGGTCATTTTGCACTGGAAGGAAAGATGGTAACAATAACCCTGTGTACGAGACAGCAAAAGAGACACTGATGTATAGAACAGTCTTATGGACTCTGGGAGAGGGAGGGGGTGGGAAGATTTGGGAGAATGGCATTGAAACATGTAAAATATCATGTATGAAACGAGTTGCCAGTCCAGGTTCGATGCACGATACTGGATGCTTGCAGCTGGTGCACTGGGACGACCCAGAGGGAAGGAATGGGGAGGGAGGAGGGAGGAGGGTTCAGGATGGGGAACACATGTATACCTGTGGCGGATTCATTTTGATATTTGGCAAAACTAATACAATTATGTAAAGTTTAAAAATAAAATTAAATTAAAAAAAATAAAAAATAAAAAAATAAAACCTTCCAGTCATTCCTGGAAATTTTTCAAAAGGAACAATTCTGCTTCTCTGAGCAGTCTCCTCTCTAACATATTCCAGTGGTACAGTTCGGTAAGCTGGTGCAATCAGGGAGAACACAGATGAACAAGATCAACAATAACAACAACAACAAAAAAAATCACTGAAAAAAATGTGTTCCTGTCAGGTAATTCAGACTTCATAATATGAAAATGTGAGTGTGATAAAGCTGCTGATGAAACAGCCCGCAGTCATTTGGCCACAGCAGGAAGAAGGCACTGATATTTTAACATAAGCAGACAAACCATGCTTGTTACTCCAAGATTTCTACAGCCATTATTTGAAAGGATGTGATTGCAGTAGTTCTAAACTACTGAAGAGTAATACAATGAACACTTTTTACAATGGATATGCCAGCTAACAGAAGTGAGATTTATTTCATGAAATCTCTTTCCTGTCAATGTATGATTTCCACAGGGAGAAAAACTGAGCAAGGAATCCCACAAACTAGACATGACTGACAATGTACTCTTGGCCCTTTGGGGCCAAATTACTGTCCTTGCCCTTCACTTTTCTCTGCAATACTCTCTTCCCTGTGCTATCGCCACCTTCTTTCTTTTAGCATTCTTTAATAAAACTGTGTAAAATATATAGTTTCTCTAATTCTTTACTGTCATAATATACCTAAATACTTGTGATTGTATCTCCTTCCACATTTCTCTCTCACACATACACACAGAAATTATTTTTGTGCAAATATATCTCTATGTGTGCTTTTTAGCTATATGTGATATTTACTACAGAGTTACAACTGTCAAAATTTTTTTGAAAGAAAGCAAATGATAAATTAATAAGCAAAACTATTCTAAAACAAAATAAAATTTAGCCTTTTGGGGGAGATAACAGGGACATTATGAATTATAATATATATATATATATATATATTAAGATTACACCAAACAACTTTATTTTTATTTTTTAATATAAATTTATTTATTTTAATTGGAGGCTAATTACTTTACAATATTGTATTGGTTTTGCCATACATGAACATGAATCCGCCACGGTGTACACATGTTCCCCATCCTGAACCCCCCTCCCACCTCCTTCCCCATACCATCCCTCTGGAAATGTCATATATGGAGTATACCTCTTGTGTTCCAGAGCATCACTTCAGAGTTCAGATATGGAGAATGGAAAGAAAATGTAACCAGAAATTTCCTTTATCAGTGTGACACATGTGACACCTGGTGATGTTGACAGGAGCTGTGAATACACATCTAAAAATTGGATTTGATTTACAGTGACTATAAAGCTATAGTGAATGAAAAAGGATTTTGTTTAGCATTACTAAGTTATACAGATCACACCTATCCATGGATTACCTGCTTCCTCATTAAAAATCATAATGAATAGCAAAACACATTTAGGAATGCCTAGCATCTTAAGCCAGAGAAGGCATTGTCAACCCACTCCAGTACTCTTGCCTGGAAAATCCCATGAACGGAGGAGCCTAGTAGGCTGCAGTCCATGGGGTCGTGAAGAGTTGGACATGACTCAGGGACTTCACTTTCCCTTTTCACTTTCATGCATTGGAGAAGGAAATGGCAACCCACTCCAGTGTTCTTGCCTGGAGAATCCCAGGGACAGTGGAGCCTGGTGGGCTGCCGTCTATGGGGTTGCACAGAGTCGGACATGACTGAAGCGACTTAGCAGCAGCAGCAGAATCTTAAGCAAGTTAAGGCAAAAAAAAAAAATGCACGTCTTCAGTATTCTTAAAAGTCAAAAGGCATTTTTTTCTTTTCTTTAGAATAACTGAGGTGTGACAACATGCTCCAAAGTAGCAAATCAGAAGTGACAGGTAAAAGACTTTGAGTAAAACAAATTGAGTGTATATTAAGTGTGTGCAGTTAATTTCCTGTTATCCATGCCAGTGATTGAGGACAATCACAGAATTTCCAATGGTAGGTATTGAAAGACTCATGAATGTTTGGTTTGACATGTCTGGAGCTAGATTTGAATATGAGCATATAATTTGACAGACTTATGAACCTACTGTGAAGAATTTGACCGACCCTCTTCTGATAATCAAGTTTGGAAAGCTACCAGCTTCCAAATTCTACTTTCATCCTGTCCAAATAATGTGGGAAATTATTACTCAGATTGATAGCAAGTAGCCTTAGAAAGCCAACTCTCCAAACTTGTTCTTTTGCAAAATTTCTTAGAGCAAAAGGCTAAATGTTTTATCCAAAAAGCACTTTATTCTAGGTTTTTCCCTGTCTGGCTAGAAAGGGGAAAAAAGTCTTTATATCATCATAGTACTTAAACAGGGAAAGAAAGAAAAAAAAATCAATACATTTTGAAAAGAGTACTTTCTTACCCCAAACCAACTTACCCCCAAGGAAAACAAGACAAAACCATAAAGATATTAACTCAAGACCAAGCAGAATAACAAAAAGTTATGTTGAAAGAGACTATAGATTTATATAATGCATACTCAAATGGGTGAAGAAATTGAAGACCAGTGAACTTAAGTCTTTGTTAATCCAAATGTGATCTATGGATGAATAGCAGTGCATCATTGGTAAACTGTTAGAACTGCAGAATTTCAGGCTTCACCCCAGACCCTCAGAATCAAAATCTGCATTTTTAGCAACATCCCCAACCCAAATGATGTGTATCAACATTGAAGCTTGAGCAGTACCTGATAACCTTTCTCCAAGATATGCCATATACATGTTACCTAATGGAAGTGGTCTCAAACAAACATGCCAGGAAGTTCCTTCGTGTTTTTTGTTTGTTTGCTTGTTTTCTTCTTTTTTTGGAAGAAGAGTGATTCACACATACTTTCTTTCACAGTGAATAAAATATCCCCATAGAGCAAATTATCTCTGAACTCTGCATCACTCCTTCAGGGCCTTTATATTCAAATTAGTGAATTACTATTTTAGCGCACACTGGCATAGCCAGTGGAAATTTTTGGCAATGGAAGTATCTGGTTTATTCCATGATAAAGTCCAGAAACCTTTATTCCCATTCACACTAAGAAGCCATTTCTAGTTTCCTAGCTTCTTCTCTTCTTCTATTTATTCATCAACTCTAAAACTAGGGAAAAATAAGCACAGTATATATTTATTCAATTACTGGAAAACAAGCGAAGAATCTATCTTTTCTAAATGCTTGTAATGTAGCTATTTTACCATAAAAGAAACATTGTGGGTTCACACTTTCAGTTTACTTCATTTCAGTCACTCAGTCCTGCCCGACTCTTCGCGACACCATGAATCGCAGCACGCCAGGCCTCCCTGTCCAACACCAACTCCCAGAGTTCACTCAAACTCACAGCCATTGAGTCGGTGATGCCATCCAGCCATCTCATCCTCTGTCATCCCCTTCTCCTCCTGTCCCCAATCCCTCCCAGCATCAGAGTCTTTTCCAATGAGTCAACTCTTTGCATGAGGTGGCCAAAGTATTGGAGTTTCAGCTTCAGCATCAATCCTTCCAAAGAACACCCAGGACTGATCTCATTTAGAATGGACTGGTTGGATCTCCTTGCAGTCTAAGGGACTCTCAAGAGTCTTCTCCAACACCACACTTCAAAAGCATCAATTCTTCAGCACTCAGCCTTCTTCACAGTCCAACTCTCACATCCATACATGACCACAGGAAAAACTATAGCCTTGACTAGGCGGACCTTTGTTGGCAAAGTAATGTCTCTGCTTTTGAATATGCTATCTAGGTTTGTCATAACTTTCCTTGCAAGGAGTAAGCATCTTTTAATTTCATGGCTGCAGTCACCATCTGCAGTGATTTTGGAGCCCAAAATAATAAAGTCTGACACTGTTTCCAGTTTGGCTTCTGTTTATTTCAGATAATAGATATGCAAGAGCTCTCAGGGAGAAAAATTGTTAAGTAAAGGCAAGGATCTTTGTTGATTGCTTGAAAATATGTTGAATTTGAAATCTTAAAATGCTATACTTCTTGAACACTTTCCCCCAGTTCTACTTTCCCTTCTTTTCATGTTTCCCCTCATGGATCTCATTTTGCTACGTGAACCTTAACAAGTAACTTAATATCTATGGGCCTCAGTTTCCTCATATGCAAAATAGAGTCAGACACAACTAGGCTGGGTGACTGAACAACAACAACAACAACTTACTACCCAATAGCTATTCAACAACAAATGATCTACATGTTTAACATGTGTGTGTGCTTGGTCATGTCCGACTCTTCAACCCCATGTACTGTAGCTCACCAGGCCCCTCCATCCAGGGAATTTTCCATGCAAGAATACTGGAGTAGGTTGCCATTTCCTACTCCAGAATAGGGTTATTATTAATGTTATTAAGAAGTTTTAATTCGTTAATACATATATAGCACTTTGGACAGTACCTGGCACATAGAAGCATATGAATGATTTCCAAATCTATATCTCCAGCTCTTCTGGAGATTTTTCCAAGCTCCAAACTAACAGATACAGTTTTTTTTTTTTTTTTTTTTTTTACTGGACACAATCTTATAAATGCCTTGTTTTTCCTCATAACTAATTGAATATAGATGTCAGGCTTTCCCTGAAATCCAACTCTCTATCCCAAGTTTTCCATTTCTACTAATGTCATCATCATTAACTAGATATCTGAACTAAAAGTATCAGTCAACATCTACACTTTATATCCTCCCTCATCCAAGTCCTATCAAATCTTTCATGAGTTACCTCCTTTTAATGCCCATTGCTACTATACTAGCTCACATTCTTTTCTTCTCATCACTGGATTACTATACTAGCATTCTAAGAAGACTTTTTTGCACCTTTCCCACCCTACTCTTATTTCATTATACTAACCTATATCAAACTAATCTCCTGAAGAGTAGTTTCATAAAATCTTTCTTATACTCAACATTCTTCAATAAAATATTTGCCATTTGGTTCCAAAATCTGTCCTCTACTTTTACAACTCTAACTGAGAATTTATAACTCCTATTGCCACTACTTCTGTAATTAATTAATTGTTTTACCTTGTAAATCTCATATTAGTATTTAAAATTTATGGTATATCTTAACCATCCTGATACAATTATAAGCTTCTTGTGTACAACTGTAAAATATTACAGTTTTTTCTCCTATAGTAACTTGCTTTAAAAAATGCACAATTAATATTAACCTATTTTCTTTTATATTATCAAGACTGAAGTTGATTTACCATCTAAATCTCAAATTAATTGGCAACTGTACCTCTACCTTTGACCTTATAAAGGATAATATCTTACATATTGTGGCAAGATATAATTAATCATTGTGGTCAGTAATATTTTTGCTAATATTCAAGGGCAGATACTAGATAATTTTTTTCTTGTTAATATTTTATTTTATTTATATTTTAATTTTAATTTATTTATTTATTTTAATATAAATTTATTTATTTTAATTGGAGGTTAATTACTTAAAATCCACTTGCAGTGGACTCTCTTTTATTGGTGGTCAGAAATAGCCTTATGTTCTCCACTTCAAACACTTCGATGATATAGTTAGGCTTTTCTCTACAGCAGACTGAGGCCTTCCTCTACTCTAGACAAATATTTCTCAACCTGTGGCAGTTTTGCCTCTCTGGGGACATTTTGCAACTTCTGGAGATATTTTTGATTGTCACAATTCGGGGAGGGGAGTGCTACTGGTATCTAGTGGAGTAGATGTTAGGGATAATGCCAAACATCATACTCTGCCCAAGAGAGCCCCCACCATGAGGAATTATCCAGACCAAAATGTCTATAGTGTCAAGGTTAAGAAACCGTTGTCTATGATCTTAAAAGTTAGTCTCTTCCTTACAGGTCATTTTTCTTCTTCAGATTCAGCTATTTGCCCTCTCTCTGCTGGCTTAGCCATGCCATATTTACCAAATCAATCTCATTATTAGCTAGGAGGAATCCAATGCTGACTTTATGCCCTGAGAACTGAATTTTGCATTATTCTGAAAACTGAGAGTCTTCTAATATAGTTTTGATTAATGACTGTATATTTTGTCTAATGAATACTCCAGTAACTCAAGGGTCAGAGCTTATGTTACTCTTGCTAGTTGTCATCCAAACAAAAACATCTCTCTCCCTAAGATCCCATGGCTATTCTCTATACTAGCTATCAAACTTCCCTTACTATTGCCTGCTTCTGCATTTTCCAGTTTTATTCTCCATTTGTCTGTGGAGTTACCTGCTTATCACTGGGGTTGACATTGTCATTATACTGAAAAAAAAAAAAAAACATTCAAAATAAAAATTCATCATAAAAATCCTGTCAGCTCTACACTTGGGAATAATTCTCTGATATAAATACTGTGATAATACAGAATGTCGCAAATTCTCTTTAGCCCACATTTATAATAAATTTCATGAGAATGATTATAAAATCTTTATTAACATCTCAGCTTATTTCTTAAATGATGCAGAAGAAAGTAAATATAGCACTTGGAAATGCAGATTGGTTTACATTTACTATGACATTTTCTGAATCAGTATTTCAATTTTAAAAAATAATGACAAATAATTACTTTGGTATTTCAATTTGGATGTAACTGAAGGTTAATTTTAGAAAGAAGAAATGGTAAGAATAAGCAAAAAATAAAGGGTAATAAACCAACGCCTTAAAATCCATTAGCAAAAAAAAGCTACACAATTTTTAATATTTCAGAAAAATGATAATATGTAGATTTTCTTTGAATTCAAGCACATGAAAGTCACATGAAAGTCACTTTCAAACATGACTTTGAAAGTCAAAAATAGCTTGCTTAAAGTAGCTTACTATTTTAGCTGTTATGGCTGCCCCTCATTGGTATATCTAAACATTAAAGAAAAAGAGTTCAGAATTTTTCATTTTCTGTTCATAGAGACAAAGGAATTATTATCATTTTCTTCACCATGCCACATTAATAATCAATATTTACAAGCCAAAACAAACATAATCCAATATTACATTTCTCTAGAGGGCACTTACTAAAGAGATAAAGTATCTTCTCTTAAATGTTGCACATTTTCCAGTTCTAAACAGTAGTTTAGATGAAATGAAATGGAGATACACAGGAAGTAGGTAAATGAGACTGATTCAGAGAACAAGCCAGTCACTGAATCCCACAAATAGGGAATGATATTTAAATAGAAATTCATGACTGGTAAAAGTTTCACTGCAAACACTTTACATGTCCAAATATATGAATGTGTTATTTTAGATCCTGCCTGAGTCCATCCAGCTTGAATGCAATATTTTATGTAACCTCACTCTTATTTTGGGATGTACCATAATTTAGATATAATGACTAGTGATCACTACATAACAGGACTACTACTGCCTTTGCTGTAATAACACTTTGTTTACAATAAAATTTATCTTCATCTAGTCATAGCACATATGAAACTTTCATCTTCATCCATTTCATTAGAGATTATAGCCTTAGGTGACAAAACTATAATTTTTTTGAAGTGCATTCAGTAGACTACTCTTAGATCTATACTATATTATACGCTAAAACAACAAGCAAATAAACTGTTCATAAATTAAACATGTTTCTAGTCACAGGAGTTCATATTTTAGGAGTTGATATTGTAGTGGCATTTTTCTCAGGAACTTTGAAATCTCTAAATCTGACAAAATATAAATACAATAAAGAATACTAAAAAATGTAAATGAAATCTGTTCATAATATTTCATGTAACACTACTATTTTTTAATTTGGTTTGGTTTGATTTTTAGTTTTGCATCCAAAAATGATGCTGAGTTAGCTAATTTTTTTTAATTAATAGAGTTAAATAAAATTATTCTCCAATTTTATTATTACATGTTGAACTATTGTGTCATTTTGGGAAAATAGGAAAGTCTTGCCTTTGAATGCAGAAAAAGAAAATAAAATACAAAGTATTTGTTATTTTATAGTTTAGCTCTGTAGAAGAACGATAAAGTTGAATTTTTTTATAAGTGAAACTATTTCAAAGGTATCCTCTCAGCCACATTTCTACATATTTTCTTTATCATTTTCTTGAAGCATCAGTATCATGAATCACAGGAGTTCTGCCCTCCCTTATTTCAAAGGGGTTATTTAGTTACAAGGCTTGGATTTTTAGTTTACAAGTTTAAATATCAAATCTTATAAACTCGGGTTGCTATAGGCACAGTGCACTGACCAACCAGAGCCCTAAAGAATTATCACCTCTTTCCAACAAATAAGATGCTGGTTCTAAGAAGCACTTAATGACATACACAATTAAAAGTCTTAGCTAAAAATTTGTTTATGGAAAAATTAGCCTCATTAACAGTTTTGCCACAAAGTCGCTCTTAATGATGCCCTGTGGAAGAGATTAAAGATGCAAAAGGAAGTGAAATTGAAAGGGAAAACAAGCATGAGAACATACATTCCTCTACATTTGATTAAGGTTTTCAGGTCAGTAGTTGCACAAATAGTTGTCCCAATTGCCCCTGAAAGCAATGGAACTTGGAATGAGAATCAAAAAGAAAAATATGTGATAGGTCACCCATAAGACTTTTTTCTGCTTTTCTGAAGAATTTGGGCAAAAAGCTTTGCTCTATTAGCTAACAGAGCATCTTCAGATGATATATTTAAGGCATTTGTATTGATTTTCTATTGCTAACATAACAAATTGCCACAAACTTAGTAACCTAAACAAAACTCATTTTTTAAAATTAATTAATTTATTTTAATTGGAGGATAATTACTTTACAACATTGTGATGGTTTTTTCCATGCATCAATATTAAACATTCATAGGTGCACATGTGTCTCCCCATCCTGAACCCTCCTACCACCTCCCTCCCCAAACCCATCGCTCTGGGTTGGACCAGAGCACTGGCTTTGAGTGCCCTGCTTCATGCATCAAACTTGCTCTAGTCATCTGTTTTACATATGTTAATATCAGATCAGATCAGTCTCTCAGTCGTGTCCAACTCTTTACGACCCCATGAATCGCAGCACGCCAGGGCTCCCTGTCCATCACCAACTCCCGGAGTTCACTCAGACTGACGTCCATCTAGTCAGTGATGCCATCCAGCCATCTCATCCTCTGTTGTCTCCTTCTCCTCCTGCCCCCAATCCCTCCCAGCATCAGAGTCTTTTCCAATGAGTCAACTCTTTGCATGAGGTGGCCAAAGTACTGGAGTTTCCGCTTCAGCATCATTCCTTCCAAAGAAATCCCAGGGCTGCTCTCCTTGAGAATGGACTGGTTGGATCTCCTTGCAATCCAAGGGACTCTCAAGAGTCTTCTCCAACACCACAGTTCAAAAGCATCAATTCTTCGATGCTCAGCCTTCTTCACAGTCCAACTCTCACATCCATACATGACCACAGGAAAAACCACAGCCTTGACTAGACGAACCTTTGTTGGCAAAGTAATGTCTCTGCTTTTGAATATGCTATCTAGTTTGGTCATAACTTTCCTTGCAAGGAGTAAGCATCTTTTAATTTCATGGCTGCAGTCACCATCTCTAGTGATTTTGGAGCCCAAAAAAATAAAGTCTAACACTGTTTCCACTGTTTCCCCATTTATTTCCCATGAAGTGGTGGGACTGGATGCCATGATCTTCGTTTTCTGAATGTTGAGCTTTAAGCCAACTTTTTCACTCTCCACTTTCACTTTCATCAAGAGGCTTTTTAGTTCCTCTTCACTCTCTGCCATAAGGGTGGTGTCATCTGCATATCTGAGGTTATTGATATTTCTCCCGGCAATCTTGATTCCAGCTTGTGTTTCTTCCAGTCCAGCGTTTCTCATGATGTACTCTGCATATAAGTTAAATAAATAGGCTGACAATATACAGCCTTGAAGAACTCCTTTTCCTATTTGGAACAAGTCTGTTGTTCCATGTCCAGTTCTAACTGTTGCTTCCTGACCTGCATACAAATTTCTCAAGAGGCAGATCAGGTGGTCTGGTATTCCCATCTCTTTCAGAATTTTCCACAGTTTATTTTGATCCACACAGTCAAAGGCTTTGGCATAGTCAATAAAGCAGAAATAGATGCTTTTCTTGAACTCTCTTGCTTTTTCCATGATCCAGCGGATGTTGGCAATTTGATCTCTGGTTCCTCTGCCTTTTCTATAACCAGCTTGAACATCAGGAAGTTCACGGTTCACATACTGCTGAAGCTTGTAGAATTTTGAGCATTACTTTACTAGCGTGTGAGATGAGTGCAATTGTGCAGTAGTTTGAGCATTCTTTGGCATTGCCTTTCTTTGGGATTGGAATGAAAACTGACCTTTTCCAGTCCTGTGGCCACTGCTGAATTTTCCAGATTTGTTGGCGTATTGAGTGCAGCACTTTCACAGCATCATCTTTCAGGATTTGGAATAGCTCAACTGGAATTCCATCACCTCCACTAGCTTTGTTCATAGTGATGCTTTCTAAGGCCCACTTGACTTCACATTCCAGGATGTCTGGCTCTAGGTGAGTGATCACACCATCGTGATTATCTGGGTTGTGAAGATCTTTTTTGTATCGTTCTTCTGTGTATTCTTGCCATCTTTTCTTAATATCTTCTGCTTCTGTTAGGTCCATACCATTTCTGTCCTTTATCGAGCCCATCTTTGCATGAAATGTTCCCTTGGCATCTCTGATTTTCTTGAAGAGATCCCTAGTCTTTCCCATTCTGTTGTTTTCCTCTATTTCTTTGCATTGATGGCTGAAGAAGGCTTTCTTATCTCTTCTTGCTATTCTTTGGAACTCTGCATTCAGATGTTTATATCTTTCCTTTTCTCCTTTGCTTTTCGCTTCTCTTCTTTTCACAGCTATTTGTAAGGCCTCCCCAGACAGCCATTTTGCTTTTTTGCATTTCTTTTCTATGGGAATGGTCTTGATCCCTGTCTCCTGTACAATGTCAGAAACCTCATTCCATAGTTCATCAGGCACTCTATCTATCGGATCTAGGCCCTTAAATCTGTTTCTCACTTCCACTGTATAATCATAAGGGATTTGATTTAGGTCATACCTGAATGGTAATGTACATGTTTCCGTATTAGTCTCTCAAATCATCCCACCTTTTGCTTTCTCCTACAGAGTCCAAAAGTCTGTTCTTTACATCTGTGTCTCTTTTACTGCCTTGCATATAGGATCATCATTATCGTCTTTCTAAATTCCATGTATATGCATTAATATACTGTATAGATGTTTCTCTTTCTGACATACTTCACTCTGTATATTAGGCTCCCTTGTTTATAGTTTCCTTCTTTGTGCAGAAGCTTTTAAGTTTAATTATGTCCCATTTGTTTATATTTGTTTTTATTTCCATTACTCTTAGAGGTGGGTTGCAGAGGAGCTTGCTGTGATTTATGTCAGAGATTGTTCTGCCTATGTTTTCCTCTAAGAGCTTTATAGTTTCTTGTCTTACATTTAGAATTTTTAGTTCATTTAGATTTTATTTTTGTATATGGTGTTAAAAAGTGTTCTAGTTTCATTCTTTTGCACCTGGTTGGTTGATCAGTTTGCCCAGCATCACTTGCTAAAGAGATTGTCTTTTCTCCATTGTATATTTTTTCCTCCTTTATCAAATATAAGGTGTTCATAGATGCATGGATTTATCTCTGGGCTTTCTATTTTGTTCTGTTGTTCTCTATTTCTGTCTTTGTGCCAGTATCTTACTATCTTGGTCACTGTAGCTTTGTAGTAGAGAACAACACTCACTTTTATCTTGTAGTTTTATAGGTCAGAAATCCAGGTGGACTTGACTGGGTTCTCTGCTCTGGTGTCACAAGGCTGAACCCAATGTGTTAGCAGATCTGTGCTCTTTTGGTGTAGGTTTTGGGGAAGAATTTGCTTCCAAGCTTATTCAGGTGACTGGCGGAATCCAGTTCCTTAGGTAATAGGACTGAGGTTCCTGCTCCCTTGTTGGTTGTTGGCTGGGGCTGCTCTCAGCTTCTAATGGCTATTCACATTTCTTTTCACATGATCTCCTCCATATTCAACATCAGACAGGCATGTTGAATCCCTCGTGTTCTTTGGATTTGTCACTTTCCTTTCTGTGTCCAGCAGGAGAAAACTCTGTTTTTAAAGGAGTCAGTGTCACCTAGATAATATCTGTATTTTACATTCTACTGACTTGGGACTTTAATTGCATCTGCTAAATCCCTTCTTAATAGAATTCAGATAAGTGTTTGATTGAAAAACCAGGGCATGAAAATCTTAACTGGAGTTCAGGAGTGGAGGGATCCTTAAAATTTGGCTACCATAGTAGTGTTTCCTCCAAAAGAAAAAAAAAATTGTAAAATGCTTAAATCTGATTTAAGCTTTCAGTTGTAAACCTGGTGTGCTGCGAAAAACTGCAGGAACATACATAGCAGTCCTGAGCTATAGTTTCTAGGGGTCAAGGGTTACCACCCTTGCCCTGTGGCTTCTTTGTTTTTTAGAATGTTTCCTATACTACCCAACCATATTTATTGAAGAGATTGTATCTTCATAAACTGTCTTCTTTTCACTTTCTCCTAAACTCTTATCTTATTTATACTGTATTTGAAAACTTTAGTCTATTTTGATAAAAATTTGTATGTAATTGTTGATCTGGAATACATTGTTATGCTTCATTTATTGCTATCATCAGAAGCATATTTTTCCTCAATGAACTGCATCATTCAAATGGGTCTTCTTTAATAATTTCTTATTTTAATTTCAGCTAAACAAGAAGTCATAAATCCATGAGAGTAGCTTATATTTTTCCTGCTTATTTTTTACTGGCAAGAATGTAGTTGCATAAGTCCAATATAGACATTGGTTAAATGAGGTGTATATAATTGCTGGTAAGGTTATTACCTGAGATACACTAAATCACATTTCCTTTTGCAAATTTATCTGTGAAAGAAGCTCTACCATTAAGAAGACATCTGAGGTGACATAATAGAAGCAAAGTGCACCCAGAAAATTAACCATTTAAAAAAATACTTTTAATATATCTAGTAGAGATTTAGAAAGAAAACAATCGTTTAAATAAGCACAATTCTTGAGTCTGAATTGTCTGGGAACTATACATTTCAAAAGAATTAAACTTCTAGTGCATTGACACCTCATTTAAAAAACATGGAGAATGAATCTTTCTACTGGATAGAAAAATGGGTATTAACTTATTCACTAGTATTCTCACACAGTAATTGATTAAGAAAACTACTATTTCTATGCAAATAAAGAAGGCTGAGTGACTAAAGATTGATGCTTTCGAACTGTGGTGTTGGGGAAGATTCTTGAGTGTTCCTTGGACTGCAAGGAGATCAAACCAGTCAATCCTAAAGAATCAACCCTGAATACTCACTGCAAGGACTGATGCTGAAGCTGAAACTCCAATAGTTTGGCTACTTGATGCAAAGAGCCAATTCATTGGAAAAAATCCTGATGCTGGGAAAGATTGAAAGAAGGAAGAGAAGGGGACAACAGAGGACAAGATAACTGTATGACAACTCAATGGGCATGAGTTTGAGCAAGCTCCAGGAGATAGTGAAGGATATTTGGGAAGCCTGGCGTGCTGCAGTCCATGGGGTCACAAAGATTCAGAAACAACTGAGGGACTGAACAACAATAACCCCTCCTTGCACATTAACATGCCTTTATTCCTTAGGGTGGGGCTTCCTGGGTGGCCCTAGCAGTAAACAGTCTGACTCCCAGTGAAGGACTATGCAAGAGATACAGGTTCCATCCCTGGGTCGAGAAGACCCCCTCTAGGAAGGCATAGCAACCCACTCCAATTTTCTTGCCTGGAGAATCCCATGGACAGAGGAGTCTGGTGGGCTACAGCCCAGAGGGCCACAAAGAGTCAGATACAGCTGAAGCAACTGAGCACACACGCAATCTTAAGATCACTGCAAATCATAAAAGGGCTTATCACATCCATTTTATAGGGTTTGTAAATCTACTGCAAATCTTTTTGCATTGTAAAACAGAAGGGATAGATAATTAAAAACAAGGGTGTTGGAACTCTGGCAAGAATGTGTATTTTCACTAGTTAGCTATATGTTTATAAATTTAGGTGCAAAGCAGTTTATTTGGAAAAATAATGCTGACCTGAATTTAAGATATGTGAATTTTAATTCAAGCCCTTTTACATAGCCTGAGTTTCAGTTTCTTCATCAATAAGATGAGAAAGTGGGCCGAGATATTTTTAAGATCTCAGTGTTCTAATTCAATTTTTTTATACATAGCTGTCCAGTTGTCCCAGGACCACTTATTGAAAAGACTGTCTTTTGTCCATTGTATA
This sequence comes from Bubalus bubalis, assembly GCF_019923935.1. Classification (NCBI taxonomy): domain Eukaryota; kingdom Metazoa; phylum Chordata; class Mammalia; order Artiodactyla; family Bovidae; genus Bubalus; species Bubalus bubalis. The sequence goes on along the minus strand of NC_059181.1, from coordinate 102,617,581 downwards.
TCCTGGCCTCCTTTGTCAAAGATAAGGTGCCCATAGGTGCATAGGCTTATCTCTGGGCTTTCTATCTTGTTCCATTGATCTATATTTCTGATTTTGTGCCAGTGCTATACTGTCTTGATGACTGTAGCTTTGTAGTAGAGTCTGAAGTCATGAAGGCTGATTCCTCCAGCTCCACTCTTCTTTTTCAAGATTGCTTTGGATATTTGGGAGTCTTCTGTGTTTCTATATGAATTGTGAAATTTTTTGCTCTAGTTCTATGAAAAATGCCATTGGTAATTTGATAAGGATTGCATTGAATCTGTAGATTGCTTTGGGTAGTATAGTCATTTTTACAATACTGATTCTTCCAATCCAGGAAGATGATATATCTCTCTATCTGTTTATGTCATCTTTAATTTCTTCTATCAGTGTCTTACAGTTTTCTGTATACAGTTCTTTTGTCTACTTAGGTAAGTTTATTCCTAAGTATATTATTCTTTTTGTTGCAATCATAAATGGAAAATTAGAACACTTCATAACATCATACACAAGGATAAATTAAAAATGGATTAAAGACCTAAATGTAAGACCAGAAACTATAAAACTCTTAAGAGGAAAATATAGGCAGAACACTCTTTGACATAAATCACAGCAAGATCTTCTATGATGTATTTCCCAGAGTGGTGAAATAAAAACAAAATAAACAAATGTGATCCAATTAAACTTAAAAGCTTTTGTATAATAAAGGAAACCATAAACAAGATGAAAAGACAACACTCAGAACAGAAGAAAATAATTGCAAATGAAGTAATTGACAAAGGATTAATCTCTAAAATATATAAGCAACTCAAGCAGTTCAATATTAGAAAAACACACAGCTCAGTCAACAAATGGGCAGGATACCTGAATAGACATTTCTCCAAAGAAGACAAACAGATGGCTAATAAACACACGAAAAGATGCTCAACATCACTTATTATTAGAGAAATGCAAATCAAAACTACAGTGAAGTATTACCTCACATCAGTCAAAATGGTCATCAGCAAAAAATCAACAAACAATAAATGCTGGAGAGGATATGGAGAAAAGACAACCCTCTTGTACTGTTGGTGAGAATGTAAATTGATACAGCTACTATGGAGAACAGATTGGAAATTTCCAAAAAAAAAAAAAAAAATACATGTATACCTGTGGCGGATTCATTTTGATATTTGGCAAAACTAATACAATTATGTAAAGTTTAAAAATAAAATAAAATTAAAAAAAAATAAATAAAACTACCATATGACCCAGCAATACCACTACTGGGCATATACCCTGAAAAAAACCATAATTCTAAAAGACGCATGTACCCTCAATATTCATTGCAGCACTATTTATAATAGCCAGGACATGGAAGAAACCCTGATGTCCATTGACAGATTAATGGATAAAGAAGTTGTGGTACATATATACAATGGAATATTACTCAGTCATTCAAGGGAATGATTTGAGTCAGTTCTAGTGAGGTGGATGAACTTAGAGCCTGTTATACAGGGTGACATAAGTCATTGGAAAACCAATATTATATATTAACACATGTATATGGAATTTAGAAAAATGGTACTAATAAACCTATATGTAGGGCAGCAACAGAGACACAGACATACAGAACAGACTTGTGGACACAGTGGGAGAAGAAGAGAGAGGGACAAATGGAAAGAGTAAGACTGAAATATATACATTACCATATGTAAAACAGTAGCTAGTGGGAATTTGCTGTATGATGAGGGAGCTCAATCCAATTCTTCATGACAACCTATAGGGGTGGGATGGTGTGGGAGGAGAGAGGAAGGTTCAAAGGGGAAGGGACGTATGTATACCTATGGCTGATTCATGTTGATTTATAGCAGAAACCAACACAACATTGGAAAGCTGAATTATACTCCAGTTATAAACAAATAAATACAATGCAATTTCTATCAAGCTACCAATGGTATTTTTCACAGAGCTAGAGCAAATAATTTCACAATTTGTATGGAAATACAAAAAGCCTTGAATAGCCAACGCAATCTTGAGAAAGAAGAATGGAACTGGAGGAATCAACCTGCCTGACTTTGGGCTTTACTACAAAGCCACAGTCATCAAGACAGTATGGTACTGGCACAAAGACAGAAATATAGACCAATGGAACACAATAGAAAGCCCAGAGATAAATCCACACACCTATGGACACCTTATCTTTGACAAAGAAGACAAGAATATACAATGGAAAAAAGATAATCTCTTTAACAAGTGGTGATGAGAAAACTTGTCAACCACCTGTAAAAGAATGAAACTAGAACACTTTCTAACACCATACACAAAAATAAACTCAAAATGGATTAAAGATCTAAATGTAAGACCAGAAACAATAAAACTGTTAGAGAACATAGGCAAAACACTCTCCGACATAAATCACAGCAGGATCCTCTATGACCCACCTCCCAGAATATTGGACATAAAAGCAAAAACAAACAAATGGGATCTACTTAAAATTAAAAGCTTTTGCACAAGAAAATATAAGCAAGGTGAAAAAACAGCATTCAGAATGGGAGAAAATAATAGCAAATGAAGCAACTGACAAACAACTAAACCTCAAAACATACAAGCAACTCCTGCAGAACAATTCCAGAAAAATAAAGGACCCAATAAAAAAATGGGCCAAAGAACTAGACATTTCTCCAAAGAAGACGTACATATAGCTAACAAACGCATGAAAAGTTGGTCATCATCACTCATTATCAGAGAAATGCAAATCAAAACCACAATGAGGTACCATTTTAAGCCAGTCAGAATGGCTGCGACCCAAAAGTCTACAAGCAATAAATGCTGGAGAGGGTGTGGAGAAAAGGGAACCCTCTTACACTGTTCTTGGGAATGCAAACCAGTACAGCCACTATGGAAAACAGTGTGGAGATTCCTCAAAAAGCTGGAAATAGAACTGCCTTAAGACCCAGCAATCCCACTGCTGGGCATACACACCAAGGAAAGCAGAATTGAAAGAGACACATGTACCTCAATATTCTTCACAGCACTGTTTATAATAGCCAGGACATGGAAGCAACCTAGATGTCCATCAGCAGATGAATGAATAAGAACGCAGTGGTACATATACACAATGGAGTATTACTCAGCCATTAAAAAGAATGCATTTGAATCAGTTCTAACCAGGTGGATGAAACTGGAGCCACATATCCAGAGCGAAGTAAGCCAGAAAGAAAAACACCAATACAGTACCCGTTCAGTTCAGTTTAGTTGCTCAGTCGAGTCCGACTCTTTGCAACCACATGCATCGCAGCACGCCAGGCCTCCCGGTCCATCACCAACTCCCAGAGTTCACTCAGACTCACGTCCATCGAGTCAGTGATGCCATCCAGCCATCTCATCCTCTGTCGTCCCCTTCTCCTTCTGCCCCCAATCCCTCCCAGCATCAGAGTATTTTCCAATGAGTCAACTCTTCACATGAGGTGGCCAAAGTACTGGAGTTTCAGCTTTAGCATCATTCCTTTCAAAGAAATCCCAGGGCTGATCTCCTTCAGAATGGACTGGTTGGATTTTCTTGCAGTCCAAGGGACTCTCAAGAGTCTTCTCCAACACCACAGTTCAAAAACATAAATTCTTCAGCACTCAGCTTACTTCACAGTCCAACTCTCACATCCATACATGACCACTGGAAAAACCATAGCCTTGACTAGATGGACCTTTGTTGGCAAAGTAATGTCTCTGCTTTTCAATATGCTATCTAGGTTGGTCATAACTTTCCTTCCAAGGAGTAAGCGTCTTTTAATTTCATGGCTGCAATCACCAACTGCAGTGATTTTGGAGTCCCAAAAAAATGAAGTCTGACACTATTTCTCCATCTATTTCCCATGAAGTGATGGGACCAGATGCTATAATCTTTGTTTTCTGAATGTTGAGTTTTAAGCCAACTTTTTCACTCTCCTCTTTCACATTCATCAAGAGGCTTTTTAGTTCCTCTTCACTTTCTGCCATAAGGGTGGTGTCATCTTCATATCTGAAGTTATTGATATTTCTCCTGGCAATCTTGATTCCAGCTTGTGCTTCTTCCAGCCCAGCGTTTCTCATGATGTACTCTGCATATAAGTTAAATGAGCAGGGTGACAATATACAGCCTTGATGTACTCCTTTTCCTATTTGGAACAAGTCTGTTGTTCCATGTCCAGTTCTAACTGTTGCTTCCTGACCTGCATACAAATTTCTCAAGAGGCAGGTCAGGTGGTCTGGTATTCCCATCTCTTTCAGAATTTTCCACTGTAGATTGTGATCCACACACTCAAAGGCTTTGGCATAGTCAATAAAGCAGAAATAGATGATTCTCTGGAGCTCTCTTGCTTTTTTGATGATCCAGTGGATGTTGGCAATTTGGGCTCTGGTTCCTTTGCCTTTTCTATAACCAGCTTGAACATCTGAAAGTTCAGAGTTCACGTATTGCTGAAGCCTGGCTTGGAGAATTTTGAGCATTACTTTACTAGCGTGTGAGATGAGTGCAATTGTGCGGTAGTTTGAGCATTCTTTGGCATTGCCTTTCTTTGGGATTGGAATGAAAACTGACCTTTTCCAGTCCTGTGGCCACTGCTGAGTTTTCCAAATTTGATGGCATATTGAGTGCAGCACTTTCACAGCATCATCTTTCAGGATTTGAAATAGCTCAACTGGAATTCCATCACCTCCACTAGCTTTGTTCATAGTGATGCTTTCTAAGACCCACTTGACTTCACATTACAGGATGTCTGGCTCTAGGTGAGTGATCACACCATCGTGATTATATGGGTCGTGAAGGTCTTTTTTGTACAGTTCTGTGTATTCTTGCCACCTCTTCTTAGTATCTTCTGCTTCTGTTAGGTCCATACCATTTCTGTCCTTTATTGAGCCCATCTTTGCATGAAATGTTCCCTTGGTGTCTCTAATTTTCTTGAAGAGATTTCTAGTCTTTTCCATTCTGTTGTTTTCCTCTATTTCTTTGCATTGATCGCTGAGGAATGCTTTCTTATCTCTTCTTGCTATTCTTTGGAACTCTGCATTCAGATGCTTATATCTTTCCTTTTCTCCTTTGCTTTTCTCTTCTCTTCTTTTCACAGCTATTTGTAAGGCTGTGGCTCAGATCATGAAGTCCTTATTGCCAAATTCAGACTTAAATTGAAGAAAGTAGGGAAAACCACTAGACCATTCAGGTATGACCTAAATCAAATCCCTTAGGATTATATAGTGGAAGTGAGAAATAGATTTAAGGGACTAGATCTGATACAGTGTCTGATGAACTATGGACTGAGGTTTGTGACATTGTACAGGAGACAGGGATCAAGACCATCCCCATGGAAAAGAAATGCAAAAAAAGCAAAGTGGCTTTCTGGGGAGGCCTTACCAATACAGTATACTAAAGCATATATATGGAATTTAGAAAGATGGTAATGATAACCCTGTATGTGAGACAGCAAAAGAGACACAGATGTATAGAACAGTCTTTTGGACTCTGTGATGGGGGGCAATGATTTGGGAGAATGGCAATAAAACATGTATAATATCATATAAGAAACGAATCGCCAGTCCAGGTTTGATGCAGGATACAGGATGCTTGGGACTGATGCACTGGGATGATCCAGAGGGATGGTATGGGGAGGGAGGTGGGAGGGGGGTTCAGGATTGGGAGCACGTGTATACCTGCGGTAGATTCATGTTGATGTATCGCAAAACCAATACAATATTGTAAAGAAATTAGCCTCCAATTAAAATTAAAATAATAACATAGTCACATATACAAAAATAAAGGACAAAAAAACCCTCTGTGAGTACTTAGAGTCTATAGTAACAGCATCATGGACTTCTGATAAGCATTTTGTAAGGACATATGCCACATTTGTATAAATTGCCACTTTCTAGGCAAGTTATTATTAGAACAAACTGTGATATAGGGCAAACTTCTGTGTGTCATCCTGTCTCTACCAATAATGTGGTATAACTCTGGTGGTTTTATTTCTTTGAACCTCATTTCCTCATCTTAAAATTGAACTAAGGCTTTCTATAACTACTTAATAGTGTTATTTTCCAAGGATCAAATCAAATATCAGATGTGAGGCTGCTTTGAAAAGTTCAAAATCATATGTAAATATAAGGAATAATAAATATATCCTGCCAAGTTACTTTGATGAACAATTTATTATGCCACTCAGTAAATGGGTATGGTCATAAATAATTATTTAAATCCACTGGACCTCAGTTTTCTCAACTGTAAAATGTTGATGATGGCCTAGATCAGTGATTTTTTTAAAGTTACTTTTCAGTTTTTAGCAGCAAAACTCTGGCTTCAAACAAAATATTAAGTGAAGCCACACATACACAGCAGAAAAAAGCTAAGTATAATCCAGGACCTTCCCAACAACCTTGCTGCTTCTCACTACACCTCATTCTTTAGCTTCTAATCCATCTCCTTGAAGCTGTAGGACTCTGAGGAATAGTGTGAAACGTCTAAAGCTGATCATTAATATGCCTTCTAGTTTGAAATGCCTGTTTAAAATCATGGCAATTAAAAAGACACATTAAAAAAAAAGACCCATTCACTGTTTCTTTATATAGAATATTTTATTGTCTAAGAACAGAATAGGAAGAAAATCCAACACTGTCATAGCAACTTTTTTTCATTTGTGTTATTTGTCCTTTGATTTTCATACTTTAAAAGACCACAATGTCTTCCCAATTATGAAATGAAGTTTACTGTCATAAAATGTATTTAATTTTTCTACTTTATTGGTTAGATTTTAAAGCAGATTAATTTTTCATTTAAAACATCACTGAAAAACAACTTTTTGTGTTCTCATCACACAAAGTATTAGTTATTACCAGGTCCAAAAGTCATTGTGAAATTTGTATAGCAGTACCAATAGAGTCTATAATAAAAGTCAAGAAAAGTCAATATCCCACAGAGATTATTAGACCTATGAAAGACCCAGACCCCATTATACTGATACATTTCAGAACACAATATTTATTTCCTTCCAAATAACAAAAACTAAGTTTGTGACCATGGGATTATATGACTGGGATTATGGTGGTTTAGTCCCTAAGTCGTGTTTGACTCTTGCAAGCTCTGCTAGGCTCCTCTGTTCATGGGATTTCCCAGGCAATTATACTGGAGTGGGTTGCCATTTCCTTCTACAGAGAATCTTCTCGACCCAGGGGTCAAACCCAGGTCTCCTTCATTGCAGGCTGATTCAAAACCGATTGAGCCACCAGGGAAGTTAGATGCTCTTCTAAAAAGGATATCAAAAATATTCGGTTATGGACTTCCCTGGTGGCTCAGTGGTAAAGGATCACTGGCCAATGCAGGAGACAGGGGGTTGAGTCCCTGGTCCAAGATGATCCCACATGGCACAGAGCAACTAACCCCGGGTGCTGCAACTGTTGAGCCTAAGCCTGTGCTCTAGAGCCCAGGAACCGCAACTACAGAGCCCATGTGCTTCCTGGGAGCCCTAGAGCCTGTGCTTCACAAGAGAAACTACCACAATGAGAAGCCTGTGCACAGTAACTAGAGAGTAGTCCCCATTAGTCACAACTAGAGAAAAGCCTGCACAGCAACAATGACCCAGGACAGCTAAAAATATAATAAATAAATAATTTTTAAAAATGGTCTTAAGCATGCTAAAAAATAGGTAGTGCCACTATTCCAAAGAGATATGTAATTAATACATATGCATCTCCTGTGCACAAGCACATAAACTACATGAATTCAGAATTCCACTTGAAACAAAACTTGTATTTGTCTTAAACTTATGATAAACTTTACCATATAAGCAACCATTTACAGCTATGAGGGAATATTTTGTTATCCAATTAGAAACATAAATTTAAAATTAATTGAAAGCCCATATGTATATCTGAGTCAGGTTAATTTTAGAAGAGAATATATCTGATAGATTTAAACAGGAATACAAATAGAAATGACAAAGTTGATACTAGAAATTCCTTCATTATTTTTCGAAAACTACTTTGGTAAACAGAATGTACCTGCAATGTCACAGGTCTTTTAAGTATATTATTTCCTGTGGAGCATTTAATAAAAATACTAAAAAATAAGTGTCTTACTTTCAATATCTCCTATGTTGAACATAGTTTTTAATCCTAACAGAAACAAACAGTGATTTAAATATGTGGCTTTAATGTCTATTGCTTTGGCTGTCAACAGGCAAAATTGATACTTGGCACAATAATTTCTTAGAATGTCAATAATCTATAAAATTGGTATACGAGAGATCTGTTGAATTATATACACTGAAATACATGAGAGTTCCCCTTCATGTCTGCAAAAAAAAAAAAAAAAAATCTCTTAACAAAACAAAGACAAGGAAATTATGGTAAAATAAAATGAGATTTGCTTACACTGTGACTATCATCTGAAATCATTTTTCAAATTAAATACTTTTCAATCAGTCTTCCCAGGGGTGCTCAGTTCAGGTCAGTTGCTCAGTCGTGTCCGACTCTTTGCGACCCCATGAATTGCAGCACGCCAGGCCTCCCTGTCCATCACCAACTCCCGGAGTCCACTCAAACCATGTTCGTTGAGTCAGTGATGCCATTAAACCATCTCATGCTCTGTCATGCCCTTCTCCCCCTGCCTTTAAACTTTCCCAGCATCAGGGTCTTATCAAATGAGTCACCTCTTCCCATCAAGTGGCCAAAGTATTGGAGTTTCAGCTTCAGCATCAGTCCTTCCAATGAATATTCAGGACTGATTTCCTTTAGGATGGACTGGTTGGATCTCCTTGCATTCCAAGGGACTTTTTACAGTCTTCTTCAACACCACAGTTCAAAAGCATCAATTCTTCAGCACTCAACTTTCTTTATAGCCCATACATGACCACTGGAAAAACAATAGCCTTGACTAGACGGACCTTTGTTGACAAAGTAACGTCTCTGCTTTTCAATATGCTGCCTAGGTTGGTCAAAACTTTCCTTCCAAGGAGCAAGGGTCTTTTAATTTCATGGCTGCAGTCACCGTCTGCAGTGATTTTGGAGCCCAAAAAAATAAAATCTGACACTGTTTCCCTATATATTTGCCAAGAACTGATGGGACCAGGTGTCATGATCTTAGTTTTCTGAATGTGGAGCTTTAAGCCAACTTTTTCACTTTCCTCTTTCACTTTCATCAACAGGCTTTTTAGTTCCTCTTCACTTTCTGCCATAAGGGTGGTGTCATCTGCATATCTGAGGTTATTGATATTTATCCTGGCAATCTTGATTCCAGCTTGTGCTTCTTCCAGCCCAGTGTTTCTCATGATGTACTCTGCATATAAGTTAAATAAGCAGGGTGACAATATTCAGCCTTGAAGTACTCCTTTTCCTATTTGGAACCAGTCTGTTGTTCCATGTCCAGTTCTAACTGTTGCTTCCTGACCTGCATACAGGTTTCTCAAGAGGTAGGTCAGGTGGGCTGGTGATCCCATCTTTTTCAGAATTTTCCACAGTTTATTGTGATCCACACAGTCAAAGGCTTTGGCATAGTCAATAAAGCAGAAATCGATGTTTTTCTGGAACTCTCTTGCTTTTTCCATGATCCAGCAGATGTTGGCAATTTGATCTGTGGTTCCTCTTCTTTTTCTAAAATCAGCTTGAACATCTGGAAGTTTATGGCTCACGTATTGCTGAGGCTTGGCTTGGAGAATTTTAAGCATTATTTTACAAGCATGTGAGATGAGTGCAAATGTGCGGTAGTTTGAGCATTCATTGGCACTGCTTCTCTTTGGTATTGGAATGAAAACTGACCTTTTCCAGTCCTGTGGCCACTGCTGAGTTTTCCAAATTCGCTAGCAGCACTAGCATATTGAGTGCAGCACTTTCACAGCACCATCTTTCAGGATTTGAAATAGGTCATCTGGAATTCCATCTCCTCCACTAGCTTTGTTCATAGTGCTGCTTCCTAAGGCCCACTTGACTTCACATTCCAGGATGTCTGGCTCTAGGTCAGTGATCATACCATTGTGATTATCCAGGTCATGAAGATTTTTTTTTTTTTTTTTGGTACAGTTCTTCTGTGTATTCTTGCCACTTCTTCTTAATATCGTCTCCTTCTGTTAGGTCCCTACCATTTCTGTCCTTTATTGAGCCCATCTTTGCATGAAATATTCCCTTGGTATCTCTAATTTTTCTTGAAGAGATATCTAGTCTTTCCCATTCTATTGTTTTCCTCTATTTCTTTTACATTGATTGCTGAGGAAAGCTTTCTTAGCTCTCCTTGCTATTCTTTGGCACTCTGCATTCAGATGCTTATATCTTTCCTTTTCTCCTTTGCTTTTTGCTTCCCTTCTTTTCACAGCTATTTGTAAGGCCTTCTCAGACAGACACTTTGCTTTTTTTTTTTTGCATTTTTTTTCCCTTGGGGATGGTCTTGATACCTGTCTCCTGTACAGTGTCATGAATCTCCGTCCATAGATAATCAGGAACTCTGTCTATCAGATCTAGTCCCTTAAATCTATTACTCACTTCCATTGTATAGTCTAAGGGATTTGATTTAGGTCACACCTGAATGGTCCAGTGGTTTCCCCCATTTTCTTCAATTTCAGTCTGAATTTGGCAATAAGGATTTCATGATCTGAGCCACAGTTAGCTCCTGGTCTTGTTATTGCTGACTGTATAGAGCTTCTCCATCTTTGGCTGCAAAGAATATAATCAATCTGATTTTGGTGTCAGCCATCTGGTGATGTACACGTGTAGAATCTTCTCTTGTGTTGTTGGAAGTGGGTGTTTGCAATGACCAGTGCCTTCTCTTGGCAAAACTCTATTAGCCTTTGCCCTGCTTCATTCTGTAATTTGAGGCCAAATTTGCCTGTTACTCCAGATGTTTCTTGACTTCCTACTTTTGCATTGCAGTACCCTATAATGAAAAGGACATCTTTTTGGGGTGTTAGTTCTAGAAGGTCTTGTAGGTGTTACTTAGCAACAAAATAATATAAGGCAACATAACAGAGGTTTGAGGCAAGAAGTGAAAGAAAACTACATGTAATGGATTTTATAAGGAAAATTTTAATTAGGCAGAAAGCAGTTTAGCAGGAATTGTACTTTGACCATGTATCTGATATTGCTTCTTTTGTACTCATGCATGATTTGACTCATAATGAAGACACTCTAGCTCAAATGCATAGATTTTAAAGAATTGTTATTTAAATGTATTAATTTGATTTTAATCATTTAAAATATTATATTGCATAATTTTATATATTAAAATTTTACATGTTTATAAAAATAAAAATATTTTATTTTTAAATAAAGGAAGCAATTCCTAACATAATTGGGTCTGTTTCTTCCTCATGATATTTCTTCAATATACAAGTAATTTTCATCTATTCATTTATATATTTTCTCAGTAAGAATATAATTAGCTTATGAGTCACCATTTCTCAAAATGAGTTCAACAGAACAATAATGAAAAGAAAAGAGAAAGACAGATTCCACAGGTGATTAATTTGAGAAAATTCTGGGCTACAAACTGTTGTACCTATTTCTTTGTTGTAACACATCTCAGAGCTTTTAAAGCTAATATTAATTACAAATCTAAGGAACCTACTTTAGAAGTAAAATAAGTAAAATATCATTGAACTAATAGCCAGGGTTATATGGTTGTCTGAATGAATCTTTAAGGTAGCTTAATAAGCAAACTGATGGATCAGTCCTCAATTCTCTTGCACTTAAAATCACTGAAATGATCAATGAGCAAAAGACTCAATTGCCCAATTTAGACATGTTGATCCCACAATACTAGATTTGGTGGTACCTGAGCTCCGACTCAGCACCAAATGTCTCAAATAGAAAACGTATTAGAATTCTTATGTTTCCAATTTTGTTTATGAACATACAAACATAGTATTTAACAATAACCACAGTTTCTGATCTCTATCTCTATTTTTGAGTTCCCCCTATCATCTTTCATATTTATTAGTATTATCAACACTTGGCCAGTAGACTACTGGATGCTAACTTATGACATTCTCTGCCACTATGAACAAGTACCAGGAGGAAAAAAAGGCAATTCTTTCTCCCTATTGTCATTGTGATTTCAGGAAGTGTTAGCATATTTTTGGCATCCTTGCTTAATAGTCTGTATCTGGTTTTTTTAATATAAATTTATTTATTTTAATTGGAGGTTAATTACTTTACAATATTGTATTGGTTTTGCCATCTGTATCTGTTTTAACAAGCCAAGTTAAAGAAGAACCTTATTCTTTCAAACTGAGGATTTGTCATTATTTTGAGATTCATTAGTTTAATTAGTTAGAACATTGTGCTAATGAGTCCAAGACCATGGATTTGAGTCACATATAGGCCAGTTAATTTTGTCCAGAAAATAATATTTTTTTTCCACCCACACTAGGTCCTTTGTCATTAACCAACCCTCTAATGAATGTCTATTTTCTTTTTTTAATCTTAAAGGAAACCTGTCACTGATGCTATTCTTTATTTTAAAAGGAGAAAGCAGGATCATATGCATATGTGGGCAGCACACTGTTCATCATTATTAACTAACAGATCTTAAGCCATTCCTCTAAACACGTACTTTACTTAACGGAATTTTCCCAAGAGGAAATAGTCAAGATTTAATCATACTTTTAACAAATGCTTCCCTTTAACAAATTTCAAACTGCTCTTTTTCTTATATTAGTATTAACCGTTTTTTAATTGAAAAATACTATGTATAGTATTACAGCAAACATAAAAACAAGACTTTCTTGCATTATTATTATCTACTAAAATCTAATTCCTCTATTTTCATATAAAAATCCTATTCATTTTAATTTTGTCTATGAATTACCATTCCATTTTCCTTCTCAGAGCAGATTTTAAATAATGGCACAGAATCTCAATTGGAGTGGATAAAATCATTGCACTGCTTCCAATCTCTTGTCATTTAAAAATAACAAAAATGACAACTGTTCTAAAGAAAAGTTTTGAAGTTTGACTTATGCTCCTTTGTGTGGGATACAATATACTTAGTAGTTCAAAGTGGAAAAAGTCTAATCCAAGAGAGAATTGTCATCATAAAACTCAAAAGAAAGACTGATTTGATAGTTTTCTATTTTATGTTCAATACAAAATTCCATTTAATTTGATTTCTCGGGAATTTCATATATCCTTTAAACATGACAGATGATTATCTGAGAAGAAAAATATCCTATGACCAAAAGTGCAAAACTTGAACAAATTTCATAATTTCTAAGACGATAAGTGTCCCTCCTAGTTCTCAGAGATCCATATTGTACAGACTGCGTGTTTTTTGTCCTTTAATTAAACCACTGAGATCTCTTCCATAAGTATTTGGAGATTTTGTTTTTATTTTCCCTTTAGTTGCTGATATGGCTAAGAATCATATTGCAGAAGGTAAAAGAAATGATCAAAATCTTTTCAAAATCAAAAATTAAAGTCATTTTGTAGGCTTAAATCAATCCACTCAGTAAAGACCCAAGCCTATACCTTAAATTCTATTTTTGATGGTATTTTTATTTCCTCTGGGAAGAACAAAAGGGAAGTATTTTGACATTGAAAGTAGGGGATGAACCCTGGTGTTCTGGAATATGAAGCTTAAACACAGGGGCTCTTTTTAACAAAAGGATAGAGAATTACCAATGCAAAATTTGGTATGAACAAAATATTAATTTACAGACAAAAAAGAATCACAACAGGAATTCCTTGGCAGTCCAATGGTTAGCGCCCTGCACTTTCACTGCCAAAGATGCGGGTTCAATCTCTGGTTAGGGAACTAAGACCCAGCAAGCTTCACAGTACAGCCAAATAAAAAGAAAGAATGACAAGTAACAAATTTATAAAAGCTGCCATCACAAAAATTGCAATTGCATACATATATGAATAAACTTCTTGATATATCTCTACAATAGTTTTTTTTTTTCCCCCAACATTTTTGACGACATATCATTTTATTATCTCTCCCTCCTAAGACATTTGATTTTCTAATACCAGGCCTCAGAAGAGGTCCATGTTCATTGGGGGTTTTAAGCTAAAATTTCATTCGCTTCATAATAAATCTGTCTCTGTTTACATCAATCATTCTCTCACTATGTGGTTGCTCAAATAGTCTAAACTAGTGACAGCTATTTCAAAATATGTCTGTCTGTCTGTCTGTCTATCTATATATATTTATCTATCTATATGTATATATGTATACACACATAAATATACACACATTAATACAAAGTATTAATTTTAATTTTGGAGTGTACTTGAGGGCAAATGGCTCCCCAGGGAAGATGTAAGGTATATGGTAGGAGGTGGTATTTATTTTCTGCAAATAAGCTGAGGTTACCAATCCTTTCTCCTTGACTCCCTCAATTAACTCAGCTGTACTCAGCATTGTATTACTCAACATCCAAATCTATCACATATACATAAGATGGAAAGACTATTTAAGGAATTAATTTACCTTAAAATGTGCCTTGAATATATACTTCTTCATTAAATATTTGTGTATGAATGAATAAATGAACTAGCAAATGACTTGATGAATAATACATCAATCCTTACCTCCCATTTTCTTTTACCTCAGTGACTGCTTTAGGTGTGTAATGAAGTCTAAATCTATTGGAGCATTCAACTATGTTAAACTATCTATGTCAGGCACTCTGTTAGCTGTGTTTATGTTCATCATCTCATTTATTCCTCATAACAATTCTCAAGGTAATTATATTTTTCAATACACAGTTGTTAAAATTGGATTTAGAGAGTTAAAGTAACTTTTCAAATATTCTGCAACTAGAATGCCACAGAATCATAAATTGAATCCAAGTTTTCTAGACTTTGTTCCCATTAGGCCACGCTGCAAAAAATATAGCCAAAGAATTTTTAGGAGAGCAGTTTAAATTAAAATTGTGTTCTAGACAAGTTCCAGACAAAAAATGCAATATATTATGGCAAAAGTTACAATAGAACCTCTCATTGTTGTACTACAATGCACAGATTTCTTCAATTTATTCCTTTTTGTTTCCATATCCACAAATTGCTCCTCCTATCCCCAGTTTTGAAATGGGGTCTGGTCTGCTTTGAACAGCAGCACATCAAAGGTGACATGAATGTTAATATTAATAGCATGACACAGCTATATGGAGAAAGATTAACCTTATCACCATGGGGTAGACAGGTTCGAAGAGTTCAGAGAGGTGCTTCTAAAACTAACTAGCAACACTTTTTGTGCTATTTCAAAAGGGTTCCCATGGCTGAATAAACTCTTCACAAGCCCTTGCCACATATTTGCATATTAAAGACATAGGAAGTCCTTCTCTAAATAAACCTGTTTCCCCTCTGGGCATGTCCCCAACTCTCCCAACTCCAAACTTGTTCCTTTGTTGTCCTTTGAAGGGCCTCAGGGGCTTCCCCGGTGGCTCAGTGGTAAAGAATCCACCTGCCAATGAAGGAGATGTGAGTTCTATCCCTGGATGGGGAAGATCCCCTGGAGAAGGAAATGGCAACCCACTGTAGTATTCTTGCCTGGGAAATCCCCTGGATATAGGAGCCTGGTGGGCTAAAGTTCATCAGATTGCAGAAGAGTAGGACATGACTTAGCAACTAAAAAACAACAACAACAACAAAAGGCCTCAGACAGTACACACACCATCACCACACTTTCCCTGCTGACTTGTATTTCTACTGTAAACTACATTGGTGGAACTCAGGACTGGCAGCTCAAAGTAAAGAGATTAAGAGGTTGGAGATGGGGTTTGAACATCTACCTGTATCTGTCCAGTATCCCTTTCTTTTTCTTTTTTTTTTTATGTTATCGGCAATTTATTTATTTTTATTTATTTTATTTTATTTTTTGACTTTATAATATTGTATTGGTTTTGCCATATATCAAAATCAATCCACCACAGGTATACATGTGTTCCCCATCCTGATCCCTCCTCTCTCCTCCCTCTCTTTTTGTTTTTTTCCAGAGTCTGCCTTATGAAAAGTCACTGTGAAGAGAATGGTGACTTTAATTGTCTTTCTGTTGTCACTTCCACTTAGCCCCACACCAGTCTCCATGTGAGTATTTTACCCTGCCAGAATACTTAAAAATTGTAAAAATTTGAAACAGAAGTTGCATAAAATGTTTTTAAAGTAATGATAGTGAAGCTGAAGGATAAACTTTACAAAATAATTTTAAAATGAAAAGGGACCTGTACTGCCTTGCTTCCTTCAAGGACACTGAGGTTGCCTATTCTTCACACCCCTTCTTCTCTTCCTATTCCTCTTCCGAGAGACACACATGCTTGGGAGACAAAAGACTATCTTTTAGTTGTAAAATGTCTTTTCATTTATTATTAGTTGAATAGAACTCTAAGCTAAGTAAGTTTCATTAAGAATTTGTTGGATTATAATTGATAGCTTCTTGGTAGAGCAAATCTAATGTAACAATAAAGATATTATCAGACATTTTGCCAGTTAAGACTGCATCTCATGCTGTAGGTGTTCTGTAAAGTATAAGAATCAAGCACTATATCTCAGAGAAAACTTTAATTTATGTTACTTTTATTCATTGTTAACTCAAAAAGACCTTAGAAGAAGAGACTAGAATGACAGAGTTAAAAACAAATTTAATTTAGTATAGGCTATAGTAGTATTGACAGAATGTGGTCCACTGCAGAAGGGAATGGCAAACCACTTCAGTATTCTAGCCTTGAGAACCCCATGAACAGTATGAAAGGCAAAAGGATAGGATACTGAAAGAGAAACTCCCCAGGTCAGTAGGTGCCCAATATGCTACTGGAGATCAGTGGAGAAATAACTCCAGAAAGAATGAAGGGATGGAGCCAAAGCAAAAAGAATACCCAGCTGTGGATGTGACTGGTGATAGAAGAAAGGTCCGATGCTATAAAGAGCAATATTGCATAGGAACCTGGAATATCAGGTCCATGAATCAAGGCAAATTGGAAGTGGTCAAACAAGAGATGGCAAGAGTGAATGTCGACATTCTAGGAATCAGTGAACTGAAATGGACTGGAATGGGTGAATTTAACTCAGATGACCATTATATCCACTACTGCGCACAGGAATCCCTCAGAAGAAATGGAGTAGCCATCATGGTCAACAAAAGAGTCTGAAATGCAGTACTTGGATGCAATCTCACAAACGACAGAATGATCTCTGTTCGTTTCCAAGGCAAACCATTCAATATCACAGTAATGAAAGTCTATGCCCCAACCAGTAATGCTGAAGAAACTGAAGTTGAACGGTTCTATGAAGACCTACAAGACCTTTTAGAACTAACACCCAAAAAAGATGTCCTTTTCATTATAGGGGACTGGAATGCAAAAGTAGGAAGTCAAGAAACACCAGGAGTAACAGGCAAATTTAGCCTTGGAATAGGGAATGAAGCAGGGCAAAGAATAATAGAGTTTTGCCAAGAAAATGCACTGGTCATAAAAAACACCCTCTTCCAACAATACAAGAGAAGTCTCTATACATGGACATCACCAGATGGTCAACATTGAAATCAGTTTGATTATATTCTTTGCAGCCAAAGATGGAGAAGCTCTATACAGGCAGCAAAAACAAGACCAGGAGCTGACTGTGGCTCAGACCATGAAATCCTCATTGCCAAATTCAGACTTAAATTGAAGAAAGTAGGGAAACCCACTAGACCATTCAGGTATGACCTAACTCAAATCCCTTATGATTATACAGTTGAAGTGAGAAATAGATTTAAGGGCCTAGATCTGATAGATAGAGTGCCTGATGAACTATGGAATGAGGTTCGTGACATTGTACAGGAGACAGGGATCAAGATCATCTCTGCGGAAAAGAAATGCAAAAAAAGCAAAATGGCTGTCTGGGGAGGCCTTACAAATAGCTGTGAAAAGAAGAGAAGAAAAAAGCAAAGGAGAAAAGGAAAGATACAAACATCTGAATGCAGAGTTCCAAAGAATAGCAAGAGATAAGAAAGCCTTCTTCAGCCATCAATGCAAAGAAATAGAGGAAAACAAAAGAATGGGAAAGTCTAGGGACCTCTTCAAGAAAATCAGAGATGCCAAAGGAATATTTCATGCAAAGATGGGCTCGATAAAGGACAGAAATGGTATGGACCTAACAGAAGCAGAAGATATTAAGAAGAGATGGCAAGAATACACAGAAGAACTGTACAAAAAAGACCTTCATGATCCAGATAATCACGATGGCGTGATCACTGACCTCCTGGAATGTGAAGTCAAGTGGGCCTTAGAAAGCATCACTACGAACAAAGCTAGTGGAGGTGATGGAATTCCAGTTGAGCTATTTCAAATCCTGAAAGATGATGCTGTGAAAGTGCTGCACTCAATATGCCATCAAATTTGGAAAACTCAACAGTGGCCACAGGACTAGAAAAGGTCAGTTTTCATTCCAATCCCAAAGAAAGGCAATGCCAAAGAATGCTCAAACTACCACACAATTGCACTCATCTCACATGCTAGTAAAAGGTAATGCTCAAAATTCTACAAGCCAGGCTTCAGCAATATGTGAACCGTGAACTTCCTGATGTTCAAGCTGGTTATAGAAAAGGCAGAGGAACCAGAGATCAAATTGCCAACATCCGCTGGATCATCAAAAAAGCAAGAGAGTTCCAGAAAAGCATCTATTTCTGCTTTATTGACTATGCCAAAGCCTTTGACTGTGTGGATCACAATCAACTGTGGAAAATTCTGAAAGAGATGGGAATACCAGACCACCTGATCTGCCTCTTGAGAAATTTGTATGCAGGTCAGGAAGCAACAGTTAGAACTGGACATGGAACAACAGACTGGTTCCAAATAGGAAAAGGAGTTTCTCAAGGCTGTATATTGTCACCCTGTTTATTTAACTTATATGCAGAGTACATCATGAGAAACGATGTACTGGAAGAAACACAAGCTGGAATCAACATTGCTGGAACAGATATCAATAACCTCAGATATGCAGATGACACCACCCTTATGGCAGAAAGTGAAGAGGAACTAAAGTGCCTCTAGATGAAAGTGAAAGTGGAGAGTGAAAAAGTTGGCTTAAAGCTCAACATTCAGAAAACAAAGATCATGGCATCCGGTCCCATCACTTCATGGGAAATAGATGCGGAAACAGTGGAAACAGTGTCAGACTTTATTTTTCTGGGCTCCAAAATCACTACAGATGGTGACTGCAGCCATGAAATTAAAAGACGCTTACTCCTTGGAAGGAAAGTTATGACCAACCTAGATAGCATATTCAAAAGCAGAGACATTACTTTGCCAACAAAGGTTCGTCTAGTCAAGGCTATGGTTTTTCCTGTGGTCATGTATGGATGTGAAAGTTGGATTGTGAAGAAGGCTGAGCGCTGAAGAATTGATGCTTTTGAACTGTGGTGTTGGAGAAGACTCTTGAGAGTCCCTGGTACTGCAAGAGGATCCAACCAGTCCATTCTGAAGGAGATCAGCCCTGGGATTTCTTTGGAAGGAATGATGCTGAAGCTGAAACTCCAGTACTTTGGCCACCTCATGCAAAGAGTTGACTCATTGGAAAAGACTCTGATGCTGGGAGGGATTGGGTGCAAGAGGAGAAGGGGACAACAGAGGATGAAATGGCTGGATGGCATCACTGACTCGATGGACGTGAGTCTGTGTGAACTTCTGGATTTGGTGATGGACAGGGAGGCCTGGCGTGCTGTGATTCATGGTGTCTCAAAGAGTCGGACACGACTGAGCGACTGATCTGATCTGATCTGATAGTAGTATTTAATTTTCCATGAGATGTAAGTTTAGAACAATAGCTGACAAATAAGAGTTTAATACTTTCAATATAAGTATATAATTCTTGAGGTCCTTCACTACATTTGGAGATATACCTTTCATTGTCTGTGTCACTAATTGGTGTATCTTTCAAAGTGACCACACATCCTATCTTGTAAAATACTACTGCATTTTCAGAAATTGATTCAAGCTCCCTACCCAAAGTGATCCTTGTAAAACGGGGGAAATTTATTCATTCATAAGACAGTTAGAAACCTCTGTCATTTAACAAGTTTATGACAAAGTTATTTTTAAACTTTCCGATGTTTTACTTGTAATTTTTCTATGATTGTTACATCTCTATGCTTGTTTTTGGAGAATAATTTATAATTAATGGGCATGTAAGTGTGGGTGCTAAGTAATTCAGGTGTACTCTTCAAGAATAATAACCATCGTTGAATGTCATTACTTAATGTGATGAAGTGTAAAAGGCTTAACAAACATACCGTACCCACTTAAGCATCTTCTGTAGAATAAATGGTCCAAGAATGTAAAACATAAAATGTGAGGCTAGAATCGTAAGTTATTTTGGTATTAATAGGACTTTTCTAAGAAAGATTTCTTGTTGGGATCATGAACCTTAGCCAAGCAGGTAATAGTTCACTGATACTGAGACTAGGGCACCAGGGAAATAGGTGGAAAGTAAATAATATGCCAATGCTTGAACTGATTATCAGAGCTTGCACTCTTGTCCTAGCAGTGGGTACTAAAGTGCCACTCACATATCTGAGGTAGATGGCTAACTGCACAAACTAAATCACCAGTATTGGACTTGTAGTAAAATTCAGATTTGTTAGATTCACCACAAGAACACTGAACAGTGGGTCTGAAAAGACATCAAATCTGAAAAGCCATCTGACAAGGTGGAAATTTTTGAAGGATTTTTCAGTATGACAGGATTAGGTTCAGTCTGAAGGTGAAGCTCCTTTATTGCTTTGAGCTCCAACAACAGATGTAGGGAAAATGGAGCCTAATAATAACAATATTCACAATGGAAGGAACCCAGGAACAATATTTTATTTTCATTGCCAGTTTTGTATACACATTTTTTTCCCTTAAAAGGAGAGCCCTGCTATGTTCCAAACACTTTTCCTTCCCTATCTAGCCTGACAAAAAAGATAACCATGATAGATTCAATAGTGTGCCAGACTGAATATGTGGTTAAGTTAGTCAAGAAAGAACAATTAATTCAAAGATTCAATGCATTGGTTTTTATTTTTTATTTTTTTTCCAAAAGTAAAATGAATCACCATTCTTCAACTTGTGTGGCAGGAAATCTAAAATGAATAGTTGAGACCAGCTGTATTTTGGCAACTAAGAAGAATTCTTTTTTTTTTTATGCAAATAAATTGACATTCAGCTAAGTTTCAGTAATTATGAGATAAAACTGTTCAGTCTTAAAAGAAAACAGAAACTCTATGTTGATTATCTAAATGCAGTCTAATCACTTATGGGATTTCTAAAGCACCCCAGTCAATGAAAAATGGCTCAAAGTAGTCATCTATTAAACACTTCTTTGACTAAACCACAGCCATGGTAGTTTGTTAATTATAAACAGAAACAAAACTTAAAGCAGTTTTCCTACATGTTTCAATGAAATGAACAGTATATTTGTTATCATACATTAGAAAATGTAACTGATTTTACAAACCATAAGAAAGTTAAATCTACTTACCTCATAGTCATATCTTATAATAGAAATAAAGAGGCTTAAAAAATAAAGAAGGCTAAGTGGTATGGAATTGATTCAGGATTCTTTAAAAATTTATATTTTTATCAATCCCAATATGTTGCTTTGGAAACATTATGTGATTATTTTCATAGTGTGTGTATTTCCTAAATTTAAAGCAGTCCCTGATGCTTACTTCCTGAAGATATGACAGCATAGGAGTTTTGACAGGGTGGAAAAAATTCAATCTCATTGTTAAAAGAAACAACAAAAAGGAATTTGCTTTCCTCATCAACCAAAATCTCTTTGAATTTTTCACCTCACCAGGCAATATCTGGATAACTCAAGCTAAAGCTTGTCCTAAGGAAATAAGAAGGATAGAAACCATTAATAGTATTCTGATCCTTCTACTGTTTGAAATACACAATACTTTTCCCTGCTCGTGTGCTTACATCACAATACAGGCAAATAACACAGAGATGAGAAGCCTTATCTGGTACAGTTTGCAACTACTTATCTATAAAAAAGAAAAAAATGAGAGTACAGTAGAAGTGCATTCTTTAGTAGGAAACTGTAACCTTGAGGAAAACACCACGTACCTGTATTCATTTAATTGCCTTAATCAGTGTTCAGTGCTTCAGCAAAGTTCAGTTATACACATAAGGCTGTAATTTCCAGGCTTTGATGAAAGAAAGTCAGCTGCAGTTTCGTCCTCTGCAAGTGCAAAGCTGTTCAAGCCTAGAGAGAGAGAGAGAAAATATTATATGGCATGACTATCAAACAATTTTCTCACCCCTACTTAATTATGGATGTTGTTGGAGTCTTTCTTTCATTAGAAGCCCTTTCTTGTGTATTTTTATTTCTCCTACTTCCTTCGTTGGGCTTTGGTAGTGTTTTTCCAAGAGCAGGGAACCATTTCAAACTTTTCTCAATTATTTGCCCAAGTACTATAGGAAACTTCTAATATTTTATTATTTGGGGAATGTTGAAAAGGAGTCTCAAGACTAAAAAAAAAAAGAAAGAAAAGCCTTGCAAGTCATGTCCAGGAGTGAATGGAGAAGTGTTAGTTTCTCTTCACAGGTATGCCCTTTTCAAAATTTTATAATCTATAGCAATGGAGAGAGAGGGGGAAGGGTGTTGAAAGGCTTTATTCATCCTTCTAAACCCTCACTAATAGCACCCTCTAGTGTCTCCAGTTGAGCTATGCACTTTTCTCATCAGCAAACAACAGACTTTTTTGGGGGAGTGTAATCCAAGCCTATGCCCCAACCAGTAATGCTGAAGAAGCTGAAATTGAACGGTTCTGTGAGGGCCTACAAGACCTTTTAGAACTAACACCTAAAAAAGATGTCCTTTTCATTATAGGGGACTGCAATGCAAAAGTAGGAAGTCAAGAAACACCTGGAGTAACAGGCAAATTTAGCCTTGGAATACGGAATGAAACAGGGCAAATTTAAGAGAGTTTTGTAAAGAAAAAGCACTCGTCATAGCGAACACTCACTTCCAACAACACAAGTGAAGACTCTGAACATGGACATCACCAGATGGTAAACACCAAAATCAGACTCACTATATTCTTTGCAGCCAAAGATGGAGAAGCTCTATACAGTCAACAAAAACTAGACCAGGAGCTGACTGTGGCTCAGATCATGAACTACTTATTGCCAAATTCAGACCTAAATTGAAGAAAGTAGGGAAAACCACTAGACCATTAGGTATGACCTAAATCAAACCCCTTATGATAATACAGTAGAAGTGAGAAATAGATTTAAGAGACTAGATATGTTAGATAGAGTGCCTGATGAACTATGGAATGAGGTTCGTGATATTATACAGGAAACAGGGATCAAGACCATCCCCATGAAAAACAAATGCAAAAAAGCAAAATGGCTGTCTGGGGAAGCCTTACAAATAGCTCTGAAAAGAAAAGAAGGGAAAAGCAAAGGAGAAAAGGAAAGATATAAAAATCTGAATACAGAGTTCCAAAGAAGAGCAAGAAAAGATAAGAAAGCATTCCTCAGTGATAAATGTAAAGAAATAGAGGAAAACAACAGAATGGGAAAGACGAGAGATCTCTTAAAGAAAATTAGAGATACCAAGGGAACATTTCATGCAAAGATGGGCTCGATAAAGGACAGAAATGGTATGGACCTAACAGAAGCAGAAGATATTAAGAAGAGGTGGCAAGAATACACAGAAGAATTGTACAAAAAAGATCTTCACGACGCAGATAATCACGACGGTGTGATCACTGACCTAGAGCCAGACATCCTGGAATGTGAAGTCAAGTGGGCCTTAGAAAGCATCACTACGAACAAAGCTAGTGGAGGTGATGGAATTCCAGTTGAGCTATTTCAAATCCTGAAAGATGATGCTGTGAAAGTGCTGCACTCAATATGCCATCAAATTTGGAAAACTCAGCAGTGGCCACAGGACTGGAAAAGGTCAGTTTTCATTCCAATCCCAAAGAAAGGCAATGCCAAAGAATGCTCAAACTACCGCACAATTGCACTCATCTCACATGCTAGTAAAGTAATGCTCAAAATTCTCCAAGCCAGGCTTCAGCAATACATGAATCGTGAACTTCCAGATGTTCAAGCTGGTTTTAGAAAAGGCAGAGGAACCAGAGATCAAATTGCCAACATCTGCTGGGTCATGGAAAAAGCAAGAGAGTTCCAGAAAAACATCTATTTCTGCTTTATTGACTATGTCAAAGCCTTTGACTGTGTGGATCACAATCAACTGTGGAAAATTCTGAAAGAGATGGGAATACCAGACCACCTGACCTGCGTCTTGAGAAATTTGTATGCAGGTCAGGAAGCAACAGTTAGAACTGGACATGGAACAACAGACTCGTTCCTAATAGGAAAAGGAGTACATCAAGGCTGTATATTGTCACCCTGTTTATTTAAATTATATGCAGCGTACATCATGAGAAACACTGGGCTAGAATAAGCACAAGCTGGAATCAAATTTGCCTGGAGAAATATCAATAACCTCAGATATGCAGATGACACCACCCTTATGGCAGAAAGTGAAGAGGAACTAAAAAGCCTCTTGATGAAGGTGAAAGAGGAGAGTGAAAAACTTGGCTTAAAACTCAACATTCAGAAAACTAAAATCATGGCATCTGGTCCCATCACTTCATGGGAAATAAATGGGGAAACAGTGGGAACAGGGTCAGACTTTATTTTTCTGGGCTCCAAAATCACTCCAGATGGTGACTGCAGCCATGAAATTAAAAGACGCTTACTCCCTGGAAGGAAAGTTATTACCAACCTAGATAGCCTATTGAAAAGCAGAGACATTACTTTGCCAACAGAGGTCCATCTAGTCAAGGCTATGGTTTTTCCAGTGGTCATGTATGGATGTGATAGTTGGACTGTGAAGAAAGCTTAGTGCTGAAGAATTGATGCTTTTGAACTGTGGTGTTGGAGAAGACTCTTGAGAGTGCCTTGGACTGCAAGGAGATCCAACCAGTCCATTCTGAAGGAGATCAGCCCTGGGGTTTCTTTGAAAGGAATTATGCTAAAGCTGAAACTCCAGTACTTTGGCCACCTCATGCGAAGAGTTGACTCATTGGAAAAGACTCTGATGCTGGGAGGGATTGGGGGCAGGAAGTGAAGGGGATGACAGAGGATGAGATGGCTGCATGGCATCACTGAGTCAATGGACCTGAGTCTGAGTGAACTCCTGGAGTTGTTGATGGACAGGGAGGCCTGGCGTGCTGCAATTCATGGGGTCGCAAAGAGTCGGACACAACTGAGTGACTGAACTGAACTGAACTGAGGTACAGTGAACTACTATGCTTTCTCCCATTTCTGTATCTGCAGAAAAGTATTTGCCTTTCAGCCTTATTTATGTCACCTTGAAGGAGGAAACAGACAGAGCTGGACTCCATCTTAGGCCTGTTCATGCTGATCATGCTTGGCCACCTCTCCAATGGACTCTGAACTCTTTGCTTAGTGCCCATGGAAACTACAATAGAAGGATAAGACCCCCTTCTGGACAGGGGGATTTGAAGATCACATCCAGGTTACTCATCACCTAGGAGAAAACATTCTCTAATCATCCCTGCCTCCGGACAGGTCATAAATTCTTATTGATTATTAACCGTTTGAATACATAGCACATGAATGATGGGGTTATTGTGATTGTATTTACCCTTCCTTTGTTTTATGTACGTCTCAAGGAAATTGGGGTGGGGGGTTCGGAAACGTACACCTGAGGTATAGAATATTTTCACAAATGCTGGTCGGGGTCCTTGGCATTGGGCCTGCCAGTGTAATAAACTGCACTCCACTATCTGCATTATCCTTCTGAGTGAGTTTGTTTCCCGGAATGCGTGGCTGTTACAACCTGAATGCCCAAACACTAGAAATATCAACCAATTAAATGTAAAAGTGCCTCACAAATTACGGTAGTAAAAATGTTTGGAATTGAGAAAGTACCTTGAACTGTTCAAAACATTTGCCTGCACATGATTATTTTTGTATGTCACAAATATCGTTCTCCCCCCACAACCAGACATGTATCTTTGCCTTTGTTTCTAGAGAGAATTAGAATGATTTCACTTGAGATAAAGAAAACCAATTCATAACTAAAGCCTTCCCTTTGAGCAGTCCCTAACCCATTCAGGATTATAGATTTTGTTTTGTAATTTTACTTATCTTTATTTCTTAATTTATTTCTTAACTCTTGCAGAGTGATAACTTTTAAACTAAAAGTCAAGCACTGTGCTAAGCATTTGAGGTACATTATTTTATTTAAATATCATTACAACAATTTGAGCTACATAAGATTATCATCCCCATTTTTAGATGAAAAAACTAAAGCTTCTTAGGATAGCTCTCTACAACAAAAATATAATTCAGACCACATATATAATTTAAAATTTTCTAGGAGCCCATTAAAATATTGAAAATAAGCAGGTTAAATTAGTTTAATAATATTTTACTTACTCTGTTAGTCAAAACATAAACATTTCATAATGCAATTTATGAAAAATATTACTTACATATTTCATATACATGTTTGTATGTACATGTGCTAACTCTTCAAAATAGGGTATGTATTTTATACTTACAGTGCATCTCAATTTTGGTTAGTCAAGTTTCAAATGCTCAGCAGCACATGTGGCTAGTCTCTGTCTTGTACATATAGATCTAGAGATTAATTTGCCTAAAGCTACACAACTAGAAAATGGCAGAGCCAGAATTTCAAATCTGGTTTAAAACTAAAGTTCTTTTCTAAGCATTAGGCTTTACTGCCTCTTACTAATTTTAATTGCTGTTGATGGTTAACATTAAATATGAAAAATATCACAGAGAATGTAATTTATCCATTTTTACAGTTTTCTGTCCATACAAATACCTACTTTCTCAATAACAGTGATGATTTACTGATTATAGCATTCACGTGTAATATAGGTACAAGTTGTAGTGGATGACATAAAGATGAATGGAATTTGATGTAAAATAACTAGCACATAGTTTCATCCATCTTTAAGACCTATGCATTCTCTCTCTAGACAGTGTACATGGGAAAGCAAATCACAATCAGATGGTAGACTGCTTGATAAGAGGTGTTTCAATGCAAAGGCAACCGAAATTACAGAGTATGTGATTAGCTTCATCAATCTCATATCAAGGATGCTTTTTGCCAGTGAGATGAAAATGTACATGGATAAGAGTTACCAATACTCATCTCTTTGAGGCTTCTTTTTTTAGGTCTGCACAGCTGATCAACCTTCTTCAGATTACCACATTATTTCTCAGTTTTAATCAATTCTCACTGGCCTGAGAAACATCCTAACTCATTGAAGTATTTTAATTTTCTTGTATGAGCCATTCTATAATTATATGATGATTTTATAGTTTAATTCTCAGAGATTACACATATTTCCATGTTTATGGGTAGACATTACCATAACTTCCTTTTTCCAATCTTAGTAGAACCCTGGTTAAAGTTCCAAATTGGAACACTGAATAAACAAATGCAATAAATATAGCAGTTCGCTCATGGCCTCTCCTACAAAAAAAAAAAAAAACACAATTCCTAAAGTTTCCTTTTGTTAATTATAAAATTCTTGATGTAATGCAAATTCTGAAAATGTGTAATCACACAATCTGAAGACCGTATGCTGAGGGTCAGCATAGTGAACTGGAAATGACATGGGTTTGATTTTCCCAACTCTATACTTTATAGCTGTATAATCTTGGGCATTTTACTTAGTCTCTGTGAGTCTCTGTTTCCTCACTTGTTAAAAAAAAAAAAAAAAAGCTAATAATACCTATCTCATAGAGTGGTTTTGAGGATTAGTAGGACAATGTATTGGAGAAGGCAATGGCACCCCACTCCAGTACTCTTGCCTGGAAAATCCCATGGACTGAGGAGCCTGGTAGGCTGCAGTCCATGGGTCGCTAAGAGTTGGACAGACTGAGCGACTTCACTTTCACTTTTCACTTTCATGCATTGGAGAAGGAAATGGCAACCCACTCCAGTGTTCTTGCCTGGACAATCCCAGGGACGGGGGAACCTGGTGGGCTGCCGTCTACGGGTTCGCACAGAGTCGGACACAACTGAAGCGACTTAGCAGCAGCAGGACAATATATAATAATTCAAATGGTGCATAAAAGGCATTCAGTCAAGGAATTCTCTCTGTGTGAAAGCAGAGTAGATTCCTGATCAGTCCTTTTAGAGTTAGAGCACCAAGTAAAGAGCTTTTGCTGGGTGGCCTGGCTTTTGGTTATTCCGTTGCTCATTGGTGCCACCAAGAAGAGAAAATGGGAACATTTTTCATTATTTTCAAATGTGGATTTCTGCCACTTTTATCAACAAAACTGAATTTCTCAGATGATTTTCTGGGTTACTTAGTTGAACTAGGTCTGGAAGTAATGTCTCTAATCTACAGAGATTATTTTCTACTGTATGAGACACTTAAGACTAAATGTTGTGCTATATATATAGAAGAATCCAGATTCATTGTAAAGAAAGCATGTAGCTAAAGTTTAGATTTATACTCTAAATGAAAATCCAGAGTCTGCTACTCTTCAGCGCCATGATCTTGTGCAAATCCTCAGTTCTAGAAACTGTAAAATGTAGATAATTAATATTAACCTCATAAGTCTGCCTTGATAACTTTAAATACTTCATAATATTCACTGGACAGTTCTCTCCTTTTAACACATCAATTAATTTATTTCTAATGTAGATGTTATGAATGATTATTAATGCTCTGAGAGTGAGTGCCTCCATAGCATGGCTTTGACAGACTTTCCTGGATCAATCACTGATTTTATTTTCATTGACTTCCTGCCATCATCTATGACTGAGTCTCATGTAGCAGTGCAAATCCCAAGAATCAGAGCTGTAAACTATAACCATTTGACAACTTCTGATTTCAACTCCAAGGCATCTCCTAGCTCCCAAGAAGAGGACAATGCATATGCTGGATACCACGACTAATGGAAGCAGAGTTACATGAGGAGTAAAATGTAACAGTAAATACTTCCTGTATCCTCTTTTCATGCAGACTGCACTGAACTGCGTTGCTATTATTCCTTCTGGTAGTGGCTGTAAATATTTAAAAAAGGAAAGAAAGAAAAGAAAAAGCAAGAGAAAAACAAAAGGTTATGTGAGGATTATCTGAACTAGGGTTTTATCCTTTTAAAATATCAGGAATTGGAAAGAAGGCAGTTATGAAATGAGGGATATACTGGCGAAAGAAGTCAGAAAGATTTGCCCTTCAATAATAATAATAATAACTTTCCACGAATAAGCTATTAGATAAAATCAACTCATGATAATGGGCACAAATTATCCCCTTCTTGATGTTCTAGCCCTATGCAGATGTATTCCCCCTACGATTCAGTAGACAAAAATAAAAATGAATACTGTGCTCTTGGAGCCGGAAAACATTATCTACTTTTCCTTCTTTTATTTTAGGAAAGAGAGCTTCCTCTTTCCCAAAAAGAGCAGAGCACTAGAAAGATAAGTTTTTCTATTGGTTAAGCATGGAAAACGGATGCTAAAACCTAAACCTAAAATACTACATTTTTTTCTGGGAAAAAAAATTAAAGCATTCACCTGGTTCATTCTCCAGCCACTGGGTAAATTTAAGGACTTGTTCCTTGGAGTAAGAATCAGAGTAGACCAGCTGGGAAGGTTTTGGTTGGTGTTGCTATTTGCTTGTAATTCCATAACAGGGACGGGGGAATTAGCCCTGCTTCTAGATACCCACAACCGTTCCGAGTCACAAACCAGCCAGACTGCCCCTGATCTCTCTAGTAGTCTTGGAAGACCTGGCACCGCGATGCTCGCCTGGGCGTCACCGACTAGGCAGTCGGAGTGCGCTGGCAAGCATGTCTTGCGGCTGGGTTCCTTCCTCTCCGGTATCCTTTCCTACACCACGGAAAAGAGCTGTCCAAGCCCGCGATTCTGCCTGATCCCCGGCAGAGAAGCGGCTGGACCCCACTAAAGCAGCCCAAAGCCCAAACCTGCTTAGGCTCACTCATACTTGCTCTCTGGGGTAGCCAAATGCTAGATTTTTCCCCTCACTCCTCTCTCCGCTACCCCCAGACGATCCGTCTGAAGGAAATCGAGGGACTAGACCCGGTTCACAGCAGAGTGTAATATATGCACAGACAGTCTCTCGGCTCCAACTGCAGCTTTGCCCCTACTTCCACTACTCTGCCTTAAGTATCCTTTGTATGAGACAATGGTGCTGCTGGATGCTCGTTCTCTAGCGGGACTGAGGGCGGTCAGCGGGATCGCGAGAAAAGCAAACATAACAAGAAAAATAAAACTTCTGTAAGATAATGTGAATGAGTTCAACTTAAAGGGAAGCCAAAGAGAGCAGCGAGCGGAGGACCGAGCGGAGAGGAACGTGCCCTCGGCTTCGCTCAGCAAAGCGGGAAGCCGGAAAGCGGCGCGTTTTTCCCAGCAGCGGGTCCCGAACACGAGGGTGCAGCCAGAACGCTTTCTGCCGCCTGCTTGGGGCGGCGAACAGTAACTTCCTAAGCTTACCTCCATCTCGCCCCCGCCCTTCTTTCCCGGTTGCCCGTCAGCCGGGAGGGGCCTCCCCCGAAGCGGTGGGGGATGTGGGGTGCAAGGAGTGGGGACCAGAGGTGGGTACCCAGCAGTTGGTGCTGCGCCATCCCCTCCCAGCAGGCGGCCAGGGCACTGGTTCGCTTCTCTCCCCCCGCCCGCCTTCCACTCGCTCACCCCCCTTCCTTCCCCCTTCTCTCCCTCTATCGAGTCCCTCCCCCTCGCCATTGAAAAGGGCTGGCTCGGCCCCGGCTCCTTGCAGTCGGCGAACTGTCAGGGCAGGAGGAGCCGTGAGCTTGAGCTGCACGCAGCGACCCGCGCGGCAAAGCGGAAAGCCAGCTGAAACAGAGTGCGTAGAGTGGCAGCGGCAACGGCGTCACAGACAGCCTGAGCAACCCCAGGCAATCCGGGCGGCCCAATCAGCCTAAAAGGAAGACTTTGAGACTCCAACTGCTCCGCGGACTGCGAGCTGTGGCGGCAGAGCCCCGCTACAGCAATCGCAGTCTCCGTGGAGCGAGCAGAAGCTTTTTTTTTTTTTTTAAACCTACCACCTCATTTCTACTCTAGTGGCGTGGACAACAAGGTAAGTATCCGGTCCCGGGGCCAGAACAGAGTGCACCGTGTGAAGCGTGAGTCCCGCACTTAGTGTGCGGAGGTTCCGGCTGCCTGCTCTCAGGGTCTTGATTAGGACCACAGAGTGGTTTTAGAAACTCTTCCCGTGTCCTCCCTTCCCCCTTCCCCCATCTCTTCCCTGGATTTAAGAGCAAACCCCGGAGGTGAGCGCAGCTAGAATCTCTTTTTGGCATAGCCACCAGTCGGCTTGCCTTGGTTACTTTAAGAAAACACTTCTGTCAGAAAAGTGTCCGCGCGTGAATTTGCCCGACATTGGCCGTGCAAAAAGGTCTTTCGCTTTAACGGACACAGCTTCAGCGAAGCTGAGACAAACTCTCAAGATTAGAGCAGGGGTTGAGAAAAGATCACACTCCAGATTCTCGGGTTAGCCAGGAGAAGCGGTCTTAACCGAGCGGCAAAGCCCGGAGCCCGCTCCGGACTTCTCGCGTGGTCTGGCACCGCTGCACTCCCATCTCTGGGGGCTCCAGGTCTGGATCCTTGCCAGGTTGGCCCTAGTCCTTGGGGACCCGACCCTTGGCGCAGAGAGGAGATCGCAACGCACCACTGAGCGCTCAGGGTCTCCAATGTAATTTCGCCTGCCCCTCGCCTCCCCGCCCTTCCTTCCCGCCCTACTTCTGGGGCCGTGCTCAGTCAGCACCTGCTGGATATGGAGATGGTAGGTGTGGAAAATTCTGCCTAGCTTTTTTTTTTTTTTAAAGAAACGTCTTACAGTCTCGTAGCCGAAAAACGCATCGTTTTCTCATTAAAAAAAAAAAAAAAAAAAAAAAAAAGACTTTCTAGGAGCTTAGCCAAACATAAAGGGACTGCTCTTTCTCCAAAATAAATGACTTTTCAGCCCTTAGCCAAAACCCGCTTAGCTATCTCATAAATGAATGACGTTGACTAAGATTGGACCGAGAAACAGTTTATGTGTCCATAAAGGAATTAACTTTTAAAGCGCGTAGCCATAAAACAGTCCTGTTTCGCGAAAATGAATGCCTCTTAAGAGAGTCTTCAGAAAAGGTGACTATTTAAAAAGGCATAGCCGCAAATGAGTCTTTTCTTGAGACTTAGAAGAGCGGAGCGGCAGTCTGCCCTCGATTGGAAACACGACTTGAACGTGCACTCTTAGCCTCAAATTGACATCCTCCCCTTGCAAAAAATAAAGGGGGGAGGTGCCACTTTTGAAGAGTGTATAGCACCAGCCACTTCCTTTCCTTCCCTAAGGAAAGACTTATAGAGCTCAACTGCAAATGGCCTCTTCCGCGCTTCACTGCTTTGGCCGCCTTTGGGTTGCGGGGCGCAGGAGTGCGCCTGTTGAGTTCGTGTGCCCGCGCGTCTGAGGGCTTGCCTTGGAGTCTCCCAGCGGGGTACCTTTCTAAAAATGTTGGCTGGGGCCTGGGAATCGAAACTTGCGCCACTGCGGCACAAATTCACAAAGCAAAAGACTTGAGAGAAGAGAGGCGAGGACAAAAGAATAAATAAAATTGAACTGGGAGAACCAAACAAAAGCGAGTCCTTGCGTGGAAACATCTTCAGGTTGGGTTTAAACCTCACATAGGAACCGTTTCTGTGCGAAGGAGAGTGTGTGGAAGAAAGTGTTTAAACGTGGGGATAGACGGTGAGGGGGACAGGAAATAATGGGAGGGGGCGATGGTGTTGGGAGAGCTGCTTTGGTGCTCTTAACGTTGCAACAAGGAAACAACCTGAGGAGCCTACCGAGAATACTGAACAGTGAGCAAAACACCGGACAAGGTAGCCTCGCTGTACACTAAAGCGACTCCCTCCCGTCACTTAAAGGTTAAAACAGGTGTGACTTAAAAAAAAAAAAAAAAAAAAAAAGATACTTGAGGGCACCTTCTGAACTTGGTGAACTTAGAATTTCACTCTTAATCTTGTCTCAAACAATCACGGCAGGAAAGCTCAGCCTCAGAGCTGACCTTTCGCTGGGTAGGGGGGTGAGGCATTTGAAAGCAAGTCGAAGTAATAGTAGTATTTGTACATGTTCCCCCCTTTCTTGCCTTTGTCTGGTTCATCAGAGGAAAGCGCGGACGGTGTGCGGGCTGCTCTGACGAATGAACCCAAAGATGGACGCGCTAAGGTCTAAAGATACCTTCCTTCCTCCGCTAAATTAAGAATTGCCGTGCTCAGCTCACGCGGGCTGAATCTGGTCGCCACCGCGTTGCGCCTGCCAAGCGGCGAGGGAGCGCCTACGCCAGCGAGGCCTGAGAACCTTGTTCTCCAGTAGCTTTGGCACGGGCAGCCCCTCCTTCTGGCAATGATGTCAGCCCCAGAACGGCTCAGCGGGCCGAGAGGAGGCTGAGCGAGCGGCCCAGCCCCGCGCCCTCCCTGTGCGCAGCCGCCCTCGCTTCTCTCGGCCTCCTTCCCGCGCTCTAGCTCTCGGCCCCTCCTTCCGGCTCCCTTGCCGAGGCGCCGGGGGCGGGGGGTGGAGGGGTTACTGCAGCCTGGGCCAGGGCAGATTTTGAACCCCGGAATCTAATACAGATTTAGGGTCTTTCTGCACTCCTTCCCTCCGTTTCCCTGTTCCCCACGACCCCCACCCAATGGCCTCGCTCCTTTTCAGCTTCCACCTTCACTATTCAACGTGAATCCACTTATTTAGCTTCGTTCTGGAGGGCAAGTTTTAAAGATGAAATAATAACAGTTACTAGCATTAAATTTCCACTGTTATCTGTCCTCCCCGGGTGATATGAAGACTGGAATCCTTAAAATCTTGTGGCTCTTTGCCTTCAACAGAGTAAGCCCCCTAGAAGGCGAAGTGGGTCTTATTCCCAGTGAAATGGTGCGGTGGGGAAGGAGGGCGATCGGAGGTGGGCTTGCACTGTGTGGAGGGTCCCCTTTCAGTGAAAGAAGGGACTGAAGATTGGAAGTTGCGGAAAGGCTCTGAGGGCTGCTGCCGCAGGGGAGAGGCCACCGTCCTCTTTATTATAAGGCTGCGCAGTCACTTCCAGAGGCCGGAGCGCCAAATTGGGAACGTTCAGGAATGGGGTTTTACAAGACGGAAGCCCGCTGCGTCTTCCTTTCTGAGTTTGCTCTTCTCCTTTTACGGAGCAAACCCCTGCTTCCCGGAATTGGAGGCTAATCAGTTTTCCCTGATTACGGACAATTCTTTCTTTAGCTCTGGGAGAAGGACCGCAGCGCGCCCTTGGAGAAGGCTGTACAGGGCAAGAAGGAGGGGCTGAGGCAGGGTGTGTGGAGGCATCTGGGCCTCGGAACTGAGCTTCCTTTCCAAGGAAATTACCATCAGAGGGGATCGCAATAAAAAGCTTACCTACTGAATGTATTTTGGTTTGGAGGTAGGTAGGGGATTTTGGGGAAAAGGGAGCAGAAGCAGAGAATTCTTCCGTTTTGTAAATCTAGGGTTTTGTGTATCAGCAAAAGCAGCAAAAAAGTTCCTATGCGTTTGCAATACAGGAATGGAAAGAAAACTCAGACCAAGCATAAAAGTGCATTCATTTTCTAGGGTTCAATAATTTGCTTAGGGTTGAAAGGAGCCCCCCTTTAAAAAATAATCACCTGAATGCAATTCTGATGGATGTCCAAGCCGTGTTGGGTTTTGGCAGCTGGGAGTCCTGGCAGAAGGAATTGCAGTTTACACATTTCTTCTCTTGGTATTCAAAACTTGATGTTCTTTGCAAGATAGAAATTCCTGATAGAGAGCTTCCAGACTGCTGGTGGCAGGGAGAAATCTGGTAAGGGATTTAGAAAGCAGAAAATTCTCCTTTTCTCTGTGCAAGCAGTCTATAACAGCCTTTAGCCAGGATTTATAAGGTTCTTGGGGAAGGGAGGGGAGGCTCCCAGACAAGGAGCCTTTATAGAAGCCACTGGCTTTAAACTAAATTGACAAAATATGTATAGCTGCCACATTTTCTATTAGTGGGAAGGGGAATTATTCAGGGGATGAAATTTTGAAATCTAATTTTCTTCAATAATCTTGTTTCATGTATTTTAAAGGAGGTGTAATATGTTTACTTATTCACCAAAGAATCTGCAAACCTACTGTGCCAGACAATATGGCAGGCTCCAGGAATATAAAAGAGCATGTGGAAAGGTATCTGGGGCCTCTGTGAGCCAGGAGACTGACAAATTTATAATACAATGTGATTAATGCTCTAATTGAACATAATCGAGGGAGGAATTAATTTTTGCTAAGAGGTTGAGAAAAGATTTATAAAGACGATGTCTCTCTGGCTTTGAAAAATAGGCATTCCTAAGCAGTGACTAGCCAAGAAATGGACTTGAAAGAGCCTGGTACAGACTAAGTAAGGTGGTGGTGGTGGTGGTGGGGTTGATGTCCCACTGTGGAGTTAGCAGTTGTGTGTGTATTTTGTAGGCATAGGCCACTTTGAACATTATTAAAGTAGGTATGTTAACAACAACAAAACAGGGTGAAAAAAAATGGGCAGTAGATGGCACACAATAGAAATATTTTTCTTGTTTTTAAATGTTTTTAAATGTGTATTTGAGTAAACTAAGATATTGGAATACAGACTGAAGGTAAATAAGTTAAGAAGATACTGTCATATCCAGAAAACAGGACACATTTTGAAGAGGGCCTAAACCCACACACCACACAAGGTAAATCAGTAGAACTAAGAAATAAATGAATGCTATTTGCTGAAAGAGAATTTCTCTTTAGTCCTAATCATCTCTATAGTTTTATCTTTAGGGTCATCTCACCTTCCCCACCAAGCCTTCCAAACTCCCTATCTTCTACCATCAGAGTAAACTCCTTCCGCAACTTGCAAGCACATTTATAAAGCCCACTGCACTCCATTTTCCACATACCTCCTTGCATCATCTCCATGTCCCATATCATTTCTCCCACCCTTACCAGCTTCTGAAGGAGATCAGCCCTGGGATTTCTTTGGAAGGACTGATGCTAAAGCTGAAACTCCAGTACTTTGGCCACCTCATGCGAAGAGTTGACTCATTGGAAAAGACCCCGATGTTGGGAGGTATTGGGGGCAGGAGGAGGAGGGGACGACAGAAGATGAGATGGCTGGATGGCATCACTGACTCGATGGACGTGAGTCTGAGTGAACTCCCGGAGCTGGTGATGGACAGGGAGGCCTGGTGTGCTGTGATTCATGGGGTCAAACTGAACTGAATGGTTGATAGAGAAACAGCTGAAGCTGGTAGTTCAGTTCATTTTAGCCACTCGGTCGTGGCCGACTCTTTGCAACCCCATGAACTGCAGTATGCAAGGCCTCCATGTCCATCACCAACTCCCCGGGTCCACCCAAACCCAGGTCCATTGTGTCGGTGATGCCATCCAAACATCTCATCCTGTGTCGTCCCCTTCTCCTCCTGCCCTCAATCTTTCCCAGCATCAAGGTCTTTTCAAGTGAATGAGCTCTCTGCATCATGGGGCCAAAGTATTGGAGCCTCAGCTTCAACATCAGTCCCTCCAGTGAACATCCAGGGCTGATCTCCTTTAGGATGGACTGGTCGGATCTCCTTGCAGTCCAAGGGACTCTCAAGAGTCTTCTCCAACACCACAGTTCAAAAGCATCAATTCTTTGGCGCTCAGCTTTCTTTATAGTCCAAATCTCACATCCATACATGACTACTGGAAAAACCATAGCCTTGACCAGACAGACCTTTGTTGACAAAGTAATGTCTCTGCTTTTGAATATGCTATCAAGGTTGGTCATAACTTTCCTTCCAAGGAGCAAGTGTCTTTTAATTTCATGGCTGCAAGCACCATCTACAGTGATTTTGGAGCCCAGAAAAATAAAGTCAGCCATGGTTTGCACTGTTTCCCCATCTATTGGCCATGAAGTGATGGGACCGGATGCCATGATCTTCGTTTTCTGAATGTTGAGCTTTAAGCCAGCTTTTTCGGTCTCCACTTTCACTATCATGAAGAGGCTTTTAAATAGTTCCTCTTCACTTTCTGCCATAAGGGTGGTGTCATCTGCATATCTGAGGTTATTGATATTGCTCCCAGCAATCTTGATTCCAGCTTGTGTTTCTTCCAGTCTAGCGTTTCTCATGATGTACTCTGCATATAAGTTAAATAAACAGGGTGACAATATACAGCCTTGACAAACTCCTTTTCCTACTTGGAACCAGTCTGTTGTTCCATGTCCAGTTCTAACTGTTGCTTCCTGACCTGCATACAAATTTCTCAAGAGGCAGGTCAGGTGTTCTGGTATTCCCATCTCTTTCAGAATTTTCCACAGTTGATTGTGAGCCACACAGTCAAAGGCTTTGGCATAGTCAATAAAGCAGAAATAGATGTTTTTCTGGAACTCTCTTGCTTTTTCGATGATCGAGTAGATGTTGGCAATTTGATCTCTGGTTCCTTTGCCTTTTCTAAAACCAGCTTGAACATCAGGAAGTTCACGGTTCACATATTGCTGAAGCCTGGCTTGGAGAATTTTGAGCATTACTTTACTAGTGTGTGAGATGAGTGCAATTGTGTGGTAGTTTGACTATTCTTTGGCATTGCCTTTCTTTGGGATTGGAATGAAAACTGACCTTTTCCAGTCCTGTGGCCACTGCTGAGTTTTCCAGATTTGCTGGCATATTGAGTGCAGCACTTTCACAGCATCATCTTTCAGGATTTGGATTGCTCAACTGGAGTTCTATCACCTCCACTAGCTTATATGTGTGTGTGTGTGTGTGTGTGTGTGTGTGTGTGTGTGTGTGTATATATATATATATATATATATATATATATATATAATGCCTGAAAATGTCTGTTTTCCTTTGGTTACCACAAGGGATTTAAACATTGTACTTTGGGTAGTAATTACAACTTTTCTGAATTTCTCATCACACACTCTGAAACTGTTTCTTTGCATCCCATTCTTTCTGGTGTGTGCTCTTCCCATGGGTTATTCTATTTATATTTTCAGTGAAAGTTTATTTCTGTTTTATTCCTCCTCCTTTTTGCTTTGTGGAATTGTCATAGTAGCTCAGATTTAAGTATTTTGAGAGGCCATCCTCCTCAGACAGGTTTTCCTCAACAACAGGTTTGCCTCTTCAGAGTCAAAGGAACCCTTGCTTTTTATGTGTTGGTGAAAAGATATTTTTGTGTATGAGGGAAATGGGAAATTCTCAAATTGTCCATACTTCTCCATGTACTGAGGTTGGCTCAGCATCATTGGGAATTGGGGATTTAAGGAAGAGTATGCCATAAAAATAGATGACACATGCTTCCATCAATGACATATATAAATTTTACCTTTGGGAAAAATAAAATTTATAAGTACATTTAATTAGATAGACTTTATAACATTTCAAATTATATGTCATTGTCTGAACAGAGTTCTATTATTGGAAGATTTTATTGATCATTCAGTATCTAGAATGAAGATGCCTTGATATTCCAGACTGACTTGCATTGTTTAAGTTAATCTAATGCTGTTTGTAAAGGTGCTATTTTTCCATAGAAGTTCATTTTGAAATGTAGTATCTTTTGTTAAGAAAAAAATATAAAATGACCTGTCTGCCAAGGTCCGTCAAAATTTATGCTCAATACAACATTAATTGTAAAGCACAGGTTTATCACATGAAGCAAACTATTTTAGGGTATAAAGTGTGTTGAGATTTGGTTATATCTGTAGAAAGACTGCATTCTCATTACCAGACAGTGAAAATAAATTGAATAAAGGGTCTTTTTTCAATTATAGTTTTTGAATTAGAAGAGTGACTTGGCAGAAATCCTGAATGCTTCTGTTATCTTTTGCAGTTTAAACACCCTCAACTGATCAAGGATTTAAACTGTCCTTTTAATTGTCTTTAATGTGTTAAGTGTGAAATCAGTATAATAAATTTTGAAACTTAAAGTGACGATAGCTATAGTTGCCATTTTCATCCCAGATTTGAAAGAATTTTTTTTTCCACCTAATTTGCTCATCTTGAATACGTACATTCGGAAAAACTACTCCCAAATTTTCTTCCTCCAAAAAGAGGAAAGAGGAAAGAAGAGAATAAAATCTAGGAGAGGATTTTTCTCTTTTCTCTAAAAGTTATTTTATTAATCTAACTTATCTTCTAGCATGATAATAAAACTAATTTCCTGATGGATTTGAATTAAACTAGATGAAAATTCCGGGGAAGGCAATGGCAACCCACTCCAGTACTCTTGCCTGGAAAATCCCATGGACGGAGGAGCCTGGTAGGCTACAGTCCATGGGGTCCCTAGGATTTGGACACGACTGAGCAACTTCACTTTCACTTTCACTTTTCACTTTCATGCATTGGAGAAGGAAATGGCAACCCACTCCAGTATTCTTGCCTGGAGAATCCCAGGGACAGGGGAGCGTGATGGGCTGCCGTCTATGGGGTCGCACAGAATCGGACACGACTGAAGTGACTTAGCAGTAGCAGTGGCAGGTGAAAATTCATTTCTTTTAAAATTTCAATTGATTAGAATGCAAATCAAGATATTACCGATTTTTATAATTCATTTATTGTCATCATATGAAATGTAAACAAAACATTAAAATTTCAGGTACCTTTTTGTTTCAATTCATTCCACTAATTTAATTTACATAGTATTTTATATAATTTTAAAAGTATATCATTTTAGTCTCATAAAAATATTTTAAGTAGAAAAAACATGGTTGTACCTATTTTTTTAATGGGGAAACTGAAGGTCAAATAAATGAAATCTTGTCTAAGGCTTTCCAGGTAGCAAGAGGGGAAGTTTATATAGGACTTTTGGTTTCCAAGCAAGGGCTTTTGCCAACACCCTGCCTTGCCACTCATTTATTTTGAGTATATTTCCTCAAAGTTCTGAATGTTAAAAAAAAAAAAAAAAAAAGAAAAGAAAAAAGAATGCTTCTTGGATTAAAAAAACATTTTCAAAGTATATTTGAATATATCTAAATAAGCTTGTTGATTAACTGTCTACTTGTGTCATATTCTCCTCCTCTTTTAAGTCTTTGTGCACTAACCCTGTAAAAACTGTATAAGATATATATATATATATCTTTATATATATATATATATTTATAAGACTATTTAAATTTAGCAGTACATGCTCATATATGCTCATATACTTTCTTTATTTTATTTATAAGAATAATTCAAAATATGACCCATCAAAATGACCCTCCATAAAGTTTAAGCTTACCTAATGTGGAAAATATTTAGTGTTATTGCCTAATTCATTTTTCTTGAAAGACATTTATATTTTATATATGATTTGTTTTAGAGACTGTTTGACAGTGATTTGTAAATACTGACTTTGTTCTGATATGCCATCTTTGAAGCAAAATATCTTTAGGAATCAATTGTGTGTAGGTTTATATCATTTAAACTGAAGGACATTAAGCTCCTGATGTGCAAACCATTTTCTGTTGCCTTCAGGATTATGAACTCCTTCATCCTGCGATTTTTGGTATAGGAAATGAGAGCAAAAGGTTTATTTAAATTGTGTAAACACAATATATTTTATGACTGATATTTTGTTGGTATCCAGAGAGTGATCTTAGGCAAATAACTTCATCTCCCTGGAATACAGTTTTCCCAAAAGTAATTTGGATAAATTTTACCTTATTTTAAGGCCCTTTCCAATGAAGGGAAAAATGTTTATGATGTTTTACAGAAAGCTCTACCATATATTCCGTCCTTATCATGTGGCTTTACAGATATTTCCAGTTTCAATACCTGAATTCATTAGCCCTCAATATCTAAAAGTCTATTGCTTGTTCAGCATTGCAAATTTTAAATGCAGTGGTTGGACTGGGTTAAGAAAGGGAGTTCTTAAAGAAGTTTAAGGCAGTATGTCCTTTGAGAAGCTTATATTCTGATTGGGCACAGTAAGCACCACCAAAGATGTAACATACAGTCATATTAAATTTAACAAATACTGTCAGGTGGTTCATTACAGTATGCCAAGAATGGCCCAGGTTTCATAAACTCTGAAACTGGAAGGGGCCAGAAAGAGCATTTAATCCAACTCTTTAATTTCACAGACAAGAAAACTAAGGCTCAGAAATGTAAAATGAGTGTAACAGGAGCTCATACGAGGTATTAGGGGATAACATTCTTTAGTTTACTCTGCAACCTTGCCTGTTCCCTCCTTTGCTCAAATGTCATAATAGTTTTGTACCTTATCAGAAAGTTAAAAATATCCAGGATTTGTTTGTTTATTTCTTTGGCTTTATTAAGCTGGAAAATTTCCCAATCTGACTTAGACATAGAAAATGGTATATTTTCTACACTTTTTTTTAACTTAGATTATTAAAAACACCTTTATTGTGCATATTATGTTATAAAACATGAAAAATGTAGTCTTGACATGAAGGCAAAGTGAATAGACTAAAGAATCTATGCATTAAAGTGTATAAATATTTTAAGTCTTTTAAAATTACTTGAAAAGCCCATTTACTTAAGATAGCAAGACATATACATACCCCAAAGAATGGTTTTGTTTTTATAAATGGATATTTACCTAAGGACTTAAATGTACATTTTTATGAATGTTTAAATATAATTTGGGAAAATTTGTAAGTGAATTTTCTAAACTTTGGTATGTTGCATGATCTTGCAGCTCATGTCAGGATTGTGTGTAAGGGAGTTTTGTAGAAACTTGGCCTCTGTTCACCAGTGCCAAATAGAAACATGGAGACAGAGTTTTCAGTGAAGTAGAAAAGAGTAGCTTTTATTGCTTTGCCAGGCAAAAGAGGCCACAGTGGGCTAATGCCCTGAAGACCGTGTGACTCACCCTGGAGGGAGTAGGGAGGAGTTTTATAGTGCTCGAGGAGCAGGGCATGATCAGCTGGTGGACCGTTCTTGGATTGACTGGCATCACGGTGAGGTTTCAAGCATCATCAGCATTCTGGTTTCAGCCAGTTTGGGGTCTATGTGCTTGTGATCAGCAGTTTTCATCTGGGTGGTGGTGGTAGGGGGTCTGCTTCCTGTAAAAACAACTTAGAAATGTGTGTCAGGCCTTTATCTGTATCTTTCAGGGAACTGGGAGTTTGGTGATTCTGTTATGTGGCAGAATTGCAGTCTAAATTGTTACCAGTTCCTTAGCCCAACAGATATTCTTTGTTTCTATATCTTCACATTTCACAGTCATTAACTCTTGAGACAGCATTTTACTTCAAAAAACAAGGACTCAGGGGTTTGTACACAGTTTCAGGAGTATGGGTCAGGCAAAGGTCAGGCAGAATGTGCTAAACAAAGCTTACTTTTCTCCCCTGAATAACCTTACACTGCTTTATTTTACTTTGTGGCAGAGGGGAAGAAATAGGGGAAAGGAAATAAAAAGAGAAGAACACTCTCAGAGTGTTAGGTGATAGGACCTGGTTTTCAGTTTAGCGTGAAATATGCAACCTTTTTGAAAATGCCTAGGCTGGCTTCTCTCTCAGTCCTCATATTGTGTATTTAGAATACCTTAACTGTTATTTGATACTTGTTTGCTAATTTTACTAGGATCAAAAATCTTCAAAAGAAATGTGGGAATGCATGAATTTTTTTAAAAAACAGAGACTTAAGAATGGGTAATAAACACATGCAAAAACACACAAATAGGATAAAACTTTTACAGAGAGCTTGCTTTATGGTCATCAGGAAGAATTTCCATTGTTCTTTCTGCTCACACCAGGAAAATATCGCTCAGTTTAAGACCGACGTTTTAGCCTTCAGTCAGGCTGAACATTTCTTATATCAGCCCTTGTCCTGCAACTTTCCTAAGCCCATGAATTCAGTTTTAACATTCACGAGATAAAACAGTTACAATCTATGCTTTCCATTTTATAAAGTGAATGAGTGCAGAGAAGGATTATTTGAGGAAGGGAGTTGGAGTACATTAAATATCACATGGCTTCTAAATACCTTCAAATTGCATACAAGAGTAAACAGTTATGGGAATATAAAGTGAAAGTCACTCAGTCGTGTCTGACTCTTTGTGACCCCAGTCACAAATTACATACAGTCCATGGAATTCTCCAGGCCAGAATACCACAGTGAATAGCTGTTCCCTTCTCCAGGGGATCTTCCCAAGCCAGGGATCGAACCGGTCTCCCGCATTGCGGACAGATTCTTTACCAGCTGAGCCACCTGGGAAGCCCATGGGAATATAAGGCCAATGCTAATATATATATATATATATATATATATATATATATATATATATATAAACAGTGCAGCTATAATAGAAGCTAAGCACTTGAGCAAGAAATAGAGCTTCTAATCAGTCACCATCACTGCTGATGATTTATTTTAAACTCTAGTTTCTAGGAAGTTAAGTTCTATTCCTGTGCTTTTCAAATTTTAATGCACATCCCTTTCATCTGGGAACCCTGTTAAAATGCACATTCTGATTCTGTAGATTGTAGCTGGGGCCTGAAATTATGCGTTTCTAACAAGTTCCCTAGGAATGTAGGATGCTGTTGCCTCTCAATCCACATTGAAAAAGAAGGGTTAATTTTTAGTCTGGTAAACAAGCATGAAAAAAGTGAAGTAAACAAAAGTTTACAGATTTATTTAAAAGATTGCATTTAGCTATTTTGCAAAGGATGTAATATATAAAAATTAAAAATGATATATGCTTATTATACATGGATATTAAAATTGATCTTAATCTTTGATGTAGCTAGATCAGTTGAAACTATAGTTCAGAATAAAAGTTTACTGCTCATTATATTGTCAAATATATGTATAAGGACTATGTACATACAGTTATACTTTTTCAAAAAGAAAACCATTGACCACAGTGTCAATAGCTTGCTAATATTATAAAATGTTTTTCAAAAAGATCCAAAAATTCTGAATTTAATATGGTACAGATCCTTGAAGATATTTGTTTATGACATGTTTAAAATGAACATAACAGTTAATTATTCAGATATCAGAATAAAATGGGGCTTCTGAGGTAATGCTAGTGGTAAAGAACCTGCATGGTAGAGAGGTGAGTTCGATTCCTGGGTTGGGAAGATCCCCTGGAGGAGGGCATGACAACCTGCTCCAGTACTCTTGCATGGAGAATTCCATGGACAGAGGAGCCTGGTGGGCTACAGTCCATGGGATTGTAAAGTCAGGCACGACTGAAGCGACTTAGCATGTATGCTTGCATGCAGGGTACAATGATTAATTAAATTTTCATTTACCTAAGTTGAAAACATTATTTTTAGTTTCTTTTTGTGTCTGACATTTTTCAAGGTAACAACAACAGCAACAAAAGATACTTGGTAAAGGTTATTTTATATTTGCTATCCCCTAAAATTCTACTCAAAGCCCACGGAGCTGCTTTCTTCACACCTAGATTTTTATCATAGATTGCAGCAGAATAGCCATTTAATCCAACAGAACTTTTCATTCATAATCCATTTAAGAAATTTTTGTAGTTCCATTTCTTTGTATGCAGTGCAATTTGGTATAGAACCAGTGTCAAACAATGTTGAAAACAGCTATTGAGATAAGTCAACTTGTGAGTGTTTAGACTGTGTTTGTTAGGCACAATTGTGGTTCTGGCAGGGTGAGGAAAACAAATGAAAAAATTGTCACTTCACGTCTTAATTGTGGCATTGGGATTCAGCAGCTACCGCCTTCCTAATGAAACTTTATTAATCTTTGCTAAGCTCTGATACTTTAATAGCAACAGCAAAGCTTGTTTGGTGCAACTTGATGATCTCAGTGAACTAAAGGGCCAACTGGACTAAAATACTTTTTGTAAGTGCTAAATGAACTTGGGTGTCTGCCAAAATTGCCTTGGATTTCATTA
The DNA here is from genome assembly GCF_019923935.1 of Bubalus bubalis. NCBI lineage: Eukaryota > Metazoa > Chordata > Mammalia > Artiodactyla > Bovidae > Bubalus > Bubalus bubalis. The sequence continues at coordinate 102,572,775 of NC_059181.1, read as the reverse complement.
CTCTTATTTATTAATTTTCAGCATAGACTGTTTCCATGTGCCTGAGGAAGCATGTATAACAAGCAAAATATCATATATCTTTTTTTTTTTTTTTAAGGAGGAAACTCCGAAGTACATGAAGAGGAAAAGACATGTGTACACCCGTGGCTGATTCATGTTGATATATGGCAAAACCAATACAATATTGTAAAGTAAAAATAATAATAATAATAATAAAATTAAAAAATAAAATTAAATTTAAAAAAAGAAAGCAAAAAAAAAAGGATCAAAAAAAGAGAAAAATAACAGACTTCTTCAAATTCAATTTTCAAAGGCTAGATAGAGATGGAAACTATAGAAAGTAGAGATATTACTGTACTTCTATGAAAATATGCTGGTCAAAACTTAAGACAGAATGAGGAAAAAATTGAGTTAATTTACAATGGCCCTAAAACCCAAAAATTATATAAAATTGACTCATGTAAAACACCAAAATACTTCAGGATCACAACAACCAGCATAAAAATATAAGATAATTTCTTGGACTAATCTAACAACTATGAGAAATGCTGAAAATATTAAACAAAATTTTGTGAACTAGAGTAATCAAATCCAGCTGTATAATTTAGACCAGTTCTCCTTTTTCCTGTTTCAGAGGAAATATGGATACATCTTAATAGAATGAGATTTTTTAAGTTAGAGGAAAATATTGTTTCACTGGACAAAATTTGAATCATAAGTCATATAATTTTAGTAAACATTTAAAATAGGTGTCAGTGAAGATTAAACACAATCAGCCAGTAGATAATGTCATATAATATACATTAAATGTTGAAGTGCTTGTAATTGCTAATAATACAGAATTGCAAAAGTTAGTAATAGCATTACTAAGGAAATGGGTTGATTATATTCACTGGAAAAAATCGAGAATTCCAAGATTAGATTCCAGGATAGAGACTGACAACTCAAGGAAGTATCATCTTTCAAATAAATGGAAGACATTCTGATAATATAATGTTTAATATTTTCTTTGAGAAAGTTATTATATTTTCTATATTATTCATATCATACACTAATGATAGCAACTAAATCACTTAAGCACAAGTTTTTCCAGAAATTGAAACAAGTGCATTTATGGAAAAAACTAATAATTTACCAAAAAAAAAAAAAAAATACAAAACCCAAAGTAGATGCATCATGAGTCTTTGCAATAAATTTAAAGAAATTATCAAGAAATTACCTGAAATGGCACCTCTTGGTAAATATGACAGGCACTAACACCAGGTTTCTAAATATGTGACTGATTACATTATCATTTAAATTGTTTTCTTTGCACTTTAGGATTTTTTTTTAATTTAATTTTATTTTATTTTTAAACTTTACATAATTGTATTAGTTTTGCCAAATATCAAAATGAATCCACCACAGGTATACATGTGTTCCCCATCCTGAACCCTCCTCCCTCCCCATTCCATCCCTCTGGATTTTACAAATTTTATCTCATCTGATCTCACTACAGTCCTGTGAAATAGGTATTAACCATTTTCACATATGAGGAAAGCCACTTAGACAAGATTTTTTCCCCCTTAAGTTCACATACCTATTGAATGTCAAAGACTGCACTAGATCCTTATTCTCATGATCCCTGGAAAAATATTCATTCCATCAGCCAGTGTATGTAATATAATTGAGGGTTCAAATATGATTAAGGTTATATATCAAAGGAACAATTGTTTATTATGTTTAATCTTTTAGGAGTCTTGAATTTGTATTAGAAAGTTGTAGTGAGCACTCATTGAATTTTATTTGGCACAATTAGGATATCACTGGTTTTAGTCATTTCAAACATATAACATAAGTATGCAATGACACAATTGTCATTGTGAGCTGGGAGATAAGGATGTGATCATATTGAATAAGAAAAGAGTACTTGTGATGGATAAATCCAATAAGGCTTTTTACAAAAAGAAATGAGGATTTGTTTCCAATTTAAAATACACAAAAGCTAAGTTCCTAAGAGTTTTCTTTCTCTGTAAAGATAAAACTATTTATGAGAATAGGTCTGGAGGCAGAGTATTTGAAAGGAAAAAAAGGAAAATCTATTACTGCAGTGGGTTGGCTTATATATAGAATGTTAAGTCATAAACTAAGGTGTATTGCTCTAAGTCTTGGCAATGCTTGCAACCTGGAACTTTGAGAGGTTTCAGGTTTCTCATTTTATTTGAATTACATTCAAGCATTTCTTTAAGATAATTTTTTGTAATAGTAGTTAATCACGTGGGGTGAATAGCTTTACCCACTGGGAAATCACATTTTGTTTTCCCTTGGAAGAACTAGATTATTAGGAGGTATTACAAAAATATCTTTTGTTGTCAGAGAAGCAAACCCTGTTTAGTTCCTTTAATGAATCTCATGAGATAATTAGTAGACTTAAAGTTTAAATGATGACACATATTCTGCCAAAGTGCTATTGGATATAAAAGACAAACACTACCCTCATTGTAATGTTTCCTTAAAAATACAGTTCCTCTACATAAAATTGATATTTGTTGATGAACTTATCCTGACAAAAGACTTCACATTAACCATCTAACACTCCAAACAACACTGTGAGTTAAGTGGCACAGACATTTTTATCCTCCTTGTCTTTCTTTTTTCTTTTCAAATAAAGAATCAACATCCAGAATTAGCTAAATAGCTTGCCTAAAGCCACACCAAATTAGAAGTTAACTTCAAATTCAGTGAACTTCTTACTATGCTAAATAGATTGGGTCACTGTTTGTAAGTAACTTATCCTGGGAATTATGCAATGATCTAAATTTTTTAATAAAGGAAGAAAGAGAAAGGATATATTTCCTAGATACAGACTCTGGGTTAAGATTAACATTTCTCTGCAGACAATAATGCAAAGGTGATGAGACAGATACTCAAGCTTGAGGGAATTAATGGTATGCTGAGGTAACTCATAACCAGCAATGTTTTGATGAAAATATTCTTAACTTGTTTGCTGTTAGGATTTTCCTTCTGCTCTCATTATTAATGACTCCAACTAGAGAAATAGGGACATTTTTGTGAAACACATGCTAATAGACATTATGAAATATCCTTGAATCTCTAGTTTTTTTTCTTTTTTTTGGTTTGTTTTTGCTTAGGAAGGTCACCCTTTAGAATTTTTGGACTTTGTGCATAATTTGCACTTTTTCATAAGTAACTTAATAAAACACAGATACTGTTTAAGTGTGATGAATTGCACTTACTTAAGATTTGCTTTTTTCCAGAAGGTCCCATTTCATTTGAAGTGACTTGCAGAATGTCAAAAAAGCTAGTCAGTGACAGTCTGGAATTGAATTTAGGTCTCTCTGGCAGATATGCTTTTCATTGTATCATACAATATTATATCTTTTATCATAGGAAAAGGGTTTACATTAATAATGAAAAGTTAGATGTGTAATGATCAAAGGCTTGAAATGTTCCAGTGTTGCCACTAATTTTGGTTTTAGATTTGAATAGTAAATATCAAACAAGAGTGTATTAAATAGCAAAAATGGTGACTTTTTTGGAACAAATTAAATGTTAATTTATTGACAAATTTTATGAAAAAATCTTATGTTTTATAAGACAATGTTACATATTTTATATAATTTACCAACTTGAATATTAGATATATCTTCTACATGAAGTTTTTATACTGCAACTTAAGTTGACGGAAATTTTACTATAATACTCTTCTGTATCACAATATAGATCGGTCTTGAATCTAAAAATTCTTTTTGAAGAAATACTACAAAAACAGTTTTGTAATCATCTTGACTTTAACAGCATGTCCCTGTAACCTTGGGCCAAAAATGTATTAAAATTTTAATGTTCCATAAACATTATGAGTGATCCAATCTATTAAACTTATGTTTTGCTTATTTACAGTAAATTAAATATTTCTCCTGTTTATTTTAAACGTGTATGCTCTCCTGCTAAAAATGTCTAACATATTAGGCTTTTAATAGATTAATGGAATAGAGTTGTAAACTTTTGCTTAGCAAACACACCTTCAAAGGTCATGCTGTTTTTCAAAACATAAATTAATGACTTTTGGTTAAATGTAAGGAAGTAGTCTGAAAACCAAAAACCTTAGTCATATTTTGCTCTAGCTATACTTGTTTGAATCAAAATTGATTTTATGTAACTAAGCTTATATCTTTTTTCTTTCAAAGTTTGAAGAGTTTTCACTTGGAACAAACAACAGCATTTTATTTTCCGTACTTATTGATCAAATTTTCTTAGCTCTTCGTCTAGAAAAGGCTTACTTGAAAGCTAATTCTCAAAACTAAAAAGTTAACTGAAAAATCCATGGTCATTTAATGGAAAGTGATGATTACAAGGGCACATCTACTATTATTTTTGTACACTTGCTAATCTCTCTATATTTTTGTACTATATATATAATTTGCACATTTGATAATCATTATTATATATGTGTATTCTATGCCTGTGTTAAATATGAAAATTGAGACTTTCTCCAAATGGCAATCCACTTCACTATTCTTGGAAAATCCCATAGACAGAAGAGCCTGGTGGGCTACAGTCTATGGGGTCGCACAGTCAGAAATGATTGATCAACTGAGCACAGAGTTAAACAGATAGTAAACAACTATGTCAAGAATCAACTTCAGATATTTTTTACTTCACAGCCCAGACTTTTAACTACAATGATAAATAGAAGTATATTTTTGTCCATATTTTCTTAAACATTTTATTTTATACTGGAGTAACAATGTGTTTGTTTCAGGTGTACAGGCAAGTAATTCTGTTATACAGTTACATATATCTATTCTATTTCAAATTATTTTCTCATTTAGGTTATTTCTGAATATTGATCAGTATTGAGTATTGTCTACATTTTTTAAATACCGTTTAACTGTATTAATAATGACTGTGTACATGGATATTTTTATTTCTTTTAGACATGTTTCAATAATCCATTCCTCAGCTTTATTAACTGTATTAAGGCTGTAGAATGGCATGCCTTGAGGAAACAATAAACTACATCAGTTAAACTAAATATTTTTTTTTCCTTGAAAGTGAAAGTGAAGTCGCTCAATAGTGTCCGACTCTTTGCAATTCCATGGACTGTAGCCCACCAGGCTCCTCCGTCCATGTGTTTCTCCAGGCAAGAATACTGGAGTGGTTGCCATTTTCTTCTCCAGGGGATCTTCTCCACCAAGGGATCGAACTCAGTTCTCCCGCATTGCAGGCAGATGCTTTAACCTCTGAGCCACCAGGGAAGCCCCTTGTAGGAGAAATATTCCATCTATAAATCACCTGTCATTAACAATTCAGTTGCAGCCTGACAAATGCAGACACACACTTTACTGATCTAATTTAAAACCTAGATTTATCCTTTGATAATTGCATTTTTGTTGTAGATTATATAATCAGTTTAAGAAAATTAAAATTATAGATGGCTTATGATCTTTGTCATCAAAGATTGTTGTATTTTGTTTCATTTGTATTTGAAATTTGACAGGTTTGATCTAGAGACATGTAGTAATTTTTATTTTTAATGAATTTGCTTGAACTATCCAAGTTAAAATAAGAGCCTTCAATTTTAGTCTCTGCTCTGAAAACTTTATACATAATGCTAGAATAAATACTAGAAGAATGAAATGTCTCAACATTAAACAACTAAATCACTAACATTCTCTGGAACCACAAAGGGAGAATTGAACTTAAAATTAATCTTCATAGTATCACATTTAGTTGAATCAATCAATTATTGTAACTGATTTTTTATTCAAATTAACTGTTTTATTTTTATGTAGACATTAGACTATTGTCCAAATAACTAAGCTTGTGTTTCTACTTCAGACAAATGCAGTACAGCAATTCCTTAAAATTTAATCATATCCTTAAGGCTTATTAGCCAGAATGGAAAACTGTGAGTCAAGGTTATTGAACAAAGATCGGTCAAAAGTTAAAATATCTTGTCTTAGGTATTTTTTAAAATAATTACCATTATTGTCATGCAATAATGTTGCAAATGCAGTGCAAATATAGAACACAGATGACCTCAGATTTCTCTACTTGATAAGTACAAACAAGAAGCTTCAGTTCAGTTCAGTAGCTCAGTCATGTCCAACTCTTTGTGACCCCATGAACTGCAGCACGCCAGGCCTCCCTGTCCATCACCAACTCGCGGAGTTTACACAAACTCATGTCCATTAAGGTGGTGATGCAATCTAATCATCTCATCCTCTGTCTTCCCCTTCTCTTCCCACCCTCAAACTTTCCCAGCATCAGGGTCTTTTCAAATGAGTCAGCTCTTCGCATCAGGTAGCCAAAGTATTGGAGTTTCAGCTTCAACATCAGTCCTTCCAATGAACACCCAAGACTGATCTCCTTTAGGATGGACTGGTTGGATCTCCTTGCAGTCCAAGGGACTCTCAAGAGTCTTCTCTGATGCCACAGTTCAAAAGCATCAATTCTTCAGCACTCAGCTTTCTTTATAGTCCAACTCTCACATTCATACATGACTACTGGAAAACCATAACTGTGACTAGATGGACCTTTGTTGGCAAAGTAATGTCTCTGCTTTTGAATATGCTATCTAGGTTGGTCATAACTTTCCTTCTAAGGAGTAAGCGTCTTTTAATTTCATGGCTGCAATCGCCATCTGCAGTGATTTTGGAGTCCAGAAAACTAAAGTCAGCCACTGTTTGCACTGTTTCCCCATCTCTTTGCCAAGAAGTGATGGGACCAGATGCCATGATCTTAGTTTTCTGAATGTTGAGCTTTAAGCCAACTTTTTCACTCTCCACTTTCACCTTCATCAAAAGGCTCTTTAGTTCTTTTTCACTTTCTGCCATAAGGGTGGTGTCATCTGCATATCTGATGTTATTGATATTTCTCCTGGTAATCTTGATTCCAGCTTGTGCTTTTCCAGCCCAGCGTTTCTCATGATGTATTCTGCATATAAGTTAAATAAGCAGGGTGACAATATACAGCCTTGACATACTCCTTTTCTTATTTGGAACCAGTCTGTTGTTCCGTGTCTGGTTCTAACTGTTGCTTCCTGACCTGCATACAAGTTTCTCAAGAAGCAGGTCAGGTGGTCTGGTATTCCCATCTCTTTCAAAATTTTCCACAGTTTATTGTGATCCACACAGTCAAAGGCTTTGGCATAGTCAACAAAGCAGAAGTAGATGTTTTTCCGGAACTCTCTTGCTTTTTTGATGATCCAGTGGATGTTGGCAATTTGATCTCTGGTTCCTCTTCCTTTTCTAAAACCAGCTTGAACATCTGGAAGTTCACGGTTCATGTATTGCTGAATCCTGGCTTGGAGAATTTTGAGTGTTACTTTTCTAGCATGTGAGATGAATGCAATTGTGTGGTAGTTTGAGCATTCTTTGGCATTGCCTTTCTTTGGGGTTGGAATGAAAACTGACCTTTTCCAGTCCTGTGGCCACTGCTGAGTTTTCCAAATTTCCTGGCATATTGAGTGCAGCACAGCATTGAGAAGCTTAACCTGGTGGAATTTTGCCTAAGTAGACTCTCATTCTATTAGGCAAATATTGCACATTTTAAAATTATAGTGATATATGAACCTTTGAAAAATAGAATCACTTTTATAAAATAAAAGTATACAAACATATAGGCACAAATTTTAAAATCTGTGATACATGGTGGCCTTCAAATTAGATAATAACAAGTATACATTTTTATTTAATAATTCTTAGCAATTGTATTTCCATTACTAATACTCAATACCTCTTTGTTACTTGAGAATTCTAGTGTTCACAGAAAGGAAACTATTTTGTAAAACTTTAGTTGTCTTCCTGATATTGGGCTATATTATTAATACCACCAGATAGCTGTGGTGCTGTAAGAATTCAGTTTTTGTTCGGTAGATGTTTCATGCAGGCATGGATTATTTCTTCCTCTAATATATTGAATGTCTGAAATTATACAAAAATCACAAGTACATATGTATTAAAAATCTTATGAAAAATAAACATTTGGGTCCAACTTATTATAGTTTATTTATATCACCAATTTAGTACTCATTCAAACCCTGCTCTTCTCCAGACTTTAATTAACTTATTTCTGATTTATTTAATATTTTGTAATATTTTCCTGTATTATTTTATTTGAAAAAAAATATTTTGGATCCTTGGTAATTTAAAATAGAAATTTTAGAAGAATATTACACAAAGTTAGAGATTTGAACTAAAATCATCCTCTCCTAGACAAAAATGATTGTATCTCTGGTGGATTTTCAAAAGAAATATCTGCAACTGAAATTTCTATCACCTTGCAGTTAAATAATCAATCATAAACATATGTAGTTCTATTAAGTGACTCTGTTTCTATTGTGGGATTTTGCTAAACTCACAAGAGTAAATGTGGAATAGACTTTAATAGACTACTTGTCATGATGAGACAAACACATTTTTTGATATAGTGTGATAAGTGATGTAAATGAACTTAAGAATGTTCTTAAAGATTAACAAGAGAAGATAGATTTCTGCCCATTCAGTTGATTTATTATGAATTTCTGTGTAACTGTCCAAATAATTTCCTGATTGTGAACTAAAAATAATGCTCATTGAATGTTTTTTTGAGAGACTGCAAATAATCATGAGATGTGTAAACAATTGTATTACTCAGAATAATAGAGCTGAAAGATATGAGGGTTTAACTATTTTAAATGGTATACACTTGTATTCATAAATGACCACAAACACTGATCACTGATATGTTCATAAATACGTTTTTTAAAATTAGGTGTTATACATAACCTTATAAATTTGGATGAGATGGTATATAACTAAATTGTATATTTTTCCAAATATTATTGCAAATGCATTTGTAGAATTTTGATATGTGTATATTATACATATATGAGACATTAATATTTATGGAAAGACTTTTATGGATAAATATGCCCATGTATTCTTGCTTAAGCAAGTGGCAATATAATTATTAGACACATGTTCATAAAATGTTTGAGATTATTATATATACTAATCATTGGAAAACAAACTAGATCTTTTAAGTTTTCATCTACATAACCAATTCTAATACACTAGCAGAATTTTGACCCCTTAATAACAAGCACAACTACATTCTGTCAGAGAAAGTTGCCAAGTTCACACAGTAGGGAGACTGACCTGATACCTTATAAGAGTTTTTGCACAACACATTCATGCTCTTTCACTTTCCAATCCCTTATCTTTTCCTTCTACTATGTGTTTCCTTTTACCATTGAATTTTCACCCCTTTTCTTTATTAAGTTCTTGAAAGATTAAATATTTTACTACAAGTCACTCTGTTTTATATTTCAGTTCCACAATATGAACATCTATGCCAAAAAATTAGTGTTTAATTTTTATATTATCCTATTTTATTTATTTTTTTCAGTCATTAATTTTCTTTTTAATTTTTTTATATTTATTTGTTTTAATTGGAGACTAATTACTTTAAAATATTGTATTGGTTTTGCCATACATCAATATGAATCCACCAAGGGTGTCCACGTGTTCCCCATCCTGAACTCTCCTCCCGCCTCCCTCTACGTACCATCCCTCTGGGTCATCCCAGTGCACCAGCCCCAAGCATCCTGCATCGAACCTGGACTGGTGATTCATTTCATATATGATATTATACAAGTTTCAATGCCATTCTCCCAAATCATCCCACCCTCTCCCACAGAATCTAAAAGACTGTTCTATACATCTGTGACTCTTTTGCTGTCTCACATACAGGGGTATTGTTACCATCTTTCTAAATTCCATATATATGTGTTAGTATACTGTATTGGTGTTTTTCTTTCTGGCTTACTTCACTCTGTATAATGGGCTCCAGTTTCATCCACCTCATTAGAACTGATTCAAATGTATTCTTTTTAATGGCTGAGTAATAGTCCATTGTGTATACATACCACTGCTTTCTTATCCATTCATCTGCTGATGGACATCTAGTTTGCTTCCATGTCCTGGCTATTATAAACAGTGCTGCAATGAACATTGGGGTGCATGTGTCTCTTTCAATTCTGGTGTCCTTGGTGTGTATGCCCAGTAGTGGGATTGCTGGGTCGTAAGGCAGTTCTATTTCCAGTTTTTTAAGGAATCCCACACTGTTCTCCATAGTGGCTGTACTAGTTTGCATTCCCACCAACACTGTAAGAGGGTTCCCTTTTCTCCTCGCCCTCTCCAGCATTTATTGCTTTTAGACTTTTGGATCGCAGCCATTCTGACTGGCATGAAATGGTACCTCACTGTGGTTTTGATTTGCATTTCTCTGATAATGATTGATGTTGAGCATGTTTCCATGTGTTTGTTAGCCATCTGTATGTCTTCTTTGGAGAAATGTCTGTTTAGTTCTTTGGCCCATTCTTTGATTGTTTGGTTGATAATTCTGTAATAGAGCTGCAGGAGTTGCTTGTATGTTTTTGAGATTACTTGTTTGTCAGTTGCTTCATTTGCTATTATTTTCTCCCATTCTGAAGGCTGTCTTTTCACCTTTCTTATAGCTTCCTTTGTTGTGCAGAAGCTTTTAGTTTAAATTAGGTCCCATTTGCTTATTTTTGCTTTTATTTCCAATATTCTGGGAGGTGGGTCACAGTGGATCCTGCTGTGATTTATGTCGGAGACTGTTTTGCCTATGTTCTCCTCTAGGAGTTTTATAGTTTCTGGTCTCACATTTAGATGTTTAATCCATTTTGAGTTTATTTTTGTGTATGGTGTTAGAAAGTGTTCTAGTTTCATTCTTTTACAAGTGGTTGACCAATTTTCCCAGCACCACTTGTTAAAGAGATTGTCTTTTGTCCATTGTATAGTCTTGCCTCCTTTGTCAAAAATAAGGTGTCCATAGGTGCGTGGATTTATCTCTGGGCTTTCTATTTTGTTCCATTGATCTATATTTCTGTCTTTGTGCCAGTACCATACTGTCTTGATGACTGTGGCTTTGTAGTAGAGCCTGAAGTCAGGCACGTTGATTCCTCCAGTTCCTATCTTCTTTCTCAAGATTGCTTTGACTATTCGAGGTTTTTGGTATTTCATTACAAATTGTGAAATTATTTATTCTAGCTCTGTGAAATACTGTTGGTAGATTCATAGGGATTGCATTGAACCTATAGATTGGTTTGGGTAGTATACTCATTTTCACTATATTGATTCTTCCAATCCATGAACATAGTATATTTATCCATCTATTAGTGTCCTCTTTGATTTCTTTCACCGGTGTTTTATAGTTTTCTATATATAGGTCTTTAGTTTCTTTAGGTATATATATTCCTAAGTATTTAATTATTTTTGTTGCAATGGTGAATGGAATTGTTTCATTAATTTCTCTTTCTATTTTTTCATTATTAGTGCATAGGAATGCAAGGGATTTCTGTGTGTTGATTTTATATCCTGCAATTTTACTATGTTCATTGATTAGTTCTAGTAATTTTCTGGTGGAGTCTTTAGGGTTTTCTATGTAGAGGATCATGTCATCTGCAAACAGTGAGAGTTTTACTTCGTCTTTTCCAATTTGGATTCCTTTTATTTCTTTTTCTGCTCTGATTGCTGTGGCCAAACTTCCAAAACTGTGCTGAATAGTAGTGGTGAAAGTGGGCACCCTTGTCTTGTTCCTGACTTTAGAGGAAATGCTTTCAATTTTTCACCATTGAGGATAATGTTAGTTGTGGGATTGTCATATATAGCTTTTATTATGTTGAGGTATGTTCCTTCTATTCCTGCTTTCTGGAGAGTTTTTAGGATAAATGGATGTTGAATTTTGTCAAAGGCTTTCTCTACATCTATTGAGATAATCACAAGGCTTTTATTTTTCAATCTGTTAATGTGGTATATTACATTGATTGATTTACAGATATTGAAGAATCCTTGCATCTCTGGGATAATGCCCACTTAGTCATGGTGTATGATCTTTTTAGTGTGTTGTTGGATTCTGGTTGCTAGAATTTTGTTAAGGATTTTTGCATCTATGTTTATCAGTGATATTGGCCTCTAGTTTTCTTTTTTGTGTGGCATCTTTGTCAGGTTTTGGTATTAGGATGATGGTGGCCTCATAGAATGAGTTTGGAAGTTTTACCTTCCTCTGCAATTTTATGCAAGAGTTTGAGTAGGGTAGGTGTTAGTTCTTCTCTAAATTTTTGGTAGAATTCAGTTGTGACGCCGTCTGTACCAGGGCTTTTGTTTGATGAAAGATTTCTGATTAAAGTTTCAATTTCTGTGCTTGTGATGGGTCTGTTAAGATTTTCTATTTCTTCCTGGTTCAGTTTTAGAAAGTTGTACTTTTCTAAGAATGTGTCTATTTCTTCCAAGTTGTCCATTTTATTGGCATATAATTGCTGATGGTAGTCTCTTATGATCCTTTGTATTTCTGTGTTGTCTGTTGTGATCTCTCCATTTTCATTTTAATTTTATGAATTTGATTTTACTCCCTTTGTTTCTTGATGAGTCTGGCTAATGGTTTGTCAATTTTAGTTATCCTTTCAAAGAACCAGCTTTTGGCTTTGTTGATTTTTGCTATGGTCTCTTTTGTTTCTTTTGCATTTATTTCTGCCCTAATTTTTAAGATTTCTTTCCTTGTACTAACCCTGGGGTTCTTCATTTCTTCCTTTTCTAGTTGCTTTAGGTGTAGAGTTAGGTTATTTATTTGACTTTTTTCTTGTTTCTGGATGTATGCCTGTATTTCTATGAACCTTCCCCTTAGGACTGCTTTTACAGTGTCCCATAGGTTTTGGGTTGTTCTGTTTTCATTTTCATTCGTTTCTATGCATATGCTGATTTCTTTTTTGATTTCTTCTGTGATTTGTTGGTTATTCAGCAGCGTGTTGTTCAGCCTCCATATGTTGGAATTTTTAATAGTCTTCCTCCTGTAATTGAGATCTAATCTTACTGCATTGTGGTCAGAAAAGATGTTTGGAATGATCTCAATTTTTTTGAATTTACCAAAGCTAGATTTATGACCCAAGATGTGATCTATCCTGGAGAAGGTTCCACGTGCGCTTGAAAAAAAGGTGAAATTCATTGTTTTGGGGTGAAATGTCCTAGAGATCAATTAGGTCTAACTGGTCTATTGTATCATTTAAAGTTTGTGTTTCCTTGTTAATTTTCTGTTTAGTTGATCCATCCATAGTTGTGAGTGGGGTATTAAAGTCTCCCACTATTATTGTGTTATTGTTAATTTCCCCTTTCATACTTGTTAGCATTTGTCTTTCATATTGTGGTGCTTCTATGTTGGGTGCATATATATTTATAATTGTTATATCTTCTTCTTGGATTGATCCTTTGATCATTATGTAGTGTCCTTCTTTGTCTCTTTTCACAGCCTTTGTTTTAATGTCTATCTGATGAGAATATTGCTACTCCTGCTTCCTTTTGGTCGCTATCTGCATGCTTTCAGTCTGTATGTGTCCCTTATTTTGAGGTGGGTCTCTTGTAGACAACATATATAGGGGTCTTGCTTTTGTATCCATTCAGCCTGTCTTTGTCTTTTGGTAGGGGCATTCAACCCATTTACTTTTAAGGTAATAATTAAGAAGTATGATTCCGTTGCCATTTACTTTATTGTTTTCAGTTGGAGTTTATACACCTTTTTGTGTTTCCTGTCTAGAGAAGATCTTTTAGCATCTGTTCGAGAGCTGGTTTGGTGGTGCTGAATTCTCTCAGCTTTTGCTTGTCTGTAAAGCTTTTGATTTCTCCTTCATATTTTAATCAGATCATTGCTGGGTACGGTAAAGTGGGATGTAGGTTATTTTCTTTCATCACTTTAAGTATGTCTGCCATTCCCCTCTGGCCTGAAGAGTTTCTATTGAATGATCAGCTATTATCCTTATGGAAATCCCCTTGTGTGTTATTTGTTGTTTTTCCCTTGCTGCTTTTAATATTTGTTCTTTGTGTTTGATCTTTGTTAATTTGATTAATATGTGTCTTGGAGTGTTTTGCTTTGGGTCTATCCTGTTTGGGACTCTCTGGGTTTCTTGGACTTGGGTGATTATTTCCTTCCCCATTTTAGGGAAGTTTTCAACTATTATCTCCTCAAGTATTTTCTCATGGTCTTTCTTCTTGTTTTCTTCTTCTGTAACTCCTATGATTCGAATGTTGGGGCATTTAACATTTTCCTGGAGGTCTCAGATTATCCTCATTTCTTTTAATTCGTTTTTCTTTTTTCTTCTCTGATTCATTTATTTCTACCATTCTATCTTCTAATTCACTAATCCTATCTTCTGCCTCTGTTATTCTACTATTTGTTTCCTCCAGAGTATTTTTTTATCTCATTTATTGCATTATTCATTATATACTGACTCTTTTTTATTTCTTCTAGGTCCTTGTTAAATCTTTCATGCATCTTCACAATCCTTGTATCCAAGCTATTTATCTGTGATTCCATTTTGATTTCAAGATTTTGGATCATTTTCACTATCATTATTTGGAATTCTTTATCAGGTATATTCTCTATCTCTTCCTCTTTTGTTTGGTTTGGTGGGCATTTATCGTGTTCCTTTACCTGCTGGGTATTCCTCTGTCTCTTCATCCTATTTATATTGTTGTGCTTTGGGTGGCCTTTCTGTATTCTGGCAGTTTGTGGTGTTCTCTTTATTGTGGAGTTTCGGAGCTGTGGGTGGGGTTGTACTGGTGGCTTGTCAAGGTTTCCTGGTTAGGGCAGCTTGTGTCAGTGTTCTGGTGGGTGGAGCTGGATTTCTTCTCTCTGGAGTGCAATAAAGTGTCCAGTAATGAGTTATTAGATTTCAATGAGTTTGGAGTGACATTGGGTAGCCTGCATATTGAAGCTCAGGGCTGTGTTCCTCTATTGCTGGAGAATTTGCATGGTATGTCTTGCTCTGAAACTTGTTGGCCCTTGGGTGGTGCTTGGTTTCAGTGTAGGTATGGAGGCGTTTGATGAGCGCCGGTCGATTAATGTTCCCTGGAGTCAGGAGTTCTCTGGTGTTCTCAGAATTTGGACTTAAGCCTCCTGCTTCTGGTTTCAATCTTATTCTTACCATAGCCTTAAGACTTCTCCATCTATACAGAACCATTGATAAAACATCTAGGTTAAAGATGAAAAGTTTCTCCACAGTGAGGGACACCCAGAGAGGTTCACAGAATTACATGGAGAAGAGAAGAGGGAAGAAAGAGTTAGAGGTGACCCGAATGAGATGAGGTGGAATCAAAAGAGGAGAGGGCAAGCTAGCCAGTAATCACTTCCTTATGCGTGGCCCACAGTCTGGACCACTCAGAGATGTTCATGGAGTTATACAGAGAAGAGAAGAGGGAGGAAGGAGACAGAAGTGGCCAGGAGGATAAAGGGGGGGAATCAAAAGTAGCGAGACAGATCCAGCCAGTAATCAGTTCCCTAAGTGTTCTCCACCGTCTGGAACACACAAATAGATTCACAGATTTGGGTAAAGAAGAGAAGGGAGAGGGAGGAGATAGAGGCAACCTGGTGAAGAAAAAGGAGAGTCCAAAGGAGGAGATAGCAGTCAAGCCAGTAATCTTGCTCCCAAGTGAAAATGGGCACTGAAGATTGTGTTCTTAAAGGTACAAAATTGATAACAAATTAATAACAAAAAGCAAAGATTAAAAATCTAGAGTAGAGATTGGATTTTCTAAAATACAATATTAAAGAAAAGAAAAAAAAGTCACACAAATTATAAGATATATATATATATATATATATATATATATATGAAGTTTGCTTTAAAAAATAGGGTCTCTTTTTTTTGCAAAGTAATAGTAGGTTATAAAAATGATAATTAAAGGAGTAAAAGAGGACTTAAAATTTAAAAAAAAATAAAAAATGATAGTAAAAATAGTAAAAATATATCTAGGACTTTCGTGTTGTTGTGGCAGTGTGGGGTCAGTTCATTTCCGGATAGTTCCTTGATCTAGCTTATATTTCTCAAGATTTATAGGCCCCTTCCTTTGTAGTCTGTACTAACTACAGTGTTTTTATCTATTGCACCTGTCATTTCCAAGGTGGTTGCCTCTGTTTTAGCTTCTTCTGTTTGCTGGTCTCTTCAGTGTCTGAGTTCCACCTTGACACAAGGGAGCAGTGGTGGACACTTTTTTATGCTCACTTGTTCAGTCGCGCTGTGTGGAGGGAGGGATGCTGCAAACAACACTGGCATGTGCTCACAGTGTCTCAGCCACACTGGGCCTGCCCCTGCTCACAGCACGTGTGCCCTCCCTGCCCACACTGCTCAGGCTCCAGTTTGCTCCACCAGGAACTGTCCAATGCGGGCCCTGGGCTGCATGCACCTTCCAGGTCTAAGCCGCTCAGGTTCAGGTACTCGGGCGCAGAGGAGTTGAAGTCCTCAGAGGCGCAGCCTCAGTTGTGCCTGCGTTTTGTGCCCTTCCCAGGTCCAAGCAGCTCAGGTGACCAGGTGTTTGGCAAGTGCAGTTGCTGTGACTTATTGCCTCCCCTGTCCCTGCCACTCAGTTTTCTGGGTGTACAGCCAGAACACCTTCTCAGGTGGATGTTGACCATCCAGAGCCCCAAGAAGTCTTAGTTAGCAAAGAAACCTGCTTGCAGTTTGCTAGATAATGCTTCTCTTAGGCTGCAATTACCCCCTTCCAGCTCTGGCTGCCTGTCACAGGAGGGAGAGGGTCTGCATCCAGCTAGCTCTGTTCAGTCCTTTGTTCTGGGAGCTGGCCTGATGGTGTCTTAGGTTAGGGCTTTTAGTGTGGTAGCTATCCACAGTCTAGTTTGCTAGCCCAAGTTAGTTCCCTCCGATTGCCCTCAGAGCATTCAGTCCCAGTCCTTACTCTGAGCAATGCAGCCTGTGCCTCCCTGCCCAGCCCCCACTTGCTAGTGGCGGGTGCTGGCGTCTGCGCTGCTTCTCCACTGGGCGAGTTACCATTGGGCATGTAATGTGGGTTTTCATTATTTATTTATTTTTCCTCCCAGTCATGTTGCCCTCTGTGGTTCCAAGGCTTGCCACAGACTCGGCAGTGAGAGTGTTTCCTGGTGTTTGGAAACCTCTCTTTTTAAGACTCCCTTCCCGGGACGGAGCTCCATCCCTACCTCTTTTGTCCCTCTTTTTGTCTTTTATATTTTTTCCTACCTCCTTTCGAAGACAATGGGCTGCTTTTCTGGGTGCCTGATGTCCTTTGCTGGCATTCAGAAGTAGTTTTGTGGAATTTACTGAGTTTAAATGTTCTTTTGATGAATTTGTGGGGGAGAAAGTGGTCTCCCCATCGTATTCTTCTGCCATCTTAGGAACCCTTATTATCCTATATTAAAAATATCCCTTTTTCTAAAAATTAAAACAAAATTAACAATTAGAAATGTGTTCTTGGGCTCCTTAAGGCAACTATTTGCCCCCTGCTGTGAATTTGGCTCCTTGCTTGCTCTCAGTAGTCTGTGGTCTTGTTTTACAACCCTGTGGACTGTAGTCTGCCAGGCTCCTCTCTCCATTGGAATTCCCTGGCAAAAATACTGCAGTGGGTTGCCATTTCCTTCTCCATATGATCTTCCCCATCTAGGGATCAAACTCACGTCTCCTGCATTGCAGGTGGATTCTTTTACCACTGAGCCACCTGGTGAAAGGTTGTTGAATCATGCGAATACACCAGGATTCTTGGGCCCCAGAGGGGAAGAATTCAATCCAGGGCCAGAGACGAGGCTTGATCGCTCAGAGCTTTTGTGTAATAAAATTTTATTAAAGTTTAAAGGAGATAGAGAAAGCTTCTGACATAGGCATCAAAAGGAGGCAGAAATAGTACCGCTTGCTAGTGTTAACAATGAAGTTATATAATCCAAAGAATGTCTGGAGGTTGTAAAGATCTCATAAGACCTACTCCCATAATTTACATTTTAAGATAACACTGTCCTCAGGCAAAATACATCCTTGTAAAGACCAGGTCTACTCCCATAATTAACATTTTAAGATAACAGAAGGTTGAATCCAAAGACTGTCTTTAGGCAGGATACATTATTGTTATATAATCCTAAGGAATGTGGAGAAAGAAAAAGTTTGTCCTTTCTTCCTCCTTGAGAATTCCAGACCCCTCTCTCCTTGGGGACCCCTAGACTCCCTATCAACCTGCCTAGGAACTGACTCTCTCATTCCCCCCTTTTCTTTTAGGAGAATTTTGTTGCCTAGGGAAAAGGGGCATCATTCTCGTTCCATAACTACTTCTGAGCTGACAAGGGGCATTGTCCCTAAATTGGTGAGGCACCATATTCTCCTAATCCTCATATTGAGGATATCTGATCCAGGGGCCCCAAATAGTAGCTGGAGGAAGCTACAGCAGTAGCAGGAGTTTGAGCAACCATTTGTAACTTAAAAGCTTTCATGCGACTAGAAACAAATCCAGTTATACAATTACAGATGCAGGGAGCAAACAGCAAGAACAAAACAACCAGAATTATTGTAATTAAGATAGTTGTCCACCATGGGGAACTAGTTAACATCTCCCAAAGTGAGGCAATTGAGGCTTCAGGAGTATCCACGGCCCTAATCATCTTGTTCATGTGGTTAGTAAAATGAGTAACATTTGTGCTCATATCAGGTATATATGTACAGCATTGGGTATGAATAATGGCACAAGTTCCTCCTTGTGCAGCTGTCAGAATATCTAGAGCCAATCTGTTTTGTAAAACCACCTTTCTAATTTGTGCTTGTTCAGCATTAAGAGCTGAAGTAGCCTTTTGAGAATCTTGTAATGCCTGTTGAGTAAAATTAGTCAAAGCATCCACTCGTAATATAACATCTGTAGTTCCCAAAGAGGGAACAAACGCTGCAGCCAAATAATCATACCAATGAAATACAGACCTTGCCCACCAAGTTTTAAGGTGGGGTAAATTAGCAGGCTTTTCTGGAAGCTCTGAAAATATAAAGCCGTGAGTAAAGGCTAGACCCAGGGTACATCTCCCTATCCAACCAGGGGGAAGCCATGCCCATAGGTAAGAGCCACATATCCAATAAGTCCCGTTTGGAGCAAGCCAGCCAGACTGAGCTATCCAGTCCCAATTCTTGCCTGGCCAGACAAAGGGAGAACCTGGACTGGGATTGGAAAACACGGGAATGATTACATTGCATGTTTCCTGAGACAAATATCCCAATTGTTTCCAATCATTGTAATTAAGTTGTTGGCTAACTTTTGGGGATGGCTCTGTTTGTTCCCAGCATATAGAGGCAGTAGATATTAAACGTCCTTTTTCAGGAGTTAGCCATGTAACCTCATCCCATATTTAATAAATCTCAGGTGAAAAACCATTAGATCTAGACCTATTTACCTTATATGTAGCAAAACAGTCATTGAACCAAGATAATGTATAATCAAAAATAAAAGTCACATTATGTCCATAGTTAGAGTACAAAGTGCTGCACCAGTCCATTTTAGGGTTGGTAGATGTCATCAGATGAAGAAGAGGCATCGCATGTGATTATTGTCGAAGGTATTCACAGACTTGAAGAAAGTATTTTCCTTGAAGTGGGGATGTCCACCACGGGAAGCCTTCCACTGATGAAGAGGGGAGCGCTCTGAAGACCCAGCAGTTAGACCAATTGTGGAATGCAGCGTAGGAGTGAGCCCAGGACAGGAAGGCATTGTCTTGAGGATCAAACTGCAGACTCAGGATTTTTGAAGTCAGCAGAAGTAGACTCACATAGATTATCAGGCCCATCCGCTGCCCTTTGCTTAACTCTAGAGCTTGGGTCAGAGCCACAAGCTCCACTAACTGAGCACTGGTTCCCTGGGGGAAAGATTTTGCTTCCAAAACCTGTTCAGCAGTCACCACGGCATAACCTGCTTTATGCTTTCCATCCTGAACAAAAGAATTGCCATCTGTAAATATGTCCATGTCAGGATTGTCTAATGGGGGTATCCTTTAGATCCTCCCGAGCTGCATAGTTTAAAGTTAGGAACTGAGAACAATCGTGATCAGGTGTTTCATTTTCCTTCTCAGGAAGGAAAGTGGCAGGATTTAAATGTCCACAAACTTTAAGCTTAATTACTGGTCCTTCTAACAATGACTGATACTTAAGAAGCCTACTGTCTGTCATCCAAATATTAATCTTAGAATTTAAGATTCCACTCACATCATGAGAAGTCAGTACAGTAAGGTTTCGTCCATTAATTATTTTTAAAGCTTCAGGTGCTAATAAAGCTGCTGCCCCAATTACTCTTAGGCAGTGGGGCCACCCACGTGAAACTACATCTAATTATCTGCTTAGATAAACAATAGGTTGTTGGTGAGGCCCTCAGGGTTGTGTCAAAACTCCTAATGCCACACCTTTTCTTTCAGTGACAAACAAATTAAATTCTGACCCTGTGGGCAATCTCAGAGCTGGAGCTTGCAGGAGAGCAGTCTGAAAAACCTTAAAAGCCTTTTGAGTTTCTGGAGACCAAACCAGTTTGTTGGTCTGGGCCTGCTGAGTTTCAGCTATAAGTTTATATAAAGGCCGGGCAAGTTCCCTGTAACCCGGAATCCAAATGTGACAGTAACCTGAGATTCCCAAAAATCCTCTCAATTGTCTTAAAGTCATAGGTATGGGGTGATTTAGTATAGGTTTAATTCTCTCAGGGCCTATGGCCCTAGTCCCTTCTGATATGATTAGGCCCAGATATCTTTGTTGACAAAGCTGAGCCTTTTCTCTTGATGCCTTGTAACCACAGTCTGCCAGAAAGTTTAAGAAATCTTCTGAGGCTTGCGAACATGCTTCCTTTGTCTCAGCACAGAGCAAAATATCATCTACATATTGTAACACCACTGCTTCAGAGCTATTAAAGTTTTGTAGATCCCATGACAAACTTTGTCCAAATAAGTAAGGACTGTCACAAAATCCCTGGGGCAAAACTGTCCAGGTTAACTGAGAAGCTGGCTGCGTAGGGTCTTCAAAGGCAAATAGAAATTGACTTTCTTCCGCCAAAGGCACTGAATAGAAGCCATCCTTTAAATCAATTACTAAGAAATATTTGGCCCGTTCAGGAATTTCAGACAATAGAGTATAAGGATTAGGCACCACGGGGTGTAAAGGAACTACACCCTCATTTATTATTCGTAAATCTTGAACTAGTCTCCATTTACCACTCGATTTCTTTATACCCAAAATAGGAGTGTTGCAAGGACTGTTACAGGGAATTAATAGTCCCTGCTCCTTTAAATTTTCGATGATGGATTTTAACCCTTCCTTAACTAGGTTTCAGTGGATACTGCTTCTTATGTGAAATACATGCGGGTCTTTGAGCTTAACAACTACAGGAATAGCATTTTGTGCTCGACCCACAGATTTTCCATCCGCCCATACTCTAGGATTTACATTTTGTTCAACTAAAGGGAGAGAAAGGAAGGGCTCCATATTCATCAAAACAGAGGCATGAACCTTGCTCAGTATATCCCTTCCCAAAAGGGGTGAGGGAGATTCTGAGAATCAGAAACTCGTGTGAAAACAGCACAGAATCCCAGTTGCAAGATAAAGAATAACTGAAATAATACCTTTTGGCTCGTCCAGACAGTCCCATTACGGAAGCGGATCTGGAAGAAAGTGGGCCAGGGCTTCAGTAAGCACAGAATAAGTTGCCCCAGTATCTAAAAGGAAATCAACGGATTGGCCCCCCACAATTATTAATACCCTGGGTTCCTCAGGTGTAATTAGGACAGGAGCTTGTGTGGGGACCCCCGGGCACCTTCAGTCCTGATTGTCTTGAGAGTCCAACCCCGGAGACCTACGCCTCTGGGGGCAGTCTCTCTTCCAATGTGGTCCTTTGCAGACCGGACATGGAGCCGGGGGTGGTTTAGATGCCTGAGGGCAATCCCGCTTGAGGTGCCCCTCCTTTCCCCAGTAATAGCAAGCCCATCCCTTTTCACCTGGGCCCCTTTGGGCATTTTTCTCAGGCTGTTTAAGAACGTTTTTCATAGCCATGGCGAAGGCTTCTGCCTTTTCCTTTGTCTTTTTTTGCCTTTCTTTCTTTTCCTCATATTCCCTACCATAATAGACTGTCTGAGCCAGTTGTAACAGAGTATCTGAAGACTGATTTGGTCCATACGCCTGTTTTAATAGCTTACGGCAGATATCTGGAGCCAACTGAGTGAGAAATCTATCCTTTAAGATCACTTTTCCCTCTTCACTTTTGGGATCCATCTCAGTGAATCTGCGAAGGCCTTCTCTCAGTCTATCTGGGAATTTACCAGGAGCTTCCTTCTCCTCCTGCTCTATGTCTGCCAATTTGCCATTGTTTAAAGGCTTAAAACGTGCCTGCCTAAGTCCTTCAAGAATACATCTAACAAAATGACTCTGATCCCATCTTCCTTTAGCTGTGTTGTAGTCCCAGTCTGGTTCTATAGTTGGGACCGCCTGATTCCCAGTGGGGAGGGCCGCTATCTCGTTTTCCCTCTTGCCTACTGAATCATTACCAAGCCATTCATCTCCATAAGCAACCGCTTTTCCCAAAACTCCAGTCTTTGACTTGAGAGTCAGCGTTTGTCCCAAGATATACATCACATCCTTCCAAGTGAGGTCATAAAACAGAGTAACACCTTTAAAAGCTCTAATATATTTTTCTGGGTCCTCTAAATAGTCTCCCAGATCCTCCTTGATTCTTTGTATTTCTTGATAAGAGAAAGGCTTATTAAATCTCACAGACTGATTATTTCTCCTGGTGGGTGTTTCATAAAGAGGCAACAGCTTGTGTGGCTGTTCCTCAGTCTCCCTGGCTGCTCTGCACATATGATCCCAGGGATAGATTGGAGAAGCCTGTTTTTTCTCTTCTCTTTGTCTCCTGTCCTCCATCTCATCTCTTACTTCGATGGTCTGAGTTTCTACTGAAATCAGAGTAGTCTGAGGTCGTACTGAGACAGGAGATATAAAGGAGGGAGCTGAAGGTTTCACGCCCAAATCTATACCCTTAGGACATAAGTCTGGCATATTTCACAGAGAGAAAAAGGGCAACACATATGCTACTTCTACCCATTTCCCTTGTTCCTTACAGAACCGGTCTAATCGTAGAACAGTATTATACTTAAGAGACCCTCCAACTGGCCACCGTTCGCCATCCTCCAATGGATACCGTGGCCATGCAGTATCACATAGGAAGACCAAGTGTGTCTTCTTTAAGCCCTGGGGATCAAATCTATCCCAGTTTTTCAGGATACAGTTCAAAGGAGTGAGGCTGGAATTGTTAGCTCCCATCTCTAAGAGATAAAAAAAGCGACCAAGGCCATTTTTATACCAGAGGCGTCCCTCCCTGCTCTAGATGGGGGTGTAGACAGATGTTACACTAAAAGCTTTTCCTTCCTGGTCAGACTTAGTCTGTCCCTTACTGATGCAGGCGCTGTACTCGTCCCTCCTGGTTCTACCACTGAGATGGGGTGGGGATGTACCAGGGGTAGACTTGTTAGCATCCCTACTTGACATCCAGCTCTTCACCTTTAACCTTGCTTGGCTCTGATGTCACCTGGGGTGAATCAGAGTAACCTTCCGGAATGCCTCCCAAGCTAAGACCGCTAGGGGAAACACTCATCACCTGAGTGCCTGTGCACAACCCTGAGTATTTCCCGACCACAATAAGACTGACACAAACATAAAACTGAGATGTTCTTTCCAAGCATCACCACACCAGTATAACAGCCTCCTCTGATCCACTAAGAGCCGGGGTTACCAAAGGAAAAAAAAACCCATCGCAGTCCCAATCTGAGTAACCTTTAACCTCAGAGATGTTCTGGGAGCTAGAGCTCCATCTAGCTTCTGAACTTTCAATTCCTAGCGAGGCTAGGCGCTTTCTTGAATACCAGTCCAAGTTTGGGACCTAAGCCACAGTACACAAGTAACAGTTTAGATCACAAGTCCCTTGAAAGTCTATGATCTGATAGATTAGGTTAGTACTTCTAATTCCCAAGGAGTTATGAAATGGTCAAAGAGACCGAAAAGTTTGACTGAGAAAGGAGAGTTCGTTCCACATGCTTTGCCCATTTCTGGTCGGTTCCCTAAGGAGACATTGGGTGCCTCTTGGCATTGGCAGGTTGGTATAACCCCCCAACAGGTTTCTGCCATAAGCCGTATGAGATCACCGTGGAACCGCAGAACAGGGCTCCTTACTTGCTTCATGCAGGGCATGCCATTCATTCACACAAGCACACGGTAGAGTTAGTAAAGCACAGCAGAAAACGTGTTCGCTAAGAGAACAAAGAACTAAAGCTCCAAGCATCCTTACCTTGTCCTGAAGGATCCCGGATGAGCCCCCAATATGAAAGGTTGTTGAATCACGCGAATACACCAGGATTCTTGGCCCCCGGAGGGGAAGAATTCAATCTGGGGCCAGAGACGAGGCTTGATCGCTCAGAGCTTTTGTGTAATAAAGTTTTATTACAGTATAAAGGAGATAGAGAAAGCTTCTGGTTTAGGCATCAGAAGGGGGCAGAAAGAGTACCCACTTGCTAGTGGTAACAACGAAGTTATATAATCCAAAGAATGTCTGGAGGTTGTAAAGACCTCATAAGACCTACTCCCAAAATTTACATTTTAAGATAACACTGTCCTCAGGCAAGATACATCCTTGTAAAGACCAGGTCTACTCCCATAATTAACATTTTAAGATAACAGAAGGTTGAATCCAAAGACTGTCCTTAGGTGGGATACATTATTGTTATATAATCCTAAGGAATGTGGAGAAAGAAAAAAAGTTTGTCCTTTCTTCCTCCTTGAGAATTCCAGACCCCTCTCTCCTTGGGGACCCCTAGACTCCCTATCAACCTGTCTAGGAACTGACTCTCTCACCTGGAAGCACCTCAGTAATCTGGAGATGTGTAATAAAGGAATATATGCCCAGGAGAATAAGGCTTTGATTTATATAGCTAAATGTTGTCTGATAAAAAGGAACATGTAGGCATATTTTTTTTGACTAGCATTTTGAACAAAGGTGATATGAAATGGATAATTTTGTTGTAATTAAAATGATTATCTATGTGTAACATGTTTATGTACCTATTTGTTTTTCATCTAAGATTTGAGGCAGCAATAGCTTTCTTGTAACAACTGAGACACTTTCTGCTACTATCCACTACACTTGAGAAAACAGCAAAACCAAAGCCAAACTAATCCTATCATAATATTTTGCCCATCATCAACAATTTAAGGTATGTGATAGCTTACATTTAATTTTTAGGAATGCTTAGTTTAAATATTTCAAGTTTTTCGTTCTTTTTTTCTTAATATAGACATGGTTTTTTAAAAAAACTTCATTATCCCATCTGGGTTTTAAATAAGCTGATTTAATAAGTAGGGCTGTTATTTATTCAGCTCAGAAGAATTTAAAGCCAATAATGCAGAGTTTTAAAGAGAATCATTTGTATCTTCCTTTGTCAATATAAAAAACGCTCTTGAGTTTCAATGAGGACTTGTTGTTGGTCAGTTATGAAGTCATGTCCAACTCTTTACGACCTCATGGACTGAAACACGCCCTTGTCTTTCACAATCTCCCCGAGTTTGCTCAAATTCATGTCCTTTGAGTTGGCAATGCTCTCTAACCATCTCATCCTCTGTCGCCTCTTGTCCTCCTGCCCTCAATCTTCCCAGCATCAGGGTCTTGTCCAGTGAGTCATCAGCTGGCCAAAGTATGGGAGCTTTAGCTTCAGCATCAGTCCTTCTAATGAATATTCAGGGTTGATTTCCTTTAGGACTGGGTGGTTTGATCTCCTTGCAATCCAAGAGATGCTCAAGAGTTTTCTCCACACTACAATTCAAAAGCATCAATTCTTCCGCACTCAGCCTTTGTTATCGTCCAACATTCACATCCTTACATGACTATTGGAAAAATCATAGCTCAGACTATACAGGCCTTTATTGGGAAAGTGATGTCTTTCATTTTAATAAGTTTTTTAGGTTTGTTATAGCTTTCTTTACAGGGAGTGAGCATCTTTTATTAGTAATTTCAGGCTGCAGTCACTGTCTGCAGTGATTTCAGAGCTCAAGAAAATAAAATCTGTCAGTGTTTCAACTTTTTCCCCTTTTACTTGCCATGAAGTGATGGAACCGGATCCCATGATCTTTGCTTTTTGAATGTTGAGTTTTAAGTCAGCTTTTTCACTCTCCTCTCTCAGCCTCATCAAGAGGCTGTTTAGTTCCTCTTCACTTTCTGCCATTAGAATGATATTATCTGCCTATCTGAGGTTGTTGATATTTTTCCCAGCAATCGTGGTTATAGTTTGTGATTCATCTAGCCAGGCATTTCATACGATGTACTCTGCATATGAGGTAAATAAGCAGGATGACAATATACAGCCTTGATGTACTCTCCTTTCCCAATTTGGAACCAGTCTATTGTTCCAGGTAAGGTTCTAACTGTTGCTTCTTGATCCCCACACAGGTTTCTCAGGAGACATAGGTGGTTTGTTACTTCATTTTAAAATTGTTAACAAAAGCTAAGATGGGCTACATTTTGTATCTGAATAACAAAAAATTTTCAACATAAACTGATTGAAAAGCATTTGCATAGAAATGGTACATATATCCTTAATTATTTTCAAAGGAAAGGAAATAGTCAAGCATGATATCCCAGGATGAAGTAAACTTTCCTTTCAGTAGTGAAAGTCACATTTTATTTTCATTTGGAGTGATCTAAGTATTATGATATTTGGAGTGACAAATAGATTCATGGGATTAGATCTGATAGACAAAGTTTCTGAACAACTATGGATGGAGGTTCAGGACATTGTACAAGAGGCAGTGATCAAGAACATCACCAAGAAAAAGAAATGCAAAAAGGCAAAATGGTTGTCTGAGTAGGTCTTACAAATAGCTGAGAAAATAAGAGAAGTGAAAGTCAAAGGAGAAAAGGAAAGATATACTCATCTGAATGCATAATTCCAAAGAAGATCAAAGATAGATAAGAAAGCCTTCCTCAGTGATCAATGCAAAGGAGGAAAATGCAAATAGAGGAAATAGAGGAAATGCAAATAGAGGAAAGCTATAGAATGGGAAAGACTAGAGATCTCTTCAAGAAAAGTAGAGATACCAAGGGGTACTTCATGCAAAGATGGGCTCAATAAAGGACAGAAATGGTTTGGACCTAACAGAAGCAGAAGATATTATGAAGTGGCAAAAATACACAGAAGAACTATACAAAAAAGATCTTCACGACCCAGATAATCATGATGGTGTGATCACTCACCTAGAGCCAGACATCCTGGAATGTGATGTCAAGTGGGCCTTAGGAAGCATCACTATGAACAAAACTAGCGGAGGTGATGGAATTCCAGTTAAGCTATTTCAGATCCCAAAAGATAACTCTGTTAAAGTGCTGCATTCAATATGCCAACAAATTTGGAAAACTCAGCTGTGGCCACAGGACTGGAAAAGGTCAGTTTCATTCCAATCCCAAGGAATGTTCAAACTTCTGCACAATTGCACTCATCTCACAGGATACCAAAGAAATGCTTAAAATTCTCCAAGTGAACCTTCAATAGTATGTGAATTGGGAAATTCCAGATGTTCAAGCTGGATTTAGTAAAGTCAAAGGAACCAAAGATCACATTGCCAGCATCTGTTGGATCATAGAAAAAGCAAGAGAGTGCCAGAAAAACTTCTATTTACTTCTGCTTTATTGACTACACCAAAGCCTTTGACTGTGGATCACCACAACAAACTGTGGAACATTCTCCAAGAAATAGAAATACTGGAACACCTTATCTGCCTCCTGAGACGTCTGTATGCAGGTCAAGAAGTAACAGTTAGAACTGGGCATGGAACAATGAACTGGTTCCAAGTTGGGAAAGGAGTATATCAGGGCTGTATGTTGTCACCTTGCTTATATAACTTATATGCAGAATACTTCATATGAAATACCAGGCAGGATGAAGCACAAGCTTCAAGATTGCTGGGAGAAATATCGATAAACTCAGATAGGCAGATGACACCACCCTTATGCCATAAAGTGGAGAGAAACTAAAGAGCCTCTTGATGAAGGTGAAAGAGGAGAGTGGAAAAATTGACTTAAAGCTCGACATTCAGAAAACTAAGATCATGACATCCCATCCCATAACTTCATGTCAAATAGATGGGAAAAAATGGAAACAGTGAGAGACTTTATTTATTTATTTTTGGCTCCAAAATCACTGCAGATATTGATTGCAGCCATGAAATTAAACGACACTTGCTCTGTGAAAGAACAGCTATGACCAACCTAGACAGCATATTAAAAAGCAGAGACATTACTTTGCCAACAAAGATCCATCTTGACAAAGCTATGTTTTTTCCAATAGTCATGTATGGATGTGAGAGTTGGACCATAAAGAAAGCTGATTGCTGAAGAATTGATGCTTTTGAACTGTGGCATCAGAGAAGACTCTTGAGAGTCCCTTGGACTCCAAGGAGATCAAACCAGTCCATCCTAAAGGAAATCAGTCCTGAATATTCATTGGAAGGACTGATGCTGAAGGTGAAACTCCAATACTTTGGCCACGTGATGGGAAGAACTGACTCACTGGAAAAGACCCTGATGCAAGGAAAGATTGAAGGCTGGAGGAGAAGGGGATGACAGAGGATAAGATGGTTGGATGGCATCAGTGACCTGATGGACATGAGTTTGAGTAAACTCCAAGAGTTGGTGATGGACAGGGAAGCCTTACCTGCTGCAGTCCATGGGGTGGCAGAGTCAGACACCACTGAGTGACTGAACTGAATTACTGAATTTAAACTTATAAGATGAATCTAACTATGAATCTATTGAGATATTTGTCCCCATTATAATTTATAGTAAATGGACGTTTATTACCTTTATATTTTATTTTAATAGGATTTTGGCTTGCAAGAATTTACCAGTACTTAAATAATCTTGGAAGGAGTTCAATAGCCTGAGTGGAGGTCTACCCAATTTCCTAGAATTAAAACAATCACATATTGATAGTGTGATTACAATAAAGCCTGCTCTTTGCTAAATAGTGGAAATTTTAGACTTCTTGGATTGGTACCAGTGCTGGCAATGGAAGTCAGTAGGAATAAAGAAGATTATTTTTGACAGTTTAAGCAATGTTAATGTGATATGATCTCTTTTTTTAGAAAAGCAAGTCTTTTCATACTCTAAGATTAATCCCAATTAAAAAAAAAACTTTGAAATTGTTTTAATAGTTTTTATATCATTAAAATTGTCATTCTAATTTGGATTTTTGTGGTGATTCTAAATATATTTTATCAATAAGAATGCCACATAATGTGAAACAGCAGTATTATATTTAAAGTGGTTCTGATCATTTTTAATGAAACAGGGGTAAAGAACAAATGTGACTCTCTAAAATACCATTAATTAATTAGAAAAAAATTAAATTTATTGTCTTCAAAATTTTAATAATATATTTATTGGTTTATCTTAGAAAATTCTATTTTAAAATAAATGTATTACTTTATCCTTATCAAATGACTACTCAGTCTACATATATGTGGTAGTGAATTTCCTTATTTTATGCCTGAAATGACATTTTATTTATAAACTGATTATTTTGATCAAAAGGGTATAGTTTAAAGTGTAATTTTTTACATTGAATATGTGTAAATATTTTAGTTTTGAACTACCAGATATTCAAATAAGCTAAGTATGCAAGCTTTTAAAAAATTCATATAAAAATGATAATAATAGACATACTATAAAATGTTATGGTAAAAGACATTTGGTTAAAGACGTTTCTTGGTTCTACTCATAAACTCTTAATTTTCCTGAGAAACTTAACTCAGTTCTAGAAGATGATCCAAGAATAATAATTTTCTTTCATTTTTTAACATGATAAAGTCAGAGAGTGTTGAAAACTAGTAAATATAACCTATATAAAATGGCAAAAACCACTCAATTTTCATTTATGAAAGTAAATATGACAAAATACTGATAGAATCACTTACTGTTATTACTTCTAGAAGTTGGAGATTCCCTTTGTGATGTATTTAAGGATAATGAATATACCAAACTTTATTCTCAGAGTTTTTTGTGTGTGTGAATATAAAAAGTAATAATCAGATTTAACTTTTTCTGTTGATTATATTCCTACTCACTTGATCTATTTAAAAATGCTTATAACTACATTTTAATGTTCAGTTATTTTAGTCCCCCTTCTCCCCAAATAGAAGATGAATTTTTGAGCCCCTAAATTATCATTCTCTCCAAAATTTAGTTTCATACAGTCTCTGGCATTCTTTATACTGGACACTTGCTTCTTTTGATTTAAATACTATGTATTTCATATATACATGTTAAATATATACACATCCATATATGCATACAAGTACATTATGTATTTTTAAATCTGTATTTGTAGTAACATCTCAAAAAGGAATTTCAAATAGTCTAAGGCTCTAATATTGGAATAGAACCATTATATTTACCACAATAATTTCCATTAGTTACATGTATTATATTTAGAGCATTTTCACACTAAAATAAGTCATCAGGACAAAAAGATGTAGGTAAAATAGACAGAATGCTTACCCCCCTCAAAAAAAGTGAAAACAATGTTCAGTAATATGAAAGTGACATTGGATGAGTGAAGTGACTAGGACATTTTTATTGAATATTTTAGTGCATTTTATATTAATAATTTAAAGGACTATAATATGGGGATGTCAGCAGGACTATATAAGTAAAGGAGAGAAGAAAGATTACTATTCAAACTCGATTTAAATTGATTGCCTTTGTAATCACATAGCTGAATATTTTGATTTCTTTATAAGGAGATATTCTAAACATCTTCTAAATATTATAAAAGTTTACAATTTTTTTTTAATTGAGGCAAAATATAGATATATTTTTCCTGTCTTGATGTATGCAACAACAACAACAAACTTGTTAGAATAGAAAGAATGACAGTGAAGGAATGTCTTGTATTTACTACAACACAACCACTTAAAAGGGTTTGAGTTCCACTGGAAAAAGTTGCTTTGATTTAAAAGGAAACCATGGGCATTGGATGTTTCTCATTTTTCATGGTTGTGACAATTCTCTTCGATATCTTAAATTCTCTATGTGCAGATTTGTAATAATCTCCACAGTACACCTGTTTAAAAAATTGTAGCCTGCAGAAATCTGAAACCACAAAAGAAACTTTTCTCAAGATGATAAGTCACAAGGAGTGTAAATTTCAGTCACCTCACCATGAGAATGTCTTTTCCTATTACTTTCCAACTAATAAGGCACCGAGGTAATGGAAATTTTAATCTCACTGAGGAACTAAATATTTCTATGTAAATTAAATTTGCATAAGCAAGTTAAAATTTGAGTTTAGGCTTGGACTTAAGCTGGTGGAAACATAATAGGCAATGTGGAATTTAGTACTTGATCACACTTACTGAGTGCAGGAAAAATACAACAATAAAATATTTATAAAATTTTTTGATATTGGCAGGAGCTAGTTTCTATATACCTTGCTGGATTCATGCAGCCATATCTGAACATGTGCAGAAGATCAGAGAGTAAGCATTGTTTTATTCATAGTTTCTGTGAAATGTGAATAAAGATGAAAGTTTTCTACTATCAAAAACACTAAGGATTTGGTCTCTTGTAGACCTATGCATCTAATGATCAGGAAGAGGCAATGAGTCAAATACTCCTAATTCAGATACAAGTCAATGTATGGAGAAACCACTACAATATTGTAAAGAAATTAGCTTCCAATTAAAATAAATAAAGACATAAATTTTTAAAAAGTTCAAATAGTTTAAATTTTAACAGAAACTTCTTAGTAAACTTTAGTGATGTAAAGGTGACCAGGGAGAATCAATACTTAAGGCAGATAGTGACTGGAATTGATAAATAAATTCATAAGGTCAAATCAACTAGTGAAGGTGATTGTCTAGTGGAGACTATTGTTTCCTTTAGCTGATAAGTTAGTTTACTCTCTCCCCAGTCATCTTTATCTGATTTTCTTGTATATTATTAATAGCAAAATCTTAGGTTAGATCCTTCAACCTTTAGCCATGTGTTGTTTGCTTGATGATCTCTTAACCTTAAAAACATGTGAATATTTTTTTTTTACACCTAGAAATATTTATCAATGAGAGTTCTTTTAAAGATTTATTATTTGTTTTATTCCAAGACTTCTTTATTAAGTTCTCAGAGCCTCATGGAAAAAAATCATGGAGTTTCATTATCTGAACTGGTTAAAATATGTTGGCCAACCAGGAGAAAGTATAACTTAATGAAAGTAGCACACATGTGTGCTCAGTCACTTCAGTGTGTTCGACTCTTTGTGACTCTATGGACTATAGCCCACCAGGATCCTCTGTCCATGGGATTCTCCAGGCAAGAATACTAGAATTGGATGCCATGCCCTCCTCCAGGGTATCTTCCTGACCCAGGGGTCGAACCCACGTCTCTTGCATTGGTAGGCAGGTTCTTTACCACCAGCGCCACCTGGGAAGCTCCTGAAAGTAGCATACTGCTTTCTATCAACCTTCAAACATTCTCTAATATTACTGTAATCTCTATATTTTCTACATCTGAAAATTTGCATGATCCTTTGCTATTCTTTACAGTGCACATTACCATTAGTATTACTAGACTCAACATTTAGCATGTAGTTCATCTTAATAATGCTGTACCTGAATTTGGTATCTCACCCAATACCAGATTTTCCTACAATAAGTGTGCTTAAGATTTAAGTAATTTTTGCTTCAGTTTGCAATTATACAAATTTACTAGTAAGTCAACAGCTAGCAGGAATAAAGTGGAAGAACTCAAAGCATGAATTAATTATTGGCCATTTCAGTTTTATTATAACAATTTATCAGGAAGGAAGCTATTCTCTGAGAGGTGGTCAAATGTAATTAGCTATATTTTGGCTTCAAGTTCATCTTGAATTTCACAGGAACTATATCTGTACATAAAATATACATATCCTAAATGTACAATCAAGTCAATTACTACTTAAACTTATTCTCATAGACAGTTCTTTCTTTAATATTTTGTTTGAAGTGAATTAGTCCCATTGACATATTGCTTTACCAAGAACTAAAAGTAATTTGAAGAGATAAATATGATCAGTCCTCAAACATTCATCATTTATGCTCTTAATTAAAAATGAAAATGGTATGTGTGTGTGAGAAAGTGTGTGACTAGTGTGTGTGTGTGTGTGTGTGACAGAGAGAGATTAGAAAAGTAGCATTTTAATTCAACCAGCAGCAACATACCATTGGATGGACAAGCTAATAGAGATACTTTTTATTAGAGGGAAGAAATTCCAGGAGTTAAGAATCCATGTGTCAGCAAACTGTATATTCACAACCTCTTGACCCTTGTATATCATTCTAGTAGGAAGAAAATTACCTACATGGGCATGGCCCCTAAGTCATAAAGTATACCTGAACAGTGAATACAATATTAAATTTAATATTATACAAATATCATTATTCATAATAACAATAACATTACTCACAAAAAGAAAATATTAATCAAAATTATTTTATTTAATAAATTAATTTAAAATAAAATAATTAATAAAATAATAATATTTGATAGTAAATAAAATAGGTCTACAAATTCTCAACGTTCAAATTTTTTATTAAAGGAAGAAATGAGCACTCATGTTAATCAAATTCCTTGAAATCATAATTTCCTCAGAAGAAAACACCCATATCTGTTAGTTCTATAAATCCAGAGATGAAAATTTAGCTATGAAGATAACATTATAGGTCCAGTCTTTATTAAAGGCAAAGATAAAACCCTGATTATCTCCCATACTTCAAAGTATACTCAAATTAATTATGTATTGAAATTCATTATCTGAGTGTTTAAATAAAATCATATTTATTAAAACTATGGAAATATTTAATTTTCTACTTGCAAAGGAAGCAAAAATTATTTTTTGTTTGAAACAATGGGCATTAATTCATAGAAGCAAAGCAAAAATATCAATGATCTCTGCAAATAGATGTGAACTTTTATTCAAATTTAATACATTTTTATATTTATATTCAAAAGGAACATGTGATAGATCTGGGCATCAATAAATCCATCAGTTTGTTTTTATATTTGTGGTATTTGATTAGCTACCTATATCACATTGTAAGGGTGTCTGCTTTCCCAAAGTGTTTTGATATTTGCCTTTAGATTAATACATAATTCAATATTTGCTGAGGAATTCAAGTCACTCTCCTAGGGAATGAAAAATCATTCAGTACATCTTAGGTTATCTGGCATGGCCCCATAGGAATTCTATACAGGAATTAAAGGAAAATTCACGTTTGTGTTTAGCTTTCCTTATTTTAGCTATCCTAATCTGTAGTCTTTAGAGGCCAAGATGGAAGTTAAGGTAGATGATTGATGACTTCACTTTACTAGTGGTCTCTATGTTGATCATATGTATCAATAGTACAATTAAAGTTAATATATAAATTTATTTTGGCTAAAATTTTAACTCTTTTAAAATGAACTTTTATAACAAATAGCTATTTATAATTAAATAAATTAAAAAATCTTAGATTAAAATGCATTCTCTTATTTAGCCTCAACATTTTCCTACAAACATGTTCATTCTCCTGACTTTACCTTTTCTGTTCTTGGCACTAAATTTTTCAGTCATTTAAAAAGCCTTTGAATATCCTCTCCTTCTAATCCCCACATTTCAGGCTAGACTTCAGACTTTCCTATCTTGCAATCTTCTTTTCTTACAGTCCTTCATATGCCTTGCATACTTATCAAAAACATTTAAAGAACTCCATGAACCTCTTCCTAATTCCATTATTCAAAAGTGTTCTTTGGTATTCCCATATCATTTTGCTCTTTTCTTTGTTAGCCTATTCAATGTACAGTATTACTTATCCTGTACAGGTCTTGCCTTATCTCCCCCACCATATGTGGGTATGCATGCTCAGTCATGTCTGACTCTTTGTGACCCCAATGAATTATAACCTGCCAGGCTCCTCTGTCTACGGAATTTTCCAGGCAAGAATATTGAAGGGGATTCCCTTCTTCTACTCCAGGGGATATTCCTGACCCAGGAATCAAACTTATGTCTCCTGCATCTTCTGCATTGGCAGGTGGATTCTTTACCACTGCACCACCTAAACTTAACCTAACATAAATCTCCTTTATTATGTAAACTTAACATGTTGTTTTACATACTGAAGGTGCTTCAGAATTAAAGATCAACTAGATGGTTGATGAATGGATGCATGGATGGAAAAACAGGAGTATCCTAATAACACACATTTTCCATAAGTAAATCATGAATGATGTGCTGTGCTTAGTTGCTCAGTCATGTCTGACTCTGTGATCTCATGGACAGTAGCCTGCCAAGCTTCTCTGTCCATGGGAATTCTCCAGGCATGAATACTGGAATTGGTTGCCATGACCTCCTCCAGGGGATCTTCCCAACCAAGGGATCAAGTCTATGTTTCCCGCGTTGCAGGTGGATTCTTTACCACCTGAGCCACCAGAAAAGCCAAATCATGCATTGTTTCAGTTCAGTTCAGTCGCTCAGTCATGTCTGATTGTTTGTGACCCCATGTACTGCAGCAGTCCAGGCTTCCCCGAGCTTGCTCAACCTCATGTCCATCGAGCCAGTGATGCCACCAACCATCTCATCCTCTGTCGTCCCCTTCTCCTCCTGCCTTCAATCTTTCCAAGCATCGGGGTCTTTTCCAATGAGTGAGTTTTTTGCATCATGTGGCCAAAGTATTGGAGAGTCAGCTTCAGCACCATTCTTTCCAATGAATATTCAGGACTGATTTCTTTTAGGGTGGACTGGTTTGATTTGCTTGCAGTCCAAGGGACTCTCAAGAGTCTTTTCTAATACCACAGTTAAAAGCATAGATTCTTTGGCACTCAGCTTTCTTTATAGTCCAACTCTCACATACATACATGACTACTGGAAGAATCATAGCTTTGACTAGATGGACCTTTGTCTGTAAAGTAATGTCTCTGTTTTTTAATATGCTGTCTAGGTTGGTCATAACTTTTCTTCCAAGGAGCAAGTGTCTTTTAATTTCATGGTTGCATTCACCATCTGCAGTGATTTTGGAACCCTAGAATATAAAGTCTGTCATGGTTTCCATTGTTTTCCATTATTTGCCATGAAATGATGAGACTGGATGCCATGATCTTTGTTTTTTGAATGTTAATTTTTAAGCCAGCTGTTTCACTCTCCTCCCTCACTTTCCTCAAGAGAGTCTTTAGTTTCTCTTTGCTTTCTGCCATAAGAGTGGTGTCATCTGCAATATCTGCAAATATTGATATTTCTCCCTGCAATTTTGATTCCAGCTTGGGCTTCATCCAGTCTGGCATTCTGCATGATGGACTCTGCATATAAGTTAAATAAGCAAGGTGACAATATACAGCCTTTATGTACTCCTTTCCCAATTTGGAACCAGTCCATTGTTCCATGTCCAAATGATCAAATCATGTTCATTGTCCCAAATCATGCATACCTTAAATTAAATACAGAATACAAAGTATCTCTGTACTGTGATATTCAATAAGGTAGTTACTAGCACATGTAACTATTTAAATCAAAGTTAATTAAAATTATGTAAAATTAATAATAGATTTTTTTAGTTGCACTAGCAACATTTTAGGGGTTTGATAGCCACCTTTAACTACCATATTGGAACATTCAGATATAGACTACTTCTATCATCACAGGAAGTTCTGCACAGTACTGCTCTAAAAAGTTTTGATAGAGAAATGGATGTGAGAAATAAATGTGTCTGGAATTCTAGAAAAGTCATAATCATGCAATAATAAGGCATAGCACTCCCATTTCTCATATTAAAAAGTATAAATTCCAGCCATTTGCAGAGTAAACTGTTATTCCCTGAAGAAAATTTATACCAGTAAGATTCTAGTCACATTTTCAGTTAATCTGTTTTTGCAACACTGATATAAAACTAAAAATATAATAGAAATAGGTAGCAAATTTCCATGATTTCTACACAAATATGCATTAAATCCTTTAAAAGATTTGACTTAATTGGAATTAAGAATGCAACAGTGTGGGTTGGCTTTTCAAAATTTTTAAAGCTTCTTCTAGTCTAAAGCCTGAATACCCTTCTAGCATACCCTACCTCCAAAATTGCTGCGGACTTTTTGTTTTTTAATCCAAGAAAAACCATAAGATCATATTGAAATCACAAATTTATGTGGTTTGCTTCCCTTTTTCCAAAATCTAAAATTGTGGAAAGGTCATTTACCTTTTCTTAATTTGTAGCCGTGACAGCAAATTGGAAGACTGTGATGTATAATGATGGACTTCTGCCATTGTGTGGTCTAATTTTTAAATTTAGATTTTTGGTTTCTTGAAATCCAAATCCAAGTGTTTAACCTTTGGAAAATTGTTTTGTTACTCACAAAACAATTAAGAAGGATTCTATCCACATGCCAGAGAGGTCCTGCCTCAGCTGCTCTCAACTTTGTAGTCTTGTGAAAAAGGGACAAGCTTGAGTGAGACAACATTTTGTTATCCTTACAGAATTAGAAATCCTCCTATAAGATAGTGTGAATTGATACCAAGAAGCATTAGATCAGTTTAATAACTGAAGGAACTTTAATTTAACATATCGGTGATTATTAATTCTTAATGATATAATACGTGATTAGTATTCAAAGAATGACATTTTTCCTCAGCTTCAGGGAAGAAATACTGTTAATTGAAGGACTAGGATCACAACTAGTGCACATATATATAGTACTGTGAGTCTATATGGCTTTCTGATGGTTTCTATTGTTTCATAATCCTACTACAGATTCCCAATTCTATGTGTTAGGTATAGAGGGAGAAAGCCCATTTAGTGGATACAACATTTTTATTTGACCTTCCTCTAGCAGGCAAATAAAGGTAGCAGAGTCTTTGCCTCATTTTGAATTCCTAGACTACTTTGTGCCTGCATTTCAGAGTCCAGAATGATTTGCTGCTAACAACACTTTATCAATCAGGGTATAACAGAGGCATTGCATCCCTAAAACTAAAGGGACCTTGCAGGTCCTGCTGTGGAACCTCCCACCTAGGATTAACAAAACCCGATCATTTTAGTACACCTATTTTAAGTTTCAATTAATTACATTGTACTTGAGGCAGAGACCTTTCTTCCTCTCCCTCTTTTTGTCCTCCACCGCACATCTGATTGCAGAGTACTATGAGGACTGTGCAAAAGTGGGTTTTCATTCAGTTATTTCAAGGTGAGTTTTATATATGTTCAGTTCAGTTCAGTTCAGTCACTCAGTCATGTACGACTCTTTGTGACCCCATGAATCGCAGCACACCAGGCCTCCCTGTCCATCACCAACTCCCGGAGTTCACTCAAACTCACGTCCATCAAGTCAGTGATGCCATCCAGCCATCTCATCCTCTGTCATCCCCTTTTCATCCTACCCCCAACCTCTCCCAGCATCAGAGTCTTTTCCAATGAGTCAACAGTTTGCACGAGGTGGCCAAAGTACTGGAGTTTTAGCTTTAGCATCACTCCTTCCAAAGAACACCCAGGGCTGATCTCCTTTAGAATGGACTAGTTGGATCTCCTTGCAGTCCAAGGGACTCTCAAGAGTCTTCTCCAACACCACAGTTCAAAAGCATCAATTCTTCGGCGCTCAGCTTTCTTCACAGTCCAACTCTCACATCCATACATGACCACTGGAAAAACCATAGCCTTGACTAGATGGACCTTTGTTGGCAAAGTAATGTCTCTGCTTTTCAATATGCTATCTAGGTTGGTCATAACTTTCCTTTCAAGGACTAAGCGTCTTTTAATTGCATGAC
Source organism: Bubalus bubalis (assembly GCF_019923935.1). Lineage (NCBI taxonomy): Eukaryota > Metazoa > Chordata > Mammalia > Artiodactyla > Bovidae > Bubalus > Bubalus bubalis. The sequence continues at coordinate 102,534,123 of NC_059181.1, read as the reverse complement.
TGCAGTCACCATCTGCAGTGATTTTAGAGCCCCAAAAAATAAAGTCTGACACTGTTTCCCCATCTATTTCCCATGAAGTGATGGGACCAGATGCCATGATCTTCGTTTTCTGAATGATGACTTTTAAGGCAACTTTTTCACTCTCCTCTTTCACTTTCATCTAGAGTCTCTTTAGTTCCTCTTTGCTTTCTGCCATGCGGGTGGTGTCATCTGCATATCTGAGATTATTGATATTTCTCCTGGCAATCTTGATTCCAGCTTGTGCTTCATCCAGCCCAGCGTTTCTCATGATGTACTCTGCATATAAGTTAAATAAGCAGGGTGACAATATACAGCCTTGACGTACACCTTTTTCTATTTGAAACCAGTCTGTTGTTCCATGTCCAGTTCTAACTATTGCTTCCTGACCTGGAAATCACATTTCTTCTGGAACTTTATAGTATATATTATAATAATAACAAAATAAATAAAATTAAAATAAATAAATAAGCTAGTAGTGTATCCCCCATTCTTCATTTAAGTGATTAAAAGTTTTTAAGATTCTATTTAATTAAATGAAATTTGAAATAATGTTCAAAGTGTCATAGGAGGTTTTAATTTTTTTCAAAAATCATTTATGTTTGTAGACTTAGTGAATAATGTGTCCTCCAGTGAAACCCTTCAGCCTTCTTACAGTATTGAGTAGTACTGTGATAAAGTAGTACAATATATTTTATATTTTAAAATAATGTGTTTATTTGTCACAAATTCCCATTCTTAGTTTTTCTCTTCCATGTGGCAGAATAAGAAAGTGAAATATGTGCTACCCCAACCCACCCCCATTTGCAGCATTACTAAAAGAAGAAATATATTAAAATTGTTAGTCTATGTAAAACTTCTCCAGTAATTTAATTTTTACTTAGGGAAGAAGAGTTAAACAACTTTCTTTTACTTGTTACATCATTATTTTAATTGTTCCCTTCCATTAGCTCTATTACCTCTATCTCTTCCCTCCATCCACTTTAGGTACTCAAATCCACACTCTACTCAGATCCACACTCAGTGATGCCTGAGTCCTCCCAGATTCATGAAATCTCCTCACACCTTCCCTGTTTGTTTGTTTTTTTTTTCAATCCTTCAAGTCTCCCACTCAATGAAGTCCTGATCAGTTCATTACAGTTTTGCCAAATTCCTCATTGTGCTTTTGAGTCTGTATAATTCTTCCAAGTCTCTACCTACTTTTTAGGTCTCCAACTTCAATTTCCTCCAGGTAGTTTTCATCCATCCTTTTCCTGTTTAGATTCCATGAATACTTTTCCTGGTCCATCCCAATACTCAAAACGATCCCTTGCCTACCTATCCTTTGTATTCCCACTCTTTTTAAAGTTTCCTCCACAGTTTCATCCATACCCTCTGCTGCCGGGGTCCAGCCCCAGCTGATCCAGGGTATTCAAAGCGGGGATGGCGTCGGCGACCTATTTAATTATTTATTCATCAAAGATATAAAGAGTAATAGAATAAGGATAGCTCAGTAGGAAAATTCAGTGGAGAAAAGAGGCTGAGTAGCTTGGTTTATGTGGGGGACCAATAAAACTTCAAGACAAGAAGCTTGCACCACTTACGGAGGCTGCAGGCGTCCTTCCATTCTCCCAAAGGAGAGGAGACACTGAGGCCTCCTCGGTCGGATCTTAGAAGCCCAGGCAAAATTAGTAAGCTTGGTGGGTTCCGCACTCCAGATGGAGACTCAACCAGAGTTTGAGAGGGAGAAAGACGTGGGGAGACCAGTATTTCGAGGAACTGATCCCAATTCTTTATTTTCCAGAGTTTCTTTTTATACACTGAGATGTTATACAAAAGTCACTCGGGGACAGCAGTCCTGACCTTTATTAAAGTCAGGTGCTTCACACAAATGTATACAGAGGTCTTAGGGGTGTTACATCATCTTCTGGCCAGGGGGGCCTGCTGACAATTTATGACCCTTTCCTTGTGACAGCGGTCAGTCAACCAGGACACTTATTTCTCCAGGGGTGATTATTCTTAAAACAGACGCCACCCAAATAAAGTTACATTCCTATAGGGTGAGGGTGTAGTGGGTTTTAGTTAAGGAAATAATTTACTTAGCCTAAGGTCTAACATGATTAATATCAAAGGTTAATACTTATTTCTTCTATATATTTATTAATGTGTGTAAGGGCAGGGGATATGGAGACTTAGCAACAAACATTGGCTCAACAAATGAAAAACCCTTCACCAATACAATTTCTAATCAGACCATTATACTTATACTAATAGTTTTCTAACTTTTCTAAGGAACCTGTTTTTAGAAGGTTTAAAGCATCTCGTGCCTCTCACGGTTGGGAGGCTGTGAGCAATCACATGTGGCCGGACAAGCCTGTCAGGCAGGCTAGAGAACCTTCAGAGGAGTTTGTAGGTTAAAACACTCTTGTCATGCCCAGGAGTTTTTATTAACTGGAGCTCTAGGTTAACTCCTTCTCCGAAAGAGGTGGTGGGGGGCAGCCCCTCGCAAAGTCAGAGGTGTAGGTGAGAGCACAAAGTAGTAAAGTAGGCAGGCTCTGGTTATGGGGGTAGATGCTCGAGGATTTCCAGGGGGACTCCTGAGGCTCGATCCCGCCTTTGCGTATGTCCAGCCTCCTTCCTCATGACCTTTGCCATGGGCGGAGTGCCTCATGCCGGCCCCCAACACTCTACCACTCCTCATTTCTCTAGTGCCTCACTGCTGCTACTGCTGCTAAGTAGCTTCAGTCATCTTCGACTCTGTGTGACCCCATAGATGGCAGCCCACCAGGCTCCCCTGTCCCTGGGATTCTCCAGGCAAGAAAACTGGAGGGGTTGCTATTTCCTTCTCCAATGCATGAAAGTGGAAAGTGAAAGTGAAGTCACTCAGTCGTGTCCGACTCTTCGAAACCCCATGGACTGCAGCCTCCCAGGCTCCTCCACCCATGGCATTTTCCAAGCAAGAGTACTGGAGTGGAGTGCCATTGCCTTTTCTGCGACTGCCTCATAGCCCTTCCCAAATTGTTCAAGTCCATTACAGGTAGTTGGAACATAATTCATCACATTATTACTACATTTACAAAATCTTGACTTTACAAACTGTCATGAATAAGATCAAACTGTCCTGAATAAGATCAATGCAAAGAAATAGAGGAAAACAATAGAATGGGAAAGACTAGAGATCTCTTCAAAAAAATTAGAGATACCAAGGGAACATTTCAGGCAAAGATGGGCACAATAAAGGACAGAAATGGGATGGACCTAACAGAAGCAGAAGATATTAAGAAGAGGTGGCAAGAATACACAGAAGAACTATACAAAAAAGATCCTAATGAACCAGATAACCACCATGGTGTGATCACTCCCCTAGGGCCAGACATCCTGGAATGTGAAGTCAAGTGGGCATTAGGAAGCATCATTATGAACAAAGCTAGTGGAAGTGATGGACTTCCAGTTGAGGCACTTCAAATTCTAAAAGATGATGCTGTGAAAGTGCTACACTCAATATGTCAGCAAATTTGGAAAACTCAGCAGTGGCCACAGGACTGGAAAAGGTCTGTTTTCATTCCAACCCCAAAGAAAGGCAATGCCAAAGAATGCTCAAACTACCACACAATTGCACTCATTTCACACATTAGCAAAGTAATGCTCAAAATTCTCCAAGCCAGGCTTCAGCAGTTCATGAACTGTGAACTTCCAGATGGGAAATGGCAACCCATACCAGTACGCTTGCCTAGAAGATTCCATGGATGGAGGAACCTGGTGGGCTACAGTCCATGGGGTCACAAAGAGTCGGACATGACTGAGCAACTTCACGAAGCTGGTTTTAGGAAAGGCAGAGGAAATTGCAAACATCCACTGGATCATGAACAAAGAAAGGGATTTCCAGAAAAATATCTATTTTTGCTTTATTAACTACACCAAAGCCTTTGACTGTGTGGATCACAACAAACTGTGGAAAATGAGATGAGAATACAGACCACCTGATCTGTCTCTTGAGAAATTTTTTTGCTGGTCAGGAAGCAACAATGAGAACTGGACATGTAATAACAGACTGGTTCCAAATCCGGAAAGGAGTACATCAAGGCTGTATATTATAACCCTGCTTATTTAACTTATATGCAGAGTACATCATGATAAATGCTGGTCTGGATGAAGCACAAGCTCGAATCAAGATTTCCAGGAGAAATATTAGTAACCTCAGATATGCAGATGACACTATCCTTATGGCAGAAAGCTAAGAAGTAAAGAGCCTCTTGATGAAAGTGACAGAGGAGAGTGAAAAAGTTCACTTACAACTCAACATTCAGAAAACTAAGATCATGGCATAAGGTTCCATCACTTCATAGATGGGCAATACATGGAGAAACAGTGGAAACAATGACAAATTGGTGGGGGGGGGGCTCCAAAATCACTGCAGATGATGACTGCAACCATGATATTAAAAGATGCTTGCTCCTTGGAAGAAAAATTATGATCAACGTGCTGCTGCTAAGTCACTTCAGTCATGTCTGACTCTGTGGGACCCCATAGATGGCAGCCCACCAGGCTGCTGTCCCTGGGATTCTCCAGGCAAGAATACGGGAGTTGGTTGCCACTTCCTTCTCCATCGCATGTGTGCATGCTAAGTCGCTTGAGTTATGTCCGACTCTGTGTGAACCTGTGGACAGCAGCCCACCAGGCTCTTCTGTCCATGGGAATCTGCAGGCAAGAACACCGGAGTGGGTTGCCATTTCCTTCTCCATGATCAACTTAGAGAGCATATTAAAAAAGCACAGGCATTGGTTTGCCAACAAATGTCCATCTAGTCAAAGCTATGATTTATAGTAGTCACGTATGGATGTGAGAGTTGTACTATAAAGAATGCTGAGCGCTGAAGAACTGATGCTTTTGAACTGTGATGTTGGAGAAGACTCTTGAGTGTCCCTTTGACTGCAAAGAGATCCATCCAGTCCATCCTAAAGGAGATCAGTCCTGAATATGCATTGGAAGGACTGATGCTGAAGCTGAAGCTCCAACACTTTGTCCACCTGTTGGGAAGAACTGACTCACTGGAAAAGACCCTGATGCTGGGAAAGGTTGAAGGCAGGAGGAGAAGGGGATGATATGAGAAGGTTGGAAGGCATCACGGACTCGTTGGACATGAGTTTGAGTAAAGTCTGGGAGTTGGTGATGGACAGGGAGGTGCTGCAGTCCATGGGGTCGCAAAGAGTCGGACATGAGTGAGCAACTGAACTGAATTGAACTAATGAATAAGACCATTTATAATTTAATCATCAACGGGCTGATTGAATCCTTTTCATTATTGCCATTTAACATGCACACAATGTTTTAAAGACCTAAAACATGTACCAGATTTGCTTTCAATGGGACGTGAGATAATGAACTTACAAAAAAAAAAAAAAAAAAAAAAAAAGTCTTACCAAAAGTTTTTGGTAAACTTTGGACTTACAAAAGAAAAGAAAAAAAAAAAAAATAGAATGCACTGTATCCATTTTCTTAGTGATAGTTTAGTATTAAGATTGTTGTTGTTGTTTAGTTGCTAATTTGTGTCCTACACTTTTGTGACTCCATGGGCTTTAGCCCACCAGATTCTTCTCTCCATGGAATTTCCCAGGCATGAATGCTGGATTGGGTTGCCATTTCCTTCTCCAGGGGATTTTCCCAACCCATGTAAGGAACCCACTTCTCCTGCATTGGTAATTAGATTCTTTATCTTTAAGTTACCAGGGAAGCCCTACCATTAAGATAGCAAAGCCAAATTAAACCAAGGTAAAATTTTTATTCAACAGTATATTCAGTTCAAAACAATATTCTGTATACCTTTACAGGTTGAGAGAGAAATAATAGATAAGTAAAGGAATGTGCTATTCAAATACACATGACATGTAATAACTGTTAATGAGATTTTTCTTCCAAATTAAAGTTAAAAAAAATGAAAAGCTGATCACTCCAGGACTTTGTTGACTGCCTTCTCCATAGTTGCCATATTTTAACAAGTCCCTTAAGCACTTACTTCTAAGCTTATGCTTACTTTTATACGTATTCAAATATCCCCATGTAATGTTAATCTATGAAAGTTTCTTAGAGAAAATGAGTTGTGTGAAATGCCCCGGGGCAGATGAGGACATCGGATGACCAGAGATCTGGAAAATGTTATGATTAAAGGTTGGGTGTTGGTTTGACTGAAGAGGGGATGTCATGGATTATAAATTAATGAGAAAAGACCTATGTTGGAAGCAACTAATCAAGGACCTTTGAGTTTTAGCCTCAGAGTTTAGAAAATGTAAATTTTAATAGGTAGCATTAATAGGTAACATGTGGAGTTTCTTGGTTTTCAGTTTCTGTTGTTTCATTTTGGTTGTTGTATATAAAGTTTTACAAAACAATTACTATTTATTTTCTAACACCAAAAAAGTAAAAGTAGTCCACAAAAATGTACTGGTTGGATAGATAATATATTTGCAATGTTTTGTTTAAAAAAAAAAACACACACATTTCTTCTGAATAAGAAAAAAAAAAAAAAAAAGAGGTGGAAAAACTGTCCTTAGGTAAAATCTGACTCATTGTTGTTTCCCTTGAAAATTAGCAGCTGTAATTACTGGAAAAAATTTAAGGTGCAAAGTTGCAGTTGTCAGCTGTAACAGGTTTTAATTTTTTTTTTTTAATTTTAAAGTGATAAACTTTAAAGAATTTGAACTTTTATCATTTTCAATACAAAATCATGATGGCATATTTTAGTTGGAAGTACAACTTTAAAAAATTGATTTTCTGAGATATGTTTGCTTCAATATTTTCAACACAGGAGTTCAAAATGTATTACAATGTATTAAAACTGTATTCAACTCAGTTCAGTTCAGTCCCTCAGTCGTGTCCGACTCCTTGTGACCCCACAAACCACAGCACGCCAGGCCTCCCTGTCCATCACCAACTCCCGGAATTTACCCAATCTCATGTCCGTCGAGTCAGTGATGCCATCCAACCATCTCAACCTCTGTCGTCCCCTTCTCCTGCCTTCAATCTTTCCCATTATCAGGGTCTTTTCAAATGAGTCACCTCTTCCCATCAGGTGACCAAAGAACTGGAGCTTCACCTTCAACATCAGTCCTTCCAATGAACACCCAGGACTGATCTCCTTTAGGATGGACTGGTTGGATTTCCTTCCAGTCCAAGGGACCCTCAAGAGTCTTCTCCAGCACCACAGTTCAAAAGCATCAGTTCTTTGGTGTTCAGCTTTCTTTATAGTACAGCTCTCACATCCATACATGACTACTGGAAAAACCATAGCTTTGATTGACGGACCTTTGTTGGCAAGGTAATGTCTCTGCTTTTTAACATGCTATCTAGGTTGGTCATAACTTTCCTTCCAAGAAGCAAGCGTCTTTTAATTTCATGGCTGCAGTTACCATCTGCAGTTATTTTGGAGCCCAGAAAAATAAAGTCTGACACTGTTTCCCCATCTATTTCCCATGAAGTGATGGGACCAGATGCCATGATCTTAGTTTTCTGAATGTTGAGCTTTAAGCCAACTTTTTCACCCTCCTCTTTCACTTTCATCAAGAGGCTTTTTAGCTCCTCTTCACTTTCTGCCATAAGGCTGGTGTCATCTGCATATCTGAGGTTACTGATATTTCTCCCGGCAATGTTGATTCCAGCTTGTGTTTTTTTCCAGTCCAGCGTTTCTCATGATGTACTCTGCATATAAGTTAAATAAGCAGGATGACAATATACAGCCTTGATGTACTCCTTTTCCTATTTGGAACCAGTCTATTGTTCCATGTCCAGTTCTAACTGTTGCTTCCTGACCTGAATACAGGTTTCTCAAGAGGCAGGTCAGGTGGTCTGGTATTCCCATCTCTTTCAAAATTTTCCACAGTTTATTGTGATCCACATAGTCAAAATGTATTACAGGGGTTCAAAATGTATTATAATTATCCAATGAAAATAAACTCCCACTTTCTCTAACTTACATTTGTTCCTAAAATTGCAAATACGAATTAAAATTACCCATGAGTTAGTATGTTTTCTATTTCATCAAGGGGATAACTGTTCAATGTATACATTTGAAAACTGACCATAGTATCTAAAGATAAACATCATTGGAATATATCCTTTTTGAGGGGAAATTTTATTACTATAAAACTTTGAAAACAGGAAATAATCATTAAAATACTCTTTTACAACAAAGTTTTTATTTCTAAATTATATGAAGAAGTGTTTGTTGCCAGGCTAGAATCCATAAAATCACTACCTCCTGGAAACAAAGCATGTAGTCTTTAACCCATGTAAACATAATTTTAATCGATTAAAATTATATAAAATATGCAGCTGATAACAATAAGATATTTTGGATTTACATATAGAATTGTGATGTAAAATTTTTTAAGCTGTAGCACTACACATAATTGAGATCCATTATGCAAATGAGTGTGGATTTATGATGAAAGCTTATTTCAAGCTAAAATGCTGGAACAAGAAGGATGTTAGAGGTCTCCAATTCTACTCACCATAATGAAGAGAGGCACAGAAAGATTAAATGACTCGTCCAAAGTCATAAATACTTAAAGGCAAATTTTTTTACATTTTATTTATTTATTTTTGTCTTTACTGGGTCTTTGTTGCTGCAAGAGCTTTGCTCTAGTTTCAGTGAGCTGAGCAGGGGCTACTCTAGTTTTGATGCATGGTCTTCTCAATGCCGCAGAGCCAGGGCTCTAGGGCAAGTGAGCTTCAGTAGTTGCAGCAGGTGGGCTTCAGTAGTTGTGGCTCCCAGGTTCTACAACACAGGCCCAGTAGTTGTGGTGCCCAGGCTTAGCTGCTCCACAGCATGCGGGATCTTCCCAGATCAGGGAACAAACCCATGTCTCTTGCATTGGCTGGTGGATTATTTACCACTGAGCCACCAGAGGAGCCCTTAAAGTCAGAGTTAATTCTAGAATTCAAGTCCATTTTTTTTTTTTTCTCCCATGGGATTAGACATTTTTTTGCTTTCAGTGAGTATAGGAAATACAATGCATTTGTTTGTTTTCTTTAGTTAAATAGTGACAGCATTAATGATTGCAAACACGTGTGGATCCCAGGAAGTAAATGCTTTACACATGTTAATTCATTTAGTCTTCAGACTATGGGGTAGATGCTGTTATTATATATATTTTTTAATGAGACAGAATTTTTTAAAACTTGCACAAAGTTGCACAGCTAATAAGTGGTATGGATTCAGAACCAGGCAATCAATCTCCCTAGCTCATGATGAAAACTCTTAAATAAGTGTTTGTTTCTTTTGTTTCTTAATTTCATTGTATCAAGACAATTTATATTTGGATATAATATTGTGATTTTGATTTTTAAGTTGGGAAACAAATGCTTGTCTCAATTTCCATATCAAACATATTTAACAATAGCTCTACACGAATGATCTTGCTACAGTGTGAACCCCTGAATGATTTGTTTGAAATCACTAATATTGGTCATTAAGACCAATAAAGACTGGGGAATGGAGCTTTATGGAGTCTTTTGGTTCATTCTGGTTATAAATAACTTTTCATTTACTCTTAAACAAGAAGATCACACCAAAAGTATATTTTAACAATATTTTTATAAAATGGCTTCTTTTGGTAAACACAGTAGAATTAGCTATCAATGGATTATTTTTTCATACACTTAATAATGCCTAAGAAAAACTGATTTTACATTTTCCCATGAATATGGCCCATAACACAGAAATAAAAGTCCTGTTTTCTTCTAGCTTGTTTTAGTCTGTGAATTCAATTGCTATTTTGAAAGTAACGGTTAAATCTTGCCCTTTTAAAAAGGGCATGTTTTAATAATGACATGTTAGCTTATTGATAGGTGAGAAGGAAATAATTATAAGTAAATGAAAACAAAGCAGTATTATATAGTAGATATAGAAAATGTAAAATCCAACACTTTATGCACAAAAATGCCCATGTGAGTTTACTGTTTTATATATAATAAATTCTGAAAGATAAATATATAAACAAAATTAGAATGATCGATCTTCCTCTACACATGAAATCTATTTGTCCATTTTTTTTTTCCAAATAGAATTTAAAAATAATAAAGTTGGGAACATCTGACTTCAAAGAAATAAGAATTTTAGAGAAAAAAGAGACTAGGAGCAAGACTAAATATTGTACAGAGAAACTGAATGATTCCATTTTCATTTCAGGAAAGGCTTTTCTCAGGTGAGTCTCTCAGCCCTGTCCAACTGTTTGTGACCCTATGGACTGCAGCACTCCAGGCCTCCCTGTCCATCAACAACTCTCAGAGTTTACCCAAACTAGTGTCCATTGGGTTGGTGATGCCATTCAACCATCTCATCCTCTGTCATCCCTTTCTCTTCCCGACTTCAATCTTTCCCAGCATCAGGGTCTTTTCAAATGAGTCAGTTCTTTGCATCACGTGGCCAGAGTATTGGAGCTTCAGCTTCAGCATCAGTCCTTCCAATGAATATTCAGGACTGATTTCCTTTAGGATGGACTGGTTGGATCTCTTTGCAGTCAAAGGGACGCTCAAGAGTCTTCTCCATCACCACAGTTCAAAAGTATCAGTTCTTCAGCGCTCAGCATTCTTTATAGTACAACTCTCACATCCATAAGTGACTACTCTAAATCATAGATTTGACTAGATGGACATTTGTCGGAAAATAATGTTTCTGCTTTTTAATATGCTGTCTATGTTGGTCATAACTTTCCTTTCAAGGAGTAAGTGTCTTTTAATTTCAAAGCTGCAGTCATCATCTGCAGTGATTTTGGAGCCCCCCAAAATAAAGTCTGCCATTCTTTCCACTGTTTTCCCATCTATTTGCCATGAAGTGATGGGATCAGATGCTATGATCTTAGTTTTCTGAATCTTAAGCTTTAAGCTAACTTTTTCACTCTCCTCTTTCACTTTCATCATCAGGCTCTTTAGTTCTTCTTTGCTTTCTGCCTTGAGGGTGGTGTCATCTGTATATCTGAGGTTATTGATATTTCTCCTGGCAAACTTGATTCCAGCTTGTGCTTCTTCCAGCTCAGCATTTCTCATGATGTACTCTTCATGTAAGTTAAATAAGCAGAGTGACAATATACAGCCTTGACGTACTCCTTTCCCTATTTGGAACCAGCTTGTTGTTACATGTACAGTTCTAATTGTTGCTTCCTGGCCTGCATACAGACTTCTCAAGAGGAAGGTCAGATGGTCTTGTATTCCCATCTCTTTCAGAATTTTCCAGTTTGTGGTGATCCACACAGTCAAAGGCATTGGCATAGTCAATAAAGAAGAAATAGATGTTTTTCTGGAACTCCCTTCCTTTTTTCATGATCCAACAGATGTTGGCAATTTGATCTCTGGTTCTTCTGCCTTGTCTAAATCCAGCTTGAAAACTGGAATCTCACCGTTCACATATTGTTGAAGCCTGGCTTGGAGAATTTTGAGCATTACTTTACTAGCATGTGAGATGAGTGCAATTGTGTGGTAGTTAAGCATTCTTTGGCATTGCCTTTCTTTGGGATTGTAGAAGGAAATCGCAACCCGCTCCAGTACTCTTACCTGGAAAATCCCATTAATGAGGGAGCCTGATAGGCTGCAGTCCATGGGGTCACAAAGAGTTGGACATGATTGAGCGACTTTCCTTTCCTTTTCTTTGGGATTGCAATGAAAACTGATCTTTTCCAGTCCTGTGGACACTGCTGAGTTTTCCAAATTTGCTGGCATATTGAGTGCAGCACCTTCACAGCATCATCTTTTAGAATTTGAAGTAGCTCAATTGGAATTCCATCACCTCCACTAGCTTTGTTCGTAGTCACACTACCTAAGGCCCACTTGACCTCACATTCCAGGATGTCTGGCTCTAGGTGAGTAATCACACCATCATGATTATCTTGGTGGCGAAGATCTTTTTTGTATAGTTATTCTGTGCATTCTTGCCACCTCTTCTTAATATCTTCTGCTTCTGTTAGGTCCATCCCATTTCTGTCCTTTATTGAGCCCATCTTTGCATGAAATGTTCCCTTGGTATCTCTAATTTTCTTGAAGAGATCTTTAGTCTTTCCCATTCAATTTTTTTCCTCTATTTGTTTGTGTTGATCACCGAGGAAGGCTTTATCTTTCCTTGCTATTCTTTGGAACTCTGAATTCAAATAGATATATTTTTCCTTTTCTCCTTTGCTTTTCACTTCCCTTTTTTTCACAGATATTTGTAAGACATCCTCAGACAGCCATTTTGTTTTTTTGCATTTCTTTTTCTTGGGGATAATCTTCATACCTGTCTCCTGTACAATGTCACAAACCTCTGTCCATAGTTCATCAGGCACTCTGTCTATCAGATCTAGTCCCTTGAATCTATTTCTCACTTCCACTGTATAATCATAAGGAATTTAATTTAGGTCATACCTGAATGGTCTAGTGGTTTTCCCTACTTTCTTCAGTTTATGTCTGAATTTGGCAATAAGGACTTCATGATCTGAGCCAGTCAGCTCCTGGTCTTGATTTTGCTGACTCTATAGAGCTTCTCCATCTTTGGTTGCAAAGAATATAATCAATCTTATTTTGGTGTTGACCTTCTGGTGATGTCCATGTGTAGAGTCCTTTCTTGTGTTGTTGCAAGAGGGTGTTTGCTATGACCAGTGCGTTTTCTTAGCAAAACTCTATTAGCCTTTGCCCTGCTTCATTTTGTATTCCAAGGTCAAATTTGCCTGTTACTCCAGGTGTTTCTTGATTTCTGACTTTTGTATTCCAGTCCCCTATGATGAAAAGGACATCTTTTTGGGGTGTTAGTTCTAGAAGATCTTGTTTGTCTTCATAGAACCGTTCAATGTCAGCTTCTTCAGCATTACTGGTCAGGGCATAGTTTGAGTTACTGTGATATTGAATGGTTTGCCTTGGAGATGAATGGAAATCACTCTGTCGTTTTTGCGATTGCATCCAATTACTGCATTTCAGACTCTTTTTTGACTATGATGGCTACTCCATTTCATCTAAGGGATTCTTGCTTGCAATAGTAGATAGATATAATGGTCATCTGATTTAAATTCACCCATTCCAGTCCATTTTAATTCGCACTAGTGGTTTAAATCAACTTGTCTCAGTTTTTAAGCTAAATCGCTTTCTTTACATTTAAAAATTTTGTCTTTTATTTATTAAATTATGTTTCTTTATTATAATGTATATATGTACATAAAAATTAAAAATCAGCAGCATTTGTTAAGACTGCATCCAGCACTGTGGAGAACTTGGAGGTGAAGGATTAAATCGGCACAAAAATAGAAATATAAGAAAACACAACAATCAATACAGGCTTGCATTGCATAGTTCTCTACTGAAGTTAAGTGAAGTGAAAGTCACTCAGTCGTGTCCAACCTTTGTGACCCCATGGACTCTATAGTCCATGGAATTTTCCAGGCCAGAATACTGGAGTGAGTAGTCTTTCCCTTCTCCAGGGGATTTTCCCAACCCAGAGGTCGAATCCAGGTCTCCCACATTACAGATAGATTCTATACCAGCTGATCAACCAGGGAAGCTGGTTCTATATTATACTATTTATAGTATGCATGAATTTCTGGTATTTTAAAGCAAGACAAACTTAAATAGAAGTCTATGTGGGATATTTGCACTATACCCTTCAGTTTCCTGTCTGGAGCTTTTGAAAGACTAATGATTTTTATCATGCATCATATTCTTCATATCCTTATAAGAATTATGATGGTGGTAAATCAGGAGAAAATAGTCAGTACATCACACTAATATTGACTCTAAACAATATCCTAAAAACTATCAAAATGGGTAGTTGCATTGGTATACTACCTCTTCATAATTTTAGTGTATCAGATACAGTACAATTATTTATATAGTATTTCTCATAGGTGTTATGGGGATCATATAATATTTTATGAAAATAATTGTCAGATAATTTTTATTTATAACTGTAAAACTGCACATTTTTTCTCTCAGAGGATCTCAAGCAGTTTGATTTCTAATTTAAACTGAGAGGAAATTTGACTGTTTCTGTTTGAATAAACAAGTTACCAATCTCTTAAAAATATTCACTGTCTACTAGTTTCAAGATTTAATGTCATAAAAAAGCATTCGTTACTAAATAATTCAATAATAAATGTTACTGCATCATCTCAGTTTATCATTTTTTTTGTCCCTTGCCTATGAATTGGATACCCCAGCATGATTGCCACTTTCCTGGATGCATGCATAGCTCAAGATTATTTTCCTCTTGCTCTAAATTAGCACTGTCCAATAGAACTTTTTGCCATGGTAGAAATGTGCTATAACCTGCAGTGTCCAATACTGTAGCCCCTAGCCACATTTGCCTATTTGCCTTAAACACTTGAAATGTGCCTAGTACAACTGAACAATTGAACTGTTATTTTAATTTTTATAGATACATATGGCCAGGGTGACTATACTGAATTGCATATTTCCAGGTGCTTATGGTCTAAATATGACTATACAGTGGAAAATATACTTCTTTGATTTTTGAGGGTCTAATCATCTTTTCTTCTCTAAAGTTTTATTCTTGTGCCACCTATAAGATCAAGTCCTGATACAAATCAATTTTGTCATAAATATTACTGGCCTTCATTTTCCAGGGTTGTCAGTTTATAGGAAGAATTAATGCAGCATGTGATCACAATTTCCTAGAGTGAGTGTCTGTTTAACAAGTGTCAAATATTTCTAGTCATGATAGCTCATTCTATCATCTCCATTAAGGTATTGAATACCTTTGAAAAGGATAAATAATTTTCAGTATTTCAAATATTTCTTAGAATAATAAGTAAATATCAGAACACTTATACACTTATCATCTGTTCAGCAATTGTGAGCTATCTAAAATAATAGAATGACCATTTTTCACCTATTTCATACTCTATTTCAGTTGAAATAATCACAATGTAAGTTGTAATTCTAAAAACCAAACTTTGTTTTTGCTTGTTTTTAGCAGGGAGTAAAGTAATACAAATAATTTGAACCTCAGGTGATACCTAACAGGAAGAATTATGTCTTTAGGTACATTCTTTGGCAAACTTTTCCAAAATCAATGTGAAATGTATTTTCCAGAAGATTACGTTTTTCTTTTTTTTTTTTTTTGCAAATCTTCATAAATAAGCAAAGTTAGTTATGTTCTTCATAAGCAGGAAAAGAGCTAAACTAAAAAAAAATGGTTATAGAAACAATTTCTTTATGAAAATGGAGTTGACCCTACAATATAAGTTTCTTGTACAAATTAAGAACTGGCAGGAAGTAGTGTTTAATTCATAAATGCTAATTCTGTTTTTAAAGCCAGAATTCTGTATGATTATTGTTCTGCCCCAAATTAAATGCATCAAAATGTGCTTTGTGTATGTCTCATTTAGGGGTTCAAATATTTTTTTACCCATTGATTCATTGATGTTGTCATTTTAAACTTGTCATCCAATTTGTTTGAGTTTTGAAGTGAAAAAAATGAAAATCTCAGTATGGATATTAAAATATGTATAAGGGAATAAGAATTAAAAGGAGAAGGGAATTTGGCTGAACTTTTAGACTGAGGTACTTGTTATTAAGTAGTTGATTAGCCAAACAGCAATACTGGTTTTTAAAAAATTGCTGGGTCATTTTTGCTTAGTGGTCTATGAAGTGTAGCCACTGATTGAGGATTTATGTCACCCCGAAGTCATCTTACCAGGAAAAGCTTCTTTGTCTATCTGGGTGAATGAATGCAGCTATTAAGGATGAAAGTCATCTTTTTGTTCCTTGGAACAATAGGTTGATAGTCACCATTCATTTTCCTATAACTGATAACTTACCTTGATTCATTTTTCAGACTATCAACTGGAATCTTGTTTTCAACACCATTTCCAAGATTCTGGTGGTATATCTCATTTGCTTTTAACTGTTGAAGTTATTGCATCATGATTTTGATAAATTAAAAGCTAACACAAATAGAAAATATACCAAGTCATCACTTTTTTTTTCTGATTAGACCTATACTGTTTTATTATTAGTTTCTGATGATAGGAATTAATAAAAGTATTCACTGAGCCTTACATATCTAAAAATCAAAATAGACTCTTCAATAAATTCTCAGTGAAGTCAGAAATGTATCCCATTTTTTGACCTTCTTTAAACATGACCATTTAGAGGATCTCTAGAGTATGAAATTACCACCTATTCGATATAAATATTTAATACATAAATCAATGCCTACAGATATTCATAAAAATCATATGGTTGGTATAAAGATTAAAAGAAATAACTGATTTGAAACTACTTAGAGAAATTAAAATGTTACACCAAATGGAGATTATCCTTTTATCCTCAGAGAATCTAGGAATTATTTGTTATGATAACATGTTACTTACAGACCAAAAATATTAAAGTAATTGCTAGGTATTGAAGTAATCATGGTTAAATTCACTTCAAGGTGATAAATCAAATCTCTTATGATTATACAGTGGAAGTGACAAATAGATTCAAGAGATTAGATCTGATAGACAGAGTGCCTGAAGAACTATGCACAGAGGTTAATGACATTGTAGGAGGCAGTGAACAAGATCATCCCAAAGGAAAAGAAATGCAAAAGGCAAAGGTTTGTCTAAGAAGGCATTACAAATAGGTGAGAAAAGAAGAGAACCAAAAGGCAAAGGAGAAAAGGAAAGATATACCCATGTGAATGCAGAGTTCTAAAGAATAGCACAGAGATAAGAAAGCCTTCCTCAGTGGTCAATGCAAAGAAAGAGAGGAAAACAATAGAATGGGAAAGACTAGAGATCTCTTCAAGAAAATGAGAGATACCAAGGGAACTTTTCATGCAAAGATGGGCTCAATAAAGGACAGAAATGGGATGGACCTAACAGAAGCAGAAGATATTAAGAAGAGGTGGCAAGAATACACAGAAGAACTGTACAAAAAAGATCTTAATGACCCAGATAACCACGATGGTGTGATTCCTCACCTAGAGCCAGACATCCTGAAATGTGAAGTCAAGTGGGCATTAGGAAGCATCATTATGAACAAAGCTAGTGGAGGTGATGGAATTCCAGTTGAGCTATTTCAAGTCCTGAAAGATGATGCTGTGAAAGGGCTGCACTCAATATGCCAGCAAATCTGGAAAACTCAGCAGTGGCCACAAGACTGGAAAAGATCTGTTTTCATTCCAATCCCAAAGAAAGTTAATGCCAAAGAATGCTCAAACTACCACACAATTGCACTCATCTCGCACACTGACAAAGTAATGCTCAAAATTCTCCAAGCCAGGCTTCAACAGTATGTGAACAATGAACTTTCAGATGTTCAAGCTGGTTTTAGAAAAGGCAGAGGAACCAGAGATCAAATTGTCAACATCCGTTTGGATCATTGAAAAAGCAAGAGAATTCCAGAAAAACATCTACTTCTGCTTTATTGACTACGCCAAAGCTTTTGACTGTGTGTATCACCAGACCACCTGACCTGCCTCCTGAGAAGTCTGTATGCAGGTCAAGAAGCAACAGTTAAATCTAGGCATGGAAAAACAGACACATTCCAAATAGGGAAAGGAGTATGCAAGGCTGTATATTGTCACCCTGCTTATTTAACTTATATGCAGAGCACATAATGTGAAACGCCAAGCTGGATGAAGCACTAGCTGGAATCAAGATTGCTGTGAGAATTGTCAATAACCTCAGATACACAGATGACATCACCCTTATGGCAGAGAGTGAAGAAGAACTAAAGAACCTCTTGATGAAAGTGAAAGAGGAGAGTAAAAAAGTTGACTTAAAACTCAACATTCAGAAAACTAAGTTTATGGCATCTGGTCCCATCACCTTGTGGCTAACAGATGGGGAAACAGTGGAAACAGTCAGAAACTTTATGTTTTGGGGCTCCAAAATCACTGCAGATGGTGACTGCAGCCATGAAATTAAAAGACGCTTGCTCCTTGGAAGAAAAGCTATGACCAACCTAGACAGCATATTAAAAAGCAGAGACATTACTTTGCCAACAAAGGTCCGTCTAGTCAAAGCTATGGTTTTTCCAGTAGTCATGTATGGATGTGAGAGGTGGACTATAAAAAATGCTGAGCGCAGAAGAATTGATGTTTTTGAACTGTGGTGTTGGTGAAGACTCTTGAGAGTCCCTTGAACTGCAAGGTGATCCAACTAGTCAATCCTAAAGGAAATAAGTCCTGAATATTCATTTGAAGGATTGATACTGAAGCTGAAACTCCAGTATTTGGCCACCTGATGCAGCAGACTGTCTCATTGGAAAAGACCCTGATTCCGGGAAAGACTGAAGGCAGGAGGAGAAGAGGACAAAAGAAAATGAGATGGTTGGATGGCATCAGTGACTCAATGGACATGAGTTTGAGCAAGCTTCAGGATTTGCTGATGGGACAGGGAGGCCTGACGTGCTGCAGTCCATCAGGTCACAAATAGTCAGACATGACTGAGCGACTGAACTGAACTGAACTGAACAAGGTGATAAAAGGATATATGATGATGAACAACAATTAAATTTTTGCCAAATGAAATAAGTCTCTTGCTTGATTAATCTGTAAAGTCATTTTTTAAATGCTCCGTAAATCATGTTTAAGCATCCAGATAAATTAATATAAAAGGACAACCTTCACAAATTATCTTATAAGTGATTTTTGAGCACTGATTATTAACAGATTAGAAGCCCTGTTAGAGAACACTACACTAACTATTAGTATTAGTGTTAATCTTTCGGTTATTTCTGACTCTTTGTGATCCCATAGAATGAAAAGAACATAAACATGTTATATATTTATATATTTTAAAAAATTTTAGCAGCACCACATGTATTCGGGTATCTTAGTTTCTTCACCATGGATTAAACCCATGTGCCCTTCAGTGGAAGCATGTAATCTTAACTACTGTACTGACAAGCACATTCCTGATAAAACATAAACTTTTTTTAGAAGAAAGAAACATTGATGGAATCCACTTCTTGGATATTAGACCCATACAAATGTACCATAAAGGAGTCCTTTGTGGGGTAAAATTTAATAAAAATATCAGTTTTATAGAATTAAATTACCTTACTAAATCTTTCATTTTGACATTGCAAGTTTCAGAGTACATAGGAAATAGTCAGGTAAAATAGGACAGCCAATGCACCTACCCGACTCTACTTGTAGTCGATCCCTTTGAAAGTATTTGAGTTTATCAGTTGCTCCCATTTGTTTTTCTCCAGATGTGGTTACTCTTCTTGAAATGTCCTACATGGCTGCCTGTCAACCTGAAGAACTACATTATTGTTTCCCCAGTCCGTGAAAGAAGCTTTGTATACGTATGAGAACAAGAACGTGGAAGCAACTATATAATATATTGCTGCTAAGTCGCTTCAGTCGTGTCCGACTCTGTGCGACCCCATAGACAGCAGCCCATCAGGCTCCCCCGTCCCTGGGATTCTCCAGGCAAGAATACTGGAGTGGGTTGCCATTTCCTTCTCCAATGCATGAAAGCGAAAAGTGAAAGTGAAGTCGCTCAGTCGTGTCTGACTCTTCGCGACCCCATGGACTGCAGCCTACCAGGCTCCTCCATCCATGGGTTTTTCCAGGCAAGAGTACTGGAGTGGGGTGCCATTGCCTTCTCCAATATAATATATTATGGTTGTTCAATTGTCTATTTTTGATGTCATGAGGCATTATAGTAATTACAGTGATGAGAGCCAAGTGGAGTTAGGATCATGTGCAACACGTATTTCTTATTTTCATATAATACTTAAATTTGTACTATTTTTTAACAATTTGTTGTTGTAGCATGTAAGACACTCATTCATATAGAATTACTTCAAATGTGTGTGTGTGTGTGTGTGTGTGTGTTAGTCACTCAGTAGTTTCTGACTCTTTGTGACCCCATGGACAATAGCCCATCAGGCTCCTCTGTCCATGGAATTCTCTAGTCAAGAATACTGGAGTGGGTAGCCATTTCCTTTTTCAGGGAATCTTCCAGACCCAGGGATAAAACCCTGGTCTCCTGCATTGCAGGCAGATTCTTTACTGTCTGAACTACCAGGAAAGCTCCATATACTTTATTACAAGTTAAATACAGCACTACATTGAAGGAGAATGTAATAAGCATGTCAGGGAAATTATGCAATGGAATTCTTCCGACAAACTATTTAAATACCACTTTTATGGCTTGAAATCTCTAGACCTGCATATAGTAAAGACTTAGTTCCCCTATCTATTTACTTTTTTTTAATCCAAATTGCTCAGAGACTATAAAATAAACTTGCATTTTTGATATTTTAAAATTTCAGAGTTTCTTATTTGTTTCTACTTTTGCTTTCTCTGATTGTTATGATTCTGTCCAACTATGATTGTTGCCTACCTAATCACCATATATTGCCTGTAAAAACAGTACTTAAATAATGTTGGCACTACTGAAACTTGTAGACAATTTTGATTCTCTGTAACTGCTTTCATTGTATCCCCCTTATCAGTTTCCAAACTAACAGTAGACTATAATAGCAGGATGTGGATGTGGGAGCATGATAAAGAAATTTAATGTTATCTTATAGTTGTTCATGGGAGAGGGAAAATTAGAGCCAAATAAAGGTTATGTGCAGGCTTCCCTGGTGGCTCAGTAGTAAAGAATCTTCCTGCCAATGCAGGAGACTCAGGTTCAATCCTTGGGTCAGGAAGATCCCCGGGAGATGGAAATGGCAACCCACTCCAGTATCCTTGACTGGAAAATCCCGTGGACAGAGGAGCCTGGTGGGCTACAGTCTATGGACCCCCAATGAATCAAACACTAGCAACTAAACAACACCACCAAAAAAGGTATGTGCATAGGAATCTTTACCCTGAGTATCTGAGTTAAATTCATCATGCTTCCATAAAGCTAAACAATGGCTCTTTCTATCCATATTTACTAGCTAAATTCCTGTACTGGTCATTCAAAAAATTAAACTCAGCATTTTAAAAGGAACTTCAAAATTTTAAGCATAACAATACATTTTCAAGTGGTAAATGCAAGGTTTTGAATCAGATTCTGGAGATTGAGGTAATTTTCATGCATATTTATATTATGCATGTTTACATCCTGACAGAGGTAGAGCAAACTTTGTTACTCACTGGTCGGACACTCAAAAACGGTCTGGTATATTTGTATTATCAAATATCTTCTGTGAGGGCGGAGGATTTTGCTTGTTTTGCTCACTGATTCATTCTCAGTGCCTACAATAATGCCTGATATATACGAACTCCTTAAAAATATCTGTTGAACATGTGACTACACCTTCATGAAAGTAATGACTAACTGGACAGTAACTATTCCTTCTAGGTTTGCAATATGTATTTTTGGCTAAATTTTAGAAATTGAAGTATGTTTTTTTCCCAACTTATTTTTCTGGTTTTCAAAACCTCTGAGAGAATTTCAAGTGATGAAACACATTTTAAAATGTTTTATTTGATGCTATTATTAAAGATAGAATAGAACATATTTCAAATGGATTGTGATAACAGGACTGCTTAGAATTAGGTCATTTTCTTAATCCTCCTTCTTGTGTAGAGATTGCAAATGCATGCAATGCTTAAAAAAGAGATCTGTAGTATTCTTCTGCCAGTTGTAATAATGTGTAATACCTAAGGGTAAGATAAGAATAGAGTGGTAGTTTTAATTCTTATTGTAACTGCCCTATTTTTATTTTTGCTTGTGTTTGCATGGTATTTATAAAATCACACACAGACACTCAATTTTTTTAGATGTCCTAGCTTCACAGTAGGACACATGTATATGTATGCATATTGACTTATAGTAAGCAAAAATGGGGTGTTTCTATTCTGTCACATTCATAGAGGGGTGTAAGACCAATAATTCATAAGAGAATGAGTTGAAAAGGTTTCTATATTATGTAATCCCAGTGCTCATCATTGAGCAAATGATGCTAAAAATACTACAGGCAATAGTCTTTTTGTGTTGTTTACTAGAATAGAAAATGTCTTCAGCATTAGCATTACTGACTATGATACTTAATTTAAAAAAAAATGACATTAACTCTTTAACATAGGAAGGTGGTTTGACCCATGATATATAATTTTTAAATTCTGTGATAAAAATTTATAAAATGAGATGCTTCAGATCTATTTACTTCATTACTTGGTTTTGTTCATGATCCAAACTATCTCAATGATCGCAACAAATGAATTTATTCTGTTACTGATTGCAAACGGGAAGGTTTCTTTTTTCCCACTTTTGTCTTCAGGCCTGTCAATATGCATATTTTCTAAAATTATTTAATGTAATACATTGTCTGGCATAATCAGATGATGATATCCATAGCAAGTTATTTATATCATTTCATGATGTTTTTAGAACAATAATTAAAAGGTTTTGAAAATTTTAAATTGGTTATCAACTACCAATGAAAACTGAGAATTTCCTTAATTAGATACCTTTGTGCATAATAGTTCTCTCTAACTATTTTTTATTTTTTAAAAATCTTTAACAGATTTTTAAAATGACCATCTGTCATCTGATTCTTTAAAACTTTGGAATGAATTGATAGCTATATTAATCCATACTTAATTATAAAAATATAATGTCCTACAGGGTTTAGAGCAGTGTAATACAAATTTTTCTTTGTGTTTATAGACCATATCATTGACACATACAAATAACATCCAGAAGCATATTATGACGTATCATGATACTAGATATTAAAACATATTTAATATACCAAATTGAGACTATATCCAATAAAATTGAGAATAGGAATTGAGAATTAATACAGGAAATTGAAGAGAAATTTGCAAATTACAAAGAAATACAAATTCCTGTTTGAACATTTTCAGAACTCAACTGAAATAAAATGGCAAATTTTAGGGAAAGAAAAGTAATAAACAAGGAGAGGGAAAGCAGCCAGAGATATTGTTTGTTTTTGGACTCTCTATTTTAACTTGACAAAATCTTTTAAAATGCCTTTCTTATTTCTAAACCCTAGACAAGCTGTTTATTTTAGTTGGGTAATTCTTATGTTGCAGAGTCAGACACAACTTAGTGACTGAAAAACAACAACAATTATGTCAGTTTGTAGATGTGAAAGCCCATTTTTACATGGACTACTTCATGCAAACTATAAACAAATTCTGTGAGTTGTTATGTCTTGTATTCCACTTCTCTCACTGAATGTTCAGATGCTAACAAATCATAAATATACAAATTTAAACTGGTGAAATAGCTTTTGTTTCAGTATCTCCAACTATATGGAATTCAGTCTTTCCTGAAAATCATTCTTTTTCTGGAATTAATAGACAGCTCTTCATCAACATGAAAGTTGCCTCCTTGTAATTTTATACCAGATCTTGTTCCTCTCATTCAAAGAAAGACAACTTTAATCCCTTTTTTACACAATTGTTCTTCCCATGTTTACGCATTTGCCATATCAAACCCTCTATCTCTGAAAAGATATTTCTTCTTTAATCCAAACTTCCTAATGTAGACCCATATTTACATTTTGATGCCCAGAGCTAAACACATGGAATATTGCATAAAACATTCATTTCACATGGAAGAACTGCATTTAAAATCCACATTGTAACAAAGGGTAAATGAGTATATTTTTGTTGTTAGTAACAAATATCTTTTCTTTAACTATTGAATGAAATGTTTTAAATTATTTTTATTACTTTTGACTATCTTTTTAAAAATTGTTTATTTTTAATTGAAGGATAATTGTTTTACCATACTGCATTACTTTTATTTTATTTTTAAATTTTTTTAAATTTAATTGGAGGCTAATTACTTTACAATATGGTAGTGGTTTGTGCCATACTGCATTACTTTTAACTATCTTGTTATAACATTATCTTGTATATATTTTCTCAATGGTGAACACCTTTATAAATACTCTGGGTCTCATATACTCAAGGTATCTTGCTTAATTTATCTTTCATTTTAATGTAAAAATACATAATATTAGAGTAAAAACAAATTTGTCATTAGTTTATTTAACAGAGTCTACTGTGCTAGTATTTTCAGTTAGTGATTTGGGTATTTTTTAATTTTATTGAACTATAGTTGATTTACAAGGTTGTTTTATTAAGTTCTGCTGTACAGCAAAGTGATTCAATTATACATATACATATTCTCATTCATATTCTTTTCCATTATGTTTTATTACGGGATATTGAATATAGTTCCCTGTGGTATACAGTAGGACCTTGTTATTTCATTTAATGATTTTAACTTAAAACTGAGCGTTTAGTTAACTACATTTAGTACCTGGCTTTAATAATTTCTTCCTGTTTCTTTTCTCTTCTCTTTGACAGTTTTCGGTGAGGGATACAAAAAACACCCTAGTGCAATCCTGCCTGGTATGGACTTGTTGTCCGGGACGTATATATTTGCGGTTCTGTTAGCATGTGTAGTGTTTCAGTCTGGCGCCCAGGAGAAGAACTACACCATTCGGGAAGAAATGCCAGAAAACGTCCTCATAGGCGACTTGCTGAAAGACCTCAACTTGTCGCTAATTCCAGACAAGTCTTTAACAACTCCTATGCAATTCAAGTTGGTATACAAGACCGGAGATGTGCCACTGATTCGAATTGAAGAGGGCACAGGTGAGATCTTCACTACTGGAGCTCGCATTGATCGTGAGAAATTGTGTGCTGGCATCATAGTGGACACCCATTGCTTTTATGAAGTGGAGGTTGCCGTTCTGCCGGATGAAATATTTAGATTGGTTAAAATACGTTTTCTGATAGAAGACATAAATGATAATGCACCATTATTCCCTGCAACAGTTATCAATATATCAATTCCAGAGAACTCGGCTATAAACTCTCGATATGCTCTCCCAGCGGCCATTGATCCAGACACAGGAATAAACGGAGTTCAAAACTACCAACTAATTAAGGTACGTTTTAAAAATACTTTGTTAAAGATAGTTCAATTTTTAAAGGGAAAAAAAAGAGAATCTTAGTGTACTTCATACTTTGAGTAATTCATCTTCACAATTATTCAAAGTTTAATGCATAGCAGAGAAAATTTATCAATACAATTTTTGCAATGGCATGGGGTTTAAGAATCATTTTAAGTATATTCATTTTCAAGCAATTGTTTGTGTTTCCACTAACAATCTATTATAGGAGTCAGACAATGAGCTCAGCATTGCTGCTTACAAATCAATAACTTACCCAACATCTTATTTGTAATCTATCTAGTCATGGCTGTGCCTCAAACTTGGCCTAAACAAGCAAATCTAAGAATTCATTAAGAATGAATCCACAAAACCTATCAGTTTTTCTAAGTGATTATTTTAGACAGAAAGCTTTATCTTGTCATTTGTAAATAAATCTACTTTAGGTGAATAGAACTTTTTTATTACCAGCATTTCTACACTTATATAGTAATAACAAATATATTTCATGCTGATTTCAAGTCAGGGAAAGATCTTTAAGCATCTCTTGAATCACAAAATGAGATTAAATTTTAGACACGTGTTGTTAATGTTAAATGTTTTCATTTTGTTCTGAATCTTTCAAAACACAGAACATTACTTTGCTATAAAGGGTAAGTTTTTGTTTTTTTTTTTTAACTAAAAAATTCCTTACTCTAAAGAACCTTTTTCGGTTTGATTTGGGCCTTGTGATGGGAAATGCAGAGGGAAGGATAGATGAAATATTTGATATTCTTTAAAATCGTGAAGAAGGAATTCATTTATCAAGTGAATGGGTGATTCCTTTTAATTACCTATATGGTATATAGAGTAGTAGAAAACTCAGATTTGGGTATGTGAAATAATACATACCCAAATAATACATACATAATCACTTGAATGATTTTGGCAAATGTGTAAAAGAACAAATGTGCAGATATTATGTAGACATGATCAAGTGATTTTCAAAGTTTTATAAGCATTTTCTGACTATTCACTACCAGATTATGATCATCATGATGACCAATGTTAAAATTATTAAAAGAACATATAAATAAGATACTTTTATGTATATCATCTGAAGATTTTTGCTGATGCTGATATGTTGTGGAGATGTATTTATTTATAAATAGATTCAGAAATCTAACTCTAGAGATTTTTTGAGTAATTTCAAATGAAATGCAAATTTGTGTGTGAATTATAAGAAGTAAAAACTGAAAAAGGATAGATGTTATAAATGAGCATTTTTAGGTAAGGTCCCTGCAATGGCATCCCCTTATCTGATGAAATGGAAAAATATGCAGGAGTCAGAAAGATATAGATCACAATTTTGTGCTTGCCACCAACTAGAAAAGCCACCTCCAGATTAATCTTTCTGATCTTTAGTTTCTCAAATCATAATATGAGGATGGTGCTATAAATGTCACAGGAGTATAATTGGGAAGAGTAAGCACTAAGTAGAGGGTAGATATACCTGCATAAAAGATTTTTGGAGATGCATTGAAACAGTTAACTGTTTATAGAAATGTGAGGCTTATCACTTTAAATAGCATCTCTAAAGTTACAATGTCCAGTAAAACTTTCTGCAGCAATGAGGGAAGTTCTGTAATCTGTGGTATCAAATATGGTAGCTACTGGCCACAAGTGGCTATTGAGTACTTGAAATGTGGTTAGTGTTACAAAGGAACTGAATTTTTAATTTTACTTCATTTTAATAGCCACCTGTGGCAACTGGCTACCATATTGGAGAGCACAGCTAAAACAAAACAAACAAACAAAAAATAGTTTATTGAAATAAAAATGAGGCCTTACCAAATTTAAATCAAGAATTAGCAATAGGATCTCTCCCAACTATCCTGACAAAAGTGTTATTTTGAAATGTAGTGCTTTACTCAAAGAATAATTTTGTCATGTTTCCCTTAGGGAAACTTAATGAACTTCCAAGAAATTTCTGTTGTCATGAAAGCTGCTTAACAAATTCTAATTAAACAAATAAACCCACTGGCATGATTTAGGTTTGTTGAAGTCTTTTTTCACTTGAATTTCTTCGAAAGATTGTCAGCAAGTGACATAAAGACAGGCTCATTAGAGGTACTGAGATGAGTCTTAGAAATAGATATGCTCTAAAATTTCATTCTGTTTTAGAATATGTGCTAAGCCAAAAGTGAACTATACGATGTACCTAAAGCACTGGGGCATTTGTATGGCCCTATGGGCAAATACTGTCCTGACAGCTTGTTAAAAATAATGAGAATGGAACACAAAACATACCCCTGGGCTTGCAGAAGGTCATGGCATGTGTTAACTGAGTGCACTCTGACTTACAAGAAGGTCCTGTCATGAAAGTGGCATATATACTGGGGGGGAGATAGGGAGGTTAAATAAAAAGAAAGAAAAGAAACATGTTACAATTCACCCATAAACTTTATTAAAGTGTTATAATTTGAAAGTAAGCCAACCATAATAATTTCTTTTAAAAGATACCCTGTCCTGCAGAATAGGTTGAAAATTGAATTAATATTAGCTTGTTTTATATTTGCTGAATAGATAGGACTAGCAAAATCAGTTTATCCTAAGGAAGTATAAGATTTGTACTTAAATGTTCAGATAACAAAGGGAGAGAAGTGGAAGATATAGGAGAAAATTAGGTCAATTTACACATGAAAGATCTTGTTATTAACAAATGTATATTAATTAACAAGATAACTGAAAATGCAGTCATTTGATAAATGTCAAATTGTGTATAATAAAAAGTAGTCTAGACAAAACTTTAATAATATTGATCTTCAAAACCATAACATATAGTTTAATTTCATTTATACATTTTTATGATATTATCTGTGCTTTGAAATAAACAGGAAAATGTTATTATTTCACATTTTAAATATATGGAAATTTAATTTCATTTCAAAGTAATAATTTATTTTGCTTATACTGATACGATTAGTAAATTGGAAACCAGAATAAGGTCTTCTGAATCTTAGATTTGACTGACAGAAACACAGACAGACAGATAACCTTGAGAGTGGGGATCACAGAAAGTTTAACAGGAGGGAAAAGAAACAAAAGAAGAAGGCAAAAAAAGTGAGGAATGAATGGGTAACATGATTAACAAATGATTCTGCTTAGTACAAAAAAGTTATGATAAAATAAAGCTTATACTACCATGGCAAGGTTAAATTTCAGCTTTTTTGAGAGATTACATTACTCTAAAGACAAAAGATTCATGTATAAAAGTTTTTGATGTGAAATTGTCACTTAAAAAAGCATCCAGAAATGAAATCTTCTCTTTCCCCTGTTTCAAGTAAACTCATGCTATAATGCGAATTTCCCATGATATTCTGATTTAATTATCCTTAATTTGCACTAGCCATGCAATGGCAACCCACTCCAGTACTCTTGCCTGGAAAATCCAATGGACGGAGAAGCCTGGTAGGCTTCAGTCCATGGGGTCGCTAAGAGTTGGGCACGAGTGAGCGACTTCACTTTCACTTTTCACTTTCATGCATTGGAGAAGGAAATGGCAACCCACTCCAGTATTCTTGCCTGGAGAATCCCAGGGACAGAGGAGTCTAGCGGGCTCTCGTCTATGGGGTCACACAGAGTCGGACACGACTGAAGCAACTTAGCAGTAGCAGCAACATGCTAAAGATCTGTAAGTATATATCTATTATATACACATACATGTTTATGGGCATGTATGCCATTTTAATATATGATAAATATACCATTTTTAAATGTTATTAAATAATATATTTTAAACTATATATATTATACATGGTATATAGTATACACTACATATTGTATACTATATATATATAATTATCTGCATCTATGTGTCATTTATTATGTATATGCCTAGTAGTATTTGATAGAGTTGCTGTCCAGGAGTAGGAAATTACAGTGTGTTTCTAACTTCTGCTTTTTTATTCTGATGGCCTGTTAGTTATAAAATATCTTTTCAAATTCTAAGTTTTGGCATCAGGGAGACAGTATACTTACAAATAGAAATATACTTCAAGCACCCAGTCTGACTCAGGATATGGATATGAAGCACAGGGATCTACTTCTTCCTATGTTTGGAACTCAGGGGAAATTAAATTAGTTTATGTAATGATGTTGCATATGTCTTCATTTTCTGCTTCAGATTTTCATCTTCCCCCATATATACCAATAGTAATATTTCTATACTAGCCCAGTGACAGCATGTTGATTAGTTCCCTTGAGGCAGGCATGACAGTGTTTCAAAGGTTGACTGTGCTGATGGAGCGTGAAGATCACGTTTTTCTCAGATTGGTGACCACACTCAAAGCCCTCACACATCTTTGCCCATCTCATAAAGCATCCTCATATTTTCCATCCACCTCCAGAAAAATTTAATCTTGGACAGAGTCTTTAAATAATCAAGGTTTGGGTCCTTGTTTCTATTTTGTTTAAAATAAGATACATTTGATTTTTACTTTTAAATCTAAATGAGAACCAAGTATCTTCCCTCTTGATCAAAAATCTGGATTTATGAAACTAAGGTTAGACTTAGATTTGCTTTGAAATCTGGGACTACAAAATACGCATTGTGAAAATTGTGTCTACCATTAGATTTAGTAATCTTGAATACACTTGCCAAAAATGAGACATCGAATAATATGCTGTGGAGGCAAAGAGCAAGCAAACTTTATTATTCTGAAGGAATTAATATTTCTTTATCATATGTATGCATAGATTAGCATAGTATGTAGTATCAGGAGGAGTACAGATTCAATAATGCCATTGCAGGCATAATATGGTATAACAATGTGTTTAACTGCTTTAGAACACAGTTGCCTCTAAAGATGTTTAGAAAGGTCTGAATATAGTGATTTCTTCCTTTTTCTACTATAAAATTTTATTTGGAAATTCACCCTTTCCACTTTAAGATAATTTGATTTTATGTTCTCTGAATTCTGTGATGTGCAGATTAACATTTTTGATCTGTGTTAAAAAGTAAAAGAGATGACAATCAAATGCTAATGACCATTAGGTCCCTGAAAGCTGGGGGTTATTATTAAAGTGCACCTCCAGTGGGGAAAAATGACAACATAGAAATCATTCTCTTCATAAATAGATCTTTATTAATGCTGTCAGGTCTTATTAAAATGAGAGTGTGACACTAATAGGATTAAGTAACTTTTGAATTCATTGCTATTATCAGAGTCCTGGTTAGTACAGTTCATTACTGCCTTTCATTAGATACATGTGTTATCAATAGTCCCAAATGAAGCACATATAGGTAGGACATTTTAGATAGCTCAATTGTAGAATTTATAAATTGAGATTCTGAACAGCAAATATGTCCCCAACTTTGATTAATTTACTCAAGTTCTACTATTTGACCTGATAATAGCAATGAGCTCTAAGAAATACTGCTAAATTTTACATCAATTAATATATGGCACAGGTTTATTTATCTGTTATTCCATTGTTCACTATATCTAAATAAAAATCAATTTGATGTTTAATTTTGTGCCTGCCATAAGTAATGACATACAACCTAAATAAATATGTATTTAATTACAAGTCAAAATTATTTGGTATAGAACTCTAATGGAAACATGAGGTTTGGCTCCCATAATTCTGACTGATACAAGGAACCTAAAATAATAAACATTCCAATGTGTGTAGATCAGTCAGTTCAGTCACTCAGTCATGTCCGACTCTTTGGGACCCCATGAATCGCAGCACGCCAGGCCTTCCTGTCCATCACCAACTCCAGGAGTTCACCCAAACTCATGTCCATCGAGTCGGTGATACCATCCAGCCATCTCATCCTCTGTTGTCCCCTTCTCCTCCTGCCATCAATCCCTCCCAGCATCAGAGTCTTTTCCAATGAGTCAACTCTTCACATGAGGTGGCCAAAGTACTGGAGTTTTTAGCATCAGTCCTTCCAAAGAACACCCAGGGCTGATGTCCTATAGAATGGACTGGTTGGATCTCCTTGCAGTCCAAGGGACTCTCAAGAGTCTTCTCCAACACCACAGTTCAAAAATATCAATTCTTCTGCGCTCAGCTTTCTTCACAGTCCAACTTTCACATCCATACATGACCACTGGAAAAACCATAGCCTTGACTAGACAGACCTCTGTTGGCAAAGTAATGTCTCTGCTTTTGAATATGCTATCTAGGTTGGTCATAACTTTCCTTCCAAGGAGTAAGCGTCTTTTAATTTCATGGCTGCAGTCAACATCTGCAGTGATTTTGGAGCCCCAAAAACTAAAGTCTGACACTGTTTCCACTGTTTCCCCATCTGTTTCCCATGAAGTGATGGGACCACATGCCATGATCTTCGTTTTCTGAATGTTGAGCTTTAAGCCAACTTTTTCACTCTCTTCTTTCACTTTCATCAAGAGGCTTTTTAGTTCCTCTTTACTTTCTGCCATAAGAGTGGTGTCATCTGCATATCTGAGGTTATTGATATGTCTCCCACAATCTTGATTTCAGCTTGTGCTTCTTCCAGCCCAGCATTTCTCATGATGTACTCAGCATATAAGTTAAATAAGCAGGGTGACAATATACATCCTTGACGTACTCCTTTTCCTATTTGGAACCAGTGTCTTGTTCCATGTCCAGTTCTAACTGTTGCTTCCTGACCTGCATATAGGTTTCTCAAGAGGAAGGTCAGGTGGTCTGGTATTCCCATCTCTTTCAGAATTTTCCACAGTGTATGTAGCTAGTTGAGCATAAATTATTATTTTTTGTCTATATCACTTTGTACTGACTGTATAACAACACTCAGAGAACTGAAATATGATCTTACATTCAGTCTTACACCAAAAAAAGTGCATTGGTAAAGTGTTTGCACCTGAGGTAAAAACTTCTTGTTCAAAAGTGATGATAAAGGCAATGAGGTTATTTTGGGGGAAATTTCTGATTTTGACTTAATTTGATCAAGAAATTAATTTATATAGCTTTATGTTTTTACCACACTTTATGCCTTTACCAAGCTTTATGTGAATTTGAAGAGTTTTGAAGAAATGATTCTTTAGCAAAAAATATAAAATGCATATGAAAATAGTTATTATTTCAAAATAAAATGCTGAACAATTAATATTTTCCCTTTGTATTTGTCAGTTTTGAGTCATCTTCATAAATCAATAAGAAGTGTGAATAATTCAATAGATTCAAAAAAGTCACTTTGACTACAAATTAAATTTTAGTATATCTTTGCTGAAGTATCTTTTAGTTTCTGAATGCAGGTAGAATGTACCAGAGAAAAGTATTAGTTTCAATTTAACCTTAACACACAGAGCTTAAATAACTATTTTTGAAATATTATTTTTACATTGGTTTTTTGCTTGCATATATTTTTCAGTTGCTGTGAAATATAAGATATAATTTTAGATGACCAGACATAAGAAACATACTGTTTTTGTTTTTGTTTTTTTAAACACAGTTAAAGAATGTTTAGGGCTTCCCTGGTGGCTCAGATAGTACAGAAAATGTGCATGCATGCTAAGTTACTTCAGTTGTGTCCAGCTCTGTGCGACCCTATGGACCACAGGCCACCAGGCTCCTCTGCCCATGGGCTTCTCCAGGCAAGAATATTGCAGTGGGTTTCATGCCCTCCATGGGATCTTTCCTACCCAGGGAGTGAACCCGCATCTCTTATGTCTCCTGCATTGGCAAATAGGTAATTTACCACTAGTGCCCCAAGTGGTAATTTACCACTGGGAAGCCCCAAAGAACGTTCAGTGGCATAATATTTTAATTGCTGCATGTAGACATCTGTAAACTTTCAGGTAAACTAATAAAAGTAATACAAAGTTATATAATAGGAGATACAAATAAAATACTTTTTTGAAAAAAGTATTTTTAAACTTTGTTTCATTAAAAAAAGGCATTTTAATAGTGGAATATTATAAAATGAAGCTTTAGGTTATCTAACCTAATTTATATTTATCCTTGTGATCTCAATCAGTATTTTTATTTTTATGAAATCAGGATATTCTCATGAACATTTTCATCCTTTTTCTTATTTTAAACATAGAAATCCATTATTTTAAGTTTCTTCAATAGAATGAAGTGGAACTCTAAAGAATGGAAAGATGTTCTATTAAATATTTTTAGTTGTAACAGTAATTGACTACCAACTAATATCTTAGCCCAATTCTAGTCATCTAAATTTAGCATATACTTAATGAGTGCCCAGTATACAAAGTCTTTAGGGATAAAAATATGTTTGAAAAATAGTCACTGTCCCCAAGGAGCCTTTAACAGGCATTCTGGGGAGTATATTTCACACTAATGATAGTAAGAAAGAAAACATTCACTATATTAAAAGAACATTTTATCTTGAATTGGTCATTCTGACACTAAGAACGGAATTATCTTTAAGTCTTCACAGTTTCAGACAAGCTAAAATTTCCCAATCTACTTGTAGTAGATTTTCACCTAGCACTCTCATTAATTTCTGATATTTTATTTTTTACTAGGTCTGCAATTATGACAGTCATACTTTCTCTCAACACTTATCTTCAAAACAATTTTGAGATTGGAAATAAAATATATTTTTTAAAATATAAATTTATTTTTTTTAATTGGAAATTAATTACTTTACAATATTGTATTGGTTTTGCCATACATCAGCATGAATCTGCCACAGGTATACACATGTTCCCCATCCTGAACCCCCCTCCTTCCTCCCTCCCCGTACCATCCCTCTGGGTCATCTAGTTCCTATTCTTGTGGTGGTAATTACATGAGTCTTTCTATTATCTTAATTCTCAAACTTGTTATCTATGCCCCCAATTTCTCTCCTTCATAATGGATAAAATTAAAATTATCCTTATCTTGCAGGTAGGGTTATTATAAAAATTAATGAAATAAGAAAAATACGTAAAAGTTGCTGAGTGCCTTGAAGAAAATTGTATTATAAACAGTCATCAGTTTTGCTCTGTAGTTTAAGATTAATTATACTCTTCCCAATTTTTCTAAAATTATGCTTTATACTCTTTAAAAAGCTTATTTTACAGCCTAATCTTTTCATACATATTTTATGTATGTATATAGAGGAAACTGTGACATTATTCTCTTTCTTAATCAATGCCACTGGCACCACATATATTTCTGGACTTATTTCATTTTAAAACAACCATTTACCTTCTTTAGCTTACCTCTTTAATCAAATGTTTCCTTCCCTTCATTCATCTTTCCCTCCTCCTGGCCCTCCATATGACTATGATGCTGCTAATGTGAATACTTTCTCATATATAGCTTCTACCATCTGGGATTGCTTTATTTACATCTCATTCATATGCCATTTTAAAATATAAGATTTTCTATCTTGTCTTTTTCCACACTGAAAACTTTTCCTATTTTCCTATTTCTTTTCTTGTGAGTCGGTCAAAATTGTCCTTTGCAGTGGATTCTGTAGGAGAGATATGGAACATTTTAATGTTTAATTTTTAGCCATTCTAAATTAAATGTTTTAAATATCAGTTTCAAATAAGAGATTTGCTAAAACTAGCCTTTCATGGATATTGGTATGTTTTCCTGGTTTATGAGGGAGGCATTATATTCACTGAGGACAAGAGTTTGCTTAGAAGCATGGATTTAAAGTAGCTAAGTTAAGGACAAGAAGACCTTTGCTGTCAAAAGAAAATAATGAAGTAAATAGTTAACAGAAGAACAAAATGATGTTCTAAACAATGTAGGAATGCATAAATAAAAAACAGTTTAATGGATTATAAATAAATTAAGAAGTGTAGAACTTTATAGATTACTTTTAGTTGAACATAGTGCTTTATTGAAGTCACTGAATGATTGTATGGGTGAATATGAGAGTACATATAGCTATCAAAAAGCTGGAAAACATAATCATGCTTAGTTACAAACTAATGATTATTAAATTAACTTAGATATTCAGCTCCCTTCAATAAATAAATATGAAATGAAGGCTACTTAGGTTGGTTGAATTCACAAAAATTATAAAATTCTCATTTTGATTATTATATCCTTGACTTCATTTAGTGGTGTCTCACTGCTTTTTCTCTGAGAACTTAAATATTTAATAGATTTTATGAATTGCAGAAGACATTAAAATAAAAAAAAGAATTAAAAAATCTTTTAATTTTTCTGTAAGGAAAATTATTCTAAAGGATTACCTACAGATAGCCATACCATTTTCTTCAACACCATATCACCCCTTCAAATACCTCATTATCCTAGATTCCAAAACCAGTCTAGAACTCCTTAAGTCAAAGAAGTTGTGATGGCCATCCCATCCTTTTTACCTTTGAAAGCCACTGTAATGGTGTGGGAATGCACCTTTAACTGGAAGTACTCATAGGACTGGAAAAGTGAAAATTTACTCATTGGGGATGGTATGTGTATGTGTGTGTGTGTGTTTGTGTGTGTGTGTGTGTGTATGCATAGCAATATATGGCACTTAGTTGAAACATTGTTGGCTGGCTTCTGAAGTAGTTTATCCATCTGTAGCTTTTAGGATTCTAGACATTCTCTGAAGTCTGTTTTCTCCAGAAAATCTGTCTTGAGCTTTCAGGCATATTTAACTGCCTAGAGTTTTACTTTTCTCTTTCAAATGATGCTTTAGATCAAATACAAAATTGTTAAAATGAACAGATTTTTATAAAGCTAGAAGTCTTACCTAAAAACCAGTTTACATGTAGAATAGCTAGATTAATAAAACTGAGATTTTAATCTCTTTAACCCAGAAATCTGATTTGTTGGTTATTTACTGTAATAGACATGACTTATTGAGCTATATTTGTCTACACAAATATAGTCATACTATGGCAAATCTCGGAGAAGGCAATGGCAACCCACTCCAGTACTCTTGCCTGGAGAATCCCAGGGGCGGTGGAGCCTGGTGGGCTGCCATCTATGGGGTCGCACAGAGTCGGCGGACATGAGTGAAGCGACTTAGCAGCAGCTGCAGCAGCAGCATGGCAAATCTAAGTAGTTTAACATAATTTAAAATTCTTCTCCACTAGTTTTATTTGATATTTTGTACATAGTAATCTCATTAACTATGTCTGGCCTTCTATCATCTAGACTATTAAAGGTTTGAGACAAAAAAATTGACTCCTATCTGAGGTAATTGTCTGTTAAATGCATAACCTACAAATTGGTGGCTGACCTTATTTGGGTATTGATTAATGTAAAAAGCAGCATTTTACCAAATAGCTCCCTGCCATTATCAGACAACTGTGGGATTTAGTAAGCAATTATTTTTCTATTTTTCCTCATTTTAAAGCTTGGTGTATTAGTCAGATTCAGCTGTAAGCAAGCATAAACTATTGTCTTACATAACCTCAAGAGTTATTTCAAAGTGTCTTCATGCTTTGCTACAGTTTACTGACAATTGTTTCATCTGCTACAACTGTTAAGCGTTCTTAAACTTGATTGCTCCAATGAGTTAGTGATACTTGATTCACACATATTTGCAATACATTGCCACAATGAGTTATTGACAATTCTTTTCAGTGACAACAGCTTTTGTATTTTGTGTTAGTGTTATATTGAAAGATTTTTCATTGTTCTTTTCCCCACAAATAATGGGCTGCATAACTCTGTGCTTTCCCACATGTTTAGCAATCTCTATTTCACAGATAACTGAATTTGCTGTCCTATTTGCAGTTATCAGTAGTTGTTTTAAAACATAACTGCTTATTTTGATTATTGCTTAGGCAGTAGACATGCTGAAGTGAAGTGAAGTTGAAGTATCTCAGTTGTATCCAACTCTTTGTGATCCCATGGACTATAAAGTTCATGGAATTCTCCAGGCCAGAATACTGGAGTTGGTTCAGTTCAGTTCAGTCGGTCAGTCGTGTCCAACTCTTTGCGACCCCATGAACCGCAGCACACCAGGTCTCCATGTCCATCAACAACTCCCGGAGTCCACCCAAACCCATGTCCATTGAGTCAGTGATGCCATCCAACCATCTCATCCTCTGTCGTCCCCTTCTCCTCCTGCCCCCAATCTTTCCCAGCATCAGGGTCTTTTCAAATGAGTCAGCTCTTCGCATCAGGTGGCCAAAGTATTGGAGTTCCAGCTTCAACATCAGTCCTTCCAAAGAACACCCAGGACTGATCTTTAGGATGGACTGGTTGAATCTCCTTGCAGTCCAAGGGACTCTCAAGAGTCTTCAACACCACAGTTCAAAAGCATCAACTCTTCAGCGCTAAGCTTTATTTATAGTTCAACACTCACATCCATACATGACCACTGGAAAACCATAGCCTTGACTAGATAGGACCCTTTTTGGCAAAGTAATGTCTCTGCTTTTGAATATGCTATCTAGTTTGGTCATAACTTTCCTTCCAAGGAGTAAGCATGTTTTAATTTCATGGCTGCAATCACCATCTGAAGTGATTTTGGAGCCCAGAAAAATAAAGTCTGCCACTGTTTCTACTGTTTTCCCATCTATTTGCCATGAAGTGATGGGACTGGATGCCATGATCTTCGTTTTCTGAATGTTGAGCTGTAAGCCAAATTTTTCACTCTCCTCTTTCACTTTCATCAAGAGGCTCTTTAGTTCTTCACTTTCTGCCATAAGGGTGGTATCATCTGCATATCTGAGTGTATTGATATTTCTCCCGGCAATCTTGATTCCAGCTTGTGCTTCCTCCAGCCCAGCGGGTAGCCTTTCCCTTCTCCAGGGGATCTTCCCAACCCATAGTTTCCAACCCAGGTCTCCCGCATTGCAGGTGGATTCTTACCACCTGAGCCACAAGCATCTCATTTATATAGGGTGAATCATTTTCTGAGCTGGCATTGTTCATCTCATGTAGTATTCACTAAAGCTAAACAGGCAAGAGAATAACATGGAAAACAGATGTAATTTCATTAAAAATTCTTTTATTTTGAACATATGATTTTCTTAATCATTATTTAAATATATAGGGCTATCTATCTTTTGCTTCCAAACTTTGACTCACAAAAATTAAAAAAGGATTAGCCTCTGTGCTTCCCTGGTGGCTCAGACAGTAAAGAATCTGCCTGCAACGTGGGAGACCTGGGTTCGATCCTTGAGTTGGGAAGATCCCTGGAGAAGGGAAAGGCTAACCACTCCAGTATTCTGCCCTGGAGAATTCCATGGACAGAGGAGCCTTGCAGGCTACAGCCCATGGGGTCGCAAAGAGTTGGACACCACTGAGCTACTTTCACTTTCAGCCTCTGTCCAAGGTTTTAAACATTTAAGGTTTTAGGACGCTAAATCTTACCCCATTTCTCCTTTTATACACAGTTTTCCCTGAGTATCTTTTTATCTAGAAGTCTTTTGAATATAGCCTAAAGAGTTGATGAGTTAGAGACTCTCTTGCAAATCTTTTTGAAATAAAAGTTAGGTTGTAGATTAGAGCATAGAGTGGTTTTCATAAGAGAATAATAGTGATTTTGTCTGCATGGACATATGCTTCATAAATATTTTAATAGGCCTCCAATTAAAATAAATAAATTTATATTAAAAAATAACAGTTTGTATTTTCCTTCATTATACTGATTTGAGAATAAATGATACTATGGATGCAGTATCAAATTGTACTCTTGTTTCTCCACTCACCAACATTAGAAACCATCATGTGACAAGTAATGAATTATTTTTATATCATATGCTTCATAATTTTCATGGATTTTCTTCATAATTTGCATGGATTTCACTAAGAGTGTTGAAAATTTTTAAAATATGTATATTTTTAAAATAGATAGATATGGGCACTGAAGACACCCTCAGAAGATATATATGTGTGTATATATATAGTACAAATCAATTATAATCTTTTTTTTAATTTTATTTTTTTTTAAACTTTACATAATTGTATTAGTTTTGCCAAATATCAAAATGAATCCACCACAGGTATACATGTGTTCCCCATCCTGAACCCTCCTCCCTCCTCCCTCCCCATTCCATCCCTCTGGGTCGTCCCAGTGCACCAGCCCCAAGCATCCAGTATCATGCATTGAACCTGGACTGGCAACTCATTTCATACATGATATTTTACATGTTTAAATGCCATTCTCCCAAATCTTCCCACTCTCTCCCTCTCTCACAGAGTCCATAAGACTGTTCTATACATCAGTGTCTCTTTTGCTGTCTCGTACACAGGGTTATTGTTACCATCTTTCTAAATTCCATATATATGCATTAGTATACTGTATCGGTGTTTTTCTTTCTGGCTTACTTCACTCTGTATAATAGGCTCCAGTTTCATCCACCTCATTAGAACTGATTCAAATGTATTCTTTTTAATGGCTGAGTAATACTCCATTGTGTATATGTACCACAGCTTTCTTATCCATTCATCGGCTGATGGACTTCTAGGTTGCTTCCATGTCCTGGCTATTATAAACAGTGCTGTGATGAACATTGGGGTACACGTGTCTCTTTCCCTTCTGGTTTCCTCAGTGTGTATGCCCAGCAGTGGGATTGCTGGATCATAAGGCAGTTCTATTTGCAGTTTTTTAAGGAATCTCCACAGTGTTCTCCATAGTGGCTGTACTAGTTTGCATTCCCACCAACAGTGTAAGAGGGTTCCCTTTTCTCCACACCCTCTCCAGCATTTATTACTTGTAGACTTTTGGATCGCAGCCATTCTGACTGGTGTGAAATGGTACCTCATAGTGGTTTTGATTTGCATTTCTCT
Source organism: Bubalus bubalis (assembly GCF_019923935.1). Classification (NCBI taxonomy): domain Eukaryota; kingdom Metazoa; phylum Chordata; class Mammalia; order Artiodactyla; family Bovidae; genus Bubalus; species Bubalus bubalis. The sequence goes on along the minus strand of NC_059181.1, from coordinate 102,494,619 downwards.
GATAATGAGTGATGTTGAGCATCTTTTCATGTGTTTGTTAGCCATCTGTATGTCTTCTTTGGAGAAATGTCTATTTAGTTCTTTGGCCCATTTTTTGATTGGGTCATTTATTTTTCTGGAGTTGAGCTGTAGGAGTTGCTTGTATATTCTCGAGATTAGTTGTTTGTCAGTTGCTTCATTTGCTATTATCTTCTACCATGCTGAAGGCTGTCTTTTCACCTTGCTAATAGTTTCCTTTGATGTACAGAAGCTTTTAAGGTTAATTAGGTCCCATTTGTTTATTTTTGCTTTTATTTCCCATATTCTGGGAGGTGGGTCATAGAGTATCCTGCTGTGATGTATGTCAGAGAGTGTTTTGCCTATGTCCTCCTCTAGAAGTTTTATAGTTTCTGGTCTTACGTTTAGATCTTTAATCCATTTTGAGTTTATTTTTGTGTATGGTGTTTGAAAGTGTTCTAGTTTCATTCTTTTACAAGTGGTTGACCAATTTTCCCAGCACCACTTGTTAAAGAGATTGTCTTTAATCCACTGTATATCCTTGCGGCCTTTGTCAAAGATAAGTTGTCCATAGGTGCATGGATTTATCTCTGGGCTTTCGATTGTGTTCCATTGATCTATATTTCTGTCTTTATGCCAGTACCATACTGTCGTGATGACTGTGGCTTTGTAGTAGAGCCTGAAGTCAGGTAGGTTGATTCCTCCATTTACATTCTTCTTTCTCAAGATAGCTTTGGCTATTTGAGGGTTTTGTATTTCCATACAAATTGTGAAATTATTTGTTCTAGCTCTGTGAAGAATACCATTGGTAGTTTGATAGGGATTGCATTAAATCTATAAATTGCTTTGGGTAGTATACTCATTTTCACTATATTGATTCTTCCAATCCATGAACAAGGTATACTTTTCCATCTATTAGTGTCCTCTTTGATTTCTTTCACCAGTGTTTTCTAGTTTTCTATGTATAGGTCTTTAGTTTCTTTAGGTAGATATATTCCTAATATTTTTATTCTTTCCATTGCAATGGTGAATGGAATTGTTTCCTTAATTTCTCTTTCTGTTTTCTCATTATTAGTGTATAGGAATGCAAGGGATTTCTGTGTGTTGATTTTGTATCCTGCAACTTTACTATAATCATTGATTAGTTGTAGTAATTTTCTGGTGGAGTCTTTAGGGTTTTCTATGTAGAGGATCATGTCATCTGCAAATAGTGAGAGTTTTACTTCTTCTTTTCCAATTTGGATTCCTTTTATTTCTTTTTCTACTCTGATTGCTGTGGCCAGAATTTCCAAAACTATGTTGAATAGTAACGGTGAAAGTGGGCACCCTTGTCTTGTTCCTGACTTTAGAGGAAATGCTTTCACTTTTTCACCATTGAGGATAATGTTTGCTGTGGGTTTGTCATATATAGCTTTTATTATGTTGAGATATGTTCCTTCTATTCCTGATTTCTGGAGAGTTTTTATCATAAATGGATGTTGAATTTTGTCAAAGGCTTTCTCTGCATCTATTGAGATAATCATATGGTTTTTATTTTTCAGTTTGTTAATGTGGTGTATTACATTGATTGATTTGCGGATATTGAAGAATCCTTGCATCCCTGGGATAAAGCCCACTTGGTTATGGTATATGATCTTTTTAATGTGTTGTTGGATTCTGATTGCTAGAATTTTGTTAAGGATTTTTGCATCTATGTTCATCAGTGATATTGGCCTGTAGTTTTCTTTTTTTGTGGGATCTTTGTCAGGTTTTGTTATTAGGGTGATGGTGGGCTCATAGAATGAGTTTGGAAGTTGACTTTCCTCTGCAATTTTCTGGAAGAGTTTGAGTAGGATAGGTGTTAGCTCTTCTCTAAATTTTTGGTGGAATTCAGCTGTGAAGCTGTCTGGACCTGGGCTTTTGTTTGCTGGAAGTTTTCTGATTACAGTTTCAATTTCTGTGCTTGTGATGGGTCTGTTAAGTTTTTCTATTTCTTCCTGGTCCAGTTTTGGCAAGTTGTACTTTTCTAAGAATTTGTCCATTTCTTCCAAGTTGTCCATTTTATTGGCATATCATTGTTGATAGTAGTCTCTTATGATCCTTTGTATTTCTGTGTTGTCTGTTTTGATCTCGCCATTTTCATTTCTAATTTTATGGATTTGATTTTTCTCCCTTTGTTTCTTGATGAGTCTGGCTAATGGTTTGTCAATTTTAGTTATCCTTTCAAAGAACCAGCTTTTGGCTTTGTTGATTTTTGCTATGGTCTCTTTGGTTTCTTTTGCATTTATTTCTGCCCTAATTTTTAAGATTTCTTTCCTTCTACTAACCCTGGGGTTCTTCATTACTTCCTTTTCTAGTTGCTTTAGGTGTAGAGTTAGGTTATTTATTTGACTTTTTTCTTGTTTCTTGAGGTATGCCTGCATTTCTAAGAACTTTCCCCTTAGGACTGCTTTTAAAGTGTCCCATAGGTTTTGGGTTGTTGTGTTTTCATTTTCATTCATTTCTATGCAAATTTTTATTTCTTTTTTGATTTCTTCTGTGATTTGATGGTTATTCAGCAGCGTGTTGTTCAGCCTCCATATGTTGGAATTTTTAATAGTATTTCTCCTGTAATTGAGATCTAATCTTACTGCATTGTGGTCAGAAAAGATCTTGGAATGATTTCAATTTTTTTGAATTTACCAAGGCTAGATTTATGGCCCAGGATGTGATCTATCCTGGAGAAGGTTCCATGTGCGCTTGAGAAAAAGGTGAAATTCATTGTTTTGGGATGAAATGACCTATAGATATCAATTAGGTCTAACTGGTCTATTGTATCGTTTAAAGTTTGTGTTTCCTTGTTAATTTTCTGTTTAGTTGATCTATCCATAGGTGTGAGTGGGTTATTAAAGTCTCCCACTACTATTGTGTTATTGTTAATTTCTCCTTTCATACTTGTTAGTATTTGTCTTACATATTGCAGTGCTCCTGTGTTGGGTGCATATATATTTATAATTGTTATATCTTCTTCTTGGATTGATCCTTTGATCATTATGTAGTGACCGTCTTTGTCTCTTTTCACAGCCTTTGTTTTAAAGTCTATTTTATCTGATATGAGTATTGTTACTCCTGCTTTCTTTTAGGCCCTATTTGCATGGAAAATCTTTTTTCAGCCCTTCACTTTCAGTCAGTATATGTCCCCTGTTTTGAGGTGGGTCTCTTTTAGACAACATATGTAGGGGTCTTGTTTTTGTATCCATTCAGCCAGTCTTTGTCTTTTGGTTGGGGCATTCAACCTGTTTACGTTTAAGGTAATTACTGATAAGTTTGATCCTGTTGCCATTTACTTTATTGTTTTGGGTTCGAATTTATACACCGTTTTTGTGTTTCCTGTCTAGAGAAGATCCTTTAGTATTTGTTGGAGAGCTGGTTTGGTGGTGCTGAATTCTCTCAGCTTTTGCTTATCTGTAAAGCTTTTGATTTCTCCTTCATATTTGAATGAGATCCTTGCTGGGTACAATAATCTGGGCTGTAGGTTATTTTCTTTCATTATTTTAAGTATGTCTTGCCATTCCCTCCTGGCTTGAAGAGTTTCTATTGAAAGATCAGCTGTTATCCTTATGGGAATTCCCTTGTGTGTTATTTGTTGTTTTTTCCCTTGCTACTTTTAATATTTGTTCTTTGTGTTTGATCTTTGTTAATTTGATTAATATGTGTCTTGGGGTGTTTTGCCTTGCGTTTATCCTATTTGGAACTCTCTGGGTTTCTTGGACTTGGGTGATTATTTCTTTCCCCATTTTAGGGAAGTTTTCAACTATTATCTCCTCAAATATTTTCTCATGCTCTTTCTTTTTGTCTTCTTGTTCTGGGACCCCTATGATTCGAATGTTGTAGTGTTTAATATTGTCCTGGAGGTCTCTGAGATTGTCCTCATTTCTTTGAATTAGTTTTTCTTTTATCCTCTCTGATTCATTTATTTCTACCATTCTGTCTTCTAATTCACTAATCCTATCTTCTGCCTCTGTTATTCTACTATTTGTTGCCTCCAGAGTGTTTTTGATCTCATTTATTGCATTATTCATTATATATTGATTGTTTTTTATTTCTTCTAGGTCCTTGTTAAACCTTTCTTGCATCTTCTCAATCCTTGTCTCCAGGCTATTTATCTGTAATTCCATTTTGATTTCAAGATTTTGGATCAATTTCACTATCATTATTCGGAATTCTTTATCAGGTAGATTCCCTATCTCTTTCTCTTTTGCTTGGTTTGGTGGGCATTTATCCTGTTCCTTTACCTGCTGGGTATTCCTCTGTCTCTTCATCTTGTTTAAATTGCTGAGTTTGGGATGTCCTCTCTGTATTCTGGCAGTTTGTGGAGTTCTCTTTATTGTGGTGTTTCCTCGCTGTGTGTGGGTTTCTACAGGTGGCTTGTCAAGGTTTCTTCGTTAGGGAAGCTTGTGACTGTGTTCTGGTGGGTGGAGCTGTATTTCTTTTCTCTGAAGTGCAATGAAGTGTCCAGTAATGAGTTATTAGATATCTATGGTTTTGGGGTGACTTTGGGTAGCCTGTATCTTGGAGCTCAGGGCTGTGTTCCTGTGTTGCAGGAGAATTTGCTTGGTATGTCTTGCCCTGGAACTTGTTGGCCCTTGTGTGGTGCTTGGTTTCAGTGTAGGTATGGAGGCGTTTGGTGAGCTCCTGTCAATTAATGTTCCTTGGAGTCAGGAATTCCCTGGAGTCAGGGTTTGGACTTAAGCCTCCTGCTTCCAGTTATCAGTCTTATTTTTACAGTAGTTTCAGAACTTCTCCTTCTATACAGCACCATTGATAAAACATCTACATTAAAGATGAAAAGTTTCTGTACTGTGAGGGTCACCCAGAGAGGTTCCCAGCATTACATGGAGAAGAGAAGAGGGAGGAGGGAGTTAGAGGTGACCCGAATGAGATGAGATGGAATCAATAGGGGAGAGAGTGAGCTAGCCAGTAATCACTTCCTTATGTGCAGTCCACAACTGGACCGCTCAGAGATGTTCATGGAGATATACAGAGAAGAGAAGAAGGAGGAAGGAGACAGATGTGGCCAGGAGGATAAAAGGGGGGAATGAAAAGGAGGGAGACAGATCCAGCCAGTGATCAGTTCCCTAAGTGTTCTCCACCGTCTGGAACACATAGAAATTCACAGAGTTGGGTAGAGTAGAGAGGGGTTAGGGAGGAGACACAGGCGACCTGGTGGAGAAAAAAGAGAGTTCAAAGGGAGAGAGAGCAGTCGAGCCAGTAATCTCACTCCCTAGTGAAAAATGGGTACTGAAGATTGGGTTCTTAAAGGTCCAAAATTGGTAACAAATACATAAAAGCAAAAATTAAAAATCTAGAGTAGTGTTTGGAATTTCAAAAATATGATGTTAAAGAAAAGAAGGGAAAGAAAGAGAGAAAAAATGAACAAACAAAAACAAACAAGGTAATGAAAATTATAAATAAAATATAAGTACAAAATTGATAACTAATATCAAAAAGCAAAAGTTAAAAATCTAGAGTAGAGTTTGGAATTTCAAAAATACAATGTTAAAAAAAAGAAGAAGAAAAAGAAAGAGAGGAAAAAAAAAAAAACAAAGTCGCAAAAATTATAAAGAAAATACAGGTACAAAATTGATAACAAATACCAAAAAGCATAAATTAAAAATCTAGAGTAGAGTTTGGAATTTCAGATATACAATGTTATATAAAAGAAGAAGAGAAAGAAACAGAGGAAAAAAAAGTCACAGGAATTATTAAAACAAAACTATAGGCACAAAATTGATAACAAATACCAAAAAGCTAAAATTAAAAATCTAGAGTAGAGTTTGGAATTTCAAAAATACAATGTTAAAGAAAATAAGAAAAACAAAAACCAAACCAAAACAAACAAACAAAAAAAAAACAAGGTCAAAAAAATTATAAAATTTATATATATGAAGTTTGCTTTGTAAAAAAAAGGGTCTTTTTTTTTTTTTGCAAATTAATAGGTTATAAAAGTGAAAATTAAAGGAATAATACAGGACTTAAATTGTTTTTTTTTTAATTTAAACAAAAAAAAGAAAGAAAGAATGATTGTAAAAATAGTAAAAATGTATCTAGGACTTTCTCCGGTTTTGTTGTGAGTATTGTGGTTTCAATTCATTTTCGGCTAGTTCCTTGGTCCAACTTATATTTCTCAAGATCTATAGGCCCCTTCCTATGTAGTTGGTACTAACCACAGGGTTTTAATCTATTGCCTGTAGCTTCCAAGGCGATTCCCTCTGTTATAGCTTTTTCTGTTTGCTGGTCTCTTCAGTGTCTGGTTTCCGCCCTGACACAAAGGGGACGGTGGAGGACACTTTTATTTTTTAGGCTCACTTGTTCAGTCACACTGTGGGGAGGGAGGGAGGGATGCTGCAAAGAAATAACACTGGCATGTGCTTACAGTGCCTCAGCCACACTGGGTCTGCCCCCGCTCACAGCGCGTGTAGCCTCCCTGCCACACTGCTCAGGTTCTAGGTTGCTCCACCAGGAACCATCTGTGGCCGGCCCTGGGCTGCCTGCACCTCCCAGGTCCAAGCCGCTCAGGTTCAGGCACTCGGGTAGTCCTCAGAGGTGCAGACTCTCAGTTGGGCCTGCATTTTGTGCCCTTCCCAGGTCAGAGCAGTTCAGGTGATGAGGTGTTTGGTGAGCGCGATTGCTGCGACTTATCGCCTCCCCGCCGCTCCGTTATCTAGGTGTACAATCAACGCAGCTTCTCAGGCAGATTTTGACTGTCCAGACCTCCAAGAAGTTTTAGTTAGCAAAGAAGCCTGCTTTCAGTTTGATAGATAATGTCTCTCTGGGGCTGCGATTGCCCCCTTCCGGCTCTGGCTGCCTGTCACCGGCGGGGGATGGTCTGCAGCCGGCTATCTCTGTTCAGTCCTTTGTTCTGTGCACAGGCCTGGCGGTGTCTTAGGTTAGGGCTGGCTTTTCGCGTGGTAGATATCCCACAGTCTGGTTTGCTAGCCCAAATTATTTCGCTCAGATAGCACTCAGGGTATTCAGGCCAGATCTTTACTCTAAGCGATGCAGCCTGCGCCGCGCCTCCCTGCCCAACCCCTGCTTGCTAGTAACGTGTGCTGGCGTCTGCGCTGCTTCTCCGCTGGGGGAGTTACCGTTGGGCTCACAATCTGTGGGTTTTAATTATTTATTTTTCCTCCCTGTTATGTTGCCCTCTGTGCTTCCAAGGCTCAGCACAGATTCGGCAGTGAGAAGGTTTCCTGGTGTTTGGAAACTTCTCTCTTTTTAAGACTCCTTTCCTGGGACGGAACTCCGTCCCTCCCTCTTTCATCTCTTTTTTTTGTCTTTTATATTTTTTCCTACCTCCTTTTGAAGACTTGGGTTGCTTTTCTGGGTGCCTGATGTACTCTGCAGGTATTCAGAAGTTGTTTTGTGCAATTTACTCAGCGTTTAAATGTTTTTTTGATGAATTTATGGGGGAGAAAGTGTTCTCCCCATCCTACTCCTCCGCCATCTTAGCTCCTCCCTCCTTTTTTAACAATTTATTGTGGTGCAGCTACATAACTTTGGAAGATTTTTTGGTATGTTTCCTTTAGCCATGTTTTTTTTCTATCGCCTTACTGAGGTTGTGAAAACATACAGAGGCTGTGAATACCTACAATTTTAAATTCTGCCTTGATTTCCAGAGGGGAAATGTAATATTATACTGCCTTTGACATATAAGATCTTTACATTAATTCTTAGTTAAGAAAATAATTTTCTTATTTTCACCACATTGCCCGACCATCATCCTTTAGTTAAAGTAAATTATTAATGCTACAGAATGTATTCATGGACATTATATTTTTAGAACTTGAGTTTGAGAACATTTAATTCTAAAAATCTTAATGAGAAGTGACTTTCCAAATGCACAGCCTTTTCCTATTACAGTTAAAAATGATATAGTTTTTATCCCCTTATTCTACCCTTTTAAACTAAAACTTGTAGCTTCAGAAGGACTGAGAATACTTTTGCTTATTTATGACCTTAATTGTCATACTTTATTTTTTTAATTTAATTTTATTTTTAAACTTTACAATATTATATTGGTTTTGCCATATATCAACATGAATCCGCCACAGGTATACATGTATTCCCCAGCCTGAACCCTCCTCCCTCCTCCCTCCTCCCTCCCTGTACCATACTTTATTTAATGTGGATATTAAAAAAGGAGGTTGTTGTTCATTGATTAGTTGCTGAGTCATGACCCTATGGACTGCAACATGCCAGGCTTCCCTGTCCTTCAACATCTCCCAGAGTTTTCTCAAACTCATGTCCATTGAGTCAGTGATGCCATCCAACCATCTCATCCTCTGTTGTCCCCTTCTCCTCCTGACTTCAATCTTTCCCATCATCAGGGTCTTTTCTAATGAGTCAGGTCTTCACAACAGGTGGTCAAAATATTGTAGCTGCAGCATCTTTCTTTTAATGAATAAAAAAGTGTGTAAAGCCCTTCAAATGTCCCAGTTCCAAAGAGTGAAACTAAACATTCCTTTCTACTAACTTTGTACTTTGAAGCCTTTATTTGATAACCCTTAACTGTCAAGAATTATCATATCTTTTGTCATTTATGACAGCTCTTTTAGTAGGATAAGGCAAAGGCATTGTTGTAGTAAGTAAGGAATCTGACTAGGGCAGCTTTCTGGTAGATTGAAAGTAAGTGATAATTCTACAGTTACACTCTTGTTTTTTTTTCCTGTACAGTCCACTGGGTTATCCATTAGTACTCAATATAATGCAAATTAATTAAGATCTGTAGTGAGCTGTGGAAAATTTCTTACATTTTGTCATAAAAATGTTTACTGAATGTACATCAATAAATCATTAAGCAATGCATAAAACTAAGAATTATAGTATTATGAAAATATGTATAAAACCCTAGATATTTAAACCACTGTATTTTTATATGATATTGTCACAGATCAAATATATTCATAAATTTTATTTTTAAAATAATAAAATGAAACTGGGTTTAAAGTAACATAAACATAAAATGAAAAGTTGGACATGTATTAATATAAAATGAATAGAATAATATCTTTAATGTTTACATCATGTTTGCTATATGTTCAGTTTTTCTTTGTCATCTATAGCATTAGCTCTTATTGAATAAGAATGTGTTTTGGAAATTGTCGAAACTTGATTTTAAAATTTTAGTTTTAGTAATGCCTAAAATTAGATGGGCTTCCTCCGTGGCGCAGTTGGTAAAGAATCCTCTTGCCAATGTAAGAGATACCAGAGACCCGGCTTCAATCCCTGGATTAGGAAGATCCCTTGGAGGAGGAAATGGCAACACTCTCCAGTATTCTTTCCTGTGAAATCCCATGGTCAGAGCAGCCTGGTTGGCTACAGTCCATGGGATCGCAGAGTTGGACACATCTGAATGACTGAACATACATACATACATACACACACACACACAATTAGATATTACTTATTGGTAATTGCAGAGTTTTTAAAAGTACAATTAACCACAAGATATGGAGAAGGCAATGGAACCCCACTCCAGTACTCTTGCCTGGAAAATCCCATGGATGGAGGAGCCTGGTAGGCTGAAGTCCATGGCGTCATGAAGAGTCAGACACGACTGAGCGACTTCACTTTCACTTTTCACTTTTATGCATTGGAGAAGGAAATGGCAACCCACTCCAGTGTTCTTGCCTGGAGAATCCCAGGGACAGGGGAGCCTGGTGGGCTGCCATCTATGGGGTCGCTCAGAGTTGGAGACTACTGAAGCGACTTAGCAGAAGCAGCAGCAGCAACCACAAGATACGATAGTCTATACAAAAATATGTTTATAGTCAGCTTACTGCCATAGAAGATTTATGTTTGTACAAATGATTCTAACACACAAATGTGATTAATTCATTTCCATTTATATTTCTGAGACTCTTCTGATTATTTGTTTGCTATCTCCTATAAGAATTTAATATAATTTTTTTATACTGATTTCATAGTAAAACTTTGGATACAATTTAGTCTTTTTCTTTTAGGATTGTAATTCTCAGTGTATTGGCCCAGGATTTCTTGATCCTGGCAGTATTGACATTTAGAGTAGGATAATTCTTTTTTTTTTTTTTAATTTATTTTAATTGGAGGCTAATTACTTTACAATATTGTAGTGGTTTTTGCCATACATTGACATGAATCAGCTACAGGTGTACATGTTTTCCCCATCCCCAAATCCCTTCCCACCTCCCTCCCCATCCCTCAGGGTCATCCCAGTGCAACAGCCCTGAGCATTCTGTCTCATGCATCAAACCTGGACTGGTGATCTGTTTCACATACGATAATATACATGTTTTAATGCTATGATCTCAAATCATCCCACCCTCACGTTCTCCCACAGAGTCCAAAAGACTGTTCTATACATATGTGTCCTTTTGCTATCTCGCATACAGGGCCATCATTACCATCTTTCTAAATTCCATATATATGCCTAAGTATACTGTATTGGTATTTTTCTTTCTGACCTACTTCACTCTGTATAATAGGCTCCAGTTTCATCCACCTCATTAGAACTGATTCAAATGTATTCTTTTTAATAGCTGAGTAATATTCCATTGTGTATGTGTACCACTGCTTTCTTATCCATTCATCTGCCAATGGACAACTCGGTTGCTTCCATGTCCTGGCTATTGTAAACAGTGCTGTGATGAATACTGGGGTATACATGTCTCTTTCAATTCTGGTTTCCTCAGTGTGTATGTCCAGTAGTGGGATTGCTGAGTCATATGGCAGTTCTATTTCCAGTTTTTTAAGGAATCTCCACACTGTTCTCCATAGTGGCTTCATTAGTTTGCATTCACATCAACAGTGTAAGAGGGTTCCCCTTTCTCCACATCCTCTCGAACATTTATTGCTTGTAGACTTGGATAGCAGCCATTCTGACAGGCCTGAGATGGTACCTCATTGTGGGTTTGATTTGTGGGTCTCTGATAGTGAGTGATGCTGAGTATCTTTTCATGTGTTTGTTAGTCATCTGTATGTCTTCTTTGGAGAAATATTTGTTTAATTTTATGGACTATTTTTTTATTGAGTCGTTTATTTTTCTGGAATTGAGCTACAGGAGCTCCTTGTATATTTTGAGATTAATTCTTTGTTAGTTGTTTCAATTGTTATTTTCTCACATTCTGAAGGCTGTTTTTTCACCTTGCTTATAGTTTCCTTTGTTGTGCAAAAGATTTTCAGTTTAATTAGGTTCCATTTGTTTATTTTTGCTTTTATTTCCATCACTCTGGGAAGTGAGTCATAAGGATCCTGCTGTGACTTATGTCAGAGAGTGTTTTGCCTATGTTTTCCTCTAGGAGTTTTATAGTTTCTGGTCTTACATTTAATCCATTTTTAATCCATTTTTAGTTTATTTATGTGTATGGTGTTAGAGAGTGTTCTAGCTTTATTCTTTTACAAGTGGTTGACCAGTTTTCCCAGCACCACTTGTAAAAGAGACTGTCTTTTCTCCATTGTATATTCTTGCCTCCTTTGTCAAAGATAAGGTGTCCATAAGTGCGTGCATTTATCTCTGGGCTTTCTATTGTGTTCCACTGATCTATATTTCTGTCTTTGTGCCAGTACCATACTGTCTTGATGACTGTAGCTTTGTAGTAGAGCCTGAAGTCAGGCAGGTTGATTCCTCCAGTTCCATTCTTATTTCTCAAAATTGCTTTGGCTATTCGAGGTTTTTTTGTATTTCCATACAAATTGTGAAATCATTTATTCTAGTTCTCTGAAAATATCATTGGTAGATTGATAGGAATTGCACTGAATCTATAGATTGCTTTGGGTAGTATACTCATTTTCAATAAATTGATCCTTCCAATCGATGAACATGGTATATTTCTCCATCCATTTGTGTCATCTGTGTTTACTTTCATCAGTGTTTTATAGTTTTCTATATATAGGTCTTTTGTTTCTTTTGGTTGATTTATTTGTAACTATTTTATACTTTTTGTTGTGATGGTGAATGGAACAGTTTCCTTAATTTCTTTTTCTGTTTTCTCATTGTTAGTGTATAGGAATGCAAGGGATTTCTGTGTGTTGATTTTATATCCTGCAACTTTACTATATTCATTGGTTAGCTCTAGTAATTTTCTGGTGGAATCTTTAGGATTCTCTATGTAGAGGACCATGTCATCTGCAAACAGTGAGAGTTTTACTTCTCCTTTTCCAATATGGATTCCTTTTATTTCTTTTTCTTCTCTGATTGCTGTGGCTAAAACTTGCAAAACTATGTTCAGTAGTAGTGGTGAGAGTGGGCCCCGTTGTCTTGTTCCAGACTTAGTGGAAATGCTTTCAATTTTTCACCATTGAAGATAATGTTTGCTGTGGGTTTGTCATGTATAGCTTTTATTATGTTGATGTATGTTCCTTCTATTCCTGCTTTCTGGAGAGTTTTTATCATAAAAGGATGTTGAATTTTGTCAAAGGCTTTCTCTGCATCTATTGAGATAATTATATGGTTTTTATCTTTCAATTTCTTAAAGTGGTGTATTACATTGATTGATTTGCGAATATTGAAGAATACTTTCATCCCTGGGATAAAACCCACTTGGTCATGACATATGATCTTTTTAATAGGTCTGCTAGGATTTTGTTAAGGATTTTTGAATCTATGTTCATCAGTGATATTGGCCTGTAGTTTTCTTTTTTTATGGCATCTTTGTCTAGTTTTGGTACTAGGGTGATGGTGTCCTCATAGAGAGAGTTTGGCGGTTTACCTTCCTCTGCAGTTTTCTGGAAGAGTTTGAGTAGGATAGGTGTTAGCTCTTCTCTAAATTTTGGGTAGAATTCAACTGTGAAGCAATCTGGTCCTGGGCTTATGTTTGATGGAAGATTGCTGAGTACAGTTTCAATTTCTGTGCTTTTGATGGGTCTGTTAAGATTTTCTATTTCTTCCTGGTTCATTTTTAAAAAGTTATACTTTTCTAAGAATTTATTTCTTCCATGTTGTCTATTTTAATGGCATATAATTACTGATAGTAGTCTCTTATGATCCTTTGTATTTTTGTGTTGTCTGTTGTGATTTCTCCATTTTCATTTCTAATTTTGTTGATTTGATTCTTCTCCCTTTGTTTGTTGATGAGTCTGGCTAATGATTTGTCAATTTTATTTTTATTTTTTTATCTTTTTTTTAATTTTACAATATTGTATTGGTTTTGCCATATATCAAAATGAATCCGCCACAGGTGTACATGTGTTCCCCATCCTGAGCCCTCCTCCCTCCTCGCTCCTCCCTCACCATACCATCCCTCTGGGTCGTCCCAGTGCACCAGCTCCAAGCATCCAGTATCGTGCATTGAACCTGGACTGGCAACTCGTTTCATATATGATATTATATATGTTTCAATGCCATTCTCCCAAATCATCCCTCCCTCTCCCTTTCCAACAGAGTCCAAAAGACTGTTCTATACATCAGTGTCTCTTTTGCTGTCTCATACACAGGGTTTTTGTTACCATCTTTCTAAATTCCATATATATGTGTTAGTATACTGTATTGGTGTTTTTCTTTCTGGCTTACTTCACTCTGTATAATAGGCTCCAGTTTCATCCACCTCATTAGAACTGATTCAAATGTATTCTTTTTAATGGCTGAGTAATACTCCATTGAGTATATATACCGCAGCTTTCTTATCCATTCATCTGCTGATGGACATCTAGGTTGCTTCCATGTCCTGGCTATTATAAACAGTACTGTGATGAACATTGGGGTACACGTGTCTCTTTCCCTTCTGGTTTCCTCAGTGTGTATGCCCAGCAGTGGGATTGCTGGATCATAAGGCAGTTCTATTTCCAGTTTTTTAAGGAATCTCCACAGTGTTCTCCATAGTGGCTGTACTAGTTTGCATTCCCACCAACAGTGTAAGAGGGTTCCCTTTTCTCTGCACCCTCTCCAGCATTTATTGCTTATAAACTTTTGGATCACAGGCATTCTGACTGGCGTGAAATGATACCTCATAGTGGTTTTGATTTGCATTTCTCTGATAATGAGTGATGTTGAACATCTTTTCATGCGTTTGTTAGCCATCTGTATGTCTTCTTTGGAGAAATGTCTATTTAGTTCTTTGGCCAATTTTTTCATTGGGTCATTTATTTCTCTGGAACTGAGCTGTAGGAGTTGCTTGTATATTTTTGAGATTAATTCTTTGTCAGTTGCTTCATTTGCTATTATTTTCTCCCTTTCTGAAGGCTGTCTTTTCACCTTGCTTATAGTTTTTTTTTGTTGTGAAGAAGCTTTTAAGTTTTATTAAGTCCCATTTGTTTATTTTTGCTTTCATTACCAATATTATGGAAGGTGGGTCATAGAGGATCCTGCTGTGATGTACTTCGGAGAGTGTTTTTCCTATGTTCTCCTCTAGGAGTTTTATAGTTTCTGGTCTTACGTTTAGATTCTTAATCCATTTTGAGTTTATTTTTGTGTATGGTGTTAGAAAGTGTTCTAGTTTCATTCTTTTACAAATGGTTGACCATTTTTCCCAGCAACACTTGTTAAAGATATTGTTTAATCCATTGTATATTCTTGCCTCCTTTGTCAAAGATAAGGAGTCCATATGTGCATGGACTTATCTCTGGGCTTTCTATTTTGTTCCATTGATCTATATTTCTGTCTTTGTGCCAGTACCATACTGTCTTGATGACTGTGGCTTTGTAGTAGAGCCTGAAGTCAGGCAGGTTGATTCCTCCAGTTCCATTCTTCTTTCTCAAGATCCCTTTGGCTATTCGAGATATTTTGTATTTTCATACAAATTGTGAAATTATTTGTTCTAGCTCTGTGAAGAATACCGTTGGTAGTTTGATAGGGATTGCATTGAATCTATAAATTGCTTTGGGTAGTACACTCATTTTCACTATATTGATTCTTACAATCCATGAACATGGTATATTTCTCCATCCATCTATTAGTGTCCTCTTTGATTTCTTTCACCAGTGTTTTATAGTTTTCTATATATAGGTCTTTAGCTTCTTTAGGTAGATATATTCCTAAGTATTTTATTCTTTCCGTTGAACTGGTGAATGGAATTGTTTCCTTAATTTCTCTTTCTATTTTCTCATTGTTAGTGTATGGGAATGTAAGGGATTTCTGTGTGTTGATTTTATATCTTGCAACTTTACTATATTCATTGATTAGTTCTAGTAATTTTCTGGTGGAGTCTTAGGGTTTTCTATGTAGAAGATCACGTCATCTGCAAACAGTGATAGTTTTACTTCTTCTTTTCCAATTTGGATTCCTTTTATTTATTTTTTTTTTCTGCTCTGATTGCTCTGGCCAAAACTTCCAAAACCATGTTGAATAGTAATGGTGAAAGTGGGCACCCTTGTCTTGTTCCTGACTTTAGAGGAAATGCTTTCATTTTTCACCATTGAGGATAATGTTTGCTGTGGGTTTGTCATATATAGCTTTTATTATGTTGAGGTATGTTCCTTCTATTCCTGCTTTCTGGAGAATTTTTTATCATAAATGGATGTTGAATTTTGTCAAAGGCTTTCTTTGCATCTATTGAGATAATCATATGGTTTTTTATTTTTCAATTTGTTAATGTGATGTATTACGGTGATTGATTTGCGGATATTGAAGAATCCTTTCATCCCTAGGATAAAGCCCACTTGGTCATGGTGTATGATCTTTTTAATGTGTTGTTGGATTCTGATTGCTAGAATTTTGTTAAGGATTTTTGCATCTATGTTCATCAGTGATATTGGCCTGTAGTTTTCTTTTTTTGTGGCATCTTTGTCAGGTTTTGATATTAGGGTGATGGTGGGCTCATAGAATGAGTTTGGAAGTTGACTTTCCTCTGCAATTTTCTGGAAGAGTTTGAGTAGGATAGGTGTTAGCTCTTCTCTAAATTTTTGGTGGAATTCAGCTGTGAAGCTGTCTGGACCTGGGCTTTTGTTTGCTGGAAGATTTCTGATTACAGTTTCAATTTCTGTGCTTGTGATGGGTCTGTTAAGATTTTATTTTTCTTCCTGGTCCAGTTTTGGCAAGTTGTACTTTTCTAAGAATTTGTCCATTTCTGCCAAGTTGTCTATTTTATTGGCATATAATTGTTGATAGTAGTCTCTTATGATCCTTTGTATTTCTGTTTAGACTGTTGTGATCTCTCCGTTTTCATTTCTAATTTTATGGATTTGATTTTTCTCCCTTTGTTTCTTGATGAGTCTGGCTAATGGTTTGTCAATTTTAGTTATCCTTTCAAAGAACCAGCTTTTGGCTTTGTTGATTTTTGCTATGGTCTCTTTGGTTTCTTTTGCATTTATTTCTGCCCTAATTTTTAAGATTTCTTTCCTTCTACTAACCCTGGGGTTCTTCATTTCTTCCTTTTCTAGTTGCTTTAGGTGTAGAGTTAGGTTATTTATTTGACTTTTTTCTTGTTTCTTGAGGTATACCTGTATTGCTATGAACTTTCCCCTTAGGACTGCTTTTACAGTGTCCCACAGGTTTTGTGTTGTTGTGTTTTCATTTTCATTCATTTCTATGCAAATTTTTATTTCTTTTTTGATTTCTTCTGTGATGTATGTGATGTTGGTTTTTCAGCAGCGTGTTGTTC
Organism: Bubalus bubalis; assembly: GCF_019923935.1. Taxonomy (NCBI): domain Eukaryota; kingdom Metazoa; phylum Chordata; class Mammalia; order Artiodactyla; family Bovidae; genus Bubalus; species Bubalus bubalis. The sequence goes on along the minus strand of NC_059181.1, from coordinate 102,478,090 downwards.
AGCCTCCATATGTTGGAATTTTTAATAGTATTTCTCCTGTAATTGAGATCTAATCTTACTGCATTGTGGTCAGAAAAGATGCTTGGAATGATTTCTATTTTTTTGAATTTACCAAGGCTAGCTTTATGGCCCAGGATGTGATCTATCCTGGAGAAGGTTCCATGTGCACTTAAGAAAAAGGTGAAATTCATTGTTTTGGGATGAAATGACCTATAGATATGAATTAGGTCTAACTGGTCTATTGTATCATTTAGAGTTTGTGTTTCCTTATTAATTTTCTGTTTAGTTGATCTATCCATATGTGTGAGTGGGGTATTAAAGTCTCCCACTATTATTGTGTTATTGGTAATTTCTTCTTTCATACTTGTTAGCATTTGTCTTACATATTGTGGTGCTCCCGTATTGGGTGCATATATATTTATAATTGTTATATCTTCTTCTTGGATTGATCCTTTGATCATTATGTAGTGACCTTCTTTGTCTCTTTTCACAGGCTTTGTTTTAAAGTCTATTTTATCTGATTTGAGTATTGCTACTCCTGCTTTCTTTTGGTCTCTATTTGCATGGAAAATCTTTTTCCAGCCCTTCACTTTCAGTCTGTATGTGTCCCCTGTTTTGAGGTGGGTCTCTTGTATAGAACATATGTAGGGGTCTTGTTTTTGTATCCATTCAGCCAGTCTTTGTCTTTTGGTTGGGGCATTCAACCCGTTTACGTTTAAGGTAATTATTGATAAGTATGGTCCTGTTGCCATTTACTCTATTATTTTGGGTTCAAATTTATACACCGTTTTTGTGTTTCCTGTCTAGAGAAGATCCTTTAGTATTTGTTGGAGAGCTGGTTTCGTGGTGCTGAATTCTCTCAGCTTTTGCTTATCTGTAAAGCTTTTGATTTCTCCTTTGTATTTGAATGAGATCCTTGCTGGGTACAATAATCTGGGCTGTAGGTTATTTTCTTTCATCACTGTAAGTATGCCTAGCCATTCCCTCCTAGCTTGAAGAGTTTCTATTGAAAGATCAGCTGTTATCCTTATGGGAATTCCCTTGTGTGTTGTTGTTTTTCTCTTTCTGGTTTTAACATTTGTTCTTTGTGTTTGATCTTTGTTAATTTGATTAATATGTGTCTTGGGGTGTTTTGCCTTGGGTTTATCCTGTTCGGGACTCTCTGGGTTTATGGGACTTGGGTGATTATTTCCTTCCCCATTTTAGGGAAGTTTTCCACTATTATCTCCTCAAGTATTTTCTCATGGTCTTTCTTTTTGTCTTCTTCTTCTGGGACTCCTATGATTCGAATGTTGTTGCATTTAATGTTGTCCTGGATGTCTCTGAGATTGTCCTCATTTCTTTTAATTCGTTTTTCTTTTTTCCTCTCTGATTAATTTATTTCTACCATTCTGTCTTCTTATTCACTAATCCTATCTTCTGCCTCTGTTATTCTACTATTTGTTGCCTCCAGAGTGTTTTTGATCTCATTTATTGCATTATTCATTATATATTGACTGTTTTTTATTTCTTCTAGGTCCTTGTTAAACCTTTCTTGCATCTTCTCAATCCTTGTCTCCAGGCTATTTATCTGTGATTCCATTTTGATTTCAAGATTTTGGATCAATTTCACTATCATTATTTGGAATTCTTTATCAGGTAGATTCCCTATCTCTTTCTCTTTTGTTTGGTTTGGTGGGCATTTAATCCTGTTCCTTTACCTGCTGGGTATTCCTCTGTCTCTTCATCTTGTTTAAATTGCTGAGTTTGGGGGGTCCTTTCTGTATGTGGAGTTCTCTTTATTGTGGCGTTTCCTCACTGTGTGTGGGTTTGTACAGGTGGCTTGTCAAGGTTTCTTGGTTAGGGAGGCTTGTGTCGGTGTTTTGGTGGGTGGAGCTGTATTTCTTCTCTCTGGAGTGCAATAAAGTGTCCAGTAATGAGTTATGAGATGTCTATGGTTTTGTAGTAACTTTGGGCAGCCTGTGTATTGGAGCTCAGGGCTGTGTTCCTGGAGAATTTGCTTGGTATGTCTTGCCCTGTAACTTGTTGGCCCTTGTGTGGTGCTTGGTTTCAGTGTAGGTATGGAGGCATTTGATGAGCTCCTGTCAGTTAATGTTCCCTGGAGTCAGGAGTTCCCTGGAGTCAGGGTTTGGACTTAAGCCTCCTGCTTCCAGTTATCAGTCTTATTTTTACAGTAGTCTCAAAACTTCTCCTTCTGTACAGCACCATCAATAAAACATCTAGGTTAAAGATGAAAAGTTTCTCCACCATGAAGGTCACCCAGAGAGGTTCCCAGCATTACATGGAGAAGAGAAGAGGGAGGAGGGAGTTAGAGGTGACCCAAATGAGATGAGGTGGAATCAGTAGAGGAGAAAGATGGCTAGCCAGTAATCACTTCCTTATGTGCACTCCACAACTGGACCGCTCAGAGATGTTCACGGAGTTATACAGAGAAGAGAAGAGGAAGGAAGGAGACAGAGGTGGCCAGGAGGATAAAAGGGGGAATTGAAAAGGACAGAGACAGATCCAGCCAATAATCAGTTCCCTAAGTGTTCTCCACCATCTGGAACACACAGAAATTCACAGAGTTGGATAGAGTAGATAAGGGTTAGGGAGGAGATACAGGCAACCTTGTGGATAAAAAGGAGAGTTCAAAGGGGGAGAGAGCAGTCAAGCCATTAATCTCGCTCCCAAGTAAAAAATGGATACTGAAGATTGGGTTCTTAAAGGTACAAAATTGGTTAAAAAAAAAATACCTAAAAGCTAAAGTTAAAAGTTTAGAGTAGAGTTTGTTATTTCAAAAATACAAGGTTAAAGCAAGGAAGAAGGAAAAGAACAAGAGAAAAAGAAAAAAATTCACAAAAATTATAAAGAAAATATAGGTACAAAGTTGATAACAAATACCAAAAAGCAAAAGCTAAAAATCTAGAGTAGAGTTTGAAATTTCAAAAATAAAATGTTAAAGAAAAGAAGAAGAAAAAGAAAGAGAAAAAAAACAAACAAACAAAGTCACAAAAATTATAAAAAAAATATAGGTACAAAATTGATAACAAATACCAAAAAGCATAAGTTAAAAATCTTCTTTTGAAGACAATGGGTTGCTTTTCTGGGTGTCTGATGTCCTCTGCCAGCATTCAGAAGTTGTTTTGTGGAATTTACTCAGCGATTAAATGTTCTTTTGATGAATTTGTGGGGGAGAAAGTGGTCTCCCCATCATATTCCTCCGCCATCTTAGCTCCTTGATCGGTTTGTCAATTTTATTTATCTTCTCAAAGAACCAGCTTTTAGCTTTGTTGATTTTTGCTATGGTCTGTTTTGTTTCTTTTCAATTTTTTTCTGTCCTAATTTTTATGATTTCTTTCCTTCTACCAACCCTGTAGTTCTTCACTTCTTCCTTTTCTAGTTGCTTTAGGTATAGAGTTAGGTTATTTATTTGACTTGTTTCTTGTTTCTTCGGTAAGCTTGTATTGCTATGAACATTCCCCATAGCACGACTTTTACTGATTCCCATAGGTTTTGGGTTGCTGTGTTTTCATTCATTTCTATGCATATTTTGATTTTTTTCCTTTGATTTGTTGGTTATTCAGAAGCATCTTGTTCAGCCTTCATATGTTGGAATTTTTAATAGTTTTTTTTTTCTGTAATTGACATCTAATCTTACCGCATTGTGTGCAGAAAAGATGCTTTAAATGATTTTAATTTTAAAAAAATTTACCAAGACTAGATTTATGGCCCAGGGTGTGATCTATCCTGGAGAAGTTTCCATGTGCACTTGAGAAAAAGGTGAAATACCTTGTTTTGCATTGAAATGTCCTATAGATATCAATTAGGTCTAACTGGTCCACTGTAGCATTTAAAGTTTGTATTTCCTTGATAATTTTCTATTTAGTTAATCTATCCATAGGTGTGAGTAGGGTATTTAAGTCTCCCACTATCACTGTATTACTGTTAATTTCCCCTTTCATGCTCGTTAGCATTTGCCTTACATATTGCGGTGCTCCTATGTTGAGTGCGTATATATTTATAATTGTTATATCTTCTTCTTTAATTAATCATTTGATCATTATTTAGTGTCCTTCTTTGTCTCTTTTCATGGCCTTTATTTCAAAGTCTATTGTATCTGATGTGAGTATTGCAACTCCTGCTTTTTTTTTTTTTTTTGGTCTCCATTTGCATGAAATATCTTTTTCCAGCCCTTCACTTTCAGTCAGTATGTGTCCCTTGTTTTGAGGTAGGTCTTTTATAGACAGCATATATAGGAGTCTTGTTTTTTTTAACTGTTCGGCCAATCTATGTCTTTTGGTTGGGGCATTCAACCCATTTACATTTAAGGTAATTATTGATAAGTATGATCCTGTTGCCATTTACTTTGTTGTTTGGGGTTCGAGTTTATACACCCTTTCTGTATTTCCTCTCTATAGAAGATCCTTTAGCATTTGTTGAAGAGGGGGTTTGGTGGTGCTGAATTATCTAAGCTTTTGCTTGTCTGTAAAGCTTTTGATTTTTCCTTCATATTTGAATGAGATCCTTGCTGGGTACAGTAATCTGGGTTGTACATTTTCCTCTTTCATCACTTTAAGTATGTCCTGCAATTCCCTTCTGGCCTGAAGAGTTTCTATTGAAAGATCAGCTGTTATCCTTATGGGAATCCCCTTGTTTGTTATTTGTTGTTTTTCCCTTGCTGCTTTTAATATTTGTTCTTTGTGTTGGATCTTTGTTAATTTGATTAATATGTGTCTTGGACTGTTTCACCTTGGGTTTATCCTGTTTGGGGCTCTCTGGGTTTCTTAGATTTGGGTGACCATTTCCTTCCCCATTTTAGGAAAGTTTTCAACTATTATCTCCCCAAGTATTTTCTCATGGTATTTTATGATTCAAATGTTGGGATGTTTGACATTGTCCCAGAGGTCTCTGACGTTGTCCTCATTTTTTTTAATTCTTTTTTTTCCCTTCTCTGCTTCATTTATTTCCAATATTCTATCTTCCACCTCACTTATCCTATCTTCTGCTTCAGTTATTCTACTGTTGGTTCCCTCCAGAGTCTTTTTGATCTCATTTATTGCATTATTCATTATTGATTGACTCTTTTTTTTTTTTTAATTTCTTCTAGGTCCTTGTTAAACATTTCTTGCATCTTCTCAATCCCTGTCTCCAGGCTATTTGTCTCTAACTCCATTTTGTTTTCAAGATTTTGGATCATTTTTACTATCATTATTCTGAATTCTTTTTCAAGCAGACTCCATATCTCCTCCTCTTTTGTTTGGTTTGGTGAGCATTTATCAGATTCCTTTACCTGCCATGTATTTATCTGCCTTTTCATCTTGTTTAGATTGCTGTGTATGGGGTGGCCTTTCTGCCTTCTGACAATTTGTAGTTTTTCTTTATTGTGGATGTTTCTCCCTGTGGGTGGGGTTCGACAAGTGGCTCGTCAAGGTTTACTGGTTAGGGAAGCTCGTGTCGGTGTTCTTGTGGGTGGAGCTGGATTTCTTCTCTTTGGAGTGCAATGAAGTGTACAGTAGTGCGTTTTGAGATGTCTTTGGGTTTGGTGTGACTTTGGGCAGCCTGAATATTAAAGCTCAAGGATATGTTCCTGAGTTGCTAGAGAAATTATGTGGTATGTCTTGCTCTGGAACTTGTTGATTCTTGGGTGGAGCTTGGTTTCAGTGTAGGTATGGAGGCTTTTGGATGAGCTCTTATCAATTAATGTTCCCTGGAGTCAAGCATTCTCTGGTGTTCTCAGGTTTTGGATTTAAGCCTCCTGCTTCTGGCTTTCAGTCTTATTCTTACAGTAGCCTCAAGACTTCTCCATCCATACAGGACCAATGATAAAACATCTAGGTTAATGGAGAAAAGATTCTCCACAGTGAGGGACACCCAGAAAGGTTCGCTTAGTTACATGGAGAAGAGAAGAGGGAGAAGGGAAATAGCGGTGAGCAGGAGAAGAAGAGGGAGAATCAAAAGTGATGAGAGCAATCTAGCCAGTAATCAAATGCTTATGTGCTCTCCACCGCCTGGAAAACCCAGGGAGGCTCACAGAGTTACATAGAGAAGAGGGAGGAAGGAGATAGAGGTGACCAGGAGGAGAGGTGGTGGGGTCAAAAGGAGAGAGACAGATCTAGCCAGTAACTGTTCCCTAAGTGTTCTCCACAGCCTGGAATACCCTAACAGATTCAAAGAGTTGGGTAGAGTAGAGAAGGGGGAGGGAGGAAATAGTGATGACTTAGGGGAGAAAAAGGAGAGTCAAAAGGAGGAGAGGGCAATCAAGCCAGTAATCACACTCTTAAGTAAAACTGGGTAATGACGATTGGATTCTTAAACGTACAATATTGATAATACCAAAAAGGAAAGAAAATCTAGAGTAAGGGTTATGCTCTCAAAAATACAATCTTAAAAAAAAAAACAAACCCACAAATTATTAAAAAAAACATATATGAAATTTGCTTTAAAATAGGGTCTATTTTTTGCAAGGTAATAGTAAGTTATAAAAATGAAAATTAAAGGAGTAATAAAGGACTAAAAATTTTAAAAATGATAAAAGTAAAAATATATCTAGAAATTTTTCTGGAGCTGTTGGAGGCAGTGTGGGGTCAGTTCAGTTTCAGATAGTTTCTTGTTTCAGCTTATACTTCTCAAGATGTATAGGCCTCTTCCAATGTAGTCAATGCTAACTACAGGGTTTTAATCTGTTGCATCTGTCACTTCCAAAGCCATTCCCTCTGTTTATTTTGGCTTCTTCTGTTTGCTAGTCTCTTCAGTGTCTAATTTCTGCCCTGACACAAGGAGGCGAAAGTGGTCACTTATTTAGGCTCGCTGGTTCAGTCGTGGCGTGGGGAGGGAGGAACACTGCAAACAAATATCACTGGCATGTGTAGGGAGTGCTTGCAGTGTCTCAGCCTCACTGGGTTTGCCCCTGCTCATGGCATGTGTGCTTTCCCAGTGTACACTCAGGCTCCAGGTTGCTCTGCAGGTCAATTGTCTAAAGTGGGTCCTGGGTTGCATTCACTTTCCAGTCTAAGCCACTCATGTTCAAGTTCTCAGGTACTGCACAAAGGCACAGATTCAGTTGGGCCTGCGTTTTGTGCCCTTCCCAGACCTGAGCAGCTCTGGCAACCAGGTGCTTGGCGAGTGCACTCCTAGGTGGGGTGGTGCGTTTTATCACTTCCCCTGCCCCAGCAGTTCGGTTTCCTGGGTGCACAGCAGAAGCACTGTCTCAGGTGTGCCATGTATTTCCTCTGGGGAGCTGATCTCTGGCTATGACCCTCCTGGCGGATGACAACTGTCCAGGATCCCAGGAAGACTCTTAGCAACTGGCAGCCTGCTCTCACTTTGGTAGAGGATGCCATCTCTGGGGCCAAGATTGCCCCTTTCCAGCTGCCTCTGGTGGGGGATGGGCCAGTCTGCAGCCTGCTTGCTCTCCTCTGGTATTTGCTCAGTCCTTTGTTCTGTGAACAGGCTGGCAGTGCCTTAGGTTAGAGCTTTTCACGGGAAAGTTCTCTCTCTTGTTTTTTCTTTTCTTTTTTTTTCCCTCTCTCTCTCTGGCTATCCCACAGTTTGGGTTGGTATCTCACGTTAGATCCCTCAGATTTTCCCCAGGGTATTCAGGTCCGTTCCCCACCCTAAGCAATGCATCCCGTGCCTCCCAGTTCAGCCCACACTTGCTGGTGGCAAATGCGAGTGTCTGGGCTACTTTTCTGCTGGGAGTTGCCATCAGGCACATAATCTGTGGGTTTTATTTATTTATTTATATATTTTCCCTCCTGGTTATGTTGGCCTCTGAGATTCCAAAACTCCCCACAGACCCGCCGGTGACAGGGTTTCCTGGTGTTTGGAAACTTCTCCCGTTTTACGACTCCCTCCCCAGGATGGGTCTCCATCCCTAACACTTTTGTCTCTCTTTTTATGTTTTATATTTTGTCCTACCTCCTTTTGAAGAAAATAGGCTGCCTTTCTGGGTGCTTGGTGTTTTCTGCCAGCGTTCAGAAGTTGTTTTGTGGAATTTGCTCAGCGTTCAAATGATCTTTTGATGAATTTGTGGGGGAGAAAGTGGTCTACCCATCCTATTCCTCTGCCATCTTAGGACCACCCTTGATGAAAGTGAAAGAGGATAGTGAAAAAGTTGGGTTAAAGCTCAACATACAGAAAACGAAGATCATGGCATCTGATCTCATCACTTCATGGCAAATAGATGGGGAAACAGTGGAAACAGTGTCAGACTTTATTTTTTTGGGCTCCAAAATCACTGCAGATGGTGGTTGTAGCCATGAAATTAAAAGACGCTTACTCCTTGTTAAGAAAGTTATGACCAACCTAGATAGCATATTGAAAAGCAGAGACATTACTTTGCCAAAAAGGTTCGTCTGGTCAAGGCTATGGTTTTTCCAGTAGTCATGTATGGATGTGAGAATTGGACTGTGAAGAAAGCTGAGCACCGAAGAATTGGTGCTTTTGAACTGTGGTGTTGGAGAAGACTCTTGAGAGTCCCTTGGACTGCAAGGAGATCCAACCAGTCCATCCTAAAGGATATCAGCCCTGGGTGTTCTTTGGAAGGAATGATGCTAAAGCTGAAACTCCAGTACTTTGGCCACCTCATGGGAAGAGTTGAGTCATTGGAAAAGACTCTGATGCTGGGAGGGATTGGGGGCAGGAGGAGAAGGGGACGGCAGAGGATGAGATGAATGGATGGCATCACCGACTCAATGGACATGAGTTTGAGTGAACTCTGGGAGTTTGTGATGGACAGGGAGGCCTGGCGTGCTGCAGTTCATGGGGTCACAGAGAGTCGGACACGACTGAGTGACTGAACTGAACTGAACTGATGCTGATAATTCATTTAGATAGCAATAGCTTATGTGTTTAATTTTCAAAGTGAATAGATATTAAAATTTTATTTTGACTTTGTTGGTTCCTTGTGTTTTGTAGAAGATACCTTTCTTGACTTATGGAACTGGTGTGCCAGTTATGCAGAAGAGGTAGTGTCTTCAGAGGAGGAAAATTACTACAAGAATCATGATGATAATGAATGTAATGAATATAATGGCAATGATGAGAATATTGTTCATGATGAAAATGATGAATTTTCTAATGATGATCACTTTGACATATATGTGTGTGTGTGCTTAGTCATGTCCAACTCTTTGTAACTCCATGGACTGTAGCCTACCATGATCCTCTGACCATGGAATTCTCTGGACAAGAATACTGGATTGGGTAGCTATTCCATTCTCCAGGGGATCTTCCCAACCAAGGGATCGATTCCCTGTCTCCTGCACTGCAGGCAGATTCTTGACTATCTGAGCCACCAGGGAAGTCCCAGTGATTATTATTTATTTTATGATATTAAAAAAGCATACTACTGACAAAATACTTAACATCAAAGAGATTTGGGCTTCATGTTTCCATTTTGCTAAAGACATGGGCAATAATGAAGAACTGGAAATGATCTCAGAGGACATGGTACTTCCTTCTAAATGAGAATCAGGAAAACATTTAGGTAAATGGAAATGAGTTCCTCTTCCCCTTAAATTAAAACAGGAAAGCATAGGTCAGAGGTAACATCTTAATGTCTCAATGTTTTAACGTCTCAAGATAGAGCCCAAAGGGTCAGTACCGGCTTGGTAAGCCTTGGATTATGAAAATAACTCGGACTGTAAATGGCCTCACCTGGAGCTTTCTCTGATTCAGTGGATAAGATACTTTTATCTGGGCATGATTTAATATTGTCTGTCCTAATTTTTTTTCTGCTTATAATTAGCTCTTATTCCAGAGGCATATCAAAGCTATCTCATGTCCTCTATTCCTTGCCCAGTCTTAACCCACAAAGAATATACATTTGAGTTAAAGTCTGAACTGTAGAAAGCCAAGTCTAAAATTGCCAATCCTTCCCTTGTAGCTCAGTTGGTAAAGAATCCACCTGCAATGAAGGAGACCACTGTTCAATTGCTGGATCAGTAAGATCCCCTGGAGAAGGGATAGGCTACCCAGTCCAGGATTCTTCGGCTTCCCTGGTGGCTCAGCTGGCAAAGTATCTGCCTGCAATGTGGGATCCACTGGGGAAGGGAAAGGCTACCCACTCAGTATTCTGGCCTGGAGAATTCCATGGACTGTATAGTCCATGGGGTCTCAAAGAATCAGACACGACTGAATGACTTTCACTTTCACCTCCACTAGGAAAAAGACTCTTTTAATCTGTGAAATGTGCAGGGGATAAAAGACCCAGGTTTGCTGCCCATCCATATTCCAACAAACCCTCCCCCTACCTCCATGATGATATGCCTCTGACTGTTGGGCTACAACCTACCTATTAAAAACTAGATCACTGAGAAATCTAGTATTTTCATTAACAAATGTGAACAATGTTTTGGTGACTAAGAATACTATACACACACATCATCATCATCATCATCATCCACAGGATATGTCTGTTCACCCATGATAGCATTAGCATTAATGACTTCCAATTATTCAGCATTGCCTTGATTAAAATGAGCCATCTATTATTAGTCACTGCCCATTTGAAACTCCATTCCCTAAAGAGCAAAGGATTTGACATATTCTTGCAGTGATTACTCATTTTCAAGAGAATGTAATCCAAGGATAACTTTGTCATTTATTTAACTTCTCTCAAGAAAATCTGCCACCATATTTATCATGGCATCCAGTTAATCAATATTCCAACACCCTGATACAGAGAAGAAATGACCTTCCCATATGATATAGAAACTGAAATCATTTTTTTGGAATAAAGGAGATTTCTGAGCTTTGAGGATTAAATCCAACAGAAATTGGTTGAGAACTTTCCACAATTCAGAGAGAATAGAACCAACAAGAGTTATAATCACTCTAGAAGTGCTGAGACTTAAAAGATAAAATGTCTTCATAAGATCTTAGATTTTCTAAAAGTATTTTCCCCTCGACCCCCAGATTTACCTTATCTTACATACTAACTGTCTTTACCTAAAGTTTTCTCTGACAATGGGTCAGAACCATCTTGAATTTTATCATTCTGATATTAATAACAATCAGTTTGGTTTTCAAAAGTATCTATTAGTGAAATATTGTATAGAAATCTTTCTGTCAGTGGCACAATGGGGATTAAGTAACAGTTTTTTTGTTGTTGTTTTATTCTTTTTGGTAATGATTACCTGCTGATTATCTCACACCCAAGAACTCTCCATAGTAGAAGAATTCTTGCCAACAGCAGTAAGGCATCCCTTTTAAGAGGCAACTATAGTTAAAACTGTTGAACTCAAAGTCAAGAGACTTGGTGCTCAAATATGCCTCTACAATAAACTAACTATGTGATCATGAGTAAATCACCCAACCTCACTGAATCTCATTGTCCTTTTTGTAAAAGGAGAAGAAGGAAGGCTAGATGATATCAGAAGTTCCTTCTAGTACTGAGATTGAAGGATTCAATATACTGTATTCTTGTTTTCTTATGAAACCAGCTCATCTAACTTGAGCACAAGGGAAGCAGCTGCTAAGAAGAGCTGATTATCAACAATTAGGAGTGACATTTCATTTGTTTTGCACGTGTTTTCAATTAAAAACAGTTAGTGATTAAAATCACATGCTTGAAAATATAGTCCTTAAAAGACAATATTTTCAAATAAAATGTAAAACATTAAAATGTCTGGGATCAAGTCCAATTTTTATTCTAAACATTTGCTAGTATTAAAGAGCTTTTTTTAATATTATGAGGCATGCTTAGATTTTGCAAGTGTTAGAAACTGAAGAGAAAGAGAGTGAGCTAGCAGGCAATGGAACAAGTAAGAAAGATAATGTTGAGTTATTATACATACTCATAAAAAATGTTGGTGTCCTCCTAGGGTGTTGGTAGAGTGAATCAGATTTTGTTCTCTGCTACATTTATATATGTCTCATATTTAGTCATTTGTTTAAGATATTCCTTTTTTTTTTTTCTAAAAGTCAAAATCTGGCTTTTCAAAATTAAGTTACTGAAAAAAGTGGAAACCTGATGAATGGATTTCTTTCAGTTCCCATCTCTTCTCATGTATATAATCACCCTGGTATCTTCAATTAAATCTCCTTTGTGCCAGTCTGTAACATTATGAATTTAAGTGAACACTTTAAAACATTTCAATCTGAATGCTTATTCCAAATAATATAGTCACATAGTTTGATTGTTCTTTTAGTTGGAGGACACAGAATAGTGATAGTGACACATGACCACAAAAAAGCAAAGATATAGATTTATCTTATGTCCCCCCCCACACACACAAATCCTGAAGTAAGAGAAAAATACACTTTAAGACAGACATTGAGTGAAGTAAGTCAGAAAGAGAAAAATAGTACTTACTTGGTAGTACAGTGAATAAGAATCCACCTGCCAATTCAGGAGACACTGGTTTGATCCCTAGTCTGGGAAGATCCCACATGCTATGAAGCTACTAAGCCCATGGACCACAACTACTGATCCTGTGCCATGCTTCAAACAAGAGAGTAGTCCCTGCTCTCCACAACTAAAGAAAGCCCACGCAGAGCAATTAAAACCCAGTGTAATAAAAAAATAAATAACTTTTTTTTAAAAAAGAGAAAAACAAATATGATATATTAATGCATATTTGTGGAATCTAGAAAAAAAAAAATGGTACAGATGAACGTATTTCCAAGGCAAGAACAGAGAGGCAGACATAGAGAATGGACACGTGAACAAAGTGGGAAGGAGAGGGTGGGATGAATTGGAAGATTAAGATTGACATATATACACTACCATGTGTGAAATAGTGGGAACCTGCTATAAAGCATAGGAAGCCCAGCTCGGTGCTGTGATGACCAAGGTGAATGAAAAAGGCGGGTAGGAGGGAGGTCCATGAGGGATGGGATATGGCTGATTCACTACAGCAGAAACTTAACACAGCACTTTAAAGCAATTATACTACAATTAAAATAAAAAGAGGTAGTATCAAGACACTGTCATTTTCAGTAACCTTCATGAGTACCTACTCTTACATAAGAAAGAAAAAAGTAAACTGTTCCTAGTGTTGAAATCTGATGAAATGGAGGGAAAAAATAAGTCAATGGAAGGAATTACTTTTCTTGGGACTTACATTAACACCAAAGAACCATATGCTATGAATGTCATAGTTCTATTCAGTTCAGTTCAGCTCAGTCACTCCATTGTGTCCGACTCCTTGCGACCCCATGTAACGCAGCACAACAGGCCTCCCTGTCTATCACCAATTCCCGGAGTCCACCCAAACTCATGTCCATCGAATCTGTGATGCCATCCAGCCATCTCATCCTCTGTTGTCCCCTTCTTCTCCTGCCCCCAATCCCTCCTAGAGTCAGGGTCTTTTCCAATGAGTCAACTCTTCGCATGAGGTGGCCAAAGTATTGGAGTTACAGCTTCAACATCAGTCCTTCCAATGAACACCCAGGACTGATCTCCTTTAAGATGGACTGGTTGGATCTCTTGCAGTCCAAGGGACTCTCAAGAGTCTTTTCCAACATCACAGTTCAAAAGCATCAGTTCTTCGGCACTCAGCTTTATTTATAGTCCAACTCTCACATCCATACATGACTACTGGAAAAACCATAGCCTTGACTAGACGGACCTTTGTTGGCAAAGTGATATCTCTGCTTTTTAATATGCTATCTAGGTGGGTCATAACTTTCCTTCCAAAGAGTAAGCGTCTTTTAATTTCATGGCTGCAGTCACCATCTGCAGTGATTTTGGAGCCCAACAAAATAAAATCTGACACTGTTTCCACTGTTTCCCCATCTATTTCCCATGAAGTGATGGGACCGGATGCCATGATCTTCATTTTATGAATGTTGAGCTTTAAGCCAACTTTTTCACTCTCCACTTTCACTTTCATCAAGAGGCTTTTGAGTTCCTCTTCACTTTCTGCCATAAGGGTGGTGTCATCTGCATATCTCAGGTTATTGATATTTCTCCTGAAATCTTGATTCCAGCTTGTGTTTCTTCCAGTCAGCGTTTCTCATGATGTACTCTGCATGTATGTTAAATATGCAGGGTGACAATATACAGCAAGGACATAGTCGTTTTCCTATTTGGAACCAGTCTCTTGTTCCATGTCCAGTTCTTACTGTTGCTTCCTGACCTGCATACAGATTTCTCAAGAGGCAGGTCAGGTGGTCTGGTATTCCCATCTCTTTCAGTATTTCCCACAGTTTATTGTGATCCACACAGTCAAAGGCTTTGGCATAGTCAATAAAGCAGAAATAGATGTTTTTCTGGAACTCTCTTGCTTTTTCCATGATCCAGCAGATGTTGGCAGTTTGATCTCTGGTTCCTCTGCCTTTTCTAAAACCAGCTTGAACATCAGGAAGTTCACGGTTCACATATTGCTGAAGTCTGGCTTGGAGAATTTTGAGCATTACATTACTAGCGTGTGAGACGAGTGCAATTGTGTGGTAGTTTGAACATTCTTTAGCATTGCCTTTCTTTGGGATTGGAATGAAAACTGACCTTTTCCGGTCCTGTGGCCACTGCTGAGCTTTCCAAATTTGCTGGCATATTGAGTGCAGCACTTTCACAGCATCAGCCTTCACGATTTGAAATAGCTCAACTGGAATGCCATCACCTCCACTAGCTTTGTTCATAGTGATGCTTTTTTTTAATTTATTTTTTAGATCTATTTATTTATTTTAATTGGAGGATAATTACTTTACAGTATTGTGATGGCTTCTGTCATACATCGACATGAATCTGCCATGGGTATACCTGTGTACCCTCCATGCTGAACTCCCCTCCCACCTCCCCCCACCCCCTCCCTCGGGTTATCCTAGAGCACTGGCTTTGGGTTCCCTGCTTCATGCATCAAACTTGCACTGGTCATCTATTTATTTTATTTTATTTTATTTTTAAACTTTACATAATTGTATTAGTTTTGCCAAATATCAAAATGTTTCCGCCACAGATATACACATGCTTCCCATCCTGAACCCTCCTTCCTCCTCCCTCCCCATTCCATCCCTCTGGGTCGTCCCATCGCACCAGCCCCAAGCATCCAGTATCGTGCATCAAACCTGGACTGGCAACTCGTTTCATACATGATATTTTACATGTTTCAATGCCATTCTCCCAAATCTTCCCACCCTCTCCCTCTCCCACAGAGTCCATAAGACTGTTCTATACATCAATGTCTCTTTTGCTGTCTCATACACAGGGTTATTGTTACCATCTTTCTAAATTCCATATATATGCCTTAGTATACTGTATCGGTGTTTTTCTTTCTGGCTTACTTCACTCTGTATAATAGGCTCCAGTTTCATCCACCTCATTAGAACTGATTCAAATGTATTCTTTTTAATGGCTGAGTAATACTCCATTGTGTATATGTACCACAGCTTTCTTATCCATTCGTCTGCTGATGGACATCTAGGTTGCTTCCATGTCCTGGCTATTATAAACAGTGCTGCGATGAACATTGGGGTACACGTGTCTCTTTCCCTTCTGGTTTCCTCAGTGTGTATGCCCAGCAGTGGGATTGCTGGATCATAAGGCAGTTCTATTTGCAGTTTTATAATGAATCTCCACAGTGTTCTCCATAGTGGCTGTACTAGTTTGCATTCCCACCAACAGTGTAAGAGGGTTCCCTTTTCTCCACACCCTCTCCAGCATTTATTACTTGTAGACTTTTGGATCGCAGCCATTCTGACTGGTGTGAAATGGTACCTCATAGTGGTTTTGATTTGCATTTCTCTGATAATGAGTGATGTTGAGCATCTTTTCATGTGTTTGTTAGCCATCTGTATGTCTTCTTTGGAGAAATGTCTATTTAGTTCTTTGGCCCATTTTTTGATTGGGTCATTTATTTTTCTGGAGTTGAGCTGTAGGAGTTGCTTGTATATTCTCGAGATTAGTTGTTTGTCAGTTGCTTCATTTGCTATTACCTTCTCCCATTCTGAAGGCTGTCTTTTCACCTTGCTAATAGTTTCCTTTGATGTGCAGAAGCTTTTAAGGTTAATTAGGTCCCATTTGTTTATTTTTGCTTTTATTTCCCATATTCTGGGAGGTGGGTCATAGAGGATCCTGCTGTGATGTATGTCAGAGAGTGTTTTGCCTATGTTCTCCTCTAGGAGTTTTATAGTTTCTGGTCTTATGTTTAGATCTTTAATCAATTTTGAGTTTATTTTTGTGTATGGTGTAAGAAAGTGTTCTAGTTTCATTCTTTTACAAGTGGTTGACCAGATTTCCCAGCACCACTTGTAAAAGAGATTGTCTTTAATCCACTGTATATTCTTGCCTCCTTTGTCAAAGATAAGTTGTCCATAGGTGCGTGGATTTATCTCTGGGCTTTCTATTTTGTTCCATTGATCTACATTTCTGTCTTTGTGCCAGTACCATACTGTCTTGATAACTGTGGCTTTGTAGTAGAGCCTGAAGTCAGGTAGGTTGATTCCTCCAGTTCCATTCTTCTTTCTCAAGATCGCTTTGGCTATTCGAGGTTTTTTGTATTTCCATACAAATTGTGAAATTATTTGTTCTAGCTCTGTGAAGAATACTGTTGGTAGCTTCATAGGGATTGCATTGAATCTATAGATTGCTTTGGGTAGTATACTCATTTTCACTATATTGATTCTTCCAATCCATGAACATGGTATATTTCTCCATCTGTTAGTGTCCTCTTTGATTTCTTTCACCAGTGTTTTAGTTTTCTATATATAGGTCTTTAGCTTCTTTAGGTAGACATATTCCTAAGTATTTTATTCTTTCTGTTGCAATGGTGAATGGAATTGTTTCCTTAATTTCTCTTTCTGCTTTCTCATTATTAGTGTATAGGAATGCAAGGGATTTCTGTGTGTTGATTTTATATCCTGCAACTTTACTATAGTCATTGATTAGTTCTAGTAATTTTCTGGTGGAGTCTTTAGGGTTTTCTATGTAGAGGATCATGTCATCTGCAAACAGTGAGAGCTTTACTTCTTCTTTTCCAATTTGGATTCCTTTTATTTCTTTTTCTGCTCTGATTGCTGTGGCCACAACTTCCAAAACTATGTTGAATAGTAATGGTGAAAGTGGGCACCCTTGTCTTGTTCCTGACTTTAGAGGAAATGCTTTCACTTTTTCACCATTGAGGATAATGTTTGCTGTGGGTTTGTCATATATAGCTTTGATTATGTTGAGGTATGTTCCTTCTATTCGTGCTTTCTGGAGAGTTTTTATCATGAATGGATGTTGAATTTTGTCAAAGGCTTTCTCTGCATCTATTGAGATAATCATATGGTTTTTATTTTTCAGTTTGTTAATGTGGTGTATTACATTGATTGATTTGCGGATATTGAAGAATCCTTGCATCCCTGGGATAAAGCCCACTTGGTCATGGTGTATGTTCTTTTTAATGTGTTGTTGGATTCTGATTGCTAGAATTTTGTTAAGGATTTTTGCATCTATGTTCATCAGTGATATTGGCCTGTAGTTTTCTTTTTTTGGGGGGATCTTTGTCAGGTTTTGTTATTAGGGTGATGGTGGGCTCATAGAATGAGTTTGGAAGTTTACCCTCCTCTGCAATTTTCTGGAAGAGTTTGAGCAGGATAGGTGTTAGCTCTTCTCTCAATTTTTGGTAGAATTCAGCTGTGAAGCCGTCTGGACCTGGGCTTTTGTTTGCTGGAAGATTTTTGATTACAGTTTCAATTTCCATGCTTGTGATGGGTCTGTTAAGTTTTTCTATTTCTTCCTGGTCGAGTTTTGGAAAGTTGTACTTTTTAAGAATTTGTCCATTTCTTCCACGTTGTCCATTTTATTGGCATATAATTGTTGATAGTAGTCTCTTATGATCCTTTGTATTTCTGTGTTGTCTTTTGTGATCTCTCCATTTTCATTTCTAATTTTATGGATTTGATTTTTCTCCCTTTGTTTCTTGATGAGTCTGGCTAATGGTTTGTCAATTTTATTTATCCTTTCAAAAAACCAGCTTTTGGTTTTTTTGATTTTTGCTATGATCTCTTTTGTTTCTTTTGCATTTATTTCTGCTCTAAGTTTTAAGATTTCTTTCCTTCTACTAACCCTGGGGTTCTTCATTTCTTCCTTTTCTAGTTGCTTTAGGTGTAGAGTTAGGTTATTTATTTGACTTTTTTCTTGTTTCTTGAGGTATGCCTGTATTGCTATGAACTTTCCCCTTAGGACTGCTTTTACCATGTCCCACAGGTTTTGGGTTGTTGTGTTTTCATTTTCATTCGTTTCCATGCAAATTTTTATTTCTTTTTTGATTTCTTCTCTGATCTGTTGGTTATTCAGCAGTGTGTTGTTCAGCCTCCATATGTTGGAATTTTTAATAGTTTTTCTCTTGTAATTGAGATCTAATCTTACTGCATTGTGGTCAGAAAAGATGCTTGGAATGATTTCTATTTTTTTGAATTTACCAAGGCTAGCTTTATGGCCCAGGATGTGATCTATCCTGGAGAAGGTTCCATGTGTGCTTGAGAAAAAGGTGAAGTTCATTGTTTTTGGATGAAATGACCTATAGATATCAATTAGGTCTAACTGGTCTATTGTATCGTTTAAAGTTTGTGTTTCCTTGTTAATTTTCTGTTTAGTTGATCTATCCATAGGTGTGAGTGGGGTATTAAAGTCTCCCACTATTATTGTGTTATTGTTAATTTCTCCTTTCATACTTGTTAGCATTTGTCTTACATACTGCGGTGCTCCCGTGTTGGGTGCATATATATTTATAATTGTTATATCTTCTTCTTGGATTGATCCTTTGATCATTATGTAGTGACCACCTTTGTCTCTTTTCACAGCCTTTGTTTTAAAGTCTATTTTATCTGATATGAGTATTGCTATTCCTGCTTTCTTTTGGTCCCTATTTGCATGGAAAATCTTTCTCCAGCCTTTCACTTTCAGTCTGTATGTGTCCCCTGTTTTGAGGTGGGTCTCTTGTAGACAAAATATGTAGGAGTCTTGTTTTTGTATCCATTCAGCCAGTCTTTGTCTTTTGGTTGGGGCATTCAACCCATTTACATTTAAGGTGATTACTGATAAGTATGATCCCGTTGCCATTTACTTTATTGTTTTGGGTTTGAATTTATACTCCGTTTTTGTGTTTCCTGTCTAGAGAATATCGTTTAGTATTTGTTGGAGAGCAGGTTTAGTTGTGCAGAATTCTCTCAGCTTTTGCTTGTCTGAAAAGCTTTTAATTTCTCCTTCATACTTGAATGAGATCCTTGCTGGGTACAATAATCTGGGCTGTAGGTTATTTTCTTTCATCATTTTAAGTATGTCTTGCCATTCCCTCCTGGCTTGAAGAGTTTGTATTGAAAGATCAGCTGTTATCCTTATGGGTATTCCCTTGTGTGTTATTTGTTGTTTTTCCCTTGCTGCTTTTAATATTTGTTCTTTGTGTTTGATCTTTGTTAATTTGATTAATATGTGTCTTGGGGTGTTTTGCCTTGGGTTTATCCTGTTTGGGACTCTCTGGGTTTCTGGGACTTGGGTGATTATTTCCTTCTCTATTTTAGGAAAGTTTTCCACTATTATCTCCTCAAGTATTTTCTCATGGTTTTTCTTTTTGTCTTCTTCTTCTGGGACCCCTATGATTCTAATGTTGTAGCGTTTAATATTCTCCTGGAGGTCTCTGAGTTTGTCCTCATTTCTTTTAATTTGTTTTTCTTTTATCCTCTCTTATTCATTTATTTCTACCGTTCTATCTTCTAATTCACTAATCCTATCTTCTGCCTCTGTTATTCTACTATTTGTTGCCTCCAGAGTGTTTTTAATTTCACTTATTGCATTATTCATTATAGATTGACTCTTTTTTATTTCTTCTAAGTCCTTGTTAAACCTTTCTTGCATCTTCTCAATCCTTGCCTCCAGGCTATTTATCTGTGATTCCATTTTAATTTCAAGATTTTGGATCAATTTCACTATCATTATTTGGAATTCTTTATCAGGTAGATTCCCTATCTCGTCCTCTTTTGTTTGGTTTTTTGGGCATTTATCCTGTTCCTTTATCTGCTGGGTATTCCTCTGTCTCTTCATCTTGTTTAAATTGCTGAGTTTGGGGTGTCCTTTCTGTATTTTGGCAGTTTGTGTAGTTCTCTTTATTGTGGCTTTTCCTTGCTGTGTGTGGGTTTGTACAGGTGGCTTGTCAAGGTTTCCTGGTTAGGGAAGCTTGTGTCGATGTTCTGGTGGATGGAGTTGTATTTTTTCTCTCTGGAGTGTAATGAAATGTCCAGTAATGAGTTATGAAATGTCTCTGGTTTTGGGGTGACTTTGGGCAGCCTGTATCTTGAAGCTCAGGGCTGTGTTCCTTTGTTGCTGGAGAATTTGCTTGGTATGTCTTGCCGTGGAACTTGTTGGCCCTTGTGTGGTGCTTGGTTTCAGTGTCGGTATGGATGCGTTTGATGAGCTCCTGTCAATTAATGTTCCTTGGAGTCAGGAGTTCCCTGGAGTTAGGGTTTGGACTTAAGCCTCCTACTTCCAGTTATCGGTCTTATTTTTATGGTAGTTTCAAAACTTCTCCTTCTATACAGCACCATTGATAAAACATCTACATTAAAGATGAAAAGTTTCTCTACTGTGATGGTCACTCAGAGAGGTTCACAGCGTTACATGGAGAAGAGAAGTGGGAGGAGGGAGTTAGGGGTGACCCAAGTGAGATGAGGTGGAATCAATAGTGGAGAGAGTGGGCTAGCCAGTAGTCACTTCCTTATTTGCACTCCACAACTGGACCGCTCAGAGATGTTCACAGAGTTATACAGAGAAGAGAAGAAGGAAACAGGAGACAGAGGTGGCCAGAAGGATAAAAGGGGGAAATGAAAAGGAGGGAGACACATCCAGCCAGTAATCAGTTCCCTAAGTGTTCTCCACCGTCTGGAACACACAGAAATTCACAGAGTTGGGTAGAGTAGAGAGGGGTTAGGGAGGAGATACAGGCGACCTGGTGGAGAAAACGGAGAGTCCAAAGGGAGAGAGAGCAGTCAAGCCAGTAATCTCATTTTCTAGTGAAAAATGAGTCCTGAAGATTGGGTTCTTAAAGGTACAAAATTGGTAACAAATACATAAAAGCATAAATTAAAAATCTAGAGTAGAGTTTGGAATTTTTAAAATGCTATGTTAATGAAAAGAAGAAGAAAAAGAAAGAGAGAAAAAACGAACAAAGAAAAACAAACAAGGTCGCAAAAATTATAAAGAAACTACAGGTACAAAATTGATAACTAATACCAAAAAGCAAAAATTAAAAATCTAGAGTAGAGTTTGGACTTTCAAAAATACAATGTTAAAAAAAAAAGAAGAAGAAAAATAAAGAGAGAAACAAACCATCAAAAACAATGTTGCAAAAATTATAAAGAAAATACAGGTACAAAATTGATATCAAATACCAAAAAGCATAAATTAAAAATCTTGAGTAGAGTTTGGAATTGCAGATATACGATGTTATATAAAAGAAGAAGAGAAAGAAACAGAGGGGAAAAAAAAGAAAAAAAAAGTCACAGAAATTATAAAAAAAAACTATAGGTACAAAATTGATAACATATACCAAAAGGCTAAAATTAAAAATCTAGAGTAGAGTTTGGAATTTCAATAATACAATGTTAAAGAAAAGAAGAAAAAGAAAAAAAAAAAAAAAAAACACGGTCAAAAAATTATAAAATATATATATGAAGTTTGCTGAAGAAGAAAAAAATAGGGTCTTTTTTTTTTTTTTTGCAAAGTAATAGTTATAAAAGTGAAAATTAAAGGACAATAGAGGACTTAAAATTTTTTTAAAAAAAGAATTTAAAACAAAAAAAAAGAAAGAAAGAAAGATTGATCGTAAAAATAGTAAAAATATATCTAGGTCTTTCTCTGGTTTTGTTGTGAGTATTGTGGGTTCAGTTCATTTTTGGCTAGTTCCTTGGTCTGACTTATATTTCTCAAGATCTATAGGCCCCTTCCTATGTAGTTCGTAGTAACCACAGGGTTTTAATCTATGGCTTGTAGCTTCCAAGGCGTTTCCCTCTGTTATAGCTTCTTCTGTTTGCTGGTCTCTTCAGTGTCTGGTTTCCACCCTGACACAAAGGGGACGGTGGAGGACACTTTTTTTTTTCTTTTTTTTTTTTTTAGGCTCACTTATTCAGCCGCACTGTGGGGAGGGAGGGAGGGATGCTGCAAACAGATAACACTGGCATGCGCTCGCAGTGCCTCAGCCACACTGGGTCTGACCCCGCTCATGGCGCGTGTATCCTCCCTGCCCACACTGCTCAGGCTCTAGGTTGTTCCACCGGGAACTATCAGAGGCCGGCCCTGGGCTGAGCTCTCAGGTCCAAGCCGCTCAGGTTCAGGCATTCGGGTAGTCCTCAGAGGCGCAGACTCGGTTGGGCCTGCGTTTTGTGCTTTTCCCAGGTCCGAGCAGCTCAGGTGATGAGGTGTTTGGCGAGCGCCAATGCTGCGACTTATCGCCTCCCCGCCACTCGGTTATCTGGGTGTAAAACCGGCGCACCTTCTCAGGCAGCTGTTGACCGTCCAGACCCCCAAGAAGTTTTAGTTAGCAAAGAAGCCTGCTTACAGTTTTATAGATAGTGTCTCTCTGGGGCTGCGATTGCCCCCTTCTGGCTCTGGCTGCCTGTCACCGGAGGGGGAAGGTCTGCAGCCGGCTATCTCTGTTCAGTCCTTTGTTCTGTGCGTGGGCCTGGGGGTGTCTTAGGTTAGGGCTGGCTTTTCGCGTGGAAGATATCCCACAGTCTGGTTTGCTAGCCCAAATTATTTCGCTCAGATAGTGCTCAGGACTTTCGGGCCTGATTCTTACTCTAAGGGACGCAGCCCGCGCTGCACTTCCCTGCCCAGCCCCCGCTTGCTAAAGCCATGTGCAGGCATCTGTGCTGCTTCTCCGCTGGGGGAGTTATCGTAGGGCTTGCAATCTGCGATTTTTAATTGTTTATTTATTTTTTTTCTCCCTTTTATGTTGCCCTCTGTGCTTCCAAAGCTCGGCACAGATTCGGCAGTGAGAAGGTTTCCTGGTGTTTGGAAACTTCTCTCTTTTTAAGACTCCCTTCCCGGGACTGAACTCCATCCCTCCCTCTTTTGTCTCTTTTTTTGTCTTTTATATTTTTTCCTACCTCCTTTCGAAGAGTTGGGTTGCTTTTCTGGGTGCCTGATGTCCTCTGCCGGCAATCAGAAGTTGTTTTGTGGAATTTACTCGATGTTTAAATGCTCTTTTGATGAATTTGTGGGGGAGAAAGTGTTCTCCCTGTCCAACTCCTCCGCCATCTTGGCTCCTCCCCCCCATAGTGATGCTTTCTAAGGCCCACTTGACTTCACATTCCAGGATGTCTGGCTCTAGGTCAGTGATCACACCATCTTCTGTGTATTCTTGCCACCTCTTCTTAATATCTTCTGCTTCTGTTAGGTCCGTACCATTTCTGCCCTTTATTGAGCCCATCTTTGCATGAAATGTTCCCTTGGTATCTCTCATTTACTTGAAGAGATCTCTAGTCTTTCCCATTCTGTTGTTTTAATCTATTTCTTTGCACTGATCACTGAGGAAGGTTTC
This sequence comes from Bubalus bubalis, assembly GCF_019923935.1. Classification (NCBI taxonomy): domain Eukaryota; kingdom Metazoa; phylum Chordata; class Mammalia; order Artiodactyla; family Bovidae; genus Bubalus; species Bubalus bubalis. The sequence continues at coordinate 102,454,649 of NC_059181.1, read as the reverse complement.
CTTATCTCTTCTTGCTATTATTTAGAACTCTGCATTCAGATGCTTATATCTTTCCTTTTCTCCTTTGCTTTTCACTTCTCTTCTTTTCACAGCTATTTGTAAGTCCTCCCCAGACAGCCATTTTGCTTTTTTGCATTTCTTTTCCATGGGGATGGTCTTGATCCCTGTCTCCTGTACAGTGTCACAAACCTCAGTCCATAGTTCATCAGGCACTCTATCTATCAGATCTAGGCCCTTAAACCTATTTCTCACTTCCACTGTATAATCATAAGGGATTTGATTTAGGTCATACCTGAATGGTCTAGGGTTTTCCTTACTTTCTTCAATTTATGTCTGAATTTGGCAATAAGGAGTTCATGATCTGAGCCACAGTCAGCTCCTGGTTTTGTTTTCGTTGACTGTAGGTTCAGTCTATTGTGCCTGCTAATTTAAAACAACAACAACAACTACAACAAGAATTTAAATAACATTGTGCTTTTAATCTCTAAGATGCTTTTTTTTTTTTTTTGCCACCCCATATTTGCAGCATCTTAGTTCCCTGACCATGGCTTGAACCTGGACCCTGGTATTAAAAGTGCCATGTCATAACCACTGGATCACCAGGGAATTCCCGAAAATTCATTTTAACACCTTTTTCTATAGGAGAAAAAAAGGGAAAGTTTGTGTTCTTTACACAAAGTTTTATTCTTATCAGAATTTGCATATTTTCTCCCTTTGCCAAAGGTTTTAGCTATATTTGTTAGACGTTGTATATGCACTTTTGTGTTGGTTATTTTATACTTAATTGTTACTTTTGGAAGTGAAAAGTGCCCTAAACAGCTGAAATCTACAGTAAGATATTTTAATTCATTTGAAGTAACCATGGTTAATTCACTTATAATTTCATTTTCCATGTGAAATTGTGATAATTCTTTTTAAATTCTACATTATTCTTCTTTTTGAAATCATTAGTAATTCAAAAAATTAGTTACACTTATCACTGTAAAATGCTGTAACCTGAGAACATCTTCTAGAACAATTCAAATTTCACAAGTGTTTGGAGATGTTAAGCACCTTGTTTGTGGTGACACTATTATAGACAAATTTGGGACTTAGAACCCAAGTCTCTGGCATTTATTTCTGAGTTGATCCTATGTCATGTGGCTTCAAGTAATTGAAAACCAGTCTCATTAAATAATAACATAAGCTAAAATGTTTCATTCTTTGTTTTTCAGGGTCAAAATATTTTTGGGCTTGATATCATTGAAACCCCAGAAGGAGAAAAGATGCCGCAACTAATAGTTCAAAAGGAGTTAGATAGGGAAGAGAAAGATACATATGTAATGAAAGTAAAGGTTGAAGATGGTGGCTTTCCTCAAAGATCCAGTACTGCTATTTTGCAAGTCAGTGTTGCTGATACAAATGACAACCATCCAGTTTTTAAGGAGGATGAGATTGAAGTCAGTATACCAGAAAATGCTCCTGTAGGTTCTTCAGTAACACAGCTCCATGCCACAGATGCTGATATAGGTGAAAATGCCAGGATTCATTTCTATTTCAGCAATCTTGTCTCCAGCATGGCCAAGAGGCTATTTTACCTCAACTCTACCACTGGACTTATCACAGTAAAAGAACCACTGGATAGGGAGGAATCTCCAAACCACAAGTTACTGGTTTTGGCAAGTGATGGTGGATTGATGCCAACAAGAGCAATGGTGCTAGTAAATGTTACTGATGTCAATGATAATGTCCCATTGATTGACATAAGATACATCATTAATCCAATCAATGGCACTGTGGTTCTTTCAGAAAATGCTCCTCTCAACACCAAAATTGCTCTCATAACTGTGACAGATAAGGATGCTGACCATAATGGTAGGGTGACATGCTTTACAGATCATGAAGTCCCTTTCAGATTAAGGCCAGTGTTCAGTAATCAGTTCCTCCTAGAGACTGCTGCATATCTTGACTATGAGTCCACAAGAGAATATGCAATTAAATTACTGGCCTCAGATGCTGGCAAACCTCCTTTGAATCAATCATCCATGCTCCTCATCAAATTAAAAGATGAAAACGACAATGCTCCAGTTTTCACTCAGCCTTTCATAAGTCTTTCTGTTCCTGAGAATAACTCTCCTGGCACCCAGTTGACAAAAATAAGTGCAACAGATGCAGACACTGGGCGTAATGCTGAGATACATTACCTGCTAGGCATTGATGCTCCATCTGAATTCAACCTGGATCATCGTACAGGCATTCTGACTGCAGTGAAGAAATTGGATAGAGAAAAACAGGAAAAATACTCATTCACAGTTCTGGCAAAAGATAATGGGATGCCATCTTTAATAACCAATGCCACAGTCTTAGTGACTGTTCTTGATCAGAATGACAACAGTCCAATTTTCACTCACAATGAGTACAACTTCTATGTCCCAGAAAACCTTCCAAGACATGGCACAGTAGGACTAATCACTGTAACTGATCCTGATTATGGAGAAAATTCTGCAGTAACTCTCTCCATTTTAGATGCAAATGATGACTTCACAATTGATCCACAGAGTGGTGTCATCCAACCGAATATTTCATTTGATAGAGAAAAACAAGAATCTTATACTTTCAATGTAAAGGCTGAGGATGGTGGTAGGGTATCACATTCTTCAACTGCCAAAGTCACTATAAATGTGGTCGATGTCAATGACAATAAACCAGTTTTTGTTGTCCCTCCTTCCAACTACTCCTTTGAATTGGTTTCACCATCTGCTAATCCAGGCACAGTGATCTTCACGGTAGTTGCTATTGACAGTGACACTGGCATGAATGCAGAGCTTCGTTACAGCATTGTAGGAGGAAACACAAAAGGTCTGTTTATGATTGACCAAACAACAGGCAACATTACACTGAAGGAGAAATGTGTCCTTGCAGATCTTGGTTTACACAAACTGATAGTCAAAGCCAAGGATTTAGGGCAACCTGATTCTCTCTTCAGTGTCATAAATGTTAATCTATTTGTTAATGAGTCGATGACCAATGCTACACTAATTTATGAATTGATGCGCAAAAACATTGAAATACCAGTGACCCAAAATGTTGAGACAACTCATACATCCTCACCATCAAGTGACTATGTCAAGATCATGGTTGCCATTGTTGCTGGCACCATAACTGTCATTCTTGTTATTTTCATCACTGCTGTAGTAAGATGCCGCCAATCACCACACCTTAAGGCTTCTCAGAAAAACAAGCAGAATTCTGAATGGGTTACTCCAAACCCTGAAAACAGGCAGATGATGATGATGAAGAAAAAGAAGAAGCATACCCCTAAGACCTTACGGCTTAACTTTGTCACTATTGAAGAAGCTAAGGCAGACAATGCTGACAATGATAGAAACACCGTCACACTAGACCTTCCCATTGAATTGGAAGAGCAAACTATGGGCAAGTACAACTGGGGCACTACACCTACTACTTTCAAGCCTGACAGCCCTGATTTGGCCCAGCACTACAAATCTGCCTCTCCACAGCCTGCTTTCCAGATCCAGCCAGAAACTCCCCTAAATTTAAAGCACCACATCATCCAGGAACTGCCTCTTGATAACACCTTTGTGGGCTGTGATTCCATCTCCAAGTGTTCCTCCAGCAGTTCTGATCCCTACAGCATTTCTGAGTGCAGCTATCCAGTGACAAATTTCAAGACCCCTGTGTCTGTACACACCAGACTGGTAGGTAATCAAAGTTTCTCACTAACCTTTCTAACTTTATTTTTCAAAATTATTTTCAGTTGTAGTAGGGCTTTACAGAATCTACTGACTCAATGGGGGATCAAAACAATCATATTTTTCAGAATTATCCAAATAGGTATATGGATTTATTTAAGTTTGATGGAAAATCAAAACAAAATGACTCCTAATTATAGGAAAATTGGGTGAGGAATGATGATTATAATAGGGGCAGTGTTGTCTGTAGATGGCACTATGACACTTCCTGTTAGAGAAGAAGTGAAGTGAAGTGAAGTCACTCAGTCGTGTCTGACTCTTTGTAACCCCATGGACTGTAGCCTACCAGGTTTCTCAGTCCATGGGATTTTCCAGGCAAGGGTACTGGAGTGGGTTGCCATTTCCTTCTCCAATATACTGGAAAAACTCCAAAATTTTTGGAGGTCATGACACCGTCCTCAGTACAGTTGTGTGCATGAGGACGAGAACAGCCCGGGCTGCATATATCACAATAATACCTTTTGGAATTTGATAAGCAGATCTTAATGGTACTGAGACTGCCAGCTTCAGTTGGTAAAATCTATCTACCCAAGATAGTCGAATAGCATCAAGATATCCTCCCCACTCACCATGCTCCCTAGCCCCCACAATGAAAAGGGAGTATAATGTTCCGATTAGGAACTCACCATTATTTTGGTTTATACATCTGTATTGACACAATGTAGCAGGAATGAAATTAGGAAAATGAAGTCATGCTAGTCTCATGTTCAGTCAAGAGAATGAAATATATATGAAATCTCTACTCTAGATATTCATTTGAGTATTTGCATATTCATGCAAGGTATTGAGACCTTCAAGAGACATTCTTAAGAGATAATGACTTTTGGAAAATGAAATATGATTGCTTTCTCTAATTGGCCTGAAGGAAAATATGAGCATATTAAGACCCAAGGCATCGGCGTACAGTAATTTAAAATCCAATGAATTATGAAAACAAGAGCTTATACAGTCTTCTTATCGGTATTTCATGGAGAAATGAATAAAAATGTATCCAGAAATCCACAACTAAATTAAATAATTTAAGTATGATTGTTTCCTTAATAAAGTTATATGATGGAATTTATCTACATTTTTTTTTCTCGCAAAATCATGCCATATGTTGACTTTGTTTGTGTTACTCTTAAGAAGGTCTTCATCTCAATTTCAATGAATAAAAGCTTGTAAAAACTTAGTTAGGCTTAATAAAATGTAGTAATATGAAAGTCAGAATAAGTTTCTTCTCACCAAAGTTAGAGATATTAAAGAAATCTACCAGGATTCCAAATAGCAATGAAAATGATTTATGATTAGGAAATGTCTTAAGAATCGAAGTCACTCAAGGATCAATGCATAGTTAAATAATACAATGTTAGCCTTTCTCAATCACTGAGCAAAATTAAGAAACTAATTTAGTTGTGCATTCATTTTTGTTACAATAATTTCATAATTATGTTATTGTAAATGGTAAAATAGAACCCTACTCTCTATGGAGTTTTTTATATGCTTTGAATGAGTTTACAGGGCAGTGGTTATTTCTACAGTTCACATGAGCCCCATGTTTTCTACCAAGGTGGATCTTAAATGGGTGGCAAACATAACAGACGCCTAACATTTCATCATGGTGGGTTTTTATTTATATGTAACCATTAAAAAGTGTGATCTCATTTCCTATTTCTCATTGCTATCATTCTGTTTTTGGAAACATTTCTCAACAAAAAAGTATTTTTTATGACTAGCACTTTATGTGTTTTGTGTAGCCTAATAGCACTTTTCCCGGGGGTAAATTTGTGATTCACTTTAAAACCTTCAATGAGTAGGGTTTGTGAATTACTTTCACAGAGCATCATTTTTAATAGATTGGCTTGTAAAGTTTGTTAAAAGAGAAAATTCTGGTTTCAACTGTTTTCAAAAGCATGGAGATGTTTAAGAGCTAGACTTATTTTACATGAAGACAAGAACATACAGTAAGCAAACCATAGATGGTTTTCCAAATATCTTCTGCTTCTTTTAAACTATTTTCTAATCCTGAGAAAGTCAATACAATTAATAACTTTTATTCATACATTTTATTTTATTTAGCAAAGGAATCTTTTCCTAAACATAGGATAATAATTTCACAGGACAGGCAAAATAAGGAAAGTAGATGCTAATGAGAATAAAATCTTGGTTATCATTTGGTTTTAATTAGCTAAAAGGACTATCTTAGAATCAATGTGCTCTCAGATGAAATTCTACTTTTTCAGATCTTAAGAAATAGGTAAATTATATATTTTATGTCATTGGTTGACAGATGTTTCAGATTAATTACTAAATATCTTCTGGACATGAATTGGTGAACTTAGGGAGACTAATGTGATACTAAAAATAATTTGAATCCTTGTATTTTTTGCAACATTTGCAATGTTCTTCGCCCTTTCTATATACACTTCATTTTCTGATTAATGCCAAGAAGAGTCATTTATATTCACTGATGTTGCAGAATGCTGAATGCTCACTGAGCACTGAAAAAGAACTCATGTATTTATAAAATTCAAATACAGTAGATGTCTTCTTTTCAAAAAAAACATCATACAAAATGGGGAAAACTGTCAGCCAATAAAATAAAAATGTATTGTTCCTTAAGGAAATTCTGACAGTGGAATAAAATATTAGTGTTATCAGAAGGCAGAATTAAATCCAATTGTCTTTAAACAAAGTGAGAAATACACTTTTCAAAGGAGGCTTTAGGGTGATATTTACATTTAGTTCACTCTTCATCTGAATAGAAATATGAGTGAAGAAATTAATTGGTTCTAGGAGGCAGTAAGATATAAGTGGATTTATTAAAATTTTCATGTTTTAAAAAGAGAATCAAGTATTTTCCATATTTTTTTTCTCTGACATTTGTGTTTTGAAAAATATGGAACATTCATTAGATAGAAGTATATCTATTGCATGAAATGATTTATACCTGGGTTTAATGGTATAAACCCAGATTTAATGGTATAAACCCAGCAAAGATACTCCTCTTTGATATAAATTTTTACAAGTATTCTGGATGACATTTCTGTATATATTGTAGTAGAAATTAAAAACAAGACTTTTGAAAGATGATCTTACAGTTTGCTTTTTATTTCCATCTTTCAGAGTAAGCAGATAGGGTTTGCTTGGTGTGACTCTGGGAAAACAGTATGAATAATCATTTTAGAATCAATTTTGATACTTGTATAAAAGAGATACAATGCCAAAAAGAAGCCTTGCTTAACACAGTTCTCCCATTAAAATATTGTGAAGAAAATATATTTGGAAAATAGGAAAAAATGAATTTATTATCTTGAAATGGCCTTCTGTGTACAAGTCACTGTCTTAGCCATGTATTTAAGATACTTCATTTCAAAAAGAAACAATTCATGGTTACATGAATGTAGGTATTATAAATGGATTTGAAATGTAAGAGGAGTCTGAATTAGCTTGGAATAAGATTGGTATTCACCACTGTTAAATTCCATAACCTTGATCTTGTGTATCTGTATTTTAGCAATATGAACTTTAGCCACATAGCATGATTGGCAACTAAGACTTCTAGAACACAGCCACCTGATTTTGATATCATGTTATTTTTCTTGTCCTAGACTGATTCCAGGACATCAACTATTGAAATCTACAGTGAGATATAACTTTCTAGGAACAACATGATTCCATTCCCCTTCCAAAAAAATCTATGATTTGTGATTTCAAAATTTGGCTAAGATCATTAATCTTGTAGTCTGGATTTCCCACTATAAAGGCAAGCAAAACAAAAACCACATTAAAGATTATGCCCCACTGAACCTCATATTATTTTGGCTATAATTTGCAATCAAAATTTTAAATTTGTGGAAAAAATAGTGCAGTGTGATAAAAAAAAGTTTTATCATGCTGTTTCTCCATTTGCTTGCTCTGAATGTCAACAATTGTGATGTAATATAATGTGTCTTGATGTACAAACTGATGATTAATATATCAATCATGAAACATGGAATTACTTGCCTGGTTCTATTGCTGAAGATTTTAAACATCATCTCCAGGAGTTTGGAAGTGAAGCTGAATTATCCAAGCTACACTCTGAAAGGTATCCAGGGAAAGAGATTGTCTTTAATACTCCAAACAGCAACAAGCAAAAACACTCTAGTTGATTTTTTGAAAAATATTCACTAATACAGTGTTGTTGAGAAAATAAGTATAAATATCCATCTCTCTGCTTAAAAGTTAGATTATATAAACAAATTTTAATAGGTTTTTATGTTGACTATAATCATGTTGTTTCACTACTTTATTCATTAAAAATTTATTTTTGCTGTAATTATGTTTCTTTTTCTATAAATACTGAAAAATAAGTTTGTTTGTTTGTTTTCTATTTTTACCTCTCAAGAATGTCAGTTCTTTATACTCCCTGACATTTTGTAAAAAACATGCTGGTATTTCTTATGTAATGAAACATAATTCCCGTCATATGAGAGTAGAGACAAGGATTTAAATACCATATTTTGAAAGATTTTAAACTTAATTTTGAAACTACAAAGGAAAATATACAACACTATAGTCACAGCTAGATAGATCTGCATTATTTCTCTGGCATTAATTTTCTGAATACATTCCATTGCTTTGAGTAATTTGCCTTTAAACATATTCTCCACAATATGTTGATCAACCAATTTCCTATACAAATGACTGAATGCTTCAAACTGGGTGTACATATTTACTGAGGAAGGAATGATGTGCCTCAATTTTATATTGTATTTTTAAGCTGCTTATGATTTACTAACCATACTAATAAAAGTTAAAGAAACACACGATTTTGTGTGACAAAAAGGGAGTATAAAGGACCCTTAAAATTATTACATAACAGATGTTTCCTGGCTTCTCATTCAAATGCTTCATTGTGTATCATCTTACCTTGCAAAGTGAGAATAGAATTTGGTCTATCATGTATGTACATTAAATTAGTGAAGTATTTGAAGTGTTCTTTGGTGTAAAGGTATTTACAAGTGGTTTATGTTTTATTTAGCATTTAAAATTAGTGTAATTCTTATATATCTGACATATAGGCAGTATTTTTTTTTAAGATTTCTGTTAAAAGTTAGCATTTGCATTTACTCAGTACAAATCTCTGGTACCTCCATTAATATCAAATTCCTTGAACATACTTGCTATTTGGTGTTTTAAATATAACTTAGTTAATGATAAAGATTGTGATTGTAGCTCTTACTGGTAATGAGAAGTGTCACGTAAATTACAATATTGTATTGCAATACTTATAAACAACTATTGTAGAAAAATACTTAAAATTAAAATTTACCTTTGTGAAAGTTATTCATATAGAATAATCTTATAATTCCTCTCCCACTTCTTAAATTAAATATTTGAGTTTAATTCAAATCATTTCAAGGAATGTCAAAATTGAGCCAACTCATTATACCCTTAGAGTCAAGGCCCTGCAGGTACCAAGATGGTGTACTAAGAGTAGGAGTTTCCAAAATCCATAGCCTCAGTTTAATTGTAAGTAAAGTGATGAAACCCAAGAAAATGAATTAATACTTCACATGTCTCATGATCAACTACTGGGGCTTCATGACCATTTGTACATATAATTATTATAAAAGAGCATTTTAAATATTAGTTTCATGGACACATTCTGTGAACTAGAGAACACTTCATTTTTCTTCTACTTCTGTGAACATTTCCTTTATGACTGTAATAAGGAAAACTCCTAATTACTCCTTTGTATATATGAAGATGAAAATGTCTTGAAACAGTTATTTCAGTTCAGTTCAGTCGCTCAGTCGTGTCCCACTCTTTGCAACCCCATGAATCACAGCACGCCAGGCCTCCCTGTCCATCACCAATCTGATTTCAGTGTTGACCATCTGGTGATGTCCATGTGTAGAGTCTTCTCTTGTGTTATTGGAAGAGGGTGCTTGCTATGACCAGTGCATTTTCTTGACAAACCTCTATTAGTCTTTGCCCTGCTTCATTCCGTATTCCAAGGCCAAATTTGCCTGTTACTCCAGGTGTTTCTTAACTTCCTACTTTTCATTCCAGTCCCCTATAATGAAAAAGGACATCTTTTTTGGGTGTTAGTTCTAAAAGGTCTTGTAGGTCTTCATAGAACCATTCAATTTCAGCTTCTTCAGCATTACTGGTTGGGGCATAGGCTTGGATTACTGTGATACTGAATGGTTTGCCTTGGAAATGAACAGAGATCATTCAGTCGTTTTTGAGGTTGCATCCAAGTACTGCATTTCAATCTCTTTTGTTGACCATGATGGCTACTCCATTTCTTCTGAGGGATTCCTGCCCGCAGTAGTAGATATAATAGTCATCTGAGTTAAATTCACCCATTCTAGTCCATTTTAGTTCGCTGATTCCTAGAATGTTGACATTCACTCTTGCCATCTCTTGTTTGACCACTTCCAATTTGCCTTGGTTCAAGGACCTGACATTCCAGGTTCCTATGCAATATTGCTCTTTACAGCATCAGACCTTGCTTCTATCACCAGTCACATCCACAACTGGGTATTGTTTTTGCTTTGGCTCCATCCCTTCATTCTTTCTGGAGTTATTTCTCCACTGATATCCAGTAGCATATGGGGTGGAGAGGTCTGACAGAATGTGTTCCACTGGAGAAGGGAATGGCAAACCACTTCACTATTCTTGCCATGAGAATCCCATGAACAGTATGAAACAGTTATTTAGAATCCCTTAACAAAATTCCTCAATATTTGTTTGGGTGTCATCTTTGTAAAAGATGAAAATAGAAATTATTTTGAAAGCTGCTAGTGATCCCATCTCACATAATACTATTTCTGTGAGAAAAGAACTTCTGAAATGATGTCTTTCCTGCTCTTTGTGGCTAAATATTTACCCATATAAACTAATGATGATCGAGATTTAACAGTATTTAAAATTCGGCCATTGATGAAAATGGATCCTGCTTTTGATTATTAACTACCCTTGGTCTGTCCTTTGCTTATGCTTGAAGAAATAATATTACCCTTTGAGAACAGTATGGACATCACTGAATCTCATTTTTCACAACAGCCAGAGAGAACAAAAATATGTATTTTTCTAGTTGATTCCTTCTTTGTCAGTTGCTTTGCTGACACTTTTAATTTAATCATTGGTGTTCTTACATGTTTGCCTTACAAGATCTCAGATATTTCCCCATCAATTGTGCTGCAATTAATGGACTCCTAGAATATTCTCAATGAAGTGTCCTTGATGGTCTCTTTGGTTCATATTCTAGCCAGTGAATACAGAAAACTGAAGGAAACCAAATCTTAAGACTAGTCATCAAATAAACTTTTATGGACTATCTAATTGATTAACTAGAATATGCTGTATGATTTCACACCTGGAAGCACTCAAAGGACTATTACTTTCTTTTGATTAAAATCCACAGAACATAAACTGAAAAATAATATTGCTAAATGCAATTCCTCATTTTTCATTAAATATAAAAGTTTATTTTTACAAGTAGAATAGTTTTGCCATTATATATTTTTAAGTTACTTTTATTTTCGATGACTTAAATTGAAAATCTTATAAAAAATTTTCATTCTATCCATTCAGTTCAGTTCAGTCACTCAGTCGTGTCTGAATCTTTGTGACACCATGAATCACAGCACGAGAGGCCTCCCTGTCCATCACCAACTCCCGGAGTTCACTCAGACTCATGTGCATCGAGTCAGTGATGCCATTCAGCCATCTCATCCTCTGTCATCCCCCTCTCCTCCTACCCCCAATCCCACCCATCATCAAAGTCTTTTTCAATGGGTCAACACTTTGCATGAGGTGGCCAAAGTACTGGAGTTTCAGCTTTAGCATCATTCCTTCCAAAGAAATCCCAGAAAGCATCAATTCTTTGGCAGTCAGCTTTCTTCACAGTTCAACTCCCACATCCATACATGACCAAAGGAAAAACAATAGCCTTGACTAGATGGACCTTTGTTGGCAAAGTAATGTCTCTGCTTTTCAATATGCTATCTAGGTTGGTCATAACTTTCCTTCCAAGGAGTAAGCGTCTTTTCATTTCATGGCTGCAGTCACCATCTGCAGTGATTTTGGAGCCCAACAAAATAAAGTCTGACACTGTTTGCACTGTTTCCCCATCTATTTCCCATAAAGTGAGGGGACCAAATGCCATGATCTTCGTTTTCTGAATGTTGAGCTTTAAGCCAACTTTTTCACTCTCCTCTTTCACTTTCATCAAGAGGCTTTTTAGTTCCTCTTCACTTTCTGCCATAAGGGTGGTATCATCTGCATATCTGAGGTTATTAATATTTCTCCTGGCAATCTTGATTCCAGCTTGTGCTTCTTCCAGCCAAGCGCTTCTCATGATGTACTCTGCATATAAGTTAAATAAGCAGGGTGACAATATACAGCCTTGACATGCTCCTTTTCCTATTTGGAACCAGTCTGTTGTTGCATATCCAGTTCTAGCTGTTGCTTCCTGACCTGCATACAGGTTTCTCAAGAGGCAGGTCAGGTGGTCTGGTATTCCCATCGTTTTCAGGATTTTGCACAGTCTATTGTGATCCACACAGTCAAAGGCTTTGGCATAGTCAATAAAGCAGAAATAGATGTTTTTCTGGAACTCTCTTGCTTTTTCGATGATCCAGCAGATGTTGGAAATTTGATCTCTGGTTCCTCTGCCTTTTCTAAAACCAGCTTGAGCATCTGGAAGTTCACGGTTCATGTATTGCTGAAGTCTGGCTTGGAGAATTTTGAGCATTACTTTACTAGTGTGTGAGATGAGTGCAATTGTGCAGTAGTTTGAGCATTCTTTGGCATTGCCTTTCTTTGGGATTGGAATGAAAACTGACCTTTTCCAGTCCTGTGGCCACTGCTGAGTTTTCCAAATTTGTTGGCATATTGAGTGCAGCACTTTCACAGCATCATCTTTCAGGATTTGAAATAGCTCAACTGGAATGCCGTCACCTCCACTAGCTTTGTTTGTAATGATGCTTTCTAAGGCCCACTTGACTTCACATTCCAGGATGTCTGGCTCTAGGTCAGTGATCACACCATCGTGATTATCTTGGTTGTGAAGATCTTTTTTGTAGAGTTCTTCTGTGTATTCTTGCCATCTCTTCTTAGTATCTTCTGCTTCTGTTAGGTCCATGCCATTTCTGTCCTTTATAGAGCCCATCTTTGCATGAAATGTTCCTTTGGTATCTCTAATTTTCTTGAAGAGATCTCTAGTCTTTCCCATTGTGTTGTTTTAGTCTATTTCTTTGCATTGATCGCTGAGGAAGGCTTCCTTATCTCTTCTCGCTATTCTTTGAAACTCTGCATTCACATGTTTATATCTTTCCTTTTCTCCTTTGCTTTTCACTTCTCTTCTTTTCAAAGCTATTTGTAAGTCCTCCCCAGACAGCCATTTTGCTTTTTTGCATTTCTTTTCCATGGGTATGGTTTTGATCCCTGTCTCGTGTACAATGTCACAAACCTCATTCCATAGTTCATCAGGCACTCTATCAGATCTAGTCCCTTAAGTCTATGTCTCACTTCCACCGTATAATCATAAGGGATTTGATTTTGGTCATACCTGAATGGTCTAGTGGTTTTCCCTACTTTCTTCAATTTAAGTCTGAATTTGGCAATAAGGAGTTCATGATCTGAGCCACAGTGAGCTCCTCATCTTGTTTTTGTTGACTGCATAGAGCTTCTCCATCTTTGGCTGCAAAGAATATAATCAATCTGATTTCGGTGTTAACCATCTGGTGATGTCCATGTGTAGAGTCTTCTCTTGTGTTGTTGGAAGAGGGTGTTTGCTATGACCAGTGCATTTTCTTGGCAAAACTCTGTTAGTTAATCTTTTATGTATAATTTTGTTTTCTCTGCTGAACATCCTGTTGACGTTGTCAATGAGGAAATTTACAGTTTAGAATAATTTTTAAGTTGAATTTAGATTCAATCAGTCATTATTTTGTACAATATTTGCTAATCTAATTTTAACACAAATTAATACTGCCTCACATTACAATTTTGTCACCTGCATTAGTCACAATTAATTAGATTTTGTAATTGTGCTTCTAGTTAGGTGTGATATGAAACTTCATCTCAACTGAAGTGCTTAGGACAAGCAGATTGTTGTAATCTTATATGAACTTGGGCAATACTCTGTAAATGTTTCCTGTAGGTGCTTTTGTGTAATAGGCATGTTTCTTAGATTTTCCTTAGTTTATGTACTTTAAATATTTAGATTTCTAGCATACCCAAAGGTCTCATGATATTATGGAGCTGTATGTGTTGTATGTAATTATTTTTCAAAAGAACTACTGTGCAGTGTGTTTTTTTCATGCATTATGGATGTTCATATTATAACACCTGTGGCCTTATATGGTATTTGAATTAGGAGCAGACTTTAAAATTGTAGCATAGTCATATGCCTTTATTTTTATTGGACACATAATACTTATTTGTTGTAGAAAAATTTAGTAAATCTTAGATATATCTTACATGAAGAATTTTTAAACTATTTGTTTTTATTTCAAGCTATTCCAGTAAGTTTTTTTTAATAATTCAGTTGGTAATTCTGTTTAAGCTTTAAAAGTGGTACACTTTAAAATTAAAGAAGTATTCTATTTTTTTTTTCCTTTTTTTACATCCTGTTATTATTTTATTTTATTTTTTAACTTTACAGTATTATATTGGTTTTGCCATATATCAACATGAATCTGCCACAGGTATACACGTGTTCCCCATCCTGAACCCTCCTCCCTCCTCCCTCCCCCCTCCCCTTACCATCCTTCTGGGTGAGAGGGTGGGATGATTTGGGAGAATGGCACTGAAACATGTTCTTTTTTTATGATAAACTATACATGCAGGATTTTTTATAAATAGTGGTAATTTACTCAATTATTATGCATATTGTTTATTTTTATTGATGTATGATTAGACGTATTTATTAAATAGCAGAGTCTGACTAGTTGAAGATATAATAAAGAGGCATGCTTTATATCTCAACTGTGAGGCTAATCTCCCCTCGGTGAGAATATCAAGTCAATGAAAAAGCTTTTTCGATAAAAAGAATACCATCTAATTACCTTCCATAAGTTCCCTTAGAATGAACAACCAAGTTATATAATTATTTCCAAAAAATCTCATAACCAACTCTTGCCTTTTTCATATTCTAGATATTCTCAGTTAAAATTAACTGTCCCTTTATAAGTGATTAATTATATTTAATAATCTACACATACACTGTACTACCCAATTAGGAGTAAGTGTTTTTGTGAAGTAAAAAAAAGTCACATTCTATTTGGTTTCAGATAGTCAAATTGACATAATAATGAAAATGAAGTATCTCAATGGGTATTCTAGAAATACTTGCACTTTTATCCCTTGTCTTAGAGCCTTATATTTATTAATTATTCATTGATTTATTTCATAAAATGTTGTTCTCTTTGAAATACACTTTTAAAGCATTTTCATTGTTTTATCTTAATACTTGATAAAACACATTAGATAGCAAAATAATGGTTTCATTAGATACTTAGAGAAATTTTGAATAATACCACTTTTACTCTATTTGGTTGTTGTTAGAAGTAAATGAATATACAATACTGGTGAAAAACTTTTTCAGAAATCCAATAATAAGCATTAAAATATATTTATTTGTCTTATTACATATCAGTTCTAACCTCAGTTTCAAAACCAATGCAGATCTTTATTACAATAATAATTTAAAACTAAACAAAATTGCTCATAAATGCTATCACCTTAAACAAAAAGTTTCTAGTAATACAAATATAGAGCTCAAATAGTTGTTCAGTATCACAGCCTTGAAGTAATTTAACACAACCTCACACATACACACAAGTCTCATATTCAAGCTGAGAAAAAAACACACAAAAATGAAATTGCATGGACTCTGGAAAACTAATTTATGAACTCTTAAATGAGATACTATCTTATTATTATTTTTTAATTTATCTTATTATTAATTTTATTTGATCATTCATTCAAAACTATGTATTGGGTGCCTTTCTTGTAGATAATTATATACATTATTTATGATGTTCAGATTGAATAATTACCTTTTTTTTTTCACATAAATATAGTTATTCAAGAGAAGGTGCTGATTTCTCTTCCAGATAGGTATCATAGCTTTATCTATGTGTTGCCAAAATATCTGGAGCCAAAATGCAGTTTTTCATTGAACACGGGTATATTTTGTCTATCTGATAAAACTGTTTGACTCTATAAAGATCCAGACTTTAGTGCTACAAAATATTATTTTTTCCTTTTAAATAGGACAAAAAGGGACATGCTATATGAAGTTATCATTATATGAATCTAAAGCAATTGATAACATTTAACAACAAATTGATAACATTTAACATTTTATTTATTTTACTTCATTTAACATTTATCTAGAGCAATTGATAACATTTAACATTTTAAATAGGACAAAAAGTGACATGCTATATGAAGTTATCATTATCCAAATCTAGAGCAATTGATAACATTTAACAACAAAACTCTACACAGTGCTACAATTCTGTTTTATGTACATACATTTTAGTTGGTTCCAAGACTATACACACATTTATTTCAAAATGCATGCAAATTGTAGAAACGATGAGGTACATACAATGAAGTCTTTTTAGGTGTGGAACTTGAAAGAAAGTCATATCAAACTCTTAAAACTGAGAGACCTATTTGTGAGTCTAGAAGAAAGTTCATTTTAATTTGATGTTTATGTAATTCTAATACAGTGGGAATAAAATGGATTACTGTATGCATAATAAGTACACACATGTTTGTGTTTATGTGTTTGTCAAATTTTTAGCAGAAAAAAAAGTAATATAAGCATAAAGACAGCTTGTTCAAAGATCATGCATCTACATTGGCAATGTTATTCTCTCTTCTTATAAACTCATGCCTCACTTCCAAACTTTAATTATCCTTTATCCCTTATATCATCCTACACAGCACCTTTTATTTAATAAAACTCCTGTCATATCCAGTGCATTTTGAATACATGCTTATGTGTTTTGTTTTTTTTTTACTTCCAAATTGCTTTGCCTCTATTGTAACTGTGATGCATCTCTTCATAAAGTTTCCTTGTTTTCTGAAGGCTCACAGATCCAGTAACATTAAATTATACATGAAAAATTAAACTTTTTCCTAAGTACCTATGCAGATTATACTTCTTTTGCACACACAAAAAAAGCTAAGATAAATTTGCCTTCAGTAATGGTCAACTTTTACTCGATTGGCATAACTAAAATATATACCAAACAATTAAAATAATCATCTTTATTTGAATTAACACCTTATTTACTTTTAATATCTCTGAGACAAAAAAAAAAGACATAAATGACTCAGTGCTCTATACAATGTCATATTTTCAGTTTCATAAATCTGCCACTTTATGGGTTTATATAGGCTAAGATATGGATTTGCCATAATCATATACATGCATACATAATTATTTATGAATGTGTATACACACATATACTTTATAAACAGCTCAGTGCAGACTATTAATTGACATACATTTTGGAAATATCTGTGAGAATAGGTTCAGTTTTTAGACTGGGTAATGTGTGTAATTATCATTTCTGCTTTTGAATGGAGTTAGTATTAAGAACCAGAGAAGGCAATGGCACCCCACTCCAGTACTCTTGCCTGGAAAATCCCATGGATGGAGGAGCCTGGAAGGCTGCAGTCCATGGGGTCACTGAGGGTTGGACACAACTGAGCGACTTCACTTTCACTTTTCACTTTCATGCATTGGAGAAGGAAATGGCAACCCACTCCAGTGTTCTTGCCTGGAGAATCCCAGGGACGGGGAAGCCTGATGGGCTGCCGTCTCTGGGGTCACACAGAGTCGGACACGACTGAAGCGACTTAGCAGCAGCAGCAGCAGTATTAAGAACTGGAGAAGGCGATGGCACCCAACTCCAGTACTCTTGCCTGGAAAATCCCATGGACGGAGGATCCTGGTGGGCTGCAGTCCATGGGGTTGCGACTTCACTTTCACTTTTCACTTTTATGCATTGGAGAAGGAAATGGCAACCCATTCCAGTGTTCTTGCCTGGAGAATCCCAGGGATGGGGGAGCCTGATGGGCTGCAATTTATGGGGTTGCAGAGTCAGACACGACTGAAGTGACTTAGCAGCAGCAGCAGCAGCAGTATTAAGAACTACCATTGTAGACAAGCTGTGTAAAGTAACATTAAAATTGTGAGGATTAAAAGTACAAGAGCCATCGTAAACAGTCATTCTTAAAATTTTGTTTTGGCTTTGTTATTTGTAGCTGTAGGTTTTAAAAAGGAATAAACAGGTTTTTGTGTAAATATGTTGGAATGACTATTATAGAGCATCTTTAAACTGGAATACATGTAATTACTAACACTGGTTGTATTTGATGTATTTTTCAGTGCATAAAATATGTGCAAATCTATATAAGTGAAATACCTATAAATAAAGTTGTTTCTGCATTGCAATAACATATCTTTTGATATTTTTTGAAGTGTTTGTTGTCAGTAGGGTCTACCAATTTCATTAACATCATCAGGGATCATAAAATAATTTTTAGTACATTAATATCTTGCAGTTTGTTGTTATAACTCATTATCTGTGTTGTGTTAACTAGAACTCTCTATATTGGCATCCCTGGTCACTAATATTGTGAGATAACTGATTCAAAGCAGTGAAGTAGATTGAAGTGACTCATATTCAACTGAAATTTTAGTTTTGTGCATTTTATTGTACTCAAATTCTTTGAACATTGTTAATATGATACCATTTACTAAACTACTGTTTTTCTTAGAACATGCTACACATAATGGAGTTTACAACAAGCTCAAATGAGATTAATTAAATATTTCTCAAGCTTCTACTATGAGCAAAGAAATGTAGAGAATGATAGTGGTTATGGTGAGGGATGGGGTTTTAAGGGGTAGATATGTGGAACAGTCAAGGTTATCTCTTGTTTTTTATTAGTGTAAAAAGTCTTTTGCCCAGCAAGTTTAATGGAATCTATGTTAAAAAAAAAATTTCAGTTTTTCTGGTGCAGAAAATCCCTGAATATACAGTTTTTTTTAAGAAAAAAATTAAAATGTTTTATTGTAATAATTAGAAGGGTGTGTGTGTGTCTGTGTGTATCACTAGTAGAGTATCTTACGTGCATTAGTTGTTCATTTCAAATTCCTTGAAATTGGAAGTGAGCAAGCATATTTACTTAACCCATTTCAGGAAGAATCGTAAAGTCATCAACAGTTTTTAGAGTCACACCCAAATAGCAACCACATATTGTTGATCTTGCCTCTAAAATACCTTGGATATTTTAAAAACCCTTCCACTTACTTATTCAGGTTTTCATCAAGAGTTACTGGTTCCACTACTAATAGTTTGGCCTGCTTCCTACTTTCATTGGTCCAAGTTATTTTTTACCCTGTACCCAAAACACTTTCCTAAACTACGGATTTGATCAAGTGAAGTGAAAAAAGTCCCCTTTCAGTTCAGTTCAGTCACTCAGTCGTGTCCAAACCTTTGTGACCCCATGGACTCGCAGCACACCAGGCCTCCCTGTACACCATCAACAATCGGAGTTTACTCAAACAAATGTCCATTGAGTCGGTGATGCCATCCAACAATCTCATCCTCTGCCCTCCCCTTCTCCTTCTGCCTTCAGTCTTTCCCAGCATCAGGGCCTTTTCTAGTGAGTCAGTTCTTCGCATCAGGTGGCCAAAGTATTGGAGCTTCACCTTCAGCATCAGTCCTTCCAATGAATATTCAGGACTGATTTCATTTAGGATGGAGTGGTTGGATCTCCTTGCAGTCCAAGGGACTCTCAAGGGTCCTCTCCAACACCATCATTCAAAAGAATCAATTCTTCAGCACTCAGTTTTCTTTATAGTCCAACTCGCACATTCATACATGACTACTGGGAAAACTAAAGCCTTGACTAGATGGACATTTTTTGGCAAAGTAATGTCTCTGCTTTTTAATATGCTCTTTAGATTGGTCATAATTTTTCTTCCAAGAAGCAAGCATCTTTTAATTTCATGGCTGAAGTCACCATGTGCAGTGGTTTTGGAGCCCCCCCAAAAAATAAGGTCTGCCCCTTTTCCACAGTTTCCCCATCTATTTGCCATGAAGTGATGGGAGCAGATGCCATGATCTTAGATTTCTGAATGTTGAGTTTTAAGCCAACTTTTTCACACTCCTCTTTCACTTTCATCAAAAGTCTCTTTAGTTCTTCTTCACTTTCTGCCATAAAGGTGGTGTCATCTGCATATCTGAGGTTATTGATATTCCTCCCAGCAATCTTAATTCCAGCTTGGGCTTCATCCAGCCCAGCATTTCTCATGATGTACTCTGCATATAAGCTAAATAAAAAGGGTGACAATATACAGCCTTGACATACTCCTTTTCCTATTTAGAACCAGTCTGTTCCATGTCCAGTTCTAACTGTTGCTTCCTGACCTGCATATAGATATCTCAAGGCAGGTCAGGTGGTCAGGTATTCCTACCTTCTTAAGAATTTTCCAGAGTTTGTTGTGGTCCACGCAGTCAAAGGCTTTGGCATAGTCAATAAAGCAGATGTTGTATATCGGAAAAAACCTTAATTACTCTATTTTTCAAAGATTTTATATGTTTAATCAGATATACTTGCTCATCCTTATCTTCTACTACTCCATGCACCCAAAATTTTTGTCATACCTACTACTTCTTGTTCCTTGACTTTATGTTGAACTTTGGTACTTCCATTAAACTGAACTACTTACCAGAATTATGTTAAGCACTTCCTTTGGTTAAGACACTTCTGTGAGAACAACAAAAGTAATTAACCCATTGTCAGTGAAGTAGAAGTGTAATTGTGGAGATAATGTTAGAAAACATACCTTTAGGAGCAGAAAGAATATGATAAAATGAAAGAATGTTAACTGTGATTTTATTAAAAATGAAAGAAGCCTGGATGGTACACTTTCTTCAATATCTTTCTTGTTTCTTAACATTAAACTACTATAATCCTTGTAAAATGCAAAGTCTCAATAAAGGACTAGATCATATAACCTTTCAAACAGTAGCTTCCAGAAACTATTTCCAAAAAAATGATATTATATCATTTTTATTCATTAATCTTAGAAATATTTTAAAGTATTTAACTCAGTTAGTTTGATTCTTGTTACATTTTCCATCCATGAGTTGCACTTAAAATTATAAGTGGGAAATTTTAACACATTGGTCTTAACAGCGTCCATATACCAGAGAACCACATACTGCTTTTAGGTATTTTAGCACAAGGAGCATCTCAATGTGACATTTCTTATAAATGAGGTAAGAAAAATGTATTCTTGTCCTCAATAGAAAAACTTTTTCCATAGTGAATTGTAGCAAACAGATATTGAGAACTCTAGTTAAAATGTGCTTGTATATTCATAAAAACTGTCACCAAAATATTGAGATGACATGGCCATCACAGATAGAACTCATTTTATCACTTTCCCCTCAATACTGAAAGTCAAAGTTATAAAAATGCGAAAACAGGACAGATGGAGAAAGCCGTGGGATATCAAATGTAGCTAACATCCAAATTATAATGTGGTAGAGCTACCCTGAAAACTCAGAAACTACATATCCCTTCCCAAAATTGAGAGTGTATTACACAAACATGCATACACATAAACACATACACGTCTTTAAGGAATGCACTTCTTGCACACGCACTGAAAGCAAATACACCACCTACTTCCTAGAAATAGATGAAAATAAACCAGATAGTTCTTGAATTGGTATGTTTTTTCTTTGGTTCTTATTATGACAGAAAAAAATCTTTCTAAGTTGCATGCAGGAAGCATCCTTGGAGACTGCGGTTTTGTTTTGGCTAGTTTTCTTTCATATTGTTGCTAAGCAGCCTTATATCAGGATGCTGGAATGCCAAAATTACTATAAAACATTTCCATACTAGTTGGTGATTGTTAACAAAATTTCATTAATTATTTTACCTTTTTGTGTAAAGGAAATGAACATCACCATGAGTAGAGAAGTAATGTTTTGTTAGCTCATTTATAATTATTGAGAGTTTTCCAGCTATACCAGGTAAAATAAAAAACACTTCTTAACAATCTTAAAGTCAGTAGCTATTTTCTTCAAAACACAAACCTTGGGAATGTAGAGCCAATAATAGGATAGGGTAATAAAGTGGAAGATTGGATATAAAGATAAGGTAAGGGATTAATAACAGGAAAACTTGCAAGAGTAAAACAGTGCCACATTTCTAGTGAACAAACTTTCCCTTCATATTTGTATGGTTTTTAATATCATATTTTTGAAGTTCATCTTAATGTAGTCCATATACCAGAGAACCACATTCTGCTTTTGGGTATTTAACAAAAGGAGCTTCTCAATATGACATGGCCCTGGGAAGACAATCATTATCATTCATAAAATACACCCTCACTTTTCTTTCATCTGCTAAAGTCAAAATGTATTTGTTACTCTGATTTATTTTGGGGGAACAATCCTATCTAAAATCAATCTAACAAATATTACCATCAGTTCAGTTCAGTTCAGTCGCTCAGTCATGTCCAACTCTTTGCAACCCCATGAACTGCAGCACGCCAGGCCTCCCTTTCCATCACCAACTCCCAGAGTTCACTCAAACTCACGTCCATCGAGACGGTGATGCCATCCACCCATCTCATCCTCTGTTATCCCCTTTTCCTCCTGCCCCCAATCCCTCCCAGCTATATGCCAAATCTGCCTTAACTATAATCCTACCATAACTGTCCTTGTATGTGAAATTTTAAATTTAATGGTGCATTTTGCTTTTCCTGGAGAAAAATTCCATATCCCCTCTCATATGAAAACCGAACCCTGTTAATAGAGTTGTCGACATTCTCTTTCTTCTTCAGATTGGTCTGGCTTATAAAATGTATTAGAAAACCCAAGTTGAAAAGCTGAAAGCTGGTTCTTTGAGAGGATAAATAAAATTGGCAAACCATTAGCCAGACTCATCAAGAAACAAAGGGAGAACAATCAAATGAATAAAGTTATAAATGAAAATATAAAGATCACAACAGACAACACAGAAATACAAAGGATCATAAGAGACTACTATGGGCAATTATATGCCAATAAAATGGATACCTTGGAAGAAATGGACAAATTCTTAGAAAAATACAACTTTCCAAAACTGAACCAGGAAGAAATAGAAAATCTTAACAGACCCATAACAAGCACAGAAATTGAAACTGTAACCAGAAACTGTCCAGCAAACAAAAGTCCAAGACGAGACGGCTTCACAGCTGAATTCTGCCAAAAATTGAGAGAAGAGCTAACACCTGTCCTACTCAAACTCTTCCAGAAAATAGCAGAGGAAGGTCAACTTCCAAATTCATTCTATGAAGTCACCATCACCCTAATACCAAAACCTGACAAAGACACCACAAATAAATAAATAAATAAACTACAGGCCAATATCACTGATGAACATAGATGCAAAAATCATTAAGAAAATTTTAGCAATCAGAATCCAACAACACATTAAAAAGATCATACACCATAACCAAGTGGGCTTTATCCCAGGGATGCAAGGATTCTTCAATATTCACAAATCAATCAATGTAATTCATCACATTAACAAATTGGAAAATAAAAACCATATGATTATCTCAATAGATGCAGAGAAAGCCTTTGACAAAATTCAACATCCATTTATGATAAAAAAAAACCCCTCCAGAAAGCAGGAATAGAAGGAACATACCTCAACATGATAAAAGCTATATATGACAAACCCGCAACTAACATTATCCTCAATGGTGAAAAATTGCAAGCATTTCCCCTAAAGTCAGGAACAAGACAAGGGTTCCCACTCTCACCACTACTATTCAACATAGTTTTGGAAGTTTGGCCACAGCAATCACAGCAGAGAAAGAAATAAAAGGAATCCAAATTGGAAAAGAAGAAGTAAAACTCTCACTATTTGCAGATGACATGATCCTCTACATAGAAAACCCTAAAGACTCCACCAGAAAATTACTAGAGCTAAAAAATGAATAAAGTTACAGGATATAAAATCAACACACAGAAATCCCTTGCATTCCTATACACTAATAATGAGAAAATAGAAAGAGAAATTAAGGAAAAATTTCCATTCACCATTGCAACGAAAATAATAAAATACTTAGGAATATATCTACCTAAAGAAACAGAAGACCTATATATATAGAAAACTATAAAACACTGGTGAAAGAAATCAAAGAGGACAATAATAGACAGAGAAATATACTGTGTTCATGGATCACAAGAATCAATATAGTGAAAATGAGTATACTATCCAAAGCAATGTATAGATTCAATGCAATCCCTATCAAGCTACCAATGGTATTTTTCACAGAGCTAGAACAAATAATTTTACAATTCGTATGGAAATGCAAAAAAAAAAAAAAAAAAAAAACAACAAAAAAAAACTTCGAATAGCCAAAGCCATCTTTGAGAAAGAAGAATGGAACTGGAGGAACAACTTGCCTGACTTCAGGCTCTACTATAAAGCCACAGTCATCTAGACAGTATGGTACTGGCACAAAGACAGAAATATAGATCAATAGAACAAAATAGAAAGCCCAGAGATAAATCCATGCACCTATGGACATCTTATCTTTGACAAAGGAGGCAAGAATATACAATGGAGAAAAGACAATCTCTTTAACAAGTGATGCTGGGAAAACTGGTCAATCACTTGTAAAAGAATGAAACTAGAAGCGTTTCTAACACCATACACAAAAATAAACTCAAAATGGATTAAAGATCTAAATGTAAGACCAGAAACTATAAAACTACTAGAGGAGAACATAGGCAAACACTCTCTGACATAAATCACAGCAGGATCCTCTATGACCCACCTCCCAAAATATTGGAAATAAAAGCAAAAATAAACAAATGGGACCTAATTAAACTTAAATGCTTCTGCACAACAAAGGAAACTATAAGCAAGGTGAAAAGAGAGCCTTCAGAATGGGAGAAAATAATAGCAAATGAAGAAACTGACAAAGAATTAATCTCAAAAATATAAAAGAAACTCCTGCAGCTCAATTCCAAAAAAATAAACCACCGAATCAAAAAATGGGCCAAAGAACTAAACACACATTTCTCCAAAGAAGACATACAGATGGCTAACAAACACATGAAAAGATGCTCAACATCAGTCATTGTCAGAGAAATGCAAATCAAAACCACTATGAGGTACCATTTCACACCAGTCAGAATGGCTGCTATCCAAAAGTCTACAAGCAATAAATGCTGGAGAGGGTGTGGAGAAAAGGGAACCCTCTTACACTGTTGGTGGGAATGCAAACTAGTACAGCCACTATGGAGAACAGTTTGGAAATTCCTTAAAAAACTGGAAATAGAACTGCCATACGACCCAGCAATCCCACTGCTGGGCATACACACTGAGGAAACCAGAAGGGAAAGAGACACGTGTACCCCAATGTTCATCGCAGCACTGTTTATAATAGCCAGGACATGGAAGCAACCTAGATGTCCATCAGCAGATGAATGGATAAGAAAGCAGTGGTACATATACACAATGGAGTATTACTCAGCCATTAAAAAGAATACATTTGAATCAGTTCTAATGAGGTGGATGAAACTGGAGCCTATTATACAGAATGAAGTAAGCCAGAAAGAAAAACACCAATCCAGTATACTAACACATATATATGGAATTTAGAACGATGATAAAGATAACCCTGTATGCGAGACAGCAAAATAGACACAT
The DNA here is from genome assembly GCF_019923935.1 of Bubalus bubalis. NCBI lineage: Eukaryota > Metazoa > Chordata > Mammalia > Artiodactyla > Bovidae > Bubalus > Bubalus bubalis. The sequence goes on along the minus strand of NC_059181.1, from coordinate 102,429,156 downwards.
ATGTATTGAACAGTCTTTTGGATTCTGTGGGAGAGGGTGAGGGTTGGGTGATTTGTGAGGATGGCATTGAAACATGTATAATATCGTATGTGAAATGAATCGCCAGTCCAGGTTCAATGCATGATATAGGCTGCTCTGGGCTGGTGCACTGGGATGACACAGAGAGATGGTATGGGGAGGAAGGTGGTTCAGAATGGGAAACGTGTACACTCGTGGTGGATTCATGTTGATGTATGACAAAACCAATATGATGTTGTAAAGTAATTAGCCTCCAATTAAAAAAAAAAAAAAAAGAAAAAGAAAAGACAAAAGAAAAAAAAAATCCACAAAAAAAAAAAAAAAAAAATCCCCAAGTTGACAATCATCTATGGACATGGGAGATGCTTGACCCGTTGACAGAGACTTGTCCTGTTAACATACATTGGAAGTATGGGATAGGTCAATCCTCTCCATTTTCTGGCCTCATGTTCAGATAAGAACATGTGTCTTGCCTTGTATCTATCTCTGTCAATCCAATAAGAGAAAAAGCCTCAGTTACTTAGACAAATTCTGGACTAGTTGGTCCTTTCTACCCTGGAAAATAAGTCTTTGACCATCCTGTCCTTATAATACTCTTCATAACACTTAGTAAAACCACTCTGTGATGTACTTCAGTCAAATCACCTGAACTCTCCTATCCCTGAGCAGTGATCACTGCACTTATTGTAAGGTAAATATGCACTGTATGGAGAGTAAAGTTCATTTACCCACATAACCTGCTGTTTTGAAATTACATTTTTCACACTGAAAGAAGTATAGTTTTCATAGCTAAAGCAATGAGGTGCTTGAGTCTAGTGAAACAGAGCTTGAGACACAAGGAGAGGGTGCTAGTGCTGAAAAAACTAAAAGCCTAACAGGAAACGAAAAAGAGGCAGTAGTAGCCAGAGGGTTAAAACTAAAACCATGGCTTTCAAGAATAAGGATGAATGATCATTCTCATTCATTCAGCCATTAGAGAGTTACTGAGCACACATTTTTCATAAGGCCTTACTACAAGGATACGTAATGCCTGTATTTATCCTTAAGGAAAGTAGTTCAATAATAGAAGATATGTATGCAAATGATGTGTTACCAAGTGGACCACAAAACCAGTACTCTTATACATGGTAATAAATTTAAAAAATACTTTTAATTTATTTTCAGCAAAATAACTGTTATATCAGAAAGTTTTGTGTTAACTGGTATTTGCAGTATTAACTGAGGTATAGATACAGCTACTTTTCTAATTAAATCTAACTGATTAATTTAATCATGTGAAATGTCATTATCATACACATTCACAAAGAAAGTACTTACATGGATTTTTAAACTTTATCTTTTTATCTATTTGTTTTATTGGTAAGATTTGAAATTTTGATATTTGGTTCTTGTCAATATGAAGTAAGTATTGGGTTATATAGATAATTGAGCATTTCTTAATTATGAGTTAGTGCCATTTGGCTTCTTAGTTTTCATTTTCTTTTTACATTTCCAAACGCTTTCCCAATTTAAACAAAGTAGACCATAGATACAAAAAAAAAAAAAAAAATATGGCTTTCATGCTAAGATTTCTTCAATTTCATCAACTTATATATTCATTAATTTGCCTCTCTCTGATATGCCTACAATTGGCCCTTCTACAAATGACCATTTCTACAGTTTAATCTATTCATCCCCCCAAACCTTTACTTTTTCTCTCTTCTTTGGCAGAAACATCAAATAGTCATTTTTGTTCCCCTCAAGGTTTCCCTTTGCCGAAAGGAATCTAATAGTCCAGAAAGATCTCCATATAGGTTGAATTTCCAGAGATATCTAGATCTATATAACACTAATGTTATAGAGTTAATATAACTTAAATTTAAATCCTAATTTAAAAAGAAAAACTAAGAAGACAAAGATTTTCTTCTAATGATAAATTTTTTGTTTTGAACTTGGATAAATATTTTACTTGAATTATTGAAAATGCTTTCTAGCTCTTCTTTTTATATTATGCTAACCAATCTAATTCCCAGATCTGTAGTATTTCCTATAACCTTTATGAGCTGTATTGTTACATCTGGGATATGCTTCTATTTCAGAAATAATGAATCTTAGATATCATGTGATATGCTACAATACAATTCTACAATATCCTTTTACAAATGATCATTCCTAAAGTTTCCTAAAGTCTGCCTCTATTATTTGAAAGATGGTGGAACCAAGGGCCAGAGAGAGAACTTAATGAGCACCTATTTTATGTCAGGCAGTGTTCTCAGTTCAGCTCAGTTCAGTCGCTCAGTCATGTCCAACACTTTGCAACCCCATGAACTGCAGCACGCCAGGCTTCCCTGTCCATCACCAACTCCCGGGGTTCACCCAAATCCATGTCCATCAAGTCGGTGATGCCATCCAACCATTTCATCCTCTGTCGTCCCCTTCTCCTCCTGCCCTCAATCTTTCCCAGGATCAGGGTCTTTTCAAGTGAGTCACCTCTTCACATCAGGTGGCCAAAGTATTGGAGTTTCAGCTTCAACATCAGTCCCTCCAATGAACACCCAGGAATGATCTCCTTTCGGATGGACTGGTTGGATCTCCTTACAGCCCAACGGACTCTCAAGAGTCTTCTCCAACACCACAGTTCAAAAGCATCAATTCTTCGGGGCTCAGCTTTCTTTATAGTCCAACTCTCACATCCATACATGACTGGAAAAATCATACCTATAACTAGATGGACCTTCATTGGCAAAGTAAAGTCCCTGCTTTTTAGTATGCATACTAAAGTTGGTCATAACTTTCCTTCCAAGGAGCTAGACACCTTACATATGATAGTTCATTATCTCAGAGCAAGTGGCCAAGATAGGATCTGTGGTTAGATCTGATTAACTCTCAAGTTTTCCTTGCTCTCTACTTCATCACATCTGGCATATCTATGGCTCCCACAGCTCTTGCTCTGAAGCTCAGAGTTCCTTGACTTTTATCACCTTCTTATCAAATTTCTCCTCTGGTGTCCAAATCAACACCCAATAAACCGATGTAGATTTTCCCCATTATCTTTGCCCTTTTCTGGACTCATGCTCATGTATTAAGCTAAGATAGATGATCTTTAAATGATTTTTGTTGCTAGATTTCATAAGGTTGGCAGGCAACAAGTTCATTCTGAAAACTATGGTGCATAATTCTTTCTGAACAGGTCAGTTGGAAAAATGCAAATAGCATAGACAAAGAAGCCTCTCTTCCATCTACTTCCACTGTCAGTATATGAAAGACCAAATAAACTTTGAAAACATCAGCTATTCAAAAAGTATTTAATCAACTTGAACTTTCTCCAGAGAGTTCCTTTTTCAATTTGCCTTTGCAATTTTTAAAATACAGTATGATTCTAATGTCCTGCAGTTTGGTAAGCTACAAGATGAATTTGAAAGAGAAGGGTATAAATGTATGTTACCAAATATGTTTTCTATATCAATTTATAATAAAAATGAACATAATGCATTCAGTATAGTTATGAATTTCTAATAAGCTGATGAGACATATTAGAGATAAACAAAAATATATATCAAATATGGACCACCAAATAGCTATTCAGTTCAGTTCAGTTCAGTTGCTCAGTCATGTGCGACTCTTTGCGACCCCATGAATCCCAGCATGCCAGGCCTCCCTGTCCATCACCAACTCCCGGAGTTCACCCAGATTCACATCCATCGAGTCAGTGATGTCATCCAGCCATCTCATCCTCTGTCGTCCTCTTCCCCTCCTGCCCCCAATCCCTCCCAGCATCAGAGTCTTTTCCAATGAGTCAACTCTTCACATGAGGTGGCCAAAGTACTGGAGTTTCAGCTTTAGCATCATTTCTTCCAAAGAAATCCCAGGGCTGATCTCCTTCAGAATGGACTGGTTGGATCTCCTTGTGGGCCAAGGGACTCTTAAGAGTCTTCTCCAATACCACAGTTCAAAAGCATCAATTCTTTGGTGTTCAGCCTTCTTCACAGTCCAACTCTCACATCCATACATGACCACAGGAAAAACCATAGCCTTGACTAGATGAATCTTTTTTGGCAAAGTAATGTCTCTGCTTTTGAATATGCTATCTAGGTTGGTCATAACTTTCCTTCCAAGAAGTAAGCGTCTTTTAATTCCATGGCTGCAGTCACCATCTGCAGTGATTTTGGAGCCCAACAAAATAAAGTCTGACACACTGTTTCCACTGTTTCCCCATCTATTTCCCATGAAGTGATGGGACCGGATGCCATGATCTTCGTTTTCTGAATGTTGAGCTTTAAGCCAACTTTTTCACTCTCCACTTTCACTTTCATCAAGAGGCTTTTTAGTTCCTCTTCACTTTCTGCCATAAGGGTGGTTTCATCTGCATATCTGAGGTCACTGATATTTCTCCTGGCAATCTTGATTTCAGCTTGTGCTTCTTCCAGCCCAGCATTTCTCATGATGTACTTTCCATATAAGTTAAATAAGCAGGGTGCCAATGTACAGCCTTGACGTACTCCTTTTCCTATTTGGAACCAGTTTGTTGTTCCATGTCCAGTTCTAACTGTTACTTCCTGACCTGCATACAAACCTCTCAAGAGGCATATCAGGTGGTTTGGTATTCCCATCTCTTTCAGAATTTTCCACAGTTTATTGTGATCCACACAGACAAAGGCTTTGACATAGTCAATGAAGCAGAAATACATGTTTTTCTGGAACTCTCTTGCTTTTTCCATGATCCAGGGGATGTTGGCAATTTGGTCCCTGGTTCCTCTGCCTTTTCTAAAACCAGCTTGAACATCATGAAGTTCACGGTTCACATACTGCTGAAGCCTCACTTGGAGAATTTTGAGCATTACTTTACTAGCGTGTGAGATGAGTGCAATTGTGTGGTAGTTTGAGCATTCTTTGGCATTGTCTTTCTTTGGGATTGGAATGAAAACTGACCTTTTCCAGTCCTGTGGCCACTGCTGAGTTTTCCAAATTTGCTGGCATATTGAGTGCAGCACTTTCACAGCATCATCTTTCAGGATTTGAAATAGCTCAACTGGAATGCCATCACCTCCACTAGCTTTGTTCATAGTGATGCTTTCTAAGGCCCACTTGACTTCACATTCCAGGATGTTTGGCTCTAGGTGAGTGATCACATCATCGTGATTATCTGGGTCATGAAGATCTTTTTTGCACAGTTCTTCTGTTTATTCTTGCCATCTATTCTTAATATCTTCTGCTTTTGTTAGGTCCATACCATTTCTGTCCTTTATCGAGCCCATCTGTTCATGATATATTTCCTTGGTATCTCTAATTTTCTTGAAGAGATCTCTAGTCTTTCCCATTCTGTTGTTTTCCTCTCTATTTCTTTGCATTGACCACTAAAGAAGGCTTTCTTATCTCTTCTTGCTATTCTTTGGAACTCTGCATTCAGATGCTTATATCTTTCCTTTTCTCCTTTGCTTTTCACTTCTCTTCTTTTCACAGCTATTTTAAGTCCTCCCCAGACAGCCATTTTGCTTTTTTGCATTTCTTTTCCATGGGGATGGTCTTGATCCCTGTCTCGTGTACAATGTCACGAACCTCATTCCATAGATCATCAGGCACTCTATCTATCAGATCTAGGCCCTTAAATCTATTTCTCACTTCCACTGTATAATCATAAGGGATTTGATTTAGGTCATACCTGAATGGTCTAGTGGATTTCCCTACTTTTTTCAATTTAAGTCTGCATTTGGCAATAAGACCACTTAGGGAATGTATATATCAGATTCCCGTGATACATTAGCTTCTGAAAATAAGGATTGGAAAAGAAAGAAGGAAAAGATAAAAGGATAGTTCAAGGAAAAGAAAAATTGGGAATGACTAGAGGCACCAGGAGTAGTGCTAGGCACACTGAACAGCAAAATGTAGTGTGACATAATTAGACTTTAGAGTCAGACTTGGTTTCCAAATCTGGATTTTTAGGTACTATCTGTATGCTTGAACCTCAGGATCTTGATTTGTGATATCAAGATGTCGAACTCACAGGATTTTAATTGAGGATTCAAAGACATTGTGTATAAAAATGTTCATTGTACAGCGTTCGGCATAAAGTAGATAATAAGTCCTGTTCCACACTGATCAATTAATCTAATCTGAACAATACAATGAGCTAGAAATTATTGATATTGTACTGATTTTATAGATTAAAAACAAACAAACCGACAAACTGGATTCTTGTAGGCTTCCAAAATTTTTGCCCAAACCCAATTTAACCAATTTAAGTACTCTTTCCCCTATACATCACTGTTTCAAATCAAGAATCTAGGCAACCATAGCTTCCCAGGTGGTGCAAGTGGTAAAGAACTCACCTGCCAATGCAGGTGGAGAAGGAAATGCCAACCCATTCCAGTGTTTTTGCCTGGAGAGTCCCGGGAATGGCGGAGCCGGGTGGGCTGCTGTCTCTGGGGTCACACAGAGTCGGACATGACTGAAGTGACTTAGCAGCCAATGCAGGAGATGTAAGATACGTGGGTTTGATGCCTGGGTTGGGAAGATCCCCTTGAGGAAGAAATGGCACCCACTCCAGTATTCTTTCCTGGAGAATCCCATGGACAGAGGAGCCTAGTGGGCTACAGTCCATGCTGTCACACAGATTCAGACACTACTGAAATGACTTAGCATGGCAGGCAAACATAATTTTTTACTAACTGCTTAACTAAAGCCAAGCTGCAAAACAGCCCTGCTTCTTGAACCCTATGCTGTGTGTTCTTTACAGGAGCTTGAGGAGAAGTAATGAGTATTGCTTGAGGCAATAATGTTAACTTTAAAATCCTTTCAGTTGTAGGTGAATGAATTTTTAAATGTAGCTGGTGGAAATAAAGTTTGCATTCTAAGGATTGTGTAAAGTATTGACAAGCCTAACGTAGTGTCAGAATCATAAAATGTTAGAAGAAGAAGATAAGATTCAGAATGTGAAAGTGGTTTGCCCAAGGTTATACAGTTCAGTTTTAAAAGAATCAAGTGATGAGTGTTAGTCTCCTGACTTCCAGTTCAGGATTCTTACCACTAAGTATACAACCTATTTATTTTGTGATGACTTTGTGCCCTGAATAACAACAGTATAAAGTAGTATTGAATAGTATTAATATAATGAAAAAAATTGACACTAACAACAATAAAACTGTTGTAGGAATTAGACCATGGTTGAAGTTTAAGCTTTCCTATAAATCTGTTGTGATCTTGAAAAGTCACTTATCCTCTCTGAAACTCACTCTCTTCATGTTCAAAATGAAGAGGATGGGCTTTTCAGAACCTCAAATGAGATGAGTTTGCAAAAAGCATTTGAAAAATGATAGATCTACATAAATGATAATTATTACCAATATATTATAACTAAAATGCCTTTAAAATTGTTCTACAATCACATTTCTTCCCTCACAGGATACTGAAATTGATGTGTTCTTGATTACAAATATCTTATTAATATTTCATGCAAGTTCCCAATATGACCAGCTTGTGATTATATGGGGAGACCCCTGTGTTTCTGAAATATACTTCTAATTCTTGGACTAAATTATGTCAGGTATTTCTTAGACTAGTTTGTAAGCACATGGAATCAAATTCCTTAAAACCATGGGGTTTTCATGGCATTGAATTAAGGAAGCTGAGACTGCTTTCAGTGGCAAGTAAAAGCCATTTTAGAATGATAGAGCTATAGTGAGTCATCTCAAAAAAAAAAAAAAAAAAAGCAGGAGAAAACTGTTTCTGTCTACCTTCTCTGTGATAGGCACACTGGAGCAGCAGGAAGGTGATTGGCTTCCAAATCAGGCAGTCTGGGTTCTAAACTTGACTTTGTGATCTTTAGCTGTTGGGTCTTCCATAAAACTTGCTAATATTTCTGAGTCTTAGGATAGTCATCCATAAAAATGTCTAACAATAATGTCAAACTCATAGGGTTGTTTTGACAATGAAATGAGATAACCTTATAAAAGGTGACTGGCAAACAACAGACACTTAATAAGTGCTAACACCCTTCATCAATTGTTTCAATTAATCCACTCAGTTACCCAGTGAATAAGATATTATTAGTGTCATCTTCACATTGCAAACTAAATTGAGAGACTCAATTTAATTAAAACTAATTGGGAGTCTCAAAGAATTCAGTTATTTACTCAAGCTCAAGCAACTGGCAATTAGCCTGTCTGAAATTTTACAAAGACTGGCCTAACTCAATTTTAAGTTCACTGTCCATTTCCTGTCCAAAGCCCATTTCTTGTCCACTGTTGAGTCTTTTGGAGAAGGCGATGGCACCCCACTCCAGTACTCTTGCCTGGAAAATCCCATGGATGGATGAGCCTGGTGGGCTGCAGTCCATGGGGTCGCTAAGAGTCAGACACGACTGAGCAACTTCACTTTCACCTTTCATTTTCATGCATTGGAGAAGGAAATGGCAACCCACTGCAGTGTTCTTGCCTGGAGAATCCCAGGGACGGGGGAGCCTGGCGGGCTGCCATCTATGGCGTCGCACAGAGTTGGACACGACTGAAGCGACTTAGCAGCAGCAGCAGCAGTTGAGTCTTTGGCATAAAACCCAAAATGTCTTTGTTCAGAAGTAGTTTGCAAACTCAGAAAACTCAAGTTGTTATGCATGGCCTTAAACATGCATTTAATTATCTTTTTCACATTCATTTTCCTTAGGCATATGGAGATATGAATAAGACTCTATTTTCTCAACTGTGAATAAATAACTTAAGACAGAAAAGGTTATAATATAATGATAAGAATCTGACTTCATATGTGGTTTTAATAGCCATTTTACTCTATTATCTCTGTACACATGAATGGCTATCTTACAAATGATATTTCTAATTAAAATACGTATCTAGAAATAAAATATTAAGACAAAAATTTTAATAGAGCCTAGATTCAGCATAATTAGATTCCATACAATATGGAAATCAAATTTCATAAAAAATTGTTTGAAACTTTAACATATCATATATTATCTAAGATCTGCTAAATAATTTTTAATTAAAGTGTTCTATTTCCATCACACCTGTAATGCTAAGTTGTTTATATTGGTTTAGCAAAGCAAATTACACATCCATAAATTTTTAAATAAAGGATTTATAGATTTTCATCTCAGTAGCATAATTACTTTATTTGTACTATAGTTAATTTTTCTAATTTTAAAATTTTCTGATAGAAAATAAACAAAAATACAGTGATGGAAATAAGAATCACTTTACATTCCTCCTATTCAAAATTAACCCTTTTTAGCATTTTGATAAATAAATTTCTATTTTTTTCTAAGCATAAGCTTGTATATTTAAAACATGTATGTTATTTAAAATGATAGAATTCTAACCATACTGTGCCTTTATAAATGACTGTGTTAACTTCTTCATTTAACAACTGAGTAATTCAAAGTTTGGTTTTAAAATTAAAAATGCATTATCTAGACCTATACATTGTATGGACTTCATTGATGGCACACAGTTTAAAGAATCTGCCTGCAAAGCAGGAGAAACAGGAGATGCAGGTTTGATTCCTGGATCAGGAAGATCCCCTGGAAGAGGAAATGGCAACACACTCCAGTATTCTTGCTTGAAAAATCCCAAGAACAGAAGAGCCTGTTGGGCTACAGTCCATGGGGTCACAAAGAGTTGGACATGACTGAGTGACTAAGTACAGCACATACACTGTACAACCTTGAAAATAAATATCTAAAATACAAGGCAGTACAGGAATCATTTTCATTTTGAGTTTGAAAAGGGAAGTCACTGTGAGCTAGAGTAGAATGAGATAGGCTCATGGAGGAGAGAATGAACCATGATTTAGTTTTTAAGGTAGGATTTGGGAAAATGGAGAGGATGAAGAAGTCCCTGTTGGTAGCAATTAAATGAGCTAAAGCACATGTATTTCTAGAACAGTTTTCAGCTATCTTTGAGATACATTTAAGAAGCTGTTTTAGGGCTATATTTTTGATAACTTTGAGAAGGCAATTATACCTGACTAAAATAATTTTGATGTTTATTTTTGAAACACTGTTTCTTGTATATCCTCAAATAGGAAAATTATATTTACTGTCTATACTTCCTTAATTCCCACTTACCCCTCAAAACATTGTGATGTAGTCTTTTTCAATATCTGCTCACTACTCACATCTTTCATCTTCTTAGCACTGGCCTCCTGTTTGCTAAGCTTAAAGGACATCTTTTCATTTGAGTACATTTCTCCTTCATTTGACACTTTGTCTCATTCATTCCCTCCTTTTATAGTTCTGCTTTCTTGGCTTCAATGATGATATTGTTTTCTGATTTTTCTTCTGCCTTCTGACAATTTTATTTTCTGTATGTGTGTCAGTACTTCATCATTTGTCCATGGCATCAGTGTTCATTTTTCTTAGAATTATATCTTGCATCTATTGTTCTCATCACTTTATAATCCCCCTGTTTTTCATATTTATCCTATATCCTGACAAGTTCTAATTCCCCATGTATAGCTCAGCCCTCTCTCTGCAATTCTGGCAGATATGTTAAACTTCCCTATGGACATTTTCCCATCAATGATCCATGGATCCTCAAACTCAGCATTTTCCAAATGGGATCAATTCCCTTCTGAATTCTTTTTCCCAAATCTGGCTAATTACCTCTGTCAATTAATGGAGTCACCATTCATGCAAATCACTGAAGTAGAAAACTTAGGTAATATCCTATGCTTCCTTCTCTCCTTACCCCTCCCCATTGCAATAATTCAACATTTTTTTCTAATTTTACCTTTGAAATATTATGAAAATTATGAAAATAATAGCTAACAATGTATTTTGAGAATTAACTACAGGCCAGTCATGTGCCAAGAACTTTAAGAACATCTCATTTACATTTAAAAATGGTACAGTAATCATTTTTGCTTTTTCACTTATGGGGAAAATGGGGCTTAGGGAAGTTGAGTGATTTACCACATGTTACACAGTAACAGGAGAAGGCAATGGCACCCCACTCCAGTACTCTTGCCTGGAAAATCCCATGGATGGAGGAGCCTGGAAGGCTGCAGTCCATGGGGTCGCTGAGGGTTGGACACAACTGAGCGACTTCACTTTCACTTTTCACTTTCATGCATTAGAGAAGGAAATGGCAACCCACTCCATTGTTCTTGCCTGGAGAATTCCAGGGACGGGGGTGCCTGGTGCGCTGCAGTCAGTAAATCTGATCTTTAAACTCCAAATATTTTAATTTCATATTCCACACTCGGAATGGTAGCCTATGTTGCTTTCTGTCTCTACTACATTGTCCTATTTTAGGTTCTCTTCATCTTTCACATGAACAAATGCAATAGCTGCTTGAATGTCATTCATTTTATATCTAGTCTTTTTCCACTAAAATCAGTCTCTTACACAAACAATACATGTTAATTTTTTTGTATATATTGTGCTTTTTCTTTAGTAACACAAATTTAGCATGTAGGAAATTTAAATGAAACAATATACTAAAAATAGCAGAAAATTAAAAAATCTAAAAAGGAAGTACACCTAAAGCATGAGAATTCAACACTCATTAGTGTTTCATCGTCAGTTTTTATTGACACTTGATATTTGCAAATTTTGAAACAAGCCTTGAGATCATGATGACTATTCTGAACAGATGTGAATTCCCTGGCAGTCCTGTGGTTAGTTCAATGCTTTCACTGCCAAGGGCCCCAGTTTGATCCCTGGTCAGGGAAGTAAGTTTCTGCAAAATATTTCAGTTCAGTCACTTAGTCGTGTCCGACTCTTTGCGACCCCATGACTCAAAGCACGCCAGGCCTCCCTGTCTATCGCCAACCCCCGGAGTTTACTCAGACTCACGTCCATTGAGTCAGTGATGCCATCCAGCCATCTCGTCCTCTGTCCTTCCCTTCTCCTCCTGCCCCCAATCCCTCCCAGCATCAGTCTTTTCCATCAGACTCAACACTTCACATGAGGTGGCCAAAATAGTGGAGTTTCAGCTTTAGCATCATTCCTTCCAAAGAAACCCCAGGGCTGATCTCCTTCAGAATGGACTCGTTGGATCTCCTTGCAGTCCAAGGGGCTCTCAAGAGTCTTCTCCAACACCGCAGTTCAAAAGCATCAATTCTTCGGCACTCAGCCTTCTTCACAGTCCAACTCTCACATCCATATATGACCACTGGAAAAACCATAGCCTTGACTAGACGGACCTTTGTTGGCAAAGTAATGTCTCTGTTTTTGAATATGCTATCTAGGTTGGTCATAACTTCTCTTCCAAGGAGTAAGTGTCTTTTAATTTCATGTCTGCAGTCACCATTTGCAGTGATTTTGGAGCCCCCCCAAAAATAAAGTCTGACACTGTTTCCACTGTTCCCCCATCTATTTCCCATGAAGTGATGGGACCAGATGCCATGATCTTCGTTTTCTGAGTGTTGAGCTTTATGCCAACTTTTTCACTCTCCTCTTTCACTTTCATCAAGAGGCTTTTTAGTTCCTCTTCACTTTCTGCCATAAGGGTGGTGTCATCTGCAAAGCTGAGGTTATTGATATTTCTCCCGGCAATCTTGATTCCAGTTTGTGCTTCTTCCAGCCCAGCATTTCTCACTATGTACTCTCCATATAAGTTAAATAAGCAGGGTGACAATATACAGCCTCAACGTACTACTTTTCCTATGTGAAACCAGTCTGTTCTTCCATGTCCAGTTCGAACTGTTGCCTCCTTACCTGCATATAGGTTTCTCAAGAGGCAGGTCAGGTGGTCTGGTATTCCCATCTCTTGAAGAATTTTTCACAGTTTATTGTGATCCTCACAGTCAAAGGCTTTGGCATAGTCAATAAAGCAGAAATAGATGTTTTTCTGGAACTGTCTTGCTTTTTCAAGGATCCAGGAGATGTTGGCAATTTGATCTCTGCTTCCTCTGCCTTTTCTGAAACTAGCTTGAATATCTAGAAGTTCACGGTTCATGTATTGCTGAAGCCTGGCTTGGAGAATTTTGAGCATTACTTTACTAGCATGTGAGATGAGTACAATTGTGTGGTAGTTTGAACATTCTTTGACATTGCCTTTCTTTGGGATTGGATTGAAAACTGACCTTTTCCATTCCTTTGGCCACTGCTGAGTTTTCCAAATTTGCTGGCATATTGAGTGCAGCACTTTCACAGCATCATCTTTCAGGATTTGAAATAGCTCAATTGCAAACTACTTAGTGAGCCAAAATAATAAAATAACTGGATGCTCTATTTCAATTGTACATTTTATCATTCCACTTCTGTGTTTGAAATCCTTAACTGGCTTCTCATAATTTTCATAAGTACTCTAGCTTTTTAACATAGCATACAAAGCTCTCTGCTTACTTTTCAGCCTTAGGTTTCACCCATCCCTCCCTGGGTCATAATATATTCTTCAAGAAAGTCAAATTGCTTTCCGTTTTCTATTATACAACATTCTGCTCTTAGTCTCTGCAAATTCATTCCTGTTTTTCCTAGTGCAGGCCTGCTCTTTTTCAGGTGATTAACTTCCATGAATTCTTTATGACTCAGATCAGGCATCTTTATGAAGCCTTCCCTAACCAACTTCTTTCTTACCTATGTGTGTGTGTGTGTGTGCTGTGCTTAGTTGCTCAGTTGCATCCGACACTTTGTGACCCCATGGACTGCAGCGTGCAAGGCTCCTCTGGCCATGGGAATTCTCCAGGCAAGAATACTGGAGTTGGTTGTCATGCCTTCCTCCAGGGGATCTTCCCAACCCAGGGACTGAATCCAGATCTCCCACATTGCAGGCAGATTACCGTCTGAGACACCAGGGAAGCCCAAGAATACTGGAGTGGGTAGTGTATGCCTTCTCCAGGGGAACTTTTTGGCTGACTCAGGAATCAAACTGGGGTCTCCTGCATTGCAAGCAGATTCTTTACAAGCTGAGCTGACCAGGAAGCCCTCTTTCTTACCTCAGTCACATAAAATCTTTTTCAATCCACTAGACTTTGAGTTGTTTGGGAGAATAATTCCTGCATTTCCAACATAAGCACATTTCTAAGATATAATACATATACGATGTATGCAATGTATATAACGAGTGGGAAAATATTATGGTAAAACTATTTATGAGATAGCTAATTAAAGAATTAAGGATCATATCAGAAGACAGAAGCCAAGTTTAAAGTAGGGAAAGTAGCTAGGAGAATGTTTTGTTGAGATAAAAATAAGTGATTAAGGGTAGACTAGTGTGATAGAGGTAAGAATTGAAAATCAGTCTTGACAAATTAAATGGGGAGATCAGTGAATAACATTTCTAACATGATTCCCAAATTTAAGGCACTTAGTTGGAGATTAGTATTTAGACTTTGAACTAAGGTAATTAGAAGTGCAAGTTCTGTAAAGAATTGAAAGTTGAGATAAAAAAATGTGTTTGTGTTTTCTAAATAAAGCTGGGGATGCTCTAGTTTCTTTAATCCATGGGGAGGGGAGTGTGAGAAAATGAGCTGAGGGATTAAATATTTTGAAATACATTCATATGGCCCATATGAATGTATTTAGCATAGTTTTACATGATGGAAATATATTCAACTTAGTACAACTATATATTGATATTTCTTTATTATATAGTTTAGTGGAAATAATCCAACTATGATTAATTGATGAATGAGCAAAGAGTTCTTCAACTACCATCAAGTTTGGACATTAAGTTTTCCCAAAATAACTTGTACTTGTCAGTAATTGACACTTTTTGAACCATAAAATAGCATGTAATAATTGTAGAAAGTCTGAAAAATAAGATGGATAAATAAAACAAAGAAGAAAAGATAAGTTACCTGCAAACCCACCAGCTCAAAAACAATAGATATTGTTATTTTAGTGCATATTTTCCAGTTTTTTTTCCTGTGTATATACTCCAGTGTTTTTTTTTTTTTTTTTTTTTTTTTACAAAATAGGGGTCTTTTATTATTTTATTAAATATTCTTCTAAAATAAAAATTTTGATTGTTATATACTATTGTATTATATAGATATTCCATAATACATGAATTATCTAATATACTGTTAGATGTTTAAATTATATGCTATTATAAACAAACTTATAATGAAAGTTATTGAACACAAATCACCTTGTGCACTTATCCAGCAGTCAACATTACAATTCATAGAGAAATACCAGAGGAGATTCCATTAAAATCAGTAATAAGTTTGTAATAAGTAATAATATGGCTTCCCTCATAGCTCAGTTGGTAAAGAATCTGCTTGCAATGCAGGAGACCTGGGTTTGATTCCTGGGTTGGGAAGATACCCTGGAGAAGGAAATGGCAATCCACTGCAGTATTCTTGCCTGGAAAATCCCATGGACAGAGGAGCCTGGTGGGCTAAAGTCCATGGGATCGCAAGAGTAGGACATGATTTAGTGACTAAAGCATTATTTGTTTAAAATTGTTCCATATATTTTATTCAAAATAATTATGCAGGAAAATAATAGATACTGAAAATGAAATTCAATGCTTTTAGTATATAGTCATCATCTACTGAGACATGCCAAGAGACACTGTGGTAGTGTGTAAGCAGCAGCTTTCAGAAGTAAACTTTGGTAATGCTTACCAAAAGTCTGAAATTACAGTTTTAGAAATGTATTATAAGCATAAATAGGAAAAAATTTTAAGGTAACTAAATTTTAAAACGTCTTTATATTTCATCCTATTGGTTATCAATTACTCTAATAGATATCATTATTAGATAATTTTTTGTTTCATACACAATAGCTGATATTTGTACTGAATGTAATTTTTATAGAGAAATGTTGTAGTTTCATTTAACAGAATTTTTTTCTGTTAAATTATATTTTTACTTTCAATTGCAAAATACTACATAATTAATAAAAAGTCAATTTTTGGAGAGTGAGTGGTATTTCCATTTTCTTTTTTGTTATCGTTCCCCCTTTATACCCAATGTACATATTTTTCCTTTAATGGCTGAAAATATGATATAATATTTAGTATATTCTTTGTCTCATATAATAGTTGTCTTTCTCTGTCTGACTTTCTCTAGGTTCCTCTATGTTGTGGCAAATGGCATTATTTTTTATGGCTGAGTAATATTCCATTGTATATATATATCACACATCTTTATCCATTTATTTGTTGATGGACATTTAAGTCACTTCCAGTGTTGGCTATTATAAATAGTGGTGCTATGAACATTGGGGTGCATGTACCTTTTTGAATTAGAGTTTTCTCTAGATATATCTCCAAGGGTGGGATTGCAGAACCATATGATAACTCTATTTTTTTAGTTTTTTTAAGGAACGTCCATACAGTTTTCCATAATGATTGCACCAATTTACATTTTTACGAAGAATGTACAAGGATTCTCTTTTCCCCACACATTCTTCAGCTTTTATTATTGATGGTTTCAGTTCAGTCACTCAGTCATGTCTGACTCTTTGTGACCCCATGGACTGCAGTACACCAGGCTTCCTTGTCCAAAGTATTGGAGTTTCAGCTTCAGCATCAGTCCTTCCAAAGAACACCCAGGACTGATCTTTAGAATGGACTGGTTGGATCTCTTTGCAGTCCAAGGGACTCTCAAGAGTCTTCTCCAACACCACAGTTCAAAAGTATCAATTCTTTGACATTCAGCTTTCTTTATGGTCCAACTCTCACATCCATACATGACTACTGGAAAAACCACAGCTTTGACTAGACGGACATTTGTTAGCAAAGTAAAGTCTTTGCTTTTTAATAGTCTCTGTTGTCTGTGTTGGTCATAACTTTTCTTCAAAAGAGAAAGGGTCTTTTAATATAATGGTTGTAGTTACCATGTGCAGTGATTTTGGCACCTAAGAAAATAAAGTCTGTCACTGTTTCTGTTGTTTCCCTATCTATTTGCCATGAAGTGATGTGACCGGATGCCATGATCTTAGTTTCCTGAATGTTGAGTTTCAAGCCAGCTTTTTCACTCTCCTCTTTCACTTTCATCAAGAGGCTGTTCAGTTCCTCTTTGTTTTCTGCCATAAGGGTGGTGTCATCTGCATATCTGTGGTTATTGATATTTCTCCTGGCAATCTTGATTCCAGCTTGTGCTTCATCCAGCCCAGCATTTTACCTAATGTACTCTGCATGTAAGTTAAATAAATAGGGTGACAATATACAGACTTGACGTACCTCTTTTCCAATTTGAAGCCTGTCCATTGTTCCATGTCTGTTTCTAACTGTTGCTTCTTGACCTGCATACAGATTTCTCAGGAGGCAGGTAAGGTGACTGATATTCCCATCTCTTTAAGAATGTTCCACAGTTTGTTGTGATCCACACAGTTAAAGACTTTGGCATAGTCAATGAAGTAGAATTTAAATCTGAATTTTGCAATAAGGAGTTCATTATCTGAGACAGTCAGCTCTTGGTCTTGTTTGTGCTGACAATGTAGAGCTTCTCTATCTTCGGCTGCAAAGAATATAATCGATCTGATGTTGATATTGACTATCTGGTGATGTCCATGTGTAGAGTTGTCTCTTGTGTTGTTGGAAGAGGATGTTCTCTTCTGATGATGATTATTCTCACTGGTGTGAAGTGATATCTCATCATGGTTTTGATTTGCACTTCTCTAATAATTAGCAATGTTGAGCATCATTTCATGTGCCTCTTTTTTTATCTGGGCTTCTTTGGTTATTCACAAAGTAGAGAACCTGCTTGCCAATTCAAGAGACCCAGGTTCCATCCCTGTGTCAGGAAGATCACCTAGAGAAGGGAATGGCTAACGACTCCAGTATTCTTGACTAGATAATTCCATGGACAGAGAAGTCTATCTTTATGTCTGCTTTGAAAAAATGCATATTTAGATTTTCTGTTTTTTGATTGCTTTTTTTATATATTGAGTTATATAAGTTGTTTGTGTATTTTGGAAATTAACCCGTTATCAGTCAGATTATTTGCAAATACTTTCTCTCATTCAGTAAGTGTCTTTTTGTTTTGTTGATCATTTCCTTTGCTGTGCAAAACCTCTAAAGTTTTATTTGTCTCATTTGTTCATTTTTGCTTTTATTTCTTTGGCTTGGGAGACTGATCTAAGAAAATATTGCCGCAATTTATGTCAGAGAATGTTTTGCCTATGTTCTCTTAGAAGTTTATTTAGATTTTTTAACCATTTTAAGTTTATTTTTGTATATGGTGTGAGGGAGTGTTCTAGTTTCATTGATTTACATGAGGCTGTCAGCTTTCCCATTACTACCTGCTGAGGAGACTGTATTTTCTCCACTGTACATTTTGCCTTTTATTATCAAATATTAATTGACCATAGTTTTATGGGTTTTAATTCTGGACTCTATTCTGGTTTATTTATCTATATATTTGTTTTTGTTACACAATACTGTTTAGCTTACTGTGGCTTCTTAGTATTATCTGAAGTCTGGGAGTGTTATGCCTCGAGGTTTATTCTTTTCCCTTAGGATTGCTTTAGAAATTCTAGGTCTTTAGGGGTTCAGTATAAATTTTAGTATTACTTGTTCTAATTTTGTGAAAAAATGTCATGGGTAGTTTGACTGGGACCACATTAAACCTGTGGATTGCTTTGAGTACTGTGGACATTTTAACAGTATTAGTTCTTCCTATCCAAGAGGATGTCAACACATTAATTCTTAATCTTTAACATATAAAACCAACCACTTGTTACTTTTATACTCAAAATTTGCACTTCAGAGCATTCAGTTAGAAAAAGTACAATTCAGGACGTGGTTTTTCAGTTTACACATAATATCTTTTAATTGTTGGGTCATATTTAAAACAAAAATTAGCATATTCAACACTAGAAAAAAGTACAATGCTATATATTTAATATTGTAATAAAGAAGACATTTTTAGCTTCCAAATATCTCTAGAAGCTGATATTTGCATCACTTTAATGTACAAATATGTATAAATAACTTTTAAATCTTATTTTAATAAAATTCAGCATATTGAAGTCTTTGTATTCTGTGTTGGTCATAGAGGGTTAAAATGCCTAATAAGCAATGATATATTGAGTATTATTCGGCATTTTCTCAATTTGTTTTTATTTAAGAGTAAAACAAACTTCAATCTCCCCTATTATTAGAATGAGACAAACAAGCTGAATCATCACTGACTGACCCATTATATTAACCATTTTGATAAAGATGACCTTTCATTTGATCACTGTCTAGACCAGTGATTAACAACACTGGCTATGTGTTGAAATTGCATTTAAAGGTCAGAATCTCTCCTGTGAGATTCTGATAGAGTAGATCTGAATTTAAGCCTAGCTATCTTTGTTTTTTATTAGCTTAACAGGTGATTTGGATGTGCAAACGAAGATGATGAACATTGAATACAAATACAATCATACCTCCATTAAATGAATCCTCATCCATGTGTTTGACACATTGCTCATTAATAAACTTAGTCACTAGACTGATTTTTTTCAATGACAGGTACAATGTCTATATTAGTTTTCTACCCACAGTAACCAGCTCAGTTTTAATCACATAGGCACTTAGGAAATGCTTTTGCTAGTTTGTTTGTTTATTTCATGTAGTAATAGAGATCATTAAATCAATGAAGAATCACGACACTGGTTAGATGGATCAGTTCAGTTCAGTCACTCAGTCGTGTCCAAATCTTTGTGATCCCAAGAATCGCAGCATGCCAGTTCTCCCTGTCCATCAACAACTCCCAGAGTCCACACAAACTCATGTCCATCGAGTTGGTGATGCCATTAGCCATTCCGTCCTCTGTCGTCCCCTTCTCCTCCTGATCCCAATCCCTCCCAGCATCAGGGACTTTTCTAATGAGTCAACTCTTCTCATGAGGTGACCAAAGTACTGGAGCTTCAGCTTCAGCATCATTCCTTCCAAAGAATACCCAGGGCTGATCTCCTTTAGAATGGGTTGGTTGGATCTCCTTGCAGTCCAAGGGGCTTTCAAGAGTCTTCTCCAAACCCACAGTTCAAAACCATCAATTCTTCAGCACTCAGCTTTCTTCACAGTCCAACTCTCACATTCATACACTGCCACTGAAAAAACCATAGCCTTGAGTAGACAGACCTTTGTTGGCAAAGTAATGTCTCTGCTTTTGAATATGCTATCTAGGTTGGTCATAACTTTCCTTCCAAGGAGTAAGCATCTTTTAATTTCATGGCTGCAGTCACCATCTGCAGTGATTTTGGAGCCCAGAAAAATAAAGTCTGACACAGTTTCCACTGTTTTCCCATCTATTTCCCATGAAGTGATGGGATCAGATGCAATGATCTTCGTTTTCTGAATGTTGAGCTTTAAGCCAGCTTTTTCACTCTCCTCTTTCACTTTCATTAAGAGGCTTTTTAGTTCCTCTTCTCTTTCTGCCATAAGGGTGGTGTCATCTGCATATTCGAGGTTATTGTTATTCTTCCCGGCAATAGTAAGTGACAAATAAAATGTTTATTAAATCAGTATTTAAAAATAAAACACAAAATTATTAATACTTTTGGAACAAATATTGTCATTGCTCTTTTATTGTTCTTCTTTCTAAGAAAGATAAGCCTCCTGGAGGAAGCTCAAGAATAATTTGTCTAAAAATGCATTTCACCATTATGATGCTAAATGAACACACTGTATAATTACTAAAAAATAAACTTTAAGGGGCTGTTCTAATGACATGCAGACAAGGCACAGTGTGTAATTCTATCTTTAAAATAAATTAAAATCATATGGCAAAAGAAAATATAAAAATCATGTGTACTATTAAACTATTTTCATTAGTAAGATTTTTAAATATTAGCACATATTAAACTGATTTTGGTGGTTTTGTAAATAACTGATCTTTAATTACAGGCAAGGTCAATTTCATGCAAAGATGGGCTCAACAAAGGACAGAAATGGTAGGGAGTTAACAGAAGCAGAAGATATTAAGAAGAGGTGGCAAGAATACACAGAACTCTACAAAAAAATCTGCACAACCCAGATAATCATGATGGTGTGATCACTCACCTAGAGCCAGACATCCTGGAATGTGAAGCCAAGTGGGCCTTAGAAAGCATTTCAATGAACAAAGCTAGTGGAGGTGATGGCATTCCAGTTGAGCTATTTCAAATCCTGAAAGATGATGCTGTGAAAGTGCTGCACTCAATATGCCAGCAAATTTGGAAAACTCAGCAATGGCCACAGGACTGAAAAAGGCCAGTTTTCATTCCAATCCCAAAGAAAGGCAATGCCAAAGAATGCTCAAACTACCACACAATTGCACTCATCTCACACGGTAGTAAAGTAATGCTCAAAATTCTCCAAGCCAGGCTTCAGCAATAGGTGAACCATAAACTTCCAGATGTTCAAGCTGGTTTTAGAAAAGGCAGAAGAACCAGAGACCAAATTGCCAATATCCACTGGATCCTTCAAAAACTAAGAGAGTTCCAGAAAAAACATCTATTTCTGCTTTATTGACTATGCCAAATCCTTTGACTGTGTGGATCACAATCAACTGTGGAAAATTCTGAAAGAGATGGGAATACCAGACCACCTGACCAGCCTCTTGAGAAACCTATATGCAGGTCAGGAAGCAACAGTTAGAACTGGACATGGAACAACAGACTGGTTCCAAATAGGAAAAGGAATACATCAAGGCTGTACATTGTCACCCTGCTTATTTAACTTCTATGCAGAGTACATCATGGGAAATTCTGGGCTGGAAGAAACACAAGCTGGAATCAATATTGCCAGGAGAAATATCAATAACCTCAGATATGCAGATGACACCACCCTTATGGCAGAAAGTGAAGAGGAACTCAAAAGCCTCTTAATGAAAGTGAAAGAGGAGAGTGAAAAAGTTGGCTTAAAGCTCAACATTCAGAAAACAAAGATCATGGCATCTGGTCCCATCACTTCATGGGAAATAGATGGGGAAACAGTGGAAACAGTGTCAGACTTTATTTTTCTGGGCTCCAAAATCACTGCAGATGGTGACTGCAGCCTTGAATTTAAAAAATGCTTACTCCTTGGAAGGAAAGTTATGACCAACCTAGATAGCATATTGAAAAGCAGAGACATTACTTTGCCAACAAAAGTCCATCTAGTCAAGGCTATGGTTTTTCCAGTGGTTATGTATGGACGTGAGAGTTGGACTGTGAAGAAAGCTGAGCACCAAAGAATTGATGGTTTTGAACTGTGGTGTTAAAGAAGACTCTTGAGAGCCCCTTGGGCTGCAAGGAGATCCAACCAGTCCATTCTGAAGGAGATCAGCCCTGGGATTTCTTTGGAGGGAATGATACTGAAGCTGAAACTCCAGTACTTTGGCCTCCTCATGCGAAGAATTGACTCATTGGAAAAGTCTTTGATGCTGGGAGGGATTTGGGGCAGAAGGAGAAGGGGATGACAGAGGATGAGATTGCTGGATGGTCTCACTGACTCGATGGACGTGAGTCTGAGTGAACTCCAGGAGCTGGTGATGGACAGAGAGGCCTGGCGTGCTGCGATTCATGGGGTCACAAAGAGTCAGACATGACTGAGCGACTGAACTGAACTGAACTGAATAAATATTAGAAAACCAGTTCAGGAGAGATCGTGGAAACTGGTATGTCACATCCATTTTTTAATTTGTCTGAAAAGGCACATTATATGGTTAGATTTCCAGTTTTAAAGTAATTTCACTCTTCAGTAGTGTCTGCTTTATAACACTTCCTGTTTTTTGCTTGGAGAGAGTCACTGACCAATAGTACCTAGCCATTGAAGCCAGTTTCACTAAGCTTTTATCCCTGGAATGTATATATTTATAGCATCTGTCAGTGAAACAAAATGTTCCAACTAATCTGAGAAGACTGCTGATGATCAAATTTGCCTTTCTATCTCTGGCTTGTCTATGGATATCACTGTGATAAGGTTTCACTTCATGTGAAGCAATGAAAATAACAAAGCTAATGTTTCCCATGTTGAGTCTTATTAGTTTCCAGTAAGTACTACCTAAGGTAGGAAGAAATGAAATTAGAAGCTGGAAAAAGTTGATACTAATATTCAACTATGATATGTATTCCTTTCATATGCCTAGCTGAAACACCTTGCTTTAGCAACTTGGTGATTTGCATAAACAATGAAATGTTACCGTAAGAGAGCTCTAGGTGCCTTGTGTAGAAACATTCAGCCACAGATTTAAGCAAGTTCTTAAGTGTTCATACAAACACTCATCAAAACAAACAAAAAAGACCATTCTCAATAATTTTTAGATATACAACACTTGACTTTCTTAAATAAGATATATCCTAATACTGACATTTGCAGTCCTCACAGAAGGCATACATGATGATCTTCAAAAATGCAAAAACATCTAAGAATACAATTTGGAAGTATTCTTATATCAGATCACATTTACCAGTATCATTGTCTAGTTCACAAAGTTCAGCAATGTCAAATGCATATTTTGTTTTCTATAAAAGTGTCTGACCTTTATTCAAAATGTCACTCTCATCTTATTCCCTAAATCATAATAATTTGGTTCAGTTAAGATATACAAAGTAATTTGACTGGCTGTTTTTTTTATACCATATATCATGAGATAAAATTCATAAAACCCTGTCAAAATAGTTCAATATGAATTTTATACAACTACCACTTCTAATTTAATGTTTATTATCTGAATTTCAAACACAGCTTTTATAACCTTTAAAGATATTTATTTGGAAGTAAAATCACAAAATGCAAAAGGTAGTGAAAGTGAAGAGGAACTAAAGAGCCTCTTGATTGAAAGTGAGAGAGAGTGAAAAAGCTGTCTTGAAACTGAACATTGAAACTTATTTACAATAGATGGCCATGGAAGCAACCTACATATACATCAGCAGATTAATAGATAAAGAAGTTGTGGTACATATATACAATGCAATACTCCTAAGCCATAAAAAGGAACATATTTGAGGCAGTTCTAATGAGGTGGATGAACCTAGAGCCCGCTAAACAGACTGAAGTTAGTCAGAAAGAAAAATAAGTGTCATATATTAATGCATATATATGGAATCTAGAAAAAATGGTACTAATGAACCTGTTTGCAAGGCAGGAATAGAGATACAGACATAGGGAGCAGACTTTGGACATAGCAGGGAAAGGAGAGAGTGGGATGTACTGAGAGAGTAGCACTGAAACATATACATTAACATATGTAAATGAGATAGCTAATGAGAAGTTATATAACACAGGGAGCTAAATGTGATACTCTGTGACAACCTAGAAGGGTGGGATGGGGTGGAGGGTTGAGGGGGAAGGTTCAAAAGGGAGGGGACATGTACACTTATGGCTGATTCACATTGCTCTATGGCAGAACCCAAAACAATATTGGAAAACAGTTATCCTCCAATTAAAAATAAATTTTTAAAAATCAAAGAAAAAAGCAAAGATCATGACATCCAATCCCATCTCCTCATGGCAAATAGATGGAGAAAAAATGAAAGCAGTGGCAGATTTTATTTTCTTGGGCTCCAAAATCACTGTGGATGCTGACTGCAGCCATGAAATTTAAAAACACTTGCTCCTTGGAAGAAAAGCTACTACAAACTTAGTGAATTAAAAAGCAGAGACATCACTTTGCCAACAAAGGTCTGTATATTCAAAGCTATGATTTCTTTAGTAGTCATGTAAGGATGTGAGAGGTGGACCATAAAGAAAGCTAAGAGCCGAAGAATGATGCTTTCAAAGTGTGGTGCTGGAAAAACTCTTGAGAGACCCTTGGACTGCACGGAGATCAAACCAGTCCATTCTAAAGGAAATCAGTCCTGAATATTCATTGGAAGGACTGATGCTGAAGCTGAAGCTCCAATACTTTGGCCACCTGAGGCAAAGAACTGACTCATTGGAAAAGACCTTGACTCTGGGAAAGATTGAAGGCAGGAGGAGAAGGGAATGACAGAGGATGAGATGGTTGGATGACATCACTGACTCAATGGATATGAGTTTGAGCAAACTCTGGGAGTTGGTGATAGACAGGGAAGCCTAGTGTGCTGCAGTTAAGGGAGTTGCAAAGAGTTGGACCTGACTGAGCACCCGAACTGACTGACTGACATATGCATGACCATTTTAATAACTATATTAAGCAAAGTCTACTTCTCATGTCCAGGGATAAATCTGTTACCCTGTAATTTATATTAAAAATAGATGCCCTATCATTTGAAATCAAGTATTTGGTGAGCATCCTTTTTAGTACCTTCAAACACCACTTGTAAAACATATCACACTTTTGTCCTTAATTCTCAAGTACTGAAAATGCACACATACATGGAAATTTTATATACCTTCAATTCTGACTGAATGGAACATCTGGACAGAAGAAGAGATGTAAAATTAAATAATATAAACATCAGTTAATGTACATTACATGGCCGGGACTAAGTTGAAATGAAGGAGACACTTAGTCCACAAAATTAAAAGGCATTCACTTTCAAGGTCTTGCAAGTGCTCTGATAGAGAAACCTCATCGTCTCACTGTAATCCTGACCCTGGCATGTTGAAGCTAACGTGTAGAGAACTAATTATCTTGTTGCTTAACTTAAAAAATAATTTTAATCTTATCAGAAACAAAGATTCATTCTTGACTCATATTATATCAATGTCCTTAGTTAATATAATCAGTACACTTGGCACAAAGCACATCAGTATGTTTCATGTTTTCCAGGTACCAAAATACAGAGGTACATAACAGTAAGAAAACATTTTCTCAAAAGTAATGATTTATCTCCAGAAAAATCAAGCCACCCTGAGTCATGGTCCATAAAAGTGAATCTTAATAATTAATTGAGAGCCTGAACAATATGAGTGAAGTAAAACAATTTGTGTTGAAGGAGTATAGAATCAAAGGGAAGACAGGTCAGACTGAAGTTCCACTGATTAAAAATTCTAGGTGCATTCTTATAATCTTCAACATTATAATGCTGTGATCATCATAAGAGTTATATTTATGGAGGAGGAATAGGACATATAAATGAAAAAATAAATCTTAAATATGACCCAAGGTAGCTTAATTAGGCCCACGTATAAATTGTACCCATGAAGTAGAAGGGGCTTTACAGGGAACACAGACTGGGAAACAGGATTTATGACAGACTAGTCAAATCTCCTGACTGCTACTTAGTTCACTGATTTTTTTTTTTTCCCAAGACACTAACCTACCTTCTCGATTCATATTACATCATTTAGCTTTATTTAACCAGCAATAATGCCAAGAAGCATACATAAAGATACATGTAGGTGGGAGGGGGGTTCAGGATGAGGAACACATGTACACCCGTGGTGGATGCATGTTGATGTATGGCAAAACCAATACAATATTGTAAAGTAAAAAAAAAAAAAAAATACACGTGCAAACACACACACACACACACACACACACACACTATCAAACTGCTATTTGGACACATTCTGAAGTCTTACTTTAATTTGTCCCTTTTATTTTTCTATAGAACTCTAATATAACCATAGTCTGATATTTTTCTTACGGCTGACAAGCTATTTAGAACAAATACATGCTAACTCAAGCAAGTGACAGATTTCAAAGTCACATCAGCAGTTTCTGTCCCTTAATAGTATTACTAAACTTCCATTAATTTGATATGATGTATTTTTAAAGCCCATTTATGTCTACACAAAAATAGTTAATTTTATATTTATTTCTGAAATTTGCAAACACATAGGGACTTTCACATGTTCATTCATTATGAAATCATGAAACTAGCTAAGTCAGAGTAATTAAGCTTATCTCTAGAGGTTGCTTTTTGAAATAATTAATTGAATATATATGTAGAAAAGCTATTATGGACACCCAAAGATTCTGGACCTAGTAAAATAAGGAGTTTAATCAGTTTATTACTGTCAAGGCAAAAAGGAAAATGGTTATAATTAGAGTATGGAGGTATATAATCATAATTCCCACATTAATACACTTGATAACTCAGTAATTCATGTATTATTTCCTTCTCAGCTTTTTGAATTTTATGAATATTTGGATATTTAAAATAATTATATATTGTGTTTTGTGGGATTCACAGACAGTTGCCAATGTAAGAATACAAAGCAAGTGTAAGTTGGATAAGAAGAATGGAAATTAAGGACATCATTTTATATTTATAGACTTCTCTGGGATTCAGTTTTCTTATCTATAAAAAATGAATATTGTGTTAGTCTTTGATCACCTAGAAACTAAAAACTACTCATTTATTATCTTACAATTGTTTGGGTCAGAAGTTCAGGCAAGTTTGACTGGGTTCTTTGCCTAGGGTCTCACAAGGCCAAGGCTTTTATCTGAGCCCTGGGGAAGAATTTGTTTCTAAGCTCTTTCAGGTGGTGGAAAATTTTAGTTCCTGGACTGAGATCCCATTTTATTGCTGACTATCTGCCAGGGACCACTCTTAGTTTCTAGAGGCCACTCTTAGGTCCTTAATCCTTGGTCCACTTCATCTCCACAAAGGAAATAGCTCCCGTGTGTTGAATCCTTCTAGAATTTCGAATCTCTCTGACATCTTCAGCTACTAGCTAGAGAAAATGGTCTGTTTTTAAAGGGGTTATGTAATTAGATCAGGCCTACTAATCTTTTTTTATGAGCATTAAGCCCGTTGATTAGTAACTTTAATTGCACCTGCAAAATTCCTCTTGATATTATTTTAATGCAATCATAGACATCTCATCATATTGCAAGTCCCAGAGAGTCTGATGTACACCTTGAGAGAGGAATTTTAGTATTCTGCCAATTATAAAGGTGTTGAATGAAAATGATCTCAGATCAGATCAGATCAGTCACTCAGTCGTGTCCGATTCTTTGCAACCCCATGAATCCCAGCACGCCAGGCCTTCCTGTCCATCACCAGCTCCTGGAGTTCACTCAGACTCACGTCCATTGAGTCAGTGATGCCATCCAGCCATTTCATCCTCTGTCGTCCCCTTCTCCTCCTGCCCCCAATCCCTCCCAGCATCAGAGTCTTTTCCAATGAGTCAACTCTTCGCATCAGGTGGCCAAAGTACTGGAGTTTCAGCTTTAGCATCATTCCTTCCAAAGAAATCCCAGGGCTGATCTCCTTTAGAATGGACTGGTTGGATCTCCTTGGAGTCCAACAGACTCTCAAGGGTCTTCTCCAACAACACACTTCCAAAGCACCAATTCTTCGGTGCTCAGCCTTCTTCACAGTCCAATTCTCACATGCATACTTGACCACAGGAAAAACCATAGCCTTGTCTAGACGGACCTTTTTTGGCAAAGTAATGTCTCTGCTTTTGAATATGCTATCCAGGTTGGTCATAACTTTCCTTCCAAGGAGTAAGCGGCTTTTCATTTCATGGCTGCAGTCACCATCTGCAGTGATTTTGGAGCCCCCCAAAATAAAGTCTGACACTGTTTCCACTCTTTCCCCATCTATTTCCCATGAAGTGATGGGACCGGATGCCATGATCTTCGTTTTCTGAATGTTGAGCTTTAAGCCAACTTTTTCACTCTCCACTTTAACTTTCATCAAGAGGCTTTTGAGTTCCTCTTCACTTTCTGCCATAAGGGTGGTGTCATCTGCATATCTGAGGTTATTGATATTTCTCCTGGCAATCTTGATTCCAGCTTGTGTTTCTTCCAGGCCAGCATTTCTCATGATGTACTCTGCATAGAAGTTAAATAAGCAGGGTGACAATATACAGCCTTGACGTACTCCTTTCCAATTTGGAACCAGTCTGTTGTTCCATGGCCAGTTCTAACTGTTGCTTCCTGACCTGCATACAAATTTCTCAAGAGACAGATCAGGTGGTCTGGTATTCCCATCTCTTTCAGAATTTTCCAAAGTTTATTGTGATCCACACAGTCAAAGGCTTTGGCATAGTCAATAAAGCAGAAATAGATGTTTCTCTGGAACTCTCTTGCTTTTTCCATGATCCAGCAGATGTTGGCAATTTGGTCTCTGGTTCCTCTGCCTTTTCTAAAACCAGCTTGAACATCCGGAAGTTCACAGTTCATGTATCGCTGAAGCCTGGCTTAGAGAATTTTGAGCATTACTTCACTAGCGTGTGAGATGAGTGCAATTGTGTGGTAGTTTGAACATTCTTTGGCATTGCCTTTCTTTGGGATTGGAATGAAAACTGACCTTTTCAGTCCTGTGGCCACTGCTGAGTTTTCCAAATTTGATGGCATACTGAGTGCAGCCCTTTCACAGCATCATCTTTCAGGATTTGGAATAGCTCAACTGGAATTCCATCACCTCCACTAGCTTTGTTCATAGTGATGCTTTCTAAGGCCCACTTGACTTCACATTCCAGGATGTCTGGCTCTAGGTCAGTGATCACACCATCGTGATTATCTGGGTCATGAAGCTCTTTTTGTACAGTTCTTCTGTGTATTCTTGCCATCTCTTCTTAATATCTTCTGCTTCTGTTAGGTCCATATCATTTCTGTCCTTTATCGAGCCCATCTTTGCATGAAATGTTCCTTTGGTATCTCTGATTTTCTTGAAGAGATCTCTAGTCTTTCCCATTCTGTTGTTTTCCTCTCTATTTCTTTGCATTGATCTCTGAAGAAGGCTTTCTTATCTCTTCTTGCTATTCTTTGGAACTCTGCATTCAGATGTGTACATTTTTCCTTTTCTCCTTTGCTTTTCACTTCTCTTCTTTTCACAGCTATTTGTAAGGCCTCCCCAGACAGCCATTTTGTTTTTTTGCATTTCTTTTCCATGGGGATGGTCTTGATCCCTGTCTCGTGTACAATGTCACGAACCTCATTCCATAGATCATCAGGCACTCTATCTGTCAGATCTAGGCCCTTAAATCTATTTCTCACTTCCACTGTATAATCATAAGGGATTTGATTTAGGTCATACCTGAATGGTCTAGTGGGTTTCCCTACTTTCTTCAATTTAAGTCTGAATTTGGCAATAAGGAGTTCATGGTCTGAGCCACAGTCAGCTCCTGGTCTTGTTTTTGCTGACTGTGTAGAGCTTCTCCATCTTTGGCTGCAAAGACTATAATCAATCTGATTTTGGTGTTGACCATCTGGTGATGTCCATGTGTAGAGTCTTCTCTGTGTTATTGGAAGAGGGTGTTTGTTATGACCAGTGCATTTTCTTGGCAAAACTCTATTAGTCTTTGCCCTGCTTCATTCCCTATTCCAAGGACAAGTTTGCTTGTTACTCCAGGTGTTTCTTGACTTCGTACTTTTGCATTCCAGTCCCGTATAATGAAAAGGACATCTTTTTGGGGTGTTAATTCTAAAAGGTCTTGTAAGTCTTCATAGAACCGTTCAACTTATTCTTACCAAACCAGTCTCTGGAAGTAAAATGGACTCTGGATAATTTATAATACATACTATCAATTTTTCAGGGGCTGTTCATTTTACTTCTACCTCAGGTGAAGAAAGAATAAGCAAAATATACAACTGCATATTCTCTGGCTAAAGCAATGTGAGATTGACTTCAACAGACAACACTGGAAGAGGTAGGAACATTGTGTATTGTCCTCCATCATTAATGAACAGCAATTTCAGCCTTACTGAAAAGGTAATAAGCCTAACTATTCACAAATATAGTCTCTAAAATAAATATTCAAGAAAGAAAAGAAGAAACATCGTATTTGCATTGAGCATGACATCAGCTACACTATGGGGTCTGCTGATTTTGTCTTGCATGTTTCTAAAGCCTCAGTATATATTATCTAATAGGTTAAATAAAACAGTGCTTTATCAGTAGAATACTAAACTTCCTGATAATGCCAAGCATCTAAGTTTTATTGATATTATGGGAGCATAAAAATGATTTGCATATGTTTTGTAAAATTACTTAGGCAGAGCATTGAACCATGTATATTTCAATATTTTCGGAGATACTGGGGATACTTAAGTTCATTTCAGCTCAATCGCTCAATCGTTTCTGACTCTTTGGCACCCCATGGACTGAAGCACGCCAGGCCTCCCTGTCCATTGCCAACTCCCAGCGTTTCCTCAAACTCATGTCCATCAAGTCGGTGATGACATACAACTATTTCATCCTCTGTTGTCTCCTTCTCCTCTTACCTTAAATTTTTCCCAGAATCATGGTCTTTTCCAATGAGTCAGTTGCTTGCCTCAGGTCGCCAAAGTATTAGAGTTTCAGCTTCAACATCTGTCCTTCCAATGAACATTCAGGACTGATTTCCTTTAGGATGGACTGGTTGAATCTCCTTGCAGGCCAAGGGACTCTCAAGAGTCTTCTCCAACACCACAGTTCAAAAGCATTGATTCTTTGGCACTCAGCTTTCTTTATAGTCCAACTCTCACATCCGTACATGACAACTGGAAAAACCACAGCCTTGACTAGATGGACCTTTGATGGCAAAGTAATGTATCTGCTATTTTATATGCTGTCTAGGATGGTCATAAATTTTTTTTCAAGGAGTAAGCGTCTTTTAATTTCATGGCTGCAGTCATCATCTGCAATGATTTTGGAGGGCCCAAAACAGTCTGTCCCTGTTTCCACTGCTTCTCCATATATTTGGCATGAAGTGATGGGGCCAGATGCCGTGATCTTCATTTTCTGAAAGTTTAGTTTTAAGCCAACTTTTTCACTCTCCACTTTCAACTTTCATCAAGAGGCTCTTTAATCTCCATTTTCTGCAATAAGGATGGTGTCATCTGCATATCTGAGGTTATTGATACTCTCTCAGCAATCTTGATTCAGC
Source organism: Bubalus bubalis (assembly GCF_019923935.1). Classification (NCBI taxonomy): domain Eukaryota; kingdom Metazoa; phylum Chordata; class Mammalia; order Artiodactyla; family Bovidae; genus Bubalus; species Bubalus bubalis. Next base: position 102,397,609 of record NC_059181.1, on the reverse strand, counting down.
TTGTGCTTCCTCCAGCCCAGCATTTCTCATGGTATATTCTGTATATAAGTTAAATAAGCAGAGTGACATACTCCTTTTCCTATTTGGAACCAATCTGTTGTTCCATGTCCAGTTTTAATTGTTGCTTCCTGACCTGCATAGAGATTTCTCAAGATGCAGGTCAGGTGGTCTGGTATTCCCATCTCTTTCAGAATTTTCCACAGTTTACTGTGATCCACACAGTCAAAGGCTTTGGCATAGTCAATAAAGCAGAAATAGATGCTTTTCTGGAACTCTCTTGATTTTTCAATGATCCAACGGATGTTGGCAATTTGATCTCTGGTAACTCTGCTTTTTCTAAATTCAGCTTGAATATCTGCAAGTTCAAGGTTCACATACTGTTGAAGCCTGGCTTGGAGAATTTTGAGCACCACTTTGCTAGCGTGTGAGATGAGTGCAATTGTGCAGTAGTTTGAGCATTCTTTGGCATTGCCTTTCTTAGGGATTAGAATGAAAACAACTTTTCCAGTCCTGTGGCCACTGCTGAGCTTTCCAAATTTGCTGGCATATTGAGTGAAGCACTTTCATAGCATCATCTTTTAGAATTTGAAATAGCTCAACTGTAATTCTATCACTTCCACTAGCTTTGTTTGCAGTGATGCTTCCTAAGGCCCACTTGACTTCACATTCCAGGATGTCTGGCTCTAGGTTGGTGATCACACCATCGTGATTATATGGGTCATGAAGATTTTTTTTTTTTGGTATATTTCTTCTGTGTGTTGTTGCCACCTCTTCTTAATATCTTCTGCTTCTGTTAAGTCCATCCCACTTCTGTCCTTTATTGTGTCCATCTTTGCATGAAATGTTCCCTTGGTATCTCTAATTTTCTTGAAGAGGTCTCTAGTCATTCCCATTCTGTTATTTTCCTCTATTTATTTGCATTGATCACTGAGGAATGCTTTCTTATCTCTCCTTGCCATTCGTTAGAACTCTGCATTCAGATGCTTATATCTTTCCTTTTCTCCTTTGCCTTTAGCTTCTCTTCTATTCACAGCTATTTGTAAGGTCTCCTCAGACAACCATTTTGCCTTTTCCATTTCTTTTCCATGGGGAATGTCTTGATCCCTGCCTCCTGTACAATGGTATGAACCTCCACCATAGTTCTTCATGCACTCTGTCTATGAGATCTAATATCTTTAATCTATTTGTCACTTCCACTGTATAATCATAAGGGATTTGACTTAGGTTATATCTGAATGGTCTAGTGGTTTTCCCTACTTTCTTAAATACTTGGTAACATGTAATTATGACTTTTTCTGATTATATTATTTAGTATAAATTACTTTAAGCTGTTTTAGATGAACATATTTTATCACAAACTTTGTAATACTTGTTTCAATTTATGAAACTGGAATGCTATAAGACATTACTGTTAGAAAATCTATTTAATGCGTTTTTCCATTGAAACACTTAACTTTAATGTTTTTGATAAATCTTTGCATCATTTAATTTGTTACATTTAAGTATGATGGAATAAGTAAAAGGAAATTACAGTACTATCAGAAGTTGATTTTGCATACTTTAGACTTTTATCATTTTCAGTTCAGTTCAGTTGCTCAGTCGTATCCGACTCTTCATGACCCCGTGAATCACAGCACACCAGGCCTCTCTGTCCATCACCAATTCCTGGAGTTCACTCAGACTCACGTCCATTGAGTCAGTGGTGCCATCCAGCCATCTCATTCTCTTTTGTCCCCTTCTCCTCCTGCCCCCAATCCCTCCCAGCATCAGAGTCTTTTCCAATGAGTCAACTCTTCGCATGAGGTGACCAAAGTATTGGAGTTTCAGCTTCAGCATCATTCCCTCCAAAGAAATCCCAGGGCTGATTTCCTTCAGAATGGACTGGTTGGATCTCCTTGCAGTCCAAGGGACTCTCAAGAGTCTTCTCCAACACCACAGTTCAAAAGCATCAATTCTTCGGTGCTCAGCTTTCTTCACAGTCCAACTCTCACATCCACACATGACCACAGGAAAAACTATAGCCTTGACTAGGCGGACCTTTGTTGGCAAAGTAATGTCTCTGCTTTTGAATATGCTATCTAGGTTGGTCATAACTTTCCTTCCAAGGAGTAAGCGTCTTTTCATTTCATGGCTGCAGTCCCCATCTGCAGTGATTTTGGAGCCCAAAAAATAGTCTGACACAGTTTCCACTGTTTCCCCATCTATTTCCCATGAAGTGATGGGACCGGATGCCATGATCTTCGTTTTCTGAATCTTAAGCTTTAAGCCAACTTTTTCACTCTCCTCTTTCACTTTCATCCAGAGGCTTTTTAATTCCTCTTCACTTTCTGCCATAAGGCTGGTGTCATCTGCATATCTGAGGTTATTGATATTTCTCCCAGCAATCTTGATTCCAGCTTGTGTTTCTTCCAGTCCAGCATATCTCATTTTAGCCTCTATATTTATAACATTTGTTAAACTACCAAGAAAAAAGAAATTAAGGTAATGAAATTAAATAATGAATTAAGTAATGAAATTAAATGTTCTAAAGCAGTAATTTTAAAGAAGGGGTTACACTTACCATAGAGTGACTTGTGAATCATGACTTTTGGGTATGTGTTCCAGTTCTGTGAGCCATCTCACACATGACTAATTACTTAATGTGCAGAATGATTTGGATGATGCAATATATTTTTTGAACTATTTCACTTAGCATGTAACCAGACTTTTAAGTCATCCAAATAAATCATTTAGAAAATTTCTGTGTTTAAAGTCAACCTTCTCAAAATAACCACAAGATATTTATGGCACTTTACAATTTCCATATCTCTTTTGATTGGTTGGTAACTTCCTAAAGATAAATCTACCTCCACAGAAAGAATAGAGTAGATTTTCTGTCTGATGATATATATTTTGTTGGATTGAAAATTACTTGGTTTATAATGAGTCATTCAAAAACAACAAAGGTATGTGCTGAGGGTCTGTTTTTTACCAGGTACAATGCTGGAATGCATAGATATATATGCATTGTGGTCCCCTCTAGAATTCTAGAGTTGACAGTCCAATAAGCGATCATAAATTGCAAAATCAATTAGCTTTGTGGCTTTCTCCTTTTATTCATAACAACTTTAAAGATTTTGATAGCTTTTAATATTCATCTAAGGAGGCTAATTATTTTGAAAATCTGTCTAGCTGATTTTGAGTTCATAAAGAAAGAGGAAGAATGTTTGGAGGTCACAACTGTTATGAATATAGCTCTAAAACCATGCCATAGGTTAGAATTTAAAATTTTTGAATCAAAAGACTCATAGAAGACATTCTATGAAAACTCTGTAAATTCAATTGATATATGCTAGAATTATGATCAAATAATGCAAATTCATACTTTAATGAAATATTAAGTAAAAATAAACTCATTTAAAGTTAAATAATTAGATATTAGAGTTTTGGCATTCTAATATGTGTGTATGATATATATGTATGTGTTTTAGTAACTCAAACATGTTCAACTCTTTGCGACCCCATGAACTGCAGCATCTCAGGTTCCTCTGTCCATGGGATTCTCCAGGCAAGAATACAGGAGTGGGTAACCATTCCCTTCTCCAAGGGATCTTTCAGACCCAGGGCTTGAACCTGGGTCTCCTGAACTGCTTGTGGATTCTTTACCATCTGAGCCACTAGGGAGTCCATACATATGTATTTGGTTCAGTTCAGTTGCTCAGTGGAGTCTGACTCTTTGCGACCCCATGGATGGCAGCACGCCAGGCCTCCCTGTCCATCACCAACTCCTAGAGTTTGCCCAAACTAGTGTCCATTGAATCGGTGATACCATCCAACCATCTCATCTTCTGCCATTCCCTTCTCCTCCTGCCTTCAATCTTTCCCAGCATCAGGGTCTTTTCCAATGAGTCAGTTCTCTATATCAGGTGGTCAAACTATTGGAGCTTCAGCTTCAGCATCATCCCTTCCAATGAATATTCAGGATTGATTTATTTTAGGATTGACTGGTTTGATCTCCTTGCAGTCCAAGGAACTCTCAAGAGTCTTCTCCAACACCACAATTCAAAAGCATCAATTCTTCAGCATTCAACTTTCTTTATGGTCCAACTCTTAAATCCATACATGACTACTGGAAAAACCATAACCTTGACTATACGGACCTTTGTTGGCAAAGTAACGTCTTTGTTTTTTACTATGCTGTCTATGTTGGTGATATCTTTTCTTCCAAGCAGTAAGATTCTTTTAATTTCATGGCTGCAATCACCATCTGCAGTGATTTTGGAGCCCAAGAATGTAAAGTTTATCACTGTTTCCATTGTTTACCCATCTGGTTTTTGGTTTTAGTTGCTAAGTCATGTCCAACTCTTGTGACCCCAGGGACTGCAACCTGCCAGGCTCCTTTGCCCATGGGATTCTCTGGGCAAGAATACTGGAGTTGGTTGCCATTTCCTTCTCCTGGGGATCTTCCTGACCCAGGGGTCTAACCCAGGTCTCCTGTGTGGCAGGCAGATTCTTTACCAACTGAGCTACAGGAAAGCCCATCTATTTGCCATGTAATGATGGGACTGGATGCCATGACTGTTGTTTTTTGAATGCTGAGTATTAAGCCAGCTTTTTCACTCGCCTCTTTCACTTTCATCAAGAGGCTCTTCAGGTTCAGGATGGGGAACACATGTATACCTGTGGCGGATTCATTTTGATATTTGGCAAAACTAATACAATTATGTAAAGTTTAAAAATAAAATAAAATAAAAAAAATCTTAAAAAAAAAATAAAATCATTGTCCTCTTTTTAGAATTGTGTAAACAAAGTAGCAGTGTTTTTTAATGAATTAATTTATTTAATCATGCACTTTTTAATTTTTTAATTTATTTATTTTAATTAGAGGCTAATTACTTTACAATATTTTATTGGTTTTGCCATACATCAACATGAATCCTCCACACGTGCACACGTGTTTCCAATCCTGAACCCCCCTCCCACCTCCCTCCCCATACCATCCCTCTGGGTCATCCCAGCACACCAGCCCCAAGCTAAATGGAGGTTCATTACTTTACAATATTGTAGTAGTTTTTGCTATACATTAACATGAATCAACCATGGGTGTACATGTGTCCACCATCCTGAACACCCCACCCACCTCCCTCCCCATCCCATCCCTCAGGGTTGTCACAGTGTACTGGCTTTGAGTGCCCTGTTTCATGAATTGAACTTCGACTGGTAATCCTTTTCACATATGGTAATATGCATGTTTCAATGTTATTCGCTCAAATCATCCCATCTTTACCTTCTTCCACTGAGTCCAAAAGTCTGTTCTTTATATCTGTGTCTCTTTTGCTGTGTTGCATATAGGGACACCGTTACCATCTTTCTAAATTTCATATATATATATATATATATATATATATATATATATGCATTAATATACTGTATTGATGTTTTTCTTTCTGACTTACTTCACTCTGTATTATAGGCTCCAGTTTCATCCACCTCATTAGAAACAGTTAAACATAGAGTGTTTATTCACTCTTTCTTCCTTTTAGAGACTAACATGATATATGCCAAAACCAATACAATATTGTAAATTTAAAAAATAAAATAAATAAAAAATAATAAAGTTCAGGAATCTATAAAAAAATAAATAAAGCAGAAAACAAAATTACATGATAAAAAAACTAAAAAAAAAATAAATAAAAATACAGATACAAGTAAAATGGATTCAAAAACAAAAAAATAAAATTTAAAGATCCTGAAGTTTGTAAGGAACATAAGACTTTAAGTTTGGCCTTTGTTTCTAACACAAACTTTACCAAACTCATAAAATAAAGATAATAATCACTGATTTCTTTTTTTAAAAAAAGTGAATCTATCCTCTTTCCTTTCATATGTTTTTCTTCCTGAGTCTTTTCTGAAACTAATACAACATTGTGTGTGTGTGTACAGACCTTTAAGGAGATTTATTTTCAACTGGTGAAGTATCAAATATATTCAAATATTTCTCTCCAAACATGGTATAAGCAAATAAACTTATGCAAATAATTATCTGAACTCAAACTGCAGTCATCCATCTTCTTTGTTCTCTAAAGAAAATTTCTTCATCACTGATTATTGACATAATGGATTCCTATAAAACCATCAAATATACATAATCAGGTAATAAGATTTCCTTTAACTTTGGTTTGCTGCAACTTGTTTTATCTTTCACTTATTATTGAAGTTCCTTTTGAGTAAAATAAATGGCAACATAAATTTTGACATTAGCATTGAATTATAACATCATTGAATTAAATATAAGAAGCCATCTATAAATTTTTTAATTCAAGCATTTAAAATTATCTGAATTATTTACATGTAGGAGTCCAAAAGCATAGCAGTCATACAGATAAGATATATTCATTTTTATGAAGATAGAAAGTTTATTTGGAATGCCTATTTATGCATAACTTTTGATGAGAGTTGTTCATGTGTTTAATTTTACATCATTTATAGGACATTAATCACAAATTGGAAAAGACTCTGATACTTGGAGGGATTGGGGGCAGGAGGAGAAGGGGATGACAGAGGATGAGATGGCTGGGTGGTATCACTGACTCGATGGACGTGAGTCTGAGTGAATTCCTGGAGTTGGTGATGGACAGGGAGGCCTGGCGTGCTGTTGTTCATGGGGTCGTGAAGAGTCAGACACGACTGAACGACTGTACTGAACTGAACTGAATCACAAATAATAGGTTTCTGAGATTTTTGAAGTAATACAAAAACAATAAAGCTATGATGATAAACATCTTTCTTTATCACCTTCGTATCTATCTGATTCCAAGTTCTCTTCAAGTCCAAAATAGTTCATATGTTTCTATTAACATCTAAATTTACGATCTTATTTTCTTATTTTTTGGTAATTTTTTTTTGTATTGAAGTAAAGCATACAATTTTACTATCTTTCATCTTAAATATTAAGATTATTTTATAAATGATTTTCTGGTTTCAAGTTGTGTCATCTGCAGACTATCAAACCAATTGGTATGAGAATCATTTTCCTATAGTCAGGGCCTTCCGTCGTAGCTCAGTCAGTAAAGAATTTGCCTGCAGTGCAGGACATCAGGGTGCCGCCCCATCACTTTGTGGCAAATAGATGGGGAAACAGTGGAAACAGTGGCTGACTTTATTTTGTTGGGCTCCAAAATCACTGCAGATGGTGATTGCAGCCATGAAATTAAAAGACGTTTACTCCTTGGAAGGAAACTTATAACCAACCTAGACAGCACATTAAAAAGCAGAAACAGTACTTTGCCAACAAATGTCCGTCTAGTCAAGGCTATGGTTTTTCCAGTAGTCATGTATGGATGTGAGAGTTGGACTATAAAGAAAGCTGAGTGCCGAAGAACTGATGCTTTTGAATTGTGGTGTTGGAGAAGATTCTTGCGAGTCCCTTGGACTGCAAGGAGATCTAACCAGTCCATCCTAAAGGAGATCAGTCCTGGGTGTTCATTGGAAGGACTGATATTGAAGCTGAAACTCCAAAACTTTGGCCAACTGACGGGAAGAGCTGACTCATTTGAAAAGACCCTGATGTTGGGAAAGACTGAGGGCAGGAGGAGAAGGGGATGACAGAGGATGAGCATCACCAACTCAATGGACATGAGTTTGGGTGGACCTCGGGAGTTGGTGATGGACAGAGAGGCCTGGCATGCTGCCATTCATGGGGTCGCAAAGAGTCGGACATGACTGAGCAACTGAACTGAACTGAACATGATAAATGACTTCATCCAAAAAGCACTGGTATTCTGGTTCTCTCTTTTCAAATATTAAGATAATGTCTAATTCACCAAATAAAACTCAGGACAATACACACTTAAGAGATTTGTACAAACCAGAGATACTTCCCCTGGGACACTGTTGATAGAATATTACTCACAGTAGAGAATATAAATCCTTCAGGGAGACTTAAAAAATGAAAGCCTAAAATTAGAGAATACAAAGGAGCAGATTACTTTTCAATTCAATAAGGGTCTGTAATTTTACACTGCTCAGGTGCAGATGAAAACTCCTTAGGTCAGAATCAAGTCAGTTCAGTAAGAGATAGCACTATAAATAATGAGCTGTTCTCTGGTGAGTCAATCACTACCAACTGCCTGTTTAAAATGTCAGAGCTGTCAAGGTCAGTTGGCATTCAGCTGATGGCAGCACTGACCTAGTGTCACTTACACACAGTCTTTAAATTAAATTTGAAGTCTCAAAAAAGAATTATCTTTGTTTTTAGAGACAATATTTGAATCAATAATTTTGGGGGCATTGCACTCTAAGAGTGATATGGGTTGATTCAGATTTACAAACTGTAGACAATTGTCCATTAAAGCAATTACATTAACACTTCGGGCTGGTTAGAAATCAATATTGAGGCAGAGGCTGAGTATTTCCATATATTTTTTCTCTGTCACTATGTCGTCACCAAATCTTTTAGAAATCAGTGTTTTGAATGCACTTTACACTCCACAACCAGGGCTAAAGAGTGAGGTAATGAGAAAAGGAGAATCCAGTCAGGAAGAGAAAGGAATTCATAATAGAAATAACTAGAATGAAATTTGGTTTAAAAAAATAACTTTTATTATTATTAATATTAAAGGAGCAAAGTATGTTTCCTCTGAAATAACTTGATTAGACACTCTTTGTGACTTGTTTTAAATTAGGTACTTTTCAAGTAGATAACTAATGTGAACTCATCTTGTTGAAAATTTGCTTAGTTACACATTCAACAAGCCTAATGGCTTGTTTTGATTATTTTTGCCCTTTATGGAGTAAGTGTAAAGTAACACTAATTAAAAACGTTTCTAATGAATAATCCATGTGCATTACCTTCCAAAGTTTAGCTTAAGGGGTCTACATTGACAAAAACGCATTTTGTTCCCTTCACTTAATTCCATTAGCAGGACTCCTCTTTGACTTTGCGGGAACATTTAGATTTTCCTCCAGAGCATGTTAGAGCACAGAATGATTAGCAGAACATTTGAAGGAACCACAGCTCAAGGATAATGGTAATGAGCCCTATAGCACTGTGCAAGCACTGGGGCCATTTATAGATGTTCTGTGCAATGGTGGATAAAATAGGGTTGCACTATATTGTACCAGAAGCATTTTCTCTAGAGCCCTCAGTAAGTCCCTTCTATGCTAAATAATTCAAATGTATATTTTGTATTCAGTAAACATTTACAAAGAAAAGGCAATGAAGTTGTAAAAAGAGTTTTGCTCAGTCAGTATAAGTTTTTAAACTTAAAAGGAAAGTGAATACTTAAAACGATCCCAAATTGTCTACTGAATTGCTAAGAGTAAGATTAACAGAGATAATGGGCAATCTACAAAATATGTAGGCATTTATGCTTATTAAAATTTGATTTGTGATTCTTTCCTGACAATTGAGACATTTTAGTCTATATTTATTATTTACATTTTTGAATGAACATAATAGAGTAATGAGAAAAATGTATTAATGGAAAAAATTCCTGAATTTATCTTTTTAGTTTTATTTTTTTCTCCCATTAACTATAATTTTATTGTTACAATGCTCATAATTTGAAAAATTCTGTCTTAGGAATCTTGGGATCATGTAAATTCTCTTTTACCTGCTCATTAGCAGATCTTCAATTTTAAGTAAATCTCAACTGAGACCTAAATAGCCAGTTACCCTAATTTGTAATTTAATAATATGAGTGTTTGCCAATAGCACACACTTGAAAAATTTTGGATCTACAAATGCCTTTGACTATGTAGATTTCCAGACAAACTCAAAATATAACCCAGAAAGTTACTAATAAAATTTGCCACAGAGCCCCTCCAGTGATGATTGGTCTGTGGATGAATTTTTCATTTATAAACTTGCTGTCAGAACATCTCTTACCTTAGAAATATTTGATCTTCTTTCATTTTGAATATGGTAGCAGATAATATCTCAACCATTTTATGACTCAATGTTTTCTATCATATAGAAGTGACCTTTATTTTAGTCCATATTCTCCGTTACACATGGACATATAAAATTTACATTTTTAAATGAGCCTGTGTTCTATAATATAATTCAGTTCAGTTCAATCACTCAGTCGTGTTTGACTCTTTGCAACCCCATGAACTGCAGTATGCCAGGCCTCCCTGCCAATCACTAACTCCCGGAGTCCACCCAAACTCATGTCCATTGAGTTGGTGATGCCATCCAACCATTTCATCCTCTGTCATCCCCTTCTCCTCCTGCCCTCAGTCTTTCCTAGTGTCAGAGTCTTTTCAAGTGAGCCAGCTCTTCGTGTCAGGTGGCCAAAGTATTGGAGTTTCAGCTTCAATATCAGTCCTTCCAATGAACACCCAAGACTGATCTCCTTTAGCATGGACTGGTTGGATCTCCTTACAGTCCAAGGGACTCTCAAGAGTCTTCTCCAACACCACAGTTCAAAAGCATCAGTTCTTTGGCACTCAGTTTTCTTTATAGTCCAACTCGCACATCCACACATGACCACTGGAAAAACCATAGCCTTGACTAGATGGACCTTTGTTGACAAAGCAATGTCTCTGGTTTTTAATATGCTGTCTAGGTTGGTTATAAGTTTCCTTCCAAGGAGTAAGTGTCTTTTAATTTCATAGCTGCAATCACCATCTGCAGTGATTTTGGAGCCCAGAAAAATAAAGTCAGCCACTGTTTCCACTGTTTCCCCATCTATTTGCCATGAAGTGATGGAAGTGGATGCCATGATCTTAAATTAGTACTTATAAAATCAGTCAAGATCTATTAATATTATTTTAATAATTTATTTTAAATAATTTCAACATTTATTATAACTTGGTAATAATAGTAAACATGTATATACCACTTAACTGAGTGTCAGACTCTGTTCTATTAATGCATATTATATTATTTATGAAATATTTTGAATTCTGTTTTCCAGATTAGGAAATGAGGCATAGCATAGTTAGGTGAAGATAAAGCAATTAGTAAGTGATAAATCTCAAACACAGTCACTTATATCTAGAATCCATGCTCTTAGCTTTGAGACTATAGTAGAAGTCTTAAGATATTCTGGATGATAGAACCTTAGATCTCTATTACAAATATCTTTCAGAGCTTAAAAATACTTTTGTTACATATAACCTTTAGGAAAAGCAAGCAATGTTTATGTCCTACTAAGTCTTAAACCAGATTCAGAGGATCTGCAATTTCACATAGACTCTAAGAAGGAACACTTCCTGGAAATTCTAAATCAAAAGAAACATGTTCTTGAATTAATAAAAATGAAAAAAACTAACTCATATTTTGTGGGCTTCAATGTAAAAAATATATGCTGTGCTATGATGAATAATGTCCTCCCAAAGACATTCATGTTGTAATCCCTGGAATCAGTGAATGTGAAACTTTAGGTAACAAAGGCTAATTAAATTTTCAGATGGAATTAAGTTTGCTAACCAGATGATATTAAGATAGGCATAGTAGCCTGAATTATCCAGGTGAGTTCTATGTAATCAAAAGTGGAATTAAATGTGGAAGAGAAGGACAGATCAGGAGATCATGGTGATGGGAAGCTGGGCATTCTGACCTCTACAGGCTTTGAAAATGGAGAAAAGGGGGATATGAGTGGCTTAGGAAATTAGAAAGGGATTCTTCCCAAGAGCCTCCAGGAAGGAACAGTGCCCAACTGACACCTTGCCTTTAGAGCCCAGCAAGACCCATTTTGGATTTCTGATGGCCAGAACTATAATATAGATTTTGTTAAACTAGTCTATAATACAGATTTTGTTAAACCACTAGTCTATGGTGATTTGTTACAGCAGTGACAGGAAATTGACAGGAAATTAATACACATAAGCATGCCACATATTTGTTCAGAATATCTGAATGTTCTTCAATGCAAGACAGTCTTTTTGGAAATTGCTCAGAAAAATAGTGATAAGTCAATTTGATTCCAGGTTGTTGTCATTAGCACATAGCTCACATAACAAATTCACCATCTATCTAAGTGTTAAGGACTTTTCTAAATGTTTTAATATGCCAATTAATTTAATTTTCACAATAACTGTATGGTATAGATTCCATTATCCTCCCCATTTCATAGATAAGCAAACTGAGGAACAGAGAGTTTAGATAATTGGTTGAACTAGTAAGTGGTAATGAAAAGATCTAGGCTTCTTGGCTCTAGAGGCCATGTTCTTAATAATCAAGCATCCTGCCTTTCAAAGGAGATTAAAAAAAAAAAAATCTTGTGATATGACTGATATTGTAAACAAGGTAAATGGCAGGGAATTTAGCCTCATGAAAGTAGAAGAGCTTCCTTGTCTTATTCTTTCACTTTATTGATGAGGAATATCAGGAAACAGGTAAGTGAAAGGATTTGTCTAAGCTCATGAATACTGTTCATGGGGTTCTGGAAGCAAGAATAGTGAAGTGGTTTGCCATTCCCTTCTCCAGTGGACCACATTCTGTCAGACTTCTCCACCATGACCTGCCTGTCTTGGGTGGTCCCACACAGCATGGTTAGTTTCATTGAGTTAGACAAGGTTGTGGTCCATGTGATCAGACTGGCTAGTTGTCTGTGATTGTGGTTTCAGTCTGTCAGCCCTCTGATGTCCTTTCTCAGTGCCTACCACCTTACTTGGGTTTCTCTTACCTTAGACGTGGGGTATCTCTTCACGGATGCTCCAGCAAAGCACAGCCACTGCTCCTTACCTTGGACATAGGTTATCTCCTCTTGGCCGTTGCTCCTGACCTTGGACGTGGGGTAGATCCTCTCTGCCGCTCCTGCGCCACACAGCCACTGCTCCTACGCTGGCTTACGTGAAAAGTACATCATGAGAAATGCTGGGCTGGAAGAAGCACAAGCTGGAATCAAGATTTCCGGGAGAATACAAATAACCTCAGATATGCAGATGACACCACCCTTATGGCAGAAAGTGAAGAAGAACCAAAGAGCCTCTTGATGAAAGTGAAAGAGAAGAGTGAAAAAGTTGGCTTAAAGCTCAACATTCAGAAAACTAAGATCATGGCATCCGGTTCCACCACTTCATGGGAAATAGATGGGGGAACTGTGGAAATAGTGGCTGACTTTATGTTTTGGGGCTCCAAAATCACTGCAGATGGTGACTGCAGCCATGAAATTAAAAGACACTGGCTCCTTGGAAGAAAAGCTATGATCAACCTAGACAGCATATTAAAAACCAGAGACATTACTTTGTCAACAAAGGTCCATCTAGTCAAGGCTATGGTTTTTCCAGTAGTCATGTATGGATGTGAGAGTTGGACTGTGAAGAAAGCTGAGAGCTGAAGAATTGATGCTTTTGAACTGTGGTGTTGGAGAAGACTCTTGAGAGTCCCTTGGACTGAAAGGAGATCCAACCAGTCCATCCTAAAGGAGATCAGTCCTGGGTGTTCATTGGAAGGACTGATATTGAAGCTGAAACTCCAATACTTTGGCCACCTGACGCGGAGAGCTGACTCATTTGAAAAGACCCTGATACTGGGAAAGATTGAGGGCAGGAGGAGAAGGGGACAACAGAGGATGAGATCGTTGGATGGCATCATTGACTCAATGGACATGAGTTTGGAAGTTGGTGATTGGCAGGGAGGCCTGGTGTACTGTGGTTCACGGGGTCCCAAAGAGTTGAACATGACTGAGCAACTGAACTGAACTGAACTGAAGCTCATGCAGCATATCTTTGATATCTGTCATAATCTTTCTGAGAATTTCCCCCATTGCTTATGGGGAAGATGGAGAAAAAAAACAAAAACAACATACTGAGAATACTGAGAGAGGCAGTGTAACACCTACAGAATCTGTTTTCAGGTTCTGAATCTACTACTTAATTAGACATTGGCTTAGACTTGAGTGCAGCATCAGCAGCAGTGCTTTCTTTCGGAGAAGGCAATGGCACCCCACTCCAGTACTCTTGCCTGGAAAATCCCATGGGTGGAGGAGCCTGGTGGGCTGCAGTCCATGAGGTCGCTAAGAGTTGGACATGACTGAGCGACTTCACTTAGACTTGAGTAGGTGTCATAATTCACAAGATTTTGAAGGAGGAAGTATTGTATTAAGGGCCCTTATTTACTAGGAGAGTATTAATAATTTGTCCACCATCAAAAGTTAAACTTAGTCTAGTTTATAGTCGAAATAAATGGCCAGGTAAAAGTACATGTATTTCTCTGCACTTATTTTTCAGTTAAAAATAAAAAAAAGTTGAGACAAATAGACACCTAGACTGGAAATTAAGTTTCAAGATTTATTATAGTGATTCCCCTTATCTGTACTCACTACTGACAGTAGGCTGTGAATATGTTCTTGAATGTTGCACTGAGTAACACTTCACTCATTATGCATATAAAAGACTGCACTATTTACCCTGGGGTTTTGTAAAATGAAAAACCTAATGAAACTTGACCCTTGTGGTTTGAATTCTTTGCAGGCACCTATAGTAAAAACATAGCCTTATATCATGCAAAGGAGCATCATTTATTCATATATATTATATAAGAAGTGATTGCTTTGAATAGAGAATATGCTAAAAGGACTATGATTAATTTATCAGACTTGATGGAGTATATGAATAGTTACTGTAAATCTAGAAAAAAAAAAAAAAAACGTAGCCTAAGTTGAATGCAAATATTAGGCAGAGGAAGAAAATAAGGATGTTATTACACTTACTGAAGTTTAAATTTAACAGGAGTTTACCTAGACAGTACACTTTAAGACACTCTCAAACTCTCAAATTGCAGTTTAACAATTAGTTGTTTGATGTGTGTGGAAATATCTTTATAGTGGGAATTGAATGACTGGCATATCCTAGTTGAGAATGTAAATAGCATGTGTAAGAGTTCATAATGAATGATATGTGCTCTGAAAATGATACAAAATGCTGTTGACTTTTCAAGTATTGTGATCTGATACAATATCCTTGAAATTGACATTAAATATTATATTTAAACTTACAGAATTCACTGCACCAGGATGTCATGGAAGTGATCAAATGCCATGGTAGATTAGGGGAATGAACGAATTGTATAAGCTTGTGAACAAAAGTTAAACAGGAGCAAATGAATCAAATATTTAGGTATAGTATATATACATAAATATTTTAATCTGATTAAGTGGTGCCTAGTTTATATGGTAGTGAATATTATATTTTCTATACTGTTTAGCAATTTTGAATTAGTAAATATGAATTAATAAATTCAAATTTTGACAATCAATTAATTCTGTTTAGTTATTTTTTTCTGAAAACTGAAATTACCTGTTTTTCACGTATTTCATAAAATCATTATAATCATTGTGAGAATGATAGTTGGTGTGAATTATTTGGTTTATATTTTATTTTAGTTACTGTATTACACTTTAATCCATCTGATGGTCAAGCACTTAGAGAGTGTAAAAAGAGGAATAAGAAGGTTTATTGAGTTCTTACTATATACAGTCAGCAAAAACAAGACCAAGAGTTGACTGTGGCTCAAACCATGAACTCCTTATTGCCAAATTCAGACTTAAATTGAAGAAAGAAGGGAAATCCACTAGACCATTCAGGTATGACCTAAATCAAATCCCTTATGATTGTACAGTGAAGTGGGAAATAGATTTAAGGGCCTAGATCTGATAGATAGAGTGCCTGATGAACTATGGAATGAGGTTCCTGACATTGTACAGGAGACAGGGATCAAGACCATTCCCATAGAAAAGAAATGCAAAAAAGCAAAATGGCTGTCTGGGGAGGCCTTACAAATAGCTGTGAAAAGAAGAGAAGAAAAAGCAAAGGAGAAAAGGAAAGATATAAACATCTGAATGCAGAGTTCGAAAGAATAGCAAGAAGAGGTAAGAAAGCCTTCTTCAGCGATCAATGCAAAGAAATAGAGGAAAACAACAGAATGGGAAAGACTAGGGATCTCTTCAAGAAAATGAGAGATACCAAAGGAACATTTCATACAAAGATGAGTTCGATAAAAGACAGAAATGGTATGGACCTAACAGAAGCAGAAGATATTAAGAAGAGATGGCAAGAATACACAGAAGAACTGCACAAACAAGATCTTCACGACCCAGATAATCACAATGGTGTGATCACTGACTTAGAGCTGGACATCCTGGAATGTGAAGTCAAGTGGGCTTTAGAAAGCATCACTATGAACAAAGCTAGTGGAGGTGATGGAATTCCAGTTGAGCTATTCCAAATCCTGAAAGATGATGCTGTGAAAGTGCTGCACTCAATATGCCAGCAAATTTGGAAAACTCAGCAGGGGCCACAGGACTGGAAAAGGTCAGTTTTCATTCCAATCCCAAAGAAAGGCAATGCCAAAGAATGCTCAAACTACCGCACGATTGCTCTCATCTCACATGCTAGTAAAGTAATGCTCAAAATTCTCCAAGCCAGGCTTCAGCAATATGTGAACCGTGAACTTTCTGATGTTCAAGCTGGTTTTAGAAAAGGCAGAGGAACCAGAGATCAAATTGCCAACATACGCTGGATCATAGAAAAAGCAAGAGAGTTCCAGAAAAAACATCTATTTCTGCTTTATTGACTATGCCAAAGCCTTTGACTGTGTGGATCACAATAAACTGTTGAATATTCTGAGAGATGGGAATACCAGACCACCTGATCTACCTCTTGAGAAACCTATATGCAGGTCAGGAAGCAACAGTTAGAACTGGACATGGAACTGGAAAAGGAGTTCATCAAGGCTGTATATTGTCACCTTGTTGATTTAACTTATATGCAGAGTACATCATGAGACACGCTGGGCTGGAAGAAGCACAAGCTGGAATCAAGATTGCTGGGAGCAATATCAATAACCTCAGATATGCAGATGACACTACCCTTATGGCAGAAAGTGAAGAGGAACTCAAAAGCCTCTTGATGAAAGTGAAAGTGGAGAGTGAAAAAGTTGGCTTAAAGCTCAACATTCAGAAAACGAAGATCATGGCATCCGGTCCCACCACTTCATGGGAAATAGATGGGGAAACAGTGTCAGAATTTATTTTTCTGGTCTCCAAAATCACTACAGATGGTGACTGCAGCCATGAAATTAAAAGCGGCTTACTCCTTGGAAGGAAAGTTATGACCAACCTTGATAGCATATTCAAAAGCAGAGACATTACTTTGCCAACAAAGGTCCATCTAGTCAAGGCTATGGTTTTTCCTGTGGTCATGTATGGATGTGAGAGTTGGACTGTGAAGAAGGCTGAGCACCGAAGAATTGATGCTTTTGAACTGTGGTGTTGGAGAAGACTATTGAGAGTCCCTTGGACTTCAAGGAGATCTAAACAGTCCATTCTGAAGGAGATCAGCCCTGGGATTTCTTTGAAAGGAATGATGCTAAAGCCGAAACTCCAGTACTTTGGCTACCTCATGCAAAGAGTTGACTCATTGGAAAAGACTCTGATGCTGGGAGGGATTGGGGGCAGGAGGAGAAGGGGACGACAGAGGATGAGATGGCTGGATGGCATCACTGACTCGATGGACGTGAATCTGAGTGAACTCCAGGAGTTGGTGATGGACAGGGAGGCCTGGCGTGCTGTGATTCATGGGGTCGCAAAGAGTCAGACACGACTGAGCAACTGAACTGACTGAAGAAATACTTACAAAAGCAGTTTAGATGGAAATTCCAATAGTTTTGAAAGCATAGCTACATTGAAACTGATGAAAAACGTAATGGTCTCTAGTACCTCAGAAATTGTTAAAAATGTTTGTATCTGAGTTCGGAAAATGGGGATATTTCCAAAATCAATACATTAAAAATTTTAATAATAAGACACATAAAATATACTAAAAATGTAATTTTTATTAGATGCTTTTTTTAATTTAATTTAATTTTTTAAACTTTACATAATTGTATTAGTTTTGCCAAATATCAAAATGAATCCGCCACAGGTATACATGTGTTCCCCATCCTGAACCCTCCTCCCTCCTCCCTCCCCACACCATCCCTCTGGGTCGTCCCAGTGCACCAGCCCCAAGCATCCAGTTTCATGCATTGAACCTGGACTGGCAACTAAAGTATTTTTCTTTATCATATTTCCCTTCCTCCATTTGTTTCATGACTTGAAACTATTGTTAAAACAAAAGTTTATATTTCTATACTTTGGAATAAAAATTGTTTTTGATGCATACATAAATCATAAACAGTTGCTTAAAATTATTTTTGCAGGTAGAGTACTAAGAAGGTAACAAGTAATTTTTAATCTATCAGTACATCAGATTTGACATTTGAAAATAGGAAAAAAATTTTCGACAAACTTAAAAGAGAGCACATAAACTATGTTAACCATGATGTTCTCTATTTTGTTCAGACTAGAATGTAAGTAACAATAACAGTTTAATGGATAAGGAAGCTGTGGTACATATACACAATGGAGTATTACTCAGCCATTAAAAATAATACATTTGAATCAGTTCTAATGAGGTGGATGAAACTGGAGCCTATTATACAGAGTGAAGTAAGCCAGAAAGAAAACCACCAATACAGTATACTAACACATATATATGGAATTTAGAAAGATGGTAATGACAACCCTGTATACGAGACAGCAAAAGAGACACAGATGTATAGAATAGTATTTTGGACTCTATGGGAGAGGGAGGAGGGGATGATTTGGGAGAATGGCAATAAACATATAAATATCATATAAGAAATGAATCTCCAGTCCAGGTTTGATGCAGGATACAGGAAGCTTGGGGCTGGTGCACTGGGATGACCCAGAGGGATGGTATGGGGAGGGAGGTGGGATGGAGGTTCAGGATGGGGAACACGTGCACACCCATGCTGGATGCATGTTGATGTATGGCAAAACCAATACAATATGGTAAAGTAAAAAAAATAAAATAAAATAATAAAAAAACAATAACAGGTTAAAAGTTTATTTCCAGCTTTTGATATAATCTTTAAAATAATTGACATATATGGTGAGAACCATCTGTGATTTCACCTTAGCTTGTTTAACTGTTTTTCTCCTTTTATAACTGCTTGGTCCAAAATGATATGTCTTCCTGGATTTTTGTTTTTGCTGTTATTTTTCAATACTAGAAATAGACCCACAACAGCTTTCCACTTTCAATACACAGTTGGGAAAGATTGAAAAGCAGGGAGAGAAGGGGACAACAGAGGATGAGATGGTTGGATGGCATCACCGATTCAGTGCACATGAGTTTGAGCAAACTCTGGAAGACAGTGAAGGACAGGAAAGCCTGGCATGCTGCAGTCAACTGGGTTTCAGAGTCGAATACAACTGAGTGACAGAACAACAGTAGGACTTCCTTGATCACACCATGATAAAATTAGGGTTAACTATTCCTCACACAGAAGATGAAATTGAAACTAATGTTGAAATGAGTAAAATTGGTAAGAAGTACTCACAGAAATTGTTTACTATGAAATTCTAATAGGAGAACCATAGCTACATTGAAACTGTTTTGGTGAAAAGTAGTGGTCTGCAGCATCTCAAAAACTGTTAACATTTTTGTATTTCAGATCAGGCAATAGGAATACTCACCCTCAAAATCTATACAATACTAATTTTTAAATGTTAAACATAAAATATATGAAGTGATTTTTTGAATGAATTGTGCAGTGCATTGTATAACATCAAATCCTTTAACAAATCCTCATTTTTCTTGAATATTTATACACTAACTCTATCTGTGGAAAATAGCTTGGAAGGAAAATGTTCTAGTAGAATGCAAATTGAAATAGTTTATTTTAGTTGATCCCTCAAAATAGTGAAAGAATTATGTATGGGTTTAGTTTTGAAATGGACTTACACATTGAAGCAACCCATGTAATATGAAACTAAGGTGTTTATTATTTAGTGTAATGTTTTTAATATCATTAGTTGACAGAAAATAATCCTTTTGTAGAACTATTAAAAGGACATTTAAAACTATTAAAATGAATAATCTTTAAAACATATCAAATACATCAATCTATGAAGTAATCACATGAATAATTAGGTCAAAACCACCACCTGGCACACAGTACTATAGTCATACTTAAAATCTCTATTCTCTGAAAGTCTTTATAATAAATGCAGCTGCCTCACTTATTTTTCTGTGTCTTCATAGACCTTATGTATATCTTTTACAATGTCAAGATGATGTCACCGTTTTCATATATATTGGAAATTATCAGGTTTTTAAAAACACAGTGCTCCTATGGAAAGCTAATGTCAAGTTTATATTAAAGTGAAATACCATTCAGGTGATAAAGTGAAAAACTCTGTACGAAGCCACTAATTTTATTTCTACTTTATAATCTTTCAGGAGTAAATATTTAAACCTCAGCCCTAAAATATGCAAGTAAATCTTCCAATACTAGAGAGACATATAAATTTGTTATGTTGTCACATGTTAGCAGTCAAAACTGAAGCACTAAGATTTTATGGTGGTTAGAAGGAAATATAAATAACTCTGGCCTTTACAAGTAAAGTGAAATATACCCTAAATAAAATTCCTAATTTTCAAAGTCCTCTTTAATCCCTAAAATAACAAAAGACCAGTTTTGTTGTTCATGAAGAGCTAGATGCACAATTTCCTGGTACTAACCTTGAAAAATGTAATCTCTATTATTTTAAACATCTTTTAAAATCAGAACACAAGTACTTTAAAATAAGTCTGAAAATTGTATGAGTAAGAAAGCATGTCTTTTGATGTTCTGAAAATGCAGTGTGTTCAAAATAGCTTCCCTCATAACTTAGTTGGTAATATATTTTTTGTATGTTCAATTATTCCAGTAGTAGCAAAACAATTTTTAGTATGTAGATGCTGTACCTATATAACAATTTTAAATGAGGCACACACCAAATACAGTGAATGAGGAATATTTTGCATGCATGTGTGTGCACACATATACACACATATGAAAAAAATAATAATCTCCTTCTTGCATACTCTGAGCTATTTTATTTAGTGCACTAGTGTGTTTGAGTATTTTATATTGATTGCAGTATTCACAATCCCTGCAATACACCTTCAGCTATAGGTGTTATTTTTATCTCCATTTGACAAAAAAGAAAGAACACATAGATTATATACAGTCCCAGAATCAAATATAGAGGAGGCATTTTTGAAGTGCCCATCCACATTACTTTGCTTCAACTAGACATTAAATTTTATTTTTTATTCATACTCTTATTGTGGGAATATTATAATTTATACTTTAAACATTATGCAATTAATGTATAAATGTTGAGGAAGCTTTCTACATTATAAGTTAGAACACTCTATGAAACAAGAGATTATGGACTCTGTGAGAGGGGGAGAGGGTGGGAAGATTTGGGAGAATGGCATTGAAACATGTAAAATATCATGTATGAAACGAGTTGCCAGTCCAGGTTCAATGCACGATACTGGATGCTTGGGGCTGGTGCACTGGGACGACCCAGAGGGATGGAATGGGGAGGGGGGTTCGGGATGGGGAACACATGTATACCTGTGGTGGATTCATTTTGATATTTGGCAAAACTAATACAGTTATGTAAAGTCTAAAAATAAAATAAAATTAAAAAAAAAAAAGAAACAAGAGATTGGTTCAAGATTGAGAAATGAGTACAAGAGGATTATCTGCTGTCACCCTCTTAATTTAAATTATATGCTGAGCACATCATGAGAAATGCTGGGTTGAATGAGTTACACGCTGGAAGAAAGATAGGCGAGAGAAACATCAACAACCTCAGATATGTAGATGATACCGCTCTCACTGCAGAAAGTGAAAAGTAACTAAAGAACTTCTTGATTAGGGTGAAGGAGGGGAGTGAAAAAAACAGCTAAAACTAAATATTAAAAAAGAGCTAAGATCATGACTGTTTGTGCTGTGCTAAGTCACTTCAGTCATGTCCAGCTCTGTGCCACAATATGGACTGTAACCTGCCAGGCTCCTCTGTCCATGGGATTTGCCAGGCAAGAATACTGGAGTGGGTTGCCATGCCCTCCTCCAGGGAATCTTCCCCACCCAGAGATCAAAACCAGGTCTACATTGCAGGTGTATTCCTTACCATCTGAGCCACCAGGGAAGCCCAAGAATACTGGAGTGGGTAGCCTAACCCTTCTCCAGGGGATCTTCCCGACCCAGGAATCATCATAGCATCTGACCCCATTGCTTCATGACAAATGGAAGGGGAAACAGTGGAAGTAGTGACAGATTTTCTTTCCTTGGGCTTTAAAATCACTGCAGATGATGACTGCAGCCAAGAAATCAGAAGATGATTGCTTCTTGGCAGGAAAGCTATGAAAAATTTAGACAGTGTGTTGAAAAGCAGAGACATCACTTTGCCAACAAAGGTCCTCCTAGTCAAGGCTATTGTCTTCCCAGTGGTCAAATAGGTTTATGAGAGCTGGACGATGAAGAAGGAAGAGTACCAAAGAATTGATGCCTTTGAACTTTGTTGCTGGAGATGACTCCTGAGAGTCCCTTGGGCAGCAAGGAGACAAACCAGTCAATCTTAAAGGAAATCAACCCTGAATATTCATTGGAAGAACTGATACTGCAGCTGAAGCTCTAGTATTTTGGTCATCTGATGCAAACAGCTGACTGATTGGAAAAGTCCCTGATGCTGGGAAGGATAGAAGGCAGAAGAGGGCATCAGAGGATGAGATGGCTGGATGGCTTCATAGATGTAATGGACGTGAACTTGGGAGATGATGAGGGACAGGGAAGCTGCAGTCCATGGGATTGCAAAGAGTCAGACATGACTGGGCTGCTGAACAACAGCAACACTGAATGAACATGAAAATTATAGGGGAACTGTGTTTCTGTCATCCATGCTTGATGACTGGAGTTTGGATTTGGATTCAAATCTATCTCCTTGTTCTATTTTTTTGTATTTAAAATATTCAATCCAGAAAAGCTTGTCATTTCTATGCAAAGCACAGTTTGAAGCAATGTACATTTTAAACAATAGCAATAATTCGCATTTCATTAATTCTAGATTTCATTCTCTGACCCTATCTCTAATTCCCACTTTTTCCTTTTTTTCTATCCATTATAGTTACTCAAAGTTCATCCATATTTATAGAGATAGTTCAATACTTCTAGGTGTTTTATAAAGCAGGCTGAGTTAAAATCACTGAAGTTGGACCTTAATACAATCTTCATTTTATTTACTCTGCATGTTTTCTACCTGAATGCATGCTTCAGTTTTGGGGCTGGGGGGCATGTAATTTAATTCTGAAACGCCTAATGAAACGGTATCTATAGATGATGAAAATTAATCCCAAGTGCCTATATGCACAGAGCTGATTTTGGCTAGTGGTCAACAAGGGGGTGCATTTACCATAAAAACCATGCTATCAAATTATTCCCCAGGAAGAATTTTACTTTCCTTCTGAAACCTCTGATGAAAATTTTGACACTAAAAGTGTACACTTGTGCTTGCAAACTAAGGGAGTGTGTGTTTTGGGAGCAGGATATAGCAGACTGAAACACCTTGATACTGGGGTTCCACAAACAGTTGTTTTAACTTCACCCAGGTGAAAGTCTTGATATTAATAAGAAAACAGAAACTATGATAGCTCAGTAATGTCCAACTCTCAGGTCCCCATGGACTTGAGCCTGGCAGGCTCCTCTGTCCAAGGGATTCTCCAGGCAAGAATACTGGAATGGGTTGCCATTCCCTTCTCCAGGAGATCTTTCTGGCCCAGGGATTGAACCCAGGTCTCCTGCATTGCAAACAGATTCTTTACCATCTGAGCCACCAGGGAAACCCAAAGAAACGGTAGGTGTTACCAAATACAAGTTTGTGTATCCCATGAACTGTGAGGCCAAACAAACCAAAACATTAGAGTTTGGATCAGAGAAATGTTTATTTCTGGGCTGAGCAAGGAGAATGTGTGACTTGTGTTCAAAACCCCGAACTCCCCAATGGTTTCCACGAAGAGGATTTTACAGCCAAACTTGGAGTCAGGGTTGCAGGATGTGCGACTTTTTCTGATTGGTGTTTGGTGAAATGACAGGGTACTGCTGCAGGAATGTTGTGTTTAGCCTGAGGGTACCATTCTCCATCTGGCTGTGGGCCTTAGTTCCAGCAGAAGAACTCAAAGGTGTTTTGTTATGTACCACTCCATCACTTCATGGCAAATAGATGGCGAAACAATGGAAACAGTGACAGGCTTTATTTTCCTGGGCTCCAAAATCACTGCAGATGGTGATGAGATGAAAAGACACGTACTTCTTGCTTTGAAGAAAAGCTAAGACCAACCTAGACAGCATATTAAAAAGCAGAGACATTACTTTGTAGACAAAGGTCTGCCTAGTCAAAGCTACGGTTTTTCCAGTAGTCATGTATGGATGTGAGAGTTGGAAAATAAAGAAAGCTGAGCATTGAAGAATTGATGCTTTTGAACTGTGGTGTTGGAGAAGACTCTTGAGAGTCCCTTGGACAGCAAGGAGATCCAACAAGTCCATCCTAAAGGAAATCAGTTCTGAATATTCATTGGAAGGACTGATGTTGAAGCTGAAACTCCAATACTTTGGCTGCCTGATGCAAAGAACTGACTCATTTGAAAAGATCCTGATGCTGGGAAATACAGGAGGAGAAGGGGATGACAGAGATGAGATGGTTACATGGCATCAGTGACTCAATGGACATGCGTTTGAGCAAGCTCCAGGAGTCAGTGATGGACAGGGAAGCCTGACATGCTGCAATCTATGGGATCTCAAAGAGTCGGACATGACTGAGCTACTGAACTGATCTGAACTGAGGAGGAACCAGGACCCTGCCCCAAGGCTGCACTAGTGTCTCTTGGCTGCTCCTCATTAGTTTCTGTAGTTGTTTCCTTCCCTGATTAGCAACTGCTTGAATTTGTCCTTTGGAATTCAGAGAACTTCAAGGAGGCTGAATGAAACTTATTTCCTACAAACAGGAAACCGGGGATTTGTACCTGGAATGTCGCCATAGAGTCCTGCTCCATTTCATAGGTAAGAAGCAATTTAAGAATAGGGAGGACAGGAGTCATCCATTTCTGTCTCTTCACACTTAGGGGACATATATGCACTTGCATGATATATTTCACATAAATACTTTCTACAAAAAATTTTATTATTTTTTGACACAGTAGTTGGAGGGAAATTTATGTTTAAAACTCTTTCATGTAATACTAGATATTGATCTAATTTTTGAGATACAGATTTAAGCTATAATTTTGTTAGAGATTTAAATATAATTTAGAAAGATGGTAATGATAACCCTGTATGTGAGACAGCAAAAGAGACACAGATGTATAGAACAGTCTTTTGGACTCTGTGGGAGAGGGAGAGGATGGGATGATTTGGGAGAATGGCATTGAAACATGTATAGTATCATATATGAAACGAATCGCCAGTACAGGTTCGATGCATGATACTGGATGCTTGGGGCTGGTGCACTGAGACAACCCAGAGGGATGGTACGGGGAGGGAGGAGGGAGGGGGGTTCAGAATGCGGAACACATGTATACCTGTGGCAGATTCATGTTGATGTATGACAAAACCAATACAATATTGTAAAGTAATTAACCTCCAATTAAAATAAATAAATTTATATTTAAAATAAAAAAGAAAATAAATAAATATAAATAAATATAATTTTGCAGTTAGAGTCTTTAAAGAAATCTTTGTTGTTGTTGTTCAGTCACCCGGTCGTGTCCCACTCTTTGTGACCCTATGGACTGCAGCAAGACAGACCTTCCTGTCCCTTACCATCTCCCGGAGTTTGCCCAAGTTCATTGTCATTGCATTGGTGATACCGTCCAGCCATCTCATCCTCTGATGCCCTCTCTTCTGTCTTCAATTCTCCCAGCATCAGGGACTTTTCCAATGAGTCATTTGTTCACGTCAGATAAACAAAATACTGGAGCTTCAGCTTCAGCATCAGTCCTTTCAGTGAATATTCAAAACTAATCTCCCTCAAGATTGACTGGTTTGATTTCCTTGCTAGCCAAGGGACTTTCAGGAGTCTTCTCCAGCACCACAATTTGAAGGCATCAATCCTTCAGCGCTCACCTTCTTTATGGTCCAGCTCTCATAAACATACATGACCACTGGGAGGACCATAGCCTTGACTATATGGACCTTTGTTGGCAGAGTAATGTCTCTGCTTTTCAACACACTGTCTAGGTTTGTCATCGCTTTCCTGTCAAGAAGCAATTGTCTTCTGATTTCATGGCTGCAGTCACTGTCTGAAGTTATTTTGGAGCCCAAGAAGAGGAAATCTATCACTATTTTCACCTTTTCCCCTTCTATTTGCCATATAGTAATGGGACCAGATGCCATGATCTTAGGCTTTTTTTTTTTTTTAATATTTCGTCTTATGCTGGCTCTTTTGCTCTCTTCCTTCACCCTCTTCAAGAGACTCTTTAGTACCTCTTCATTTTCTTCCATTAGAGTGGCATCATCTGCATATTTGAGGTTGTTGATGTTTCTCTCTCCTAACTTGATGGATCACTGCCTTGTTGTGGAGAAAGGGCATGTGTGACTCAATGAAGCTATGAGCCATGCTGTTAAGGGCCACCCAAGATGGACAGGTCACAGCAGAAAGTTCTGACAAAACATGACCCACTAGAGGAGGGAATGGCAAACCACCCCAGTATACTTGCCATGAGAACCTCACGAACTATATAAAAGGTGAAAAAGAAATTTTAGGGAGGAAAAAAAATGCCTACAAAGATTTTTCTCAAAAGTGTTATAGAGCAGGGTTCTGTGTGAGTAATATTTTTCTACCACTCTTCTGGTAACATATAGAGTGATTTTGCCTTAGGCCTCAGCATGGAAACCATACCAAAATTAGTGAATTGAGTCATTTCCAGTTCTCTGATTGGTATGTGGAATATGGCCACCTTAAATCGTAATCTCTCTAGGTATACACATTCAGCAACTTGAACAACCTGCTGGTAGCCACCCAATTACTCAAATTTCTGAAAACCAGAGGGCAAATTCTCTTTCTAATTCTAAAAATCAGACCCAAGCACTAAGATAGAAGTGCCTTCAAAGCATTCTGTTGAGTTGTTCCACTCAACCCATTTCACCTTTCTAATCTAGGTGCCTGAAGCCCCTGAAATGTTTTGAATTTTGCAATATGGCAATCTTCTTTTTAGAATTTCCTAGAAGCAAACCTAAGATGCTTCCGGTATTCATATATTTTATTCACATGTAGACAGTCTTACTCTTCTTGGATTTCAAGCTTCCAGTGCTGTCCTTTAACTGAGAGTTTTTAATTGCTATTAGAATAAAGTTGTTTTTAAGTGAAATCTTTAATTTTCCTATGAAGGGAAGCTAAAACCCAATATTGTGTTGTGTTAGTCACTCAGTCGTGTTTGACTCTTTGTGACTCCATGGACAGTAGCCTGCCAGGCTCCTCTGTCAATGGAACTGTCCAGGCAAGAATACTGGAGTGGGTTGACATTCCCTTCTTCAGGGGATCTTCCTGACCCAGGGATTGAACCCAAGTCTCCTGCACTGCAGGCAGATATTTTGCCATCTAAGCCACCAGGGAAGCCACCAAAACCCAATATTATCTCCTTTAAAAAGAAATACTAGTAAAATAAAAACACAATAAATCAGCAAGCAAAGCAAGCAAAAGGAAAAAGCTGTATTTGGTAGTTGAAGTTTTGCCCACTATATGGGCAACATGGAGTTGGCAATAATGTGGTGGGTCTGTCACTTGAAGGTTAAGTTGCATGGAAGGGGCAGTAAAAAGGTATGTATGATCTTTGGGAATTGATTACCTCAAGGAAGATTCTTACAAAAATGAGTTCAAACAATAGGAACTAAACAAGCATGGGAAATGACTGAAACAGTCCACTTTTAGTTAATCAGATAAAAATTTCCAAGGATTTTTCAGAGAGGCCTAAGTAAGAAGAAATATATTCAATAGAAAGTACTATTAAATAAATGAATTAACCTGAGAGATATTATCATAGGCTAAAGAGTTTGGAATTTGATTGTATTTTATTATTATAAAATACAGATTAGTGACCAAAAAAAAAAAAAAAAAAAAAAAAGGCAAAATAGTCATGTATAAACAGATTTGGTGGAGTGGAAAAATCTTCACTGGGAATCAAGTGTTAAGGCTTCAAACTTACTTCTGCATTTGTAACCTGGATGACTGAGTAAATTACTCAGCTTCTAAGACCCAGTTTTCTCTGCTATAAAATGAGATTAGATTTGAAGACCTTTAAAATCCATTCTAGATATATTGTAAGAGTTTAGTCTTTGCAAAATTAATCAGAAAGGAACAATAATTAATTAATTGGTACTATAAAAGTTCAGAGGAGGAGGAAATAAAGACTGAAATGATTGGGAGGATATTACAAATGAGGTAGAATTTAAACTTTATACATCAAGGTTGCTTAAAAAGCTGGGCAGGAATTTTGTAGGCAATGAGAAAAATAAGAACAAAAAGCCAGTACTAGTAAGTAAATGATGAGGAAAAGTAAGGGCATATTTGACAGGAAGGGCAGCTGACTGTAAGTGAACCACTAAAGAGAACAGCCTCATAGGAGTTGAGAGTTGAAAATGACACATCAGACAGAACTGCATGACTTAGCAATTTATCCTAGCATATTAAGTTCTCATAGAACATACTACAAGACGAAAATATATTTCTACCTTTCAAAATATACTTCAAAACATAAAATATTTTAAAATACACAGTTATGGGTAGAGTATTTTGCTCTCTCCATTAGTGTGTAAGCTCCATGTGATTATTGTCTACTTTGTTCCTTCTTTATTCATAATATTTAGAATAGTGCCTAGCATAAGAAACATTTTACCTAGGTTAAAGTTTGCTTTCAAAAAATCAGAATTCGTTTTCACATCTTGAAATATGGGATAGTGTACATTAAAGGAGTCTTGTGAAATCACTCCCATGTTTAGAGAGATATAAGGAAGTTACAATTACTATGAGAAGCCTTATTATTTTTTTAAAAGGAGATTTAGACATTTTTGTAGCTTTTCAGCTGAAGGCATTAATGACTACATCCTAAATATCAGTAAATAATGGATCTTCATTTTTCAAGTAGAAATGATAAATAGTCAACCATGGTTTGTTATTTTACTCTTGGGGCACTGTGTTAAATGTGAGTGTACCTGGATTATAAAACAGCCTCTGCCACTGGAGTGAAAGCCATTTGAAAGTCAGTACAACTGCAACTGCTGTTTGCTATGGAACACTGTGTGAGTATAGTATTTGAAACAATTTAAAACAGCACAACAGTAGATGTACTCATGGTACAGCATTTGTGTGGACTTCATTTTTCTGCAGACTTGAAGAATTGCCTTTCTATTGTACTATGTGATTTTTAAAGTCATAACCCTAATATTTAAACATAAGAGATTTATAAATCATTTGCATTATTATCAATATTAAGAACAGGGCAGACATTTTTAGAACACAAATTAGAATCATTGAGGGCTATTAAATTTTGATATTCTGTGTATTTTGTAAATTAATTTATTTTAATTTGAGGCTAATTACTATATTGTAGTGGTGTTTGCAATACATTGACATGAACTTTTAACAACACAAAATTTTTGGAAAAATTGCTGTAAATTCTGACGTCTTTGTATTTGTTTTTCACAATTGTCCCAATCCAACAATCACATGATAAACAGCAAATCAACATGCATGACTTTTCCTCTCATCAAATTAATAAAGCCATGGAGAAAATTGCATTTTCGGTTGATTCTCAGCTAAGGGTTTGGAAATTTATAACGTTTTCATTATTATAGATGAGGGATTATCCCTCAGCACTGGTGGGAAGGAAAGCTTCCCATTGCTCTTTGAGGGGCCCTTGCCTGCTAAAGTTGCAGTAGAAGTGCTAGTAGCAAATCCTAGACCTGCCCATTGGTATGGCAGCTATTTTGTCATTATCATGAGTGTTGTAACTCTTAATGCCTTGTTCTTTCTAAAATACCTCTAAAAAGTGTTGTTAGTTATCAGAGCTGGATGCTAAAAACAAAACTCCCTTAAGTATCCCAACAACATTCCTTACCTCTCTGCCATGCCTCTCTATTGGAAAATAGACTTCATGGAAATTCATTTTATAGCAAACTTTCTAGAAGATCTATCCATTATGAAAGATTCTACATACTGAAAATACTTTAGAATGACAATTACTTTTAAGAATACATATAACAGATGAATTAGGTAAATTTGTTGCAAATGAGAGTTGATTTGACAGTGGATGAGTTATTAATCAGTAACCTCTATTTTAATGTAAACATATTAACACTTGAGTTCTGTTTTGGCACATGAAGTTTGAAATAGATTGAATAAAAACATTTTATGACATTTTCTTGACTGCTTAAGTTCAGCATCTAGTAATAGTTTTCTATTTATCATTTTTCTTTGGTCAGTTTAATGATTTCTCATTTTTGCTGAGAAGAAGTCATCACTTTTCAACTTTGAAAAATGATAAAACTGCCAATAAAGAGACAGATAGATAGACAAATAAAGCTAGGATGCAACAGCTCTTTTGATGCTTTTTTGTTTAACTATATTGCAAGTAAAAAAAAAATACATTTGCTTTGGGACATATCAACCAGTAGAGAGTCTAATCACAATCTAAACAAAGTGATGCAGAAAGACCTTGAAGAGATATCAGATTGGCTATTGTAACAAAAGTAAAATGAATTGACACATCTGGTTCACTAAATAATTACCAGGGTATCTGTGTTAGTTACAGCTCTGCCATTTTAATTTCAGAGAAAGTTGGCACAGGATGGAAGAAGTCAGAAATTCAGCATCCACTATTCATTTTTTCATTAGAGGTCTAGCCACAAATACAAAATGCATTGTCTTCTTCAAATTTGTATCTGGTTCCTACATGCATGTTAGTATCTTACCAATAGGTTTTACTTTTTCTATAAGCCCTAGGACAAAAGTATCAATGTATCTTAGTACATTACTTAATAGTCTATAATTCGACTGAGAACCAGAGAAGATATATTTGCTCTATCACTATTATTTGGGAGTCGGGTCTGGAAGTCAGATTCTTATAAAGTTCTACTATGTAGTTTGTTAACATGATCATGTCGACATCTATATATATAAGATTAATGTTTATTATACTTATGAATAGCAGCATTATAGAAAAGTTCATGATGTTAGGAACATTAGTTTAAGTCTCAATTTTGAAATATGAATTGATGTTAATAATTAATAATGTTGGAAAAATGCTAATAAGATGGCCCTCAAGACAAATTGGCACTGTTTCCACTAGACAGATAATATTTTTATTAGTATATTGTTGATAGCATCTATTGCAGAAGTAACAAATTCATAAGGCTTGTTTTTTTCTCCCTGAAGTGATTCAGAGAATTTGAATTTAATTTTTGTTAAAGATGCAAAATTTTCACACTATATGCTTTTTATTAGTTGGTTGACTATAAAGACATTGAATCTTGCTTAAAACTCTATATTGTAGGCTACATCCAGATTTTTAGCTAGAAAGAAATACAAGCCAATGTTAATATGATTAAACCATGTTATATTAATAAACAATAGCATTTTTGTTTGAAAACTTATTTACTGTGGCTACATGAAGGCCACTTAAAAGAGAATTTTGGTGGTTATACTATAAAGTTTTATACCCATTGAACTTAAATAATGTTTCTACATCCTCTTTTCTATTTGAAAATGATCTTGCTAAAGTGTGGTTTTCTCTTCTGGACTTTCCTCCATCAGCAGCACTTAACATATATTTTGTTTAGAGAACCAACAGATTGTGCTAGATCATACGCTATCTCATATCTGTGCCTCTGTGGCCTAGCAACATGCAATGTGAGATGACCTGTAATGAATAGAGTACAAGTTTAGACCCTTAGGTCTTCAGCAACAGCTCTTGAAAAACAGGAGAAAGAGATAAGGCCTGAGCTGAAGGAAACTGCTGACATTTAATTTAAATGGTGCCAAATCTAGCTATAATTTGTGGGTCACTGAGTTTCTATCTTTCTTGCAGATGTTTTTTACATAACGATGAAAGATACTGAATTTGAAGTTGTCAGCATTTTAAAGATACATGAAAATGGGAAACAGTCTGTTCACTTTTGTTTTCAGTAGTTTAAAGTGCATTCTGCTTTTTAAAGGAAAAACAGAGGATGCATTTAAAGTTATCACAAATAGAAGGAATGAACGAAGATGCAAAGTTATGATATTCCTCTAATTTAATGAATTATAATGAGTAGAAAATATAAAATGAAAGACAGTGAATGGGAGAGAAGAATATGGAATGATAAATAAAATTATAGTGGCTAGGAAGGTTGTTCTTTATTGTATTCTATTCTTAAGTTACATGTGAGGGCACAGAAGAGTAGAAATAGAGGTCATTCACACAAACACAATTTATCATTCTTATATGTGAAGCATGGTGATGGGCCCTTGCAGCCCCAGTTTTTGATACCCTTCTTTCCCCTGCATTCATGGCTAAAAGAAGAATTAGAGGCCATGTATGTCATATGTGCAATTCCAAGCTTTGACTTTATTGACAGCAGGCATTAAGTTCAGTGCCTTCTAGAGACACTTGTGAGTTAAACTTAATTTATAGTTGAGTAAGAAAGGGACCAAACAATTAAGGGACTTGACAAAGAACACAAAGTCAGTTCCACAAATCATGGAACCTGATTTCTTTATTTCAGTTTAGAAAGAACTGGTTTTCCATTCTCTGTTTCCTTATAGCTATCTCTTAATATAAGTCCAGCTTCAATTAAGAAAGTTCTTTAAGCAACTGTTAGTTACATGCTCTGAAGTCAAACACATTGACCTATAAAGGAATGGAAGTTTACAGAATGGTACTTTTGGTTCTCTAAGCTTTTTCAGAAGGCAACATTCTGTGAGTTGAACACATGAATATTTGATACTTTCAGAGGTAAATTGACTTATTTGGAACACTATTTCCTAGAATATAGAGAAAATGTGTTTTTTACCTGAAGATTTTGTCCTATATTTTTTCCTATTGCTTTTGACAGTTTGTTGGGTGAAGGGAAATTAAATTTATGGGAGAGATGTTGAAGGGAACTGATTTTGTGTCACTTTCTTTCCTTGCTCTTCCTTTGTTTTTTCAGTTACCTGTATATATTTATTGGAAAGTTGTGAGCAACTTCTGTAGGTGAGACTGCTGTGTGAAAAGGAGATAAGCAGAAATGTTTCTTTATTTCATAGTCAGTTTTCAACATTCCCAGAGAGCTGACAAAGTAGAACAAGGGCAGAACAGCTTAACAATATGATATGAGTAGGCATCTTGAATTTGGGAGTACTTTATTCCATTGTTCCTACTAGACAGATCAATATTTGTGTTTTCTAAAAACTATACTCATAATGACAACTTAATATTTCACTTGTTTAAAAAGCATGTTCATATTCTTATTTCATTAATAGCTCTGAGAGGGAATATTACTATTCTGATTTTACTGATAAGAAATGTATACTTAGAGTTTTCACTTTTTACCCAGCAACCCAGCTGATAAGGTACAATGCTGGGACTTGAACAAGGTCTTCTGACTACAGCCTATTTGCTTCCACCCCCATTACACACACACAAACACACACACATCTGTACTACAAAATAAATCAGAGCTGTGTAGTGGGTTGGAAAAGCAAGTCTTCAAATATAAACTGATTTAAAAACAACTTTTCACTCAAATAGAAAGCCTTAGCATTTATTTTTTAAATCTTATAAGAGAAGAAATTGCTAGCAGTGATGATTTCTGAAGAATGGATTTTGGATAGGGAGTTCACTTTTCTTTGTAGTTCTTTCTGAGGCATGTTAATATTTTCCCAATAGGGCCATGCCATTAACTATTAATAGTCAATCTATCTTCAGTATGAACAGTAAAATAAAAATAGAAATACCTTAGATTTGTATGTACAATAGTATTTCCCCTCTCATACTACAAATGCATCTATTTTTCCCTTTCCTTTCCTTTTCCCTTTCCCTTTCCTTTCCATTTAACAGTTAAACCAACCGAGTCCTGAGCGAGTAAAGAATGGTACATAAGATCTCACAGCTAGTTTGTGTTCAACACAAATCTCCCAAACTCATGTTCCTAATTCTAGACCAGAGCCCTTTTGACAGCAAAAGTATATTTTTACTTCTCTTGTACATCTCCTCTTATTCAGTCTTAGCTTAGTTGTTCTGAGGCTGATAGGACTTTAACATAATGTGTTTCAGCCATGCTTAACACTCCATATTATTATCAAATAACCTGAAAAATTGTATTAGAAGTGTTATTTTCAACTTCAGAAGAACTTATCAATTTGGAAGAATCTAGTTCACCATGCCACATTGAAATATTACAATAAAACATTGTGATTTCTGACCCTATATTGTTATAAATCTAAAAATGAATCACCTAATTGAGTTGTACTTTGTGGGTTCATATATAACATATACATATAAATATGAATTTGCTATATTTTAATATTTGTAGAATTTGATGTAGCTTAGAACTAAAAAACAGCATTTCTGAACTTTTTGTTTCTGTTAGAAAATGTGACATTTTCAGTTTCAGCAATTAAATTTCACAATCTAATTGAAATATAAACAGAAAAGATGTGTATTTTCTTCCCCTGCTCTCTCACATTTGCGTAATTATTGTAGGTTCTGGCAGACACATAATGTTTAAGTATTCAGTGATACATCTTTTAATTAAAATACTATACAGTATAATTGCATAATTTCAACTATCCCATTATTACCCAAAGGAATGCAGCTGATATTATAAAAGATAGTTGGTTAAAAAGAGGTCACCTCAGAAAGGGTAGCTTAATTATATTTGCATTTTGTTGACTCCAGAGAAGAATACTTTGCAAGCCCAAAGGCAACATTTACAAATACATCCACATGTCGAAGCAGCTTTCCCTGTACCAATTTACACTATAAAATTAGTATCCAAACAAGACTTTCCTCATTTTGCATGCAATGTCTTAGAACATAATGTTTTGCTAGACAGAAAATAAGTTTTGTTTTTTTTTTATATAGAAAATAGTTGTGATTGTTTTAAAACATACTGTCCCCTTAGGAAGTTAGAGACACATTGCTTAGAATTCACTGAGCATCCAAGTAGTAAGGATGGTCAAAGGACTGTCATCCTTTTGGCCGTATGGTCTATGGAAAGTCAATGACCTGGAATCCTGATTCTTCCCGTTCTTGTTATGTGACCTGGGATATTTTAATTAAACTCATTGAGCCTCAGTTTTCTCATTCATAAAATAAGTATAATAATACCTATCTTGCATGGTTCTAGTCAAAATTATCAATAAGGCAAATTTCGTAATGAATTCCTAGCAGACACTCAATAAAGGTGGTTCTGATTCTTATAGTTTTGTTTTTTTTTTTTTTTTTTAAACATCAAATGCCATAAAACATGATGCAAAAAAAACCCCACCACAATCCTTTGGATTATAGGTCAACAAAATGGGAGAGAGTGCCTAATTTATAAATGCAATTGAGAATAACTTTTAATAGTGGCATAGACCTATGACAGCATGAATTCTACTTTGTTTTATGAGTTGCGTCTTCACATGTGATTTCCTTTGTTTTATGTGACTCAGTTTCTGCATCTCAAAATTGGGCTATAAAGATACCTATTTTGTTGAGAGTAAAATGCTATGATACAGCTAGTATACCTTATACAGGGTTTAGCCTCATAAACTTTCAGTGACTGTTTTTATTCAGTCACTCCATCATGTCCGACTCTTTGTGACCCCATGGACTGCAGCACACCAGGCTTCTCTGTCCTTCACCATCTCCTGGAATTTTCTCAAACTCAACTTCATTGAGCCGGTAACACTATCCAACCAGCCCATCCTCTGTCATTCCCTTCTCCTTCTGCATTCAATCTTTCCCAGCATCAGGGTCTTTTCCAATGAGTCAGCTCTTTGCATGAGGTGGCCAAAATATTGGAGCTTCAGCTTCAGCATCAGTCCTTCCAATGAATATTCAGGGTTGATTTCCTTTAGGATTGACTGGTTTGATTTCCTTACAGTCCAAGGGACTCAAGAGTCTTCTCGAGCACCACAGTTCGAAGGCATCATTTCTTCGGCGGTCAGCCTTTTTTATTGTCCAGCTCTCACATCCATACATGACTACTGGAAAAACCATAACTTTGACTATATGGACCTTTGTTGGCAAAGTAATGTATTTTTTTTAATATGCTGCCTAGGTTTGCCATTGCTTTTCTTCTAAGGAGCAAACCTCCTTTAATTTCATGGCTGCAGTCACCATCCACAGTGGTTTTGGAGCCCAAGACAGTGAAGTCTGTCACTGTTAGTTACTTGCAAATTTTGAATGGACTGTGAAGTCCAAATGATAGTGAAGGTACAAGGCATTGTAAACTGTAGTATTAATGTCATGCAAAAGTACTTAGTTATCATAATTTAAAAATCACAGAAATTTTCATAAATATGTTTCTTTAGAAGAATGGGCAAGGGAGAAAAAAGCATAACTACCTGTTCTGTACTAATTTTCACTACTTAAGAAAACATTAAAGTAACAGTAAGACAAGATGTATAGTTCAAGTAAGCAAAGAAAGCTTTAGTTTCTTTTTGATTTTGCACTTGGGAAATTTTTCTTGATCTTTTTCTTCAAAGGGAGCAGCAAATTCATTTATGAGAGCCTGGGGTCACAATTATTATAAAAAGGAACAGCTTTTCATACTTTGGTAAAATAAAACAATTCAATTAAGCTTATTCAGCGTGTTTTGGTGTTTTAGCAAGGTTGGAAAGGACATTGACTTCTTCTTTTGAGGAAGGCTTTAGAGTAATTTATATCTGTACAAACATACTACTTAATTTCCATCATGTGAATAGGCTTTAAACCAGGGAGTTTTGTCAGTTACATAGACAATGAATCCAGTCAGGAAGACAAATTGTACACTGCAGTTAAGGTGGCTGAATTTCTGATATAAGTGGCTGTATAATCATGAGAGCTTTACTTCTAATGATAACACAGCTGTTTCTTCTTGAAAACAGTTACTTCACCCTTAGTGAACAATTTGTCTTGTAGACAATGCATTAGCGTTTTAAGTGACACATTTTTTGGCCTGTTCTGGAAACTAGTTGGCAGAATTCTGACAGTGAACAGAAGCTCTCTGACAAGCCCTTGATATTTCTTCAAGTAGCTGATCTGTTCAATTCTAAGCATTGAAAGCTTAAGTGAAACTGGAAGAAAACCCGTTTTACTGTCTTTAGTATAATTTTTCACATATATATTTTTTTAATATCAGCCTAAACAACATGTTAGCTACATGTAAGCTATACTTTAAAAATAAAATTACCAGATATTTTGTGAAGCTTCTATATTTGGGGGTATTTCCCATTTGTATCAATTCTCTATTCTCAATTTTATAGTGGTAGAAGGCTTTTTACAAATCTGAATTTTTTTTCTATAATATGAGCAAACCGTTAACAGAAATGTTAAATTGTAAATGGATGACTTTGGTTAATTGTACATCAATCTTATGGACAGTTATCCTTACATTTCCAGGGTTTATTTTACAGTTGTGTATTAATTATCTTAAAGAATATATGTCATACAACTTCTTTTTGAGTGTCATAGATTTTGTGTTAAGTAACCATAGGTGCAAAGCTTGACTATGTAACTTACAAGTTATATGACTTTATTATTAGAAAACAGGACACATTATGCCATTCTGACATGGTTGTCTAAGAATAAAATGGGATAATATATGTAAATATCTTAGCACACTGACTAATTCATAGTAGGCACTTAACACATCATTTATTTTACTTCCTTTTATTGATAATCATAAAAATAACACCAAGACTCTAAAAACTAAATTTAAATTCCCTGATGAATTGTCTTTTCTGATAATTTAATAAACCACAACAAATATTTACTGAATATTTGTGGCCTAGACATTCTTCAAGGTGCTTGAGATGAACAATAAAATATATCTGTTCTCATAGCACTTTGAATCTAGCAAAGGAAGAGAAAATATTAAATGCTAATCAAGTTACTAAATTTTAGAGAATATTAATATATAGTAGCCTTTCTGGAGCAGTGTAAACAGGATTAGAAGTGCCAGGGCTTGGGGTGGTGGCAGTTCTGTAGATGGTCAGGGTCTGATTCATGAAAGGGTAATAGTTGAAGAAATATTAAATGTGGTATGGAATTTGGTTAAGTAAATATCTAAGGAAGAATTTTCCACTCAGAGGGAATAATTAGGTGATTACATTAAAACATTACCAAGATGTACATGGAACTACAAGGAGGCCAGTGCAGCTAAAGCAACTTAAACTGAGGGGAAATGTTAGGAGAAAACATAGTGGGAGGGGATGCTGATGGTGGCAAGGGAGATAATTTTAAGGGCCTTGTAAGAAGCCACAGGAAATAGATGGGGAATCAGTGGAAACAGTGTCAGACTTTATTTTTGGGGGCTCCAAAATCACTGCAGATTGTGACTGCAGCCATGAAATTAAAAGACGCTTACTTCTTGGAAGAAAAGTTATGACCAACCTAGATAGAATATTGAAAAGCAGAGATAATACTTTGCCAATAAAGGTCCATCTAGTCAAGGTTATGGTTTTTCCAGTGGTCATGTATGGATGTGAGTGTTGGACTGTGAAGAAAGCTGAGTGCCGAAGAATTGATGCTTTTGAACTGTGGTGTTGGAGAAGACTATTGAGAGTCCCTTGAACTGCAAGAAGATCCAACCAGTCCATTTTGGAGATCAACCCTGGGATTTCTTTGGAAGGAGTGATGCAAAAGCTGAAACTCCAGTACTTTGGCCACTTCATGCGAAAAGTTGACTCATTGGAAAAGACTCTGATGCTGGGAGGGATTGGGGGCAGGAGGAGAAGGGGATGACAGAGGATGAGATGGCTGGACGGCATCACCAACTCGATGGATGTGAGTCTGAGTGAACTCCGGGAATTGGTGATGGACAGGGAGGCCTGGTGTGCTGCGATTCATGGGGTCGCAAAGAGTCGGACACGACTGAGCGACTGAACTGAACTGAAGAAGCCACTGTGAGGGTAATTACTTAACTCAGAGTAGAACAGAGAGCTGTGGCAGGCTGTTATCCAAAAGAGTGAAATAATTTTACTTTAATTTTGAAAAGATCACTTTGGCAGCTGTGCTGAGAATAGTGTCTTTGCCTTAATGAAGTAGAAACTTCAGTGATTCCCAGGAGAGAGAGAATAGTGCCTTGAAACAGGATGTAAA
The DNA here is from genome assembly GCF_019923935.1 of Bubalus bubalis. Classification (NCBI taxonomy): domain Eukaryota; kingdom Metazoa; phylum Chordata; class Mammalia; order Artiodactyla; family Bovidae; genus Bubalus; species Bubalus bubalis. Next base: position 102,358,477 of record NC_059181.1, on the reverse strand, counting down.
CAGCAAAGGTGCTGAAAAGTAACCAGATTCTGTATTTATTTGAAGGTAAAATTAGGATGATGCCCCAACAGACTAAGATGTAAGGTGTGAGGAAAACAGAGATTTCCAAATAACACCAAGATTTTTGGGTCCAGTAACTGAAATAATAGAGTTGCTATTAACTGAGATTGTAAAGAATGTAAGGGAGGCACATTTGTGGAAGAAAACAGGATTTTAGTTTGAGACATCTGAAATTTGAAATGTCAGACATCCATATCCAAATGTTAAACGGTCAGTTGGATATAGGAATCTGGAGTTTGGGAGAAAACTCTGGGCTGCAAATACACATTTGGTGATTGACAGCATATTGCTGTTATTTAAAGATGAGAGACTGGAATTCACCAAAGGAGTGAATGTGTAGAAACAGAGGGGAATAAACCTTAGAGTCATCCAACATTTATAGATCTAGGAGACTAACTAGGAGACTGAGGAGTGGCTCAGAAGCAAACCTGAGTATATGGTGTCTGGGGAGCCAGATGAATGAAGTTGTCTAAGAGAAGGGGGTGATCCAATAGGTTAAATGCTGTTGATGGCATCAGATAAAATGAAGAAAAAACTGGCCATTGATAAGATAGTTTACTGACTTGTAAGAAGCAGTATGACTTCCCAAGTGAAAAGAGACAGTTTAGGGCCTAATAATAGATGGCAAGGTTTGGAGGTCACAATATTATGGCACACTGTCTGAATCCAGCCAAAGACAGGCTTTTACAGGCAATGTTTAGGACAAAAAAAAAAAGAATGTGAGGGTTATTGTAAGATATGCTTTCTCTCATTGCTCATAGAACCCATCATCTCATATTATTTTGTATTTTGGAAACGTCACATATTTATGACTTTTCCTTGGCTCTTGGAAGCTTTGAATTTGTAACCCCTAGATATTAAGTGCACTTTTGCTTTCATGCAGTGACATTAATTGATGTAATTTTGAAGGCACAGTTATTCCATTCTTACAGATAAAAGATCATGATTTTTAATTTGGGGTAATTAAATTTTTCATCCAAATTTATTTCAAAGCTTGACATTCTCTCATTTTACAAGGGCACTGAATGTTAGACTGCTTGTTAAAAGGAACCCTTGGTTTGCAATCTGGCCTTCCTTTATCCTTCTTCACAAAAGAAGAATTTGAACACAGAGATTAAGTGTCTTATTTAAGGTTGCACAGCAACCAGCTGTGATATGATCAAGACCCTGAATTCTCATTGAGCTCTTAAATTTTTTTAAGCATATCATATCAATCTTCTGACATAAAGTTTGCCATTCTATTATGCTAACTAACCACTGTTCACTTAACCTATTCATTAACCACCTGACATATATGAGACTTACTATATTTAGGTAAATGAAATATGTAAATTGCAGTCATTTTCAAAAGCAGGAAATGCATTTAAATCATATGCTTAAATGTATCAGAATTGCATATGGTGCTTTTTTAAAATCACATATAGTAGTTTTTAAAATAATATTTATCTATATTACCTCAGTAATAATTTATGATCAAATTAGTTTAAGTGGGGGAAATCATTTTAAGATTCCATATTGATTTTGAGATAACCACCTGTATTCAATCTATTCTTCTTCTTATACATTAGAATCCCCCTTTTGTCCAGAAATTATCCAACCCTTAGAATTAAGTTTCTGTACTTCCTCATTTATGTTTCTCTCACTTCAAGTCTAAATGGACTCTGTCTGCAATCTTTCCTGCCATATCATGGTAGTAGATAATATTTAGATATATATCTATTTAGATATAGATTGAAGGAGTAAAAAGATTATTTGTATAAAGTTATAGCAGAATTGCAATTGAAAATAACTTTTAATGGTATAGTCATTTTGGCTTTTCTCACTGCTTTAGCATAGTTTTGTTCATTTGTTTTTACACAGTTGTTTAATCTAGTTACTGTCTACCTTAAAACAAATATATAATATAAAAAATAAAACAGCTTCTGACTAAGGCTAGGCAATTTTCTGTATTGCTAAGGCCAAGTTATGATTTCACTATATATATATATATATATATATATATTTTTTTTTTAATGGGGTTAACTTATATCTTTAGTATCTGGGCTTCCCAGGTGGTGCTAGTGGTAAAGAACCTGCCTGCTAATGCAGGAGACATAAGAGACTCCCGTTCAATCCATGGGTTGGGAAGATACCCCGAGGAAGAAATGGCAACCCACTCCAGTATTTTTGCCTGGAGAATCCCCATGAACAGAGGAACCGTGCAGGCTACAGTCCAATAAGGTCACAGAGTCCGACACGACTGAAATGATTTAGCGCTTAAATATCTGCAGAGTTCTTTCCCACTGGCAGTGCATGAGGAGCAGGGTTTTCTCTCTTACTTTCTCCTTAGCTGTTATTGGATGCAGTCGGTCAGCACACATGGAATTTTTAGTGTATATTGGCTACCTGATCTGAAGAGCCAACTCGTTAGAAAAGAGCTTAATGTGGGGAAAGATTGAGGGCAAGAGAAGTGGGGTGACAGAAAATGAGATGGTTGGATAGCATCACCAATTCAATGGGCATGAGTGAAGGATAAGGAAGCTTGGCAGGCTGCAGTTCAGGGGGTGGCAAAGAATTGGACATGACTTACTGACTGAACAACAGCTGATTTCCTAGGGATTCAGAAATAGCTGGAACAGTTCTATGCACCACTCAAATAGATCTGGAATTCACCATCTCTTTTGTATTCCTAATTTATTCATTACATAATTCAAAATGTTATCCTCCTTTTTCCTAGGTTAAAGAAAAAAACAAAAAACAAAAAACAAAAAAACTTGCATCCCTAAAGCAAATTTTATCCTAAGTGATATTTGGCCTGGATATTTATTTATTTAATTATTTTAATTAAATGTCTGAGGTAAGGGGCAGGGGCAGGAACCAGCTTCACATTTGCATTATTTGCCAGGCCTTTGCAAGCATTTGGGCTTCCCTGGTGGCTCAGACAATAAAGAATCTGCCTGTAATGTAGGAGACACAGGTTCGACCCCTAGGTCAAGAAGATCCCCTGGAGAAGGGAATGACTCCTCACTCGAGTGTTCTTGACTGGAAAACCCATGGACAGAGGAGCCTGGCAAACTGCAGTCCATGGGTTGCAAAGAGTCAGACACGACTGAGAGACTATCACTTGAAAGCATTTGGATTTATAATCTTTGTTTATACTATTGTAACCCAGTCTCCCAATTAATATTTCACCCTTCATTCCTGTAGTCTTCCCTATCAAATTACCCCTCTACACTTTCCTCAGATATAACATTCTAAAAAGCACTTCTTTATAAATCCTGTTAACTTCCCTGTTGAATGTAGGGTAAGATCAAGACTCTAACATGGCAGATGAGATGTTTCATCATCTAGTTCCAGTCTACTATTCTAGTCTCTTCACTTCTACTTTTTCTTAACCTCCTGCCTCCACAACATGCACCAAGACCTCCAGCTGAGCATGCTAAACCTAGTCCATTTAGCCTGAGTACTTTTTTCATGTCCCTTTTTTTTTTCACCTGTGCTTTTTTCTGCCTATACTCCTTTTGACTCTCTAATTCAACTGGAAAATTCCTATTTTCCTCATAAGAACCAAATCGTTGGATGATCCCCTTGTCCCATGCAGACAGTTTCCTGAGTCTTCTGGGCAGTTGATTCTTGTTTTGGACTACCAATTGCATTTTGCACATAGCTTTTTTGTAGCACCTATCACCGCTAAATGTGATTTAATATTTATGTGTCTATGCTTCACTTCCTATACAAGGAGCTCTCTGATAAGCAAGGTTGGGTCTAATTCATTTTTGTATCACTAGCACACAGAAGTGTCTGGTGCATAATAGGTACAGAAAGCATGATTCTTGAATAGGTGAAATAGTGATCTCCCTTTTTACCCCTACTTATATTCTGCGGACAGCTGCTATCCCACTGCTTCTTTGCCTGATTCTCAATATTTCCCTCTCATCACTGCTCAGACTTCCTCATGACATCATGCTTATTCATCTTATACCCATGGGCTCTGGTTTAGGAGATGGTGATAAAGGCAAGGCCAAGGGAACTGTGATTGATTACATGTGGACATAGCAGTTTGGTTTGGCTCCAGCATCAGTGACAGCAGCTGCCATCATTTTTTTCAATTTCCAGGACTTCTTCCAATATCTTAGGGCATAGTAAAATTCTAGTGATATCTCTGATGATTTGAGGCTTATGATATGTGTAGTTTAGTACTTCATGTCTGCATTTATTATACAATATGTCTTAAAGGGCAGTTTTGTCAGTTTAAAATTTAACAGCAAATCAAAGATATTGAATTTTCTATATATCTGAATGCGTTTTGAAACTGTTTGAACAGCATTCAGATAAAATTTAGGTTGAAAACATAGTGTACTAATGATATCTTGTTTATATGTCTGTAACATACATGAATAGGGTATCAATTTTGAATAAATAACCACAGTAAAATCAGTAGATTTATTCTTGAGAGTGAGATTACACAAATTCTAAAACATCAAGTCTGCTATCCAGCAAAATATAGAATATGAATGGAGAAAAGTTAATCTTATAGGGTTGAGATTAATGTATAATTTGTATTGCTTAAAACTATTAAAAGCACCGTAATACTTTTGCTAAAGTGTCAGTGCAAGACAAGAAAGAATAATAACAGGCTATTACTTTTTATATTGTCTTCTTTAATGCATTTCTGTTTTTCTTCCTATCAACATTTGTATTAGATTATTTTTACCATGAAAATAGAGCACATAATTTTATAGATAAGGAAACAGAAACTCAGGGAATCTAAATGACTTGCTCAAAGACAAACAAGTAGCTAATAACAGGGCTTGGACTAAAATCCAAGTCTCTTTACTCCTACATTGGGAATCTTCACACTTTTCCGTGCTGTTCCCCTTCATTTGACATTTTTTTTTCCCCAGAGTGTGTGAAATTTTAGGAAAGATGCTTTTATTTCTCTATAAAGTGATTATAAATTGTGTGGAACTATAGTCATCATACTTGTTCCTACATATTGAAATACAATATTTTGGAAAAGCCTTATCTTCATAACCAATGGAAGTATAACCAAATGGCAATTACTGAATAGCAAAAGAGTAATATAGCAGCTATTGTCAAATATCCTACCTGAAAGCAAACATTTTTTGAAAGCAATGAATTCAGGTGAATACAATTTTCCAAGTTCTGATACATCAAATAAGAATTGAAGTTCTCAATAATCAATGGTTAGAGGGGTACATCAGAAACTGAGGAGGCACTGAGGAGTTTACAGAATGATCTATTAATATCTTACGCTGGATTAAAATTAGCAAGAATATTCTCCGTCTCTAATTTCTAAAAATTAAAGACAGCTGTGGTTGTTTACTCTAAGTTTAGGACAAAATTGAAGTGAATGAAAGCAAGACATGGAGTAGAAAATTTAATGTTTAAGAAGCTGATGACTCTAACCTGAACTAGAAGCATTAATCTTTAATAATAGCTCTGGGATCCTGGATTAAGCCATTCCTTCTTTCTGAACTGCACTCCACACACATCTCCACCAACGACATACCACATTTCTTTCAAAGCAGAGTCAAGCTGACCCTTGACCAGCCACATCCCATTTAAATGATTTCTCATAGCATTCCAAGTTCTTCTGGCTCTTTAATGATATCTTTTGATGGCCAGCTTAGCAAAGCAATTTTTGTTGTTATTTTTCAGTGTCCAACATCCTGTCCGACTCTTCACGACCTCATGGACTGCAGCATTCCAGGCCTCCCTCACCAACTCCCAAAGTTTGTCCAAGTTTATGTCCATTGCATTAGTGATGCCATCCAGTCATCTCATCCTCTGACACCCTCTTCTCCTTCTGCACTCAATCTTTCCCAGCATCAGGCACTTTTCCAATGAGTTGTCTGTTTGCAGCAGATGACCAAAATACTGGAGTTCAGCATCAGTCCTTCCAAAGTGTATAAAAGGACAAAAAGCAATTTTAACAAGTGATAATTGCAAAGAATGAGGGATTTTATAGAGCATTTTGTGTTGCCTTAATGAAGGGTATGTGTAAAAATGATGAAGGTGCATTACCACTTATTTCATATCAGAAAGGAAGGAGAATTGAAATTATTTTATTAATTCAGTAAATATTATGGAGTGGCTACTATTTTAAAATTTTCTGCTAGGCTCTGGATATAAATAGTAGGGAAGATTTGCTCCATGTCTCCAAGATGCTCATAGTACAGCAAACATCTTACAATCAAAAAATGTTTAATAGTGGAACTCTACAGTGCTATAACTGACAGTATTTTTGTTTGCTTGTTTTATTTTTATTTTTTTTTAGCTATACCTCCCTAACCATTCAATCATTGAATGACAAATTGAATAAGGAAAAAAAATGAACTGAGTTCCTTCAAACTGATCACTACCCCAGATAAACCTTTTTTTTTTTTTTTTTTGTTAATCCAACAGAAACGTGACTCATTCTTGTAAAAATCAAATATTCAACAGGGATTTATAGTTGTGGTTTGATAAGTGGTCTGACAGTCTACAGTAATGCAAGATCCGATGAAAAGCATGAGTGGCTACCTGATGAGCCCACCACTGCCTGCTGTTGTTGTACAAAAGAGGAATTAATTAGAAAAAAATGCAAGTCAAAAATTATAGGTATTCATGATCTACCACTTAACCATTTATAGCATCAATGAAGCCAATTTAATAAGATGAAAAATGCATTTGCATGTGAAAGATACATGCTATATGTTATAAACTGCAAAAAAAAAGAGTACCATAAAAATTGCTCATAATATATTTATGGAAAATATTCAGCACTTACCATGCTCTATTTACATTTAGAGTTTCATTTGAAGTCCTTAATTTGAGTGAATACTGAAAATCATCCAAATTTATTACTGTATACTTTATATGGAAACTTGCTTTTCTTTCTTTTTTTTTTTTTTTCCTGGAACTACAATTATACATCTAGACTTCTATATATCAGTGATGCCCTTTAATCTTGGGATTGTTATTATAGTATTTTAAAATCAGGATAAAATCTGAAAGAAGGTGAACTCCATGTAGAATGATTGTCCTAATTTTTACTACATTACCATATTAAAAATGTTCTAAATTGCTTTTTACTCTTTAAAATCATATTACTCTGGAGATTTTCCCTTTTTGAATAAATATTCTCCTAGATTTTAATTTTATTAGCTATATATTTGTTCTTTTTGCTAGTTTAATTTCTTTTAAAATATGTGTGTTTTGTGATAATGCTTTATTCTTTGTTTTAAAAATTATTTTATTTCTTTAATTAAAGATAATTATTTTCATCTATCTAATGATTCTCAAAATTCCTCAGGGCAACAATAGGGCTATTTGTGTGGCTATTGACTCTTCTCTATGGTAAATTTTGAACTTGGAAATAACCTTTAAAGATAGATGATTTGTCTGCATGAATTCTATTCTGCCTGGATTGAATATGCATCCTTCTGGACAAGTTTAGAGTTTACTACTGCCAGGCAACCCAGGAGTATTATGTATTTGGGACCACTGTTTAACTTTTCACTTTGGGCATCCATATACTATTTGAGTAATATAAATTTAGATTACAACTTCTTAAAATACAGTTCAGTATTTATAAATTCTAAAAAGAGACCTTTTCCCACCCAGAGGTCAAACCAAGAAAATTTTGGATTCTTAGAATCTCACTCTTGTGATGAGCAACTAAAAAAAATAAAAAAACAAAAAACTCCAACCTGTGCATAGTTCTTTAATTGACTTTTTTTTTTTTTTTTTTTGGCCATATCATGCAGGCAGGCAAGATCCTAGTTTCCTGACCAAGGATCAAACCCATGCCCCCCATATTGGAAACACAGAGTGCTATCATTGGACCACCAGGAAATTCCCAATGTATAGGTCCTTAAAGATCCTGGGTTTATTAAGGGATCTCTTGTAGCTCAGCTAGTAAAGAATCTGCCTGCAATGTGGGAGACCTGTGTTTGATCCCTGGGTTGGGAAGATCCTCTGGAGAAGGGAAAGGCTACCCACTCCAGTATTCTGTCCTGGAAAATTCCATGGACTTTATAGTCCATGGGGTCACAAAGAGTCGGACATAACTGAGTGACTTTCACTCACCTCACTTTAGAGATCTCACCTCATATGAACCTAAGACAAGGTGTTGCTATGGGATTACAAAACCCTTTGTTTTCCTTGCCCCTGGAGCTGCTAGCCTGGGCCTGTGGGCCGGCTCTTGCATGTGCATTGGCTGACCCAAACAGCAGAAATCCCTCCTCCTCCAACACGATTGCCAGGAAAGTGCCAGTCTTCTTTTTATTTTATTATTATTATTTCCATCCTGGAGGATTGCTTTCCTTTTCTTGTGTTCTCAGTGTTATAATTCTATGAGTTCTGTTAACAGGAGAATTTTCAGATGATCTATTCTACCAGTGGCCACAGGACTGGAAAATGTCAGTTTTCATTCCAATCCAGAAGAAAGGCAATACCAAAGAATGCTCAAACTACTGCACAACTGCCTTCATCTCATACACTAGCAAAGTAATGCTCAAAATTCTCCAAGCTAGGCTTCAACAGTAAGAGAACTGAGAAATTCCAGATGTTCAAGTTGGATTTAGAAAAGGCAGTGGAACGAGAGATCAAATTGCCAACATCTGGTGGACTTTAGAAAAAGCAAGCGAATTCCAGAAAAATATCTACTTCTGCTTCATTGACTATGGATCACAAGAAAATGTGGGAAATTCTTCAAGAGTGGGAATACCAGACCACCTTACCTGCCTCTGGATAAATCTGTATGTAAGTCAAGAAGCAACATTTAAAACCGGACATGGAACAACAGACTGTTCCAAATTGGAAAAGGAGTACATCAAAGCTGTATATTATCACCTTGCTTATTTAACTTATATATGTGGAGTACATCATGTGAAATGCCAGACTGAATGAAGCACAAGCTGGAATCAAGTTTGCAGGGAGAAATATCAATAACCTCAGATATGCAGATGACGCCACCCTTATGCAGAAAGTGAAGAGGAACTAAAGAGCCTCTTGAAAGTGAAAGAGGAGAGTGAAAAAGCTGGCTTAAAACTCAACATTCAAGAAACTGACTAAGGTCATGGCCTCCCATCCCATCACTTTACAATAAATAGATGTGGAAACAATGGACAAAGTGACAGACTATTTTTTGGGCCCCCAAATCACTGTGAATGGTGCCTGCAGCCATGAAACTAAAAGATGCTTATTCCTTGGAAGAAAAGCTATGACCCCAAAGCAGAGAATAGCTATGACCAACCTAGACAGCATATTAAAAAGCAGAGATATTACTTTGCCAACAAAGGTCCATCTTGTCAAAGCTATGGTTTTTCTGGTAGTCATGTATGAATGTGAGTGTTGGACCATAGTGAAAGCTGAGCGCCAAAGAACGGATGCTTTTGAACTGTGGTATTGGAGAAGACTCTTGAGAGTTCCTTGACCTGCAAGGAGATCCAACCAGTCCATCCTAAAGGAATTCAGTCCTGAATATTCATTAGAAGGACTGATGCTAAAGCTGAAGCTCCAATAACTTTGGCCACTTGATGAGCAAACTGACTCATTGGAAAAGACCCTCATCTTGGGAAAGATTGAAGGCAGGAGGAGAAGGGGATGACAGAGGATGAGATGGTTGGATGGCATCACCAACTCAATGGACATGAGTTTGAGCAAGTTCTGGGAGTTGGTGATGGACAGGGAAGCCTGACTTGCTGCAGTCCGTGGGGTCTTAAGGAGTCAGACATGACTGAGCAACTAACTGAACTCATTCTGCCATAACATCAGAAATGGAAGTATAGTAGGTTTACATACTCAAAAGTTTAATTTATGATATACAGGGAAAATACTCAAAATCTCTATTTTCCTTGTAGTGTATGCTTTCTTTTTTATTTATTTTTTTAAATATAAATTTATTTATTTTAATTGGAGGCTACTTGCCATGTTCAATCATGAACTTGGGGATTTCATGAAGATTTTTTGTTTGTTTTCCTTACATTTGGGCTTAACTTTTAAATACACTAGTCTTTTGTCTTTCTTGTTTTCTAAGTTCACAGAACTACCATTTCAGGAAGAAAGGGTACTCTTTGTAAAACTAGAAAAAAGCCATGTATAACTTGAAATCTATTTTATAGGAAAATTTAAATTAATCCAGAATAAAAATAAGCCAAATGCTAAGTTAAATGCTAGTATGAAAAACAGTCTTTTTTAAATGCACTGTTTTAAGAGCTTGAAATGTCTGGTGGAGAAGCATAATTCTTTCATGAAATGGTTTCATGAAGCACACATGTTTTTCGGCCTCCCACAGGGATACATCCCACCATGGTGAGGGCAGCAGATGCCTTTTCTCCCACTTACTTATCTGGCTCCATTCCTCAGGAATCTATTTCTTTCAGTGGTTAGCTCAAGTAAGTTATTTCAGCACAGTAAACCTCAGCCTTTTCTTGAAAGTAGATTTTTTGAAATAAGGTAAGGAAGAAATAGACAAGATCATCTAAAAATGCTGGCAGCTCCAACTGCTATTTTTTTTGGAGGTATCATTTTAAGTTATACCCACAAAACCCTAAATAACTCAAATTTCTGAGGAAAATTAAGTTATTATGGATTTAAATTATTGAATCATAAATTTTCTAAGTCTAAGTTAAATTATGTATGTGTCAACCATTTTATAACACATTCTCTGTGTATGTCATTAATCCTATGCCAATGTCAGTATTCAGAACTGAATAATATGTGTACATGTTTTAAGTTTCTACTGCTGCCATAATAAATTATCACAAATTTAGTGGATTAAAACGTCTGAAATATATTATCTAGGTTTCCCTAATGGCTCAGACAGTAAAGCATCTGCACACAATGCGGGTAGACCTGGGTTTGATCCCTGGGTTGGGAAGATCCCCTGGAGAAGGAAATGGCAACCCACTCTAGTACCCTTGCCTGGAAAATCCCATGGATGGGGGAGCCTGGTAGACCTACAGTTCATGGGGCTGCAAAGAGTCAGACACATGTCATTAATCCTTTGTCAATGTCAATATGCAGGAACTGAATAAATATGTGTATACGTTTTAAGTTTCTACTGCTATCATAATAAATTATCACAAATTTAGTGGATTAAAACAACTTAAATATATTATCTTACATTCTTGAAGATTAGAAGCCCAACACAGATCTCAGTGGGCTAAAAGGATGGCAGTGAGACCATTTTCCTTTCTGGAAGTTCTATGGGTAAATGTTTCCTTGTTTTACTGGCTTTTATAGTTGGCTCACATTTCTTGCCTCATTTGGCTCATGGTCCCTTCCTCCATTTTCAAAGCCACAACCTTGCATCTTTCTCAATATTGTTTTTTTTTTTTTTTTTTTTCTGATGTGAACCATTTTTAAAGTCTTTATTGAATTTGTTACAATATAGCTTCTGTTTTATGTTTTGGTGCTTATTTTTGGCTGCAAGGTATGTGGAATCTTAACTCTCTGACCAGGGACTGAACCTGCATTGAAAGATGAAGTCTTAACTACTGGACTACCAGGGGAGTCCTTCTCTCTTAGTCTTCTTCAGATAGCTCCCTTTGACTGTATCCAAGAAAATACAGATGTTTTCAACTTCTAAGAACTCATGTAATTAGATAGGACCCATTTTCATTATCCAGAATAATCTTCCATCTCAAGGAATTTAATCGCATCTATAAAGTTTTTTTGCCATGTGAGGTAACATAGTCCTAGTTTCTGTTAATGGGGCATGAGCACTTTTGGGTGCCATCATTCTCTCTTATCACATTGTTGTGGTTTAGTTGCTAAGTTGTGTCCAACTCTTTTGTGATTCCATGAACTGTAGCCCACCAGGCTCCTCTGTTCATGGGATTTCCCAGGCAAGAATACTGGAGTGGGTTGCCATTTCTTACTCCAGGGGATCCTCCCAACCTGGATCACTAGCATTGGCAGGCAGATTCTTTACTGCTGAGCTACCAGGGAAGCCCAAATATTACCATAAAGTGGCTTTTATTTGCATTTCAAAAATGCATAGAATTTGTGATGAAAGTCAATGTTTGTCTTAATCTAGTAAATCATTCTTTATTCAGAACCAGACATTACATACTAAAATAAAATATAGTACTCAGTCAACAATTAATTTTGCTTTTCTTCTGTGTAAAGTTCATTATACAATAAACCTTTTAAGAGTTAAGTAGCTTGCATTTCACTGAGGGTTAAGAATTGAAACATTTTTGAAACACACTATGGTTTATAATAAAACTCTCACAATGGAAAAGTAAATTCCTTTGGAGCAAAACCAAGTATTATTCATCTTTGTGTCTCTCATGGTGTGATGATGATATTTTTGTTATTTAATTTATGAGCTATGAATATATCAAAGCTATTGTTTTTACAAGTTAAAAGTTTAAAACACAGAGAAAGAAATCTTGGAATAGAATTCCACTTAGCACACTTCTTTTGAATAGCAATGTTGCAATAGATAGCATGATTATCATAACAGATAATATTTTGTATGGAAACTTGTATTTATTTTCTCTTCCCTTTTCTCTCATCCTTCTTTTCCTCCCTTTAATTTCCCACCTTTTGACTTATTTTTCTTATTTACTTTCCATTTATTTCCCCATTTCTCTCTTGGCCTCCTTTATTTCCTCTTCCTCTCTTTTCCCTACATACAGTCTTCCCCTCTTCTTATACTGAAGTCATTCAAAACCTTGCTATCTAAAAACAGTTGGCTAATACATATTAAAATAAGCATAAGTAATAGTGGCATATACCACTAACTTATTTTTCCCTTTATTTGGTTGCTGAGTGTTATATTGTCTTAATCTTTCTTTTCTCCAAAACCCCTACTAAAAATTTACTTCTCTCTCTCTCATACAGATAACCATATCCTAATTATAGTAATCAATTTACATGCACTAATAACATTAGCTGTGATAATTATAATATGTATCACCTGAATCTGTATTTTTTTTTTAATAGGAAGAATCTATAATTGTCAAGTGGGCAAAAGTGTGAAGCTGATTATGTGTTCAAGTCATCAGAGATTAGGCAGCATTTGATTAAATGAACTGCTTGGAGATTTTGCAATTACTTCTAATATGAAAAATAGAAGGTACTTATAACAAATCTAAATTTTAAAATCATGATCATTTTATATTTGCAGCTCGATTTTCATTTATTGAGAGAATTAACCTGAAATAGATTGTTTGCATACCTCCTAATATCTCTATGTAAAATATTAGAGAATAAAAATGTGAAATATATTCATTTCTATAAAATGGTCTGTATAACTTTTTCACTTATTCTTTTTTAAAATTAAGCAACTTGCCATAGTCTTTTAAACCACTTTAATTTGGGGGATAAGTACTGAGGGCATAAGAGGAATTCACTAGGAAAAACATCTGTCAGCATCTTGGGGTATAGAAACATTGATACATTAGATTTGAAGTAGCAAAATGAAGTATTAAAATGTCACACAATTAAAAGTAGTAAATAATACTTTGAGCAGGTTTTAATTTTTAAAGTAAAATACAACAATATATTCAAGAATGAGTAAGAAGATGTAAACATGATGGATTCAGTCAGTAAGTCAGTTAAGGGCTCAGTCGTGTCTGACTCTTTGCGACCCCATGGACTGCAACATGCCAGGCTTCCCTGTTCATCACCAATTCCCAGAGCTTACTCAAACTCATGTCCATCAAGTCAGTGATGACACCCAACCATCTCATCCTCTGTCATCCCCTTCTTCTTCCACCTTCAATCTATCCAGCATCAGGGTCTTTTCCAATTAGTCAGTTCTTCCTATCAGGTGGCCAACGTATTGGAGTTTCAGCTTCAGCATCAGTCCTTCCAGTGAATACTCAGGACTTATTTCCTTTAGAATGGACTGGTTGAATCTCCTTGCAGGTCAAGGGACTCTCAAAAGTTTTCTCCAACACCACAGTTCAAAAGCATCAATTCTTCAGTGCTCAGCTTTCTTTACGGTCCAACTCTTACATCCATACATAGCTACCAGAAAAACCATAGCTTTGACTAGACAGATCTTTGTCAGCAATGTAATGTCTCTGCTTTTTAGTATGCTGTCTAGTTTGATCATAGCTTTTCTTCCAAGCAGCAAGCATCTTTTAATTTCATGGCTGCAGGCACCATCTGCAGGGATTTTAGAGTCCAAGAAAATAAAGTCTCTCAATATTTCCATTTTTTCCCTATTTATCTGCCATGAAATGATGGGGCCATATGCCACGATCTTCATTTTTTAAATGTTGAGCTTTAAGTCAGCATTTTTACTCTCCTCTTTCACTTTCATCAAGAGGCTCTTTAGTTCTTCTTTGCTTCCTGCCATAAGTGTGGTGTAATCTGCATATCTGAGGTTATTGATATTTATCCCTGCAATCTTAATTCCAGCTTGTGCTTCATCCAGTCTGCCATTTCACATGATGTATTCTGGATATAAGTTAAATAAGAAGGGTGACTATATACAGCCTTGTCGTACTCCTTTCCAGATTTGGAACCAGTCTATTGTTCCATGCCCAGTTCTAACCGTTGCTTCTTTATTTTTTTCAATTTAAATTTATTTATTTTAATTAAAGGCTAATTACTTTACAATATTGTATTGGTTTTGCCACACATCAACATGAATCCACCACAGGTATACATGTGTTCCGAATCCTGAACCCCCCTCCCACCTCATTCCCCATACCATGCCTCTGGGTCATCCCAGTGCACCAGCCCCAAGCTTCCTGTATCCTGCATTGAACCTGGACTGGCGATTTGTTTCTTATATGAAAGTATACATGTTTCAATGCCATTCTCCCAAATCATCCTCCCCCTCCCTCTCCCACAGAGTCCAAAAGACTGTTCTATACATCTGTGTCTCTTTTGCTGTCTCGCATACAGGGTTGTCATTACCATCTTTCTAAATTCCATATATATGTGTTAGTATACTGTATTGGTGTTTTTCTTTCTGGCTTACTTCACTCTGTATAATGGGCTCCAGTTTCATCCACCTCATTAGAACTGATTCAAATGTATTCTTTTTAATGGCTGAGTAATACTCCATTGTGTATACATACCACTGCTTTCTTATCCATTCATCTGCTGATGGACATCTAGGTTGCTTCCATGTCCTGGCTATTATAAACAGTGCTGCGATGAATATTGGGGTATGTGTGTCTCTCTCAATTCTGGTTTCCTCAGTTAACCAATGCTTCTTGACCTGCATACATATTTCTCAGGAGACAGATAAGACGGTCTACTATTACCATCTCTTTAAGAATTTTCCACATTTTGTTGTGATCCACAGAGTCAAAGGCCTTGCAGTAATCAATAAAACAAATATATATATATATATATATATATATATATATATATATTTCTCGAACTCTCTTGATTTTTCTATGATCCAAAGGATGTTGGCAATTCAATCTCTGGATCCTCTGCCTTTTCTAAATCCAGCTTAAACATCTGGAAGTTCACAGTTCACATACTGTTGAAGCCTGGCTTGAAGAAATTTGAGCATTACTTTCCTAGCATGTGAGATGAGTGCAATTATGCGGTAGTTTGAGCATTCTTTGGTATTGGCTTCCTTTGGGATAAGAATGAAAACTGACCTTTTCCAGTCCTGTGGCTACTGCTGAGTTTTCCAAGTTTGCTGGCATATGGAGTGCAGCACTTTCACAGCATCATCTTTAGGAATTTGAAATAGCTCAACTGGAATTCCATCACCTCCATTAGCTTTGTTCTTAATGATGCTTCCTAAGGCCCACTTGATTTTGCATTCCAGGATGTTTGGCTCTAGGTTGGTGATCACACCATCATGATTATCTGGGTTGTGAAGATATTTTTTGTACAGTTCTTCTGTGTTTACTTGCCACCTATTCTTAATATCTTCTGCTTCTGCTAGATCCATGCCATTTCTGTCCTTTATTGTGCCCATCTTTGCATGAAATGTTTTCTTGGTATCTTTAATTTTCTTGAAGAGATCTCTAGTCTTTCTCATTCCATTGTTTTACTCAATTTCTTTGCACTGATCACTGAGGAAAGCTTTCTTATCTCTCCTTGCTATCCTTTGAAACTCTGCATTCACATGGTTATAACTTTCCTTTTCTCCTTTGCTTTTCACTTCTCTTTTATTCACAGCTATTTGTAAGGCCTCCTCAGACAACTATTTTGCCTTTTTGCATTTCTTTTCCTTGAGAATAGTCTTGATCACTGCCTCCTGTACAGTGTTATGAACGTCCATCCATAGTTCTTCAAGCACTCTATCAGATCTAATCCCTTAAATCTATTTGTCACTCAGGCACTCTATCAGATCTAATCCCTTGAATCTATTTGTCACTTCCACTGTATAATCATAAGAGATTTTATTTAGGTCATACGTGAATAGTCTAGTGGCTTTCCCTTCTTTCTTCAATTTAAGTCTGAATTTGGCAATAAGGAGTTCAGGTTCTGTGCCACAGTCAGCTCCTGGTCTTATTTTTGCTGACTATATACAACTTCTCCATCTTTGGCTGCAAAGAATATAATCAATCTGATTTCAGTATTGACCATCTGGTGATGTCCATGTGTAGAGTCCTCTCTTGTGTTGTTGCAAGAGACTGTTTGCTATGACCAGTGTGTTCTCTTGGCAAAACTCTATTAGCCTTTGCCCTGCTTCATTCTGTAGTCCAAAGCCAAATTTGCCTCTTACTCCAGGTATTTCTTGACTCCCTACTTTTGCATTCCAGTCCCCTATAATGAAAAGGACATCTTTTTTGGGTGTTAGTTCTAGAAGGTCTTGTATGGAAGTCTCAGTTCCCCACTAATTTCACTGATACCCTGTGGGGGCTGGGGTTTATTGTAGGGTGGGGTTAGAAGTCCTTTTTCCCTAAGAGGCCTCTCCTAATACCACCCTGGTTGAGAGAGTCAGAGCTGCCTTACTACTATTCCCTAAGGGGCTTTCACTAATGCTGAGGGAAGCTGGCCTCCTTAGTGTTGTGCAGTGCTAAGAGACCAGACTTTTCACTAGGTCTTCTCTGACACATCTATCCCATGGGGAGGGAGAGGGGCATTTTGTTACTGCCTGATGTGGAGGGAATAAGTCTATGTTTTACACTCTGCCTTGAGCAGTGAGCTGCTAGGATGTGGTGGGAGTTCTGCCCTCTCCTGTAATCTGCTGATCCCTCCCTGGCTGGGATGGGTGGGAGTGAATCATTACTGCCCCCACATTGTCTTCCCTGAGATCATCATGGAAGGATAATGGTAATAGTCAAGAAGAATGGTGAGAGGGAGAAGAGTTTAAGAACAGTCTGCCAAAGGTGGAAAACTAGGGGTGCAGCTACATACTTTTTTGTGGTGTAGGACTGAGTCAAGAAGCTGCTGTCTAACCATTTCTCTTTTGCTCAGCTGTCCCTTTCCAGAAACTTTTGTTACTGAGAGCAGGCATTTGATGGGATTCTTCTGGTCTATGTCTGTTGGTGTTTCCAGGTTACTGACTTCTCCAGTATACAGTCTGGATACCCAAGACAAAAAGAAAACCCAAGGCCTCACCACCATGTCTTTCTTTGGGTTCTGAGGTTCCTGGACTGACCTCTCTCCAACTTTCAGACACTCCTTATGTTAGTTTTATATATCATGTTCAGTATTTGGGGCAGTAGTTAGCAGAAATAACAGGTAAAAACATGTCTACTGATATTTTCATCTTTTGATTATATATTTGCTGTAATGTAAGTAATGTTCAGTTATTATAGGGTGGGGTTAGAAGTCCCTTTTCCCTAAGAGGCCTCTCCTAATACCACCCTGGTTGAGAGAGTCAGAGCTGCCTTACTACTACTCCCTAAGGGGCTGAGGGAAGCTGGCCTCCTTAGTGTTGTGCAGTGCTAAGAGACTAGACTTTTCACTAGGTCTTCTCTGACACATCTATCCCATGGGGAGGGAGAGGGGCATTTTGTTATTGCAGTTTTAAAATAATGATATTATTATTCTATATTTCTTTTAATTCATTTCCTGCAACACTTTTATAAAAGAAATGTTATTCATTTACTCGTGGGATGGGCTTCCCCAGTGGCTCAGATGGTAAGAAATCTTCCTGCAATGTGAGAGACCCAGGGTTCAATCCGTGGGTCTAAAGATCCCTTGGAGAAGGGCATGGCAAGCCACTCCAGTATTCCTGCTTGGAGAATTCCATAGACAGAGGACCCTGATGGGCTACAGTCCATGGGGTTGCAAAGAGTCAAACATGACTGAGCAACTTCCAGTTTAATTTAGTGTTAGTGTTAGCTGCTCAGTCGTGCCAGACTCTTTGTGACCCCATGGACTGCAGCCCACCAGGGTCCTCTGTTCATGAGATTTTCCAGGCAAGGATACTAGGGTGGGTTGCCATTTCCTTCTCCAGGGGATTTTCCCACCTCAGGGATCGAACCCAGGTCCTGCACTGCAGGAAGATTCTTTTACCGACTGAGCTGCTGCTCCTTATTTGGGCTTCCCTGATAGCTCAGTTGGTAAAGAATCTGCCTGTTATGCAGGAGACCACTCTGAGATCACTCTGGATTGATTCTTGAGTTGGGAAGATCTGCTGGAGAAGGGATAGGCTACCCACTCCAGTATTCCTGGACTTCCCTTGTGGCTCAGCTGGTAAAGAATTCTCCTGCAATGTGGGAGACCTGGGTTCTATCCCTGGGTTGGGAAGATCCCCTGGAGAAGGGAAAGACTACCCACTCCAGTATTATGGCCTGGAAAATTCCATGAACTATATAGTCCATGGAGTTGCAAAGAGTTGGACACGACTGAGAGAGTTGTAGGTTTCCTGCTTTAGATCTTAAATATGCCAGTATTCCAAGAGGGCCTCTTTTCTTTTAGAGGGTAGTGTTTTGAAACCATAATTCTAGGTACTAGGGATCTTCATTGATACTATTTGGGTCATTCTTATAGGTCTTTGCAGTGGACAGAGATATGAAAATGTGTGTGTGTGTATATATATATATATATTAATATATATATATATATATATAAAACATAAAACACTTCATAGATTTACACTGATACTTCAAATTCAAGAATACAAGTTTCTTTTTTTTTAATATAGTGTCTTCTGTACTTTATCCATGCCTTCTTTCAGATCTATTATCCTATTTCTCAAGGACATAAGGTATGAAAAAAATCAGAATTGTCTCTAATTATCATTCGCTTATTCCCATATTGCATGCACCTTCAATTGTTTCAGAGTAATAATACATATACTAACATGACTAATATAATCATTGAAAGAGTTAAAATATTTTTGGCTATATTCCCTCATTGTGCACTATTTTAAAAATAGTTTTAGTGTATCTATGTTTATATAGCACATAAATATACTTGCTACATTCGCTTTGTTTTAGTCTTAATTTAGTCTTCTTTCTACATCAGCTATATATTTAATGCTTAGTATTGAATACTGGTGTCTATTTTTAAGCCTCTCCAGTCTGAAGCTTATTCTCTAATGGAATCTTTGATTAACTCTTGGAAACAATATTCTTGAGTTCTTTCATATTGATAAACATAGTTTACGATTTTTATAACTGTAAGTCAGTTTTACTAGATATAAAATTACTATATACTCCATTTCTTTCTGGCATAATTCCTACTGAAAAGTCTTATGATGATATGTTTTATTCCTAAATAATTCACTCTCTTAGATGTTCTGAGTTTTTTCTCTTTTTTCTTTTGTTAATTCTGGTACTTTTTAAAGAAAATATAATGGTGTAGGTCATTCTAGGTTAACATTTTCAGGCCCATGGTGTCATGGTATTTTCTTTCAATATGTAGTTTCAATTTTTTTGTTCAGTTTTTATTTGTTCTGTTCCTTTGGTTGGACTTTCTTCCTCAATGAGTCCTATTGTTTGTATACTGAATCTTCTTTACCTATTTTCAATAACTGACACTTTCTATTAAACCATCTTTAAATTTGTTTATTGTTTCTAAAGATTTTCTTCCATTTAAACTTTATCTCTTTTCTAAATAAAATTTTATTAGAATATAGTTGATTTACAATGTAGTGTTAGCCTCAAGTGTCCAACAAAGTGAATCATTTATGTGTGTGAATGTGTACATATATATATATATATATATATATATCTCCACTCTTTTTCAGATTCTTTTCTCATATAGCTCATTACAGACTATTGAGTAATGTTCCTTGTGCTATACAATAGGTCCTTATCAGTTATCTATTTTTCCAACCAGTCCATTCTGAAGGAGATCAGCCCTGGGATTTCTTTGGAAGGAATGATGCTAAAGCTGAAACTCCACTACTTGGCCACCTCATGCGAAGAGTTGACTCATTGGAAAAGTCTCTGATGCTGGGAGGGATTGGGGGCAGGAGGAGAAGGAGACGACAGAGGATGAGATGCTGGATGGCATCACTGACTCGATGGATGTGAGTCTGAGTGAACTCCGGGAGTTGGTGATGGACAGAGAGGCCTGGCGTGCTGCGATTCATGCGGTCGCAAAGAGTCGGACACGACTGAGTGACTGATCTGATCTGATATATAAAAATAGATAACTGATAAGGACCTATGTATAGTGTGTGTATAGTAGTGTATAGTAGTGTGTAGTAGTGTGTATATGTCATTTCCAATCTCCCAATTTATCTGTCTCCCTGCCCTTACCCCTTATCCCTTAGTAACCATAAGTTTGTTTTCTACATCTGTGACTCTATTTCTGTTTTGTAGATAGGTTCATTTATGCCCTTGTTTTTCAGATTCCACATATAAACAATATCATATTTTCTTTCTCTATCTTACTTCTATTTATTTTTTACGTTTAAAAGGAACATTTTCGAGATTAATTTGTTTCTATTTTTTCCTGAATTCTGTCTCCTTATGTTTTTTTAACAACTTATAAGTCTGCTTTATATTGTTCTTTCATGTCTTGTGTAATTTTCTTAATGTCTTTTGGTTCATTTTAAAATATTAAGTCAAAAAAAATAAAATAGTAAGTCATATAGTTTTAATACATTTTTATGAACTGTAAGAATACTATTCTCCTTATTTTCTTTTGTCTTATAATAACTTTGTATAAGTTTACCTCAATAATATTTTACTGTTCTTATGTAAAATTATTAGATTTTTTTGAACTTTTAGATGAAGCAGTATACAGGGTAGTTCATGGGTGCTACCTACTTAAGAGAGCTCTTTTTCGCATCATTGTGGTAAAAATCATGGCTTCCTTTCTGAGATAATATGATATTCTTTCTCTCCCTTACTTTATCTGGATCTTCTCTTGCCTTCATCATTATTGTCCCTATCCTGCTCAATTTTGATTCCACACCCAGAGGTTTTGTCTCAGTGTAGGGCCTTGTCCTGGAACGGACCCTTGAGTGGTCATTTTCAAAAGTGGGTCAGGCTACACTGCAATAGTCCTTTATGCTACAAATGCTGGCCTCTTACACTCACTCATGTTCGGAGTGGGCTAAACCCTTAGCAACTTCAGCTGCTCTCTCAGCTTTGTTCACTGTCCTTTCCAGTGAATGCTTATTTACTATTTCAGAGTTCCTTTGTTCTCAGGTCCATCAGCCATCTTTCACTTCTGCTTTTTCCTTAATAACATGCTGGCCTTATATTTGTTGGTGATTTTTCCTCATCCACTTTTATTTTGAGAATCATGGGAATATTTTGTCACCTAATGCACTTGTAAATATTTTCCCATTTTTTGGTTTTGCAAGCTAGGTGCTCTGTCTGTTTTTCTATGCAGATTCTGGAAGTTTCAAAAACTACCACCATCTTCCCAGACTTATCCTCTATTATACTTACTCTGGGCTCACTGGGAGAGAAATATTTTCTTGCTTTGGCTTCATAATAACTTTATGGGGCAAGTATTATTATCACCTCTATATTTTAGATGAAGTAATTGAGGTTGAGTGATTTAAACCATACAGCTAATAAATGGTGGAGCAATGACTTATCTCAGGTCTGGTCAGCATGAAATCCCATGCTTTTAATTTTATAGAGACTACTTCTCTACTACTGTAAATCTCAACCTAGTGTGGGTAGAACTTGGGAGCAATAACATATTTCTCATTAATTAATTTATGCATACATCAAACATGTAATGAATACATCATATGCTAGATATTGGGCTTGGCCCTGGAAATGTAAAAGTGAAAAATAGTGCCAGAGCCCTTGTTAACAAGAGGCAATCAGTTCAGTCCAGTTCAGCTCAGTTCAGTTGCTCAGTAGTGTTCAAGTCTTTGTGACCCCATGAATCGCAGCACGAGAGGCAATGCTGCTAAGCTGCTGCTAAGTTGCTTTAGTCGTGTCAGACTCTGTGCAACCCCATAGACGGAAGCCCACCAGGCTCCCCTGTCTCTGGGATTTTCCAGGCAAGAGTACTGGAGTGGGGTGCCATTGCCTTTGAGAGGCAATAGATATCATTAAATCAAAGATGACATTGGACACATAAAAGTTGTACCAATGTTCATTTGCAGGAATAACTAAATATTTTGCAAACCAGCTTAGATCTACTTGCAAAGATGAATATACTGAGTACACCAAGGTGAAATTTGTTGAAGTTTAGAGTCTTTTCGAATTATCAAGTTTGCCAAGACTGTGTTCTTGTTAATTAGTTTCACAATGTGATATGTTAATAGTAGAATGGCTCATATTGTATGAAAAGTAATTTTTAACAAAATTAAAGCTTTTAGCAGCCAAACGGAAATTGGAATAGTGTATCTTCTGTTAACTTTTTCCTCACCTACAAGGACTGTGATTTATTTCAAAGATTAAAGAAAAGTTGCTACGACTACCGCTGTTCTGAATTATTCTTTTACAGATGGAAAGCCGCAGGTTAAATGAATAATATACATATTTAAAAAAAAAAAAACTTTATGCTATGGATCCTGTTAAAATTCAGATTACAATCTTGGCTTTTCTCTCTCCTTCTTTAATAAAACAGAGTGGAGTTGGGGGGTGCCAGTGTATTAAAGTTGTGTTCCTGTGAAGTGACAAATTTACAGCTGACAGAACTAGAAAAAAACTAATTTTCCTCAGGACCCCAAAATCTGCAGAATGGCTGACAAAACTGTTTTAACAAGGCTGCTTTCAGGGAAATATAAAGAAATAGGCCTGTTAGGGTCACTTTCTCTTCTCCTTGGCTGTAGGAGTAATGTTACTTTCTGGTGATTAATCTGACTTCATTTATACTTATATTTATTATTAATGTCAAAAATAAAATTTTCTGTTACTGTGTCTATTCAGTGTGTACTGATTTTCTGAAACATTTGGCCAATTATTGTACAGTGCTTTTTACTTTAGTTTTTATTAGTGAGGCTGCTGCTGCTGCTAAGTCACTTCAGTCATGTCAAACCCTGTGCAACCCCATAGATGGGGGCCCACCAGGCTCCACCATCCCTGGGATTCTCCAGGCAAGAACACTTGAGTGGGTTTCCATTTCCTTCTCCAATGCATGAAAGTGAAAAGTTAAAGTGAAGTCGCTCAGTTGTGCCCGACTCTTAGCGACCCCATGGACTGTAGCCCACCAGGCTTCTCCATCCATGGGATTTTCTAGGCAAGAGTACTGGAGTGGGGTGCCACTGCCTTGTCCATTAGTGAGGCTAACAGAAGGTAAATATAGTATTCAATGTCTATAATTGATTTAGGATATAAGAAGTTTAAAATTATTCTTTTACTACTGGAAATGTATATTAACCCTTATAAAACATAGAAAAATAAGAACTAAGGCTGTCGAAATCCCCAGAGTATGCTGTAAGTTTATATGAAGTAAATTTAAATTACAAACAGATAAGCTTTTGAAATGCTATAATTTTAACAAATGTCTACAAGGGGAAAATGTAGGAGAAAAAGCTTTTGCATAAAGATCTATATACCGTAAGTATATTTTGATGTAGGAGATGATGTCTTATCTAAATTTAATGTTTATATTGTGAGCAGATACACTGAATTAATATTCCTTCAGACGGTTCATTTAATCCCATGCCATGAGATCTATATTTATACCGTAGGTATATCTTGATGTAGGAGATGATGTGTTATCTAAATTTAATGTTTATATTGTGAGCAGGTACACTGAATTAATATGCCTTCAGATTGTCCATTTAAACTCATGCCATTGTTGTTGTTCCCAGAACATTCTATAGCTTTCTCATTACCTTTTCATCAGTGTTGCATAAATAAAAGACTAACAATATAAGCAGAAAAAATAGAATACTCGTGTTTACATAGAGTCTTCCCTCATAGCTCAGTCAGTAAAGAATATGCCTGCAATGCAGGACACTGGGATTCAATTCCTGGGTTGGGAAGATCCTCTGGAGAAGAAAATGGCTATCCACTCGAGTATTCTTGCCTAATATATACATATATATATATATATATGTTGGTGTGATATATTATATATGTATATATGTTGGTATGTATGATTTTGTTTATCATATACATCCAATACATTGACTAATATATTGCATATTCTACTAACAGTAACCAAAATTTTAAACACACATTCAACTGATGAATGGATAAGCAAAATGTGATTTATCTATACAATGGAATTTTATTCAGTCATAAAAAAGAAATAAAGTAATTTTACATGCTACAAAACGGATGAACCATGAAAATATTATGCTAAGTGAACGAAATCAATGACAAGGATCTATAAACCATTTAATGAAACACTCAGTATAGCCAAATCCATGGAGAAGAGAAGCAGATTAGTGGCTGCCAGTGGCTTGGGAGATGAAGGAATGGGGAGTGACTGTTTAATAGATATGGGATTTCCATTCAGGGTGAGGAAAAAGTTCTGAAGTTAGATAGTGGTGATGGCTGCACAACATTGTGAATGTATTGAATGTCACTGAATTGTGTACTTTATAATGATAATTTTATGTCATGTGTATTCCCAGAAAATGAAAATACATAATATGAATATTGTGTATAATGTCCTGCTTTAGAATGGAAGCTCATCAGGAGCAAAGGTCATTGACATATTGCATTCCAATCTTTCTTTAATTGAAGAATAATGTATGATTTAAATGATTTTGTGAGTATTTTATCATCTCTATTATTGTTTCTGTATTGCTATTGTAGAATTTGCTTATATTACATCTCACATAATTATACTATATCTTAACTCTGTAGTTTTGGTCCTTTCAGACTAATCCTTTCTTTACAGTATGTATCAAAACATTTTGAGTGAGTGTGTGTGAATGCTTGTGCATATCTGTGTATTTTTATTTGTATATCCTTTGACTGGGGATTCCCTGGTGTCTCAGTGGTAAAAAATTTGAATGCAATGCAGGAGACCCAAATTTGATCCCTGAGTTGGGAAGATCCTCTGGAGATGGAAATAACAACCCACTCCAGTACTCTTGCTTGAGAAATCCCATGGACAGATGAGCCTGGTGGGCTATTGTCCATGTGGTTGCAAAGAGTCGAACATGACTTAGCAACTAAATAACAACAACCTCTTTTAAGCGCACACAGACACGTGCATGTGTGCACACACAGACACACACACACACATTGACATGATTATTTTCTCTCCAACCAAATTATAAGCTTCTTGAAGGTTAGGATTTATAAGTTCAGTTTTTTCTGTTCTATCACCATGTCTAATACAGTGTTGAACATTTACTAGGTATCAGTAAATCTATTGCCTGATTGATAGCACATTTCCATAAAAGAATAATACAATAGCACTTCACTTAACTGGCATGCCGGTGACTATGGTATTTTGATATATTAGTTTTTTATTTAATCATTTTCATCATTTGATGCAGTACACTTATTTAAGATAGGTTATCCCCCAAATTGAATACTGGAATCAACCACCAAAACACTAAAATCTGTGTATCGATATTTGCTTGCACTCTTAATTATCTTTTTTTTGGGGGGGGAAACAACTATGTTTCTAATAAAACTTCAGTCAGAGAAATATGCTTAGAAATAGTCTATGTAAAAATACTCAACTTTGTTACTAAAAATGCTACATAAATAGCAAGAAATTAGAAGAGAAAAGTAAAATATTTCCTCCAAAATTCACATGGCTTAGAAGAGCAGAGACAATGGATCTTCAGGAAAAAAAATGACAGCTTCAAATTTTTTACTTGAAAAATATCAAGTTAGCACTAGTCATGCTTGAGGATGGAGAAATTAGGAGGTATTCATGGAATCAGATGGGTAGAAGAGTGACCCATTTATGATAACTGATTTCATTACTGGTGTTGATTAAAGATAATATAGCAGGGCACATCTTTCTTTCTTATTCTTTCTTTCTTTCTTTTTTTAGCCCTACCAAAGTTGCTTGGTCTTGGATTAAGGCTATAGGAGTAGCCGGCTTGCTCCACTAGTCAGAGTAAGAAGATTGAATATGACAGCATTGAAATACAAATCTAATTAAAAAAAAAAAACAAAACAACTTTAGTATTGGCTCTAGTCCTCTTTGCTAGAGAACAAAGCTTAAAATTATGACTGAAAAACATGAGACAATTGGCAGGCAAACAGATTCTACTCTTCCCAGGTAAAAAAGTAATCATTATGTATGATGAGGGCTAGATCATATACAGGCTACTCTGAAGTTACACTCCTTAATTAATGTGAATATCTTAGTTATTTAGAACTAAGTCCACTGGCAGCTTGAAAAAAATCTGTGAAAAATGGGTTCCAGGTAACTAAGATATTATCATAAACAATGAAGTAAAATGATATTTTACATTCAATTTCTATCATATTTAAAGTTATATTTAATTAGGTATCTTGTTTTCTAATTAACATTAGGTTTCCTTTCTGTACATTTCTCAGCAGATTAAGTATTCATATAACATGAATGGCACAGATTGTTGTACTGATCAAAAGTAAAGTATATTTACAAATAAATCAACACCAACTAATCATCTTTAGATAACAGGTGAATGTGAGCAAAACTCTGACTAGTTGATTTTATGGATATAGCTCTGATGCTTAGGCACCGATAAAGAAAACAGAACAAACACTCTCAAACAAGTAGAGTATTTCCATCAATAATTTATTTTACACAAATAATAATTTTAGCCAAATATGAATACACTAAATACAAGTGTGTTTGTAGATAAGGAGTAAATTATCTATCTCCTTTTTACTAACTATATTAAAAATTCTAAGTTTATTCCCATGATTAAGATTGGACATGGTTATGACTGGATTTCCCCTCAAAAGAAGTATTCTAGTGCTATTCTCCTACCTTCCAGGTAAGATAATGGAAATATAAAAATACAATTGTTATTTGGAAAATTTATGCAGGATATTTTATGATCCAGTTCTAAAATAATTAATATCATAATTTTATGACTTTGGACTTTAATTTTTTAGCAAGGTATTCTTTCCTAAAGCTCAAATATACTATCAATTAAAAGCAACAAAATGGCTTAGAATAAAACCACTGTTAAGGAAGTTGTGAAATAATTAAAAGTGTATGTCTTCTTACATATACTGAAGCAATGTCATTATCACACTAAAAATAAAGTGGAAGACTTTTTATCATTGATTTATCTTTCCCTAAATATGTTCTACTTATTTTGCTTCTGTTTTCATATGAATAGTTCTGATATAGTTACTAGAAACTTAAGTGTTTATCCCAAAAGTTAGATTATATTCTTTGTATGATTAATTATATATTTTAGATTAAGAAATTTCTTAACAAGTTATTTTCTCTTGAATGTAATATTATGGAACATTTTTATAGATAAATAATTGCTGAAAGCTATAATTTTACCAAAAGTGTTAATACCATTCAATAATATTCAGATTAATTTTTTTCAATATATAATTAAAATGGAATAACTGTACTTTGTGATGGGATTATATTACATAAAATTATTAGAATTTTTTCCATTGATCTTTTATGAAATAAAATAGAATTATATTGACAAGTATTTCAATATTTTATATGTACTATTATCTTGGAATTTCTCATAAAAGAATACTCTAATAGGAATGTGTGTTTTTAAACTAATGAAAAAATAATGTTTTCTTTCATCATAATAAGCAAATACATACAAGATACTGTGTGGGGCAAAAGTACTTTCCCAAATTATCAACTTTCACTTAAAATAGAAAATACATAAGGTGCATTATTCCCCAAATATGAATGGGCCTTCAGATTTTTAACAGTGGAACCAATTTACAGAGATTATCTCCCAAATATGCCATATTTGGTGATTATTAAAATGTCTAAAATGATTATATCTCCTATTTCTCTTTTTGCTTATTCTGTGCTTACAGACATATCCAATAACATGACATTCCCTCATCCCTACAGTTCAGTTCAATTCAGTTCAGTCACTCAGTCATGTCTGATTCTTTTCAACACCATGGACTGCAGCACGCCAGGCCTCCCTGTCCATCACCAAATCCCCGAGTTTACACAAACGCATGCCCATTGAGTCGGTGATGCCTTCCAAACATATCATCCTCTGTCATCCCCTTCTTCTCCCGCCTTCAATCTTTCCCAGTGTCAGGGTCTTTTCAAATGAGTCAGCTCTATGCATCAGGTGGCCAAAGTATCGGAGTTTCAGCTTCAACATCAGTCCTTCCAATGAATATTCAGGACTGATTTCCTTTAGAATTGACTGATTGGATCTCCTTTCAGTCCAAGGGACACTCAATTGTCTTCTCCAACACCACAGTTCAAAAGCATCAATTCTTCGGCACTCAGCTTTCTTCACAGTCCAACTCTCACATCCATACCTGACTACGGGAAAAACCATAGCCTTGACTAGATGAACCTTTGTTGGCAAAGTAATGTCTCTGCTTTTTAACATGCTTTCTAGGTTGGTCATAACTTTTCTTCCAAGGAGCAAGTGTCTTTTAATTTCATAGCTACAGTCATCATCTGTAGTGATTTTGGAGCTTCCAAAAATGAAGTCTCTTACTGTTTCCACTGTTTATCCATCTATTTCCCATGAAGTGATGGGGACCGGATGCCATGATCTTAGTTTTCTGAAAGTTGACCTTTAAGCCAACGTTTTCACTCTCCTCTTTCAGTTTCATCTAAAGAGGCTCTTTAGCTCTTCTTCCTTTTCTGCCATAAGGGTAGTGTCATCTGCATATCTGAGGTTATTGATATTTCTCCTGGCAATCTTGATTCCAGCTTGTGCTTCATCCAGCCCAGTGTTTCTCATCATGTACTCTGCATATAAGTTAAATAAGCACAGTGACAATATATAGCCTTGATGTTCTCCTTTCTCGATTTGGAACCATTCTATTGTTCCATGACCAGTTCTAACTCTTGCTTTCTGACCTGGATACAGATTTCTCAAGAGGCAGGTCAGGTGGTCTGGTATCCCCATCTCTTTCAGAATTTCCCACAGTTTATTGTGATCCACACAGTCAAAGGCTTTGGCATAGTCAATAAAGCAGAAATAGATGTTTTTCTGGAACTCTCTTGCTCTTTCCATGATCCAGCGGATGTTGGCAATTTGATCTCTAGTTCCTCTGCCTTTTCTAAATCCAGCTTGAACATCTGCAAGTTCTCAGTTCACATATTGTTGAAGCCTGGCTTGGAGAATTTTGAGCATTACTTTGCTAGCGTGTGAGATGAATGCAATTGCCCGGCAGTTTGAGCATTCTTTGGCATTACCTTTCTTTGAGATTGGAATGAAAAGTGACCTTTTCCAGTCCCGTGGCCACTGCTGAGTTTTCCAAATTACAATCTGAGGTAAGTGTAAATTTTACACTCCAAAATGATTTTTCTGACAAAAGATTTAGATGATACCATTCCCTGTTTTCATATCCCCTAGAATGACTGTTTAATGTATAAGGTGGGCTTCCCTCTGGTTCACCCCTACATATGTTATTAATTCATTACAATGATTGGTACATCAGTACTGTTTTACTATTCCAAAGAGTTATTTCATTACCTCATTAGTTCATAACCCACCCATTTTTTTCCCACGTGTATGAAAAAGTTTGGTTTTGTGTGTTCAAATATTTTTTAAAAATCCTACAAGTTTGGTATATACAGGTCTTATTTCTTTTTTAGATGAATACTGAAAAGTCAAAAGCTAGTGAAAAAGCAACAGTTACTATTTTCATCCAGGGCCTTGTATCATAGTATATAATTTAACTAACGTAGTACAAATTGGAGTTCATCTGGAAAAGGCAAATATTTCTGAAAAAAAAAATTCTAACTTAATTTGTGTGACCAACCTTCTTATTTAAGAGACCAATCTAATACACAAAGTGTACAATAGTATATAGAAAATAAAGTTTATGGCCTTGAAGGATTTGACAATCTGAGGAAACTGTAAATTTTACACTTCAAAAGAATTTTTCTGATAAAAGATTTAGATGATATCATTCCCTATTTTCATATCCCTTATAGTGACTGTATAATGTGTAAATTGACCTTCCCTTGTGTCTCAGATGGTAAAGAATCCGCCTGAAGTATGGGAGACCTGGGTTGGATCCCTGGATTGGGAAGATCCCCTGGAGGAGGGCATGACAACCTACTCTAGTATTCTTGCCTGGAGATTCCATGGACAGAGGAGCCTGGTGGGCATGGGGTCGCAAAGAGTCAGACATGACTGAAGGACTAAGCACAGCACGGGGATTTAGAAAGGTAGATAATGATAGATACAAAGAAAGAGAAAATTTTGTTACATAAGTGATAGAGAAAACTTGATTGATAAAAACAGAGAAAACAATACTTCTTAGAGATGAAGCCTCTAAAACCCAAAGAACAACAGTGACTTACCCAATGTCCAAATCTTGTTAGCAGTAGAGTCAATTTTAGAATCTAGACCTTCCAACTCTTGGCCAAATATTTTCCATAAGCAGTATTTCTGATGAATTTTAAAGTCACCTTAGTGAATCTTCTAATATCTAAAAGGTAATTCTTGATTTTTATGATAGCTTGAAAAATGTAACCTTGACTTTCATGTCTATTACAACCTAATAGGTACATCTAGTATATATCCTTTTTATTCTAAAAAATTCAGACACAACTTGATTCTTTGCTTTGCATGAAAATAATGAATCGGTAGTGAATGCATCAAGCAGCTGTGTGTTTATAAAGACCATGTGTTATTTTTGTTTAAAGTTGTAATGCTTTGATGTGCTGGTGAGTGGCTTGTCTTTGGGAGACAATAAAATGGCAGCTGGTTTTACCCTAGAAGACCTCTTACTAAAGAAATTCCAGCTGTGAATATATGATACTTCCTTAAATGGGCAAAGAGAAGTTAACCCATATGTAAAATTGTTCTGCACATCTATACTGCTTTAGGAACCCTATTCTCTTGGCTTCAATAAGAAGTTGTTTTTCTCCTGAAAATAAAATAAAGAAAACTGAATTTGTACCAAAAGTGTTTAAATAATTTGAAGGAAGGTTTTAAAAACAACTTTTGCAAGTGTGGTCTTCTTGAAAGTATAAATGTATACCAGTATTTGAATAAAGCTAGGTACAGTCAATATTATGACAAGTAGTTAAATTAATGTATGCCTTACTTTATAAAATTCCTGCTTAAAATCACTTGTGGGCTTAAAATGCTAAGCCTGGTATGGGTCCATAGTCTCATTGGGAAAAATCCCCTAGATTTAATGGAAATGTTACATTGCATCATCTTAATAGTGAATAAATATTTACATTTTATACAAAATAGGAGACATTTATACTTTACCAGGTTATGAAATGTATGGATACCAACAAGAGTAAAATTAGCCAAATGGTTAAACTGAGGCAACTACCTGGAGGTGTTGGGGGCCAGAGTGAGGCACTCTGCCCGTGGCAAAGGTCATGAGGAAGGAGGCTCGACATATGCAAAGGCGGGATCGAACCTCAGGAGTCCCCCTGGAAATCCTCAAGCATCTACCCCCATAACTAGAGCCTGTCTGCTTTACTACTTTGTGCTCCCACCTACACCTCTGACTTTATGGGGGCTGTCCCCAACCACCTCTTTCGGAGAAGGAGTTAACCTAGACCTCCAGTTAATAAAAACTCCTGGGCATGACATGAGTGTTTTAACCTACAAACTCCTCTGAAGGTTCTCTAGCCTGCCTGACAGGTTTGTCCGGCCACATGTGATTGCTCACAGCCTCCCAACCGTGAGAGGCACGAGATGCTTTAAACCTTCTAAAAACAGGTTCCTTAGAAAAGTTAGAAAATTATTAGTATAAGTATAATGGGCTGATTAGAAATTGTATTGGTGAAGGGTTTTTCATTTGTTGAGCCAATGTTTGTTGCTAAGTCTCCACATCCCCTGCCCTTACACACATTAATGAATATATAGAAGAAATAAGTATTAACCTTTGATATTAATCATGTTAGACCTTAGGCTAAGTAAATTCTTTCCTTAACTAAAACCCACTACACCCTCACCCTATAGGAATGTAACTTTATTTGGGTGGTGTCTGTTTTAAGAATAATCACCCCTGGAGAAATAAGTGTCCTGGTTGACTGACCGCTGTCACAAGGAGAGGGTCATAAATTGTCAGCAGGCCCCCTGGCCAGAAGATGATGTAACACCCCTAAGACCTCTGTATACATTTGTATGAAGCACCTGACTTTGATAAAAGTCAGGACTGCTGTCCCCACGTGACTTTTGCATAGCATCTCAGTGTATAAAAACAGACCCTGGAAAATAAAGAATTGGGATCAGTTTCTCGAAATACTGATCTCCCCATGTCGCTCTCTCTCTCACTCTGGCTGAGTCTCCATCTGGAGCGCGGAACCCGCCATGCTTACTAATTATGCCTGGGCTTCTAAGATCTGACCAGGGAGGCCTCAGTGTCTCCTCTCCTTCGGGAGAACGGAAGGATGCCTGTGGCCTACGTAAGTGGTGCAAACTTCTTGTCTTGAAGTTTTATTGGTTTTCTGCGTAAACCAAGCTACTCAGCCTCTTTTCTCCACTGAATATTCCTACTGAGCTATCCTCATTCTATTACTCTTTACATCTCTAATTAATATCTAATTGAAGCTATTGTATCCTGATCCTTGCCGACGCTGTCCCCGCTTCGAATACCCTGGATCAGCCGGGGCTGGGCCCCGGCATGGAGGCTTTAGTAGAGATTTGGCACTTATTTGTCTCATTTTTACTATTAATGTTTGCTGCCAGAGCTGATGGGGGGTATTTAAGGGGATTTACCACAGAAATGACTGGAGAAAGATTATCTGAAGCCTTTATGCATTATCAGTTGAGTCTCTAACTTAAATTATATTAAAGTTTGTTTTTATGTATATATTAAATAGATGTCAATAAAATTGTGTACATCTTTTTCAGTTTTAAAGATAATTCAGAATTTAGCTAAAAGAATGAAAAACTCAATGTTTATATTTGATAGAAGTGTAAATGGAAATACAATGTTATGCATCTGGCACAGATGGTAAGTGAACCAGTGAAGTTGCTTAGTCATGCCTGACTTTTTGTGATCTCAAGGACTGTAGCCTACCAGGCTCATCCATCCATGGAAATTTCCAGGCAAGAGTACTGGAGTGGGTTGCCATTTCCTTCTCCAGGGGATCTTCCCGATGCAGGGATCAAACCCAAGTCTCCCACATTGCAGGCAGATACTTTAACGTCTGAGCCACCAGGGAAGCTGCCTTCAGTGCAGGAGACCTGAGTTCAGTTCCTGGGTCTTGCAGATCCCCTGCAGAAGGGAATGACTACCCACTCCAGTATTCTTGGCTGGAGAATTACATGGAGTAGCCTGGTGGGCTAAGCCCATGGAGTAGCAAAGAGCTGGACACGACTGAGAGACTGACATTTTTTTCACTTTCACTTTCATCATCAAGTAAGACATTATATAAAGATAATGTTAATAGTGTTTAAACAAATATACCAGAATGTACAGAGTCGGAAATGCTGTTGCCTTCATAGCAGTTACTTTGAAATACAATTTCAAATTAAACATTCCAAAAATGGTGTGAGCAATGGAAGCCTGCTTGTGAGTAATGACTACAACTTCTCAGGATAATCACTTAGAAATGGCATTTATTCAACTATGAATGTTTTGCTAAGTTTGTTAACAACCAGTTGTGTTAACATAAAGCCATGTCTCATATAGTATCTAACAGTGTTGTGTGTGCAGAAGCATGCATACAACTCATTGCCTGTCTTCCAGTTCCACTCTGCTTTC
The DNA here is from genome assembly GCF_019923935.1 of Bubalus bubalis. NCBI lineage: Eukaryota > Metazoa > Chordata > Mammalia > Artiodactyla > Bovidae > Bubalus > Bubalus bubalis. The sequence goes on along the minus strand of NC_059181.1, from coordinate 102,324,380 downwards.
AATCAATATCTTATATGTGCAAGAGAGGACCTCAGGTTGTAAATATAGCATTGGCAAACTATGATTCTTGAGCTGTATCCAGTTTTCCTGTGAGTTAAGAATTGTTTCTATATTTTAAAAATGTTGAAAAAAATTCAAAAGAAGGGTGATGCTTTGTGATGTGTGGAAGTTATATGAAATTCAAATTTCAGTGTCCATAGGTAATGATGTTTTGTGATGTGTGGAAGTTATGTGAAATTCAAATTTCAGTGTCTATAAGTAAAGTATTATTGGAACACAGTCATATTTGTTTATATGTCATCTATGCTGCTTTCACAATACTATGCCAGACTAGAGTAGTTGCAACACAAATTATGATCTACAAAGCCTAAATTATTTATGATCTATTCCTTTATAGAAAAAAAAATGTTGAATACTTAGCAAGTTTTAAAGTCATCTACTGAAGTAAAAAGATAAGGTGAGTGTAATAAGCAATATATTTTTCCCTAGACTTAAGGAACACTTATTATCCAGGCTTGAGATAAAATTGTATGGATTTAACAAGTGATATATAGCAAACACCCTCTTGCAACAACACAAGAGAAGACTCTACACATGGACATCACCAGATGGTCAACACCAAAATCAGATCGATTATATTCTTTGCAGCCAAAGATGGAGAAGCTCTATACAGTCAGAAAAAAACAAGACCGTGAGCTGACTGTGACTCTGATCATGAACTCCTTATTGCCAAATTCAGACTTAAATTGAAGAAAGTAGGGAAAACCACTAGACCATTCATGTATGACCTAAATCAAATTCTTTATGATTATACAGAGGAAGTGAGAAATAGATTTAAGGGACTATATCTGATAGACAGAGTGCCTGATGAACTATGGATGGAGGTTTGTGACACTGTACAGGAGACAGGTATGAAGACCATCCCCATGGAAAAGAAATGCAAAAAAGCAAAATGGCTGTCTGGGGAGGCTTTACAAATAGCTGTGAAAAGAAGAGAAGTGAAAAGCAAAGGAGAAAAGGAAAGATATAAGGATCTGAATGTAGAGTTCCAAAGAATAGCAAGGAGAGATAAGAAAGCCTTCCTGTGTGATCAATACAAAGAAATAGAGGAAAACAACAGAATGGGAAAGACTAGAGATCTCTTCAAGAAAATTAGAGATACCAAGGGAACATTTCATGCAAACGTGGGCTCGATAAAGGACAGAAATGGTATGGACCTAACAGAAGCAAAAGATATTAAGAAGTGGTGGCAAGAATACACAGAACTGTACAAAAAAGAGCTTCATGACCGAGATAATCATGATGGTGTGATCACTGACCTAGAGCCAGACATCCTGGAATGTGAAGTCAAGTGGGCCTTAGAAAGCATCATTATGAACAAAGCTAGTGGAGGTGATGGAATTCCAGTTGAGCTATTTCAAATCCTGAAAGTTGATGCTGTGAAAGTGCTGCACTCAATATGCCAGCAAATTTGGAAAGCTCAGCATAGGCCATAGGACTCAAAAACGTCACTTTTGATTCGAATCCCAAAGAAAAGCAATGCCAAAGAATGCTCAAACTACCGCACAATTGCACTCATCTCACATGCCAGGAAAGTAATACTCAAAATTCTCCAAGCCAGGCTTCAGCAATACATGAACTGTAAACTTCCAGATGTTCAAGCTGGTTTTAGAAAAGGCAGAGGAACCAGAGATCAAATTGCCAACATCTGCTGGATCATGGAAAAAGCAAGAGAGTTCCAGAAAAAAAAATCTCTTTCTGCTTTATTGACTATGCCAAAGCCTTTGACTGTGTGGATCACAATAAACTGTGGAAAATTCTGAAAGAGATGGGAATACTAGACCACCTGGCCTGCCTCTTGAGAAACCTATATGCAGGTCAGGAAGCAACAGTTAGAACTGGACATGGAACAACAGACTGGTTCCAAATAGGAAAAGGAGTATGTCAAGGCTGTATATTGTCACCCTGCTTATTTAACTTATATGCAGAGTACATCATGAGACACGCTGGGCTGGAAGAAGCACAAGCTGGAATCAATATTGCCAGGAGAAATATCAATAACTTCAGATATGCAGATGACACCACCCTTATGGCAGAAAGTGAAAAGGAACTAAAAAGCCTTTTTATGAAAGTGAAAGAGGAGAGTGAAAAAGTTGGCTTAAAGCTCAACATTTAGAAAACTAAGATTATGGCATCTGGTCCCATCACTTCATGAGAAATAGATGGGGAAACAGTGGAAACAGTGTCAGACTTTATTTTTTTGGGCTCCAAAATTACTGCAGATGTTGACTGCAGCCATGAAATTAAAAGATGCTTACTCCTTTGAAGGAAAGTTTTGACCACCCTAGACAGCATATTCAAAAGCAAAGACATTACTTTGCCAACAAAGGTCTGTCTAGTTAAGGCTATGGTTTTTCCAGTGGTCATGTATGGATGTGAGAGTTGGACTGTGAAGAAAGCTGAGTGCTGAAGAATTGATGGTTTTGAACTGTGGTCTTGGAGGAGACTCTTGAGAGTCCCCTGGACTGCAAGGAGATCCAACCAGTCCATTCTAAAGGAGATCAGTCCTGGGTGTTCATTGGAAGGACTGATGCTAAAGCTGAAACTCCAGTGCTTTGGCCACTTCATGCAAAACATTGACTCATTGGAAAAGACCCTGATGCTGGGAGGGATTGGGGGCAGGAGGAGAAGGACACAACAGAGGATGAGATGGCTGGATGGCATCACCGACTTGATGGACATGAGTTTGAGTGAACTCTGGAATTTGCTGATGGACAGGGAGGCCTGGGATGCTGCGATTCATGGGATTGCAAAGAGTCAGACAAGACTGAGTAACTGAACTGAACTGAATTGAACTGATGAATGAAGCAATGTAGTAACTTCATGGGTTTCCCTTGGGACTTGAAGGAAAAATACTTTCCAAATTTTAGGCATTAAACCACTATAAGTGTGTATTTCTGAGTATTGCAGTTCTTATATCAAATTGGGTAGGGTGTGGGTAGAAGGAAGAAAAGACAGCTTGTGATTCTACCTTATTGTCTGATTTATTCTTCTTCCTTCATATGAGGGTAGAAGCTGTATCTGCTTCAAGATGAGTTTGGTTGTTACCTGGGTGTCCTATTGCTTGACTGGAATGCAGGTATTGGGAGGCAAGGAGCTGCTCTGAAGCGGCAAAGAAATTCTTCTAGAGTCAAAGAGGAGAATTGTATCTGTTTTCACTTAATCCTGTTTGAGCAACCTCTGCCTTTTATTCCATGGAAATGTGATTGTGATGAATATTTATTTCTCACAATCATCAGCATTATTTACTGCCATTTTTGTGACCATGTCTAATCTCTTTTGAGGTATATGTTCTAACTTCTCTCTTGTGCTAAAATCTATGTCTGTGAGTGTATTCATGTGTATTTCTGCATACCCACAGCACACATATAAATGTGTGCATATACATAATGTGGATTATTTGAATATTATATTTATGCATGTATATGTCCCAATGATTATATCATTGTCATAGCAACCTGGTGATTATTGGTATGATCTAATAAAATTTAGCTTTCTTATTTCACTGGAATACAAGAGCCAAGGTTCTTGTTGATCTGTTTAACAAAACTCTTAGTTGGTATCTAAATGCCCTCACAGTAGCTAAATTTCCATCTACTAGCTGTATAGAAGCCAAATAATATAGAGCACGGGGAGCCAAAGAAATTTTCATTGATTGCTTCTTAGTTGAAGGATAGGAAATATGCAGAACAAGTTAAATAGCCCTAGGGACTGTGTGTATTATCACCAAGAAAGACAGAATGTGAGTCATAAATTAGGTTTATTATATCTTGTATATGTTATAGCAAAAGAAGCATGAAAGTGATACCATATCACTTTTCTTTTCACTCATCCATGAATATTGATTTATCATTTATGCTTAGTGGTTAGTCCATGCATGAAAGAGGCATTAGAAAGCCCATGTAATCCTGTAGAATAGCTGCAAAAATATAGTTAAGTATTTCACACTCAATTATATAAACCAAACTATAATATTCCAGAGAGAACTGAGTTAACATTCAATGTTTTGGCTAGGATATGGAACTTAAGTTATTGTTATATGTGTATGTGTCTATTTCAATGACATTGAATTGCAAGAAAATATGCTATAAAATTTTCTTACTATCTGAGTTATGCATTTTAATGTTTTTTTGCTAAAAATTATAGGCTTTTACCAATTAATTTCATTTTCTCTCTTACAGTTTGTCATAGATAAATCCTGACTGAGTTGTCTCTTTCTCATTAAATTCCTTAATAGTTGATGTATGGCAAAATCAATATAATATTGTAAAGTACTTAACCTCCAATTAAAATAAATTAAAAAAATAAATATGTGTAAAAAATAAATTAAAAAAATAGTTCTTCTGGCAGCTGCCGGGGACCAGCCCCGGCTGATCCAGGGTATTCGAAGGAGAGACGGCTAGGCGAGGGTCAGGGAATAACTGCTTAATTACACTTTAATTAAGGATACAAAGAGTAATAGAATAAAGATAGCTCAGTGAGGAAATTCAGTGGAGAAAAGCGGCTGAAATAAGGATAGCTCAGTAGGAAAATTCAGTGGAGAAAAGAAGCTGAGTGGCTTGGTTTACACAGAAAATCAATATAACCCGTGACACCAGGTTAGCTCTGACCACGGAGGCCGCAGGCGCCCTCTCGAATAGCGGAAGGTGCCCCACCTTAGACACCTTCTCGAGTGGGTCTTAGAAGCCCAGGAAAATAAATGGTCACAGAGGACATCCGCGCTCCAGATGGACGCTCAGCTGGAATTTGGGAGAGATAGTGACATGGGGAGACCAAGTTTCAGTGAACAAGGCCCGCACTTTATTTTCCAAAGTAGTTTTTATACCTTAAGGTATGCATAGAGGATAATGGGGGAAGGGGTAGAGTCATGCAGCAAGCCAGGCTTTCTTCCTGCAAACTTATCATATGCAAAAGTTCAGGTGATTGACATCATCTTCTGGCCCGGAGGCCTGTTAACATTTTAAGAAACTTATCTTTCTCTAAAGGTGATTATTCCAAAGTCAGGCGCCAGCCTTCCAAAAAGCATTGGACAAAGCGGCATTTTACATTTCTATACACCCATTATATCAATCAATACACTGCCAAGGACACAGTAGGTAAGGAGTATGGAGACTTAGCAGCAAACATTGGCCCAACAAGTGAAAAACCCTTCACCAATACATTTTCTAATCAATCTTTTAACTACTCAAAGGAATCTGTGTTTAGGCAGTTTAGAACATCTCCTGCCTCTCACAGTTGGGAGGCTCTGAACAATCACATGTGGCCGGAAAAACCCATTCAGGCAGGCTAGAGGATTTCCAAAGGAGTTTGTAGGTTGAAACACTGTCACATCCAAGAATTATTAACTGGAGCCGTAAGCTAACTCTTTTTCCAGAGAGAGGTAGTGGGGGACAGCCCCCCGTAAAGTCAGAGGTGTAGGTGAAAGCACAAAGCAGAAAGTAGGCAGACTCTGGTTTTGGGGGTAGATGCTCGAGAATTTCCAGGGGGACTCCTGAGGCTCGATCCCGCCTTTGCGTATGCCGAGCCTCCTTCCTCATGACCTTTGTCATGGGCGGAGTGCCTCACGCTGGCTCCCGGCAGTGATAGAATTCCAGTTGAGCTATTACAGATCCTCACTCAATATGCAATATGCCGGCTCCCAGCAGGCAGCTTTACTATCAACTAACCTTCCCTTTACAGTCTGAGTACAGAGTTTTCTAAATATTATTATTTAATTATCTAACAGTGTCTAGTGTAAAGCTTCCTGCACAATAAGTGCCATCAAAAGCTTATTAGCTAATTAAGAGAAACAAAAGTAAATGTTAAAATTTATTTAAAGATCACAGTAAAGGAAGTCTCTGAAAATTGGCTGAAGCTTCCCCAAAGCTTCTCTGTGAGTTCCATTACATATTTCATATTCTGTGAGACAGTGATAGCAAAAATTAGAGCCAGCTTAACAATCTGATTTATTTTAAAGCTTCCTACTTGTGACTTTAAGTCAGACCCAAATTTATTAAGCAACCAATTTCTCGTCACTTTCACTATTTGTGGGCTAACCTGAGCCACTACTATCTCTCACCTGCATTATTTCAATAGTTTCATAATCATTTCTGTATTTTCCCACTTGCTTTCCACACTCTATTCTCAAAAGAGCCTCCATAGAGAGACTCTCAAAAAGAAAGCAGCTAATCCTTCTGTTCATATCTCTAATAACTCTCTTTATTTAAACCAAAACCTAAGGTCTTTACAATAGTCTAGACTAGCCTTATACAATCTTCCTTCAAATTATCAATATGAGTAATTTCTATTTAACTCATCTCCTTCTACCTTTTCCTTATTCAAATTAGGCTCTATTCTCTTCTCTATGAATTATTGTGTTGAGTTCTTTTGCATATTTCCTTGTTTTGAACCCCATGAGGCTGAAATAGTCACAAATTACTTTCTGCTTTGTGGTCTTCTGAGACCCTAAGACTCAACAGGTATAAACAATGGTACAAAGGAGGCCCCAAACACAGGCAAAGCAACAACATGTTGTCTGTTCTCTCCTTTTGAGATTTTTTGCTTAAACTACAAATTATGCCAAGTTGGAAGGGAGACTCAATGAGCTGTTTTGAGCAACCTACATACACTGTTGATTTTGACATTTTCTTGTCTTTTCGGTGGCCAGAGGATACCATTGAAAATTACTGCTTCAGTGCCTGAAAGAATTAATGTAGCTTCCATAAATGGTTATTATACTTCCCAGGAGTAGCTTATGTATCTGGAAAATCTGGCTTAGTTTGTTGGTAAAATGCACATCTTCTACAAGACAGGATAGGATGACTACTGATTAAAAGAGACTTCAGTGACTCTGCTCCTTAGGAGGGCACTAGCAAAGCAAGTTTACTGATTATGAAGTGCTTAAAGATTATATTCAAAGTCCAATGTGCCTTTTATCATCCCTCCCACAGGTAATTAAGTGAACATAATCAGTAATACTTTAATGCTCAAATCCTCCCCACATTCCTTTTTAACTGCCTTTTCATCTCAGTTCACTGTATTACTACTCATCTCCACCTCATTTTGGGCAGTCAAGTGAGGATGAAATTTCTCCCTCTATGTAGTTAAAATCTAAAATATGTGACATCATCAGAAATTGGAGTAGATGAGGCATTTATAATGGATATGAGATTGTGGGGCTGCCATATCATTTAGATTCTTTTGTCACAATGCTCCCAGATCCATCATATTTCAGGGACTACCATATCTATTTTGTTTAGGTTACCAATTCAGTCTGATATTAGGTGAGTTATTCTTTGGACTTATTGTAACATATGCTATTTCAGGAATCTTCCTTGCAAAGAAATCAGGAAGAAGGAGTACATTTTGAAACTGTTATTACCTTTAGGTAGCATTAAGTGTTTCTGGAAATCAAGAGAAAACTTTTGAATTTCAAAAATGTTATCAAATATTTAATTCATAGTTTTTTATGGTAAAACCTTACTTTATCACTTATTACACAAAAAGAAATCTTACCTGATTTATTTGCTCATTTTACAATGAGCACTTGATTAATATTGAAAAATCATGTCAAAAAAACATAAAAAGCTACAATAAGTAAATTTTAAGCTTTTGTATTTCTAAATAGTAACTGAGATGTTTTACATTTTTACATTTTCTGGTGGGGCAAAGATTGCACTAAAGATTAATGCATTTTGAAAATGATAAAAACAATTCTTTTTTCAGTAGTTTCAAAACTTTGGCATTATGGTTCATGATTTTGAATGTTTTAGGAGTTACTGCTTATGTTATTGATCATTTTTTTAAAAATAACACTTTGAAAAGTAGACTTGTTCATATAGTAGACTATGAAATATAAAACCTAAGTAAAGTTGTTTCTTACACAATCACCTTAATGGTACTGTCTCATGATGAGAACAATCTACTTTCACCTTGATATTTTGTCTCATAATAATCCAGTGCAAACAATATCATAATTTGGTTATACAAGTATTCAGGGTTTTGAAATCACAGTCCAGGATATCTGCTTCTCTCTAAGTTTCTTTTAAAGATATGTATTGTTTAAAAATATGTGTTTTTTTTTTTTTTTTAATGGCTGTGCTGGGTCTTCAATGCTGTATGGGCTTTTCTCTAGTAGTGACAAGTGGGGCTACACTCTAGTTGCCATGTGGGATCCTCATTTTGGTGACTTCACAGGCTGCAGAGTTCATGGGCTCTGCAGTTGTGGAGAAGGCAATGGCACCCCACTCCAGTACTCTTGCCTGGAGAATCCAATGGACGGAGGAGCCTGGTAGGCTACAGTCCATGGGGTCGCGAAGAGTCAGACACGACTGAGCAACTTCATTTTCACTTTTCACTTTCATGCACTGGAGAAGGAAATGGCAACCCACTCCAGTGTTCTTGCCTGGAGAATCCCAGGGACGGGGGAGCTTGGTGGGCTGCCCTCTCTGGGGTCACACAGAGTCGGACACGACTGAAGTGACTTAGCAGCAGCAGTAGCAGCAGCAGTTGTGGTGTGAGGGCTTAGCTGCCCAGTGGTATGTGGGATCTTCCTGGACCAGGGGTTGAACCAGTTTCCCCCGCATTGCAAGGCAGCTTCTTAACCACTGGACTACCAAGGAAGCACTCCTTAAGTTTTCACATTAGTAAAAGGCAGTGTAAGTTGATGAGCTTTGGTAGTTAGGCCAGTAAAAGAGTAAATAATTCTGGGTTATATTCCCTGAACTTCAATTTACAGTAATAAACTGTATATATTTGGTATTGTAAAAGGGTGAATGAGTACCATATAAATAACCAATATTATAGTTTAAAAATAATTATTCATAAATGTGATATAATTATAAAACAAATAATTTACCAAAATGCTTTTTAATTAAAATATATGTGATAAGAACATGAGTGTGAATATTTCCCATGTAATGCATTAAAGTTTAATGTTCAACATTAGGAAATAGTGTCTATAAAAAGCCTATAATATCTTAAAATATTCACTTATTAAATTAGTATATACTGTGAAGTGGGGTGCTGTCATGTTCTTTAATGAATGATCAGAATTTCTGACTTGAATAAATATGAGCTATGCTTACTTTTTAAAAACATATATATAGATGTTACTGGAAAATTAATCTGTATTAAATTTATCTTTCTCAAGAGTTCTTTATGTAAAATACATGACTCAGATGAAAACACATCTGTTCTTTTCTTCTAATGAACATCTGTTCTTTTCTTCTAATGAACATCTAACATGGGTTTTTATAGTAACATATATACTATACAATGATTTTCTATCAATGAACTACATTTTGCTAGTGAGTAGCTATTTCCAAAAGCAAATAATTCTGAAAAAAACCAAAACCCTATAGTTCAGGAAGCAGTACCATTGTTAATTTTTTAAATAACACATTTCAGTGATTTTCAGTTTATTGTACCATTGTAGGTAACTTACATATAACTATGCATTTTTCAGATGGTAGAAACTTTCATGCTGTTATTGAATGCCCTAGCTTTCGGCTTAAAAGGGATGACACTCATATATTAATGTTGATACATATATAGTTAAAAAGCAATAGAGTATATTATTTTTTTAGAAATTAATTATTGTCTCTGGTATGTTAGCACACTAAGAACAAAAGTGCTTAAATATACAATTTCTTTAACACATTTTACTTCTATTGACTTTTTTTTAGTAAAGTTTAACTGCAATTACTGCAATTAGTGGTTATTGTTCTATTTGTTTCCTTGTCAGTGCAACTGTGTAATGGTTTACAAAATGTAGAGGACTGGGGTGTAAATCATTGAATGTATGCACAGCAGAGGGCCTAAAATGTCTTTAGGAGACTGTTAGGCGTGCTCTCCCATAAGGCCCATAATTTTGAAGATATTTCAAACCTTGTGTTTAGGAATTAACATTTTTCAAAAATAGATATATTGATATTCTATGAGTCCTTCATCAGAGCACTAAATTATCTTTCCTTCTCAAGCTTTCATGGGTAATTGGCCCACAGTGATAAATTTAAAACATAGAGCTAGAAAAAGAAAATCAATACACACAAAATGAAAATTGGCTGCTATAATTTATAAGCAAATGTTCACTATGAAAAAAAAAAAACAACTTCACAGAAATAGCAAGTTGTCAATTTATCAGTCAAAATGACATATAATCCTCACAAAAGTTCAGTCATATACAAATCCAATATAAAACTTTAATTTGCATTTAAGTGGTTGAGCTTTACTGACAACCATACTGTACTAGACATAACTTTCTGGAGGTCTAAAATAGCAGCATCAATGTATTAGGTATGTATAATCTTGTATTTATAGATGATTGATAGAGTTAATGAGAGAATTTCCACTTATTTAAAATCTTACAAGGCTGAAATACTCGGTAAAGTATTTGTTCAACTTGTTGATTTAACATAAGTATGTTGTCAAAATTCTTAAGGATAGAGCCTAGTTGTCTGGCAATGGGTTGTAGTGAAATTCTTTTAAAGTTCATTGAACATGGGAGGGATGTAATTTATTCAAATCCCCACTTATAAATCAGGATTTGACTTTTCAAAATATTTATTTTTTCCAACTAATGAAATAGACTTGAAAAGAATTAGCAAAATCTCTGCAGAACTGTGACAAAGTAATTCTGATGACTATGTTGTCTATTAATGTTTTCACTGACAGGAGCTGAAGGCGGAATTGAGATGAATATATGTATATTGTGTTTACAGGATTTGTTTTTGTTTTGATTTATTTTCCAAAAAGAAATTTAGTTGCAAATGCTTTATAATGTTGCCAACTCCTCCCTTTCTAGATAAAATGAGATCATATATCTGTATATTTAATGGATGTATATATATATAGTTAAAAAAAAAAGTTTAGAAAGGGATTCCTGAATTTCTAAATGCATAACTAATAATATAAGTAAGAGGAGGCAGAAAGTTTCCATGGCTTTATTATAATGCTAAGTAAACATAGACTTTTAAAGTATAAATATGTGGCAGTTAAAAATCTGTTCAACTTTAGCTTCTGACTTTGAGTTTGCTTTTTCCCACCTTATACTTTTGATTACACAGGTGTTTATTGTATTTGTTGTGGTGGTTGTTATTCTCTGCATGTAGGTTATCTACCTGCCCATAGCCAGTAGCTGTGAGGAAAATACACAAGCATTTGGTATGTTTCTTATCAACCTATGGTCAAGATCAAATGAGTGAATTCTTGTTATTTGAAGAAAGGTCCTGTGATTTAGTGCAGTTACCACTACAATGTTTTCTGATTAATGTAAGTACAATGGTGCTAAAAGTCAAAGCATTAGACAGGAAAATGAGTTATTTGGGGACTCCTTTATTTGCATCAATATGGTCACATGTTCTCAGCCTTCTCATGCCCATTTCATCTTTCACTTAATTACAGAAGGGATCCTTAGGCATCGTATTTAACAATAACCAAGAAAGATAAACTTTATATTAAATCTTGAAAGAATCGATAATAATCTTACATTTCCAAATATAAATTGTAGTATTATTATTACTGTAATCACTTTAGCATATTTTATATAGCCTTATACTGCATATTATAACAGACGATATATCAAGCAAAGGAGATAACATTTCAAAAAACATTAAAATATAAGATATCATTATAAAGATATCTTGTTACTCTCACAAGCAGGTACTAGTCAGCTCGAGCCACACCATTGCATTCCTTAGGGTCAATGCAAATCATATATTTGTGTTTCAGGTTTTCCTGGGAAACATTGGGATTCCACTTCAGCCATTCTCTTTTTGTCTTATTTAGTCTTGTTCTATACACATAGGTTGAGTCACTACTGGGCCTCTGGATCAATCTAGCTTCCAGCTTCTTTGATCATCAATACATTCAAGATGATTCTGTTTTTATGTACTTTAGCACTGTCCCTTTGCTTAGTTGTATTTTCACTTGTTCTGGGATGTGGTGTGATCATGCATGCATGCGTGCTAAGTCACTTCAGTCATGTCTTACTCTTTCTGACCCTGTGGACTGTAGCCCATTGGTTTCCTCTGTCCATGGGATTCTCTAGGCAAGAACACTGGAGTGAGTGGCCATGACTTCCTCCAGGGAATCTTCTATACCCAGGGATGGAATCCATGTCTCTTATATCTCCTGCATTGGCAGGCAGGATTTTTACCACTAGCACCACCTGGAAAGTCCCCATGTGTGATCATACTATATATTAAAAGCTGATATGTGGCATACTATAACATAAACAGGGTATATTTATGGCTTACATTTCCAGGTAACATATAGAAAGGTGAATAATATTTTTTCTTTTGTTGTTTTTTCTAAAAAGTCATAGTAAATAGTTTCCCCTATCCATTTTCAAGAGAGAAATTTGAAACCCATGGTGGTAAGAATACAGAGACATATTTTTGGAAGTTGAATTTAGAAACATTCACACAATGCATTTTCAAGCAGCTAGAAAAGAAGGTTTTAACAGCCTTGAAGAAAGCAAACGTTATCCAGCTCAATGAATTGTCAAAATCAAAGTAGATATATGCGAGTCCGAGTGGAGCGAGCGAGCTGAGTGGTTATGTGATTGCGTCCTGGAGACCGGTAGCGCTTGCAGCATGGCTGACCAACTGACTGAAGAGCAGATTGCAGAATTCTAAGAAGCTTTTTCACTATTTGACAAGGATGGTGATGGGACTATAACAACAAAGGAATTGGGAACTGTAATGAAGTCTCTTGGGCAGAATCCCACAGAAGCAGAGTTACAGGACATGATTAATGAAGTAGATGCTGATGGTAATGGCACAATTGACTTCCCGGAATTTCTGACAATGATTGCAAGAAAAATGAAAGATACAGACAGTGAAGAAGAAATTAGAGAAGCATTCCGTGTGTTTGATAAGGATGGCAATGGCTATATTAGTGCAGCAGAGCTCCGCCATGTGATGACAAACCTTAGAGAGAAGTTAACAGATGAAGAGGTTGATGAAATGATCAGGGAAGCAGATATTGATGGTGATGGTCAAGTAAACTATGAAGAGTTTGTACAAATGATAACAGCAAAGTGCAGACATTGTACAGAATGTGTTAAATTTCTTGTACAAAATTGTTTATTTGCCTTTTCTTTGTTTGTAACTTATCTGTAAAAGGTTTCCCCCTACTGCCAAAAAAAAATATGCATGTATAGTAATTAGGACTTCATTCCTCCATGTTTTCTTCCCTTATCTTACTATCATTGTCCTGAAACCTTATTTTAGAAAATTGATCAAGTAACATGTTGCATGTGGCTTACTTTGGATATATCTAAGCCCTTCTGCACAACTAAACTTAGATAGAGTTGGTCAAATGAGGGAACATCTGGGTTATGCCTTTTTTTTTTTTTTTTTTTTTTTTGAGTAGTTTTCTTTAGGAACTGTCAGCATGTTGTTGTTGAAGTGTGGAGTTGTAACTCTGCATGGACTACGGACAGTCAACAATATGTACTTAAAAGTTGCACTATTGCAAAACGCGTGTTTTATCCAGGTACTCGTACACTATTTTTTTGTACTGCTGGTCCTATACCAGAAACATTTTCTTTTATTGTTAACTTGCTTTTTAAACTTTGTTTTAGCCACTTAAAGAAAATCTGCTTATGGCACAATTTGCCTCAAATCCATTCCAAGTTGTATATTTGTTTTCCAATAAAAAAAAATTACAATTAAAAAAAAAAAACAAAGTAGATATATGCACAGGAGCCACTTTGGGCTACACAGTCCTCCTTTTGTGGATGCACCTTAAATGAAAGATGGATGGATTCACTGCAGTTGGATGTACAGGAGGGAAAAGAATGTTTGCTGACTAATTTTTTTTCAGATTAAAGTAATATTAATCTCAATATCACATGTTGATTCTTAGTTATATACCAACTTGTGAATGTCTTCAAGTGCAGGACTTTCATAGTTCAGGAGAAATGATGGATAGTCTAATTTACTGAGGTTTGGAGATGTCGTATGATCATCTGAAAATATATCCTTCCAAAATACTATTAATTATTGCTTACAAAGTGATGTGAAACTTTTGTTTTCAAGAAAATACATTTTATCTCCTCCTTTACAGCTACTTTCTCACTTTAGTCATGTGAAAAGTGTTCTTTCTCTCAAACACTCATTCCTTTTAAAGTTTTGAGACTGCAGAACTTCCAGTTTATATGATACAACTCAAAATAAATGAAACCAAAAAAATTCTTTCTTGGTGACCAAGCTATCCAGTTTTAATGAGTGAATTCAAGGTACTTAACATTTAATCTGGAAAGCTCAGCAGTGGCCACGGGACTGGAAAAGGTCAGTTTTCATTCCAATAACAAAGAAAGGCAATGCCAAAGAATGCTCAAACTACGGAACAATTGCATTCATCTCACACGCTAGCAAAGTAATGCTCAAAATTCTCCAAGCCAGGCTTCAACAGCACGTGAACTGTGAACTTCCAGATGTTCAGGTTGAATTTCGAAAAGGCAGAGGAACCAGAGATCAAATTGCCAACATCTGCTGGATCATTGAAAGAGCAAGAGAATTCCAGAAAAACATCTACTTCTGCTTTATTGACTATGCCAAATCCTTTGACTGTGTGGATCAAAACAAACTGGAAAATTCTTAAAGAGATGGAAAAACTAGACAGCCTGACCTGCTTGAGAAATCTGTATGCAGGTCAAGAAGCAACAGTTAGAATTGGACAAAGAACAACAGAATGGTTTCAAACTGGAAAAGCAATACATCAAGGCTGTATATTGTCACCCTGCCTATTTAACTTATATGCAGATTACATCATGCGAAATATGGGGCTGGATGAAGCACAAGCTGGAATCAAGATTGCCAGGAGAAATATCAATAACTTCAGATATGCAGATGACATCACCTTTATGGCAAGAGCAAAGAGAAACTAAAGATCCTCTTGATCAAAGTGAAAGAGGCTTAAAAAGTGAAAAATTGGCTTAAAACTAAAAATTCAGAAAACTTGCATCATGGTATCCAGTCCCATTACTTCATGGGAAATAGATGGGGAAACAGTGGAAACAGTGAGAGACTTTATTTTTGGGGGGCTTCAAAATCACTGCAGATGATGACTGCAGCCATGAAATTAAAAGATGCTTGCTCCTTGGAAGAAAAGCTATGACCAACCTAGACAGCTTATTAAAAAGTAGAGACATTACTTTGCCAACAAAGGTCCATCTAGTCAAGGCTATGGTTTTTCCAGTAGTCATGTATGGATGTGAGAGTTGGACTATAAAGAAAGCTGAGTGCCGAAGAATTGATGCTTTTGAACTGTGGTGTTGGAGAAGACTCTTGAGAGTCCCTTGGACTGCAAGGAGATCCAACCAGTCCATCCCAAAGGAAAGCAGTCCTGAATATTCCTTGGAAGGACTAATGTTGAAGCTGAAACTCCAACATTTGGCCCCCTAATGCAAAGAACTGACTCCTTGGAAAAGACCCTGATGCTAGGCAAGATTGAAGGCGGGTGGAGAAGGGGATGACAGAGGATGAGATGGTTGGAATGCATCACTGACGCAATGGACATGAGTTTGAGTAAGCTCCGGGAGTTGGTGATAGACAGGGAGGCCTGGTGTGCTGGAATTCATGGGGTTGCAAAAAGTCAGACATGACTGAGCAACTGAACTGAACTGAATATATATGAGTCACATATTTATTACCAGACAATTCAAAGCTTTGTTATAGTAAGTACTAAAAAGGGATGTACTTACTTTTTGCATACTTTCTTACCCAGAGAAGCTAAAAGTGGCAACTTTTGGCTGCCAATTTTTGTTTCTGACTTTTTGGTTAAAGATCACACTTTTTTGTTAAAAATACCATCTGAAAATATCTATTAGAAAATAAATTCATTTTATAGCATTAGCTGTTATATTTTCATGTTGAGTGCAGTTTTAAGGGATCTCCTAGGGAATTCAAGGAGATTCACAAAATTCAAATTCCTAGTATAGCAATAGTGAATTTAGCATTTGAAAGATATGAATTGCATTTATATATGGAAAATACTGACATCTGTAGAGAAAAATGCATTTTTTATTAAAAATAAATGTATCACCAACATTTTATATTTGTTAAAATGATTGTTCCTTTTCATATTTATTATAGCATTTTCCATAATTTATTGTATAAGATTAATGATTTTAGCACAACTGAAAAACATTTTGTTAATTATATTAAGTTTAACCTTAATGATTGTTGGTATGATTTAAATTTCAAAATTAACAAGTATTTGGCATCAAATTAGAGCTCTTATTGATACTTACATGCCAAAGTTTCAATGACCTGAAAGACAAGTTCATTCATTTGTTCTTTTTCAGTTACTTGAGTAGGAAATGGCAATTTACTCTAGTATTCTTGCCTGGAAGATTCCATGGACAAAGGAGCCTGGCAGGCTACAGTCCATGGAGTCACAAAGCGTCACACACGACTGAACAACTAAACACACACGCATGGACAACATTAAGTGTTATAGCAATGAGAAATTCAATTATTTTTACTTTGTAGGAAAGCTGGAATTCATACTTTAAAAAATATATTTTCATAACATACAGCAAGATACTGATGTGAATAGAAGGTTTGTCTTTTTTTATATTGCTTATCATTTTATTGACATAAATTTGAAACATGGTCGAATGATTTCCCAGCATAAAATTCCATAGTCTACTGGAATTATGTTCTAAAGCTTTCTTTACTTATTAAGTATACACTATAGAAAACACTCTATGTACAGAGCCCATTTTTGTAAAAGTATGGACTCTGGAGTTAGACTGTTTGAGTCTGAATTCTTGCTCCTTGAGGCTTTCTAGTTGTGTGACCTGGGACAAGTCAATGGACAGTTCTGAGCATCAGTTTCCTCATGTTTTTAAATGGACTTTTTAATAATAATACTTTGCTTCCCATAAAAGAGTATTTAACCTAAATACCAGGAAAGTAGGTTATAAATCCTGCAAGTGTAAGGCTTTTACATAACTGTCTTTATATATACAGTACCTAGGAGCATACCTACTAAGTATGATAAGCAAATAATAAATATTTTGAATGAAAATAAATGTTCCATTGCATGTTGGAAGTTACTTATGATTTCCTTGTAATTTCTGGCCAAATTGCACTGGAACCCAATGTAACATCATATTGTACCACATTTGCTGGTTTACATTCTAATCCAATGCAAGAAATATTTTTTAAAGAACTTCATAACATGATGGTCCCCTTTCCTCTGTTTGTATCAACACCATTAGATGATATTCTTTTTCTTTTTTACACAATAAATGTTCAAGAGTTTATTCATGCTAATTACTATAGCATGGAAATTAGTATTCCACAATTCAATAAAACAAAATCATAGGCTGAAGGATAGATGAATGGAGGGATAAATGGTTGGATGCAAGGACAGACAATCAGATGCAAAATATAGAATTACTTTTAAACACACTGTCTAGGTTTGTCATCACTTTCCTGCCAAGAAACAATCGTCTTCTGATTTCATGGCTGCAGTCACCTTCCGTAGTGATTTTGGAGCCCAAGAAAAGGAAATCTGTCACTACTTTCACCTTTTCCCCCTCTATTTGCCATGCAGTATTGGGGTTGGATGCCTTGATTTTAGGACTTCCCTGGTGGCTCAGATGGTAAAGCGTCTGTCTACAATGCGGGAGACCTGGGTTAGGTTTTTTTTTTTTTTTTTTTTTTTTTTTTTTTTTTTTTTAGTATTTAGTCCTAAGTCGGCTCTTTCACTCTCCTCCTTCACCATCATCAAGAGGTTCTTTAGTTTCTCTTCACATTCTGCCATTAGAGTGATATCATCCACAAATCTGTGGCTGTTGTTTCTCCCGCCTATCTTGATTCCAGCCTGTAACTTATCCAGCCTGGCATTTCTCATGATGTGTTCAGTGTATAGATTAAACAAACAGGGTGACAGCAGACAGCCCTGTCGTACTCCTTTCTCGATTTTGAACCAATCGGTTGTTACATACTGGGTTCTAACTGTTGCTTCTTGACCCACATACAGGTTTCTCAGGAGACAGGTAAGATGAACCAGTGTTCTCATTTCCTAAGAGCTGTCCACAGTTTGTCATGATCCACACAAAGACATTAGTGTAGTTAATAAAACAGGCAGATATTTTTTTCTGAAATTCCCTTGCTTTCTCTATAATCCAGTGAATGTTGTCAATTTGATCTCTAGTTCCTCTTCCTTTTCTAAACCCAGCTTGGACATCTGGAAGCTCTTTTTTTTGCATATTGTTGAAGCCTAGCATACAAGATTTTAAGCATGACCTTACTAGCATGGGGTCATGGTAGGTCAGACGGAGGGCTTCCCTTGTGACTCAGCTGGTAAAGAATCCACCTGCAATGCAGGAGACCCTGGTATGATTCCTGGGTCGGGGAGATCCACTGGAGAAGGGATAGGCTACCCACTTCAGTATCGTTTGACTTCCCTAGTGGCTCAGTTGGTAAACAATATGCCTGCAATGTGGGAGATCTGAGTTTGATCCCTGGTTTGGGAAGATCCCCTGAAGAAGGGAATGGCTACCCACTCCAGTGCTCTGGTCTGGAGAATTCCATGGACTGTACAGTTCATGGGTTCAAAAAGTTGGACACAACTGAGCAACTTTCACTTTCACTTTACTAGCATGGAAGATGAGTGCAGTTGTCCGATGGTTAGCACATTCTCTGGTTATGATTTTTTATGATTATATTATGATAAATGACCCAGAAAGGATTTCCAACATAATATGTTCTAAATTCCAAGCTGATGAAAATGCAGTATATGTTAATCAGTCGTTTATTATATATGCTTAGGAACAAAATATCAATTGTTGAGACACATGAATACATGTAGTTGATATTCTTTTTTTCTATTGTCAGTAACAATACAACGAAAATATGAAAATGTGAATTCTTTTCTCTAGCAATATGGGAAGCTGTGAGGATGTATGGGATTTCATTCTTAAGACTGTACAATTTTTTTTATTGTTGTTGTTGGTCTCAACAATCCCCAAAGCATCAGATAGATGTTAGGGTGGTAGTTTTTAAAGCTAAAGGATGTTAAAACATGATAAGAAATTAGAGTCTGGGTAAATAATTCTGAGCATTCAAGTGAATAATCAAAAGACCATGTTTGATAGTGCTGAAATTAAAAAAATAAATAAATAAATTATACACATAAATGTGTGAACTTTATGGCCTTTTTATTATATCTCAATAAATCTGTTAAGATACTCATACAAACACTTTAAAAAATGTAAACTGTATTCTGAACACTTTCAATTAAACTATCATATAAAGCACTCTACATTAGTCTCTCCCTCTGGCTCCAGTGAAAACGAACACTGACACACTGAGGAGTAACAAAGTAGTAAAATCTTATTTTCATTCTTCCCAATTTGTCCCTCACATCATTTTTAAATCCCTAAGTAGCACAAAGCAGTTAGAATGAATATCCCATCCTCCATTTCTCCTGCCTTGGTAAACCTGCTTGTTTAGATAGTATGAATTGACTCATGGTTTTGAATTTAAATTCCATATAATTATAAAAACTGGTAGTCACAATATTTTTGAAAATTGTTGATTATTGCAGGAAAAATGGGAAATATTCTTACAAGGGACCGTTTATTAAATTATAGTTATATGTGAGTTTTGTTAGAATGAGGAATACTAGACATGGAAATGATTTGTTTTATAAAAGATATATAAATGTGTGCTTATTTTCAACTCTTCATTGATTAATTTTCCTTCTTTAATATATTATAAATCACAGAAGAATAAAAATTATGGTGAAGATATTAAATTCTGAGTGGAAAAAGTACTGTGCAGAAAACAGTATTATCTGTATAGCCCAGTTATGAATCATTCATTCTCTCTCTCAATTCAGTTCTAGAATTATACTAAGGCTACTGAAATAGAGTAGAAATTAAACTCCTGAACACATTCTTCAAAATTTCAGTCAACCTAATAGGTATAGATTTTTCTATAATTTACTGAATTTATTTTTTTTTCTTTATAAACCATAGCAAACACTATGTTAAAAAATAAATTTGCAGATTATATCTACCTGTGATGTGTTTGCACTCCATTATATTTATAATTTTGATTCTTTAAAATATTATTTCCCAAGGAATTCTAGCTTTCTCCTGTTTAGGCTCTCTAGTGTACTCTCTGTCAAAGTTTTATGAAGTAAGAAATTTTTCTTATTTACTATGAACTTTTTGAATTAAAGTCAAAAAATAAAAAAATAAATATTTTATTTTTATTGCTGAAATTAGATGCAGAAATATTTTTCTATTGTGAAAAGAAAGATCTGTCAATATTCATTTTATTAATATATGTTCATTGAGTGGTAAATCTATTTTTATTCACAGAATTTTTTATTTCATGTGTGCTAATGTTAATTACAATACCAATCATGTTTGATTTGTAATCTGAATTTTGAAAGTTATTAGAAACAGCTTTAATACATTTCAGGTGTTTCTCAAAACTCCTGAGTGTGTTATTTATTAGATTAACAGAAGACAATTTATGTTTTATTGGCATATTGAATACATGCTTTAAGTGCATGAGGAGGCATAGGGCCACGAACTATGTTAACTCAACAGGCAATGGTATAATAATAAACCCCAGGAGTCAACCTATTATTTTTAAAAATAGCTATAAAATTGGCTTCATATCAGATTCATAGCATTTTGTATTCTTCTTAATGGTGATTCAGAATTAGTGACCTATACTTCTATAATTATTAAAAATTTCATAATATGGCATTATCAGGGATGTTCTGAAAATGACAAAACCCTAAGAGGTTTGAATAACTCACATTTTTGTGGCAATTTTTCAGATAAGTGACAGAAATTCCAGCTAACATTGAAATGAGACTTTGATACCTGTTAAGTTTCATGCTAAGCATTTTCATCTGTGCTTACTAAGTCATTGTCATTTAGATGTTCAGAATAGTTGAGGTTGATGCTGCTATTCCCATTTTCCAAATGAGAAAATGAAGGCTCAGAAATAGTAAGAAACTTGGCCAAGGTCACAGAACTCATACTTAGTAGAACCTAGACCCTTGCTCCTGATTCTACTCCATAGACAACCATTTAATTAAAAATGTCTAACCTATCAACACTTAACATTACTATGAGGATAATTTGAAGTGTGTCAATAGCTTATATAAATGCCTCATTAGTTCCTAAACCATTTACAAGTTGTAAATTTGGCTTAACTTTATCTATTTATATTTATTTTGGACCCAGAAGTAAAACAATGCACTTTATAAGGAATGGACAAGATCAGTGTTCTTGTCATATCCTGACTGTGCAAACTTTTTAAAGTCACATCATCTGTTAAAGTGGCCTATGGGGATCGCATATGCCCAACTCACAGGATTTTGTAGGACTTCAGTGAAATATTTCATATGAAAATTTTTACTTCATCATTCAAAGCCTCATCAGTAAGAAATTTCTACCTTAGTTTAATGTGGTCATGGTTACTCCTCCAATTCAAGGGAAAAGTACTTGGGATTAAAAAGTAAGCTCAATGTGATTTATTTACCTTTGAAATGGAAAACAAAACAAAATATTTAATGGAAACGAGTTGCTCAGGAGAAATTCAAAATGTAAAATTATAAGAGAATTTCCATTGTAAAGATAGAAAATGCCCATTATGTGGCTATCAAGAGCTCTTAACTGGTATCCCAAAAGCCTTGCATTTCCTATTACAGAAAAGGTAAAGTGGAAGTTTTAAAGTAGTCTCATAACTTTAACTTTTCCTAGAGGAGAATCTCTATAATGAGGAAATAGACCTACTGGGATATATTGGCAATGAATAAATATGCCTGAATAAAATTTGAACTAGGTCCTTTATTTAACTTTGATTTACACTACCACTCGACACATATTAGTATACTCATTGCAGGACCATTTTATTTCTATGTGTCTGTTAGAAAAAGACCAATTTAAGAAGCATCTATTGACAACAAATTTAGAATTTTATTTTTGAACAAAAAGTCAGTCAGTTCAGTCACTCAGTTGTGTCCAACTGTTTGACCCCATGGATTGCAGCAAGCCAGGCTTTCCTATCCATCACCAACTCCCAGAGCCCACTCAAATTGATGACATCCAACCATCTCATCCTCTGTCGTCTCCTTCTCCTCGTGCCTTCAATCTTTCCCAATCAATAAGTTCTTTGCATCAGGTGACCAAAGTATTGGAGCTTCAGCTTCAGCATCAGTCCTTCCAATGAATATTCAGGATTGATTTATTTTAGGATTGACTGGTTTGATCTCCTTGCAGTCCAAGGAACTCTCAAGAGTCTTCTCCAACACCAAGGTTCAAAAACACCAATTCTTTGGCACTCAGCCTTCTTTACGGTCCAAGTCTCACATCCACATATGACTACTGGAAAAACCATAGCTTTGACTAGATGGACCTTTTTTGGCAAGGTAATGTCTTTGTTTTTTAATATGCTGTCAAGGTTGGTCATAGCTTTTCTTCCGAGGAGCAAGCATCTTTTAATTTCATGGCTGCAGTCACCAACTGTGGTGATTTGGAGCCCCCAAAAATCAAGTCTGTTTTACTGTTTCCATTGTTCCCCGTCTATTTGCCATGAAGTGATGGGACCAGTTGCCCATGATCTTAGTTTTTTGAATGTTGAGTTTTAAGCCAGCTTTTTTACTCTCCTCTTTCAATATTGTCTATAGGCTTTTTAGTTCCTCTTCACTTTAAGTCACCTCAGTCATTTCCAACTCTTTGTACCCTATGGACTGTAGCCCGCCAGGCTCCTCTGTCATTGAGATCCTCCAAGCAAGAATACTGGAGTCGGTTGCCATGCCCTCCTCCAGAGAATCTTCCCAGCCCATGGACCAAACCTACATCTCCTGAGCCTCCTGCACTGCAGGTGATTCCTTATCACTGAGACATCAGGGGAAGCTAGACTCAATATCATTTAATATTATCCCTGTGATTATCTATATCAGTCATTACCCCATGGAAGAGGAGCTGTTTTTCTGATGCTAATTGGTACAGTTGCTACTACAAACCTGCCACTGCTGTGAATCAAACTTGTTTTCATTTCTTAGCATTACAAAAGTTTTGCTTACTTTAACCACCATTTATCTGTTCAGTCATGAAGCCCCTAAAGGCACATTCAAATGATAGATATTTAAATCTCCATACTTCCTCTAAAATCAATTTCTTATGCATATAGTTTAAAAATAAATTTATAGTGTCTACGAAGATTCAATCTAGAGATGTTAGAGTGTTGTGAAGAATTGTCTTATAATATGTCAGACATGCCTATGAATAATAGTTTATCAAATTGCAAAGTCCTGTTCTTATAAATTTTCAGGGCATATTTGAGCCCTGAAATATGTATTGATCCTTCAAATATGCATTGGCTCTTCAAAATATAGCCATTGGTATAAAATAAATTATCAGAAATTTTTCAGAAATAAAATTTAAGCCATACAGTAGTGATAAAACAGGACCAGATACACTGCCCATTGTGACCAGGAAAAGTGGCAATGTACTTCTTAAAGAAAAATGTGTACCCTGATTCTTTTACTTTAAACCAATGCTGAAAATGAGGCAGACATTGATCATTTCCTATCTAATATTAAGTGGAACACAGAAAGCCAACTGACAAAAAGAGTAATAATAAGGTAGGCTATATTAACATGTTTCATCTACCTTAGCCACTTTTTATTTTCCAAGTGTCTGCAAAGCATTCATAGAGGAACCCTGAGGTGATGGAGGGGAATAGACTTGTCTGTGTAAACAAATGCAGGACAGATTGTGAGATCAGTAAGTATCTGTTGGTTATTTTCTGGAAGGTCATTTCTTTTAGATACAGTATGAGCCCAGATGAGGCAGGTAGACTCACTGGTGATGAGACTGTTAATCAAGATGTTTCAAGAATGGTGGGAGTCGTTTGCTTTGTATAGGAAAATAGCTGGATGACTAAAATACTGGAAGAGTGTACCTATTTTGGAACTGTAGAAGGTGAGAGTAACATAGATCAATCCAGCTGAAGCAAAAGCTATAAACATGTATTTTATGGTGCTATTTCCAAGTGCATTATATATGTAATAGAATACAACTTGATGCTCACTGGGTTCATTTATTTATTATGATGTCATTCTGAACTGCTCATTGAAAGCAGCTTTATTTCCATTAAATATGTTTCTCAAAACATAATCTTTAAAAATATGAATAAGAATTCTCTGGGGAACATGATAAAAGCATAATTTTGATTCAAGTGATTGCTGGATCCACAACAAGAAACGTCTATCTCTTTGATTCCTTTCTGCCAAAGTGCTATTTTGTGTCAAATTTTTCTCTTGTTAGCATTTGATTGTGAAACTTCTGTAATGTAAAATACTTTAAAAGCAAACTGAGACATTGGAAAAGTACAGAAAGGATGACAATTATTCTATATTTCAATAAAATAGGGTTATAATGAGGCCAAATTAAGAGACATAGCTCAGCTTCAGATATAAAGTAAAGCTTGTGCTAGGAAAATTTTGCTATTTTTAGGAAATTTAACTGAACTTATATATGTCTAAAACTGAAGAAGAAAAACAAACATCCATGTTTCCTACTGTACATAATCATCTAGTTAAAAACTTTTAAATATATTAGTGTATCTTATAATAGAATTATCTTTCTTGGTGTGTTTTAATCCTCATTTTCCACTACCTGTAGGTCTTTGTGTAGAAATCGTTCTACTTATTCACCTATTGTCCACTCAATTTAGCTTATTGGAAAACATCCTTTTTTTGTGCAACTGATGTTATAGAGACATAAATCAGGGATGGAAACAATGCAATAGAGCATCTATTCCATTTCTAAATAATGAATAGTGCTTCCATATAATGCTCTTCTGAGATTTTTTCCTACCCAATAATTAATTTCACAAGTAATAATTCATATATTTATTTGAAGGGTGTTAATTCCAACTAAAATCATTGTTTTATTTTCTGTATTTAGAAAAATTGCTTTTATTTTCCCCTTTCTTAGTTTTCTTTCATAATAGTATTGCAATATTCTTAATTCTATTTACTCTGGTTGTTGTTGTTGTTCAATCATGTCCGACTCTTTGCAACCCCATGGACTGTAGCATGCCAGACTTCCCTGTCCTTCATCATCTCCCAGAGCTTGCTCAAACTCATGTCCATTGAATCAGTGATGCCATCCAATCATCTCGTCCTCTATCATTCCCTTCTCCTCTTGCCTTAAATCTTTCCCAACATCAGGGTCTTTTCTAAAGAGTCAGCCATTTGCATCAGGTGGCCAAAGTATTGGAGCTTCAGCTTCAACATCAGTCTTTCTAATGAATATTCAAGATTGATTTCTTTTAGAATGGACTGATTTGATCTCCTTGCAGTCCAAGGGACTCTCAAGAGTCTTCTTCAACACCACAGTTCATAAGCATCAATTCTTTGGCACTCAGCCTTATTTGGGGCAGGAGGAGAAGGGGACGACAGAGGATGAGATGGCTGGATGGTATCACCGACTCGATGGACATGAGTTTGAGTGAACTCCGGGAGTTGGTGATGGACAGGGAGACCTGGCGTGCTGCAATTCATGGGGTCGCAAAGAGTCAGACACGACTGAGCGACTGAACTGAACTGAACTGAACAGCCTTCTTTATGGTCCTACTCCCATTTCCATACATTACTGCAGTTAAAAGCTATTGTGTGATGTGACATCACAGCCACTGAACGAATTCATGTAAACAGCCTTTCCCAATTCTGTCTCTGTATCTATGTACTCAAAGGACATAGATCTTATAAGTTAAAAAGCAATACCAAAAATGAGGTAAAGCCAAATTTTATGATATATGCATGGGGATACTTTCATTCTTGATAGTAACTATAAGGTGGAATTATTTTCTCCCTCATGCAATGCTGGACTCCAAATTCAAAGATCCTTGAAATGCTTTTTATGTTTTTTTTTTTTTTAACCTAAATCTCATCATAGAGGCCTAAACTGAAATGATATAATAACTAGCCATTTTATTTCCTTAGAATATGTAGTCTCAAAGTTTTAGAGTTCAGAAAAGTCACCTGAGAATCTTGATAACACATAGATTTGGTGGGTCAGAGGTCATGCACAAGAAGCTGCATTGTAAAAAGGTACCTCAGCATCCCTGACAACAGATGGTTCTTGGACTCATCTTTAAGAAGCAAGATCCTGAGCAAATATTTTGTATGGGATTTCCATTTGAATGAACAAATCATATTCCCCTCTCTGGCACCTCAATGCCATAGTGTGAAAAAAAAAAATGTCTTGAAGAAAAGCAACTTTCAGAAAGTGACTCAGACTATATATTGCTTTAGAGATTTCTTTTTTTCCCTTTGAGCAAACCTTACTTTCTTCAAGCATATTTTTAAGTTTCTCCAACTTAAATAAAGTATCTATTCCAAGGTCATTCTGGTTCTTCAAAACAAATTCAAACAGAACCATGAAACAAACTTGGAAGAATTGAACAAATTTCAATGACATTTAAAAAATCTGATTTAATCCTCACAAAAATTCATGAGAGTAACTATCAACCTTTTCATTTTACAAATGGGTAAATAGAACTTCAGTGTTATCAATTTTCCCAAGCCAAACATTTAGTAAAAAGAAGTCCATGTTTCAGATATATCCACTGTAGACCATGACTCTTTCCACTGTATTAAGCTCTGTGTACAAAGACATAGTGGATAGTACATTAGAGGCTGTTGGAAAGTATGAGTGCCCTCTTGTTGGTAGAATCATTCTTTATCATGGAAATGAAGTAATAGTAAAACCTCAGTGAAATCAATCCAGCTAGAAGACTTGTGGCACCATCCTTATAACTACAACTATCTCTCTGAATGAGCAAAGGAGATATTAGAGAAACTTACTAGTCAAAGATCAAGAGAAAGGAAGTCTGTGGAAGGAAATATGTTAGCCTCTAGCTCAAATATTGTTCCAATGGCAGCAGGTTTATGGTATCTAAAAAGGTTATGCATCATTTTACTTGAATCCTTTTCCTAACATTTAGCCTGTCTCCAAGAGAAAACCAGTGAAAGACTACAGCAACTGTTCATTATTGTCATCATCAAATGAAGATGAGCCAAACTTAGAAATCAGTCCTAGTGCAATGTAGTGAGAAGCCAATGTTTATTACCCAGAAAGGGAAGCAAAGTACTCAGTTATAATTTGGTCGGGAATTTTTCCAGTAAGGTCTGTGATCGATTAAGTGGTTCCTCTTTTGGATTTTACTGAGATCAGACTTTGATGCTCACAATGTGGAACAGCCATATTAAAAGGGTTGGAAAAGGATCAGCATCATAAAAGCAGAATTATACCAAAAGGGAAATATAACAGGAGCCCCATAGCCTTTGTGGGACTGAAGTTTCCCTTATCAAACATGTAAAATCTTCAAATGACATCATTTCAGTAAAACCCAATATGAATCATCTATTTTTATTGGCATTTGGCATTTTTGTTTCCTGCCAGCTAACACAATATTCTTATCTGAATACATAGTGAAACTGAAGTCACTCACTCATGTCTGAGTCTTTGTGTCTCCATGGACTGTAACCTACCAGGCCCTTTGGTCCATGGGATTTTCCAAGCACAAGTACTAGAGTGGGTTGTCATTTCATAAATACGATGAAACTGACATCTGCCCATCTGGGTTTACTCAAAATTTCTAGATCCTCAGTTTTTATTTTCTGGCACTAAAAATACAGAAAAACCTTTCTCTGTGCATAAAAATGATCTCCTAGATGCAAAGTTAGATCTAGTGTGTTAGAGGTATAGGCTGAAAATCTTTTGGGAGGAATAGACTTATGTGATAAAGAAAGCTCTTTTCACTTGGAATATTACAAATAATTTCATAAACTCCCTCTATCTTCTAAAACAGTAATGTTCAATGAAACAGGCTCATTGTCTTTCATATATCTTGTTAGTAAACCTTTTCATACACATCATTCAAACAACAAAACTCTTTAGGAACTACCATGGGCTGAGAATTGTACAAGGAAATAAAGGTGAGCAAGACAAAATTGTTACTAGCCCTCATAGAGTTCCTCATAGCTATCCCAGACAGCTTTTAAGGACTCTCCACAGCCATTAACTGCTCTCATCTTTTTGTTGATGGTACATGTTATGACAAAAGCTACTCACATATAGCTGGTGCCTAATGTGCTGCAGTCCATGGGGTCCCAAAGAGTCAGACATGATTTAGTGACTGAACACCAACAACATACAGTTGGTATTATGGTTAGAAAATAATTACCCTAGTATGCAACTTTCTTTGGTGAGTTTATACGTGTCTTAAGTCATTAGCAGTTGTGTCACATGTCTAAAATTAAATAGCAATTCAGTTCAGTCAGTTCACTTCAGTCACTCAGTTGTGTCTGACTCTTTGTGACCCCATGAATCTCAACACACCAGGTCTCCCTGTCCATCACCAACTCCCGGAGTTCACTCAGACTCACTTCCATCGAGTCAGTGATGCCATGCAGCCATTTCATCCTCTGTTGTCCCTTTCTCCTCTTGCCCCCAACCCCTCCCAGCATCGGAGTCTTTTCCAATGAGTCAACTCTTCGAATGAGGTGGCCAAAGTACTGGAGATTCAGCTTTAGCATCATTCCTTCCAAAGAAATCCCAGGGCCGATCTCTTTCAGAATGGACTGGTTGGATCTCCTTGCAGTCCAAGGGACTCTCAAGAGTCTTCTCCAACACCACAGTTCAAAAGCATCAATTCTGCAGTGTTCAGCTTTCTTCACAGTCCAACTCTCCCATCCATACATGACCACTGGAAAAACCATAGCCTTGACTAGACAGACCTTTGTTGGCAAAGTAATATCTCTGCTTTTGAATATGCTATCTAGGTTGGTCATAACTTTCCTTCCAAGGAGTAAGTGTCTTTTAATTTCATGGCTGCAGTCACCATCTGCAGTGATTTTGGAGACCAAAAAAATAGTCTGACACTGTTTCCACTGTCTCCCCATCTATTTCTCATGAAGTAATGGGACCAGATGCCATGATCTTCATTTTCTGAATGTTGAGTTTTAAGCCAACTTTTTCACTCTACTCTTTCACCTTCATCAAGAAGCTTTTTAATTCCTCTTCACTTTCTGCTATAAGGGCGGTGTCATCTGCATATCTGAGGTTATTGATATTTCTCCTGGCAATCTTGATTCCAGCTTGTGCTTCTTCCAGCCCAGCATTTCTCATGATGTACTCTGGATATAAGTTAAATAAGCAGGGTGACAATATACAACCTTGACGTACTCCTTTTCCTATTTGGAACCGGTCTGTTGTTCCATATCCAGTTCTAACTGTTGCTTCCTGACTTGCATACAAAGAGTAAGGAGGGTTCAGGATGGGGAACACATGTATACCTGTGGCGGATTCATTTTGATATTTGGCAAAACTAATACAATTATGTAAAGTTTAAAAATAAAATAAAATTAAAAATAAATAAATAAATAAAACCTTAATCTCAAAACTTTGAGTACTGAGATGAGTCAGCCCCATGATCATAGTAAATTTTGTAGAAAATCCATGAATTTTTTTCCATAGCTTTCACGCGATTCTTGGACCATAGTAAGCAGTCAGTGCATCCTTGTTACATGAATAGAAGACAGCATAATGCAGTTATGCAATTGAAGGGACACCGAGTAGAAATAAGGAAATAGTCATTCTAGCTTTAATTCTACTATTGAATTGCCATGTGATATTTGTGAAATTGTTTCCACTTCATGGTCTTCAACTTCTTTAACTGTAAAATCAGGAGAGTGAACTTCATGAGATTTATTTCCTTCTAGCTTCACCAATCAGAGAAGGCACTGGCTAGAGGAGCCTGGTAGGCTGCAGTCCATGGGGTTGCTAAGAGTCAGACATGACTGAGTGACTTCCCTTTCACTTTTCACTTTCATGCATTGGAGAAGGAAATGGCAACCCACTCCAGTGTTCTTGCCTGGAGGATCCCAGGGATGGGGGAGCCTGGAGCGCTTCCATCTATGGGGTCGCATCTATGGGGACATGACTGAAGCGACTTAGCAGCAGCAGCAACTTCACCAATATAGAATGATGTAATACTTAGAACGTCATTTGGAAGAAAGTATTTCTCATTGTTTCCATAGCAGTTCTCATTCTTATTGACCACATAATAAATACTTCAAAAACAAAAAAAAGAGGGCGATAAGGAAGGAAGGGTAGAAGGAAAGAAGGGTAAAGAAACAAGTGTAAACAAACTGGTCACATAAATCCCACCTTAGCATATAGTTCATGTTACTGCTGCTGCTAACTTGCTTCAGTCATGTCGACCCCATAGACGGCAGTCCACCAGGCACCCCCGTCCCTGGGATCCTCCAGGCAAGAAGACTGGAGTGGGTTGCCATTGCCTTCTCGGATATAGTTCATAAACTCCAAAAAAATAAGAAACACAGAAAGGTATAACTTTTAATTTTTTAAAGGAATTTAAACTAAAGCTTGGAGCTAGATATTTCCAATTAGGCAAAATCAGGAATAGCTTTAATTCTGTCAAGACTTTGGACCTCCAAAACCTTAATCAAACATTTTCACAATTTTTCATTATAGTAATAAAAAGGTTAAATTTTTATTTATAATCATATTTAAACTGTCATATTTTGAGTGCCTCAGTAAGGAAAATGAGTACCTTATAACTATTATTATTACTATTCTCATTAGCACTATGCTTGTTCCTGGAAATAAAGTAGAGTAGTTTTTCCCTGTGGACTCAACAGATTATTAAAACTATTTTCACTATTTCCTGCATGCTTTAAAAAAGTTAATATTCTCACCTGTTCTTTGAGCAGAAATATGTATATTGCTAAGCCTTCATTTTTATTTTAATTTTTGTAATAATAATAGTTATGAATAAATTTGTCTCTTATTGAAAACTGAATTTTTTTAAATGGAGATGCTGGAAAATTTGGTATCCCTACAATATTTTAGTTTAAGCATTGCAAAGATTTGCTCACATTGCAAAATATTTATAAAATGTTTTAGCTGAATCCCAATAGTATAGAAAGCTTAAAGCCATTCTTTCTCTTTTCCTTTTTCACTTGTATAGATAGTATACTCATTTTAGGCACCATTTGCTTTACTTTTTGAAATACAAAATTAGATACAAATTCAAGTGTTGTTGATTTAGGTAAGTTTTCTAGAGATTTGCTTGTAATATTTGCAAGGAGTATCAGCTTCAAGTTGTTTAAAGGCTGCTAATGAGTGATTCTTAGAATTTTTGGCAGAATGAGGACAGTTATAAAAAGGAACAGCAACACTGTCTGTATAGCATGGTACCACTCTCCCAATTAATGGTACTTTACATTAAAACTTTTGCTCAGCTGAGCAGCTGACTATGCTAATTCTTCAGAGATGTGTTAAGCCTCACTCATTTCCCTCTCCCCCCCCCCCCCCACCCTGCCCAAGCCTACTTTCTGGGAATAGCAAAAGAAAATGAAATTGTTCAAGGTTAGAGAAAATGAGATTACATGGCTGTTTCATTGGCATTGTCATTCAGTGTATTCTTGCATATTTACATTTCTGGAGATATCCGTCCAGCTCTTCTATGATCTTGCCTCAGTCGTGTCCGATTCTTTGTGACTCTATGAAGTGTAGCCTGCTAGGCTCCTCTGTCCAATGAATTTCACAGGCACGAATACTGGAGTGGATTGCCATGCCCTCCTCCAGGGTATCTTTCCGACCCAGGGATCGAACACAAGTCTCAGGCATCTCCTTCATTGGTAGGTGGGTTCTTTACCACTAGTGCCACCCACATAGAACTTCCATGGATGTCTCTATCTATCTACCTATTTTCTTATTCTTTAACTTATCTTCTGTGTTGTAAGACTAAATCTGTTTCTCTCTCTCTTTCTAGATCATAGAACAATGCTTGCTACACAGTAAGTGCTTAGAAAATAGAGCTGATCTTCATTATTTGTAGTCTACATTTGCAAATATACTTCATTAAAATTTATTTGTACCCTTCAAAGCAACAATTGTGGCTTTTTCACAATCATTTGTGGACATGCAGAGAGTGGAAAAGTTTGAGCTGCTAGTGTGTGCACTCAGCTGAGATTCACCAGATGCCTTTCTGTCTTGTCTCAGCTCTAAGAAATGACCAGAAGATGGGGGTGGTGGAGGGGCACTGCAGTGTAACACAAGCACTGACTGGGGCCAGTTGAATGGAATTTAATCTCAACTATGGTACCTGTTAATGGTTGTCCTGAGGCAAATCATTTAATGTGAATGAAAGTCCTTTTCTCTTTTGTCAAATAAATAGAATCTACAGGGAATTTCAGGCCTGTTGTTGTTCAGTCACAAGTCATGTCCAAATCTTTGCAACTCCATGAACTGCAGCACACCAGGCTTCTCTGTCCCTCACCATCTCCCAGAGTTTACCCAAGTTCATGTCCAGTGAATTGATGATGCCACCCAGCCATCCCATCCTCTGACACCCTCTTCTCCTTCTGCCTTCAATCTTTTCCAGCATCAGGGATTTTTCCAGTGAGTCATCTGTTCAAATCAGGTGGTCAAAATATTGGAGTTTCAGCATCAGTCCTTCTGAGGAGTAGTTAGGGTTGATTTCCTTTAAGATTGACTGGTTTGATCTCCTTGCTTTCCAAAGGACTCTCAAGAGTCTTCTCCAATACCACAGTTTGAAAGCATCAATTCTTCAGCTCTCTGCCTTTTTTATTGTCCAGCTTTCACATTTCAAGCCTATATATATATATATATATATATATACATACATATATATACACACACATATATATATACATATTTCAAGCCTATATATATATACACACATATACAAGCCTATATACGTGTGTGTATATATATGTATATATATATATATGTATATATATGTGTGTGTATATATGTGTATATATATGTATATATATACACACACACATACATACACACACACACACACACATATATATATGTATATACACATACTCACACAGAATCTTCCCTAGGAATAATGATTCAGTATTGCCTATTTTGGCTTCCCTGGTGGCTCAGAGGTTAAAGCATCTGCCTGCAATGCAGGAGACCTGGGTTCGATACCTGGGTTGGGAAGATGCCCTGGAGAAGGAAATGGCAACCCACTCCAGTATTCTTGCCTGGAAAATCCCATGGACAGAGGAGCCTGGTGAGCTATACTCCACGGGGTAGCAAAGAGTCGGACATGACTGAGCGACTTCTCTTCACATTGCCTTTTTTTCAGTGTTCACAGCAACTTTATAGAACTATTGCAAATAGAAACAATTGTAATCGCTGAATGAAGGAATGAATCACTGACCCAGAAACTGTAATTCATATTATTTATTTAATGATAGGTTTACATGATTGAACTCTATTTATAGCTCAGTGATTTCCCAAAGAACCTTGTGGTAGGCAGAATAATGGCCTCCCAAGGATGTCCCCATCCTAATCTCTGGTAAATGTGAATCTGTCAGGATACATGGCAAAAGAGGATTATGGTTGCAGATGCAGTTAAACTTACTCTTGAGCTGACTTTAAATAGGAAGTTTAGAAACTTTCCTGGTGGTCCAGCGTTAAAACTCTGTGCTGGCACTGCAGGGGGTAAGGAGACAATCTTTAGTCAGAAAATTAAGATCCTGCATGCCATGCACTGAAGCCAAAAAGGAAAAAAAAAAAAGGAAGGTTATTTTGGATTATCTTGGTGCACCCAATGTAATCACAAGGATCATTAAAAGTAGAAGAGGAGGCAGAAGAGGGAGAACAAAAGATGACAGTGTGACAAAGACTCAGCCTAACCCTGCTGACTATGAAATTACTGTTGTTACTGCTAAGTGGCTTCAGTCGTGTCCGACTCTGTGCAACCCCATAGACGGCAGCCCACAAGGCTCCCCCTCCCTGGGATTCTCCAGGCAAGAACACTGGAGTGGGTTGTCATTTCCTGCTCCTAGAGGACTGTTATTCAAAGAAGGTGGGTGGTCTCTAGAAGTTGGAAAAGGCAAGGAAACAGATCTCCCTTAGAGTTTCCAGGAAGGAATGCAATCCTTGATTTTATGCACATGAGATCCATTTCAGATTTCTAACCTCCAGAGTAATAAATTTTTTTTTTTTTTAACAGTTAAGTCTGTAGTAAATTATTTACAGTAGTAATAGGAAATTTTCAGGGAAGTTTATAATTTCCTCAGTTCTGTCTCACCACATCAAAACTTTGAAGGGATGGACGGACCAATGTTACAGCTCTGTGTTATAGCTCAATTTTATTTGACAAGCAAGGGAAAATACATCCTCGAGGCATGAGGGCATGCCAACTCAAAAAATGTAAAGAGAAGAGAAGCCTCCAGCTCAATTTTGTCTCCTTTTCTTTTAATATCATTTTTTCTCCTCCCCCCTGAACCTGCCCTATATAAATTGGGCTAGCCAGGAGGGCTGTTTGCCTTACCTCAGGTTCTCATTCCTGTCCCTGGAACTTCCTTTGTTCTATTTTCATGGGCTTTTCCCTTCTTTGTCTTTTAGCCACCACCATTCTGGACTTCTTTTTCCTATTCTAACTATCTAACAAAACAAATACAAATGTCTTCAAATAATAAGTTTTTTTTTTTTTTTTTTTTTTGCTGTTGTTAATGTCATTTTTGTCAAAATGATAAAATTAACTGGCACTAAAAAAGAGTCAAATGAGAACAACCTTTTAGCTGAAAACAATTTCCCTTTCAATATTATTTGTTATCATGGAGTAGAAAAGTTTGAAGATGATAGCACAAGTTGGGAACTTTACCAGGAGCAATTATTGGATACAGATAATGATTTACCTTGATACCAATAAAAGCACACCTCTCATTTCAAGTCACAGAAGAGGTTGCTCTCCTATCAATGTGTAACATGGATCATACATTTTTGTAAAATTTCAAATACAATATAATTAAAGTAATATTACTAAAGCAATAGAAAGTGTCTCTCACATAATTTTCAGGACCCCCCAAACCTGGATGCAACCCTGCTTGAATACCTAATTGGGAAACTGAGAGAGAGAAAGAGAGAGGGGTAGGGGATCGACTCTGACCAAAAATATGTCAGCAAAATGAAACACCTGTGTCTCATGTACACCTGTGCATGTTTTCCTCTCAAAATTCATTTTCTATTGTGAAGGATTCATGTGACAATAATATATGAGGGATGAGATAGAGATGGGGAACTGGAACCAAATACATAATTCATCTAGTGTTGATCAATTAAGTACTTACTATGTGGCTAATCATTGTGGCTACAAAAGAGATCTATGACTCACTCCAATTTCACTAATAACTTACAGTCTAATTGGGAAGATAAAATGCACACAGACATATCATCATTAGTATGATCTAATACATAATTAAGCACTAATATGTAAGACACTGGAAATTAGAGGATAAGATAGTAAGATTCAGCTTTAGCTTAACCAATAACACAATGAAGAATTGGATATTGGCGTCATAGAAGAGGTAAGATGCAGTCTTCAATTTAAGAGATGACTATGATGTGATGTCTATTTAATTTGCAGCAGCCATTCAAATAATGGAACAATAGATGGAAAACAATACCATAAGGAATGGCTTGATTTAGAAAAAGCAAAAATATCTTACAGGCTGAGCTCCTTACATTATTTATTTAATTATATCTTTGTAA
Source organism: Bubalus bubalis (assembly GCF_019923935.1). NCBI lineage: Eukaryota > Metazoa > Chordata > Mammalia > Artiodactyla > Bovidae > Bubalus > Bubalus bubalis. The sequence goes on along the minus strand of NC_059181.1, from coordinate 102,288,703 downwards.
CAATCCTCTGGGGTGGGTACTATTTACTATCTGTTTCCTTGATGGAGAAACAAGACCTAGTATAATTTAACAGTTTTCTCAGGGTCATGGATCTATTATGTGACATAGCTAGGGCTGAAATTCAGGTCTGTCTGACACCCTGATATCATTCTGTTCTCACACACTTGAGGAGTTGGGATATAGAGAGGAACTAAGATTGGGTAGGTTTCAAACACTTAATAAAGACTTCATTCAGTTTGTAGGTAAGCATACTTCCAAATAAGGCATATATTTGCATGTATACACACTTAACCTTTGAGGAATTATTATTTCTTCAATAGATTAGCAATATCCAGGAGGTTTCTATATTTCTTTGACATAACTATGTAAACTGCAGAAGTACACATTAACATCTAAAATCATTTATCTCTGTGGGAGAAGGCTATGGTGGGATGATTTGAGAGAATAGCATTGAACCATGTATATTATCATATGTGAAATAGATTGCCAGTTCAGGTGTGATGCATGAGACAGGGTGCTCAGGGCTCACCGTGCACTGGCATGACCCTGAGGGATGGGATGGGGAGGGAGAGGAGAGGGGGGTTCAGGATGGGGAACACATGTACACCAATGGCTGATTCATGTCAATGTATGGCAAAAACTGCTACAATATTGTAAACTAATTAGCATCTAATTAAAATAAATAAATTTAAAAAACAAACAAAAAATAACATCATTTGTCTGAATGTCATATAAATAAAGTTAATGGTGTGATAAGCTTTACTGTTGTTTTCACAAGGATAATATGGAGTATGTGAATAATTCGGAATATGTGAAATGATAGGATAATGAGATTAAATTGAATACTTTATAAGTCATACTAAAAAGATGAGTGTCCTTAGGGATATTGCTTTTTCAAGAAATAAAGAAATGTCAATTAATGTTCCTTAAAGCAATGTTCCTTAAAGCAAGTGGGTAGATGACTTGAATTAGAGAAATTTCACTGCATATGAAAGCTAGTAAATGACTAATAGCCTATAAAAATACCAATTATTAAATATTAAATATGAAATGCTTCAGAAAGTGTACAAAATTTTATTGTTTGTCAATAATTATAGAGACATTAACAAATTATGGAATGTACTATTAATCTCAGGTTGAGAAGTGGAAGAAAAATGTATTTTGACAACTATCAGCTTTTCTAGGCTTTCCAACATTTTCTTCACTGTCTTAAACAAACAAATAAACAAAAAAACTATTACCTTCAAAAATATGCAGATGTCAATAGCACAATTATTGCAGAATCTAAAGAAGATGCAATAGAATATGGTAATGTATTTGAAACAAACTATGAATATGTAAAGTTTGATATGTGAAGTATTAGAGCTCATCAAATACATAAAAGAATGAAGTATATTGGATATAAGAGTTTTCATTCATCTTTTAGAGCACTAATGCTATATGTAAATGAAAAAAGAAACTTGCTGTTAATTTTCATTATGTATTTCCCTGCAATGGGAAGACATTTGGGAAAAACAAGTCCTGATAGTTATGTCACTATATTTATTACTAAAATTAAACAAGTACAGTTACTATGTTTAGTAAGGTATTTGATATGAACCATGAAGGTAAAATTCAGACTTAAATTGAAGAAAATAGAGAAAACCAGTAGCCCATTCAGATATGACCTAAATCAAATCCAATACGATTATACAGTGGAAGTGACAAATAGATTCAAAGGATTAGATCTGATAGACAGAGTGCCTGAAGAACTATGGACAGAGGTTCCTAACATTGTACAGGAGGTGGTGATCAAAATCATCCCTAAGAAAAGAAACGCAAAAAGGCAAAATTATTGCCTGAGGAAGCCTTACAAACAGCTGAGAAGAGAATCTAAAGGTAAAGAAGAAGAAGAAAAAAAAAAGATATACCCATTTGAATGCAGAGTTCCAAAGAATAGCAAGGAGAGATAAGAAAGCTTTCCTCAGTGATATTTGCAAAGAAATAGAGGAAAACAATTGAATGGAAATGACTAGAGATCTCCTCAAGGAAACTAGAGATACCAAGGCAACATTTCATGCAAAGATGTACACAATAAAGGACAGAAATGGGATGGACCTAACAGAAGCAGAAGATATTAAGAAGAGGTGGCAAGAATACACAGAAGAACTGTACAAAAAAGATCTTCATGACCCAGATAATCACCATGGTGTGATTACTTACCTAGAGCCAGACATCCTGAAATGCCAAATCATGTGGGCCTTAGGAAGCATTACTACGAACAAAGCTAGTGAAGGTGATGGAATTCCAGTTGAGCTATTTCAATCCTAAAATATGATGCTGTGAAAGTGCTGCACTCAATATGCCAGCAAATTTGGAAAACTCAGCAGTGGTCACTGGACTTCAAAAGGTCAGTTTTCATTCCAATCACAAAGAAAGGCAATGCCAAAGAATGTTCACACTACTGCACAATTGCACTCATCTCACACGCTAGTAAAGTAATGCTCAAAATTCTCCAAGCCAGGCTTCAACAGTATGTGAACCGTGAACTTCCAGATGTTCAAGTTGGATTTAGAAAAGGCAGAGCAACCAGAGATCAAATTGCCAACATCCACTGGATCATTGAAAAATCAAGAAAGTTCCAAACAAACATCTAGTTCTGCTTTATTGACTATGCCAAAGCCTTTAACTCTGTGGATCACAGCAAACTGGAAAATTCTTAAAGAGATGGGAATACCAGGCCACCTTACCTGCCTCCTGAGAAATCTGTATGCAGGTCAAGAAGCAACAGTTAGAACTGGACATGGAACAACATACTGGTTCCAAATTGGGAAAGAAGTATGTCTAGGCTGTATATTGTCACCCTGCTTATTTAACTTATATGCAGAGTACGTCATGTGAAATGCTGGGATGGATTAAAGCACAAGCTGGAATCAAGATGGCCAAGAGAAATATTAATAACCTCAGATATGCAGATGACAGCACCCTTATGTTAGAAAGCAAAGAGGAACTGAAGATCCTCTTGATGAAAGTGAAAGAAGAGCGTGAAAAAGCTGACTTAAAACTCAGCATTCAAAAAACTAATATGGCATCTGGCTCCATCACTTCATGGTAGCTAGATGGGAAAGCAATGGAATTTTGAAAGACACTCTTTTTTGGGGCTCCAAAATCACTGAAGATGGCGACTGCAGCCATGAAATGAAAAGACACTTGCTCCTTGGAAGGAAAGCTATGACCAAACTAGACAGCATATTAAAAAGCAGAGACATTACTTTGCTAACAAATATCCGTCTAGTCAAAACTATGGATTTTTCAATAGTCATGTATGGATGTGAGAGTTAAACTATAAAGAAAGCTGAGCACCGAAGAATTGATGCTTTTGAAGTGTGGTGTTGGAGAAGACTCTTGAGAGTCCCTTGGACTACAAGGAGATCCAACCAGTCAATCCTAAAGGAAATCATTCCTGAATATTCATTGGAAGGACTGATGTTGAAGCTGAAACTCCAATACTTTGGCTACCTCATGTGAACAACTGACTCACTGGAAAAGATGCTGATGCTGGAAAATATTGAAAGCAGGAGGAGAAGGGGATGACAGAGGATGAGATGGTTGGCTGGCATGACTGACTCAATGGGCATGAGTTTGAGCAAGCTCTGGGGGTTGGTGATGAACAGGGAAGCCTGGAGTGCTGCAGTCCATAGGGTAGCAAAGAGTTGGACACAACTGAGCAACTGAACTGATGAACGTGAAACAAATTAGACTAATGCTAATTTCAGAATAATCTAAACAACCAGTATTGTGTTTTAATTTCAGCATTAGAATGCTTTTCACTTAGTATCATCACAGCTTCTACCTAGTATGACCTTGGAAAATGAACTTCTCAAGTCTACTAGCTTCATTTCTTCATCTTTCAAGTGAGATGATTGATTAGATTTTTATCCAGGGTATCAGTTCAGTTCAGTTCAGTCACTCAGTTGTGTCCGACTATTTGCGACCCCATGAATCGCAGTACACCAGGCCTCCCTGTCCATCACCAACTTCCGGAGTTCACCCAGACTCACGTCCATCAAGTAAGTGATGCCATCCAGCCATTTCATCCTCTGTCATCCCCTTCTCCTCCTGCCCCCAATCCCTCCCAGCATCAGAGTCTTTTCCAATGAGTCAACTCTTCGCATGAGGTGGCCAAAGTACTGGAGTTTCAGCTTTAGCATCATTCCTTCCAAAGAAATCCCAGGGCTGATCTCCTTTAGGATGGACTGGTTGGATCTCCCTGCAGTTCAAGGGACTCTCAAGAGTCTTCTCCAACACCACAGTTCAAAAGCATCAATTCTTTGGCACTCAGCCTTCTTCACAGTCCAACTCTCACATCCATACATGACCACTGGAAAAACCATAGCCTTGACTAGACGGACCTTTGTTGGCAAAGTAATGTCTCTGCTTTTGAATATGCTATCTAGGTGGATCTTGCTCTAAATTGCTAAGATCCTTTGATTTTGTTGATGTTGGCTCATGTCAAGCATTCCACATTCTCAAAAAAATGATAAAACCCAGTTGGCTATATTTGAAAAGTAAAATTGGACACATTTATTTCTTCTGTGTTGGTAAAGATCACACTTTCCTGGATATTTAATGTTAATAGAAATCATAAATTAATAATTTCAAGATTAATGAGGAAAAATTATAGACATTGTTAAGCAATTCAAAATATTGGATCTTGAGATTCTATTATATGATAACAGTTCATATTACAAAATAATTTTAGTGGAATATAGATTTTAAATGTTTCAGGACCACAGCAGTGCTTAAATGACAGGATCACCGTTATAGTTGCAGGCCTGGATCATATTAACACTATGAATGATCACAGTTAATACTAATACTGTAATATTTGAAATGGGTGTCTTGTTATGTATGATGCATTTATCTAGGAAAAATATGGTCAGATGGAATTGTGTCAGAACTGGTAGGAGCCACCAGAATTTTTTGTGAAGTATGCAATTCTTAATTTACTATCTATTATTTATTTTTAAACTGTGCTAAGTGCTGACACTGTGTCTCATGAAAACCTTACTCTATTGTGATCTTGGCTTACCCTACTGGTTAAGAGAAGTGTATTTCACCCTTGAAACTGCACCTAATTTAAGCTCTGTGCCCATTTAAGAAGAGTATAGAATAAACCCAAGAAATAAAATGAAACAAACTTACAAAATTCCAACCACAAGGAATATTTGACTTTGAAAATTAAACTAAATCACACTTGCTCTGCATAGTTTGAGACTCCAGAAAAAAAAGTCTCTTTTAAATACAAGATGAATTTTTAAATACATAGTAATGTAAACTGTAAACTAGAAAAAGTACAAATTTTAAGCATACATTCCCCTTGCACAGCACTATTTCTTATATCTGCATTAACAAAGGTCAAAGAACTCTAAGTTTATCTAACCATTATTTCAGGTTTTGCTTGGGCTTCCCTGGTTGCTCAGTTGGTAAAGAATCCACCTGTAATGCAGGAGAACCTGGTTCCATTCTTGGGTCAGGAAGATCCCCTGGAGAAGGGATAGGCTACCCACTCCAATGTTATTGGGCTTCCCTTGTGGCTCAGTTGGTAAAGAGTACACCTGCAATTCAGGAGACCTGGGTTTGATCCCTTGGTTGAGAAGATCCCCTAGAGAAGGGAAAGATTATCCACTCCAGTATTCTGGCCTAGAGAGTTCCATGGGCTCCATGGGGTCGCAAAGAGTCAGACACTGCTAAGAGACTTTCACTTTTAAACTAATAAGGCCTACTTTTGAACCCCAAATTAAATTTTGTTTTACTTGATTTGAAGATGTGAATATCTAATAACCACTACTTTACAAAAGGCATTTTACAGAGGAAAGAAGCATTTGGTAAAACCATATGAGTAGCTTACTTTATATTATTTACTGGAATATTTTTTGTGATCACCCATTCTAAATCAAAGTGGTCTAGTGTTTTGGAGAACTTAGAAGAGTTCAGTTAATATGATTGAATTAACTTCTGAACATCTTGCTTCACTGCAATAGTCTAATATTAACAAGAGATAAAAATTTTTGACTAATAATTTATACATATGAAATTTGGGAGAGGGTGGGATGATTTGGGAGAATGGCATTGAAACATGTATAATATCATATATGAAATGAGTCGCCAGTCCAGGTTCGATGCATGATACTGGATGCTTGGGGCTGGTGCACTGGGACGACCCAGAGGGATGGTATGGGGAGGGAGGTGGGGGGAGGGTTCAGGATGGGGAACATATGTATACCTGTGGTGGATTTATTTTGATATATGGCAAAACCAATACAATATTATAAAGTTAAAAAATAAAATAAAATTAAATTAAAAAAAAAGATTTTATTATACTAATAAGAAAATTCAGGTGTGTATATAGCTAGCATGCAGTAATTGCACCTCTTGAGAATTACAGGCACTTGGTTGGACTACCAGAGGTGGAATTCATCATAACTTATTCAATTCAATTCAGTTACTCAGTTGTGTCCGACTCTTTGCAACCCCATGGACTGCAGCACGCCAAGCCTCCCTGTCTATCACCAACACCCGGAGTTTACTCAAACTCATGTCCATTGAGTCGATGATGCCATTCAATCATCTCATTCTCTGTCGTCCCCTTCTCCTCCTGCCTTCAATCTTTCCCAGCATCAGGATCTTTTCCAATGAGTCAGTTCTTCGCATCAGGTGGACAAACTATTTGAGCTTCAGCTACAACATCAGTCCTTCCAATGAGTGTTCAGGACCGATTTCCTTTAGGACTGACTGGCTGCATCTCACTGCAGTCCAAGGGACCCTCAGTTAGAAAGATGGTAACAATAACCCTGTATGCGAGACAGCAAAAGAGACACAGATGTATAGAATGGTCTTTTCGGACTCTGTGGGAGAGGGCGAGAGTGGGATGACCTGGTAGAATGCCACTGAAACATGTATATTATCATATATGAAATGAATCGCCAGTCCAGTTTCGATGAATGATACAAGATGCTCAGGGCTGGTGTACTGGGATGACCCCAAAGGATGGGCTGGGGAGGGAGATTAGAGGGGGGTTCAGGATGGGGAACACATGTACACCCGTGGCCAATTCATGTCAATGTATGGCAAAACCAATACAATATTGTAAAATAATTAGCCTCCAATTAAAATAAATAAATGTATTTAAAAAAAGAGTCTTTCCAACACTACAGTTCAAAAACATCAATTCTTTGATGCTCAGCTTTCTTTATGGTCCAACTCTCACATCCATGCATGACTACTGGAAAAACCATAGCTTTGACTAGTTGGACCTTTGTCAGCAAAATAATGTCTGCTTTTTAGTATGCTGTCTAGGTTGGTCATACCTTTTCTTCCAAGGAGCAAGCATCTTTTAATTTCATGGCTGCAGTCATCATCTGCAGTGATTTTGAGCCCCCAAAATAAACTCTCTCAATATTTCCATTGTTTTACCATCTATCTGCCATGAAGTGATGGGACTAAATGCAATGATATTAGTTTTCTGAATGTTGAGTTTTAAGTCAGTCTTTCACTCTCCTCTTTCACTTTCATCAAGAGGTTCTTTAGATAAGAGTGTTTTTAAAAGAGCCAGTACATAATGGCACATTGGCGGATATAGTTACATGATTACTTGAAACTGTAGTTCTGATTATAAATGAAGTTAGCTTACTTTTGTTAACACCATCTGAATCAATTACTCATTTATCCATAAGTTTTTTAATTGATATAAGTTAAATACTATTTACCAACCTAGACAGCATATTAAAAAGCAGAGACATTATTTTCCCAATAAAGGTCCATCTAGTGAAGACTATGGTTTTTCCAGTAGTCATGTATGGATGTGCTGCTGATGCTGCTAAGTCGCTTCAGTCATGTGTGACTCTGTGTGACCCCATAGACGGCAGCCCACCAGGAGCCACCGTCCCTGGAATTCTCCAGGCAAGAACACTGGAGTGGGTTGCCATTTCCTTCTCCAATGCATGAAAGTGAAAAGTGAAAGCCAAGTCACTCAGTCGTGTTTGATTCTTAGTGACCCCATGGACTGCAGCCTACCAGGCTCCTCCACCCATGGGATTTTCCAGGCAAGAGTACTGGAGTGGGGTGCCATTGCCTTCTCCAGTATGGATGTGAGAGGTGGACTAAAAAGAAAGCTGAGCACCGAAGAACTGATGCTTTTGAACTTGGTGTTGGAGAACACTCTTGAGAGTTCCTTGGACTGCAAGATCCAACCAGTCAATCCTAAAGAAAATCAGTCCTGAATACTCATTGGAAGGACTGATGCTGAAGCTGAAACTCCAATACTTTGGCCACCTGATGTGAAGAACTGACTCATTGGAAAAGACCCCAATGCTGGGAAAGATTGAAGGCAGGAGAAGGGGACGACAGAGGATGAGATGATTGGATGGTATCATCGACTCAATGGAAATGAGTTTGAGTAAACTCCAAGAGTAGGCAATGGACAGGGAGGCCTGGCATGCTGCAGTCCATGCGGTTGTCAAGAGTCAGACATGACTGAGCAACTGAACTGAACTGAATTACTTGTTTGAAATTAAAATTAACCTTTCATTAGGTTGTGAAACCTCAAGTTAAAACTATCTCCCCTACCACCTCCAGTCTGACTCCCCTTGTGATAGAAATTTATTGTCTAAATTCTCTTCTTAACTGGTTGCAAGAAAAAAAAAAAAAAAGCCACCCACATGCCATGGCTCCCTGTGTTCTTTTACCCTGGAATTCTACCGTTACTGAACAGTATGTGCTCAGCTTTGTTAAATCTTTTACAACCCCCACCCTCATATTGTAGAAGCAAAAGCAAAAAACCAAAAAAAAAAAAAAAAAAAAGTTCAGAGAATTTCAACCATCTGGCATATTGAGACATTGAAAACTAAAGAAGGAATCCTAAGTTATGGTCAGAACATCTTTCTTTTTTTTTTTTTTTTTCAAATAGCACTTATGCAAGAAAGCAAAACAAAAATATCATAAAGCTGGAACTTCAGAAGCTTAATTCACTTATATCTATCAAAGTAAAATACTGTTGCAGAAGATCTTCTCCATCTGTGGTGGTCAGTATGGTAGCCAGGAGTCATGTGTGACTGTTAAGCACTTGAAATACAGCAAGACTGAATTGAGATATGCTATAAGTGTAAAATATTTACCAGATTTTGATCACTTAGTATGGATAAAATAATGTAAAATATCTCCTTAATAATTTTTTAAAATTGTATTGAATTATAGTTGATATACAATATTATATAAGTTATAGGTGTACAATATAGTGCTTCACAGTTTTAAAAGGCTATACTCAATTTATAGTTATTATAAAATAATTGCTATATTATTCAAGTTGTATAATATATCCATGTAGTTTATTTTATACCTAATAGTTTGTACCTCTTAATCCATTTAGTTGCATAATGAAGTGAGAACATTTTAGATATATTGGGCTAAATTAATTTCACATTTCTTCTTGCTTTCTTTACTGTACCTATTAGAAATTACATATGTTTTTGCTGAACAACTGTCTTCTATACCAAAAGTAGTAAGGAAGACTTTGTTTGAAAGTTACTTAATGCTAATTATATTATGGCTGATTAAAAATATAATATCAAAGGCAAAGTCATATACTATCTATGGATTGTAATATTAAATATTAATATAGAATTACTATTAATCAACACATATTAACATTAAATATGCTTTTAAGGATCCAGAAGCTTATAAGTTAATTAGGGACTGAGCCTCTCTTCACAGTATCTTCTAAAAGGGATTACTTTTTAGGCCACAGAAATGGTGATAACTGCCTAATTGAAAATAATGTTCATGAAAGTTTAGCTGTTGATATTAAGGAGCTATCTGAACCCAAAAATAATAAATAAACTGTAAAACATAGATATTTTTAGAGGACATACTCATTTTGCCCCCTTGTATTTCATATTTTCTTGCACTCAAAAGTACAAGTTTTTCTTTTATTAGTTATCTCAGAACTATGAGAAAGACAACCACACAAATGTCTTTATCTTAATACATTAAGTACATTTTCTGAAAAATTTGCATGTGATTCATGATAATTATTTAATAATTGACCTATGATATTTCCAAATGTTTGTTGATCATTTTCTTCATCATTTACTATTAGAATTATGACTGAGCCAGCTGAAAAAGCTACTCATCTTATAGCATATATACTGTTTTACCCTCCAAGTATGTTCTTGCAATGGCAAATAATGATTATTCTGGATGATTAATGGGATTTAAATAATACTGATTTTACTTACTTAGTTTGAAATTTTCCTACTTGATTAGTAAACAACTTAACTCCATAAAGAAGGTCTTGATCACTTGGGTTCTCTTAAAGCCCCAATAATTTTGAGTGTGAGATTTGTAGTTTGACTACATTTCATGGAAATTTAAAGCTGTCAGTCATTTTATGTGAAAGTAAATAATGATATACATATGTGCATATATATATATAATTTTAAAAACTGCTTTAAAAGTAAGAGATTAAATGGATTTAATAAATTTGCATGGTTATAGAACCAATAGACCATATAATTCTGAGCAACACATCTTTTCCTTTGAATATTTTCAATTGCCTTAATAGTTGCAGCAGTGTTTTTTTTTCCTTTTTCATTATTACTTTGTAAAAAACTATGATAACAATTATGTCATTATTTTAGATTAAGTATTAAATATTCCTCTTTCTAGGAAATTATTAATATTTTTTAATACTTTTTTTTTTTAATTTTATTTTATTTTTAAACTTTACATAACTGTATTAGATTTGCCAAATATCAAAATGAATCCGCCACAGGTTTACATGTGTTCCCCATCCTGAACCCTCCTCCCTCCTCCCTCCCCATTCCATCCCTCTGAGTCGTCCCAGTGCACCAGCCCCAAGCATCCAGTATCGTGCATCGAACCTGGACTGGCAACTCATTTCATACATGATATTTTACATGTTTCAATGCCATTCTCCCAAATCTTCCCACCCTCTCCCTCTCCCACAGAGTCCATAAGACTGTTCTATACATCAGTGTCTCTTTTGCTGTCTCGTACACAGGGTTATTGTTACCATCTTTCTAAATTCCATATATATGCGTTAGTATACTGTATTGGTGTTTTTCTTTCTGGCTTACTTCACTCTGTATAATAGGCTCCAGTTTCATCCACCTCATTAGAACTGATTCAAATGTATTCTTTTAATGGCTGAGTAATACTCCATTGTGTATATGTACCACCGCTTTCTTATCCATTCGTCTGCTGATGGACATCTAGGTTGCTTCCATGTCCTGGCTATTATAAACAGTGCTGCGATGAACATTGGGGTACTCGTGTCTCTTTCCCTTCTGGTTTTCTCAGTGTGTATGCCCAGCAGTGGGATTGCTGGATCATAAGGCATGTCTATTTCCAGTTTTTTAAGGAATCTCCACACTGTTCTCCATAGTGGCTGTACTAGTTTGCATTCCCACCAACAGTGTAAGAGGGTTCCCTTTTCTCCACACCCTCTCCAGCATTTATTACTTGTAGACTTTTGGATTGCAGCCATTCTGACTGGCGTGAAATGGTACCTCATAGTGGTTTTGATTTGCATTTCTCTGATAATGAGTGATGCTGAGCATCTTTTCATGTGTTTGTTAGCCATCTGTATGTCTTCTTTGGAGAAATGTCTATTTAGTTCTTTGGCCCATTTTTTGATTGGGTCATTTATTTTTCTGGAGTTGAGCTGTAGGAGTTGCTTGTATATTCTGGAGATTAGTTGTTTGTCAGTTGCTTCATTTGCTATTATCTTCTCCCATTCTGAAGGCTGTCTTTTCACCTTGCTAATTGTTTCCTTTGATGTGCAGAAGCTTTTAAGGTTAATTAGGTCCCATTTGTTTATTTTTGCTTTTATTTCCAATATTCTGGGAGGTGGGTCATAGAGGATCCTGCTGTGATGTATTTCAGAGAGTGTTTTGCCTATGTTCTCCTCTAGGAGTTTTATAGTTTCTGGTCTTACGTTTAGATCTTTAATCCATTTTGAGTTTATTTTTGTGTATGGTGTTAGAAAGTGTTCTAGTTTCATTCTTTTACAAGTGGTTGACCAGAGTTCCCAGCACCACTTGTTAAAGAGATTGTCTTTAATCCATTGTATATTTTTGCCTCCTTTGTCGAAGATAAGGTGTCCATATGTGCGTGGATTTATCTCTGGGCTTTCTATTTTGTTCCATTGATCTATATTTCTGTCTTTGTGCCAGTACCATACTGTCTTGATAACTGTGGCTTTGTAGTAGAGCCTGAAGTTAGGTAGGTTGATTCCTCCAGTTCCATTCTTCTTTCTCAAGATCGCTTTGGCTATTCGAGGTTTTTTGTTTTTCCATACAAATTGTGAAATTATTTGTTCTAGCTCTGTGAAGAATGCTGTTGGTAGCTTGATAGGGATTGCATTGAATCTATAGATTGCTTTGGGAAGTATACTCATTTTCACTATATTGATTCTTCCAATCCATGAACATGGTATATTTCTCCATCTGTTAGTGTCCTCTTTGATTTCTTTCACCAGTGTTTTATAGTTTTCTATATATAGGTCTTTAGTTTCTTTAGGTAGATATATTCCTAAGTATTTTATTCTTTCCGTTGCAATGGTGAATGGAATTGTTTCCTTAATTTCTCTTTCTGTTTTCTCATTATTAGTGTATAGGAATGCAAGGGATTTCTGTGTGTTGATTTTATATCCTGCAACTTTACTATAGTCATTGATTAGTTCTAGTAATTTTCTGGTGGAGTCTTTAGGGTTTTCTATGTAGAGGATCATGTCATCTGCAAACAGTGAGAGCTTTACTTCTTCTTTTCCAATTTGGATTCCTTTTATTTCTTTTTCTGCTCTGATTGCTGTGGCCAAAACTTCCAAAACTATGTTGAATAGTAATGGTGAAAGTGGGCACCCTTGTCTTGTTCCTGACTTTAGAGGAAATGCTTTCAATTTTTCACCATTGAGGATAATGTTTGCTGTGGGTTTGTCATATATAGCTTTTATTATGTTGAGGTATGTTCCTTCTATTCCTGCTTTCTGGAGAGTTTTTATCATAAATGGATGTTGAATTTTGTCAAAGGCTTTCTCTGCATCTATTGAGATAATCATATGGTTTTTATTTTTCAATTTGTTAATGTGGTGTATTACATTGATTGATTTGCGGATATTGAAGAATCCTTGCATCCCTGGGATAAAGCCCACTTGGTCATGGTGTATGATCTTTTTAATGTGTTGTTGGATTCTGTTTGCTAGAATTTTGTTAAGGATTTTTGCATCTATGTTCATCAGTGATATTGGCCTGTAGTTTTCTTTTTTTGTGGGATCTTTGTCAGGTTTTGGTATTAGGGTGATGGTGGCCTCATAGAATGAGTTTGGAAGTTTACCATCCTCTGCAATTTTCTGGAAGAGTTTGAGCAGGATAGGTGTTAGCTCTTCTCTAAATTTTTGGTAGAATTCAGCTGTGAAGCCGTCTGGACCTGGGCTTTTGTTTGCTGGAAGATTTTTTATTACAGTTTCAATTTCCGTGCTTGTGATGGGTCTGTTAAGATTTTCTATTTCTTCCTGATCGAGTTTTGGAAAGTTGTACTTTTCTAAGAATTTGTCCATTTCTTCCTCGTTGTCCATTTTATTGGCATATAATTGTTGATAGTAGTCTCTTATGATCCTTTGTATTTCTGTGTTGTCTGTTGTGATCTCTCCATTTTCATTTCTAATTTTATTGATTTGATTTTTCTCCCTTTGTTTCTTGATGAGTCTGGCTAATGGTTTGTCAATTTTATTTATCCTTTCAAAGAACCAGCTTTTGGCTTTGTTGATTTTTGCTATGGTCTCTTTTGTTTCTTTTGCATTTATTTCTGCTCTAATTTTTAAGATTTCTTTCCTTCTACTAACCCTGGGGTTCTTCATTTCTTCCTTTTCTAGTTGCTTTAGGTGTAGAGTTAGGTTATTTATTTGACTTTTTTCTTGTTTCTTGAGGTGTGCCTGTATTGCTATGAACTTTCCCCTTAGGACTGCTTTTACCGTGTCCCACAGGTTTTGGGTTGTTGTGTTTTCATTTTCATTCGTTTCTATGCAAATTTTGATTTCTTTTTTGATTTCTTCTGTGATTTGTTGGTTATTCAGCAGCGTGTTGTTCAGCCTCCATATGTTGGATTTTTTAATAGTTTTTCTCCTGTAATTGAGATCTAATCTTACTGCATTGTGGTCAGAAAAGATGCTTGGAATGATTTCTATTTTTTTGAATTTACCAAGGCTAGCTTTATGGCCCAGGATGTGATCTATCCTGGAGAAGGTTCCATGTGCGCTTGAGAAGAAGGTGAAATTCATTGTTTTGGGATGAAATGTCCTATAGATATCAATTAGGTCTAACTGGTCTATTGTATCGTTTAAAGTTTGTGTTTCCTTGTTAATTTTCTGTTTAGTTGATCTATCCATAGGTGTGAGTGGGGTATTAAAGTCTCCCACTATTATTGTGTTATTGTTAATTTCTCCTTTCATACTTGTTAGCATTTGTCTTACATACTGCGGTGCTCCCGTGTTGGGTGCATATATATTTATAATTGTTATATCTTCTTCTTGGATTGATCCTTTGATCATTATGTAGTGACCATCTTTGTCTCTTTTCACAGTCTTTGTTTTAAAGTCTATTTTATCTGATATGAGTATTGCTACTCCTGCTTTCTTTTGGTCCCTATTCGCATGGAAAATCTTTTTCCAGCCCTTCACTTTCAGTCTGTATGTGTCCCCTGTTTTGAGGTGGGTCTCTTGTAGACAACATATGCAGGGGTCTTGTTTTTGTATCCATTCAGCCAGTCTTTGTCTTTTGGTTGGGGCATTCAACCCATTTACGTTTAAGGTAATTACTGATAAGTATGACCCCGTTGCCATTTACTTTATTGTTTTGGGTTCGAATTTATACACCATTTTTGTGTTTCCTGTCTAGAGAATATCCTTTAGTATTTGTTGGAGAGCTGGTTTGGTGGTGCAGAATTCTCTCAGCTTTTGCTTGTCTGAAAAGCTTTTGATTTCTCCTTCATACTTGAATGAGATCCTTGCTGGGTACAATAATCTGGGCTGTAGGTTATTTTCTTTCATCATTTTAAGTATGTCTTGCCATTCCCTCCTGGCTTGGAGAGTTTCTATTGAAAGATCAGCTGTTATCCTTATGGGAATTCCCTTGTGTGTTATTTGTTGTTTTTCCCTTGCTGCTTTTAATATTTGTTCTTTGTGCTTGATCTTTGTTAATTTGATTACTATGTGTCTTGGGGTGTTTCGCCTTGGGTTTATCCTGTTTGGGACTCTCTGGGTTTCTTGGACTTGGGTGATTATTTCCTTCCCCATTTTAGGGAAGTTTTCAACTATTATCTCCTCAAGTATTTTCTCATGGTCTTTCTTTTTGTCTTCTTCTTCTGGGACCCCTATGATTCGAATGTTGTAGCGTTTAATATTGTCCTGGAGGTCTCTGAGATTGTCCTCATTTCTTTTAATTCGTTTTTCTTTTATCCTCTCTGATTCATTTATTTCTACCATTCTATCTTCTAATTCACTAATCCTATCTTCTGCCTCTGTTATTCTACTATTTGTTGCCTCCAGAGTGTTTTTAATTTCACTTATTGCATTATTCATTATATATTGACTCTTTTTTATTTCTTCTAAGTCCTTGTTAAACCTTTCTTGCATCTTCTCAATCCTTGCCTCCAGGCTATTTATCTGTGATTCCATTTTAATTTCAAGATTTTGGATCAATTTCACTATCATTATTCGGAATTCTTTATCAGGTAGATTCCCTATCTCTTCCTCTTTTGTTTGGTTTGGTGGGCATTTATCCTGTTCCTTTATCTGCTGGCTATTCCTCTGTCTCTTCATCTTGTTTAAATTGCTGAGTTTGGGGTGTCCTTTCTGTATTCTGGCAGTTTGTGGAGTTCTCTTTATTGTGGCGTTTCCTCGCTATGTGTGGGTTTGTACAGGTGGCTTGTCAAGGTTTCCTGGTTAGGGAAGCTTGTGTTGATGTTCTGGTGGATGGAGCTGTATTTCTTCTCTCTGGAGTGTAATGAAATGTCCAGTAATGAGTTATGAGATGTCTATGGTTTTGGGGTGACTTTGGGCAGCCTGTATCTTGAAGCTCAGGGCTGTGTTCCTTTGTTGCTGGAGAATTTGCTTGTTATGTCTTTCCCTGGAACTTGTTGGCCCTTGTGTGGTGCTTGGTTTCAGTGTCGGTATGGAGGCGTTTGGTGAGCTCCTGTCAATTAATGTTCCTTGGAGTCAGGAGTTCCCTGGAGTCAGGGATTGGACTTAAGCCTCCTACTTCCAGTTATTGGTCTTAATTTTACAGTAGTTTCAAAACTTCTCCTTCTATACAGCACCACTGATAAAACATCTACGTTAAAGATGAAAAGTTTCTCTACTGTGAGGGTCACTCAGAGAGGTTCACAGCGTTACATGGAGAAGAGAAGAGGGAGGAGGGAGTTAGAGGTGACCCAAATGAGATGAGGTGGAATCAATAGTGGAGAGAGTGGGCTAGCCAGTAGTCACTTCCTTATGTGCACTCCACAACTGGACCACTCAGAGATGTTCACGGAGTTATACAGGGAAGAGAAGAAGGAGGCAGGAGACAGAGGTGGCCAGAAGGATAAAAGGGGGAAATGAAAAGGCGGGAGACAGATCCAGCCAGTAATCAGTTCCTTAAGTGTTCTCCACCGTCTGGAACACACAGAAATTCACAGAGTTGGGTAGAGTAGAGAGGGGTTAGGGAGGAGATACAGGTGACCTGGTGGAGAAAATGGAGAGTCCAAAGGGAGAGAGAGCAGTCAAGCCAGTAATCTCGTACACTAGTGAAAAATGGGTCCTGAAGATTGGGTTCTTAAAGGTACAAAATTGGTAACAAATACATAAAAACAAAAATTAGAAATCTAGAGTAGAGTTTGGAATTTCAAAAATGCGATGTTAATGAAAAGGAGAAGGAAAAGAAAGAGAGAAAAAACGAACAAAGAAAAACAAACAAGGTCGTGAAAGTAATAAAGAAACTACAGGTACAAAATTGATAACTAATACCAAACAGCAAAAATTAAAAATCTAGAGTAGAGTTTGGAATTTCAAAAATACAACGTTAAAAAAAAAAAAAGAAGAAGAAGAAGAAAAATAAAGAGAGAAAACAAACAAACCAACAAAAACAATGTCGCAAAAATTATAAAGAAAATACAGGTACAAAATTGATATCAAATACCAAAAAGCATAAATTAAAAATCTTGAGTAGAGTTTGGAATTGCAGATATACGATGTTATATAAAAGAAGAAGAGAAAGAAACAGAGGGAAAAAAAAAGTCACAGCAATTATGAAAAAAACTATAGGTACAAAATTGATAACATATATCAAAAGGCTAAAATTAAAAATCTAGAGTAGAGTTTGGAATTTCAAAAATGCAATGTTAAAGAAAAGAAGAAAAAGAAGAAAAAAAAAAAAAAAACCACGGTCAAAAAATTATAAAATATATATATGAAGTTTGTTGAAGAAGAAGAAAAAAAAAAAATAGGGTCTTTTTTTTTTTTTTTTTGCAAAGTAATAGTTATAAAAGTGAAAATTAAAGGACAATAGAGGACTTAAAAAAATTTTTTTTTAATTAAAAAAAAAAGAAAGAAAGAAAGATTGATCGTAAAAATAGTAAAAATATATCTAGGTCTTTCTCTGGTTTTGTTGTGAGTATTGTGGGTTCAGTTCATTTTTGGCAGTTCCTTAGTCCGACTTATATTTCTCAAGATCTATAGGCCCCTTCCTATGTAATCCGTAGTAACCACAGGGTTTTAATCTATGGCCTGTAGCTTCCAAGGCGTTTCCCTCTGTTATAGCTTCTTCTGTTTGCTGGTCTCTTCAGTGTCTGGTTCCCGCCCTGACACAAAGGGGACGGTGGAGGACCCTATTTTTTTTTTTTTTTTTTTTTTTTAATTTAGGCTCACTTGTTCAGCCGCGCTGTGGGGAGGGAGGGAGGGATGCTGCAAACAGATAACACTGGCGTGCGCTCGAAGTGCCTCGGCCACACTGGGTCTGCCCCCGCTCACGGCGCGTGTAACCTCCCTGCCCACACTGCTTGGGCTCTAGGTTGTTCCGCCGGGAACAATCAGAGGCCAGCCCTGGACTGAGCTCCCAGGTCCAAGCCGCTCAGGTTCAGGCACTCGGGTAGTCCTCAGAGGCGCAGACTCGGTTGGGCCTGCGTTTTGTGTTCTTCCCAGGTCGAGCAGCTCAGGTGATGAGGTGTTTGGCGGGCGCCAATGCTGCGACTTATCGCCTCCCCGCCACTCGGTTATCTGGGTGTAAAACCGGCGCACCTTCTCAGGCAGATATTGACCGTCCAGACCCCCAAGAAGTTTTAGTTAGCAAAGAAGCCTGCTTACAGTTTTATAGATAGTGTCTCTCTGGGGCTGCGATTGCCCCCTTCCGGCTCTGGCTGCCTGTCACCGGAGGGGGAAGGTCTGCAGCCGGCTATCTCTGTTCAGTCCTTTGTTCTGTGCGCGGGCCTGGCGGTGTCTTAGGTTAGGGCTGGCTTTTCGCGTGGTAGATATCCCACAGTCTGGTTTGCTAGCCCAAATTATTTCGCTCAGATAGCGCTCAGGACATTCGGCCCAATTCTTACTCTAAGGGACACAGCCCGTGCTGCACTTCCCTGCCCAGCCCCCGCTTGCCAATGCTGTGTGCAGGTGTCTGCGCTGCTTCTCCGCTGGGGGAGTTCCCGTAGGGCTCACAATCCGCGATTTTTAATTGTTTATTTTTTTTTTTTTTCCCCTCCCTTTTATGTTGCCCTCTGTGCTTCCAAAGCTCGGCACAGATTCGGCAGTGAGAGGGTTTCCTGGTGTTTGGAAACTTCTCTCTTTTTAAGACTCCCTTCCCGGGACGGAACTCCGTCCCTCCCTCTTTTGTCTCTTTTTTTGTCTTTTATATTTTTTCCTACCTCCTTTCGAAGAGTTGGGCTGCTTTTCTGGGTGCCTGATGTCCTCTGCCGGCATTCAGAAGTTGTTTTGTGGAATTTACTCGACGTTTAAATGCTCTTTTGATGAATTTGTGGGGGAGAAAGTGTTCTCCCCGTCCTACTCCTCCGCCATCTTGGCTCCTCCTCAATATTTTTTAATACTTTGATCGCATCCTGGGAAATCATTAACTAGTCTGCATGTCTGCTCATTTAGTTACTCCTAGAATTATCTGACAATCCTCATTTTAAATAAGTAAGAAACGGGCTATAAGAAAAGAAATTACTTTTGCTTATTACAGTTCTCCAAACTTATGCTCTAAAGCTCAAAGACACTTTCGATTTATTAGCTAGTATGTGATTGGAGGAGCCAGTGTACATCTGGGAAATATCATATAGATTCAAATCAGAATGCCAGAGTACAGACATAGTAACTAACTGGATTTCCCTAGTGCAAAGTGTGTTTCTTTCTGCAAGTTGAGTGGGAAATGATCCAATAATTTTTTATATTACTTTATTTTCCCAGTTCTATCAGAATTGGGATTTCTTCCCTTTACATCTTTAGGTTTATTTATTTTTGGCATATCCATCAAAGGTAATGTCCCACAAAATATCATCATCTTACAGGTTTTCATATATTCAGTTCAGTTCAGTTCAGTTCAGTCACTCAGTTGTGTCCAACTCTTTGCGACCCCATGAATTGCAGCACGCCAAGCCTCCCTGTCCATCACCAACTCCCTGAGTTCACTCAAACTTATGTCCTTCGAGTCGGTGATGTCATCCAGGCATCTCATCCTCTTTCATCCCCTTCTCCTCCTGCCCCCAATCCCTCCCAGCTTCAGGGTCTTTTCCAATGAGTCAACTCTTCACATGAGGTGGCCAAAGTACTGGAGTTTCAGCTTTAGCATCAGTCCTCCAATGAACACCCAGGACTGATCTCCTTTAGGATGGACTGGTTGGATCTACGTGAAGTCCAAGGGACTCGCAAGAATCTTCTCCAACACCACAGTTCAAAAGCATCAATTCTTTGGCACTCAGCCTTCTTCACAGTCCAACTCTCACTTCCATACATGACCACTGGAAAAACCATAGCCTTGACTAGATGGACCTTTGTTGGCAAAGTAATATCTCTGCTTTTGAATATGCTATCTAGGTTGGTCATAACTTTCCTTCCAAGAAGTAAGTGTCTTTTAATTTCATGGCTGCAGTCACCATCTGCAGTGATTTTGGAGCCTAAAAAAATAAAGTCTGACACTGTTTCCACTGTTTCCCCATCTATTTGCCATGAAGTGATGGGACCAGATGCCATGATCTTCGTTTTCTGAATGTTGAGCTTTAAGCCAACTTTTTCACTCTCCTCTTTCACTTTCATCAAGAGGCTTTTTAGTTCCTCTTCACTTTCTGCCATAAGGGTGGTGTCATCTGCATATCTGAGGTTATTGATATTTCTCCCGGCAATCTTGATTCCAGCTGGAATCAAGATTGCCGGGAGAAATATCAACATATTAGTGTCCCCCAAATATTTTCACATTGTTATGCTCAGATAACAGAAAAGAAGAAATTGCTAAAACAAAATAAACTTATGACAGATTGTTCTACTAAAGATAAAAGTCGATGGTGAAATAACCCTTGGAATGAGGAGACATCTCATCTGAGCATCTGAAGACAATTTCTTGTTACTAGGCAGTGTGCAGCAATCCTTTCAGATACCTACAAATGTTATAAGCAATGTTCATAAGAAGCATAAACATACTGGTTTTCCAATACTATACCTTGAATATAAAGTTTTTACAAGGCAAATACAAGCTCTGATATAACTATGCACATAATATAGGTGGTAATAACATGCTTTAATGCAGATGGAATTATGGTATACATTAATTAAACTGAAGGACATTTACTCTTCCTAAATAATTATCAATTTAAATATTATATGTTCATTTGCTTTCTGAATAGTCTAATATGGGTAGATGCTAAGTTATTTTTGCATCATATGATTATGTACATCTATATGGTATTAGTCATTTCATTTTTTAATGTTTCATGGTCTCTTGAACCTAGCTTATTAGGAACATCTAAAATAAAATAAAAGCCTACATTCTACATTCCTTTGGGGTTAGTGAGGCCATACCTATCCTAAATAAGTTGTCATTTTCAACCTTTTCCTGCTTGTTTGCTGCTGCTACTGCTGCTAAGTCGCCTTAGTCATGTCCGACTCTGTGCGACCCCATAGATGGCAGCCCACCAGGCTCTGTCGTCCCTGGGATTCTCCAGGCAAGAATACTGGAGTGGGTTGCCATTTCCTTCTCCAATGCATGAAAGTGAAAGTGAAGTCACTCAGTCGTGTCCAACCCTTCATGACCCCATGGACTGCAGC
The DNA here is from genome assembly GCF_019923935.1 of Bubalus bubalis. Lineage (NCBI taxonomy): Eukaryota > Metazoa > Chordata > Mammalia > Artiodactyla > Bovidae > Bubalus > Bubalus bubalis. The sequence continues at coordinate 102,267,363 of NC_059181.1, read as the reverse complement.
CTACCAGGCTCCTCCGTCCATGGGTTTTTCAGATCAAGAGTAATGGAGTGGGGTGCCATTGCCTTCTCTGTCCTGCTTGTTTAAAAGGGGATATAGCATAAACATGTGACAGCAGGTGATTTGCAGTTTGATTAAATGAACTCACTCACTGCTCAGAGACTGATTCAGTATCTTATTGTTATTGCAGTAAATCTTTTGCAATTTACTCCCATTTTTCTTCAAGATCAGCAGCTCCATTATAATGTTGGTGAAGTCACATAGCTACTTTATTCGTTTTTTCTACAGTCTCTATTTTGAACAACATTTGGAAGGAATAGACTCATTGTATGGCATTGCTAAAAGTGGTAAACATTAGAAATGTCAAGATTTACCACTGAGTGTATGAAGAACTATACAGAGAAATGAACACTTTCAGATACGATTTAGATACATTGCCACCATTATTTTTCAGAGTTTTGAATAATGGTAAAGTTTCCAATAATAAGGGCTGAGTGAAAGGAACTTCTTGCAAGAATGGGTTCCAAATAATTTTAAGAGCTAATTGATTACTGAAATTTCTAACCATATCAATTGATAGCCTTTACAAACACCTAGAAAATGCCAGTTCTGATACTGATATTCTAACTTTAGCTTCAAAGGTAATTGTCCTGATTTTAAAATGGTTGAGTAAAGCTCGACTGATGTGAATACAAATAAAAGCAAAAAGTGGGGAAATAGTTACATGAGTGACTCAGACATAAGAAAGTGAAGTCTAGGCCTTCAGGTTTTTCAAAAGTAAGCATTACTGAGAAATGGAGACAGAGTTGAGATAGACTAGAGACCACTGAAGTAGGAAGTACATAACAAGTTGTTTTAATTGCTAATGTCTTTGTATTAACAGGGCAATCTATGACAATTGTGCTATCAATAATTACTGAGATATGGTTAAGGAATAGACGCAACAAGAGATGATACTCCCAGACAAATGGAGATCCAGTAATTGTCTACAGTATCAAACTCTCATGTATAATGATTTTTCAAAGTTGAGGTTTATGAGAGCAGTTCATTATGTATTTCAAACAAAGCTCTATTTTGCTATTGTTCTTCCATCGACTGGAGTAGTAAGCGCTACATGTGAAATTGTGCCCAAGGGAATCCATGTCTACCAGTTGGTTAACCTTGTGACGTTCCACTAAAAAGCACTAGGTTTTTTTGAAATACATAATTCATGAATCTCTCTGATTGTTTAGCTTTGATCAGCACTTGAATAAATTGAGTTGCTATCATATTAACGTAAGTAGTAATGCTTTAGTGAGGTTTTTGCTTTTTATTTTCTACCGTCGATTAAGTGGTTCAGGGATTTCTAGTTCTTAAAACAGGAAGTCAGTTTAGAAGATTGCAGAGTTATGAATCCAACAATGATAGCAGAAGCATGTAAAGTACATCCTTACAACTGTTTGCATACTTCATTTAAACTCCCAGATTAGATTGCCAATATAGATTTGTTCTCAGACTTCGTATCTTCTCTGTTGTTGTATATGCCTATCTTTGCATTTTTCAGGTCTATACATGATTATTCTCAAATCTAGGTAGGTTGATGTGGTTATATAATTGCCCAATATGACAGCAGGCAAGGAAATGCTATATATATCCTTTAGGACCTGACAAGATAATGCACTGAAGACACTGGTCTTTCTCTGCTGCTGCTGCTGCTAAGTCGCTTCAGTCATGTCTGACTCTGTGTGACCCCATAGATAGCAGCCCACCAGTTTCCCCCATCCCTGGGTTTCTCAAGGCAAGAACACTGAAGTGGGTTGCCATTTCCTTCTCCAATGCATGAAAGTGGAAAGTGAAAAGTGAAAGTGAAGTCGCTCAGTCGTGTCCAACTCTTAGCGACTCCATGGACTGTAGCCCATCAGGCTCCATCCATGGGATTTTCCAGGCAAGAGTACTGGAGTGGGGTGCCATTGCCGTCTCCACAGTCTTTCTCTAAGGAGTACAAATGGAGATAGTAGTGATCTCTATAGATATGGAGAAATGTGACTCTTGTGTGCCAAGTGGCTAGGTTTTCATCTTCACATTTTGAAGAGTGAGAAGAAGAATCTATTTGAAAGTGTGCTTTAATGACTAGGTAGCATTTCACTGTTTTTCTTTTTCAGCATAATTTGCACATTTTAAACCAGGTAACTATTTTAGCAAGAAGAAAACATTTTAATTATGAGATCCTATATACAATTTGAACTAAAGAAAGTTATTACCATGTCAATATGAATTGGGCCATGTTTGAATAGATAATTTAAGACTCATACAAATGTGTTCCACAGTGGTAGTAAGCATTGCCAGTGAAACTGCACTTATGCTTGGGACAAAGACATCTCCCCACCACTGTGAGAAGTAAACAGGCACAGGCATTTCATATGATTTTGTACCTAACCACTGTCCCTTCTAGAAGCTCATTAATGTGTACTCAGACCTTCAACTATAAATTCTTTAGGAATACATCTGTGTGAAAAGCAGTAGCCTTGGAAAATTTAGTTGCAGATTGCCACCAAGAATGCTGTGTCTAGTGATGCCAAAAGGAGTCATAGGTATCCTCTGATTTATCAAAGAAAGCGACTCAATTTTCCAGTGTATCAGCATGTGTGTGTGTGTGTGTGTGTGTGTTAGTTGCTCAGTCGTGTCCAACTTTTTGTGAACCCCATGGACCGTAGCCCACCAGGCTCCTCTGTCCATGGAATTCTCCAGGCAAGAATACTGGAGTGGGTTGCCATGCCCTTCTCCAGGGAATCTTCCTTACCCAGGGATTGAACCTAGGTGTCCTGCATTGCAGGCAGATTCTTTCCCATTTCAGCTACCTGGGAAGCCCATCAGCATTTGTAGGACAATATATGGTGATATGAAAGTGATTAACTCTAAAAATTTTAAAACTCATTGTGGTCCAAAACATTAAAATGTCCACATTCCTCATTTAGTTAGGCTATTACTTGGCAAGTCATTTAATACACATTTGCTTACACTCATGCCTTATTTTTGTCCTAAATATTCCTGTTTTGATTAAACATAAATTACATATGAAATTTTTATTCATGAAGCTTTATTCCTTTCCACTTATTTATATTTTGCTCTTCAAAATATTCATCATAGTGGTTTGGCTAACGTCCCACATATACTGGTTTAAATAACTGAAAAATTGGACAATAACATTTTGTCAAAACTTTTGTTTGAAAAATATTTGTACTAAATACACAAAATAGGGATAAATTTAGCAATCATTATTGAATCTATTTGAAGTAAGTATTTAAAATAAAAATTGCAATTTGAACCATCATCCCTTGTTTAAAAAATCCTCTGAGGACCTATGATATGCATGTGTAACTCAATTTAATTGCTTATATGTAACTTTGAGGATATCAAGGTACATTTGAATAGTAGCCCCCTTTTTTCTCTTTTCCTTGTAAAGCAATATACTTTCAGACTGTGGAAATGATTTCAGATGGCCTCGGCCTGCAGGAGGTTGAAACAGGATTTTGGTTCCCTGGTCAGAGACCGAAATCAGGCCATGGCAGTGAGAGTGCTGTATCCTAGCCACTCTACCACAAGGTACAGTGGCTAGTGACAAGGCCCTGGCCCATCAGCTTTGTAGAAATGAATTTTTACAAAGAGACAGAAAATAGTGAAACAATTAAAGTGTTTAGTAAAAAGAAAAAGAGTATATGTGAATAGGCACAAGCAGACCCACCCACACAGAGTCACACCCTCATGGTAGTCTGAAGCATTTATGTTGCACAATTTCCCCTGGTTTCCTCTCGCCAATCATTTTGTTTTCCCTTCTCTGAGTCTGTATTTGGCTTTATTCAGGATCCTCCCCAGTGTGCAGGGGCATCTTTTAGCCAGATAGAGTCTAGTGAACAGGCTTATGGGTAAGTTGACATCACTTTCTATGTGGTGGAACCCCCTCCCTTTTTGAACTTTCTGCACATGTGTAGTTGGGAAGGTCTCCTTGACCTTGAGAATGAGAAATATGTGGCCTCTTTATCTTTTATTTGCCCAGGGCTCAGCTCCTCTCTCTGCCCCTGCCATTACTGTTATCTTAAAGTGTCCACCTGAGGCAAAGGCCAACTATTTAGCCTGTTCCTATTATTTCTATCAGGAGGTGTAAAGAGGAGGCTGGCTGTAAATGTCTAATCTGGAGCCCATCTATCTCCTGCTTCAGAGATAAGTCTTATTTCTTTCTAATTTTATACCCTGAGACAATTTGAGACTCCTATTCTAACTTCCAACTGCTCTATCATCTCCATTACTAGGCTGTCTGCAAACTGGATGATCATACTTTCCAATTTTCTTAGCCGCTAGTAATTCAGCATTACAGTAATTCACAACAGTTTGATTTTGCCAACAGAATTCACCAGGACAATGTGCTGTGCCTTCATGAGTACTTCCTCGCTTTAGAAAGAAAAAAAAAAAAAACAATTAATGCTTTAAAAAATATGCCTGGAGAGAGTATCACAATAATTTCTAAAATCTAGAGATTAAAAATATTTTAAAATTCCTTTGATTTGATTGTTTGCAATGGCATACACACAAAAACACCTATACATTATTATCAACACAAATACATTAAAAGTACTTTTTTCAAGAAGAAAACATTTTCATTACAGTGTATATGGTAACATTTTGTTTCACCTAGTGAACATAGATTAACAACAGAATTCTGTGGGAGATCTCATTCTAAAGAAAATGCAAGGTCAAATCCTAAATTTCTGTACTTGAAAGTCATTCAATTGATATCTTTTCAATCCCCATACCCCCATGGTATTTTTGCCACAGAAATACCTAGGTTGCCATTAGTGTTTTGATAAAAGCTAATGCATTTGCTCCCCCAATATCCACTACTTTTCAAGCTTTCTCTGTATTTTATATCTTTGTTTCTTTGACTGACTTTTTGTTCTCTGGTTACTTTTATGAAGTGTTGTACTATGTCTTCAGAATTCAGTTCTTAATACAAAATATGTTTTTATTCTCCAATAACAATTTATTTATTTCAGAATATTTTAGATTGTTGTCTAGAAGTATATATCCCCCCAAAGTTATGTTTTTAGTTGGTATTTGATAAAAATAAAAAGATTTCATTCTGGCAATAGTGTGGCAATGTTTGCAGTATTTCTCATCTAGAAGTAACTTCTTTTTCATGTAGTGGTCTCTATAGTCTTAAATTAAGTCCAATTTAAAGTTTAAAACCATGAGAAATCCTAATCGAGTGATTACTTGTCAGTTCCTCATATTGAAGTTTGAAAATTAAAAGATCCATAATATTAAAAGTTGTGCCATTTAAAACTTGTGCCCTGCACTTCAACAGTAGTGACATTGTGTTTCCTAATAATTAAATTTATACACATCGTGAAATTGTTTATGGATATTGACAAGCCAGAGATTTCTACATTGGGAAATCTCCCTTTTCCCTAGAAAATCTTGGAAATTTTCTTCAAATGGCAATAGTGTTGACTCAGATTTGCTTTTTATTATTCAATTTCCTGGACAAAGAGAATCATTGAATGGTTTTAGGCAACCATTAAACATATTTTTGTTGGAAAAAAAAAAAAAAAGCTAACGTGTTTTACATTGTTGGCAAATTCTTGAAAGCAATATAACAATTAAAACTTATAAATTTTCAAATAACAGAAATAGTCACCAGCAAGTCACTGCTTGATCACAGTGGGCATCAAGAACAAGGGATTTTCCTTATATATACAAGGCGAATTTAATTTTTTCATATATTCAACAATAGAAGTCACTTGTTAGATCAATCTTTATCCAATTTTAATATAATCAGGAGAACATTACCTTATTCACGTATGGAAGAATTAGAGATCCATTCTGAATTATATATATATATATGAAAGCTTCTTTCACTGTTTTGAGCTAAGATAACAAGGCACTTTGAAGACATTACATCTCCTTGATCTCACAGAGACTATCTGAGATTGAATGAGCATTAAGCTTACATATAGTTGAGAAGGCCCAGGGTAGTGTCCGTGTGTGTGTGTGTGTGTGTGTGTGTGTGTGTGTAGTTTAGATGAAAATTTGAGTGAAGTTGGAATTAACATGGGAACTAAATTTAATAGATCTGCCAAATACAAGCCAATCACTATTAGACAGAGATGTTCATCTTGTGATAATATTTTAATTAATAAGAAGGTGTAAAATATTGATAATGTTATTTCAATCATCCTTTAATTTTATTTATTTTCTCCTCTCAGATTAGAAAGCAAAATTTAAAAAGCCCTCAGGGAAAAATTAAAGAAATACATTTCACTAAACAGTTCTCCCAACACTAACAAATTTTTTTTAACTTATTCCTAAGCCTTTTACTTCTATAATGATAGTGTATATTCATGAGAAAAATTCATTATTTAGCAGAATTGACACTGTTAATATACAAGTTATGGGTTAAGATTCTATTAGCTAAAAGGGTGTTAAGTAGAACTACACAGAATTTCTAGACATGAATCTTTATTTTGCTTGTGCTCTCTTTCTCTCTTTATATATGTGTGTATTATATTTGCATATGAATGCATGCTGCTGCTGCTGCTAAGTCCCTTCAGTTGTGTCGGACTCTGTGTGACCCCAGAGACGGCAGCCCACCAGGCTCCCCTGTCCCTGGGATTCTCCAGGCAAGAACACTGGAGTGGGTTGCCATTTCCTTCTCCAATGCATGAAAGTGAAAAGTGAGAGTGAAGTCTCTCAGTAGTGTCTGACTCTTCGCGACCCCATGGACTGCAGTCTACCAGGCTCCTCCGTCCATGGGATTTTCCAGGCAAGAATACTGGAGTGGGGTGCCATCGCCTTCTCCGATATGAATACATATTTACACATATATATTTTATATTATATAGTAATAGTTAAATACATTCTATTTATAGTCAATTATATCAGTCCTAAAACACAGAGGTCTAAGAAAAAATTAATATAACACATGCTGTTTCATTGATCCTAAGTATTTATTTATTTTTCCTTGTTGAACTAGCATTTTCTGACTGATACTAATGAAACTAGTGAAAAATTACATTTTATGCGATGAAATTATGTGATCAGAAATTGAGCACAGGAACAAATTTAGGTGGATTTAGACTTAATTCTAAATATAATTAAATTCTTAGTAAGTGTGTTTCTAAGGTATGACACATAGAACTAATACGATAAATGATTGTGATATCATGCATCTTTATTTTGATTTTGTTTTTAGTAAATATTAAAAACCCTTATTTAAATAAACATGTAGTTGTCCATTTAAACCAAAAGACAAAGCTGAAACATCATGTTTGAATTTGCTCATAGTATTTTTCTTCCTTTGGGCCACTAGCTAGAACCTTATCCATGTTAAAAGCACAGGCACAATTCTGAAAATGTTCTTAGAAATGCCAAATTCAACTGAGCAGGCTGTGTTTGTCCAATGAAGCTCCAAATGCCCTCTTGTATTTAATCATTGCAAATACATAAGGATCTGCATGCTCCTAAAAACATAACACCAAGCCATATTGGCCACATCAAGGAAACTACTACCTTGTAATTCATATCCATTTTAGAGAAACATATCTAAAAACTGCTCTCATACTTTAATCACTTTTTTGTTCTTGGATTTCTTTCTCATTTCTGTTTGAATTGTTCATTCACAACTTGGTTCAATAAGTACTTTGTATTGTTATTAATTCCATGTGTACAGCTGTTTAGAAACTTTTACAGAAAGTCTGTATTTGTTTGGAAATGAATCCAATTAAGAAATATGAATGACATATCTTTCTAGCTTGACAGAAACTGTGAGAGAAATTATTGCCTAAAGTTTATTGCTGTGTCTTCTTTTCAGTATGTTCCCTTCAAACTTTGTGGCAGTAAATGCTGAAGAACCTCATGTATCAAACTCATAGCAAGCTGTGAGCCAGGTGTCTTCAATTGCAGGCCATATACAGAGCTAGATTAATCATTTTAATCCTTTGAGTACAATTCCCCCAAATTGAGTAACCTTAATCTGAGTGAAGCTATGGTTGCTAAATTCTTTATTCTCTCACTTCTGATTTCTGTTAAACCTTCAGCCTGCAATAACTATAGGAAAAGAAAAAGGCAATTGTTGAACAGGAGCCAGAGTGACATTTTTATACAAAACTCAATCATTTAGTCTATTGCTATGTCTCCTACTGTCACTCAGTAAAGATCTGCTTATATTTTTCCAGGGTTTTTGTACTATCTTTAATAGTCATCAAAACCAATTGCAATGTGCACTATGGTATGGTATGATGTTTAGGTGAAAAGAAGAGCTCTTCTCTGTAATTTCTCTGAAAACCAGAATCAGGCTACAAGTAGCAAAAATAAACGATGAATGAACTCAACAGATTAATTCAAATTATGGTTAAATCAAATATGTTTTGGAAACATTTCTACCATACTGTCAGGACTACCATTTACAGCATTTAGTAGATTATATATTCTGCAACCTTTTCCTTTTTTCAGGTGTTTAATGTCTTAAAATTTAGTTTCTTGGTGTTTAAATAGATAGTGTATTTGAATGGTTCAAAAATCAAAACCATGTAACAAGGTACACATCTAGAAACCTTACTTCCATCAACAGCCCCCATTTATCCCTCTTATCCTTATCTCTCTAAGCAATCACTTTGTTTTCTTACGTGTGTTTCAAAGTTTCTTTATGTAGGTATAAGCAGTTTCATAGTATCTATCCTATTTGTTATACACAGTCCCTAATAGATGGATATAAGGATTAACTACAATCTTAAAATGGTAAACAGTGCTGTAATAAATAACATTGCACAGACATCATTCATACATATTCCCAGAAGTGAGATTGTTGGGTCAAATGAAGTTTAAAAATCAACTTATCTAGTTCTAGAAAAATGTTACTATTGTTTTGGGGATTAATGTAAGGAGAAGAATCAGATTTATGATGTTGAGCCTTCCTCCAAGATTACAGCCATGTATTTTCCCTTGTTCCATTTTAAAGTTCTATACTGAAATATTTTATTTTTTTTCTTATGACCACTGCACAATTCCAGTTGTATTTTTATGTTCCTACTGTAAATGGGAGTCCCAGGTGGCTCTAGTGATAAACTACCTGCCTGCCAAAGCAGGAGACATAAGAGATGTAGGTTCAATCCCTGGGTGGGGAAGATCCCCTGGAGGAGGGCATAGCAACCCAGTCCAGTATTCTAGCCTGGAGAGTCCCATGGATAGAGGAGCTTGGCAGGTTACAGTCCACAGGGTTGCAAAGAGTTGAACACGACTGAAGTGATTTACCACGCATGCATGCACTGTAAATGTCCTTGCAGTCTTAGCAAAATAATTTCTGTGAATGTAAGAAATATAAGGATAATTGAGCAAAATTGGTAGTAGCACACAGTATAATTTTTATCAAATATGTGCTAATCCAAATACTTTATTTGCATTAATATTTAATGAATAATTATTTTTCTTGCTAAGTTTATGCTACCATGGTAAAGCCCTGGGAATTCCTCAAAACTTGCTGATTAATAATATATTATCATAAAACTTTTCAAATTGGATAAAATCAAAAGAGCCTTATTATTGTTTAGTGATTTGTCCCTTTAAATAGATTCAAATAATGAATTAATTCTACAGTTAACATCATTTACATTTTCCAAGTTGTTCGCTAGGATTTAGCTGTGTGACACCCTTTGATCTGTGTGACACCCAGTTAATGGGATCCAGTGACTAAATGTACATGAGCAGCTTGGAAATATAACATGTCTGTGAGGCGGTAATGTCATAGATGCAGCATTTTTTATAGATTTCTTTATTCACTTCATTTCATATATATGTATACATAATAGCAATGTTAAGCATTTTTCATCACTGCTAACTCGTTAAATCTAACACCTTTAAATAGAGAATAAATAATTTTATCTTTGTTTTAGCAGAAGGACAGTAAATTACTGAGACCAAGTAATTCACAGTACTGTAAGAAAAGGTGGCTATTTGAATTGAACTGCTGTTGGGCGTAGGTAGAGACTAAGTCAGAAGTGAAAACTTGAAGCAGAAAATTAGCACAAGAATTTTTCAGGGAGCAGCATTACTTGCTCTCAACTATCTAGTCCACATGCTAGCCTGGCTATCCTTGTATCTGCTGAGCTAAACTGGTCACTTTCTCTTATCTCTTTCTCAGCTCCTGCTGTATAATGACTCAAGCTCACCCCAGTTACTAGAATGGTATTGCAAAATTTAAAAACATTTTTAAAAAGTGTGTGGTTTCATATCATAAACTACAATTTTAACTATTTTTTGTTGTTGGTCATAACAAACTGCTTTCCACAAAAAATTGAAAGCCGGGTAATCTTAGTATAATATTCTAGGAGAAGGGTGAGGAATGGTAGCCCAAAGAAGAGTTATAAAGGAAAAGCTCAATTAAGATATGGAATAGCTGAAGTATAATATTTAGATAGAATATTGTATCACCAGATTTTAAACGTTTAACTTCTTTGAGATAGTAACCTTTACAATATACATAGAAAATCACAAATTGAATTAATTTATCAAGATTATTTGATAGTTTGCAAAGTGTTTTTGTGTGTGAATAATATGAACAGATAAATAGAAAATATAATTGTGATTACTCAGAAGCAGAGTTCTTTGACAAGTCAAATGAGTAAAAATTATTTAATAATAAAGTCTTGGCTGCCGCTTAACTTTGTCAGCATCATACAGTCCAAGATGTGTCTCTGAAAAGACACCAGATTCAAAGCATAGATTTTCTCACAATGTCTGCATAAGTATGAAAGGAAATATATAACAATTTACTTCTCTAGTTTTTCTTTTTTTTAAATTAAAGTGCTACAATGACAGTAGACTGGAGAGTGTATTCAATCAAGCTGGACTTGGGATTCACTCAGAAGAATTTAACAATATGATAAGAAACGGAATTTAGTATTTTCAAGTCTGACTGCTTTGGGAAGACTCTGTATTTTCAATCAGCATGCATCAATTTTGAAAATTAAGAAAGGAACTGAAGCAAATGTTCAACAGAGGCTTAGAAAATTGGAAAACACTATTATCCTGTGGTTAGTTTTCTGCTGCATTGAGTCTTACCTTCTGCATCTCAATATGATAAAAACTTTCCCTCAATCTATCAATTCTTGTCTGGAAAATCCCATGGACGGAGGAGCCTGGTAGGCTGCAGTCCATGGGGTGGCTAAGAGTTGGACACAACTGGGTGACTTCCCTTTCACTTTCATGCATTGGAGAAGGAAATGGCAACCCACTACAGTGTTCTTGCCTGGAGAATCCTAGGGACGGGGGAGCTTGGTGGGCTGCCATCTGTGGGGTCGCACAGAGTCAGACACGACTGAAGCGTCCAGCAATCTATCAATATAAAGTTTCACCACTGTGGTATGAATACAATGTAGAGTGTTCTGTTTCCCATTCTGACCTTTACGACCAAACTTTTTTTTTTTTTTTGAAACTATGATAGGAAATAATTTTAAAATAGAATTTCAGTAATGCATTTGTAAACATAACCTCTATCCTTTGAACTACTAAATGTTAACCTTGCTATAAAAAATGTTATTCCTTTAGGTTTTGAATAAGCTGTAAGGAGTAAGTACATAAATTAAAGTGCAAAGGTGATTATGGTTAGAATCATCAAATATTGTCTATAATGTGCATTTCTAAGCATTGAATAATGCTATATAAAATGTTTTATTACCATTACAAATTTAAAAATAGGATTAAGTTTTTCTTTGTTGGGCTTCCCAGATAGCTCAGTTGGTAAAGAATTTGCCTGCAATTCAGGAGACCTTGGTTCAATTCCTGGATCAGGAAGATCCTCTGGAGAAGGGATAGGCTACCCACTCCAGTATTCTTGGGCTTCCCTTGTGGCTTAGCTGGTAAAAAATCCACCTGCAATGCGGGAGACCTAGGTTCGATCCCTGGGTTGGGAAGATCCCCTTGAGAAGGGAACGGCTACCCACTCCAGTATTCTGGCCTGGAGAATTTCATGGATTGTGTAGTCCATGGGTTTGCAAAGAGTCGGACACAACTGAGAAACTTTCAGTTTTTCTTTGATGGCTCATTTTTTTGAAGAAGACATTACATAATTCAGCTATTGGCCAATTGAGCTGCAATTCTTCTTAGCAGTTTCTCTTTTCTAAAAGTTGCTTCATAATTCAAATGGCCATTTTTTAACAGATTGTTTCAGTTCAGTTCAGTTCAGTCACTCAGTCGTGTCCGACTCTTTGTGACCCCATGAATCGCAGCACGCCAGTCCTCCCTGTCAATCACCAACTCCTGGAGTTCACCCAAACTCAGGTCCATTGAGTCGGTGATGCCATCCAGCCATCTCATCCTCTGTTGTTCCCTTCTCTTTCTGCCTCCAATTCCTCCCAGCATCAGAGATTTTTCCAATGAATCAAGTCTTCGCATGAGGTGGCCAAAGTACTGGAGAGAAAAGAAAACCCAGGACTCATCTCCTTTAGAAAGGACTGGTTGGATCTCCTTGCAGTCCAAGGGACTCTTAAGAGTCTTCTCCAACACCACAGTTCAAAAGCCTCAATTCTTCAGTGCTCAGCTTTCTTCACAGTCCAACTCTCACATCCATACATGACTACTGGAAAAACCATAGCCTTGACTAGACGGACCTTTGTTGGAAAAGTAATGTCTCTGCTTTTGAATATGCTATCTAGGTTGGTCATAACTTTCCTTCCAAGGAGTAAGTGTCTTTTAATTTCATGGCTGCAGTCACCATCTGCAGTGATTTTGGAGCCCAAATAAATAAAGTCTGACACCGTTTCCACTGTTTCTCCATCTATTTCTCATGAAGTGATGGGACCAGATGCCATCATCTTAGTTTTCTGAATGTTGAGCTTTAAGCCAACTTTTTCACTCTCTTTTACTTTGTTTAGTCCCTAAATATAAATCAATTATATGTTTAAAATAGTTTTAATTTTAAACTTATGCCTATAGGTAAAACTAATTAGAAATTCCAGCTTATTGAAAATGAAGAGAGTTGTCCATGTGGTTTAAATAATTCAACTGGAAGAAGAAATCTTTAGATTTTTCAAAGAAAGAGAGAGATAAAATTCAAGATTAAGAATTCACAATACAAATGCCAGTATAAATTACACATCTAAAAAATCAAAGAAAAAGTTTTGAATTTCAGAAGACGTCATATATTTGACAACTCTCAGTATCTCTGTCAGTTTCTGCTTTGTTTCATTAGTGAAACCAGGGCATACAGATAACCTTTCTTAAGGCAGGTTAATCTATAAATCTAGTGAGCATTTGGGGTTTTCTGGAAGTTTGGTGAATCCAAAAGAAAAATATTTTCACCTGAAAAGAGTGTCTATATCCTTAGCCTTCTTGGCAAAAGAAAGATTACTATGTGTCTATCTGCATCAATGGTATTTTAATGTTTTCATTCTCTCCATAGTTTTGGAGGCTATGAAAAGTTAACTCTGTATTAGCCTTAAACATTCTGAGCTGGATTTGAATCACTTAAGATTAAATTTTTTTCTCCTTTTTTTTTAACTACTTAGGAAGTCGATATGTCTTTTTCCCAAACACTTGAACACTCAGAGTAAAAAAAAAAATAAAAAGCATCTACCTAAAAATTTCATATCTTACCTTAATGCTTCTAGCTATCAGTAAGAAAGTTTTTCATGAAAATATGGTTGTCTATTAGAAATGCAGTTCAAAAAGACTTTATCTAATAGTCTCAGAAAGATGATAACGATAACCCTGTATGCAAGACAGCAAAATAGACACAGATGTATAGAACAGTCTTTTGGACTCTGTGGGAGAAGGCGAGGGTGGGATGATTTGGGAGAATGGCATTGAAACATGTATATTATCATATGTGAAACGAATCACCAGTACAGGTTCGATGCATGATACAGGATGCTCAGAGCTGGTGCACTGGGATGACCCAGAGAGATGGTATGGGGAGGGAGGCGGGAGGGGGTTCAGGATGGGGAGCACATGTCCACCTGTGGTGGATTCATGTCAATGTATGGCAAAACTAATACAATATTGTAAAGTAATTAGCCTTCAATTAAAATAAATAAATTTATATTAAAAGACTTTATCTAATAGTCTCAAACAAAAATTTAATGTCATTTGATGAAAGTAAATTTCCTCAAATAATAATCAATATTCTATATAGTTGTTTAAGATAGCATGTAAGGAGGAAATGCAGAAGAAAGAAAACAATCATCAGATATTCATTGTTTTCTTTAATCACAGAGTCACTAAGTTTAAAGAGCCCTAGAATATGTAGTTTAATGTCATCATTTTATAAAAGAGAAAATTGAAATCCTGAAAGATAAAATAGTTTTTCCAAGTCACATACTTAGTGGCAGATCTGGGGCCAACATTTATCTTGCAGCCCTCAACCAAATGCTCATTTCCCTAAACTGCACTGACTATCAATCAACTAATCATTGCAAAAAATGCAAAACCAAAAAATGATGTTATAATCCTTGATCTTATGAATCTTATAATTTAGTAGGAGAGATATTAATATATATAAGACAAAAACTGCAAATGATCAGGACAGGAAATCTGTGTGTTATTTGTCCAGAAGCCAGATAATATACATCATGGTGGGTTTGTAGGATTGCAGGAGGCTTGACAAATGGGTAGTGTCTGGGAGTAAGATAAGACTGTGGTGAGAAATATTACTTTATAGTTATTATTGTATCATATCATATGGTTTAAATTATTTAAATAAATAATTTTCCCCGAAGTTTAAGAAATATTTAGTATTTTGCTTTTTCTCCCAATGAAAAATACAACTGAATTAAAACAGTAATGATTTTGATCATATAATTGCTACTTATTGTCATTTGTGTGAATAATTTGAATAAGCATGTTCATTTTCTACTTAAAGAGATTCATTATGATGTTTTCAAATGTCGTTGTTATATCATCATGTTCTTTGCTTATATTACTCTAAAAATTATTTGCTTCTCTTTTTTATCCTACCAGGATACTCTATTTAGGTAATTAATTCACTATTATTAAACTTTTAACCATGAGTTAAGAAAATTTTTGCTATTAATTTGTTCAGCCATTTTTCTCCTTTTAAGAGAGGAGTATTGGGTCAAAACATTTGAGTTTTATTAAATTTTGAAGCTGATCATTTGGAGATTCCTTGAAGAATTACTCAAGTTGTTTTAGTGCAATTTATTTAATTTCAAAAAAGACAGTAATTTATATTTTGCATTTTTGGTGCGAGGGATTAACACTGGAGGTAGATTGCTTTCATCTGAAACATGCATTTTATTGGTCAATTTTTCTGCACAAGAACCTATAATGACACTTTTTAGCTTAAATGGACATTTTAAAAATATTTGCACATCCTAAATGTTTCAGGGAGGTCAGTGAGTGTATGTGGGTTAGGTGCAGGGGAGCAGGGACTACTTCTACATCAACCACAATAGTGGCACTTTTATCTATTTTCTATATTGTGGCTTTGATTCTGCAAAGTTTCCATTTAAAAAGGTGGGAAGACCTTTTACAAAGTTTAAACTTTTCAGTTTTTGAAAACCCCTTGCCTAAAGGACAAAGATCAAAGTTATTCAAGGTTCTCCACATTCTCATTACTTTTTCTGTTTCTTCCTCTATGCAAACACTTTGTCTCATCCAAGTTTATTTCCTAGAGATTGTCTAAACATGCCTTGCGGGTTTTTTGTTTTTTTTGTTTGTTTTTGCTCTCTGCTTTTGTATGTATTTTCAAAACTCCTTCTTGAAAGCTCTCCTTTACTACTCTCCAATCTCTACACTTCTAGCCAAATGTCATCTGCCCTTCCAATGTTTTAATGAAGTTAAACTTCTCCCATGAAGTTTTCTAAATTATAATAGCTGGAAGTGACCTCTCTATTCATTGAATTCCAGTACCATTTATCGGAGAAGGAAATGGCAACTCACTCCAGTATTCTTGCCTGGAGAATCCCATGGACAGAGGAGCCTGGTGGGCTACAGGCTATAGGGTTTCAGAGCCAGACACGACTGAAGTGACTTAGCAGTAGCAGTAACCCCTGGGTCCCTTCAATGTAGTGCTCTAATTTATACATGAAACTGAGAACAAGCATGCTGAAACATAAGGCCTGAAGAAACAATTCAGTGTATCTATCAAAATGTAGTTCAGCAGCTACACAATCCATGAAATGCTCATTAACAAGCCAAGGCAATATGCACTGAGTATACAGGTTCACTTTGCATATTAATGAGCAATGTGTAATAACATTTATAGATCTTGCTGCTCCACATGCAAGGAACATTGAGATTAGAGCTGGGCTATATAAATGTCTAATGGATTTATGGTCATGCAATGCTGCTGTTTTAAAACAGTAGTCTCTTAACAGCCACAAATGTCCCATTTATATGCAAGTACTTGGCACCTACCTTATTTCTTGAGCCACGGATTACTTTTACTATAGATTTCCAACCTACAACACAGATCAACCACCAACAGCTTTATGAAAAAAACATATCCTTTAGGCAATTGAGCTTTTCCTGTCATAATAATGTACATTATTCTAATGTTTCATAAAAATCTTTCATTTAAAGGGGAGAAGCCAAGATGTCAGAAAAAAAAAAATCTAGCTAACATGTAACTAAAGTGAAAGTGAAGTCAGTCAGTCGTGTCCAACTCCCTGCAACCACATGGACTGCAGCCCAACAGGCTCCCCCATCCATGAAATTCTCCAGGTAAGAGTACTGGAGTGGGTTGCCATTTCCCTCTCCATGAACAGTATGAAAAGGCAAAAAGATAGGACACTGAAAGATGAACTCCCCAGGTTGGTAGGTGCCCAGTATGCTACTGCAGCTGCTGCTGCTGCTAAGTCGCTTCAGTTGTGTCCAACTCTGTGCGGCCCCATAGACGGCAGCCCACCAGGCTGCCCCGTCCCTGGGATTCTCCAGGCAAGAACACTGGAGTGGGTTGCCATTTCCTAAACAAGACTGTAAATGCTGCAATTTAAATATGTTTTTCTGCTTTACTAACAGCCTGCGATTTAAAAACTCCAATCCTACCCACAAGAAAGGGAGATGGAATATACACATGTATTCATTCATTTCTAAGCATGCTTAAAAGACCTCAAAACTAGAAAACAATGATATCAACTTCTTAGCTGCTATCTCCATTTTTGGGAAGTCTTGCCTGATGAGCCTTCAGTCTCACAGCCCTCCTCCACATGTGCTTTACAATATGAATTAAAAATCAATAGTTCTAGAAGCATATTCTTTCAGTTTCATCACATTTAAAAATTTATTGAATTTTGTATGCAAACTAGGCCTGCACAGTTTTTAGTTTGGTTGTAAGCAGTATTGAGAAAAGCTGATAAATAATTTTTAAAAAATAAAAGTGATGTGATAGAATCAGACCTTACCAGCAGCAAAATCCTATATGGCATAACTTTTTGGAATATACTATTTGGCATAGATATTTCACATAAACCAAAAGTACTTCATTAGAATAAATAGAAAATTAGAAAAAATGGAGGAATTGTGGAAGGCCCAAATAAATACAATAATCTCCTACACTGAAGTTAACTCATTAATAGTAGATCCCATTGTTTTTCATTATTATTTCCATTATTTCTATTCTTTCCAAATAAAATTATTTGCAGAATACATGCGTTCAAGCTAGACTGAATGGGTTGCACCCTGCTTAACAAATTCTGTATGCTCTTAAATGTATGTCAATACCTAAAGTATATTTATGCATTTTTAATATTTTATATATTTCTTCATTTATCTGTGAGGGAAGACACATTTTTAATTTTTTGCAAAAGTGAACTAGAGGTTTTTACACAATAAAGATGTTTTTGTCTTCTTGTACTTTTGGAGGGAAGAAATAATTATGTGGTCTTGATTGTCAAGGACATCAATATGATATATCATAAAACTGCTACAAAACACACCATCAGAATGGAGTAAGATGAAAAGGGGCAGAAAAATATGCTATGATATGCTTCTAATAATGCAAAGTTATCCCATTGGGATCCACAATATATATTTTCAAGTAAAAATAATCACTTGTAGAATGGCATCATTTTCTAACTTTTCCTTAGATGTTCAGGTAAATGAAAAAATAAGTATAGTTAAAATGGAGATTAACAATAAGTAGGATTTCATTTCTGATGAAGTGATTTTAGATGCTAATTGACAAATTCATATTTTATACTCTTTGACCTTAAGCATTATATGTTTAGTGATATTGCATTGTAAGAGTAATGCCTTTAAGACCCATAAATCAAAACAGGCCATATGAATTTGGAAGCTAAAGTCTTGTTGCAGAAAATGACTTGTCTTTCATTAAGTGACAATTATAACATGACTATGATAGGTGAAAATAAATTTTATTTGAACTTAATTTTCTTCTCTCAGACATAAGTGTTTTAGCTGAGCAAAATTAATAAAATAGGATTCTGCATAAGCATTCAATATTTGTAGTATATACACTGGATTGTGACACCTTTTAATCATGTGGCCTTTATGTAAAAAAAAAAAAGTATTTCAGAGATCTAGTACACATTTATGTATTTTTCACTTCAGTCAGTTATGAAATTCTCTGATCATATGAACATTGTCCAATAAGCAACCTTAGATAATATTTTATAATAATTAGCTTCTACGTGTTACATGATACTTACTTTTGGACAAAACTTCTAATTTTTTTAAAAATTAACTCTGACACTCAACTAAATAATTTAGGTCTTTATAAGCATTATGTCAAGTCACTAGGGTGTCTGTACTCTCAATACATGTCTTTCCTAGTCTGTGTGTCATCTGTTACACAATGCTCCTCTTACCTCTTAGAGTGGTTTAGGAACAATTTATAGTTGGGAAAAAATATAATTCCTTTATTCAAACAACGATAGCATCATTTCTTCTTTTTTAAGTGGTTTTACTTTTCCACTCATATTTAAATATTTAGAAATTAAATATTTAATATTTAAATATATTTAGAAATTAAATATTTAAATATGCAGTCTTTAAATATTTAGAAATTAAAGAAAGTTGAACATTAAGTTTTGGGTTTGGGTGGATATTATATGATTAGAAGGAAACAATATTTTTTTTTCTCCAAATAATTAACATAGATATACTTTTAACTTTTAAATAAAAAGGTAAAACCACAGTTGAATATACTTTTGTAATCCATTTTCTCTCCCCCATAAAATAAAGCAATTTAAAAAATTTAAAAAAGATATTTGGCATAACTAATACAATTTTGTAAAGTTTAAAAGCAAAATTAAAAAAATAAATAAAAAGATGCCAAGTGAATAGACAAATGAATAATTTGAAATGGAGGTAGAAAGGCAACCTATGACATCAATCTTCAAAGGACAAATGGATATAAAGAAGCAGCTACCTCTTGAAAAACCAAATTCAATTAGAATTTCAATCACATTATTATTCCTATGTCTGAAATTAGCATAACAGGACTATATCAGAAATAATTTTTGAAAGTACTGAATTTTGAACTAGTTGTTTTGTTGGTCTACATGTAACTAGTTTCAAAGTGATTTCTATGATAAGAAATCTCTAGTTCATAATCTTCGCTGTTTCTTTTAAATTTACCATGGGTACTATATTTATCAACCTGGCTAGAAATTACTTTACAAATAAATGAGATAAAAGGAATCAACAAATATCACACTAAGTGGTGGTATACTGAGAATGAAGGCTCTTTGAGTACTTAAAGTTTATATTTAAGAAAACTGTAACCTCAAAGTATCACCCTTCATTCACGCTATGCTTTCACCAGTTGGGTGACCTATGGTTCCTTCAACGTGAGCACATTTGTGCTGCATCCTTATTTTGTGGGAAAATTTATCCTGACTTCATATCCTTTCCTTTTGTCGCCATCACCTCTGCATGTTGACCTACATGACTTTCTTCTCTAATACCATATCGACTTTCTCTACCAAGCATTTTTCTTTGATTTCCCCCACCTAGACGAACATTTCCACCTGGAATGTAAGGTCCATGAATCAAGGCAAATTAGAAGTGGTCAAACAAGAGATGGCAAGAGTGAATGTTGACATTCTAGGAATCAGCGAACTGAAATGGACTGAAATGGGTGAATTTAACTCAGATGACATTATATCTACTACTGTGGGCAGGAATCCCTTAGAAGAAATGGAGTAGCCATCATGGTCAACAAAAGAGTCTGAAATGCAGTACTTGGATGCAATCTCAAAAATGACAGAATAATCTCTGTTCGTTTCCAAGGCAAACGATTCTATATCATGGTAATCCAAGTCTATGCCCCAATCAGTAATGCTGAAGAAGCTGAAGTTGAATGGTTCTATGAAGACCTAAAAGACCTTTTAGAACTAACACCCAAAAAAGATGTCCTTTTCATTATAGGGGACTGGAATGCAAAAGTAGGAAGTCAAGAAACACCTGGAGTAACAGGCAAATTTGGCCTTGGAATACGGAATGAAGCAGGGCAAAGACTAACAGAGTTTTGCCAAGAAAATGCACTGGTCATAGCAAACACCCTCTTCCAACAACACAAGAGAGGACTCTACACATGGACATCACCAGATGGTCAACACCGAAATCAGATTGATTATATTCTTTGCAGCCAAAGATGGAGAAACTCTATACAGTCAACTAAAACAAGACCAGGAGCTGACTGTGGTTCAAATCATGAACTCCTTATTACCAAATTCAGACTTAAATTGAAGAAAGTAGGGAAAACCACTAGACCATTCAGGTATGACCTAAATCAAATCCCTTATGATTATACAGTGGAAGTGAGAAATAGATTTAAGGCACTAGATCTGATAGACAGAGTGCCTGATGAACTATGGACTGAGGTTTGTGACTTTGTACAGGAGCCAGGGATCAAGACCATCCCCATGGAAAAGAAATGCAAAAAAGCAAAATGGCTGTCTGGGGAGGCTTTACAAATAGCTGTGAATAGAAGAGAAGCAAAAAGCAAAGGAGAAAAGGAAAGCTATAAGCATGTGAATGCAGAGTTCCAAAGAAGAGCAAGATGAGATAAGAAAGCCTTCCTCAACGATCAATGCAAGAAATAGAGGAAAACAACAGAATGGGAAAGACTAGAGATCTCTTCAAGAAAATTAGAGATACCAAGGGAACATTTCATGCAAAGATGGACTCGATAAAGGACAGAAATGGTATGGACCTAACAGAAGCAGAAGATAATAAGAAGAGGTGGCAAGAATACACAGAAGAACTATACAAAAAAGCTCTTCATGACCCAGATAATCATGATGGTGTGATCACTCACCTAGAGCCAGACATCCTGGAATGTGAAGTCATGTCGGCCATAGGAAGCAACATTACAAACAAAGCTAGTAGAGGTGATGGAATTCCAGTTGAGCTATTTCAAATCCTAAAAGATGATGCCGTGAAAGTGCTGCACTCAATATGCTAGCAAATTTGGAAAACTCAGCAGTGGTCACAGGACTGGAAAAGATCAGTTTTCATTCCAATCCCAAAGAAGGGCAATGCCAAAGAATGCTCAAACTACCTCACAATTGCACTGATCTCACTGGCTAGTGAAGTAATGCTTAAAATTCTCCAAGCCAAGCTTCAGCAATAAGTGAACTGTGAACTTCCAGATGTTCAAGCTGGTTTTAGAAAAGGCAGAGGAACCAGAGATCAAATTGCCAACATCCGCTGGATCATGGAAAAAGCAAGAGAGTTCCAGAAAAACATCTATTTCTGCTTGATTGACTATGACAAAGCCTTTGACTGTATGGATCACAATAAACTGTGGAAAATTCTGAAGGAGATGGGAATACCAGACCACCTGACCTGTCTCTTTAGAAATTTGTATGCAGGTCAGGAAGCAACAGTTAGAACTGGACATGGAGCTGATTTCAAATAGGAAAAGGAGTACTTCAATGATGTATATTGTCACCCTGCTTATTTAAATTACATGCAGATTACATCATGTGAAATGCGAGTCTCGATGAAGCACAAGCTGGAATCAAGATTGCTGGGGTAGAAATATCAATGACCTCAGATATACAGATGACACCACCCTTATGACAGGAAGTGAAGAAGAGCTAAATAGCCTCTTGATAAAAGTGAAAGGGGAGAGTGAAAAAGTTCGCTTAAAGCTGAACATCCAGAAAACTAAGATCATGGCATCTGGTCCCATCACTTCATGGCAAATAGATGGGGAAACAGTGGAAACAGTGAGGGACTTTATTTTTGTGGGCTCCAAAAATCACTGCAGATGGTGATTGCAGTTATGAAATTAAGAAAACACTTGCCCCTTGTAAGAAAAGCTATGACCAACCTAGATAGCATATTAAAAAGCAGAGACATTACTTTGCAACAAAGGTCCACCTATTCAAAGCTTTGGTTTTTCCAGTAGTCATGTGTATGTGTGAAAGTCGGACTATAAATAAAGATGACCACCAAAGAAAATGATGCTTTTGAACTGAGGTATTGGAGAAGACTCTTGAGAGTCCCTTGGACTACAAGGAGATCCAACCAGTTCATCCTAAAGGAAATTAGTCCTGAATATTCATGGAAGGACTGATGTTGAAGGTGAAACTCCAATACGTTGGCCACCTGATGAGAACAACTGACTCATTTGAAAAGACCCCAATGCTGGGAAAGATTGAAGACGCCAGGAGAAGGGGACAACATAGGATGAGATGGTTGGATGGCATCACCGACTAAATGGACATGATTTTGTGTAAACTCTGGGAGTTGGTGATGGACAGGGAGGCCTGGCATGCTGCAGTCCATTGTTCACTAAGTGTTGGACATGACTGAGCAACTGAGCTGAACAGAATAGGTGTATAACTTTTTTCTAAAAACTAGCAACGGGGCACTGTTTCTGTTCCTTTCTGATGTCTATGTCAGAAGCTTTCTCTATATCTTTTATACTTTAATAAAAGTTTATTACACATAAGCTCTGAGCAATCAAGCCCCATCACTGGCCCCGGATCCAATTCCTCTCCTCCCAATTCCAAGAATTCAGGCATCGTTACGGCTCATAGTGGCAGTGTTTCAAAATGAAGATATGCTGTTAAATGTGTATTTTTCTTCTATATTTACAGAGAAAAGATAGATGAGTATGTAAACAGAACTGTAAGAATCACCCATGCTTCTGTGCTCAGTTGCTAAGTGTGTCTGACTCTTTGCAACCCTAAGGATTGTAACCCACCAGGGTCCATGGTATTTTCCAGGCAAGAGTACTGGAGTTGGTTGCCATTTCCTTCTCTAATAAGAACAGCTCATGTATGTAATATATATTTTTATTCATTATCACTCTGTCTTTCTTTTTTTTTCCGGGGGGGGGGGGAGGGGGCAGAAGTCAGATATCATCATTCTGTTCCATTTGTTTCTGGATACAATGCCATGCATCTATAGAATGCTTATAGTTATTATTAAAGAAAGGGAAACAGGTGGAGAGTAGAAAAATACCTTAACTTGATTTAACTTTTTTTCATAACATTTTTCTTACACGAGTGAATTAAATTAATTGAAATTTGATATGAATGGCAGGGCATATAACTGGTAAACAATGGTATTGAATGCTGCATGGATTTTTTTATTTGAGATTCAACTTTTCATTGTTTATGCCATTTACCAGAGTGTTAACATTGCAAATTAGCAAGCCATGTTAATACAGGACCATATCTTGATGGATTGCTGGATCAGTAGGTATAAAGTCGAACATGATAAATTACTTAGTTTATTAAAAATATAAAAGCAAAACAAGGGAATGCTGTTAAGAGATGATCACATCTTAATTTAGGTCAGGTAAAGACAAGTTTTGATTTTAAAAAATAAGGCTATAGCCTATATTAACAATGGAAATTTTCCCTTCGATTTTAAATTTCATATTGTTTGTAAGATTCTTGATGAAATAAAAAGATCGTTTAAGTCCAATGTTGGCTTTCAAATACCATTTTCTTCCTCACATAAATTGCATTACCATTTTATAGTTTAAGTGAATCCATGTGCTTTAGTTAAACCTATTAGCATTTTAAAAAATAATTTTGACTGCAATATTTTTATTGATACAATGCATTCATTAAGTAGTATTCTGGGAAGCCAACTTAGAGTAGAGATAGGTATTCAAACAAAACTCAACAAAGTTAATTTTGAAGAATAGCTATATATTTAAGAATATGTTTCTAGTTGCCTATAATTTGAATATTCCACCTGTCCTAATACTATGTGTAAGTTTTAAGATGTGACTATTCACTTCATAAAGTTCTGCATCATTGCCTAATGTTGTTCTATATGTGGACTTGTTTGGGTACCTCTTATCAGACAAGGTAGATGTACATGATTTATAAAATGTTATGATAATAACTAGATGTATAAATGTAGCTGAATACTTTTTAGAGATTGTCTCAAACTCATCAGATAACTATAAAACACCACTGTCTTACTATGGCCACGTATAAAAGTGCTTCTGAAAATCAAGTGGCTCGGTTCTTTGTAGGTCAAGTGCAGAGATAGGGAGTAAATGAGTCTATTATAATGACTGAAACAACTAGAGCACAATTTGACAGCCAAAATATTTCATAGTTTTAGCATTTAACTGAAGTACCTGGGCAAAAGTTCTGTGAATTTCACACCCACACACAGATACACAAGGCATGCCCACATACTACACCTTTAAAATATTTAATCCATTTGACAAATAACTTCTTGTATTTTTTTTTTTTGCAGTGAATTTACTAGATCATATGACATCCTTACTTACTGTGCCTTAATTTTTAAATCTTGACAGCCTTATATAGGATGCTTCCAAACTTTATTTCAAAAATTTCCCTAAACTTTTTCATATACATACACATATATGAATTTAAAATTCTGTGCAACTTACTTTCTCCACTCTACTTTTCTTAATTCCCATTGTTTTTTTTTTCTTCCTGCATTTGACATATTTCAAAAGTTTGATAAAATATGACATATTGTTATAAATTATTAAATATACATTTTATATTAAATTTATAGTTTAGATTAAGATCATTAGTATTTTGTAGGATGTTTGGGAATTATATTGATATATGTTGTCTCTGTTTTATTCACATGTGCAAAGTCACTTATCTTTTTACTTATTTTTTTAAAATATAAATTTATTTATTTTAATTAGAGGCTATTTACTTTACAATATTGTAGAGGATTTGCCATACATTGATATGAATTAACCATGGGTTTACATGTGTTCCCCATCCTGAACGCCCCTCCCACCTCCCTCCCCATCCCATCCCTCTGGGTCATCCCAGTGCACCAGCCCTGAGCACCTGTCTCATGCATCGAACCAGCACTGGCAATCTGTTTCACATATGATAATATACATGTTTCAATCCTATTCTCTCAGATCATCACGCCTTCACCTTCTCCCACAGAGACCAAAAGACTGTTATATACATCTGTGTCTCTTTTGCTGTCCTGCATACAGGGTTATTGTTACCATCTTTCTAAATTCCACATATAGGTGTTAGTGGCTCAGACGGTAAAGTGTCTGTCTGCAGTGCAGGAGACCCGGGTTGGATATCTGGGTTGGGAAGATTCCCTGGAGAAGGAAATGGCAGCCCACTCCAGTATTCTTGCCTGGAAAATCCCATGGATGGCAGAGCCTGGTAGACTACTATCCATGGGGTCGCAAAGAGTCAGACACGACGGAGCGACTTCACTTCACTTCACTTCATACTGTATTGGTATTTTTCTTTCTGGCTTACTTCACTCTGTATAATAGGCTCCAGTTTCATCCACCTCATTAGAACTGATTCAAATACATTCTTTTTAATGGCTGAGTAATACTCCATTGTATATATGTACCACAGCTTTCTTATCCATTCATCTGCTGATGGACATTTAGGTTGCTTCCATGTCCTGGCTATTATAAACAGTGCTGCAATGAACATTGAGGTACATGTGTCTCTTTCAATTTTGGTTTCCTCAGTATGTAGGCTCAGCAGTGGGATTGCTGGGTCATATGGCAGTTTTATTTCCAGTTTTTTAAGGAATCTCCACACTGTTCTCCATAGTGGCTGTACTAGTTTGCATTCCCACCAACAGTGTAAGAGGGTTCCCTTTTCTCCACACCTTCTCCAGCATTTATTGCTTGAAGACTTCTGGATACCAGCCATTCTGACTGGCATGAAATGGTACCTCATTGTGGTTTTGATTTGCATTTCTCTGATAATGATGGATGTTGAGCACCTTTTCATGTGTTTGTTAGCCATCTGTATGTCTTCTTTGGAGAAATGTCTGTTTAGTTCTTTGGCCCATTTTTGACTGGGTCATTTATTTTTCTGGAATTGAGCTGCAGGAGCTGCTTGTACACTTTTGAGATTAATTCTTTGTCAGTTTCTTAATTTGCTATTATTTTCTCCCATTCTGAAGGTTGTATTTACACCTTGCTTATAGTTTCCTTTGTTGTGCAAAAGTTTTTAAGTTTAATTAGGTCCCATTTGCTTATTTTTGCTTTTATTTCCAATACTCTGGGAAGTGGGTCATAGAGGATCCTGCTGTGACTTATGTCGGAGTGTGTTTTGCCTATGTTTTCCCGTAGGAGTCTTAGAGTTTCTGGTTTTATGTTTAGATTTTTAATCCATTTTGAGTTTATTTTTGTGTATAGTGTTAGAAAGTGTTCTAGTTTCATTCTTTTACAAGTGGTTGACCAGTTTTCCCAGCACCACTTGTTAAAGAGTTCGTCTTTTCTCCATTGTATATTCTTGCCTCCTTTGTCAAAGATAAGGTTTCCATAGGTGCGTGACTTTATCTCTGGGCTTTTTACTTTGTTCCATTGATCTATATTTCTGTCTTTGTGCCAGTACCATACTCTTGATTACTGTGGCTTTGTAGTAGAGCCTGAAGTCAGGCAGGTTGATTTCTCCAGTTCCATTCTTCTTTCTCAAGATTGCTTTGGCTATTCGAGGTTTTTTTATTTCCATACAAATTGTGAAATTATTTGTTCTGGTTCTGTGAAAAATACCGTTGATAGTTTGATAGGGATTGCATTGAATCTATAGATTGCTTTGGGTAGTATACTCATTTTCACTATATTGATTCTTCCAATCCATGAGCATGGTGTATTTCTCCATCTATGTGTGTCCTCTTTAATTTCTTTCACCAGTGTTTTATAGTTTTCCATATATAGGTCTTTTGTTTGTTTAGGTAGAAATATTCTTAAGCATTTTATTCTTTTTGTTGCAATGGTGAATGGAATTGTTTCCTTAATTTCTCTTTCTGTTTTCTCATTGTTAGTGTACAAGAATGCAAGGGATTTCTGTGTATTAATTTTATATCCTTCAACTTTACTATATTTATTGATTAGATCTAGTAATTTGCTGGTGGTGTCCTTAGGGTTTTCTATGTAGAGGATCATGTCATCTGCAAACGGTGAGAGTTTTACTTCTTCTTTTCCATATATGGATTCATTTTATTTCTTTTTCTGCTCTGATTGCTGTGGCCAAAACTTCCAAAACTATGTTGAATAGTAGTGGTGAGTGTGGGCACCCTTGTCTTGTTCCTGACATTAGGGGAAATCCTTTCATTTTTTCACCATTGAGGATAATGTTTGCTGTGGGTTTGTCATATATAGTTTTTATTATGTTAAGGTATGTTCCTTCTATTCCTGCTTTCTGGAGAGTTTTTATCATAAATGGATGTTGAATTTTGCCAAAGGCTTTCTCTGCATCTATTGAGATAATCATACTGTTTACATCTTTCCATTTTTTAAACGTGGTGTATTATGTTGATAGATATGTGGATACTGAAGAATCCTTGCATCCCTGGCATAAAGCCCACTTGGTCATGATGTATGATCGTTTTAATATGTTCTTGGATCCTGTTGGATAGAATTTTGTTAAGGATTTTTACATCTATGTTCATCAGTGATATTGGCCCGTAGTTTTGTGTGTGTGTGTGTGTGTGTGTGTGTGTGTGTGTGTGTGTGTGACATCTTTGTTAGGTTTTGGTATTAGGGTGGTAGCCTCATAGAATGAGTTTGGCAATTTACCTTCCTCTGAAATTTTCTAGGAGTGTTTGAGTAGGATAGCTGTTAGCTCTTCTCTAAATTTTTTGGTAGAATTCAGCTGTGAAGCTGTCTGGTCCTAGGTTTTTGTTTGCTGGAAGATTTCTGATTACAGTTTCGATTTCCATGCTTGTGATGGGTCTATTAAGATCTTCTATTTCTTCCTGGCTCAGTTTTGGAAAGTTATACTTTTCTAAGAATTCGTCCATTTCTTCCAAGTTGTCCATTTTGTTGACATATAGTTACTGATAGTAGTTTCTTATGATCCTTTGTATTTCTGTGCTGTCTGTTGTGATCTCTCCATTTTCATTTCTAATTTTACTGATTTGATTTTTCTCCCTTTGTTTTTTAATAAGTCTGGCTAATGGTTTTTCAATTTCATTTATCCTCTCAAAGAACCAGCTTTTAGTTCTGTTGATTTTTGCTGTGGTCTATTTTGTTTCTTTTGCATTTATTTCTGCCTTAATTTTTTAAGATTTCTTTCCTTCTACTAACCCTGGGGTTCTTCATTTCTTCCTTTTCTAGTTGCTTTATGTGTAGAGTTAGGTTATTTATTTGACTTTTTTCTTGTTTCTTGAGATATGTCCGTGTTGCTATGAACCTTCCCCTTAGCACTGCTTTTACAGTGTCCCATAGATTTTGGGTTGTGTTTTCATTTTCATTCGTTTCTATGCATATTTTTATTTCCTTTTTGATTTCTTCTGTGATTTGTTGGTTATTTAGCAGCATGTTGTGCAGCCTCTATATGTTGGAATTTTTAATAGTTTTTCTTTTATAATTGGCATCTATTCTTTTTGCGTTGTGGCCAGAAAAGATGCTTGGAATGATTTCTATTTTTTTTTTTTTTTTTTAATTTACTAAGGCGAGATTTATGGCCCAGAATATGATCTATCCTAAAAAAGGTTCCGTGTGCACTTGAGAAAAAGGTGCAATTCATTGTTTTGGGATGAAATGTCCTATAGATATCAATTAAGTCTAATTAGTCTATTGTATCATTTAAAGTTTGTGTTTCCTTGTTAATTTTCTGTTTAGTTGATCTATCCATATGTGTGAGTGGGGTATTAAAGTCTCCCACTATTATTGTGTTATTGTTAATTTCCCCTTTCATACTTGTTAGCATTTGTCTTACATATTGTGGTGCTTCTATGTTGGAGACATATATATATATATATATATATATATATAATTGTTATATCTTCTTCTTGGATTGATCATTTGATCATTATGTACTGTCCTTCTTTGTCTCTTTTCACAGCCTTTGCTTTAAAGTCTATTTTATCTGATAAGAGTATTGCTACTCCTGCTTTCTTTTGGTCTCTATTTGCATTGGATATCTTTTTCCAGCCCTTCACTTTCAGTCTGTATGTGTCCCTTGTTTCGAGGTGGGTCTCTTGCAGACAACATGTATAGGGATCTTGTTTTTGTATTCATTCAGCCAGACTTTGTCTTTTGGTTGGAGAATTCAACCCATTTACATTTAAGGTAAATAATGATGTTTGATCCTGTTGCCATTTACTTTGTTGTTTTGGGTTTGAGTTTAGACACCCTTTCTGTGTTTCCTGTCTCAGAGAAGATCCTTTAGCATTTGTTGGAGAGCTGGTTTGGTGGTGTGAATTCTCTCAGCTTTTGCCTGCCTGTAAAGCTTTTGATTTCTCCTTCATATTTGAATGAGATTCTTGGTGGGTACAGTAATCTGGGCTGTAGTTTTTTCTCTTTCATCATTTTAAGTATATCCTGTCATTCCCTTCTGGTCTGAAGAGTTTCTATTGAAAGGTCAGCTCTTATCTTTATGGGAATCCCCTTGTGTGTTATTTGTTGCTTTTCCCTTTCTGCTTTTAATATTTTTGTGTGTGTGCTTGATCTTTGTTAATTTGATTAATATGAGTCTTGGGGTGTTTCACCTTGGGTTTATCCTGTTTGGGACTCTCTGGGTTTCTTGGACTTGGGTGAGTATTTCCTTCCCCATTTTAGGGAAGTTTTCAACTATTATCTCCTGAAGTATTTTCTCATGGTCTTTCTTTTTGTCTTCTTCTGGGACTCCTATGATTCAAATGTTGGGGCGTTTCACATTGTTCCAGAGGTCTCTCAGGTTGTCCTCATTTCTTTTAACCCTTTTCTTCTTTTTTCCTCTCTGCTTCATTTATTCCTACCATTCTATCTTCTACCTCACTTATCCTATCTTCTGCCTCCATTATTCTACTGTTGGTTCCCTCCAGAGGTTTTTTTTTTTTTTTTTTTTTTTTAATCTCATTTATTGCATCATTAGTTATATATTGACTCTTTTTTATTTCTTCTAGGTCCTTGTTAAACATTTCTTGCATCCTCTCAATCCTTGTCTCCAGGCTATTTATCTGTAACTCCATTTTGTTTTCAAGATTTTGGATCATTTTCACTATTATTATTTGGAATTATCAGGTAGATTCCCTATCTCTTCCTCTTTTGTTTGGTTTGGTGGGCATTTATCCTTTTCCTTTACCTGCTGAGTATCTCTCTGATTTTTCCTCTTGTTTATATTGCTGTGTTTTGGGTGGCCTTTCCGTATTCTGGCAGTTTATGGTTCCTCTTTTATATGGAGTTTCCTCTCTGTGGGTGGATTTGGATGGGCGGCTTGTCAAGGTTTTCTGGTTAGGAAAGTTTGTGTCGGTGTTCTGGTGGGTGGAGCTGGATTTCTTCTCTTTGGAGTACAATGAAGTCTCCAGTAGTGAGTTTTGAGATATCAGTAGGTTTGTTGTGACTTTGGGCAGACAGTATATTGACATTCAGGTCTATGTTCCTGTGTTGCTGGAGAATTTGCATGGTATGTCTTGGTCTGGAACTTGTTGGCCCTTGAGTGGTGCTTGGTTTCAGTATAGGTATGGAGGCTTTTAATGAGCACCTATGGATTAATGTTCCCTGGAGTCAGGAGTTCTCTGGTGTTCTCAGAATTTGGACTTAAGCCTCCTGCCTCTGGTTTTCAGTCTTAGTCTTTCAGTAGCCTCAAGACTTATTCATCTTTATGGCACCAGTGATAAAACATCAAGGTTAATGATGAAAGGTTTATCCACAATGAGGGACACCCGGAGAGGTACACAGAGTTACATGGAGATGAAAAGAGGTAGGAAGGAGATAGAGGTGATGAGGAGAAGAGTGGGAATCAAAAGGGGAGAGAGCAAGCTAGCCAATAATCATTTCCCTATGTGTTCTCCACAGTCTGGATCGCTCAGAGATGTTCACAGAGTTACACAGAGAAGAGAAGAGAGAGGAAGGAGACAGAGGTGGCCAGGAGGATAAAAGGGGGAATCAAAAGGAGAGAGACAGATCCAGCCAGTAATCATTTACCTAAGTGTTCTCCACAGCCTGGAACACACAAAGAGATTCACCATGTTGGGTAGAGAAGAGAAGGGGGAGGGAAGAGATTGAGGTGACCTGGTGAAGAAAAAGAGAGTTAAAAGGGGGAGAGAGCAGTCAAGCCAGTAATCTCGCTCCCAAGTAAAAATGGGTACTGACGATTGGGTTCTTAAAGGTACAAAATTGATAACAAATACCAAAAAGCAAAGATTAAAAATCTAGAGTAGAGGTTGGATTCTCAAAAATACAATATTAAAAAAACAAAGTTACAAAAATTATAAAATCTGTTATATGAAGTTTGCTTTAAAATAGGGTCTTTTTTTTTTTTTTTTTGCAAGGCAACAGTAGGTTATAAAAATGAAAATTAAAGGAGTAATAGAGGATTTAAAAAAAAGGATAATAGTAAAAATATATCTAGGACTTTTTCTGGTGTTGTGCACAGTGTGGGGTCAGTTCATTTTCAGATAGTTCCTTGATCCAGCTTATACTTCTCAAGATCTATAGGCCCCTTCCTATTTAGTTGGTGCTAACTACAGGGTTTTAATCTATTGCACCTGTTACTTCCAAAGCGGTTCCCTCTGTTTATTTTAGCTTCTTCTGTTTGCTGGTCTCTTCAGTGTCTAATTTCTGCCCTAACACAAGGGGGTGGTGGTGGTCACTTTTTTAACGCTCACTTGTTCAGTCGTACTGTGGGGAGGGAAGAACACTGCAAACAAATATCACTGGCGTGTGTGGGGAGTGCTCACAGTGTTTCGTCCACACTGAGTTTGCCCCCACTCACGGTGTGTGTGCTTTCCCAGTCTACACTGCTCAGGCTCTAGGTAGCTCTTCAGGGGAACTGTCTGAGGCAGGCCCTGGGTTGCATACACTTCCCAAGTCTAAGCCACTCAGGTTCAGGTTCTTGGGTACTCCACAAAAGTGCAGACTTGGTTGGGCCTGCGTTTTGTGCCCTTCCCAGGTCCAAGCAGCTCAAATGACCAAGTGCTTGGTGAGCGCAGTTGCCCCCAGTTTGAGGCTGCGTCTTATCGCCTTCCCCATCCCAGTTGCTAGGTTTTCTGGGTGTACAATGTTCGTGCCTTCTCAGGTGTGCCGTGTGTATCTTCTGGGGGAGCTTATCTCTGGCTGCAACCCTACTAGCAGACGTCAATCATCCAGAATCTCTAGAAGTCTTGGTTAGCAACGAAGCCTGCTTACAGTTTGGTAGAGGATGCCTCCCTGGGGCTGCTGTTGCCCTCTTCCAGCTCTGTCTGCCCTCACCTGCCTGTCTCCATTGGGAGATGGGCCAGTCCGCAGCTGGCTAACTCTGCTCAGTCCTCTGTTCTGTGAGTGGGCCTGGGGGTGTCTTAGGTTAGGGCTTTTCATGGGATAGCTATCCCACAGTCTGGGTTGCTATCTCAAGTTAGTTCCCTCAGATTGCCCTCAGGGCATTCAGGCCCAGTCCTTCACCTAAACAATACAGCCCGCACCTTTCTGTCCATCCCCTGCTTGGTAGTGGTGGATGCGAGCTTCTATGTTACTTCTCCACTGGGAGTTGCCATTAGGCATGTAATCTGTGGGTTTTAATTATTTATTTATTTTTCCTCCTGGTTATGTTGCCCTCTGAGATTCCAAGGCTCACCACAGACCTGCTGGTGAGAGTGTTTCCTAGTGTTTGGAAACTTCTCTCGTTTTTAAGACTCCCTTCCTGGGATGGATCTCCATCCCTACCTCTTTTGTCTCTCTTTTTATCTTTTATATTTTGTCCTACCTCCTTTTGAAGACAATGGGCTGTCTTTCTGGGTGCCTGATGTCCTCTCTTAGCGTTCAGAAGTTGTTTTGTGGAATTTGCTCAGTGTTCAAATGTTCTTTTGATGAATTTGTGGGGGAAAAATGGTCTCCCTGTCCTATTCTTCTGACATCTTAGGACCTCCCAGGTCACTTATCTTTTTAAAAAACTCATCCAAAAAAGGCCTTTCAATATTATAAGATTTCTAAAAAAGTATTATTCTGGTCAAAAGAGAAATTTTTTTCATTGGCATTGTAGAAATTTTAAAATCAAGAAAGAGGATTGCTGTGTGTGTGGATTGCACACTGATCTCAAGATGCAAAATATATACTGACAATGCAAATGAGTGAATACCCTGAATATTCTTATGTTAGTAAATTTCTATTCTGGTGTAAGTGTTTTAACAGTGATACCTGTAGATTCATGAGAAAACTCCAGAGAGACCATTTCAATTGCCAAGTTTTTCCTTTCTATAGTAGGAGATGGAAACCAATTTCCTAGGAACTTCATTGTCTTTCAGAAGACAAAAGATTTTAAATCTATTTCAAAAACATTTTTTTTTTTTCTTTTCCAGAACATAACCTGAACATCATCTCGATGTCATAACACATACGTTTCTGTTCTGCTTTTTACCGTCCAGGAAACTAAGAATACTGGAGTGGGTAGCCATTCCCTTCTCCAGGGGATCTTTCTGACCCAGGAATTGAACCTGCATCTCTTGCATTGCAGGCAGATTATTTATCGTCTGATCCCCCAGGGAAGCCCCTTTCTTTCTACAAGAGGAGATAGAAACCAATTTCCTAGAATTATCATTCTCTTTCAGAAGACAATAGAATTTGAATCTACTCAGAAAACTTTTTTTTTTTTCCAGAACATAACCTGAGCATCATTCTGATGTGACAACACAGAACTCATACATTAGTGTTCTGCTTCTCATGGTCAAGGACACTAAAGTCCTGAAAGTCATGGTTATTTCAATCAGTCATAGGGCTTCCCTGATAGCTCAGTTGGTAAATAATCTGCCTTCAATGCAGGAGACTCTGGTTCAATTCCTGGGTCAGGAAGATCCCCTGGAGAAGGGATAGGCTACCCACTCCAGTATTCTTGGGCTTCCCTTGTGGCTCAGCTTGTGAAGAATCCGCCTGGAATACAGGAGACTTGGGGTTGATCCCTGGCTAGGAAGATCCCCTAGAGAAGGGAAAGGTTACCCACTCTGGTATTCTGGCCTGGAGAATACCATGGACTGTATAGTCCATGGGGTGGCAAAGAGTCAGACTCCACTGAGCGACTTTCACTTTCACTTTCAGCCAGTCATAGAGTAATAGAGTAAGTCATATTCAAATAAGTCCAGTTAATTGAAGAGAAGGGAAAAAAAAAAAGGATGGAATATGCACTTTACAAAGCTCATTTCAAGAAATGCTGTTGTTCTATTAGTTCTACATGTAAATAAATATTATATTTTAAAATACCATTACAAATTTAGTTATCTTTTGCTGTTTTCTCTTGGTTATTTGGCAGTTTTATACTTTGACATTTTCAGACAGTATCACCCAAACACTTTCAGATTTGTTCTCCTCTTATTGTATAATCCTGGATAGCCAGCCATCCTAATGTCACTATTACTAGGATTTCATGGACTTCATTCTTTACTTCTGAATTCTTTATCTTTCGTGAAATCAGTGGAGAGGGATGACATGATATCACTGATGTGTTAAAAATATGTGTTGATAATTTTCTACCTTGACTTTGGCCGTTGATTTAAACTTCTAAACTTTGAACTGGAGCTACAGTATTGCTTGATGCATATAGAAAATCTAAGTGACATCATGCCACTGATTATATATAACATCTTTGAGGAACTGCCAAACAGTGCTACCATTCTATCCAACATTTATTTGGCTATTTTGATTGCTTTATCTATTTAAAATCATTGCATAATCTCCATAGTGTCAGTTTGGGCGATAATCTTGGCTTTCCAATGGACATAACCTGCTGACAGTGAGATGATTGTGCAAAGTAAATGACTGCTTGTATTAATTCAAATACATATACAATGGCTCAAATTTTATATTCATTAAATATAAACAAAGGGAATCAGGAAAGTGTGAAGACAACCCTTGAACAGATGAAAAAGAATTGGAACTTTTGGAGAAGTGTTGCTATAGTCGCTTGATGAATATTTATCAATCCAAATATCTGCAGCTGTTATTTGTTTATCTTTTATAATTTATCTTGCTTTTTGTGATGAAACTGTAGAAACAGGAAACTGTTTTGCAGGAAATTGTAGAACAGAATTTAGACTTCATGGAAATTATCTGACTTTTCAAGTAAAGTCTACATTTCCCAGAGACTTAAAACTGTATTAGCAAAAGACTCTTGTATCAAATAAGATGTTTTTGCTCTATAAATGGCACATGTAGAAAATGCCCAAGTTATTTTATTTTAAAAATATATAATTGTGGCTAGATTTTTTTTAAAGTCTGCATTTTAATTAGAGGTAGCAGATTGAAACTCCTATTCATATTATCAGTTAAAGCAAAACCATAACACAGAACCAAGTTTTATCAGTGCCTGACAGGCAGGTACTTGAAATTTGTAAATAAATAGATGACTGAAATGGTCTTATACACTAAACTATCATTATAAAACTTTACTAATTTTCTTGAAAAATAGAGACTTGAAAGTCAGATTTAATTTTGTATAGCTCCAGAATTCCCCTACACCACTGGATTTTTGAATACATTCTATGATGACTTAATATTGTTTTTTTAGCAGTTTTATAATCTCTTGAAAGATGGTTCAGTTCCACATACTTAGAAACTATTTTTCAAATAAAAATGTCAAGCTGTTTCAAAGTTTTTGCTTTTTTAAAAAATGTATAATATATCTATTTGGAGAATGCAAAAGCATTAAAATGTTCCATTGCCTCTGGTCTAGTGCCTTGCAAATGTGCTTTGTACATAACAGACAACCCCTGAATATATTTTTTTTTCATCATCAAAATCCTAAGACCTAGGTTTTTTCATAAACATCACAATTAGTGGGTGTTTTAGTATACTCTTCTTTTCTTCCTGCCTATGCTGAAGAATAAGCCAATAAAAACTGAACTATTATTTTGAAATTTAATTTTGACAACTGAGAATCCCCAAAGACATTCCAGTCAGGGACAACAATCTTTTCTTTCACTCTGGGAGTCTATTAAACTGGAAAATGTTGCTGTGTACAACTGCTTGCTTTTTGGAGATGGCAAGGGCAATATTCCCTTATATATGAGCAGCTTGTGTTGTAGCTAAAAGTCAAAATATATCACAGAAAGGAACAATAGACAATACTGGCTTTTTTCCCCATTAATTAAGGTCTTTATTATCTCAAATGCTTATTTCTTTTTTTTCTTCTTTCTCTTCATTAAGCATTTTGGGGTGGACTTTTGAGGTATCTATGAGCAAGCCCACATTGCAGAATTCTTCTGGTAATTCTTAGTCTAAGTACACTCTTAAAATTGTAGAAGACCTGTTAATATAGCATAAATGCCACATAGAATTTGCAGTGTGGATAATTTGAAGGTTAAACTATACTTTAGTAATATATACTCATGCTGCTAAGTCACTTCAGTCATGTCCGACTCTGTGCAACCCCATAGACGGCAGCCCACCAGGCTCCCCCATCCCTGGGATTCTCCAGGCAAGAACACTGGAGTGGGTTGCCATTTCCTTCTCCAATGCATGAAAGTGAAAAATCAAAGTGAAGTCTCTCAGTCGTGTCCGACTCCTAGCTGCCGGGGACCAGCCCCAGCTGATCCAGGGTATTCAAAGGAGAGACGGCATAGGCGAGGGTCAGGAAACAACTGCTTAATTACACGTTAATTAAGGATACAAAGAGTAATAGAATGAGGATACCTCAGTAGGAAAATTCAGTGGAGAAAAGAGGCTGAGTAGCTTGGTTTACGCGGGAGACCAATAAAACTTCAAGACAAGAAGTTTGCACCACTTACGTAGGCTGCAGGCGTCCTTCCGTTCTCCCGAAGGAGAGGAGACACTGAGGCCTCCCCGGTTGGATCTTAGAAGCCCAGGCATAATTAGCAAGCATGGTGGGTTCCGCGCTCCAGATGGAGACTCAGCTAGAATTTGGGAGAGAGAGTGACATGGGGAGACCAAGTTTCAGTGAACAAGGCCCGCACTTTATTTTCCAAAGTAGTTTTTATACCTTAAGTTATGCATAGAGGATAATGGGGGAAGGGGTGGAGTCATGCAAGGACAGCAGTTCCTGGTCCTAATCGAAGCCAGGCTTTCAAACTTATCATATGCAAAAGTTCAGGTGATTGACATCATCTTCTGGCCCGGAGGCCTGTTAACATTTTAAGAAACTTATTTTTCTCTAAAGGTGATTATTCCAAAGTCAGGCACCAGCCTCCAAAAAAGCATTGGACAAAGCTGCATTTTACATTTCTATACACCCATTATATCAATCAATACACTGCCAAGGACACAGTAGGTAAGGAGTATGGAGACTTAGCAGCAAACATTGGCCCAACAGGTGAAAAACCCTTCACCAATACAATTTCTAATCAATCTTTTAACTACTCAAAGGAATCTGTGTTTAGATAGTTTAGAACATCTCTTGCCTCTCACAGTTTGGAAGCTCTGAACAATCACATGTGGCCGGAAAAACCTATTCAGGCAGGCTAGAGGATTTCCAAAGGAGTTTTTAGGTTGAAACACTGTCACACCCAGGAATTATTAACTGGAGCTGTAAGCTAACTCTTTTTTCAGAGAGAGGTAGTGGGGGACAGCCCCCTGTAAAGTCAGAGGTGTAGGTGAAAGCACAAAGCAGAAAGTAGGCAGATTCTGGTTTGGGGGTAGATGCTTGAGAATTTCCAGGGGGACTCCTGAGGCTCGATCCCGCCTTTGCGTATGCCGAGCCTCCTTCCTCATGACCTTTGTCATGGGCGGAGTTCCTCACGCTGGCTCCAGGCAGTGATAGAATTCCAGTTGAGCTATTACAGATCCTCACTCAATATGCAATATGCCGGCTCCCGGCACCTAGCGACCCCATGGACTTCAGCCTACCAGGCTTCTCCATCCATGGGATTTGCCAGGCAAGAGTACTGGAGTAGGGTGCCATTGCCTTCTCTGATATGATATAGGGGTATATATTGATTTCTCTTAAATGGGAAAGAGATAACTATTATTTGAGGACCTATTATTATTTTAATTTGAGGAGGAAGAAATTGGAGTTTGAGATAATACATTTTTTTAAAACCATCAGCAGAAATAAAATTGTGAATGGGACTATTGAACTACTTTAGGTCTAAAAGAATTATCCTTTTATTTTTATTTATTTATTTTTTTGGTTATCCATTTTTTTAATTTTATTTTTTAACTTTACAATATTGTATTGGTTTTGCCATATATCAACATGAATCAGCCAATTATACAGAATTATTTTTTTAAATGACAATAAAACCTGACAAATTTAATCCTCTTATTTGATCATAGTCTCTAATTGCAACATTTTCTGGATAACTTTATGTCTTCAGATTTTTTGGAAACCTTTTCAAATTTAATTTCTAGACGACTTCTTTTAGATTCTACTTTAATGTGTATTAAAAAAGAAGACTGTGGGTATTGATTGGGCTTTGGGCCAACAAAGCTTGGTTTTACAATGACAAATAATGAAGGGGTAGGGGGAAAAAGGAAGAATGTTTCTTGTAAATCTTGCTTGCTTGTTTAACCTATTGGCTAGATGTTCAGAGGTTTTTCTAAAATCCAGCAGAGAACTTGATGACAGTTTGACTTCTTTTAGTGATAAATAATTTACTTAAATTTAATTGAATTTCTTAATTTACTACACACCTATGTATCAAGAGGGAAATTACCAAAATTGCCAGACTTGTTGACAACTTTGGAACAGAACACTGGAGAAGTATCAGAGCTGTGATAAAAGACAGTAACTCATTTTCTACTCTTATTATCAGGCAAAAAAAACTGAATTTTAAAATTTTTGTTGTATTCAGTGCAGCATAGATTTGAGATAAATACAAACAAGTACAACTATTTATAAATTAGTGGCAGAATAATACTGTTCTGTAATATTTTCTATTAAATTATAGACTCTGTCTAGACTTGTACATGGTTAACACTCTAATATATTTCAGGGTCTTAGGCCAGGAAAACTTCCTAAAATCTTTGAAATCTTGGCAGTACTGAAACTTCTAGCCACATATGTTTATTGAGCACTTGAAATGATAATGGTCTGAATTGAGATGTGCTGAGTATAATATATATATATATGTATATACATATATATATATATATCAGATAATAAGGATTTAGTGTGAAAAACAAACTATCTCATGAATAATTTTCATATTGATGATATTTTGAAATCTTTTTTGTGTATTGGGTTCAATAAACTATATTGTTAAAATTAATTTCACCCATTTCTTTTTACTTTTTATAGTGTGGCTAATAGAAATTTTAAAACTGAATACATGTCTTTCATTTGAGATTTGACTTATATTTCTATTGAATAATGCTAGTCAAAAGGTAGAAGCAAAATTACTTTTCTAAGGTGGAAAAACTTCTAATGAAGGGAAGGTTAGTAGGACAATCTTGAGTATCGGAAGCTTCTTTTGTACTTTGTCAATTAGAAACATAGTAGTCACAGGCAAGGTCCAAGGAGAAGGGAAGAGGTAATAAAAATGAGCAAGCAAAAATGGAAGCAGGTAATAGCTTGGTGGCAATCCTTACTGACAGAACAAAATATTCATCTCAAAAAGTTTACTTATGTATAAGCAATTTTAGAAATATAAATCTAAGAAATTAAATTAACCTTAAAATTATACAATCTTAATTCTAACAGCTGTTCAACTAGGTCACCTAAGTACCCAAATTGTAATAAAAGGTACAGTATTATGTAATTTGAATTTGACATTTTAAACTATACCTTTACCCTATTTTTACTCCTTTATGTATTAAATAAACAAGATTTTATGTTCTTGTTTTCTTTTTAGCTTCAGAAGACAGCAACTTGTTTGGGAGCTTTACCTATTTAATTCTCTTTAGAATAGGCCATAGTTTTTCATTAGTACATAATAGACTATGGTATGTTATTGTTTGTGTTAAAAAATACAAAATTTGTTTCAAAAATGGTATATGTTGCCCTAACATAAATCTAAAAATTTTCTTTTTTCCTTCTATGTAGCTATATTCCTCACTTACTGAAATTCTTCTTAGTGTACAGGAATAACATTTATGATAGACTACAATACAACCACTTACTTAGCACACCTATTGCAAGCACATCTAGATTTACATAAAATATACATTAGGAAATTATTTTATTTCACAAACATGTTCTTCAGCCACTTAAAAACCTTTTTCCTTTATAAGGTCATCTACAAGAATAATTTCAGGAATTCGCATAATTTGACATATATGCAAATATTAATATGATTGGATCTTAAATTTTTAAATGCTTTTTCTGCATTTACTGAAATAATATTCTTTATTTTGTTAACATGGTATATTATATTTATTTTTTAGTGTAATTTGCTTGTGAAACAAGTTATTGATATATAATCTTTTGCTTCTGTTTTAGAGATAAAATCTGAACAAAGCTACATTTTAGTATCTGCTGGGAAAGATTGAGGGCAGGAGGAGAAGGGGACGACAGAGGATCAGATGGTTGGATGGCATCACTGACTCAATGCACATGGGTTTGGGTGGACTTCGGGAATTGGTGAGGGACAGGGAGGTCTGGCGTGCTGCGATTCATGGGGTCGCAAAGAGTTGGACACGACTGAGCGACTGAACTGAACTGAAGAGTTATTATTTATTATTATTACATTTAGTTTATCTCACCATAATTGTAGACATGACTAGATGAAAAGGTTTCTCACCCTTATGAGCAAATCTTATAGAGTTCATTTACATATGAATATTAATAGATATTATATCAATCCAATACATTTCTGTAGAACTATATCTCTGAAAACTTGAGACAGTTTACATATGGCTATGTGCTTTTAACATTCTAGATCTAAAATTTCAGGAGACAAATAGCATAAAAATATAAGGTAAGATACCACAAATGCATTACAAGAAGTAAGAAAAGCATAAGGTGAAGAAAGCAAAGGTAGATGTGGTTTAAAACCTCACCTATGTTTGTTTTGCACCTATATCTTTTCACTCTGACATTACAACTTTTGGATGGGCATCATGTCATGCTAATATATGTGTTAATTGTGTATACCTGTCAATGAAACAGAATGTGCTTAAAACTGGAAAGAATTTGTGCTGATGATTAAGAGTACTTCACTGCAGTATGGAACTGCTTTTACAAACATCAATGAACACATTTTTATATTTGAATAGTTCCATCCAATACAAAATCACAGCACAGGAGAAACTGATTAAGATATCACTTATTTTTTGGTTTGTTTTTAACATTAGTCAAATAATCTAGTAAAAATACTTTAATTTTATGTCCTTTTCAGTTGTAATTCAACATAGGACACTCCCAAAAGCTTATATACTGGAAGACTGATATTCGCTTGTTTAGTTTCAGTTACACTTCACTTTATGAGTACTTGGAACACTAAAATGTTTAAAATGGTGGAAAGGAAGTCATAAAGAAAATGTGCTTTAGAATTGTACTTTAAACTTTTATTTCAAGAGCCTTTGCTTATTTAAAGTAGATGAATGTTTTTATGAATTTATCTATATACACAGCCACAAATACTGATGGATAATTTTATGAAGCCCATCTCAGAACAGCAAAGCTTTCTTCAAGCTTCATGAACAAAAGTCTAAAAACATGTTAAGATTCACCTCATCCCTTTTGATAATAGTCATATTATTATTACTAATGAGATACAGTGAAAATCTTTTGAGAATACAATTTTCTGCCAGAAGGTGTACTTGGGGGACACATTAAAATCTATATCGCAAAGTCTGATATTTGATACACAATAAGGTGCATCTGTACAGTTCCCTTATATGGAATCTTCTCTTTCATTTTTATGAAACAAATACAATTGGAATAAAATGTCATTCCTATCTTAGACTGTAATGCCATCTTATATGGTGGCCTATGCAAGGAATATAATCCTATGAAACAGAGCCTCTTTAGACTTTGTATGCAGCTTGAAAACAATCATTTTTTTTTTCAGTGATTTGTTGTGGCTTATTTTGATCAGGTTGAAAATTTAGATAATGTAAGAGCAAATTTAAGAACAATTAGGGGTGTATTGAAACCCCAGACACTTCTTTTGTAGGCAGTTTATATTTAAAATTTGTATTGCCTTTATTAGTTAAAGGATTTTTCCCATTCACTATAAGTGAGAGGCTTACAAAAGACACATAGGTATTGGGGTGGTGAATATGGCAGGGACTATAAAGAATTCTATCACTAAATAAAT
The DNA here is from genome assembly GCF_019923935.1 of Bubalus bubalis. Classification (NCBI taxonomy): domain Eukaryota; kingdom Metazoa; phylum Chordata; class Mammalia; order Artiodactyla; family Bovidae; genus Bubalus; species Bubalus bubalis. The sequence goes on along the minus strand of NC_059181.1, from coordinate 102,224,850 downwards.
CTAAGATTTTTATAAGGACTATATACTTTCAATATCAACACTAATTTTACAAGAATCAACAGACATAACAGAAGTAATAAGAACAAAATATTCTTGTCTGTAAATAAACCTGATTTATTACAGATTTCTTTATTGTTATTGATGAAACAAATAACAAAAGAGGATAAAAGCACCATAAAAACAAACAACAAGAAAGGTAGTTATACAATGAGGAAAATACCAAAAATTAATGGCTGTGGAAATTTTTTAAAAAGTAAGACATAAATGAGCAGCATCACTACAAATAAAGCGTCGGAATATTTAGGTTATAAAAACCATGTAAGAGCTATACCATAAATTTGTTATTCAACTTTAATGAATAAAATCTGCTGTGACTAGCCATGTATTTGTAGATGGAAATTCATCTGCCTATATATTGATTGGGAAGTAGGAAAGCTGACCACCAGTTTTCTCAAGATTCATTCCATTTTTTATTAAACCTGCTATATAATGGTATTAAAATAGTTTATTTATTTTTTTTGAATGTTGAATTTTTATTTTTTATTTTTTTTAAACTTTACATAATTGTATTAGTTTTGCCAAATATCAAAATGAATCCGCCACAGGTATACATAATTTAAGATACAACAGGAGAAACTTCAGGAAAAGATATTTAAGGAGTTCCTATAAAAATCTCTTCTATGTCATGAAGAAGGATTCCATTTAGTACATGACAAATTAAATTTCAATTAGTCTTTGTCTTAATCTACTTTTGCTTCTTTTTCTGGGATGGTGCAGTTTATGTCTGTTGCTGCAGTATAATATATTTGCATTGCCTTTCACTTTCAAGAGTTTACTGGTTTAATGATCAATCATATGTTCTCTTTATCTATTACTTTCTCATAACAAAATATTTCATGGGAAGACTGTGCATGATAGACAAAGGTCTACCCTGTCAAGCTGTAACTCTAGGCTAAATCAAGGAGAAATATTTCTAGAATGAATCCAAGTTAGCATTTTACTTTCAAACCTGGTCTTTCAGTAATCTTGTAATCAGCAAATGTCAATACTGTTTTTTCAGTTGCTCAAGTCAAAAACTTTGGCTTGAGAAGTCACTCTGTTTCTTTGTACATAGGTGAACTTTACTGCTTCAAAATCATCCACAAAGAATAAGTTCACAATCATGAAATTAATATCCTGACTTCCTGTTGTATAAGAAATCAAAAGATAGCAATGGTACTTGAATTTAACTACTTAGATGAGTTTTACATGACCTGCATAACATATTTTAAAATACTTTTGGTTAGTAGCTGCTTCCCTGATAGCTCAGCTGGTAAAGAATCCACCTGCAATGCAGGAGACCCACTTCGATTCATGGATTGAGAAGATCTGCTGGAGAAGGGATAGGCTACCCACTCCAGTATTCTTGGGCTTCCATTGTGGCTCAGCTGTAAAGAATCCACCTGAAATGTGGGGGACCTGGGTTTGATCCCTGGGTTGGGAAGAACCCCTGGAGAAGGGATAGGCTACCCACTTCAGTATTCTGACCTAGAGAATTCCATGGACTATAGTCCATGGGTCTCAAAGAGTCAGACACGACTGAGAAACTTTCACTTCACTTAAGTTAAATAAGACAGGTGCTTTATTTAACTAATGAATCAGTTCAGTTCAGTCACTCAGTCGTGTCCAACTCTTTGCAACCCCATGAATCACAGCACACCAGGCCTCCCTGTCCAGCACCAACTCCCGGAGTTCACTCAAACTCATATCCATCGAGTTGGTGATGCCATCCAGCCATCTCATCCTCCGTCGTCCACTTCTCTTCCTGCCCCCAATCCCTCCCAGCATCAGGGTTTTTTCCAATGCGTCAACTCTTCCCATGAGGTGGCCAAAATATTGGAGTTTCAGCTTCAGCATCAGTCCTTCCAATGAACACCCAGGACTGATCTCCTTTAGGATAGACTGGTTGGATCTCCTTGCAGTCCAAGGGACTCTCAAGAGTCTTCTCCAACACCACAGTTCAAAAGCATCAATTCTTTGGCACTTAGCTTTCTTCACAGTCCAACTCTCACATCCATATGCGACCACTGGAAAAAACATAACCTTGACTAGACGGACCTTTGTTGGCAGAGTAATGTCTCTGCTTTTATTTTTTATTTTTTTTCTTTTTTTAAAAATTTTTATTTTATTTTTAAACTATACAATATTGTGTTAGTTTTGCCAAATATCGAAATGAATCCACCACAGGTATACATATCTTCACCATCCTGAACCCTCCTCCCTCCCCCTCCCCATACCATCCCTCTGGGTCGTCCCAGTGCACCAGCCCCAAGCATCCAGTATCGTGCATCGAACCTGGACTGGCAACTCGTTTCATACATGATATTATACATGCTTCAATGCCATTCTCCCAAATCATCCCACCCTCTCCCTCTCCCACAGAGTCCATAAGACTGTTCTATATATCAGTGTTTCTTTTGCTGTCTCGTACACAGGGTTACTGTTATCATCTTTCTAAATTCCATATATATGCGTTAATATACTGTATTGGTGTTTTTCTTTCTGGCTTACTTCACTCTGTATAATAGGCTCCAGTTTCATCCACCTCATTAGAACTGATTCAAATGTATTCTTTTTAGTGGCTGAGTAATACTCCCTTGTGTATATGTACCACAGCTTTCTTATCCATTCATCTGCTGATGGACATCTAGGTTGCTTCCATGTCCTGGCTATTATAAACAGTGCTGCAATGAACATTGGGGTACATGTGTCTCTTTCCCTTCTGGTTTCTTCAGTGTGTATGCCCAGCAGTGGAATTGTTGGATCATAAGGTAGTTCTATTTCCAGTTTTTTAAGGAATCTCCACACTGTTCTCCATAGTGGCTGTACTAGTTTGCATTCCCACCAACAGTGTAAGAGGGTTCCCTTTTCTCCACACCTTCTCCAGCATTTATTGCTTGTAGACTTTTGGATCACAGCCATTCTGACTGGTGTGAAATGGTACCTCATAGTGGTTTTGATTTGCATTTCTCTGATAATGAGTGATGTTGAGCATCTTTTCATGTGTTTGTTAGCCATCTGTGTGTCTTCTTTGGAGAAATGTCTATTTAGTTCTTTGGCCCATTTTTTGATTGGGTCATTTATTTTTCTGGAGTTGAGCTGTAGGAGTTGCTTGTATATTTTTGGGATTAGTTGTTTGTCAGTTGCTTCATTTGCTATTATTTTCTCCCATTCTGAAGGCTGCCTTTTCACCTTGCTAATAGTTTCCTTTGTTGTGCAGAAGCTTTTAAGTTTAATTAGGTCCCATTTGTTTATTTTTGTTTTTATTTCCCATATTCTGGGAGGTGGGTCATAGAGGATCCTGCTATGATGCATGTCGGAGACTGTTTTGCCTATGTTCTCCTCTAGGAGTTTTATAGTTTTTGTTCTTACGTTGAGATCTTTAATCCATTTTCAGTGTATTTTTGTGTAAGGTGTTAGAAAGTGTTCTAGTTTCATTCTTTTACAAGTGGTTAACCAGTTTTCCCAGCATCACTTGTTAAAGAGATTGTCTTTTCTCCATTGCATATTCTTGCCTCCTTTGTCAAAGATAAGGTGTCCATATGTGCATGGATTTATCTCTGGGCTTTCTATTTTATTCCATTGATCTATATTTCTGTCTTTGTGCCATTACCATACTACTTGATAACTGTGGCTTTGTAATAGAGCCTGAAGTCAGGTAGGTTGATTCCTCCAGTTCCATTCTTCTTTCTCAAGATAGCTTTGGATATTCGAGGTTTTTTTTTTATTTCCATACAAATTGTGAAATTATTTTTTCTAGCTCTGTGAAGAATGCTGTTGGTAGCTTGATAGGGATTGCATTGAATCTATAAATTGCTTTGGGTAGTATACTCATTTTCACTATATTGATTCTTCCAATCCATGAACATGGTATGAAGGAGAAATCAAGAGCTTTTCAGACAAGCAAAAGCTGAGAGAATTCTGCACCACCAAACCAGCTCTCCAACAAATACTAAAGGATATTCTCTAGACAGGAAACACAAAAATTGTGTATAAATTCGAACCCAAAGCAATAAAGTAAATGGCAACGGGGTCATACTTATCAGTAATTACCTTAAACGTAAATGGGTTGAATGCCCCAACCAAAAGACAAAGACTGGCTGAATGGATACAAAAACAAGACCCCTACATATGTTGTCTACAAGAGACCCACCTCAAAACAGGGGACACATACAGACTGAAAGTGAAGGGCTGGAAAAAGATTTCCCATGCAAATAGGGACCAAAAGAAAGCAGGAGTAGCAATACTCATATCAGATAAATTAGACTTTAAAACAAAGACTGTGAAAAGAGACAAAGATGGTCACTACATAATGATCAAAGGATCAATCCAAGAAGAAGATATAACAATTATAAATATATATGCACCCAACACGGGAGCACCGCAGTATGTAAGACAAATGCTAACAAGTATGAAAGAAGAAATTAACAATAACACAATAATAGTGGGAGACTTTAATACCCCACTCACACCTATGGATAGATCAACTCACAGAAAATTAACAAGGAAACACAAACTTTAAATGATACAATAGACCAGTTAGACCTAATTGATATCTATAGGACATTTCATCCCAAAACAATGAATTAGACCTTCTTCTCAAGCGCACATGGAACCTTCTCCAGGATAGATCACATCCTGGGCCATAAAGCTAGCCTTGGTAAATTCAAAAAAATAGAAATCATTCCAAGCATCTTTTCTGACCACAATGCAGTAAGATTAGATCTCAATTACAGGAGAAAAACTATTAAAAAATCCAACATATGGAGGCTGAACAACACGCTGCTGAATAACCAACAAATCACAGAAGAAATCAAAAAAGAAATCAAAATTTGCATAGAAACGAATGAAAATGAAAACACAACAACCCAAAACCTGTGGGACACAGTAAAAGCAGTCCTAAGGGGAAAGTTCATAGCAATACAGGCACACCTCAAGAAACAAGAAAAAAGTTAAATAAATAACCTAACTCTACACCTAAAGCAACTAGAAAAGGAAGAAATGAAGAACCCCAGGGTTAGTAGAAGGAAAGAAATCTTAACAATTAGAGCAGAAATAAATGCAAAAGTAATGATTTCTATTTTTTTGAATTTACCAAGGCTAGATTTATGGCCCAGGATGTGATCTATCCTGGAGAACGTTCCGTGTGCGCTTGAGAAGAAGGTGAAATTCATTGTTTTGGGATGAAATGTCCTATAGATATCAATTAGGTCTAATTGGTCTATTGTATCGTTTAAAGTTTGTGTTTCCTTGTTAATTTTCTGTTTAGTTGATCTATCCATAGGTGTGAGTGGGGTATTAAAGTCTCCCACTATTATTGTGTTATTGTTAATTTCCCCTTTCATACTTGTTAGCATTTGTCTTACATACTGCGGTGCTCCCGTGTTGGGTGCATATATATTTATAATTGTTATATCTTCTTATTGGATTGATCCTTTGATCATTATCTAGTGACCATCCTTGTCTCTTTTCACAGCCTTTATTTTAACGTCTATTTTATCTGATATAAGTGTTGCTACTCCTGCTTTCTTTTGGTCCCTATTTGCATGGAAAATCTTTTTCCAGCCCTTCACTTTCAGCCTGTATGTGTCCCCTGTTTTGAGGTGGGTCTCTTGTAGACAACATATGTAGGGGTCTTGTTTTTGTATCCATTCAGCCAGTCTTTGTCTTTTGGTTGGGGCATTCAATCCGTTTACGTATAAGGTAATTACTGATAAGTATGATCCCGTTGCCATTTACTTTATTGTTTTGGGTTCTATTTTATACATCGTTTTTGTGTTTCCTGTCTAGAGAATATCCTTTAGTATTTGTTGGAGAGCTGGTTTGGTGGTGCTGAATTCTCTCAGCTTTTGCTTGTCTGAAAATCTTTTGATATCTCCTTCATATTTGAATGAGATCCTTGCTGGGTACAATAATCTGGGCTGTAGGTTATTTTCTTTCATCACCTTAAATATGTCTTGCCATTCCCTCCTGGCTTGAAGAGTTTCTATTGAAAGAACAGCTGTTATCCTTATGGGAATTCCCTTGTGTGTTATTTGTTGTTTTTCCCTTGCTGCTTTTAATATTTGTTCTTTGTGTTTGATCTTTGTTAGTTTGATTAATATGTGTCTTGGGGTGTTTTGCCTTGGGTTTATCCTGTTTGGGACTCTCTGGGTTTCTTGGACTTGAGTGATTATTTCCTTCCCCATTTTAGGGAAGTTTTCAACTATTATCTCCTCGAGTATTTTCTCATGGTCTTTCTTTTTGTCTTCTTCTTCTGGGACCCCTATGATTCGAATGTTGTAGCGTTTAATATTGTCCTGGAGGTCTCTGAGATTGTCCTCATTTCTTTTAATTCGTTTTTCTTTTTTCCTCTCTGATTCATTTATTTCTACCATTCTATCTTCTAATTCACTAATCCTATCTTCTCCCTCTGTTATTCTACTATTTGTTGCCTCCAGAGTGTTTTTAATTTCATTTTTTGCATTATTCATTATATATTGACTCTCTTTTATTTCTTCTAGGTCCTTGTTAAACCTTTCTTGTATCTTCTCAATCCTTGTCTCCAGGCTATTTATCTGTGATTCCATTTTGATTTCAAGATTTTGGATCACTTTCACTATAATTATTCAGAATTCTTTATCAGGTAGATTCCTTATCTCTTCCTCTTTTGTTTGGCTTGGTGGGCGTTTATCCTGTTCCTTTATCTGCTGGGTATTCCTCTGTCTCTTCATCTTGTTTAAATTGCTGAGTTTGGGGTGTCCTTTCTGTATTCTGACAGTTTGTGGAGTTCTCTTTATTGTGGCATTTCCTCGCTGTGTGTGGGTTTGTACAGTTGGCTTGTCAAGGTTTCTTTGTTAGGGAAACTTGTGTCGGTGTTCTGGTGGGTGGAGCTGGATTTCTTCTCTCTGGAGTGCAATGAAATGTCCAGTAATGAGTTATGGGTTGTCTATGGTTTTGGGGTGACTTTGAGCTGCCTGTATCTTGGAGCTCAGGGCTGTGTTCCTTGTTGCTGGAGAATTTGCTTGGTATGTCTTGCCCTGACACTTGTTGGCCCTTGTGTGGTGCTTGGTTTCAGTGCAGGTATGGAGGCATTTAATGAGCTACTGTCCATTAATGTTCCTTGGAGTCAGGAGTTCCCTGGAGTCAGGGTTTGGACTTAAACCTCCTGCTTCCAGTTATCAGTCTTATTTTTACAGTAGTTTCAAAGCTTCTCCTTCTATACAGCACCATTGTTAAAACATCTACGTTAAAGATGAAAAGTTTCTCTACCATGAGGGTCACCCAGAGAGCTTCACAGCGTTACATGGAGAAGAGAAGAGGGAGGAGGGAGTTAGAGGTGACCCGAATGAGATGAGGTGGAATCAACAGAGGAGAGAGTGGGCTAGCCAATTATCTCTTCCTCATGTGCACTCCACAACTTGACCACTCAGAGTTGTCACGGAGTTATATAGAGAAGAGAAGAAGGAGGAAGGAGACAGAGGTGGCCAGGAGGATAAAAGGAGGGAATGAAAAGGAGGGAGACAGATCCAGCCAGTAATCAGTTCCCTAAGTGTTCTCCACCGTCTGGAACACACAGAAATTCACAGAGTTGGGTAGAGTAGAGAGGGGTTAAGGAGGAGACACAGGCCACCTGGTGGAGAAAAAGGAGAGTCCAAAGAGTGAGAGAGCAGTCAAGCCAGTAATCTTGCTCCCTAGTGAAAAATGGGTACTGAAGATTGGGTTCTTAAAGGTACAAAATTGGTAACAAATACATAAAAGCGAAAATTAAAAATCTAGAGTAGAGTTTGGAATTTCAAAAATACAATGTTAAAGAAAAGAAGAAGGAAAAGAAAGAGAGAAAAAACGAACAAAGAAGGTTGCGAAAATTATAAAGAATATATAGGTACAAAATTGATAACTAATACCAAAAAGCAAAATTTAAAAATCCAGAGTAGAGTTTGGAATTTCAGATATACAATGTTATTTAAAAGAAGAAGAGAAAGAAACAGAGAAAAAGAAAAAGAAAAAATAAAAAAGGGTCACAGAAATTATAAAAAAGAAACTATAGGTACAAAATTGATAACAAATACCAAAAAGCTAAAATTAAAAATCTACAGTAGAGTTTGGAATTTCAAAAATACAATGCTAAAGAAAAGAAGGAAAAAAAAAAGGTCAAAAATTATAAAAAATATATATATGAAGTTTGCTTTAAAAAAAATAGGGTCTTCTTTTTTTTTTTTTTTTTTTTTTTGCAAAGTAATCAGTTATAAAAGTGAAAATTAAAGGAATAGTAGAGGACTTAATTTTTTTTTTTAATTTAAAAAATAGAAAAAAAAGAAAGAAAGAATGATCATAAAAATAGTAAAAATACATCTAGGACTTTGCTTTTGTTGTGAGTATTGTGGGTTCAGTTCATTTTTGGCTAGTTCCTTGGTCCGACTTATATTTCTCAAGATCTATAGGCCCCTTCCTATGTAGTTGGTACTAACCACAGATTTTTAATCTATTGCCTGTAGCTTCCAAGGCGGTTCCCTCTGTTATAGCTTCTTCTGTTTGCTGGTCTCTTCAGTGTCTGGTTTCCTCCCTGACACAAAGGGGATGGTGGAGGACACTTTTTTTTTTTTTTTTTTTCAGGCTCACTTGTTCAGTCGCGCTGTGGGGTGGTAGGGAGGGATGCTGCAAACAAATAACACCTGCGTGTGCTCCCAGTGCCTCAGCCACACTGGGCCTGCCCCTGCTCACGGCGCGTGTAGCCTCCCTGCCCACGCTGCTCAGGCTCTAGGTTGCTCCGCCGGGAAGCATCCGTGGCCGGCCCTGGGCTGCCTGCACCTCCCAGGTCCAAGCCACTCAGGTTCAGGCACTCGGGTAGTCCTCAGAGGTGCAGACTCTCAGTTGGGCCTGCTTTTTGTGCCCTTCCCAGATCCGAGCAGATCAGGTGATGAGGTGCTTGGCGCGCGCGATTGCTGCGACTTATCGCCTCCCCACCGCTTGGTTATCTAGGTGTGCAACCGGCGCACGTTCTCAGGCAGATGTTGACCGTCCAGACCTCCAAGAAGTTTTAGTTAGCAAAGAAGCCTGCTTTCAGTTTTATAGATAATGTCTCCTGGGGCTGCGATTGCTCCCTTCCAGCTCTGGCTGCCTGTCAGCGGAGGGGGATGGTCTGCAGCCGGCTATCTCTGTTCAGTCCTTTGTTCCGTGCATGGGCCTGGTGGTGTCTTAGGTTAGGGCTGGCTTTTCACGTGGTAGATATCCCACAGTCTGGTTTGCTAGCCCAAATTATTTCGCTCAGATAGCGCTCAGGGTATTCAGGCCAGATCTTTACTCTAAGCAATGCAGCCTGCGCCGCGCCTCCCTGCCCAGGCCCCGCTTGCTAGTGGCATGTGCAGGCGTCTGCGCTGCTTCTCCACTGGGGGAGTTACAGTAGGGCTCGCAATGTGCGGGTTTTAATTGTTTATTTATTTTTCCTCCCTGTTATGTTGCCCTCTGTGCTTCCAAGGCTCGGCACAGATTCGGCAGTGAGAAGGTTTCCTGGTGTTTGGAAACTTCTCTCTTTTTAAGAATCCCTTCCCAGGACGGAACTCTGTCCCTCCCTCTTTTGTCTCTTTTTTTGTCTTTTATATTTTTTCCTACCTCCTTTCAAAGACTTGGGTTGCTTTTCTGGGTGCTTGATGTCCTCTGCCAGCATTCAGAAGTTGTTTTGTGGAATTTACTCAGCGTTTAAATGTTCTTTTGATGAATTTTTGGGGGAGAAAGTGTTCTCCCCGTCCTACTCCTCCGCCATCTTAGCTCCTCCTGTCTCTGCTTTTTAATATGCTATCTAGGTTGGTCATAACTTTCCTTCCAAGGAGTAGGCGTCTTTTAATTTCATGCATGCAATCACCATCTGCAGTGATTTTGGAGCCCCCCAAAAAATAAAGTTTGACACTGTTTCCACTGTTTCCCCACCTATTTCCCATGAAATGTTGGGACCAGATGCCATGATCTTAGTTTTCTGAATGTTGAGCTTTAAGCTAACTTTTTCACTCTCCTCTTTCACTTTCGTCAAAAGCCTTTTTAGTTCCTCTTCACTTTATGCCAGAAGGGTGTTGTCATCTGCATATCTGAGGTTATTGATATTTCTCCTGGCAATCTTGATTCCAGCTTGTGCTTCTTCCAGCCCAGCGTTTCTCATGATGTACTCCGCATAGAAGTTAAATAAGCAGGGTGACAATATATAGCCTGGATGTACTCCTTTTCCTATTTGGAACCAGTCTGTTGTTCCATGTCCAGTTCTAACTGTTGCTTCCTGACCTGCATACAGGTTTCTCAAGAGGCAGGTCAGGTGGTCTGGTATTCCCATCTCTTTCAGAATTTTCAACAGTTTATTGTGATCCACACAGTCAAAGGCTTTGGCATAGTCAATAAAGCAGAAATAGATGTTTTTTTCTTTAACTCTCTTGCTTTTTTGATGTTCCAGCAGATGTTGGCAATTTGATCTATGGTTCCTCTGCCTTTTCTAAAACCACCTTGAACATCTGGAATTTCACAGTTCACATACTGCTAAAGCCTGGCTTGGAGAATTTTGAGCATTACTGTACTAGCGTGTGAGATGATTGCAATTGTGCGATAGTTTGAGCATTCTTTGGCATTGCCTTTCTTTGGGATTGGAATGAAAACTGACCTTTTCCAGTCCTGTGGCCACTGCTGAGTTTTCCAAATTTGCTGGCATATTGAGTGCAGCACTTTCACAGCATCATCTTTCAGGATTTGAAATAGCTCAACTGGAATTCCATCACCTCCACTATCTTTACAGTCCACTTAAATTAAGTAATAAGTCCTGTTTTCCAATTTTAAATCAATAATTTTATGAGATAGTTTTTAATTAGTATTATTATCTAGTGTTCAAGTATCCTGTACCTTTGAGAAACTTATAAATAATATTTATAGCACCACCTTCCAGTTACTGACATATACTAATTAAAAGTGTGATTGCTGGGCTTTTTAAGTTTTGTTTTATATTAGAGTATACCACTAGCTCCACCTGGCTTCCCAGGTGTTGCTAATGGTAAAGAATCTCCCTGCCAATGCAGGAGACCTAAGTAACTGCAGTTGGATCCCTGGGGCCGCAAGATACCCAGGAGGAGGAAATGGCAACACAACCAGTACTCTTGCCTGGAGATTCCCATGGACAGACGTGCCTGGTGGGCTACAGTCCATATGGTCACAAAGAGTTGGACAGGACTGAAGTGACATAGCACATAATTGATTTTCAAAAAGTAGTGCTGTTTCAGGTGTACAGTGAAGTTGTTCAGTTATACATATACATATATCCATTACATTGTTTTTTTTCTTTTTTTTCTCCTAGTTTTGTTTTGTTTTATTTTGGTTTACTAACTAGAAGGACTTTATTATGGAGTCAGAATGTTAGAAAAGTAACATTTAGCCCATATAAAGAGGACAAAGTAGAAAATTGTTTAGGGAGGAATGTACCAATAAATATTTTCCTTCATTTTTCTAATTACAAGTAATTAAATTTTGCTGTGTATTATCTTATTAGAAATAGTCTGAGATATGTCAGGAGTGAATGACATATTTATGAATGTTTTTGAGTGGAAGCTTTGAAGTGAAGTATGAACATACATAAAAAAAGCAATGAAAATGTGAATAAGACTAAAAACAAAGTCAGTTGCTTCAAATAAATATTAACACATCCATCTTACCACGAATTCTTGAGTTAAAAAACACAGCATTCTTGATTCAAGAACTTGATTTACAGTATGATGTAGAGTTACTATCCTCATGATAGTATTTTAAGATTGAATATTGAGTATCAGATTGAGTATTTAAGTATTGAAAAAAAAAATTTTAAAATATCATGACTAGATGTAACAAAGAGTTCCAAATATATAAGAACACAAAAAGAGTTGCATTGCAGACCCAGTGTAAAATCTCTGTAATTTAAATATGCTCTGATAAGCACCAATCTCTATGTATATTTTGAAAGATGAAAATGACTTGAGATCACAATCTTATTTTGTATTTGGTTGATATTGTTAACAATGAACATGGACTCCCTCAAATAAAGCATCCTCTATACTACGCTTATTGTATTCTCAAATCATCTTGCCTATGGGATTTTGATGTCTATACAGGGTATTTCTCATAACATCTATCTTTTTCTTGCTCTATTACATATGTAATACCCCATTTAAACAGAATTAGGCAGCACAAGTGAAAGAGATTCAGTCCAAGGGGCTATTGGCTTTGTTGTAAAGTGCCATGGAGGTACCATAAATATATATAATCCTACATTGCTACTGATGTTCTATAATTATGACCAGTGATATATATTATTGATTTTAAAGCAATTTAGAACTGGTCCATGCTCAGATTTGAGTAGTTATATGCCTGGTAATTGCTTTGGTAATGTGTCTGGTGTTATATTTAAATGCTTAAGGATGGCTTTCCAGGTAATGAAAAATCATTGTTTGTACTTTTGCATTTCTAGTACTTCCTGTTACAAATGCATCTTCCATAACAGGAAATAATTTTCATGAAATTCCTAAAAGGATTGTGTGACTATCACTAGACACACAGAATTTGCAAAGGGAATTTGGCCAAAAAAGACAAACTAATAAAGTTATATCATTTGCATTGTAAAAAGACTTGAATGCCCAACATTAACTCAAGGACGTTTACCTGATTCTTTTAGTTACTATGAGGATAGCATGTGTGAATGAAATTACTTCTGTTCTGTAAACTTATGAAAATATGTGTTAAAAAATGTATAGCTAAATATAGTATACAATAATATAAATATTTAAATATAAATTGAGTTTCCAAGTATTTCTTTATATACTATCTGTTTCTCTTATTAAAACTCTGAAGCTAACCACTGCATTGTTTTATTTCATCATATAATAGTGAAATATATTTTCAATACTTTAAAGGGAAAAAAGCTATCATTGGTATATATTAGTACTTATGAGATTAAGTGTTCAGACAATGCACACACTGTACTGTATTCAGTTAATGTAATTATTATATCAATCTTATTTTTAATGATGTTCTACTTTTAATTTGATGTTACTTCTGATCCATAATTATTTTGAGTAGATATGACTGCTTTTTAGTAAAAGAAAATAATTTATAATTTTATAAACTATTTAAAGTATGGGTTTCCACAAACTTCACAATTCTATACTTTGTATAACATTTCACATGGAGCTCTTACTGATAAATGCCACCTTAATCATCTGAACACTACTTATATATATATAAAAAAATTGCCTAAGCAGAAAATTTTAAATATCAGAACTTCTTTTGCCCAAACAGAATTTCTTGCAACATTTCTAAGAAATTCATCTGACAAAGGAGGCAATTAGTTTGAGGAATGACAACAGGAAATGTCACCAATGGTTGTAAATCGATGATTCTATTCATTATCATGTTGTCAGCTCTCCTTATTATGAACATTAAAATGATCACTTTCCTGTCATTTAAACCTGCACCTGCATTTCTTTTTGCTGAAACATCTTAACCTCAATTGTATATTGTAGTTTTACCTGCTAATTTTTCTTTCTTTTTACTCACTCAATATGAAGTGCCATATTAAACATTAAAATATTTATTAAAAGGATTCTCCAAAAAACTATAAAAACTGGAGTTATATGGCTGAAAATGAAACTTCTCTGAAGTTTTAAAATAAACATTGAATAGCACTGCAGATGAATAATTTTAAGTCTAGATCAGAAAATAAGCAATCTAGAGACTCTCAGCCATAGAATCATGAAGAGAAATATTTATTTACATTTCAGTTGAAAATGTAAATATAGTAATAATTTATTTCAGTAAAATATATGGTGTCTATTTTATAAGACAACATCTAATGATATTTAATTTCAGGGAATTGTGTTGTTTTTGAAACAGTCAAAATCAAATCTCATTTTCCAAAGTCTGCTTTTTATTCATGTTCTTTGTTACTACTAATTTCCTTTGTTGCCTTAGGATGAAAACAAAATTCTTATCATAGAAAATGGTTATAGGTATTTCCTTGCTTTTTAATGATAGATGACTTTGACTAGTTAAATTCCTGGAAAGATCTTGCTACCTGTTTTGTTATTTAGTGATTTCTTATCATAATCATTGGTCATCTGTTTTCTTCCTCGCCTAAAAATGAGGCAGTTGGAAAAAATTAGAGAGTGTGATATCACTACAATCTGTTTATAAACTTATATTTAAATAAAATTATTCATTGTATAATACAAAATGGGTAAGTACGTATCTGATAAGTTCTGAATGAGATTATTGAGAAAAGTTATAGCTTGCTAGGATGAGGACTAGATCAACCTGTGACTCAGAGGTTAACATTGTTCCCTTATTTGCAACAAATTTGGAGTACACAATAATCTCTTAAACTATATAAGTTCCAAAATTAGGACAGAAAATAAACTTGAGAGGGTGCCTATTCTCTGTAGTTTTGAGGACAAATGACCAGTTTTCCTTTTTTTTTTTTTTTCTTTTTTCCATAAAATCATTGAGCTTTACCATTGAAAGTAATTTTACATATCATCTGTCCGATAATCTCATTTAAAAGAAGAGAAAAATTAGGTTCAGAGAGACAGAGTGAATTTCCTAAGTTCACATCCTTGGGCAAAGCAAAACTAGAAGTTGAATCACAGTTCTATCAAGTTCCATATATTTTCTGGTTAATAGGTCAGCTCTGGATCTAGGCTGGTGACATGGCAATTTTCCTTCAAATTTTCAAAGCTGGGTAATACTGCCTTGTTTAAAACATGTTATATGTGTGTTTAATGAAATTATTGTTAGATTCTATGGCAAACCATTGAAGGATTATTTTGCTAATGAAAGACTAGAAAACTACATTCTTGATTCTTTTCTTCAGACTGAAGACAGTATCTATAAAAATACTTTCTCAAGTTGAATGGAAGGAAAATAAATTGGGAAATGCAAGTCAGTCTTCATTTCTGGGAAATGAACTGTAGGGACAAAAACTGAGAATGTTTAAATCCACTTGGAGGAATTTAAGGCAGCTAGACTATACAGTAGCAGAATTAGGAATGCATCATTGTATTCTCTCTTCCTTACTTTAATCTCTCCCCTTCCTATCTTCACTCAATTAGGGGAAGTCAGTTCAGCTCAGTTCAGTAGCTCAGTCGTGTCCAACTCTTTGTGACCCCATGGACTGCAGCACCCCAGTCCTCCCTGTCCATCACCAACTTCCAGAGCTTACTCAAACTCATGTCCATTAAGTGGGTGATGCCATCCATCTCATGCTCTGTCATCCCCTTCTCCTCCCACCTTCTATCTTTCCCAGCATCAGGGTCTTTTCAAATGAGTCAGTTCTTCGCATCAGGTGGCCAAAGTATTGGAGTTCCAGCTTCAACATCAGTCTTTCCAATGAATATTCAGGACTGAGTTCCTTTAGGATGGACAGGTTGGATCTCCTTGCAGTCCGAGGGACTCTCAAGAGTATTCTCCAACACCACAGTTCAAAAGCATCATTTCTTTGGCTCTCAGTTTTTTTTAATATTCCAACTCTCACATCCATACATGACTCTGGAAGAGCCAAAGCTTTGACTAGATGGACTTTTGTTGGCAAAGTACAGTCTCTGCTTTTTAATATGCTGTCTAGGTTGGTCACAGATTTTCTTCCAAGGAACAAGTGTCTTTTCGTTTCATAGCTGCAGTCACCATCTGCAGTGATTTTGGAGCCCAAGCAAATAAAGCCTGTCACTGTTTCTATTATTTCCCCATCTATTTTCCATGGCGTGATGGGGCTTGATGTCATGATCTTAGTTTTTTTCTTTTTTTAAAATTTTATTTTATTTAAATTTACAATATTGTATTGGTTTTGCCGTATATCAAAATGATTCTGATTCTGCCACAGGCACACATGTGTTCCCCATCCTGAACCCTCCTCCCACCTCCCTCCCCATATCATCCCTCTGGGTCCTCCCAGTGCACCAGCCCCAAGCATCCAGTATCGTACATCGAACCTGGACTGGCGACTCGTTTCATATATGATATTATACATATTTCAATGCCATTCTCCCAAATCATCCCACCCTCTCCCTCTCCCACAGAGTCCAAAAGACTGTTCTATACATCAGTGTCTCTTTTGCTGTCTCATATACAGGGTTATTGTTACCATCTCTCTAAATTCCATATATATGCGTTAGTATATACTGTATTGGTGTTTTTCTTTCTGGCTTACTTCACTCTGTATAGTAGGCTCCAGTTTCATCCACCTCATTAGAACTGATTCAAAGGTATTCTTTTTAATGGCTGAGTATTACTCCATTGTGTATATGTACCACTGCTTTCTTATCCATTCATCTGCTGATGGACATCTAGGTTGCTTCCATGTCCTGGCTATTATAAACAGTGCTGCGATGAACATTGGGGTACATGTGTCTCTTTCCTTTCAGGTTTCCTCAGTGTGTATGCCCAGCAGTGGGATTGCTGGGTCGTATGGCAGTTCTATTTCCAGTTTTTTAAGGAATCTCCACACTGTTCTCCATAGTGGCTGTACTAGTTTGCATTCCCACCAACAGTGTAAGAGGGTTCCCTTTTCTCCACACCCTCTCCAGCATTTATTGTAGACTTTTGGATCATATCCATTCTGACTGGTGTGAAATGGTACCTCATAGTGGTTTTGATTTGCATTTCTCTGATAATGAGTGATGTTGAGCATCTTTTCATGTGTTTGTTAGCCATCTGTGTGTCTTCTTTGGAGAAATGTCTATTTAGTTCTTTGGCCCATTTTTTGATTGGGTCATTTATTTTTCTGGAGTTGAGCTGTAGGAGTTGCTTGTATATTTTTGAGATTAGTTGTTTGTCAGTTGCTTCATTTGCTATTATTTTCTCCCATTCTGAAGGCTGTCCTTTCACCTTGCTTATAGTTTCCTTTGTTGTGCAGAAGCTTTTAAGTTTAATTAGGTCCCTTTGTTTATTTTTGCTTTTATTTCCAATATTCTGGGAGGTGGGTCATAGAGGATCCTGCTGTGATGTATGTCGGAGACTCTTTTGCCTATGTTCTCCTCTAGGAGTTTTATAGTTTCTGGTCTTATGTTTATATCTTTAATCCATTTTGTGTTTATTTTTGTGTATGGTGTTAGAAAGTGCTCTAGTTTCATTCTTTTATGAGTGGTTAACCAGTTTTCCCAACACCACTTGTTAAAGAGATTGTCTTTAATCCATTGTATATTCTTGCCTCCTTTGTCAAAGATAAGGTGTCCATATGTGCGTGGACTTATCTCTGGGCTTTCTATTTTGTTCCATTGATCTATATTTCTGTCTTTGTTCCAGTACCATCCTGTCTTGATGACAGTGGCTTTGTAGTAGAGCCTGAAGTCAGGCAGGTTGATTCCTCCCATTCCATTCTTCTTTCTCAAGATTGCTTTGGCTATTCGAGTTTTTTTTTTTTTTTTTTTATTTCCATACAAATTGTGAAATTATTTTTTCTAGCTCTGTGAAGAATACTGTTGGTAGCTTGATAGGGATTGCATTGAATCTATAAATTGCTTTTGGTAGTATACTCATTTTGACTATATTGATTCTTCCAATCCATGAACATGGTATATTTCTCCATCTATTGGTGTCCTCTTTGATTTCTTTCACCAGTGTTTTATAGTTTTTTATATATAGGTCTTTAGTTTCTTTAGGTAGATATATTCCTAAGTATTTTATTATTTTTATTGCAATGGTGAATGGAACTGTTTCCTTAATTTCTCTTTCTATTTTTTCATTATTAGTGTATAGGAGTGTAATGGATTTATGTGTGCTGATTTTATATCCTGCAACTTTACTATAGTCATTGATTAGTTCTAGTAATTTTCTGGTGGAGTCTTTAGGGTTTTCTATGTAGAGGATCATGTCATCTGCGAACAGTGAGAGTTTTACTTCTTCTTTTCCAATTTGAATTCCTTTTATTTCTTTTTCTGCTCTGATTGCTGTGGCCAAAACTTCCAAAACCATGTTGAATAGTAATGGTGAAAGTGGGCACCCTTGTCTTGTTCCTGACTTTAGAGGAAATGCTTTCACTTTTTCACCATTGAGGATAATGTTTGTTGTGGGTTTGTCATATATAGCTTTTATTATGTTGAGGTATGTTCCTTCTATTCCTGCTTTCTGGAGAGTTTTTATCATAAATGGATGTTGAATTTTGTCAAAGGCTTTCTCTGCATCTATTGAGATAATCATATGACTTTTATTTTCAATTTGTTAATGTGATGTATTACATTGATTGATTTGCAGATATTGAAGAATCCTTGCATATCTGGGATAAAGGGCACTTGGTCTTGGTGTATGATCTTTTTAATGTATTGTTGGATTCTGATTGCTAGAATTTTGTTAAGGATTTTTGCATCTATGTTCATCAGTGATATTGGCCTGTAGTTTTCTTCTTTTGTGGGATCTTTGTCAGGTTTTGGTATTAGGGTGATGGTGGCCTCATAGATTGAGTTTGGAAGTTGACCTTCTGCAATTTTCTGGAAGAGTTTGAGTAGGATAGGTGTTAGCTCTTCTCTAAATTTTTGGTAGAATTCAGCTGTGAAGCCGTCTGGACCTGGGCTTTTGTTTGCTGGAAGATTTCTGATTACAGTTTCCATTTCTGTGCTTGTGATGGGTCTGTTAAGATTCTATTTCTTCCTGGTCGAGTTTTGGAAAGTTGTACTTTTCTAAGAATTTGTCCATTTCGTCCACATTGTCCATTTTATTGCCATATAATTGCTGATAGTAGTCTCTTATGATCCTTTGTATTTCTGTGTTGTCTGTTGTGATCTCTCCATTTTCATTTCTAATTTTATTGATTTGATTTTTCTCCCTTTGTTTCTTGATGAGTCTGGCTAATGGTTTGTCAGTATTATTTATCCTTTCAAAGAAACAGCTTTTGGCTTTGTTGATTTTTGCTATGGTCTCTTTTGTTTCTTTTGCATTTATTTCTGCCCTAATTTTTAAGATTTCTTTCCTTCTACTAACCCTGGGGTTCTTCATTTCTTCCTTCTCTAGTTGCTTTAGGTTTAGAGTTAGATTATTTATTTGACTTGTTTCTTGAGGTATGCCTGTATTGCTATGAAGTTTCCCCTTATGACTGCCTATTACAGTGTCCCACAGGTTTTGTGTTGTTGTGTTTTCATTTTCATTCCTTTCTATGCAAATTTTGATTTCTTTTTTGATTTCTTCTGTGATTTGTTGGTTATTCAGCAGCGTGTTGTTCATTCTCCATATGTTGGAATTTTTAATAGTTTTTCTCCTGTAATTGAGATCTAATCTTACTGCATTGTGGTCAGAAAAGATGCTTGGAATGATTTCAATTTTTGTGAATTTATCAAGGCTAGATTTATGGCCCAGGATGTGTTCTATCCTGGAGAAGGTTCCGTGTGCACTTGAGAAAAAGGTGAAATTCATTGTTTTGAGATGAAATGTCCTATAGATATCAATTAGGTCAACTGGTCTATTGTATCATTTAAAGTTTGTGTTT
The DNA here is from genome assembly GCF_019923935.1 of Bubalus bubalis. NCBI lineage: Eukaryota > Metazoa > Chordata > Mammalia > Artiodactyla > Bovidae > Bubalus > Bubalus bubalis. Next base: position 102,205,367 of record NC_059181.1, on the reverse strand, counting down.
CCTTGTTAATTTTCTGTTTAGTTGATCTATCCATAGGTGTGAGTGGGGTATTAAAGTCTCCCACTATTATTGTGTTATTGTTATTTTCTCCTTTCATACTTGTTAGTATTTGTCTTACATATTGTGGTGCTCCTATGTTGGGTGCATATATATTTATAATTTTTATATCTTTTTCTTAGATTGATCCTTTGATCATTATGTAGTGACCTTCTTTGTCTCTTTTCACAGCCTTTGTTTTAAAGTCTATTTTATCTGATATGAGTATTGCTACTCCTGCTTTCTTTTGGTCCCTATTTGCATGGAAAATCTTTTTCCAGCCCTTCATTTTCAGTCTGTATGTGTCCCCTGTTTTGAGGTGGGTCTCTTGTAGACAACATATGTAGGGGTCTTGTTTTTGTATCCATTCAGCCAGTCTTTGTCTTTTGGTTGGGGCATTCAACCCATTTACGTTTAAGGTAATTATTGATAAGTATGATCCCATTGCCATTTACTCTATTGTTCTGGGTTCAAATTTATACACCATTTTTGTGTTTCCTGTCTAGAGAAGATCCTTTAGTATTTGTTGGAGAGCTGGTTTGGTGGTGCTGAATTCTCTCAGCTTTTGCTTGTCTGCAAAGCTTTTGATTTCTCCTTCATATTTGGATAAGGATCCAAGCATGAGATCCTTGCTGGGTACAATAATCTGGGTGTAGGCTATTTTCTTTCATCACTTTAAGTATGTCTTGCCATTCCCTCCTGGCTTGGAGAGTTTCCATTTAAAGATCAGCTGTTATCCTTATGGGAATTCCCTTGTGTGTTATTTGTTGTTTTTCCCTTGCTGCTTTTAATATTTGTTCTTTGTGTTTGATCTTTATTAGTTTGATTAATATGTGTCTTGGGGTGTTTCGCCTTGGGTTTTTCCTGTTTGGGACTCTCTGGGTTTCTTGGACTTGAGTGATTATTTCCTTCCCCATTTTAGGGAAGTTTTCAACTATTATCTCCTCGAGTATTTTCTCATGGTCTTTCTTTTTGTCTTCTTCTGGGACCCCTATGATTCGAATGTTGTAGTGTTTAATATTGTCCTGGGGGTCTCTGAGATTGTCTTCACTTCTTTTAATTCGTTTTTTCTTTTTTCCTCTCTGATTTTTTATTTCTACCATTCTATCTTCTAATTCACTAATCCTATCTTCTCCCTCTGTTATTCTACTATTTGTTGCCTCCATAGTGTTTTTTATCTCATTTATTGCATTATTCATTATATATTGACTTTTTTATTTCTTCTAGGTCCTCGTTAAACCTTTCTTGCATCTTCTCAATCCTTGTCTCCAGGCTATTTATCTGTGATTCCATTTTGGTTTCAAGATTTTGGATCAATTTCACTATCATTATTCAGAATTCTTTATCAGGTAATTTCCCTAACTCTTCCTCTTTTGTTTGGTTTGGTGGGCATTTATCCTGTTCCTTTATCTGCTGGGTATTCCTCTGTCTCTTCATCTAGTTTAAGTTGCTGAGTTTGGGGTGTCCTTTCTGTATTCTGGCAGTTTGTGGGGTTCTCTTTATTGTGGCATTTCCTCACTGTGTGTGGGTTTGTACAGGTGGCTTGTCAAGGTTTCTTGGTTAGGGAAGCTTGTGTCGGTGTTCTGGAGGGTGGAGCTGTATTTCTTCTCTCTGGAGTGCAATGAAGTGTCCAGTAATGAGTTATGAGATGTCTATGGTTTTGGGGTGACTTTGAGCAGCCTGTATCTTGGAGCTCAGGGCTGTGTTCCTGTGTTACAGGAGAATTTGCTTGGTATGTCTTGCCCTGGAACTTGTTGGCCCTTGTGTGGTGCTTGGTTTCAGTGTAGGTATGGAGGCATTTGATGAGCTCCTGTCAATTAATATTCCCTGGAGTCAGGGTTTCGACTTAAGCCTCCTGCTTCCAGTTATCAGTCTTATTTTTACAGTAGTCTCAAAACTTCTCCTTCTCTACAGCACCATTGATAAAACATCTAGGTTAAAGATGAAAAGTTTCTCCACCGTGAGGGTCACCCAGAGAGGTTCACAGCGTTACATGGAGAAGAGAAGAGGGAGGAGGGAGTTAGAGGTGACCCAAATGAGATGAGGTGAAATCAATAGTGAAAAGAGCGGGCTAACCAGTAATCACTTCCTTATGTGCACTCCACAACTGGACCGCTCAGAGATGTTCACGGAGTTATACAGAGAAGAGAAGACGGAGGAAGGAGACAGAGGTTGCTAGGAGGATAAAAGGATGGAATTAAAAGGAGAGAGACAGATCCAGCCAGTAATCAGTTCCCTAAGTGTTCTCCACCGTCTGGAACACACAGAAATTCACAGAGTTGGGTTGAATAGAGAAGGGTTAGGGAGGAGACACAGGCGACCTGGTGGAAAAGAAGGAGCGTCTGAAGGGGGAGAGAGCATTCAAGCCAGTAATCTTGCTCCTTAGTAAAAAAATGGGTACTGAAGATTGGGTTCTTAAAGGTACAAAATTGGTAACAAATACATAAAAGCAAAAATTAAAAATCTAGAGTAGAGTCTGGAATTTCAAAAATACAATGTTAAAGAAAAGAAGAAGGAAAAGAGAGAAAAAGAAAAAAGAGTCACAAAAATTATAAAGAAAATATAGGTACAAAATTGATAACAAATACCAAAAAGCAAAAGTTAAAAAATCTAGAATAGAGTTTGGAATTTCAAGAATACAATGTTAAAGAAAAGAAAAAGAAAAAGAAAGAGAAAAAACAAAAAACAAAGTCACAAAAATTATAAAGAAGATATATGTACAAAATTGATAACAAATACCAAAAAGCATAAATTAAAAATCTAGAGTAGAGTTTGGAATTTCAGGAATACAATGTTAAAGAAAAGATGAAGAGAAAGAAAGAGAGGGGAAAAAATCAGAAATGTTATAAAATATAGGTACAAAATTGATAACAAATACCAAAAAGCTAAAATTAAAAATCTAGAGCAGAGTTTGGAATTTCAAAAATACAATGTTGAAGAAAAGAAGAAGAAGAAGAAAAAAAAAAAAAAACAAGGTCACAAAAGTTATAAAAATATATATATATGAAGTTAGCTTTTTTTTTTTTTTAAAAAAAAAGGTCTTTTTTTTGCAAAGTAATAGTAGGTTATAAAAGTGAAAATTAAAGGAGTAATAGTGGACTTAAAATTTAAAAAAAATAAAAAAAAGAAAGAAAGATCGTAAAAATAGTAAAAAAAAATATATAGGACTTTCTGTGATGTTGTTGTGGATATTGTGGGTTCAGTTAATTTTCAGCTAGTTCCTTGTTCCAGCTTATATTTCTCAAGATCTATAGGCCGCTTTCTACGTATTCAGTACTAACCACGGGGTTTTAATCTATTGCCTGGTGCTTCCAAGGTGGTTCCCTCTGTTATAGCTTCTTCTGTTAGCTGGTCTCTTCAGTGTCTGATTTCTGCCCTGATACAAAGGGGGCAGTGGTGGACACCTTTTTTTTTTTAAGGCTCACTTGTTCAGTCGTGCTGTGGGGAGGGAGGGACGCTGCAAATAAATAAGACTGGCGTGTGCTTGCAGTGCCTCAGCCACACTGGGCCTGCTCCTGCTCACGGCGCATGTAGCCTCCCTGCCACACTGCTCAGGCTCTAGATTGCTCCGCTGGGAACCATCCGCGGCCGGCCCTGGGCTGCTTGCACCTCCCAGGTCTAAGCCGCTCAGGTTCAGGCACTCAGGTAGTCCTCAGAGGCACAGACTCGGATCTGTGCCTTCCCAGACCCTTCCCAGACCCTTCCCAGATCCGAGCAGCTCAGACAAGAAAGACAAGACATATACTTGCCTTTCAATGATGAGGTGTTTGGTGAGCGTGGTTGCTGCGACTTATCGCCTCCCCTCCACTCAGTTATCTGGGTGTACAACCGGTGCACCTTCTCAGGAGGATGTTGACTATCCAGAACCCCAAGAAGTTTTAGTTAGCAAAGAAGCCTGCTTTCAGTTTTGTAGATAATGTCTTTCTGGGGCTGCAATTGCCCCCTTCCGGCTCTGGCTGCCTGTCACTGGAGGGGGACGGTCTGCAGCTGGCTATCTCTGTACAGTCCTTTGTTCCATGCGCAGGCCTGGCGGTGTCTTAGGCTAGGGCTGGCTTTTCGTGTGGTAGATATCCCACAGTCTGGTTTGCTAGCCCAAATTATTTCGATCAGGTAGCACTCAAGGTATTCAGGCCAGATCCTTACTCTAAGCGATGCAGCCCCCACCGTGCCTCCCTGCCCAGCCCCCGCTTGCTAATGGCGGATGTAGGTGTCTGCGCTGCTCCTCCACTGGGGGAGTTACCGTAGGGCTCACAATGTGCGGGTTTTAATTGTTTATTTATTTTTCCTTCCTGTTATGTTGTCCTCTGTGCTTCCAAGGCTCAGCACAGACTCGGCAGTGAGAATGTTTCCTGGTGTTTGGAAACTTCTTTCTTTTTAAGACTCCCTTCCTGGGAAGGAGCTCTGTCCCTCCCTCTTTTGTTTCTTTTTTTGTCTTTTATATTTTTTCCTACCTCCTTTTGAAGACAATGGGTTGCTTTTCTGGGTGCCTGATGTCCTCTGCCAGCATTCAGAAGTTGTTTTGTGGAATTTACTTGGCGTTTAAATGTTCTTTTGATGAATTTGTGGGGGAGAAAGTGTTCTCCCCTTCCTATTCCTCTGCCATCTTAGCTCCTCCCCCTGATCTTAGTTTTCTGAATGTTGAGTTTTAAGACAACTTTTTCACTTTCCTCTTTCACTTTCAAGGGGCTCTTTAGTTCTTCGCTTTGTGCCATAAGTGTGGTGTCATCTGCATATCTGAGGTTATTAATATTTCTCCCAGCAACCTTGATTTCAGCTTGTGCTTCATCCAGTCCAGCATTTCTCATGATGTACTCTGCATAAAAGTTAAATAAGCAGGGTGACAATATACTTGACATACTCCTTGACAACACACTTGGTAATATACAAGATGTACTTGACTTGACAATATACTTGAGGTATTCCTGTCCTAATTTGGAACCAATCTGTTGCTGCGTGTTCAATTCTAACTATTGCTTCTTGACCTGCATGCAGATTTCTCAGGAGGCAGGTAGGGTGGTCTGGTATTCCTCTCTTTAAGATTTTTCCACAGTTTCTTGTGATCCACACAGTCAAAGGCTTTGACATAGTCAATAAAGCAAAATTAGATTATTTTCTGGGACTCTCTTGCTTTTCAATGATCCAGCGGATACTGGCAATTTGATTTCTGGTTGCTCTGCCTTTTCTAAATCCAACTTGAACATCTGGAAGTTCACAATTCATGTACTGTGGAAGTCAGTTACATTCATTTCCAATGCAGGTCTAAATTTGGTTCAATGCCTTGAAGCATTGTGAAAATTATAGACTTCAGGTGAGTCTTCTAACTCTTATGAGAGAAAAGGGGCTATAGTGCAATGCTTTCAGAGATATAAAAAAATTCTATAAATTTATATGACAAAATTAGAGCTAAGAATGAATTTCAGAAGCATTCTTACTCTTCTGAATGTTTTCACCCAAAGTACTGCTCACAACAGATGGAGACTGAAGCACAGAGATTCAATTTCGTAGGAAAAGAGTTAGTGAACTTCTTACATTTAGGTTTTAATCCAAATGGCAAATGCCTACTATTATTATATTAATTTCACCAACCCCATATATTTCTGGGCCAGTAACTTTAGAAAGAGACTGCATATCTATTCTTTTGAAATTAATTTAGCCAACTTCATGAACAATTGATTGGATGGGTTCTTAGTATAACCTCTTCAGTATTTTGTATTTTTGATACACTGGAATGTATTATTGTATTTATTCCCTCTTCAATGTCCATAAACCCTTTTTCACTGCTCACTGTAAGCTATGGAGTGTGCTAAACATTAACTTAATTGAATTTCTACCAACTGCCATTGTATCTGATTGAAAATAAACACTGAGAAAAAAGTTTTGGATGGGTGATACAATGACTAACAAGACACAGTTTCTGCCTTCAAGGATCTCACAATCTAGTGGAGGAGACACATATAAAAATATTAATTACAATAACTTTTTACAGTGTGGAGTATGAACAGAAAGCAGTATAGACCCAGTGTGTGCTTCAGGTGTGGCCAGCTCTTTGTGACCTATGGACTGGAACCCACCAGGCTTCTCTGTCCATAAGAGTCTCTAGGCAAGAATATTGAGTAGATTGCCATTTCCTCCTTCAGGGGATCTTCCTGACTCAGGGATTGAACTTGAGGCTCCCATATTGTGGGCAGATACTTTATGGACTGAAACAGTGTAGGCTTTTAACTTAAGTTTGATTCAGTCGCTCAGTCATGTACAACTGTTTGTGACCCCATGGACTGCAGCATGCCAGGCCTCCCTGTCCATCACCAACTCCCGGAATTCATTCAGACTCATTCCCTTCAAGTTGGATATGCCATCCAGTCATCTCATCCTCTGTCGTCCCCTTCTCCACCTGCCCCTATTCCCTCAGAGCATCATGGTCTTTTACAATGAGTCAACTCTTTGCATGAGGTAGCCAAAGTATGGGAGTTTCAGTTTCAGCATCAGTCCTTCCAATGAACACCAAGGACTGATCTCCTTTAGGATAGACTGATTGGATCTCCTTGCAGTCCAAGGGACTCTCAAGAGTCTTCTCCAACACCACAGTTCAAAAGCATCAATTCTTCAGTGCTCAGCTTTCTTCACAGTCCAACTCTCACGTCCATGCATGACCACTGGAAAAACCATAGCCTTGACTAGATGGACCTTTGTTGGCAAAGTAATGTCTCTGCTTTTTAATATGCTATCTATGTTGGTCATGACTTTCCTTCCAAGGAGTAAGAGTCGTTTAATTTTATGGCTGCAATTACCATCTGCAGTGATTTTGGAGCCCCAAAAAGTAAAGTCTGACACTGTTTCCACTGTTTCCCCATCGATTTCCTATGAAATGTTGGGACCAGATGCCATGATCTTAGTTTTCTGAATGTTGCTGTTTAAGCCAACTTTTTCACTCTCCTCTTTCACTTTCATCAAAAGCCTTTTAGTTCCTCTTCACTTTCTGCCATAAGGGTGGTGTCATCTGCATATCTGAGGTTATTGATATTTCTCCCGGCAATCTTGATTCCAGCTTGTGTTTTTTCCATCCCAGCATTTCTCATGATGTACTCTGCATATAAGTTTAAATAAGCAGGGTGACAATATATAGCCTGGATGTACTCCTTTTCCTATTCGGAACCAGTCTGCTGTTTCATGTCCAGTTCTAACTGTTGCTTCCTGACCTGGATATAGGTTTCTCAAGAGGCAGGTCAGGTGGCCTGGTATTCCCATCTCTTTCAGAATTTTCAACAGTTTATTGTGATCCACACAGTCAAAGGCTTTGGCATAGTCAATAAAGAAGAAATAGATGTTTATTTTCTTTAATTCTCTTGCTTTTTTGATGATCCAGCAGATGTGGCAATTTGATCTGTGGTTCCTCTGCCTTTTCTAAAACCAGCTTGGACATCTGGGAATTCATGTTTCACATACTGCTGAAGCCTGGCTTGGAGAATTTTGAGTATTACTTTACTAGCGTGTGAGATGAGTGCAATTGTGCAGTAGTTTGAGCATTCTTTGGCATTGCCTTTCTTTGGGATTGGAATGAAAATTGACCTTTCCCAGTCCTGTAACCATTGCTGAGTTTTCCAAATTTGCTGGCATATGGAGTGCAGCACTTTCACAGCATCATCTTTCAGGATTTGAAATAGCTCAACTGGAATTTCATCACCTCCACTAGCTTTGTTTGTAGTGATGCTTTCTAAGGTCCTCTTGACTTCACATTCCAGGATGTCTGGCTCTAGGTGAGTCATCACACCATCATGATTATCTTGGTCGTGAAGATTTTTTTTGTACAGTTTTTCTGTGTATTCTTGCCACTGCTTCTTAATATCTTCTGCTTCTGTTAGGTCCATCCAATTTCTGTCCTTTATTGAGCCCATCTTTGCATGTAATGTTCCCTTGGTATCTCTAATTTTCTTGAAGAGATCTCTAGTCTTTCCCACTCTATTGCTTTCCTCTATTTCTTTGCATTGTTCGCTGAGGAAGTTTTCCTTATCTCTCCTTGCTATTCTTTGGAACTCTGCATTCAGATTCTTATATCTTTCCTTTTCTCCTTTACTTTTTGCTTCTCTTCTTTTCATAGCTATTTCTAAGACCTCCTCAGACAGCCATTTTGCTTTTTTGCATTTCTTTTCTATGGGGGCAGTCTTAATCCCTGTCTCCTGTACAATGTCACGACCATCTGTCCATAGTTCACCAGGCACTCTGTTTATCAGATCTAGTCCCTTAAATCTATTTCTTACTTCCACAGTATAATCATTAGGGATTTGATTTAGGTCATACCTGAATGGTCTAGTGGTTTTCCCCACTTTCTTCAATTTAAGTCTGAATTTGGTAAAAAGGAGTTCATGATCTGAGCCATAGTCAGCTTCCGGTCTTGTTTTTACTGGCTATATAGAGCTTCTCCATCTTTGGCTGCAAAGAATATTATCGATCTGATTTTGGTGTTGACCATCTGGTGATGTCCATGTGTAGAGTCTTCTCTTGTGTTGTTGGAAGAGAGTGTTTGCTATGACCAGTGTGTTCTCTTGGCTAAACTCTATTAGCCTTTGCCCTGCTTCATTCCGTACTTCAAGGCCAAATTTGCCTGTTACTCCAAGTGTTTCTTGACTCCCTACTTTTGCATTCCAGTCCCCTATAATGAAAAGGTCATCTTTTTAGGGTCTTAGTTCTAAAAGGTCTTGTAGGTCTTCATAGAGCCATTCAACTTCAGCTTCTTCAGCCTTACTGGTTGGGGCATAGGCTTGGATTACCGTGATATTGACTGGTTTGCCTTGGAAATGAACAGAGATTATTCTGTCTTTTTTGAGATTGCATCCAAGTACTGCATTTCGAAGTCTTTTGTTGACCATGATGGCTACTACATTTCTTCTAAAGGATTCCTGCCCACAGTAGTAGATATAATGGTCATCTGAGTTAAATTCACCCATTCCAGTCCATTTTATTTCACTGATTCCTAGAAAGTTGACAGTCACTCTCGCCATCTCCTGTTTGACCACTTCCAATTTGCCTTGATTCATGGACCTGACATTTCAGGTTCCTATGCATTATTGCTCTTTACAGCATCAGACCTTACTTCTATCACCACTCACATCCACAACTGGGTATTGTGTTGGCCTTGGCTCCATCCCTTCATTCTTTCTGGAGTTATTTCTCCACTAACCTCCAGTAGCATATTGGGCATATACCAACCCAGGGAGTTCCCCTTTCAGTATCCTATCATTTTGCCTTTTTGTACTGTTCATGGGGTTTTCAAGGCAGGAATACTGAAGTGGTTTGCCATTCCCTTCTCCAGTTTCTGTCAGACCTCTCCACCATGACCCTCCTATCTTGGGTGGCCCCACACGATATGGCTTAGTTTCATTGAGTTAGGCAAGGCTGTGGTCCAGGTGATCAAACTGGCTAGTTTTCTGTGATTGTGGTTTTCTTGTGTCTGCCCTCTGATGCCCTCTGGCAACACCTACCATCTTACTTGGGTTTCTCTTACCTTGGACGTGAGGTATCTCTTCACGGCTGCTCCAGCAAAGCGCAGCTGCTGCTCCTTAACTTGGATGAGGGATATCTCCTAACGGTCGCCCCTCCTGACCTTGAAGGTGGAGCAGCTCCTCTAATGCACACTAAAGGTTGAGAAACTCAAAGTAGGTGTTCAAAAATCGGTTGACAAATGAATGTAGAGTAATTTTTTCAATCGCTTTTTACAACAGCATTTTTGAGATACAAATCACATACTGTAAAAATCCAGTTTTTTAAAGTGTACAATTCAATGATTTTTAATGTATTCAAAGTTTGCAACCACCATCACAAAAAAATTTAGAGCATTTTTATCATTCCAAAAGGAAACCCAGTGTAGATTAGCTGTCAATCACCAAACCTCTGTAAGCCAAGGCAACCACTAATGGACTTTCTATCTCTATAAGATGTACTTCTTCTGGACATTTTATATAAGTGTAACCAAATTATAAGTGGTCTTTTGCATCTAACTTCTTTCCTTTAACATAATGTCCTCATGGTTTATCCATATTTTGGCATGTATCTAGTACTTCTTCCTTTTTATGGCTGAATAATTTTCCATTGCATATATGTATGCATGCATTCTAAGTCACTTCAGTTGTGTCTGCCTCTGGTGACCCTATGGACTGTAGTCCTCCAGGACCCTCTGTTCAGGGTATTCTCTAATACCCTGGATTGCCATGCCGTCATCTAGGGAATCTTCCTGACCCAGGATTGAACTTGTGTCTCTTATGTCTTCTGCATTGGGAGGCAAGTTGTTTACTACTAGTAGCACCTGGGAAGCCCATTATATATATATATATATATATATATATATATATATATATATATATATACATTATATATATATATATTACTTTTTCTTTTTTTAATCCATTCATCAGTTGATGGTCATTTGGATTATTTTCACTTTATGACTGTTATGAATAGTGCTCTCTGAGCATTTATTTGTGTACAACTTTTGTATGGGCATGTTTTCAATTCTCTAGATGTGGAATTGTTGGGTCAGTGATATGCTTAACATTTTGAGCAAAACTATTTTCTAAAGTACCTGTACCACTTTACATTCCCATCAGCAATATTTGAGAGTTCCAACTTCTCTATATCCTCAAAACATGCTATTGTTTGTCTTTTTGATTGTAGCCATCCTATAGTATGGGGCTTCTCTGATGGCTCAGTGGTAAAGAATCTTCTGGCCAATGCCTGCCAATGCAAGAGATGCAGGTTCAATTACTGGGTTGGTAAGATCCCTTGAAGAAGGAAATAGCAACCCATTCCAGTATTCTTGCCTGGAAAATTCCATGGACAGAGGAGCCTGCTGGGCTACAGTCCCTGGGTTTGCAAAGAGTTGGGCATGACTTAGAAACTAAAGAAAAACAACTAATCCTATAGTAGGTGTAAAATGGTAACTTATAGCAGTGTTAATTTGCATTTACCTGATGACTAATAGCATTCATCATCTTTTCATGCACTTTTTGTTCATTTGTGCATAATCTCTGAAAAAAATTCTATTCTTATTTATCCTTTTTAATGAACTTTTAAGAGTTCTTTATGCATGCATTATAGACATAGTCTATCATCAGATACACTATTTGCAAAATTTCCCCCGATTCTGTGGTTTGTCTTTTCACTTTTATTATGGCATAATTTAAAGCACAAAAGTTTTAAATTTTGATTAATTCCAACATTACTTATTTTTCTACTGATGTTTGTGCTGCTAGCTTAACCCAAAGTGATGAAAATTTTCTCCTATATTTTTTTTTATCAGAGTTTAAAGTCTTAGCTCATAAATTTAGATCTATGGTCCATTTTGATTTAATTTTTCATACAATGTGAGAAAGGATTCCAAAATGCTATTTTTTTTTTTTTTTATGTAGGTATCCATTATTTCTAGGAACATCTGTTGAGAAGACCCTTTTTCCCCATTGTGTTTAGTATGTGCTGTGTGCTAAGTCACTTCAGTCGTATCTGACTCTGTATGACCCTATGGACCTCCAGATTCCTCTGTCCATGATATTCTCCAGGAAAGAATATTGGAATGCATTGCCATTTCCTATTCCATGAGATCTTCCCAAACCAGGGATTGAACCCACGTCTCTTGTGTCTCCTACATTGGCAGGTAGATTTTTTACCACTAATGTCACCTGGGAAGCCTGTCTTAGTATAACCCTGTACAAAAGAAATGGATTGAAAATGTGAAGGTTTATTTATGGACTCAATTATGCTCCATTGACCTATATGTCTCTTATTTTTAGTACTGCTCTTTCTTGCATTGTAGTACATTTTGAAATTGAGATGTATGAGTTCTCCAATGTTGTTTTATTTCTTTCTCAATACTGTTTATTGTTTGAATAAGTTCTATGTATTTCCCTATACATTTTATGGGGTCGCACAGAGTCGGACACAACTGAAGTGACTTAGCATAGCATAGCATAGCATACATTTTAAGATCAGCTTGTCAAGTTCTTCAAAATAATGCAGTTGGAATTATGATAGAGATTATGTTGAATCTATAGATCCATTTGAAAAGTTTTGTCATCTTAATGATATTAAGTGTTCTGTTCCATAAATATTTAGTATCTTTCTATTTATTTAATATTTCTTTGATTTATGTCAACAGTATTTTTAATCTTCACTGTACAAATAATTTGCACTTTTTGGGGCTAAATTGATTAAATATTTTATCTTTTAGATACTATTGTAAGTGGAATTATTTTAATTTCATTGTTGATAGGAATTGCTACCATAAAGTAGTTCAGTTAGGATTTTCTATATATAAGACTATATACAAGATTTTGTATATGTCATTCTCATATAGAAGTAGCCCTACTTCTTCCTTTCCAATCTAGATGCCATCTATTACTTTTTCTTGACTAATTGTTCTAGCTAGAATCTCTAGTACAATGTTGGATTGCAGTGGGAGGCCAGATACCCTGGATAGTAGTAAAGAATCATTTAGTCTTTCACCTGGAGTAGGAAATGGCAACCCACTCCAGAATTCTTGCCTGGAGAATCCTGTGGACGGAGGAGCCTGGTGGCTGCTGTTCATGGGGTTTCACAGAGTCGGACAAGACTGAAGTGACTTAGCATGCATGCATGCATTGGAGAAGGAAATGGCAACCCAACTCCAGTATTCTTGCTTGGAGAATCCCAGGGACAGAAGAGCCTGGTGAGCTGCCATCTATGGGGTCACACAAGGTCGGACACGACTGAAGCAACTTAGCAGCATCATCAGTCTTTCAGCATTTGGTATGATGATAGCTGCGATTATTTTACAGTTGTCCTTTGTTAGGTTACGGGAGTTTCCTTACAGTTCTTGTTTATCTTTTTATCACCAAAAGTGTGTTGGCTTCATGGAGATTTTAGTTTAAAAAAAATGATTTCACTTTTGATTACTGGTGAAACTCTATTTCCACTGCTCAATAATTCAGTAGAGGAGCAGAAAAAACAAACAAAAGAAAAAAAAAAAAAAAACTTGTGGGCAAAATGTTTAATCCATATACATCTCAGCATGTAGTGTTGTAAGCTAGCTATGTAGCTAGCTTAGGTGAAGAACACAGATCTGAGCAGTGGATGAATTCAAAATAAAATCAGTTGTTTAGAAAATGAGATTGTTCTTAAGGTGATACAGGTTTCTTTCTGTGTTTTAAATGAATGAATCTTCTCTTTATATGTTTGGAAGAATAGCGCTCACTAGACATGTCTATTCAAAAAATATTTAAGACAGTTGTACATATAATTATGGTCATTGACTTCTTTCTCAAGACAATTTTCTTGAGGAAATAAAATATCCAATTGATTAACTGATTTATATTTGAATTACCCAGAAAATTGCCTCAGTATATTGAAATTGTTTACAGTTTTTAAAAATATATCTTTATAAGAAATTATTTCATTATCTTAATCTTCTATGACCAGGTTGTAATTGAAGGACTATTTTACCCAAATAATGCCAGGAAAGGCATTAACCTTTCTTTCTGGGGGATCCCAAAACATTAATCAATGCAGGCTATTGACTTTGAGATTACATTTCTTTCTGATGATATATTCTAATAGTCTAGGACTTACTGCAGGTAGGTCTGTACTGAATTCACTGCTAAAGTCTTGCTCAACCATGAAATAACTCTTACTATGTGATTTTTCAGAATAAAGAAGAAAAGAGCCTTTAATTTTGTTTGTTTAGTTGTTTTTGTTGATTTATGTATTTAGTTTTGGTTGCACTGAATTTTTGTTGCTGTGCATGGGCTTTCTCTAGTTACAGCAAGCGGGGCTACTCTCTAGTTTGGTGTGAAAACTTCTCATCACCTGGCTTTTCTTGTTGTGGAGCACATGGCTCTAGGGAGCCCGGCTTCAGTAGTTGAGGTGCATGGGTTTAGTTGCCCCACAGTATATGAACTCTTCCAGCAGCAGGGATTGAACTTATGTCCTCGGCATTGGCCAGCGAATTCCTACCACTGGATCACCAGGGAAGTCCTGCATTGTTTGAGGCAATTGATTCTCTAAGCTTCTTCTAGATATAATAGAAGTTATAATGACATAATCTGACAAGTCAAAGACTATCATTTAGCTCCTTCTTGAAGACAAACAGCCAAAATTGATTAGGTCATATATTCATGATGACTTCAATATTAACCAGGAAAGTAGACATGTAGAAAAAAAGAGTACAAAGGAACCTTGCTTTTTTACTTAATTGGCACAAATAATTTTTCCTGGAAAATCTGATTTTCAAATCTGACTTCCAAATATATTTGTAATTCTGTAGTTTATACCAAAGTAAAAATATAATGTTGCACATGTGAAACTTATATAATCAACATTGCCTCAATTAAAAAAAAATAATTTAAACCATGTAATGAGAAGCAAAAATCAGGAACACAATTGTTCACCTAAACAAGAAACTTTGATAAATGAGAATAAAGATAAGAGCAAATTCATTAAGGAAAAAAACAAATGAAATAGTCCACAGAATCTTGGATGGAAATTAGGACAAAGGAGAAGTTACTTTTATTTTTAGTGTCAAAGGTGATCCTAAAAATAGGAGATTATATAAAAGAGTGATTAAAATTAGTTGTACAAAGAGATAATAAACCTATAATACCCAGTTGTAAGTAAGCAAAGGTGAATAACAGAGCAAAAGGTAAAGATGTTACAGGTTGACTTGGAAGAGAATATGATTTTGCTAGAGTCTTTCTTGGATTTTAGTTCACATTATTGGAATGGAGACCACCAAAGATGTTTCCACTGCTTGAAAACAGTGTCCTTTAATCATTCAAGGAAAAGAAAGGTAGATATTGTAAATATGCAGCTTCCCTGCAAAACTACTACAGCCTAGCATTGTTGCCATTGTTTAGTTGCTAAGTCATGTTCAACTCTTCCATGGGATTTTTCAGACAAGGACACTGGTGTGGGTGGCCATTTCCTTCTCCAGGGGATCATCTCGACCCAGGGATTGAACCTGGGCCTCCCACATTGTGGCCAGATTCTTTACCACTGAGCCATCCTGGAAGCTCATACAGCCTAGCATACAGTTCAATATACTGGTTGGCGGGGGTGGGGTGGGGGTGTGTGGGGGGGTGGAGGTGTGGGAGGGTGGGGGTGGAGGGGGGGCGGTGTGTGTGGAAATCTGATTTTGCAAGAAAGTCATGAAGAATAAACCATACTTTTGGGTGATTAATTCAATGTTCCTAGTGGGTCTATAATATTCAAATGTTAGATAACCAACAACCTACTATATAGCACACAGCAGCATATTTGATATCATGTAATAACATATGATAAGGACTTCCCTGGTGGCTCAGATGGTAAAGCGTCTGTCTACAATGCAGGAGACCCAGGTTCGATCCCTGGGTCGGGAAGATCCCCTGGAGAAGGAAATGGCAACCCACTCCAGTACTATTGCCTGGAAAATCCCATGGATGGAGGAGCCTGGTAAGCTACAGTCCATGCGGTCACAAAGAGTCGGACATGACTGAGTGACTTCACTGCACTTCTTCAATAACCTATAATGGAAAAGAACTGAAAAATAATAGGTTTGCATATGTATTATATATATATATATATGTGTGTGTGTGTGTGTGTGTGTGCTCAGACAAAAAGGATTCAAATTTTAGGCACCTTTACCTAAGATTTCTAACTTTTTGAAGCAGATATGAATTATGCATAACTGAAGAAGATATTCTCCCTGAAAAATACACACAGGTACAAAAAATATGCATATATTTATGTTCCTTTGTGATAAGCTAAAATCCCTCAAATAAGAACTTTCCAATTTACAACTCCATGAAGGCAAATTATTTAGATTGGTTTCCTTTTTTAGTTAAAACATTGTAATTTTTCTATTTAACAGTCAAAGTAACTGTCTTAAAATTATAGAAAAAGAGGTGGCAGATTTCTCTGGTGCTTTAGTGATTAGGACTCCATGTTTCCAAGGCAGGGAGCATGAGTTCAATCCCTCGTGGGGAAAGTTCCACATGCTGGTGTGGCAAAAAAAGAAAAAAGTGGCAGAATAAAACTGAATCTAAACTGATTTTTTATGTACTCCTTTTCACTGTGACACACCATTACACTACAAGTTCACTGGAAGAAGCAGAATGAACAAGCACAGCCAACATATGGTTCATCATTGGAATGTTACCTTGGTTTCCCAAGTTTGGATGTACATAGGAGATGACTTTTCAGATTGGGTCTAAACAAAAATGAATAGATTTAGAGATTTTGACTTGATTCTTATTATTCATTGTAATGGATTTCACTAGAGCTTTAAAATCCTCACTGAAAATGCCACAGGAATTTAGTGGATTAGTCAAATCACAGGCTTGTAGATATTTTCAGGCAATGTGCTGAGTTGCTTGAAAAGTAAAGCTTCCTTTATCTTCCAAGTTTAACTTCCTTCAATTCCTACAACACCGGCCAACACATGTAGTCGTTCAGTGTGCAATATAGCAGGGAATATTGTTTCAAGAATTAGATTCAGATTCAACATGCAGAATACTTGTCAGTTTTGAAAGTTAACCTTTATATCTTTGCTTATAAAACCATATGCAGTTCTATAATTCAAGCTGTCTACTACTTTTACATGAGAGTAGAAGAAGAAAAAATTATATACATGAAGCTATTACAATATCCCTGCTTCAGTTAATAGCTTCTGCCATATTTTTTAATGTTCTCTAGGGCATATACCACAGACTTTGGAATAGTTTTCCATACTTTTTTGAAGAGTGGGAGAATGGGGAGTCACAACCCTCACTGTAACTGTCAGTTGTTTTAAACTGTAAACTAAGTGACTTAAGTGATTCTTAATTCAAGCTTAGTTTGAGGCATTGTGCCCTGTGCTTTCCTTTGGAGTAGTTCTGGTACAAATAATGCACCTAGCTATTAAAGTCAGAGAAGGAAATGGCAACCCACTCCAGTATTCTTGCCTAGGGAATCCTGTGGACAGAGAACCTGGTGGGCTGCCGTCTATGGGGTTGCACAGAGGCAGACACAACTGAAGCGACTTAGCAGCAGCAACAGCTATTAAAGTGCAGAGGTTAAAACTCAGCATGCAGACAGTAGCACATTTTGATTTCATTACAAAAGCTTCTTTGGGGCTAGAATCCAGAATTGAGATGATCTAAAACCCTTTCACTTTGAACGTGGTTTATTTTCTAATAGACAGTAAAACTTACAAATCAGTTGAATGATAGGGCCATTTAAATTTGTAATCATGTAGCCAAATAAATTTTTATCCTTTGGGGCTTATCCATTTAAGTTTTAGAAATATCTTGATGTATTTAAAGCATAAATGTAATAGTCATTTTTTGAGTTGAATTCCTGAATTTCAGTGTGGCATTCAAAGAAAACAGAACAGTTTTTTAGAACTGAGCCAGTTTTTTGCAATACATGTTTTTATATGATACGTAAGGGTTGTATGGACTTTCCAGGTACCTAAGCCGGTAAAGAATCTGCCTCAAAAGCAGGAGACCCCAGTTCAATTCCTGAGTGGGAAAGTTCCCTTAAAGATAGGATAGGCTACCCACCCCAGTATTCTTGGGCTTCCCTGGTGGCTTAGCTGGTAAAGAATCCACCCACAATGCAGGAGACCTGGGTTTGATCCCTGGGTTGGGAAGATCCCCTGGAGGAGGACATGGCAACCCATTCCAGTATTCTTGTCTGGCAAATCCCCATGGACAGAGGAGCTGTGCAGGCTATAGTCTATGGGGTTTCAAAGAGTAGGGTATGACTGAATGACTAAGAACAGCACAAGGCTTGTATGTAATTACAATCTCTTGAATAATTTTTATTTATGTGTACACATACATGTATAATTTTCAAAATGTTCTATATTTAGTGGTACTACTTAATATTTGTTTTGTTTTTGGCATACTCGAACACTTCTCACCAGCCACCACCACCACTTACTTTTTACCCATTGAGTCTTCATTTGTTTCAAGGACAGATTATAAACCATTGATAAATGAATTGTGAGGAGAATTCAGATTGACTTATTTTCCTATTATTTTAAAGATAAAAATTCACAAATACAGAACAAAACTTTTTTACAAAATAATTTGAAATTTATTTTGTGAAAAGTATGAATCCCAAGTAGAATGAAAGCACTTAAAATTCTTACAAAAATCCTGAAGGCTGCAGTGACTCTTAAAATAATGAAAATTGAAGAAAAATGTCTGGAATTTATAGTATTGTAGCCACACGTTCCAGGAAACAAACTCACTCAGAAGGACAATGCAGATAGTGGAGTGCAGTTTATTACATTGGTGGGCCCAAGGCAGAGTCTCCTCTTAGCCAAGGACCCTGGCCAGTTTTTGTGAAAACCTTATATACCCTACAGAGAAGGCAATGACAACCCACTTCAGTACTCTTGCCTGGAAAATCTCATGAATGGAGGGGCGTGGTGGGCTGCAGTCCATGGGGTCGCTAGGAGTCAGACACGACTGAGCGACTTCACTTTATTTTTTCACTTTCATGCATTGGAGAAGGAAATGGCAACCCACTCCAGTGTTCTTGCCTGGAGAATCCCGGGGACTGGGGAGCCTGGTAGGCTGCCATCTATGGGGTTGCACAGAGTCGGACAAGACTGAAGCGACTCAGCAGCAGTCGCAGCATATACCCTAAGTGTATGTGCTCAAACCCACCTCCTCAAATTCCCTGAAACTAGTCTGAAGAAAGGAAACAAAGATACAATCAAAGTTAACCCGTGAGTCATATGCCTTAAGCCTAGGTAGTTAACAGTGGACAATTATCAACAGGCCTGTGGTCAACTCCAATAAGCACAATAGAATTTATTATTCTATTCCGTTACACAGATAATTCAGCTCAGTTCAATCGCTCAGTTCTGTCTGACTCTTTGCAATCCCATGAGCTGCAGCACGCCAGGCCTCCCTGTCCACTACCAACTCCCGGAGTTCACCCAAACCCATGTCCATTGTGTCAGTGATGCCATCCAACCATCTCATCCTCCATCGTTCCCTTCTCTGCTTGCCCTCAATCTTTCCCAGCATCAGGGTCTTTTCAAATGAGGGAGCTCTTCGCATCAGGTGGCAAAAGTATTGGAGTTTCAGCTTCAACATCAGTCCTTCCAATGAACACCCAGGACTGATCTCCTTTAGGATGGACTGGTTGGATCTCCTTGCAGTCCAAGGGACTCTCAAGAGTCTTCTCCAACACCACAGTTCAAAAGCATCAATCTTCTGTGTTCAGCTTTCTTTATTATAGTGCAACTCTCACATCCATACATGACCACTGGAAAAAAACATAGCCTTGACTAGACGGACCTTTGTTGGCAAAGTAATGTCTCTGCTTTTTAATATGCTGTCTAGGTTGATCATAACTTTCCTTCTAAGGAGTAAGTGTCTTTTAATTTCATGGCCACAATCACAATATGCAGTGATTTTGGAGCCCCCAAAAATAAAGTCAGCAACTGTTTCCTCTGTTTCCCCATCTATTTGCCATGAAGTGATGGGACTGGATACCATGATCTTAGGTGTTTTTTTTTTTTTTTTAATTTTATTTTATTTTTAAACTTTACATACTTGTATTAGTTTTGCCAAATATCAAAATGAATCCGCCACAGGTATATATGTGTTCCCCATCCTGAACCCTCCTCCCTCCTCCCTCCCCATACCATCCCTCTGGGTCGTCCCAGTGCACCAGCCCCAAGTATCCAGTATCGTGCATCGAACCTGGACTGGCAACTCGTTTCATACATGATATTTTACATGTTTCAATGCCATTCTCCCAAATCTTCCCTTTATTTTTATTTTATTTTAATTTATTTATTTTAGTTGGAGGCTAATTACTTTACAATATTGTAGTCGTTTTTTCCATACATTGATATGAATTAGCCATGGGTTTACATGTGTTCCCCATCCTGAATGCCCCTCCTGACTCCCTCCCCATACCATCCCTCTGGGTCATCCCAGTGTACCAACCCCAAGCATCCTGTATCCTGCATCGAATCTGGACTGGCAATTCGTTTCGTATATGATATTATACATGTTTCAATGTCATTCTCCCAAATCATCCCACGCTCGCCCTCTCCCACAGAGTCCAAAAGACTGTTCTATACATCAGTGTCTCTTTTGCTGTCTCGCATACAGGGTTATCGTTACCATCTTTCTAAATTCCATATATATGCGTTAGTATACTGTATTGGTGTTTTTCTTTCTGGCTTACTTCACTCTGTATAAGAGGCTCCAGTTTCATCCGCCTCATTAGAACTGATTCAAATGTATTCTTTTTAATGGCTGAGCACTACTCCATTGTGTATAGGTACCACAGCTTTCTTATCCATTCATCTGCTGATGGACATCTAGGTTGCTTCCATGTCCTGGCTATTATAAACAGTGCTGCGATGAACATTGGGGTACACGTGTCTCTTTAAATTCTGATTTACTTGGTGTGTATGCCCAGTAGTGGGATTGCTGGGTCATAAGGCAGTTTTTTAAGGACTCTCCACACTGTTCTCCATAGTGGCTGAATTAGTTTGCATTCCCACCAACAGTATAAGAGGGTTGCCTTTTCTCCACACCCTCTCCAGAATTTATTGCTTATAAACTTTTGAATAGCAGTCATTCTGACTGGCTTGAAATGGTACCTCATTGTGGTATTGATTTGCATTTCTCTGATAATGAGTGATGTTGAGCATCTTTTCATGTGTTTGTTAGCCATCTGTATGTCTTCTTTGGAGAAATGTCTGTTTAGTTCTTTGGCTCATTTTTTGATTGGCTGGTTTATTTTTATGGAATTGAGCTGCAGGAGTTGCTTGTATATTTTTGAGATTAGTGCTTTGTCAGTTTCTTCATTTGCTATTATTTTCTCCCATTCTGAAGGCTGTCTTTTCACCTTGCTTAGAGTTTTCTTTGTTGTACAGAAGCTTTTAATTTTAATTAGGTCCCTTTGTTTATTTTTGCTTTTATTCCTAGTAGTCTGGGAGGTGGGTCATAGAGGATCCTGCTGTGATTTATGTCGGAGAGTGTTTTGCCTATGTTCTCCTCTAGGAGTTTTATAGTTTCTGGTCTTATGTTTATATCTTTAATCCATTTTGTGTTTATTTTTGTTTATGGTGTTAGAAAGTGTTCTAGTTTCATTATTTTATGAGTGGTTGACCGGTTTTCCCAGCACCACTTGTTAAAGAGATTGTCTTTTCTCCATTATGTATTCTTGCCTGCTTTGTCAAAGATAAGATGTCCATAGGTGTGTGGATTTATCTCTGGGCTTTCTATTTTGTTCCATTGATCTATATTTCTGTATTCGTGCCAGTACCATACTGTCTTGATGACTGTGGCTTTGTAGTAAGCTTCCCCGTCCACCAGGCTCCCCTATCCCTGGGATTCTCCAGACAATAACACTGGAGTGGGTTGCCATTTCCCTCTCCAATGCATGAAAATGAAAAGTGAGTGTGAAGTCGCTCAGTCGTGTCCAACTCTTAGAGACCCCATGGACTGCAGCCCACCAGGCTCCTTCAAAGAGTACTGAAGTCGGGTGCCATTGCCTTCTCCACCATTAATCTTGAGAGGTTACCAAGAGGAAGAGTAAATAGGTGGTTGAGTCCATTCGAAGAATGGGTCTTTCATGGGGGAAAAGTCACTCGTGCCCCCAATTTAGACAGAAAGTCTCTTCCAAACAAAGGTACTGGGTATTCAGGGATATATAAAAATCCATTAATCACTTGGTGTCCCCCCTTCTGACATTTTTGGGGTAGGATTGAGACACAAAGCTGCATTTATCACCATCCGAGACCCAATAGCCTCTGGATCTATTGGCATCTAAACTCTAGCGGTCTCACACAGTCTTTCATAGAACTCAGAGGGCGATTCACTTTCCCTTTGAATCACTTTGGAGGGTTTTGCCATACTCACAGGTTTTCGGGCCCCCCTCTTGAGTCCTTGTAAAATAGCTGCCTGAAATCTCTCCAGGAGGCCCCTCCCTTCCTCTGTGTTACAGTACCATTTGGGCCTCTCATCTGGGGTGGCTAGTTCTGCCCACTGCTGAAGGTTTGCAGTACCCTCAGGTGCCATTTCTCTTAACCATTTTCTGGCCTCAGATAGAATCCTATGTCTTTCCTCAGTGCTGAAAAGGGAGAGCAGTAGTTGGATTATGTCATCCCATGTAGGGCAGTGGGTTTGAAAAATAATCTCCATTAGCTTAATCATGGCTTGTGGCTCCCCTGAGTATAGTGTGTGTCTCTCTAGTTTAATATATCCATAGAGGAAAATGGCTGACAATAATAGGCTACAGGGGGCTGATGGTAGTGCCCACATGCGTCCTGAATTGGAGGCTGTTGTAGTTCTCTGAGGGGCATCTGTAGTGGGGTTCTTTCCCCCTGTTCCTTGGCAGAGCACAGCCTCTAATTCCTGTGTTTTCTTCCCCCTTCCCATCAATACTCACTGGGAGAGGTGGATATAGTCTAGGTGATCCCGTTGAGGTGGAATCCTGGGGTCATTGACTAGAGGTCTCCATCCCTGGGATTGGAGCCTGCCAAAACTGTGGCTCTACAATCTCTGAAAGAGCTGCCCGAGGAGCAGCAGCTGCTACATGAACTTCACCTGGCCCTGGATTAGGCATTAAGGTGGCCTCCAGTCCTGGTGGAGTACTGGGCAGCGGGTGTGTCATCATTATGGAGAATGGTGCAGGTCACCCCCATCCTAATACTGTAGAATTTATTTTTATCATTTCACTTTTTGTTCCATTAATATTGTTCCCTTACCTTTCTGGATACAGAACCTCACTCGAGGAAGAGGGTCTTGAGCTAACCCTAGCCATTAGTCAATATATGAATATTGATCCAGGTGTCCTGGCTCTCCTGTGACTACTGTATAGACTGCTTCCACTGTTTTTCAGTTCATGGTGTCCTCTGGTGGCCATCCTACTCCCATAGGGGGCCATTTGATCTCAGAGAGTATGTGGAGGCTGTTAGGCATCATCCTCAACCAATAGTCTCCTCCAAATCCCTTCTTTAAAATTTTAATCATGCACTCCAATACAGTTGCCTTAGATTCATTTCCTCCCATCTTGCTTATCTTCTTGGACCTTCTTCTACTTTTCCATTTTGTTCTGTCTACAAAGTTCTCCATACCCTATGTACTTCTGATATTTTCACTCAATGAAATACTTACATTGCCATTCTACCTCCTTCCTAATTAGGATGAGAAGAGCCCTAATCTGCCAGATCCCAGAGGGATAAAGGGGATTGGCGTGTCTTCACCTGCCAGTTGGCATGGCCCAACCAGAACACCACATGCTCTAAGACTGTTTCTCCCTTAACTTTTAAAATCCATTCTGGCTTGGTGAGTTTGATCAGGTGCAGATGAAAACACAGATAGGTTAAATATCCCACATCCCAGGCCATCTCGGGAAAAGCCAATTTGTACTCACTTATGTATCCCCCTGCTTCTAGCCTGACAATTCCAAGGGGGTCAAGAATTTCACAGCACATGGGACATCTCCTTGGGGAGGGCAGAATATGAGCACACAAAGACTAAGTTTCTTCTCCTAACAATCCACTGACAATTGCTTGGTAATAATTTTCCTCAAGACAGTGTGGACACCACCTCCTAAATGGCATTCACAAATTTCCTTCCAAAGCCCTAAAATGCTCGTCAATCTGTGTACCAAGAAATCGCCACCACCTGCCTATTCCAGGCTCCTGTGGGTCCATGCCCCTTCTAGTGCCTCCCAGAGGTGTGATCAGGCCCCCTCTGACCCTGAACCCCCCCTGAACTCCCCTGATGGTTGGGTTCCTCCTCATCTGAGCACTCAGTTCCCCTGCTGCCGTCCACTACCTGCTAATGTGAAAGGTCCAGGCATTGAGAAGCAGAATCCTCCCAGAAGGGCAAGGCGCCTTCCCCCCTCTAGAAGATTCAAGCCTCAAGACCTCAGAGTAGTCCCAAGTGGGACTTTTCTCCTCAAAGTGAGGAGTTTCCTGGCCAATGCACCAAATGTTGTAGCCATGATTTCCGGGAAACAAACCCACTCAGAAGGACAATGCAGATAGTGGAGTGCAGTTTATTACACCGGTGGGCCCAAGGCAGAGTCTCCTCTTAGCCAAAGACCCCGACGAATTTTTGTGAAAATCTTATATACTCTAAGTGTACGTGCTCAAACCCACT
The DNA here is from genome assembly GCF_019923935.1 of Bubalus bubalis. Lineage (NCBI taxonomy): Eukaryota > Metazoa > Chordata > Mammalia > Artiodactyla > Bovidae > Bubalus > Bubalus bubalis. Next base: position 102,181,200 of record NC_059181.1, on the reverse strand, counting down.
TTCCCAAATTCCCTTAAACTAGTCTGAACAAAGAAAAAGAAAGATACAATCAAAGTTAACCTGTGATTTGTATGCCTTAAGCCTAGGTAGTTAACAGTGGACAATTATCAATAGGCCTGTGGTCATACTCCAATAAGCACAATTGAATTTATGATTCTTTTTGGTTACACAGATAATTAGGGTATTCTTTTAGGCGACGAAGTGTCTAGGTACAAGCCCTTGGTCTCTTCCAACTGGGGAGTCTGGTTTTCCAGTTGATAGGTCATTTCTATAGATACTGGACATATAGCTCAAAATCCACAGTCCAGCCCAAGATGGAGTCTTGCTTTCAAGATGGAGCCTGTTTTGTCTGTTTCCCCCTCCTTGCTTACTGTTAACACATAACAGTGTGCGTTTCAATTTCACACAGTGAATAACCAGTGACTATTATTCAGCAAACTAGGATGTCTATAGATGTTCAATTGATGTTCATCATTTGCATCCATTCTTTCCTGCTTCAGATATTCTATAACCATAGAATCACATCTAGCTCCAGACAGATCTCAAGAATTAAAATATTAATTCATTTAGTATTCATATTCTTATGACATTATTCTGTATTACTTAATGCAGTGGCTTGATGATGTCTACATACCTTAAAAAATTTGAATATGACAAAATATTATGGTAAATTCATGCAATTTGGAAATATATATTTGAAAATGTATCTCTAAATTGATTTTTGGCCTTGCTTAAAATTCATCAGATAATTGTTCAGTTTTCACTTCTTATGTCCTATAATCCATGGTTTCCAGGTTCTAAGTCTTATTTAATAATTCACATATATTAAGCTTCATACTGACTTCCCAAGGACAATGGTGAACATTCCTTAGTGTAGACAGATATTTCTCAAGCTTGCAAAAGCCCTCATCTAATGATAGAAATAATGAATTTCACTATGTATTACAAGTCAAACAAACTTCACAATCATTAAGACTAAAAGTTACAAAGAAAGGGGTCTTTTGTTTCAAATCAGAGGCTCTTTCAGGATTAAATAAAACATTTTATGAAAAATGGGCAAGTACATCTTTCACTGCCATTATTAACATGAATTCACATGCCATTAAACACATGAATTCACACAAAATGTTTTCAGATAATGCTTCTTTTATCCGTCAGCTTTTCCCTGCATGTATATTGTTTCTCAGTCAAGAATACCTCTCATGTTTCTCCACATATATAAGAAAGTATAAAAATGAAACAACTTAGCAAACCCAAGTCAAAAGATGACATTCTCTGAAACTTATACAGAAGTAAAAGTTTTTTTTTTTTTTGCTTAAAAAAATGAATTTCACAATATATAATGAGCATCTCTTCATGTAATAGGTGTAAAACTCTCCTGCTGATAGAAGCTACAGATTATGTCAAAAACACAACATTCAATTAGGAGCAGGTAAAGCTGTATTTTTTTTATCTTAAAGTATTTGAATTATTTTTTTTAATTTTCCATTTCACTCTGTATATAAACAAGACAACATGGACCATTTAAAGCGAATGGATAATTAGAGTATGACATTTTTATGAAGGATATAAACACATAAAGGCATCAGGTTTCATTTTCCAAAAGGCAGACTACTTCAAGTAACCTTCTTTTCAGAAGTATTTTTGCTTTCCCTTTATTTTACTGTATATATCCATCTCTAATGATGACACAAACATTTGAAATTTTTAATCCATCTGAATTTCAAAAAGTTAACATAAAACTATATTACTACTGGCTATGGTGTCGGAGAAGACTCTTGAGAGTCCCTTGGACTGCAAGGAGATCCAACCAGTCCATTCTAAAGGAGATCAGCCCTGGGATTTCTTTGGAAGGAATGATGAAACTCCACTACTTTGGCCACCTCATGTAAAGAGTTAGGAAGGACTCTGATGCTGGGAGGGATTGGGGGCAGGAGGAAAAGGGGACGACAGAGGATGAGATGGCTGGATGGCATCACTGACTGGATGGATGTGAGACTGGGTGAACTCCGGGAGTTGGTGATGGACAGGGGGGCCTGGCATGCTGTGATTCATGGGGTCGCAAAGAGTGGGACACGACTGAGTGACTGAACTGAACTGACCATAAAAACATTGTATAAAAAAGACACATGTCTAAACTGCTAGGCATATAATTAGAATAACATGGAGAAAGAAAAATAGTGAAAAATTGTTCAATTCTATTGAAAAATGTTTGGTATAAAAAAATCACAATTTCTTGTTAGGAAAATGCTTATTACTTTATGCATAACTTACGTAATGGAATAGGCAGTATTAAAAGTGAATTCCATGCTTGTATCATGCTATCTTTTTTTAACTTATTCAGAAAGCAGTTAGAAATAATATGGTTGTAAAAATCTGAAAAATGTTTGGATAGCCTGAAAGACATCTTATCCCCCCTCCAATCAGGAGTTTCCCCTACTACTCGGCTGAAGTAGCTATAGAAAGATCAATACTTATCTCTCTGTGGCTATATATAGTGATCAGTTCAAAATTCCCATCTTACTTGATCTGCTTGTAGCATTTGGTTAGATTGGTCACTCACTCCTACTTGAATGACTTTCTTCCATTGGCTTCCTGGACCTTACTGTCCCTTGTTGCTCTAACCCCAAAGCCATTCATTCTCAGGTGTCTGTTGCTGAATCGTCATCTTCTCAGCCTCTCTACATTGCAGTGGAAAGGGCTTGAACTTCTCTTTCCTATCAATTCTCACTCTCTTGGTGGGCTTATACTGACTTATGGCTTAAATAACATCTGCATACTGATGACTTCCAAATGTATATCCCCCAGTTGTCCGTCTCCCCTAAACTCCAGAGTTTCTACCTGAATGTGTTTCAGGCTTTTCTAACAATACACCCAAGACTCAATGCCTGATTCCCTCCCTCCAAATCTGCTCTTTCTGAGATTTTGCCATCTCAGTTGGTCCTGAAGAAACTTTGGGATCCGTCTTTACTCCTCTGTTTTTCTGTAGCATCACATATCCAATCATTTAACAACTCCTGCCTGCGGGCTCTGTCCGGAGAAGGCAATGACACCCCACTCCAGTACTCTTGCCTGGAAAATCACATGAACAGAGGAGCCTGGTGGGCTTCGGTCCATGGGGTCGCTAAGAGTCAGACACGACTGAGCGACTTCACTTTTCACTTTCATGCATTGGAGAAGGAAATGGCAACCCACTCCAATGTTCTTGCCTAGAAAATCCCAGTGACAGGGCAGCCTGGTGGGCTGCCGTCCCTGGGGCCGCACAGAGTCAGACACGACTGAAATGATTTAGAGGCAGCAGCAGCAGCAGTGGGCTCTGTCTTTAAGATCTATAGAAGCCAGCTGGTTTTGACTACCTCATTGATAACCCCTTTGTCCAAACCATCATCATGTCCCTCTTGGATTATCAAAATGACTTTCTCACAGGTGTCCCTACATTTCATGTTGCCTTCCAGTCTATTTACATGCATCTAGAGAAATCCTGTAAAAACTCAAGTCAGATTATGTCTCTCCTGTGTTCAAAATGTTCCAATTCCTTATCACTCACTCAAAATGAATGCCAATGTATTCAATGGTCTGAAAGACTCTATATGATTTTACAGACCTTGTGTCTCTTCTCTAATCTCATATGTTTCTGTCCTCCTTAATCATTATACTCTATATACACTGGCCCCTTTACAGTTCATTAGACACATCTAGCATATCATTATTTTGTGTTAGGAACATTATTCTTGCTGCTTTATTTGCTTAGGACTCCCTTTCCCCAGATATCCCTATAGCTTGCTTTAAAAAAACAAAAACAAAAACAAAAACAAAAAACAGAAAACAAAACTCCTTTAGGTCTCTACTCAAAATCAGATCTTCAATGAGACTTCCCTTAATCTGTCTATGTAGAATAGCAACCATACTCTCTAGAAATTTCTGTCCCTCTGATTTGCATTAAATTTTGTCCCACTACATTCAGTGCAGTTCAGTTCAGTTCAGTCGTCTCAGTTGTGCCCAACTTTTTGTGAACCAATGGAATGCAGCAACTGCTGGAGCTTCCTCAAACTCATGTCCATTGAGTTGGTGATGACATCCAACCGTCTCATCCTCTGTCATCCCCTTCTCCTCCCACCTTCAATCTTGCCCAGCATCAGGGTCTTTTCTAAAGAGTCAGGTTTTGCATCAGGTTGCCAAAGTATTGGAGTTTCAGCTTCAGCATCAGTCTTTCCAATGAATATTCAGGACTGATTTTCTTTAGGATGAACTGGTTGGATCTCCTTGCAGTCCAAGGGACTCTCAGAATCTTCTCCAACACCACAGTTAAGCAGCATCAGTTTTTGGCTCTCAGCTTTCTTGTGGTCTAACTGTCACATCCATACATGACTACTGGAAAAGCCATAGCTTTGACTTTTGTCAGACCTTTGTCGGCAGTGTAATGTCTCTGCCTTTAATAGGCTGTCTAGGTTGGTGATAGATTTTATTCCAAGTAGCAAGTGTCTTTTAATTTCATGGCTGCAGTCACCATCTGCAGTGATTTTGGAGCCCAAGAAAATAAGGTCTATCACTGTTTCTATTGTTTCTCTATTTGCTATGAAGTGATGGGACCGGATGCCATGATCTTAGTCTTTTGAATGCTGAGTTTTAAACCAACTTTTTCACTCTCCTCTGTTACTTTCGTCAAGAGGCTCTTTAGTTCCTCTTCACTTTCTGCCATAAGAGTGATTTCATCTGCATATCTGCGGTTACTGATATTTCTCCTGGTAATCTTGATTTCAGCTTGTGCTTCATCCACCTGGGCATTTCACATGATATATTCTGCATAAAGTTAAAAAAGCAGGGTGACAATATGCAGCCTTGATGTACTACTTTCCCTATTTGGAACCAGTCCACTGTTCCATGTCCAGTTCTAACTGTTGCTTCTCGACCTGCATACAGATTTCTCAGGCAGCAGGTCAGGTGATTTGGTATTCCCATCTCTTGAAGAATTTTCCACAGTTTGCTGTGATCCACACAGTCGAAGGCTTTGACATAGTTAATAAGCAGAAATAGATGTTTTTCTGGAACTCTCTTACTTTCTCAATAATCCAACAGATGTTGGCAATTTGATCTCTGGTTCCTCTGGCTTTTCTAAATCCAGCTTGAACATATGGACATTCTCAGTTCACTTACTCTTGAAGCCTCATTTGGAGAATTTTGAGCATTCTTTGCAAACATGAGAGATGAGTGGAATTGGTGGTAGTTTGAACATCCTTTGTCATTGCTTTTCTTTGGGATTGGAATGAAAACGGACCTTTTCCAGCCCTGTGGCCACTGCTGAGTTTTCCAAATTTACTGGCATATTGAGTGCAGCACTTTAACAACATCATCTTTTAATATTTAATTCTATCAACTCCACTAGGTTTGTTTATAGTGATGCTTCCTAAGGCCCACTTGACTTTGCACTCTAGGTTGTCTGGCTCTAGGTGAGTGATCACACCATCGTGGTTATCTGGGTAGTTGGGATCTTTTTTTGTATAGTTCTTCTGTGTATTCTTGTCGCCTCTTCTTAGTATCTTTTGCTTCTGTGAAGTCCATACCTTTTCTGTCCTTTATTGTGCCCATCTTTGCATAAAATGTTCCCTTGGTATCTCTAATTTTCTTGAAGAGATCTGTAGTCTTTCCCATTCTATTGTTTACCTCTCTTTCTTTGCATTGTTCACTTAGGAATGCTTTTTTTTTTAATCTCCTTGCTAAAAACATACAGACTATGCATTTTGTTGATTTTATTTCTTTCACACTCGCTACAGAATATAAGCTCCATGAGGCAGAGATTTTGATGGTCTTATTCACCACTGTCCATATGTGGAGCAGTGTGTAGTACTTATTAGGTGCTTATTAAATATATACTGAATAAATGAGTGAATGAATGTTCATGTGAAGTATCCTTGTCTTAAGTGTCCTGTACAGTTCATGGTGACCTGTACTCATGAGATTTTGTTTATTATGAGCTTTGGTGGAAGTGTAGATACTGTGCTGCCAAGCCCACTGAATTTTCTTACATCCCAACAAATCAGCACTAGTCAGTATTTTCAAGGCTCTCATTGCCATTTAAAATGTTTTGTATCTAACCTATATATTTACATATTTCAGAACATCTATGGTTTAAACTCACCATGTGGTAGGTGTATTGGTTTCCTATTGTTACTGTAACATATACCAAAAAAGTAGTGCCTTAACACCAAAAATATCATTATTTTACACTTCTGGACATAAAAAATCCCAAATGATTTTTATGTGGCTGGAATTAAGGTTTCATCAGGCCTATATTCCTTCCAGAGGCTCTTGAGGTGAATCTGTTTTCTTGTCTTTTCCAGCTTCTAAAGACTGCTTTCATTTCTTGGCCTGGGGCTGCATCAATTTGCCTTCTACTTCTCTCTTCACATCTTTTTTCTCTGATTCTCCTTCTTTTTTTCCTTCCTAAGGACACTTGTGATTAAATTGCATCCACCTTGATAATCCAGGATAATCTCTCCAACTGCAGGTACCTAAATTTAATGCAATCTGCAAGTTAACATTTTACAAATTCAGTGTTTAGGATATGGATAGGTTGGAAGAGTCATTATTCTACCTACTATAAAATGTTGAATTTTTAATGGAATTAATTTAAAGTGGTGATGGAAAACACTGTCAACATCTAAGCAAATAGTGAAATTCTTCCTAAGATAAAATATGTATCCTAATATTTTAAGAAGTTAGTTATAAAAGTAGAATTTTTATGCTGTTTACAAATCTGCCAGTACTGTTGAAAGAATAGATCCTGTGAAGTAATCTGCAAGTTTAGGTTTTCATTTCAGCAAAGAAAAAAATTGCAGACACTTCTGAATATGTGATTCAAAATGTTGTTATATCTTTATTAAATAACACGAATGATTTGTTTCCAGTGAGGGATGAAGGCTCAAGTGATTTTTGTTTGCTCTAAACTATGGTTAAGCTTGTTTTTTTTTTTTTTTTTTTTGACCACACTGCATGCAGGATCTTTGTTCCCTAACCAGGGATCAAACCCACACCCCGTGGATCCCCAGGGCTAATCTTGAATATAAACATGAGGATATTTATTCTTCTCTGTGTTATCAAAGGTGTGAAAATCCCCTATATGGATTTTTACAGTCAGTGAAAATAAGAAGTGAAAGGTGATGACTTAGATGAAGTGTACAAGGAGAGTGAAACTTACATATGAAAACTGATTACATAAAGTTCTTGAAAAGTCCAGGATGCTGAACAACTGACTGAAACAATTGTCACCTCATTCCATGGGTGGGTTTTATATTCATATATACCCATGAGGAGAGTTAGGAATTCCTGTAATCTATGTGGCAGAGGATGAGAAAGCTGTGACTAGATATCATGAATGGCGTGATTGGGAAAATGATGAGATAAGACTGGGGGGTCCTATCTCCCTAATTTCCTGCTTCTCTGTTTTTTTCTATAGGTTCTTCCCTCATTGGCATTTCCAGCCTCTACATAGCTCATCATTATAGCTATTCAGTTGGATAAAGACTTTAGGTCTCTATCAATTCAGCATAATAAGAATTAGCATAATAAGAGATGAATACTTTAGGATATATTAATCAAATTAGCCTGTGATTGACAATAGATGGTTCTGAGAAAACAAAACTTTAAAATCTATTTGATGGAAAAATAGAGAAAGGAAATTTATGTTGGGGACTTGCTGAGGGAAAACAAGTCTAAATGGGGTTTATAAAAAAGGGAATCCTAGGGCAGCTACTTAAACATTTTTTGTTATGATTAGGAAAAACTGGCATCATTGCAAATAGCTACAGAATATTGCATGGGAGGAAGACATTGACTATTACTTTTTCCTATTATTTAATTCATATTTTCTTTTTTATTCATATTTTCATATTTGGCCATGAGAGATGATGGATGAAATGAGACTGAAATGTATTCTGGAGAATCTCAAAGGTCTTAAGAAGGGAAATTAAATGAACATCTTTGTCTCTACTTTTTAGACATCCACATTTAACAAGTTTATATACAAAAGTGATCTCAAAGATGATGCCAAAGTTATTGATTTTATGACATTTACAAGGGAAGAACTTGAGTAATGGAAAATCTTTCATTGTGGTAAAATGTGTTTTCAGTATAATCACATATCTGTTTGTTTTTCACCATGACTATATATACATGGAATATAATTTCACATGGTCAAGTTTAGTTGGCAGAAATCCAAATATAAGTGATTTTTAATATAGCAATATGACTAAGATTCTAACTCCTCGTGACAGTCTTAAAATATGTTTTTATATATTGAATTATTTTAGCACTTTGAATGAATATATGATCTATCTTGTTTCTATAGGAATGATAATGGGAACCAAGGACATTTAAAATTTAAATTTAACAATAGATTTGCAGTTCTCATTGCTCTAAACTATCAATGGTTAAATTTTTGTCAGCCTATTACATAGTGTGCATTCACATTACAGAAATTTTCTTTAAAAGTTTGCATATTGGCACTGTAGCAAATCTCTGTTGATCATCCTCTTGGTCTAAAAAATATTTCTTAGCAGATGCAACGTTATTTTTTATATCAAGCATATTTTAAAGCATATATTGCTAAGCATATTATTTTGCTTTCTTCTTAGTATATCATTTGATAATTTCATTTAACATTTTATGTGATGTTTTTATATCTGTCATGCTTTTTAGTGTAATCATATGCATTTTAGTGTAATCAAGCTAACACACTTATTTTCAGCTCTTATTCTTGACAGTGTGTTGGGAGTATCTGTAAAATACTTAATGTCTTAATGAAAATGGAGGCGGAAGATTAGTTAGTTTTTCCAATGTCTCTAAATCTTTGAGACAATGACACTGAATGGGAACACATCAAACATTGTAGAGTAGGGATGACACAATCTCAGACAGCTATGTTCTTTGACTCTACACCCTACAACTCTGTTTGGCATATAGTGGCTTCTCAGTTAATGTTGATTGAATAATTAAAATAAATGATCCTATTTCTCCTTAACCCATAGCCTTAACATCAGCTTGCTCATTCTAACAAATATATTATTCAAAGTAGTCACTACTCCAGGAAATGAAGTGACCATGATTTTTTTCCCTTTCTTTTCTTTCACATGTAAATACTTTTGGCTTCAAAGGCTTTACTCTTTTCTGTATTTCTTCACACAGTCTGACGTTATTTTTCAAATTCTCTTTTCCTGTTTTTCTTTCTTTTTTTTTATTTCTACTTTTGGCTTCAATTATCTTGATAACCTCTGTGTCTCATACACATTTTCTTCTTCATTTATTTAACACATATTTATTAAGCTCCTGTTGTGTGACAGAAATTGGTCAAGGCACAAATATAAACAAAAAAAAAATTAAACTTTGTCAAGGACAACATTCTAGTAGGGGGACATTGAAAATGAACAAATAGATGAATAAATAAATATAGATAAACATTTATACTAAATTAATCTAGTGGATTAATATGTGTCCTTCCAAAAGACATGCCCAAGTCCCAATCCCCAGTACCTATAAATGTGACCTTATTTGGAAAAAGAGTCTTTGCAGATATAATTAAGAATCTTGTGTATTGTGGGTGGGGAGTGAGTTAGAGCCACTGACAGGTCTTTTATAAGAAGAGGGGAGGACACAGAGACTCAGAAAAAAAGGCCATGTGAAGGAGGCAGAGACAGGAGTTATACAGCCCCAAGTTAAGGAATGCCAAAGGTTACCAGTAGCCACCAGAGGCCAGGAGAGAGAAGGCATGGTAAAAATTTCCCCTCAGAGTTGCCAGAGGGGACCAAATCTGCTAATACCAAGATTTTGGACTTATGACCTCCCAAACTGTGAAATTACGTTCTGTTGTTTCAAGCAGTCAGGATTGTGGTATTTTGTTATAGCAGTCTTAGAAAATGAAGACAGTCAACATATTAAGTACTATTGAATAAAATAGAGAAGGAAGTTTGAGATTATGAGAACATACTGAAAAATTGCAAATGTGTTATTGTTCAGTTATTAGGTCATGTCCGACTCTTTCTGTCCCCATAAAATGCAGCACAAAAACTGTGACTGTGTGGATTACAATAAACTGTGGAAATTCTGAAAGAGATGGAATCCCAGACCACCTGACCTGCCTCTTGAGAAACCTGTATGCAAGTCAGGAAGCAACAGTTAGAATTGGACATGGAACAACAGACTGGTTCCAAGTAGGAAAAGGAGTACGTCCAGGCTGTATATTGTTACCCCATTTATTTAACTTATATGCAGAGTACATCATGAGAAACGCTGGGCTGGAAGAAACACAAGCTGGAATCAAGATTGCGGGGAGAAATATCAATAACCTCAGGTATGCAGATGACACCACCCTTATGGCAGAAAGTGAAGAGGAACTAAAAAGGCTCTTAAAGTGAAAAAGGAGAGTGAAAAAGTTGGCTTAAAGCTCAACATTCAGAAAACGAAGATCATGACATCTGGTCCCATCACTTCATGGGAAATAGATGGGGAAACAGTGGAAACAGTGTCAGACTTTATCTTTTTGGGCTCCAAAATCACTGCAGATGGTGATTGCAGCCATGAAATTAAAAGATGCTTGCTTCTTGGAAGGAAAGTTATGACCAATCTAGATAGCATATTCAAAAGCAGAGACATTACTTTGCCAACAAAGGTCCGTTTAGTCAAGGCTGTGGTTTTTCCAGTGGTCATGTATGGATGCGAGAGTTGGACTGTGAAGAAAGCTGAGCGCTGAAGAATTGATGCTTTTGAACTGTGGTGTTGGAGAAGACTCTTGAGAATCCCTTGGACTGCAAGGAGATCCAACCAGTCCGTTCTGAAGGACATCAGCCCTGGGTGTTCTTTGGAAGGAATGATGCTAAAGCTGAAACTCCAGTACTTTGGCCACCCCATGTAAAGAGTTGACTCACTGGGAAAGACTCTCATACTGGGAGGGATTGGGGCAGGAGGAAAAGGGGACGACAGAGGATGAGATGACTGGATGGCATCACTGACTAGATGGACGTGAGTTTGAGTGAACTCCTGGAGACGGTGATGGACAGGGAGGCCTGGCGTGCTGCAATTCATGGGGTCGCAAAGAGTCGGACACGACTGAGCGACTGAACTGAACTGAACTGAAAGTGCAGCACGCCAGACTTCCCTGTCCTTCATTATCTCCCAGCGTTTGCTCAAACTCATGTTCATTGAGTCAGTGATGCCATCCAACCATCTCATCCTGTGTCACCCTCCTCTCCTGTTCTCAATCTTTCCCAGCATCAGGGTCTTTTCCTGTCAGTTGGCTCTTTCTATCAGATGGCCAAAATATTGAAGTTTCAGCTTCAGCATCAGTCCTTTCAATGAATATTCAGAGCTGATTTCCTTTAGGATTGACTGGTTTGATCTCCTTGTTGTCCAAAGGACTCTCAAGAGTCTTCTCCAGCACCACCATTTGAAAGCATCAGTTCTTCAGTGCTCAGCCTTCTTTATGGCCCAACTCTCACATCCATACATGACTACTAATAAAACCATGAAGTGAAGTGACGTGTTAGTCTCCCATTCATGCCCGACTCTTTGTGACCCCATGGACTGTTGCTCTCCAGGCTCTTCTGTCCATGGGATTCTCCAGGCAAGAATACTTGAGCAGGTTGCCATTTCCTTCTCCAGGAGATCTTCCTGACCCAGGGATCAAACTTGGGTTTCCTGCATTACAGGCAGACTCTTTAGCATCTGAGCAACCAGGGAAGCTCAATAGCTTTAACTTTGCAGACCTTTGTTAGCAAAATGATGTTTCTACTTTTTAAAATGCTGTCTAGGTTTGACATAGCTTTCTTTCCTATGTCATCAAAGATCTGAAAGCAGTAAGTGAAGTGAAATGAAACCGCTCAGTTGTGTCTGACTCTTTGCAACCCGATGGACTGTAGCCTGCCAGGAGCCTCCATTCATGGGATTTTCCAGGCAAGAATACTCGAGTGGGTTGCCATTTCCTTCTCCAGGGATTGAGCCATATGGAAATCTAGAGGAAGACATTTCCAAATGCACAAGAACAAGGAGCCAGAACATGGTTATATAGTAAAAGGGAAACAAAGAAGACAGTGTGGATGGGCCAGTATGAAGAAGGCAGAGAGAGAAATATAATTAATAATGTAGTCTAAGGCTGTTTCATAGGATGTCTGGTAAGTGATATTATGTGGAATGAGATATAAATTGTTACAGAGTCATTCTCAAAGAGGTTATATGTTATGACTGAAGTGCTGTATTGGACTATCATTTTCTTCCTTCTTGGAGTCTATAGGAAACTAAAGTAGACCCTCTTATGCCCAAACATTGATTATGGATCAAGGTGATTATATTTGTTTTGGACTAACATGAAATAGACGGCAGGATCTATTGAATACTAATGATATATATCAGGTACTATTCTAATTGCTATGCACATATGTCTGTTTAATCCTCATTCCAATCTCTTTTAAAGATGAGCAAACAGAGATTCAAATAAATTAACTGACTTGTACAAGACTTTACAATATGTTAACATGCACAAAAGGCATTTGATTCAGGTCTGTGTGATTCTAAACCCTGTGTTCCAAAACTCTGTTATTTTTACCTGTCGACTCAAACTATTTATATACAAATTATTTTGTTGCAAATAGCCAAATTTATTAGATATTTGAAATCTAAAACATAATATGCTTCCCTTGGTGGCTCAGATATTAAAGTATCCTTTTGCAATGCAGGAGACATGAGTTCAATCTCTGGGTGGGGAAGATCCCCTGGAGGAGGGCATGGCAACCCATTCCAGTATTCTTGCCTGGAGAATTCCCATAAATTGAGGAGCCTGGTGAGCTACAGTCCATGGGGTCACAAAGAGTCAGACACAAGTGAGCAGCTAAGCATGCAGCATGTAGGTCTTGAGCTAGAAGAATAATTACATTCGTATCTTCTTTGAAAACCCCTATTTGGTATATTATTTAATCAGGTTAGGCTAGAGTTAAAGTAGGCAGCTTAAAAAATAATAGTTCAAAATCTTTGCTATTAATTTAGTTTATTTCTGCCATCACTGTACCCACTAAACACTGCCAAACTATTGCATTTTCCCTTGACTTCAAAAGGATTTCAACATTCCTGTCTTATCAGTCTAAATATTGTTCCCATGTATGTACATAATGAGTGCTCATTTCTCTTAAGATTCCAATGAGTCTAGTAAATAGATGTTTTCTCAATACATTTGATGGGAAAATAATAATAATAATACCTAATCATACATTTCTTGATATATGAAATGTTTGCTTTCTCAGAAATATATATTATTTATTTTTACTTTTTCCCCCTTTTTAGCTAGTCCTTAAAGACCACTTTCTATAAAATCTACTGTGAAATAAACTTGAGATTTTAATCTAACATAGGTTTAGAAAATTTCCTATAAAGAAACATACTTGTGATGTTGTTACTTTGCTGATGCTTTTATTACTTTTATTATAATGTCATAATATGCAAATTTCCCCTAAAGTTCTAATACAAAACTAACCAGTGCTAATTTTCTACTCGTAAATTAATTCCAATTTTAACATTCCATTTTCATATTTGTTTGTTATTCCTTTTGCTTTGGTCAAGGTAAATTTGCTCTAATTAAGCTAATATGGACTCTTTAGTTTTTGTTGTTGACATTGGGATATTTCCCCTTTGCCTTACTATCCATCTAAATTCAGTAATCGCTTAGGATAGGGGCCCAGTTATATAGGTTATGTCTCTATTTCACCTATAGTATTTCCTGTCATATTCCAGACAGCTAACTTCTTTCTTTCCTCACTAATTAGATTTATTATTTTTCCATTCTTATTTATTTGTTATTCTCCATTCCTCTGTTTACTCTTTGTTCCATGATTTTAGCTGATTGATGTAGGTTGTAGACAAATTCAGGTCAAAAAATTTGCTTACCATATCACTTGAGATTTCCAGAAGGATCTCTTGAGGAACTAGAAATGTCATTATTTTATGAAGGCCTTTAGTATAATCATATTAATATAATATTCTGCAGGTTCTTGCAAAAGGAAATTAGATTTAACCATACCTTAGTCTAGCATATTTTTTTAACTGTATAAATCACTCTTATTTCATTACTGATTTATTAATATCAAGCTAGGAATTGGAGATATGTATGTTTAGCAAGCAATACTGATGAATGCTTTTAAAGTAGCTAATTAGTAAGCTTTTTGATCTTGAAAACTAATTTTAATTAGAAGCTTAAATAGGGTTTACATGGATTGTTTTTAATTCTTTAATATTGAATTTATACTTACAAAGCCAAGTTCTCATAGTGGCAATGAGGATCCCTATTTGATCATGCCATGGGGTCGCAAAGAGTTGAACATGACTGAGAGACTAAGCATACACACATGTTTCCGAAAAATTCAATATAAGTAGCACCTTTGAAAAACTCAGAAGACTTCATGACAGCAATCTCATGGATAGTTTTCTTTTGGACAAGAAATCTAGTAAGACTTTGTTTCTTTATTTGGAAATGAAAACATATTTTCTAAATTATTAATATACCTTCACTAAATTTTCATGGTTGGGAAGAAGTTTCTTTTTATGCCTTATGATACAAATCCTGAGGGAAATCATGATTTCCATAATGCAATAAGAAAATTTACTCTCTCTGTCCCACACTTGAATCTAATGTCCTGATGTTAGGAGATAAAAAAGCATATAATTTGTAATTTTTGACTTGTAATTTGATTTTTGAAGAAGAAAGCTAATTCATAATTGCTGTGACCATCAGCTGTCCGACAACCCTTTTCCCATAGATTTTGTGTTCATGGGGGAAACATTAGAAGGAAAAATTAGAAGTCCATAATTTCATTCCCTATTTAAATAATTGGTGTCATCATTTTTATGTCTGAATGATGGCCAGTCAGAATAGATACATACAATAGATGATACAATTATAATTCACTTATAGTTAAGGGCAAACATGTTTAACATTTAGGAGTTACCAATCCAGATTTTAATATGTAACTGAAAGAGAGATTGTGCATTTTACATAATCATTAGGAAAACTTACTGCAAGCAAGATTACAGACTGGTGGTAGTGACAAAGACATTGTTTTATGTGTGTGTTCTTAAGAAAGGTTAATTTATCTTTACCAGAGATTGTCAGGGGATGTGGATATTAGTACTACTGATATACATCATATCCTCTTCATGATGACATCTAGTTTATATACTGATCTGGTTCCTTTATTGGAGATGAAAAAGATGCCAATAACTTAAACAATTTTTATTGTGTCATGTTTTTCATTGTAGGAAAGAGTTAAATCTTTAGGAGTTTAGCTTCATCTATACTGTGTTTCAGAGAAGGCAATGGCAACCCACTCCAGGACTCTTGCCTGGAAAATCCCATGGACGGAGGAGCCTCGTGGGCTGCAGTCCATGGGGTCGCTAGGAGTTGGACACGACTGGGCATCTTCCCTTTCACTTTTCACTTTCATGCATTGGAGAAGGAAATGGCAACCCACTCCAGTATTCTTGCCTGGAGACTCCCCTGGACAGGGGATCATGGTGGGCTGCCGTCTATGGGGTTGCACAGAGTCGGACACGACTGAAGTGACTTAGCAGCATACTGTGTTTTGGAGAAGGCACTGGCGACCCACTCCAGTACTCTTGCCTGGAAACTCCCATGGACAGAGGAGCCTGGTAGGCTGCAGTCCATGGAATCACTAAGAGTCCGACACGACTGAGAGAGTTCACTTTCACTTTTCACTTTCACACATTAGAGAAGGAAATGGCAATTTGGCCAAACTTGCTGTATTTTTCTTTTCCAATTGCAAAATAATATTTATATTTCAACTTAAACATTGTTATAACATGTAATAAATTATTGTATATTTCTCCATTAAAGAGATTTATGCATGGGAATGTTTCCAAGTGAAAGACACATGTTTTAAAATGTGTGATAAATGCATGAATTATTTCTGCTCCTACATGTCTAAGAAAAATTATAAAAATTAATGTTTATATAAAAATTACCCTACATTAAGCTGCAAAATAGTCAGTTAATCTCACTCTTTCGAGCTCTTTCAATTCCTATTAGAAAAATTATTTTAGAGCAAAGATTTACTACCAATCCCATCCTTTCTCTAACAATTTATAAAATCTTTGAAAATGTATAATTGTTATTTTTGAATTGTAAGCTTAGAATAGTTTTTAATGCTTTCATAGCCACCTTTAAAGAATTTGAAATCATTTAAGAGATTAGCCCAGATTCTTCTTACATGGTGTATTCTTGGAATTTACGGTAACTGCCATGACAATAATTCCTTTGAAAATGATTACTAAATGAATTTTATAATTGTGTGTGTGTGTGTGTGTGTGTGTGCATGTGTATGCCTGTGCATATACATGTGCTCAATCATGTATGACTCTTTGAGACCCCATGGACTGTAGCCAAGTTTCTCTGTCCATGGAATTTTTCAGCCAGAATACTGGCGTGGGTTTACATTTCCTTCTCAAGGGGTCTTACCCACCAAGGACCGAATCTGAATCTTCTGTGTCCTAAGCATTGGCAGGCTGATTCTTGTACCACTGAGCCACCTGGGAAGCCCATGAGTGTATATTCTTGTGTCTTTATTTGGATCTAGTTCTTGCAAAAAAATTAGCAGTGATATGTTTGAAATATCCGTGTCTACTTTGAGGAGTAATTTCCAGTCATTATCAGAGAGTTGAAAGCAAGAATTAACCTAGTGAATAAGCAAACACAAATTATTCTTTCAAGGTGTTAAACATAATGTATTGGTATATTCTGTAGTTGTTGATATTTAAAAGAAGAAAGTTCAAACAATCTGGTGTTAAATAATCTGATGATGGCATAAGTCTTCTACTGCATATTTGAGGGTCATTATTATGGCACATACCTTAATCAGTTTTTAGTAGGAATACTGAAATATGAAAATACATACAGGATTATAGTTCTGTGTATTGCCTTTTTGGTCTTTTGTGCGCTAATAAGAATATGTATTTTTAATGTGCAGTAAACTTAAATTATGTAAAACTGAGAAAAATATCTTCTCCTTCAAATAAATTCAGTAAGCTGGGACTAAATACAAATTACCTGGTAAATAAATATTATACTTTATTTTTTTCCGGTAAATGTCTGTGACAGACACAATCTCTTTCAAGTGCCCTGGGGCAAGCCACCTCCTAGTGATATGATCACTGGGTCTTGTTATCTAGATCTGGTTGCTTGTTGGGATCAGAGTTCTTCAAAGAGACATTAAGAAAAAGCTTTTGCAATGTGAATGTTTCAACATGTACATATAATCTGTGTGAAAATCATTGTTCTTCAATGGATGACCTCTTTGCACAGAGTCATAGCTTTATCCATTTTCACATCATTATGTTTGCTGGGGAAAAATCCTGCTGTGCTGCCTCATAATAACATATAATCTTCTTGCTCAGTTTAGCTGAGATTTAAGGAGACTCTGTTCATAGAAGCTGTTCTTTAAAGCCTGATCTATAATTTTGCAGAATCACCATAGCAGAAGAGCAAGAGGCTTTATAAAAGATATACAACCATTAAAACTCTTAAACTAAGATTAGTTTCAAGTTTTACAATCCAGTACCAAACCATCTGGCAAATCTCATGTCAGGTTTTGTTAAACCTTTGAGCTTTCTAAGTGTTAATTCATCCCCCTTCTATAACACTTTCCCCCTTCCCTAAACACACAAGCATGCACTTGACTTATTGATGATTAAGATAAAAGATCTAATTAAGTGCTCCAAGCTTCTTGATTTTTCCACATGGTGATTTGTTACCCTTGAAGACAGTTTCAAAATAGTTGTTTGCTTTTGGCAGAATCATTGGAATCTTCATGGATAAGTGAATATATTCCTCAAAGCCTACTCCCTTCTTTTTGCCACATTTTGCTTAGGCCTAACTAAAACCAGAAGGAGAGTCCGAATATTCTTGAAATGCCAAAACACATCTGAGGGACTCAGACCAGTCTGGAAAACACTGGATATGCCTACTGAATAATTCTACAATGCTTTCCCTAAGCCTTCATCCTTTAAGCTTTGATGATAGCAATTATCATAGAAAAACTATATATTCTTTTTTTTTTTTAGAAAAACTATATATTCTTAAAATAAATTTTAGTTTATATTATCCTGGTCTCTGGCATTGCCTTTCTTTGGGATTGGAATGAAAAGTGATTTTTTCCAGTCCTGTGGCCACTGCTGAGCTTTCCAAACTTTCTGGAATATTAAGTGCAGCACTTTCACAGTATCAGCTTTTAGGATTTGAAATAGCTCAACTAAAATTCCATCAACTCCACTAACTTTGCTCATAGTAAAGCGTTTAGAAAAGGCAGAAGAATCAGAGAACAAATTGCCAGCATTCATTGGATCATCAAAAAAGCAAGAGAGTTAAAACAAACAAACAAAACCTGCCTTATTGACTACAACAAAGCCTTTGACTGTGTGGATCACAACAAACTGTGGAAAATTCTTAGAGATGGGAATACCAGCCCACCTTACCTGCATCCTGAGAAATCTGTATGCAGGTCAAGAAGCAATAGTTAGAACTGGACATGAAACAACAGATTGGTTCCAAATTGGGAAAGGAGTATGTCAAGGCTGTATATTGTCACCCTGCTTATTTAACTTATATGCAGAATACACAATGTGAAATGCTGGGCTGGATGAAGCACAGGCTGGAATCAAGATTTCCAGGAGAACTACCAATTACCTCAGATACATATATGACATCACCCTTATGGCAGAAAGTGAGGAAGAACTAAAAAGTCTCTTGATGAAAGTTCAGTTTAGTTTAGTTCAGTCGCTCAGTCGTGTCTGACTCTTTGTGACCCCATGAACTGCAGCACGTCAGGCTTCCCTGTCCATCACCAACTCATGGAGTCCACCCAAACCCATACCCATCGAGTCAGTGATGCCATCCAACCATCTCATCCTCTGTCCTCCCCTTCTCCTACTGCACTCAATCTTTCTCAGCATCAGGGTCTTTTCCAATAAGATAACTCTTCACATCAGGTGGCCAAACTATTGGAGTTTCAGCTTTAACATCAGTTCTTCCAATGAACACCCAGGACTGATCTCCTTTAGGATGGACTGGTTGGATCTTCCTGCAGTCCAAGGGAGTCTCAAAAGTCTTCTCCAAAACCACAGTTCAAAAGCATCAATTATTCGGTGCTCAGCTTTCTTTATAGTTCAACTCTCACATCCATATATGACCACTGGAAACAGCATAGCAAAGTGAAAGAGGAGAGCGAAAAAGTTGGCTTAAAACTCAACATTCAGAAAACTAAGATCATGACACTTCATGATCTTCATGACATCACTTCATGACAAATAGATGGCAAAATGATGGGAACAGTGAAACTATTTTTGGGGGGCTCCAAAATCACTGCAGATGGTAACTGCCGCCATGAAATGAAAAGATACTTGTTCCTTGGAAGAAAAGAGGTGACCAACCTAGACAGCATGTTAAAAAGCAGAGACTTTACTTTGCCAACAAATGTCCCTCTGGTCATAGCTATGGTTTTTCCAGTAATCATGTATTGATGTGAGAATTGGACCTTAAAGAAAGCTGAGCACTGAAGAACTGATGCTATTGAAGTGTGGTGTTGGAGAAGACTTGAGAGTACCTTGGAGTGCAAGGAGATCCAACCAGTCCATCCTAAAGGAAATCCGTGCTGAATATTCATTGGAAGGACTGATGCTGAAGCTGAAACTCCAATATTTTGGCCACCTGATGTGAAGAACTGACTCATTGGAAAAGACCCTGATGCTTGGACAGATTGAAGGCGGGAGGAGAAGGGGACAACAGAGGATGAGATGGTTGGATGACATCACCAACTCAATAGACATGAGTTTGAGCAAGCTCTGCGAGTTGGTGATGGACAGGGAAGCCTGATGTGCTGCAGTCCATGGGGTCTCAACGAGTCATACACAACTGAGCAACTGAACTGATATGAACTGAACCTGGTAAATCTTTCTACACCATTCCATCTACCACTAACAAATGTGTGCTTTCCTTTGAGAAACCAATGTCTCTCTTTTTTTTTTTAATTTTATTTTATTTTTAAACTTTACATAATTGTATTAGTTTTGCCAAATATCAAAATGAATCCGCCACAGGTATACATGTCTCTTAAAACCAGCTAGCAAGTAAAAAAGAGAGAAAAAAAAATCCAAACAATAAAGAAGAGTTAATAGTAGGACATAAAGTGTTCCAGAACCACAATATTCTATCTATACCAAAATGTGGATAAATATAGGTTTTCATAACTTTTTAACTCTGACAAATGTGTCCCAATTACCATGTGGAAAGGAAACATAGTAAATTGTGTATTTTATGGCCTTACTTCCTTGCCCAAAAATGTGGTATAAATTTAGTCTGTGAGTTTATATGGGAAGGCTTTACTCTGTATAACTTATTAGGTAAAATTTAATTTGTTATATTTCTTCAAGTGTATAATTGATTCAGTACTTTTGGGAACAATATTTTAAGTAAACTTCAAAAATTTAAATGAATACCAAGTATCAAACTCCATCTTTAAATTTCAATCTAAACTCTCTCTTTCGTGCCTAAATCCAAAAAAATTTTTTCATTGAAATTTCAGCAAATTTACACACATTCTATAACATTTTAATTAGTCAATTCACTGAAAAATTTTAAATCATCAATTTGGCTTTATTTATCTTTAGACATTCATAAACATGATTAATGTTGGCTCTCAGACTCTGAAGATTTCACAAATCTCTGGCTCTATAAACCAACTTTTTTGGAAACACCAACTAAATTCACAAATAATTTATTTTTTTGGTGCTAAGAGGAATTTATCTATAATCAAAAAATTTATATATAATCAAAAATTTATCTAAAATCAAAATAATAGAATTTATCTATAATCAAAAACCTGTTTTTTTCTCCCAATTAGAGGCTATACAATAATTTCAAAAAGTAGAGAATAATGTCTGCCTTTCTTTTGCCCTCTACCTTCATCATCATATTACTGTGCTGTTTATTGTAGTGGTTTGTAATTTTAATTTTTCAAATATGCAAGAACCTTTTGTAAGTAATTGGAATTAGTAGTTTCAAAAATGTTGGGGTAAAAAGAGGGAAGAAGAGGGAGGGGGAGAGAGAGAACCGCATGGTGGATGGCTTTAGATGGTTTCCACTTCATGTGATTAGGGAAGATATATCCATAAATTCAAGTGAATCAGATACTTGTAAAATGCCAGGCACTTTACTATAGTAACTTGGTATAATACAATGATCCTAAGAGGCTCATATTATACTCATTTCACAGATAATGAAACTGATAGTCATCTTTAATTTGACAGAGTTCGTAAAACTAGTAGGAGGTAGAGACAGAAGCAGATTCCAATAGCCCTGCCTTTTCCATTATAACACTGTGTTGTTGAGTAGATGTTAATTCTTTTTATTTATTTATTTATTTATTTTTATTTTTAAACTTTACATAATTGTATTAGTTTTGCCAAATATCAAAATGAATCCACCACAGGTATACATTGCCTACCACTTTGCTAATTGTGAGACAGAAAAACATGCAGAAGGACCTTAAGAAACTTTAAAGAGAGTAGGAATTAACTAAGGAATTTTCAGGAACTTTCTGGAGTGTATTCTCTATCATTGAAAAATGTTCCCTGTGATTTATTACAAAAGTTGAAAGTTGATATTTTGCCAAGGATTTTAACACAAAATCCTTCAACTAAACATATCATGGGCAAAAATAGGGATCAAATTACAGTTCATATTTGTAAATGTTGCCACAGTTTTGATGGATATTATTTCCATAGTAAGGATTTTGATTTCTTTTAAAGAAGTAAATGAGAATGAGGGAACATTTTTGTAAATGTTATCTCTAGAAACATCACCTGCAACCTTACATTTCTTTAGGCATATATCTTTGTGGTAGGTATTACATAAAACTCTCCTAAAATTGTCTCATATGATAGTTTGAGGAGACTTTTTCCCCCTAATCTGTCAATATGTCAAATATACGGCAATAAAATAACAATAATCTATGAGTTAAATTCACTTGTAGTCTTTGGTAGTTAAATAAAGGGATGGTTGTGACAATTTAGAATGCCACTTTTCTGCAAAATTTGAGATTCCTGGAGTGTGTATGATTACCAAGAAAATGGAAACATACTTGCATTTCTAATGGGAAACCAGCTATATTTGAGAAAGAAATGTAATTGCTGAATCACTGAAGCTCCTCCGGATTCTCTTTTTGTTAGATTTTGAAACAATAATATAATGTTGAGACTCTAGTCAGAGATATCATGATCTTATTTTAACTATGATTTTATCATTATGTTGCAGGAAGGGGGACCCCTTCCAGGGCCCGAAACTGGGCTCTTGGCTAACCCTCAGAAATGAATTGTCCAAGGAGACACATGTGCTGACAAAGCAAGAGATTTTATTGGGAAAGGGCACCTGGGTGGAGAGCAGTAGGGTAAGGGAACCCAGGAGAACTGCTCTGCCACATGGCTCACAGTCTCGGGTTTTATGGTGATGGGATTAGATTCTGGGTGGTCTTTGGCCAATCATTCTAATTCAGAGTCTTTCCTGGTGGTGCACGCATCACTCAGCCAAGATGGATGCTAGTGAGAGGGATTCTGGGAAGTTGATGGACGTGAGGTGTCTCCTTTCGACCTTTCCCGAACTCTTCCAGTTGGTGGTGGCTTATTAGTTCTGTATTCATATCAGGATCTCCTGTCATAAAACAACTCATGCAAATGGTTACTATGGTGCCTGGCCAGGGTGGGTGGTTTCAGTCAGTGTGCTTCCCCTAACAATTAGATTTAAGTGGCAATAAATTTTTTTAACAGGGAGAATAAGGTATGCATTCCACATTTCACCTTAAACTGATCACAAAATTAGTCTGGGTTTGCATGGTCCAGTAATTTGGGATTAGTCAAGGGAAGGTATGCAGTCAATATGTTAAGACCCTGAAGCTCAGCTTCTGTGTGACACTGTTAGGAAAATATTCGAGAAGAGTTAGAAGGTCTTGCTGTATTGAGAGAGTTCAATCAAATCATGTTGCTTCATAAGCCTTTTTTTTTTTTTGGCAAGGCACCTACAGTCGAGTTCAGTTCAGTCTCTCAGTTGTGTCCGATTCTTGTGACCCCATGGACTGCAGCACACCGGGCCTCCCTGGCCATCACCAACTCCCAGGGCTTGCTTAAACTCATGTCCATCAAGTCAGTGATGCCATCCAACCACCTCAACCTCTGTTGTCCCCTTACAGTTGGGGAAGTGAATTTTACTCTTGTAGGTCACGTGTAACAGTCTCCCATTATTTTTTGAAAGAGTAAATCCTGTGGCAGCTGAAAATATGTTCCTGACAATCACAGAAACTATATCATTGTATATATTATGAGCTACAATTCACATTTCTGTGAATAGAAATTTGGCTGAAATTTCCTTACTTCTTGCCTCAGACCTGCCCCCCCCCCTCAAATTGGGGGAGATTTAATAGAGTTTTGGTCATTTACACTGAATCAATACTTTTTATTATCTGGACTCTTCCCACATTTGTAGGTAAAATCATTCAAGCAAACTATAGATAAATTTTTAAGCTATAAAATTTCTGGATTCTGAAAGGTGAAATAAGATAAATGAACTTTTTTTTTTCTTTCGCATATGACTATTTTATTAGACCAACAGAACATCATGGGTGAAATGTTAGTGTTTAAGGATTTAATACATTTTAAAATAACATTGAATTCCTTTCCAATGTCTAAACTATGAACTAGTAATATCTGACTCAAGAATGATAAGGAGATCCAATATATATCCATCCTTCTCTTGAAAGTATTATTTTTGTACTTTTAGCAATAATGCCAGTGACACTTCTCAAAACTCTTTAAGCTCAATGGTAAGACATACTTCTCACTTTTTACTATTGAGCACTCTCTTAACATGAACTGGATTAAAATGAGGCTTAAATCTTTAAAGATAGTGATTATTATAAAGCACTTTACTCTTTACTTGACATCTGATTCCATAAAAGGGAAAATGCAGTTTGGTTCAGTATATGGTACATGTAAGGGAACAGAAATGTAGATCAGCATATTAATTTTTAGATGTCAATGATGAACCATATTTCATTTTTTTTAAAAAAGTAAAATACATATTTTTGATCAGTATTAATCCTAGAACTGCCATTTCTCTCACTTTTATTGTAGTTAATGCTCAGCAGTTCTGTATGTTAGAGCTATTTTATTAGACTATTTCCTAGTTACTAGAATTAAAACTGTGGGTCTTGGTAGAAGGGGGAGGGGTAATGGAAGAACATTTTTAGGGGTGGGAGTATTATTTTAACTTTAATTTGTTATTTTTGTACAAAACAAACTTCAATAGATTTTTCTTAATGTTTGAATATTGAAGCATATTATACAATGGAGATGTTTAATTGCCAAATTTAAGTGGAAAAGATACATACGCATAGCTTTAAGTATTTGACCACCTAAAATACCATCCTTATATAGTTCAGTGAACATTTGAATGTTGTCAGAGAGGAAATGAGCTTCCCTGTTGGGCCAGATGGTAAAGAATCTGCCTGCAACACTGGAGACCTGGGTTCAATCCCTGGGTTGGGAAGATCCCCTGGAGGAGGGCATGACAACTCACTCTAGTATTCTTGCCTGAAAAATCCCCATAGACAGAGGAGCCTGGTGGGCTACTGTCCATGGAGTTGCAAAGAATCGGACATGACTGAGTGACTAAGCACAGCACAGAGAGGAAAAAATTTTACTCTATCTTTCTAAGTTCTTCTCACTGGTCTAAGAATTAAATTGACATGAGACAAATTAACAGGCAAAAATCAAACAAAAATTGAATAACATGCATACATAGGAGAGACCTAGAAGACTCCTGAGAGTCCCTTGGACTGCAAGGAGATCCAAGCAGTCCATTCTAAAGGAGATCAGCCCTGGGTGTTCTTTGGAAGGAATGATGCTAAAGCTGAAACTCCAGTACTTTGGCCACCTCATGTGAAGAGTTGAATCATTGGAAAAGACTCTGATGCTGGGAGGGATTGGGGACAGGAGAAAAAGGGGATGACAGAGGATAAGATGGCTGGATGGCATCACCGACTCGATGGACATGAGTTTGAGTGAACTCCGGGAGTTGGTGATGGACAGGGAGGCCTGGCGTGCTGCGATTCATGGGGTCGCAAAGAGTCGGACACGACTGAACGACTGAACTGAACTGAACTGAACTGAGGGAAACTGAATTACTCACCAAAATGGCTGTCAGTCTCACCTTAAATATCATCTTCAGCTCTACACAGAGAAGGATCTTGGGGGTAGTGATTTGGGACTTTGAAGCTGAGGAAGGCAATTCAGATGGAGATAGAAAAGCAAATCTTTGGTAAACAAATATTCCCTGGACCCTGCAGAGAGGGTGGGACACAGAGGCCCTGCTTAGTTTCCCCCATCTCATCATGCTTATATTCTTTGCAAATATCTCTAGTGTTAGCTCTGTTCTGGGAATAAGCCCTTTATCTAAATTCTTTTAGGAATTTAAGGGGGAAGGAAAAGGAAAAACTTCCTGAGCTCTCTGTTACTTAAAAATAATCAGCCTAAATTAATCCTCATGTCAAAAATATATATTAGGGTGGCATTTTGCTCATCTACAATGTGGCATGATACATTTAACAAATAGCTCCACAGACAGACATAAAACTGCTTACAATTGACAGAAAATGTTAAAAGCAAATGGTTAAAATGTGCATGGGAAATGTAACACTAGTAGACTTGGTTTAATAATAAAGCTAAATCTGAGATCTGAGCAAAAATCTGCCTAGAAACTCCTATGGCACAGAACACTTTGCTCAAATACATTTGAGTATTTCTGCTTTTTTTAGTGTATAATGAAAACATGAAAGTGAAAGTCACTTGCTTGTGTCTGACTCTTTGCAACCCCATGGACTGTAACCCACCAGGCTCCACTGTCCATGGAATTCTCCAGGCAAGAATACTAGAGTAAGTAGCCATTCCCTTCTCCAGGGGATCTGACCAACCCAGGGATCAAACCTTGGGTCTCCTGCATTGCAGGCAGATTCTTTACCATCTGGGCCACCAGGGAAGCCCCTATAAAATCACCAGTTGACTTTACAAGTCCATCAGGAGTATGTGCTTAATTCACTTTCCCATATATTTGTCCCATCATTCAGTTACATCTTCCATCATATAGAACACATCTTGGATTTCCCTAACTTAGACTAAATTACCAGAAAAACTCTCCTCTTTACCCTCTGCTTCTAGGGGTTGCATTTATTTCATAGACTTGTTCATCAATTATAGTTACTAGTGTTTCTTTTCTTTTCCTCTAGATCAGAGGTCAGCAAACTTTTTCTGTAAAGGGTGAAGTAGAGAAGAATAGCTTTATTGCCTTGCCAGGCAAAGAATGCCATTGCAGGCAAAAGAGGCCACAGTGGGCTAATGAACTCAAAACTGTGTGTCCCATTCCAAGGGAGCTTGTGATGAGTTTTTTAGTAATGGTTCAAGGAGCAAGGCTGCTGAAAAGGATCAGGGTGCATGCAGGGTCTGCATTCCTTCAATATACAGATCACCTGGCATCATGTGGTCTTATGAGGGGCTTCTGTGTTTCTCAAGGTTATCAAACTCTGACTTTTTCTCTGGAATGAAGAATGTTTCATCAAATAGTTAACATCTTCCATTTGGTTGGGATCTTAGTTCCAGTAGAAGAACTCAAAAATATTGTTATATATAATCCCTTGAGGAGGAACCAGGACCCTGCCCCAAGGTTGCACTAGTGTTTCTTAACTGCTCCTCCTTTTTCTCCTATCCTTTCCTTTCCCTGATTAGCAACAGTTTGAACATGCCCTTTGGAACTAGGGATGGTCATGGAGCCTGGATGAAGCCTATTTCCTACAAACAAGAAACAGGGAAAATAGAAAGACTTTAGTGTCCAGGAGCCCCACAAGGCCCTGCTCAGTTTCAGGAAGTTTTATATATAACAAAAGAGAAACCAAATTCCCATAAAATTTCAACTGATGCTATTTACATCATCAAGTGTAATGAGTACAAAGTTTCATGTAGCAGAGAACTACTAATTAATGGACTTGTGTATCTGATCTTGGAAAATGTCTTTTCACACAGATAGGTACTGCCAAATACTGATATCAGTCCAGAAACAAATAGTTTTAACTCAACATATCTATCTTTAGAAGGCATGTGAAAAATTCTATTAGATTTTTCCTTCATATCTGCCCTTTAGTCTGACTTGACTGAAGTGACTTAGCTGCAGCAGCAGCAGCCATTTAGTGTGATTATATTGAAGATTAATCATTTCTTTTTTAAAAAAAATATTTATTTATTTGTCTGAGTTAGGTCTTAGTTACACCACAAGGGATCTTATGTTGTGGCATATGAGTTCTCTAGTTGTGGTGCACAAGTACAGTAGTTGCGGTGCACAGGCTTAGCTGCTCCATGGCATATGCGATCCTAGTTTCCTGACCAGGGATTGAACCTAAGTCCCCTGCATTGGAAGGTGGATTCTCAACCACTAGACCACAAGGGAAGTCCCAAAGATTAAACATTTATAATTGACAGTTAGGTAAAGGCTCCTTAATTCCATATTTACTTCAACCCATTGCAAATTTGTGTGTGTGCACAGATGGAGATTTTGCTTATTTGAACTTCTAGAGGACTGGAGTGTATATAGTAACTTACCATTACTTGTGATTCAAAATTTTGATTGTCATCAAAATGATTTTACTGTAGTGTAAGTTTTGCATATAAGCACTCATTAACCTTACAATTTTAGACTGATTTATTGAGACATTATCAAGTTTGCAATAAAAACTAACTGCCAGAGTGAGTCAGTATTCAATAATAGTGGTCAAGGGAACTTCCAATTCAGCAAAA
The DNA here is from genome assembly GCF_019923935.1 of Bubalus bubalis. Lineage (NCBI taxonomy): Eukaryota > Metazoa > Chordata > Mammalia > Artiodactyla > Bovidae > Bubalus > Bubalus bubalis. Next base: position 102,153,273 of record NC_059181.1, on the reverse strand, counting down.
TTTCAGTCTTGACTTTGAGCTCAAAAATAAACCTTTGCCACTTATAAGTCAATTTATATTCTAACTACTTATATGGTAGGGCAAGTAAGAATATTCAGCTTGCTGTTTAGATGAAAGTTCACAGAATGAATATGGTTCCATTATCAGTAGTGAATAAAGTTCACTATTGACACTCCTAGTTCAATAACACATGATACACTCAAATATTTTGCACAAAACACCTGCTGATGTATATTAGTACAATAAACATAGGCTTTGAACACCTTACATTTTCCCAAGTCTTGTATATTTGTCCAGTTAAACTTTTTTCTTTGCCACATTTATCTTATCCACTATTAATTGCAAGACACCTTAGCAGATTCCAGATCAGGTTTTGTCAAATTCTTTGAAAATATTGTCTATTCTGTTCTACACAATTCATTCTTCAGTCACTTCAAACTTGTTATTGCTTCCTCAAGTAAGTATCAATAATTAAAAGTTGTTGGTAGGATCTGTTAACTCATGAAGAAGACAAGGAAAACTACCCAATATCATTTGCCTAAAAAAAAAAAAAAAAATCACCATTGATGTTACTCTCAATGTGGTGAAATGCTAATAATCTTAAGTTTATGTTTTCTAGACCTGTTTCTTTGGTTATCTAAGCAAGCCTGATTTAATAACTCACATCAGTAAGTGGTTCTCTCTGATTGGCTAACAAATGAATCTTTCAGAAACTGATTTTTGTCACTCATTTTTATTTATTTTTGTGATGAAATTCTAAGATGATATGTTTCATTTTAAATTCCTAATTCTTCTGTTGCTTTCCTGTGAATTGGAATGTTGTGATAAGTGCTTAGCCTGGTAATATAAATGCATATTGAATTCTTTTTGTCACAGCTATAGTGTCATTGCAGAATAAACACAATTTGCATTTAAATGAAAGCATAATAATTCTTGCTCAACCAAACCTTAAAAATGTGATGTTCCAAACCCTTTATCCCATATACTAAATTCACACATATAGAAAATATAGTCAGTCAGTTAAGTCATTCAGTCGTGTTCAAATCTTTGTGACCCTGTGGACTGCAGCAGGCCAGGCTTCCCTATCCATCACCAACTTCCAGAGCCTACTCAATCTCATCTCCACCACATCGGTGATGCCCATCCAACCATCTCATCCTCTGTCTTCCCCTTCTCCTCCAGCTTCAATATTTCCCAGCATCAGGGTATTTTCAAATGAGCCAGCTCTTCACATCAGATGGCCAAATTATTGGAGTTTCAGCTTCAGCATCAGTCCTTCCAATGAATTTTCAGGACTGATTTCCTTTAGGATGGACTGGTTGGATCTCCTTGCAGTCCAAGGGACTGTCAAGAGTCTTCTCCAACACCACAGTTCAAAAGCATCAATTCTTTGATGTTCAGCTTTCTTTATAGTCCAACTCTTACATTCATACATGTTAAAACCATAGCTTTGACTAGACGGACTTTTGTTTGCAAAGTAATGCCTCTGCTTTTTAATATGCTGTCTAGGTTGGTCACAGCTTTTCTTCTTGGAGCAAGCGTCTTTTCATTTCATGGCTGCAGTCACCATCTGCAGTGATTTTGGAGGCCAGGAAAATAAAGTTTCTCACTGTTTCCATTGTTTCCCCATCTATTTGCCATGAAGTGATGGGAGCAGATGCAATGATCTTAGTTTTCTGAATGTTGAGTTTTAAGCCAGGTTTTTCATTATCCTCTTTCACTTTCATCAAGAAGCTCTTTAGTTCTTCTTTGCTTTCTGCAATAAGTGTGGTGTCATCTGCATATCTGAGGTTATTGATATTTCTCATGGCAATCTTGATTCTTGCTTGTGCTTCATCCAACCTGGCATTTCTCATGATGAACTCTGCATATAAGTTAAATAAGCAGGGTGACAATATACAGCCTTGACATACTCCTTTCCCTATTTGAAGCCAGTGTGTTGATCCATGTCCAGTTCTAACTGTTGATTCTTGACCTGCATACAGATTTCTCAGGTGGCAAGGGAGGTGGTTTGGTATTCCCATCTCTTTAAGAATTTTCCACAGTTTGTTGTCATCCATATAGTCAAAGGTTTTGTCCTAGTCAATAAAGCAAAAGTAAATGTTTTTCTGGAACCATCTCAATTTTTCAATGATACAGCAGATGTTGGCAATTTCATCTCTGGTTCCTCTGCCTTTTCTAAATATATTCAGCATTATTAAAGCAGAGAATATGCTCTCTGTCTTGAGAAAAATAAAGTATATATAAAATGTCTTTTCAAGATCATGATAATTATTCTGGGTTGGTATGCTAGTGTCTGTGTACCAATTCATAAATTTCTTGGCACTTATATGAACTATTAAATATCTTCTTATGATAAATAGCAACTTTGTGATGTGGTGGCACTCCCAGGATAGATTTTAATTTCAGACACTGTAAATTTGCAAACACAAGTTATTGAAGCCATTGAGTTGTAAAAGCATTGGACTGAAAGTGTCTGCAGCTTAAATTTCATCCATTTAAATATTTAAAATTCGCCCTCCACAATCCTATTCATATGTTTAATGGAACTCTTAAATGTAACACTGGTATATAAGCTTTATGAGAAAAAGAATTCTTTTTTCTCTTGTTTATTCCCTTACCTAGAACTGTACTTGTTACGCTGTAAATTCTCAATAACTGCAATATCTGGAAAGAGATATTTACTCAGGCACTCTTTTACTTACCTGTGTTTGATGCTTGTGTGCAATGTACTATGTTTTTCACTTTTAACAAATCATTTATCGAATACTTCTGTTTTTTCCTTCTTTAAAGCCAATGAAGGAAGTTGTACGATCTCACACACCCATGAAAGAAACAACTACTGTGGAGATCTGGACTCATCCCCAATCACAGGTTTGAAAGGAAACACAATGTTTCCCTTTAACTGATTTTTATGAATTTATATACAAAAAAATTCTTGTTATATTTCTCAATATATGGTCTTTGAAATTTCTTTAGGTGACTTTGCCCTCGACTCGTGTGAAAATATGACTGTAAATACCTATTTCTTCCTAGTGTGGTTCGATAATAATAGTGGAAGTAGTTTATTTGTTACATCAGATGCAAGCATCACCCAAAAAGTATATTCTAAATGATTGTTTCACCGATGTTTAAGTCTAGTCACAAGGTAGTGGAAGAACAACAACAGAAATCGAGAACCACTGTTTTGTAGTATTACTTAAGTTTAAGGTGTATATGCGTGCATGTTCAGTTGTGTTCGACTCTGTGACCCTATGGGCTGTAGCCTGCCAGTCTCCTCTGTCCATGGGATTCTCCAGGCAAACCTTCACACCCACAGCTAGTGACTCAAGTCTCCCACAAATAACACAAATGACCTCTGACACAGACAGTAAATAAAATAGTGCAAACTCTGTAAAGTGGTACAGGGGAATAATAAAAAGTGTTAGGATAGCCAAAAAGTTCATTTGAGTTATTCCATAACATCTTATGTACACATTTTTACTTTGGAAAGACAAAGAAAGTCATATGTAGCAATGGAATATATTTATTTTATTTCACAAAATCTATATAAAAGTTACTACATAGCAGGTAGCCTTTTAAACAGTTACAACATTGACTCATTTAATTCTCATTACAAACTTATAGCTATTATTAAGCCTATTATCATTAACTCTATTTTGTAGATGAGGAAGTTGAAGCACTAAGAGATGCTGGAAAGTACCAAAGACAGATTGCAGATTTCCTGGGTCTGGCTCTAAAGCTTATCTTTGTAACAACTGCTTAATAATTTCTCACCAGGAATGAACAGTGATAATGGAAGGTGGTCCCTAGGGCAAGAGATATTTTAAAAGGAGTCTCTTTCTAGTGTTAAACTAGCATAGTTTTCTATTCAGCTAGAACACCTGCATGTATTTGCATATGATAAAGATGACCCCTTTATGATGCTAGAGTGAAAATAAAAGAACAATAAAGACGTGGATTATAAAGAATATGAGGTTTTAAAAATAATCAGAAAAAGGCAATTTTTAGAAATATTAAATCTACAATGATAATCTTTAATGAAAATCTTTCTGCAGGATGAGAAAGGCTAATTAACAATGACAGAATGTGAGAATACCCATGGTTTTAAAGAATTACCTTGTAATCTTGAAATAGTGGCTAACAGGATCACTAAGTCGATATGGTCAAAGTAAATCCATTTGATGAAGGAATTGCTACACTAATCTTACATTTTACCACAGCATGGTTAGGAAATCCACAGGGCTTTGATAAATCAGTTTTCATAAAGTAAAATAAACTCTTACAATTCCTTCATATTTTAAATGGCCTATGACACTGATTTTTGTGTTTTGTTTTGAAATAAAATAACACGAAAGGAAAGTTTAGGTGCTCAGGTCAATACTGGTGTCTTTGCTTCTCTTGCAAGGAAAAAAAAATAAATAATTCAAGAAAACTTCCTTCTTAGACTGTGTATAATTGAATTCTGAAATGTTAGAATACACTCAGGTAGCATTTTGTATTGATTTCAATATGTGTCTACTCAGTGGGGCCACTTATGTTTCTTCATTAGCAGCAAAAATATCTTGAAAAAAATTCACTGGGGTCATGAAAACACAGAACAATTTCCAAAGTGTACATACCACTAATTTCTTTTAATTGCCAACCTTGGTTTCATATCAGATGATGTTTTTGATAATGCTTTTAAGATGTACACTAATTAAAAAAAATTTTTTTTGAACCACACACTTCATAATTTATGTTTTCCTCAAAGCCCAAAGCACTTATCTTTTGGCTGGAAATTCAGGGTGCTTTTTGTTGTTTTGGTTATTATTCCTTTATGTTGTAGATATAAAGTATATGTTCTATGGGAATGTAAGCTAATGATGATCATACAAGGATCTGAGATCAAAATTTTCCCAAAGCTTAATCTGGGAACTTTTGAGGTTTATTTTCATCCTCAAGGGTTATTTTGTGGAAAGCCTTAAAATGCCAAGCCAACTTCTGATTTTAGTCTTGACATAATAAGAAGCTTGGTAAAAAATAAAGAAAAAATAAATCAACATGCCTTGATGTAACATTATATATAAGGCTTTATTTTCAGACATATGGAAAATAGCTTTGTTCTGTGACTAGAGCCCTAGGAGTTTAGCCTTTGTCCTTGATCTTTAGTGGTATGAGTACTTTACTTTTAATTATTAATGATTTTATTTTTAAATGACTACTAAAGTCATCATGCTAGGTGCTCCACAGCAATTTCTGCTTTTTCTCCAGTCCCTACAGCAGCTTTGTTGATGTACAGCTATAATATCTGCTTTTCTTAGTGAGAAAACTGGGGCTCAGAGAGGTTGAATAATGTGAGTAAGGCTTGAGTGTTAGAGGGATTCAAACTCTAATGTTCTGATTCTAAAGTTCATGATTTTCCCCCAACCATACACTGCCTCCCATTCTTACATTCATAGAGAATTCCTCTTCAGTGAAACATGCATCCCACATGTGACCTGACATGTGACTGACATGTGACCTGACATGTGACACAACCCACATGTGACTGATTCCCATGGCATATTAGTGAATATCAGCAGCATAGCAGATTTGTGCCATGTCCACAGATAAAAGGCTTGTAAACACCCATAGCAGATGAATACACACTGCAAAAGATGGGAACCATTCTTCTGGAACTCTTAGACTACAAAATATTGACAACCAGTTTTTAAAAATTGATAACTATGATGTTAATATCCACTGGCTATTAAGCTTTAAAGTATAATATGAATATGGACCAAAAATATATAATAGTAATTTTTATGAATTAAAAAGTCTCAATTTTCAATATATAAGAAAGAAATCAAGGATGAATATACTTTTTATCATATTAATCATTTCTTTACACAGAATCTGGATTATGACTTAGCTTGCACATGAGTCCTCTAGCAATGTCTACCTCCCAAGCAAAATAAATTGTATTTATAATCACAGATGAAACTTTTTGATGATACTGAGATCACAATGTTAAAAGCTCATCACTTGGTATACTCTATCATGTGAGGTCATAAATAAAGTATATTGGGAATTAAATGTTGACTATATGAGAAAGGAATAAACATCAAATTAGGTTGTGTAGAGTTTGGGACACCATTCAGGGTGAAGGTATGATCCTTAAAAGTGAACTGTCAGCAGGCAAGGTATAATGCCCAAGGAAGAATATGATAAACTTGGACTAACGTTCAGAAGCCAGATATCCTGAACTAGTGGGAAGGATTCTGTAGAAAAGATATTTAAGCAGTGCTGGTAATTCATGGTTAGGCAACCGTATTATTGGGTTCTCTTTATTGTAAGACTCCAGCCAATGGCTCTCCATTACTATATGTGAAGCTTGGAATCAGTGATAAAGCATCTAAATTTGTTTTCACACCTGCAATATGAGGATGTTTATATCATTCTTATAGAACTGCTATGAGTGTTAACACAGTAGATTCTAAAGCAGGCACACAATAGATGTTCAATAGCCAGATATTCAATTCCTTTTCATTTTTCTCCTATCCCATCTACAAATTGGAAAGTAAAGCAAGAAGTTAGGGATAATTCCATGTATATGAGTTGACTGAGTGAAACTGGCAATAGCAAGCATGGACACTTAGGTTTGCATGGCCTGCCCTAGTATTTAACACTCTGCCCTTAGGTAGTAAGATGATTGAGCATCTTAAAATACTCCCACATATGACACAGATAATTTCAGGGCCAATGTAGAGTTGGTTTTCACCTTGTACAGTTCAGTGGGCTAACAACCTTCAGAAGTATTTATAACGGAAAACTAGATAATTGCCAGAGACATCATACTTTCACGCCTCTTTATTTTCATAGCAGATATACTGAAGGAAAAATTCCAGTTTATATATTATTTTCTCAGATCAGCAAGAGATTATATGCTTAAGAGATTTCCTTTTATCTAATCTAAAACTGTCATAAGCAAATTAAAGAAATCCTATTAGAAGAAGCACTGCTGAGTTTGCACAGGTTCATAGTAACAAGTGCATATGGTCCCTAAGTTACTTTGATCCACCTGCTGATATAATCTATAGCTAAGTTAAAAATTAGTAAAAATAAAGGATACACATGTATGTATGACTGAGTCTCTTCACCGTTTATCTGAAATGATCACAACATTGTCAACTGGTTACACACCAACATAAAATAAAAAATTTAAAAAAACCTTTCAAAATCTCATCTCTAGGTCTATTTTATTACCTAATCATTAGACCAATTGTTGATTTCTACCATAAATGTGGAAAAAAAACTGGAAACAGTTTATGCCACACTTATGCTATATATACATATATATATATAGCATATGTATACATATATATATATAGCATAAGTACACACACACACACACACACACACACACACACACACACACACATACTTCCTTGATAGCTCAGATGGTAAAGAATCTGCCTGCAGTGCGGGAGACCCAGGTTCGATCCCTGGGTATACATGTGGGCTTCCCAGGTGGTGCTAGTGGTAAATAATTCACCTGCTGATGCAGGAGATGTGAGAGATGCAGGTTCGATCCCTGGATGGGGAAGATCCCCTGGAGAAGGGCATGGGAACCCATTCCAGTATTCTTGCCTTGCAAATTCAATAGACAGAGGAGCCTGGCAGGCTATAGTCCTTAGGGTCACAAAGAGTTGGACATGACTGAAGTGACTAATGCACATGCTTACACACACACACACACACACACATACATAGAACATATAATGTTTATAATCTATAAAACGTATAGAACATCACATTCCTTAATGTGATGTGAAAGTACTTCACCTCATGAATTTGACAGATAATCTAAATAGTAAATGTGTCATTCCAGGACTTATTTGTTTAGAATATATTCTGTTTCACATGCAACAATGTCAAATCGCTCCATTTTATGTTAGTGCCCAAATGTCAGAGAAGCAATGCTAGAGCAATTTAGCAGTTTACATGCCTCTGACAGTAAAGATTTTTTTTTTCTTTTGTTTTCTGTTTTCTTTGATTTTGCAGTAGCTAGTCCTTCTCCCCTGCTGCTATTTCCAGCTGCTAATTCCTATTAGCAAACACTGTAGACCATCTTGATCCCTCTGCAGTTGTCAGCCCTTCTCTGTGATATAAAGCTGTTTTTTTGTTAACTAAAATTATTGAAAAATGAGTATGGTAACAGAAGACCTATACTCATATTGAAACTCTCATGAGGTTTCTACAAAAGATCTTTGGTCAGATTTGAGTTACCTTAGAATTTATCAAAGTGAGTTTCCAAATATATTTCATCTATATGTTCTTTACGATAAAGCTGCAAAAGCACACCTGGAATGCTGTTGTAAAACTCCCATTCCTCTCCCCTCTACTAGATTTCTCCTGTCTATTCTCAAAGAACTACCGTGTTCAGATCAGATCAGTCGCTCAGTCGTGTCCGACTCTTTGCGACACCATGAATCGCAGCACACCAGGCCTCCCTGTCCATCACCAACTCCCGGAGTTCACTGAGACTCATGTCCATTGAGTCAGTGATACCATCCAGCCATCTCATCCTCTGTCGTCCCCTTCTCCTCTTGCCCCCAATCCCGCCCAGCATCAGAGTCTTTTCCAATGAGTCAACTCTTCACATGAGGTGGCCAAAGTACTGGAGTTTCAGCTTTAGCATCATTCCTTCCAAAGAAATCCCAGGGCTGATCTCCTTCAGAATGGACTGGCTGGATCTCCTTGCAGTCCAAGGGACTCTCAAGAGTCTTCTCCAACACTGCAGTTCAAAAGCATCAATTCTTCGGCGCTCAGCTTTCTTCACAGTCCAACTCTCACATCCATACAAGACCACAGGAAAAACCATAGCCTTGACTAGACGAACCTTTGTTGGCAAAGTAATGTCTCTGCTTTTGAATATGCTATCTAGATTGATCATAACTTTCCTTCGAGGAGTAAACATCTTTTAATTTCATGGCTGCAATCACCATCTTCAGTGATTTTCGAGCCCAGAAAAATAAAGTCTGACACTGTTTCCCCTGTTTCCCCATCTATTTCCCATGAAGTGATGGGACTGGATGCCATGATCTTCACTTTCAGAATGTTTAGGTTTAAGCCAACTTTTTCACTCTCCACTTTCACTTTCATCAAGAGGCTTTTTAGTTCCTCTTCACTTTCTGCATATAAGGGTGGTGTCATCTGCATATCTGAGGTTATTGGTATTTCTCCCAGCAATCTTGATTCCAGCTTGTGTTTCTTCCAGTCCAGCATTTCTCATGATGTACTCTGCATATAAGTTAAATAAACAGGGTGACAATATACAGCCTTGACGGACCCCTTTTCTTACTTGGAACCTGTTTGTTGTTCCATTTCATCCTAAATTCCAATACTGATTGGAAGGTCCATATGGAGGTTCTTACTTTAAAAATCAACTGCGTCCCATTACTTACTGAATGAAGTTTAGTTACAGTCCCATGATTCCATGTTCTTTTAAATTAATTAATTTATTTTAATTGGAGGCTAATTACTTTACAATATTATGGTGGTTTTTGCCATACATTGACATGAATTTGCCATATATTGCCATACATTGACATGAGTGTACATGTGTCCCCTGATTCCAAACACCCCTCCCACCTCCCTCCCCGAACACATGAATCAGGTCTAATAAGGCAGATGAAACTGGAGCCTATTATACAGAGTGAAGTAAGTCAGAAAGAAAAACACCAATATAGTATATTAATGCATATATATGGAATTTAGAAAGATGGTTATGAAGACCCTATATACAAGACAGCAAAAGAGACACAGATGTAAAGAACAGATTTTTGTACTCTGTGGGAGAAGGCGAGGGTGGGATGATTTTAGAGAATAATGTTGAAACCATATTTCCATATTTTGACCCACACTTTCTTTCTGGTCTTTCTGCACTTTTCTTTCTGGCTCATTGCTCAATGCCTACCATATGTTCTAATCAAAATAGAGTCTTTACTCTTCCTTCAATTTCTTAATCCCCCCTACCTATTTGTTTGTATCTATTTCTCCACTTCCAAATAATGTTTCTCCCTTATCTCCTCCTGTGCTGAACCATTGGCATAGTACTCATCTTTTTAAGGTACCATGTGAAATGCTTTTCAGTCCACCCAGTTGACTGAGTCCACTCCATTCCCTGAGCTCCCATAGCACTGTGTATGTACCCCTCAGGGTTTTTATGACACACAGGCTTACATTTCAAATATTTGTGCCCATATCTTATTCTCCCTCTATAATGTTAGCTCTTTGAGAACAAGGATGGATTTCAACTCATGACTCCATATCTAGTAGTGTATCTTGAATTCTGTAAGAGTTCTCCAATGAGAGACAAAATATTCTCCCCCACTTAAGGACTGGTATTCACCTACACTTTTCTTGAAGAGGCTTCCCAGGTGGTGCTAGTGGTAAAGAACCACCTGCCAATACAGGAGATGAGGTCATACATCATATTGAATTAGAGTTTGCACGTTGGAGTCAGAAAAGTCTGGGTTTGAATATCAGCATTGCCACAGACTAGTTATGTAATCTTTGCCAAACTGTTTAATAGCTCTAAGTTTTATTTTCATTGTTTATCATGACAATACTAATACATTTCTTTTATCAGAAATTGGTGTAGATTATATGCATAACCTATGTAAATTACTTAGCACAATGTCTGGCACATTGTAAATATTCAATAAAAGTTAATTTTATATACGAACGTGTGTGACTTTGTGTGTGTGTACACAGTTTGACTGTTTGAACTCCAGGCCACAGATCAGTGTTTTCTAATTTAATGCAACATTGTTTATTTCTTAATCCATTTATTCTCAAGAAGTCCATGCTACTCTGTCTTTCAACCTATTTCATTTCACAACGTGGTTTCCGTTTTTGTTTTAAAGTCACCAAAGAGGAAGATTCAGTTCAGTTCAGTTCAGTCACTCAGTCATGTCCAAGTCTTTGTGACCCCATGAATCACAGCATGCCGGGCCTCCCTGTCCATCACCAACTCCCAGAGTTCACTCAAACTCAGGTCCATCGAGTCGATGATGCCATCCGGCCATCTCATCCTCTGTCATCCCCTTTTCCTCCTGCCCCCAACCCCTCCCAGCATCAGAGTCTTTTCCAATGAGTCAACTCTTTGCATGAAGTGGCCAAAGTACTTGAATTTCAGCTTTAGCATCATTCCTTCCAAAGAAATCCCAGGGCTGACCTCCTTTAGAATGGACTGGTTGGATCTCCTTGCAGTCCAAGGGATTCTAAAGAGTCTTCTCCAACACCACAGTTCAAAAGCATCAATTCTTCGGCACTCAGCTTTCTTCACAGTCCAACTCTTACCTGTTTACTTAGCCTCTAAAATAACTAATTAAACTCTGCCCTTCTTTGGCAAGAGGTCAAATGGTAAGACATAATGGAACAAGAGACCCAAGAAGCAAAACTGTCTTTCACTTTCTATTCATCATCACTGCTGCTCTTGAGAATTCCATCAGTGTTCCTCGTAATGAGGCTAAATCTGAAACATGATCAAATGAACTCTGATGCTTGGAGGCTTCAATAATTGACATCCTAATTAAAGCTACATTTGAAAAATCAACTATAAGTAATTTGCTCAGTGCTATCGAGTGATCTCTCGACATACTCCATAAAATCATTTTGGGGATGAATTCTTTCTAAAGTATCTGTTTATATGTGAGCTACTCTTGTACTCTGTGGATTTACAGGAATGGGAACCTGCTTACTGGGCATAAATACTGAAGGTACACAAATAGTGGATTTAGTGATCTGCCTTGCCTCTTTAATGCACATGTATTTGGACCGTGAAAGATAACTGTGGGACTCTTGGACCATTGTTTTTCAGTTTTATTGAGATATATGTAACTGACATGTGGTCTCTCCAGGTGGCACTAGCCGTAAAGAATCTGCCTGCAGGAGATGCAAGAGACGTGGGTTCTATCCATGGGTCGGAAAGATCCCCTGAAGGAGGACATGGCAACCTACTCCAGTATTCTTGCCTGGAGAATCCCATGGAAAGAGGAGCCTGGTGGGCTACAGTCCATGGGGTCGCAAAGAGTTGGGCAGGACTGAGAGACTGAACTCAACTGACATGTAACTGTGTGTAAATTTAAGGTGTGCTTTGTGCATAGAGAAAATGAGCTGTTGTAAGGGAGTGTCTCAAGTGTTCTGATGCAAGGAATAAGAATGGCAACACCTCTACATCCCAGCCCCCAGCCTCTCTTCCCCATTGACCAAAGGAAACCTGAAGAAGTATCTAATCAAAGTATGTTGAGAGTTCAAGCAAGATGAATAATCAGTCACACAACTGTGCTGACTCTTTTGAGGCAGTGGTGCTTATTAAGGCTTCTGATACTTGAAGGCAACACTGAGGTCACTTAACCAGCATAGCATGTCTCCTCCCTGATTCCCTAAAGAGATGGTAGTAAAGAATGTTTATAGAGAAAGGATGATACAAAAATATTGCAGACTTTTTGGATCCTTGAAGGCATTTAATGCATGCACTTCAACAAGAAATTAATTAAATGAACAACTCCAGCAACTCCTTAAAAGTGGAACTTAATCATGGAAAACATGCCTTAGGTATCATTTACCTTTGTTCTGTCTAAAATGTTTGTCTTGGCTAATCAGGTGTGCTTTGGGAATTCTGTGGGTGTTCTCCACCAATTCAATTGCCTTTCCTCTTCTCCCTTGCATCACCTCTGAGTGTTAGGCATAGTTGTTAATATGTAGCATGGAAACATATTGACCTTCTGTTGATATTTTTTCCTATTACAACTCTTAAAAGCTTTGTTGTTAGTTTGAAAAGGAGTTTTACAACATATCAAATACAAACTTTTCTTTTAATATTCTAATAAAAACACCTTTGAGAGTTACCTCTTCTGAGACAATATAATTTACACTTGTACAAAATTCATTTTGCTCTAAATTAAGGTAAATAAATAATTTGTGCCATATGTCCCACTCTCTCTGTGTGGTCTAACATTTTCCAAAGTAAGCTGTTTGTACTATTTCTTTCTTACTTTATTGTCACTTAAAACAATAAGAAATCAAAAACAGCATTTATTGAGTGTTTAGTTTGTGAGAACTCCTGAGGCAAATACTGGTAATATAATCATGAGAAAGAAAAAAAAAATGCAAGCCTTGTCTTCCAGTAGTTTACAGCTTAGCAAGAAAAAGGTGTGCTAACCACTAATTATAAAATAACAATAAATAGGTGCTAAATATTTGAATAAGAAGGGTGACAATATACAGCCTTGATATACTCTTTTTCCTATTTGGAACCAGTCTGTTGTTCCATGCCCAGTTCTAACTGTTGCTTCCTGACCTGCATATAGGTTTCTCAAGAGGCAGGTCAGGTGATTTGATATTCCCATCTCTTTCAGAATTTTCCACAGTTTATTGTGATCCACACAGTCAAAGGCTTTGGCATAGTCAATAAAGCAGAAATAGATGTTTTTCTGGAACTCTCTTGCTTTTTCCATGATCCAGCGGATGTTGGCAATTTGATGTCTGGTTCCTCTGCCTTTTCTAAAACCAGCTTGGACATCTGGAAGTTCACAGTTCATGTATTGCTGAAGCCTGGCTTGCTGAATTTTGATCATTACTTTATTGCATGTGAGATGAGTACAATTGTGTGCTAGTTTGAACATTCTTTGGCATTGCCTTTCTTTGGGATTGGAAAGAAAACTGACCTTTTCCAGGCCTGTGGCCACTGCTGAGTTTTCCAAATTTGCTGGCATATTGAGTATAGCACTTTCACAGCATCATCTTTCAGGATTTGAAATAGCTCAACTGGAATTCCACCACCTCCACTAGCTTTGTTTGTAGTGATGCTTTCGAAGGCCCACTTGACTTCACATTGCAGGATATCTGGCTCTAGGTGAGTGATCACATCATCATGATTATCTGGGACATGAAGCTCTTTTTTGTACACTTCTTCTGTGTATTCTTGCCACCTCTTCTTAATATCTTCTGCTTCTGTTAATCCCATACCATTTCTGTCCTTTATCGAGCCCATATTTGCATGAAATGTCCCCTTGGTATCTCTAATTTTCTTGAAAAGATCTCTAGTTTTCCTCATTCTGTTGTTTTCCTCTATTTCTTTGCATTGATCACTGAGGATGGCTTTCTTATCTCTTCTGGTTATTCTTTAGAACTCTGCATTCAGATGCTTATATCTTTCCTTTTCTCCTTTGCTTTTTGCTTCTCTTCTTTTCACAGCTATTTGTAAGGCCTCCCCAGACAGCCATTTTGCTTTTTTGCATTTATTTTCCATGGGGATGGTCTTGATCCCTGTCTCCTGTACAGTGTCACGAACCTCCATCCATAGTTCATCAGGCACTCTGTCTATCAGATCTAGTCCTTTAAATCTATTTCTCACTTCCAGTATATAATCATAAAGGATTTTATTTAGGTCATACCTGAATGGTCTAGTGGTTTTCCCCACTTTCTCCAATTTAAATCTGAATTTACCAATAAGGAGTTCATGATCTGAGTCATAGTCAGCTCCTGGTCTTGTTTTGCTGACTGTATAGAGCTTCTCCATCTTTGGCTGCAAAGAATATAATCAATCTGTTTTCGATGCTGACCATCTGGTGATGTCTATGTGTAGAGTCTTCTCTTGTGTTGTTGGAAAAGGGTATTTGCTATGACCAGTGCGTTTTCTTGGCAAAACTCTATTAGCCTTTGCCCTGCTTCATTCCACACTCCAAGGCCAAATTTGCCTGTTACTCCTGGTGTTTCTTGAATTCCTACTTTTGCATTCCAGTCCCCTATAATGAAAAGGACATCTTTTTTTTGTGGGTTGTTAGTTCTAAAAGGTCTTGTAGGTCTTCATAGAACCGTTGAACTTCAGCTTCTTCAGCATTACTGGTTGGGGCATAGGCTTCGATTACTGTAATATTGAATGGTTTGCCTTGAAGATGAACAGAGATCATTCTGTCATTTTTGAGATTGCATCCAAGTACTGCATTTTGGACTCTTTTGTTGACCATGATGGCTACTCAATTTTTTCTAAGGGATTTCTGCCCACAATAGTAGATATAATGGTCATCTGAGTTAAATTCACCCATTCCAATCTATTTTAGTTCACTGATTCCTAGAATGTCGACATTCACTCTTGCCATCTCCTGTTTGACCATTTCCAATTTGCCTTGATTCCTGGACCTGACATTCCAGGTTCCTATACAATATTGCTCTTTACAGCATCAGACCTTGCTTCCACATCAGAAGCATCTGACACTTTGGAAGCTTCCACATCGAACCAGTCACATCCACAACTGGGTATTGTTTTTGCTTTGGCTCCATCCCTTCATTCTTTCTGGAGTTATTTCTACACTGATCTCCAGTAGCATTTTGGACACCTACTGACCCGGGGAGTTCCCCTTTCAGTATCCTATCATTTTGCCTTTTCATACTGTTTATGGGGTTCTCAAGGCAAGAAAACTGAAGTGGTTTGCCATTCCCTTCTCCAGTGGACCACATTCTGTCAGACCTCTCCACCATGACCCTCCCATATTGAGTAGCCCCACACAGCATGGATTAGTTTCACTGAGTTAGACAAGGCTGTGGTCCATGTGATCAGACTGGCTAGTTTTCTGTGATTATGGTTTCAGTGTGTCTGCCCTCTGATGTCCTCTTGCAACACCTACCATCTTACTTGGATTTCTCTAACCTTGGACGAGGTGTATCTCTTCACGGCCACCCCTCCTCACCTGGAATGTGGAGTGGCTCCTCTCTGCCCTCCTTTGCCCACGCAGCCGCCGTTCCTTGGAAGTGGGGTTGCTCCTCTCGGCCACCTCCCCTAACCTCGGGTGTGGGGTAGCTCCTCCAGGCCGCCGCCCTGGCCTTGGGCGTGTGGTAGTTACCTGATTTATTACCTTACCCAGTTGTTCCTTCTGCTGTGAACTCTCATCTCCCCTTACATGAGGCAAATTTGTGGACATCTGTTTTATTATGGAAGGGGGCCTCCCATACACAATTTTGTACTGAGAATAGCCATGGGGCCATGGGGTCATTGTGAGTCTGAGAAGAGTCATTGGAAACAAGTCCACCCAGGAGCACAGTCTCTATGATTCACTTGGAGTGTGTCTCTTTAAGTATCCGGTTGGTTCCTTCCACCATCCCAGAACTCTGGGAATTATATGCTGTATGTAATTTCCATTTCATGTTTAAAGTTTTGCCTACTTGTCATACTAAATCAGCTATGAAAGCTGGGCCATTGTCCGATCCAATCCTGGCAGGAAATCCAGTTCTGGGAACTATCTCCCTAAGCAGGCACCAGGCTACTTCTGATGCTCTTTCAGTCTGGGTAGGAAAAGCTCCTACCTATCCAGAGAATGTACATACAATGACCAGCAGATAACGGTAATGTCAATGAGGCATCATTTCAGTGAAGTCCACATCCAGGTGTTCAAAGGCCAACGTGTCTTTTAGCTGAATCCCCGGAGGTTTCTGTCTGTGCTGAGAGGCAGCCTTGACTGGTGAGCAGGCAGTGCAGTTCTGAGATTCTGTCCGGCATAGGGAAGGTAGGAGGGGGAGGGACCAATAAATATTTTTGAATTATCTCTTCCAGTTTATCATGGCCTAAGTGGGTCGCTTGGTGTGTTTGGCTTACCAGAGTGGGTGCCAGATCCTCTGGTACCAATAATTTGCAACTTGGCAATTCCCACTGTCACTTTTAAGTCTGGATGCCCCCTTACACTTTGGATAGTTGGATTTGGGCTTCAGTGTATTTTGGAGAGTCCAGCTTTAGCTCAGGCAGCTCTGCCAATATGAGAGCTTTAATAGAGGATTCACTTGTCATCCCCAAGCCCTTGGTTGCTTGTGTAGAGGTCTTATCTGCCAGTTTGTTTCCCTGAGCCCGGGGGGTATCCACTTTTTGATGTCCTCAGCAGTTTATGACCGCAACCCTTTCTGGTTCCCAGGCAGCATCTAATAGGGTCTTAATTTCTTCCTTATTTTTAGTATCTTTTTCACTAGCTGTCAAAAGGCCTCTCTCCTTATACAGAGCCCTGTGTACATGTAGTGTGGCAAAAGCATACCTGAAGTCTGTGTAAATGTTTGTCTTCTTACCTTTTGACAGCTGTAGGGCCTGGATTAGAGCATATAGTTCAGCCCATTGAGCAGACCAGTGTGATGGCAGAGAGCTAGCCTCAACGATGGTTTCTTCCATGACTACTGCATATCCTGACAGTCGTTGTCCTTGTTTCACCAGGCTGGTGCCATTGGTGTACAGGACCAAATCTGGGTCCGGGATTGGCTGGTCTCTCCAATCAAGTCTGCTGGCATATTTCCTTGAAATCATGTGAGGATCCACATTCTCCCACAGGAAAGAGAGTGGCTGGACTCAGGGCCTGACAAGGCTCAATAGTAACATGGGGGTTCTCACATAACAGTCCCTGATATTGAGTAATCTGGGATGATGACAGCCATTTGTGGGGATCCCCTTGCAGGAGAGAGTTGACCTCATGAAGGACTTTTATGATCAAACATTTGCCCAAAGTCAGCTTGGTTGCCTCCTAGACCAGTAAGGCAACTGCAGCAACTGACCGTAAGTATCCCTAGCCACCCAGTGGCAACATTGTCCAGCCGTTTCGGGAGAAAAGCCACGGGTCTGTCCCATGTCCCCATAGTCTGGGACAACATTCCCATAGCCACCTTGTCCTTTTCACTCATGTAAAAAGTAAACAGCTTAACAAGGTCTGGCAGGCCCAAGGCAGATGCTGATGTAATTGTATTGGGTTTTAGTTCTATTACCAGTGGGACTCGTTTTGCAATCCTGGGGAGAGGGGGCTGTCTTCCACCCAGACCTCAGGGAATTGTTGAGTTAACTCTCTCTCTCTCTCGAATGTTTAGCCCTTCCCGGAGATCGTGCAACCTCCATTCAACTTGAGGGGTTACTGAGAGGAAGAGTAAATGGGTGGTTGAGCTCACTCAAAGAGTGGGCCTTTCATGGGGGGGAAGGTCACTTGTGCTCCCAATTTAGATGGCGAGTCTCTTCCCAACAAAGGTATTGGGCATTCAGGAATGTATAAAAATTCATGAATTACTTGGTGTCCCCCCATCTGACATTTTCAGGGTAGGATTGAGACAAAAGGCTGCACTTATCACCATCTGAGACACAGCAGCCTCTGGATCTATTGGCGTATAAAGTCTACAGTCCTTGCATAGTCTTTCATAGAACTCAGAGGGCAATTCACTTTCCACTTGAATCACTTCAGAGGATTTTGCCATACTCATAGGTTTCCGTGCCCCCCTCTTAAGACCTTGTAAAGTAGCTACTCAATATCTCTCCAGGTTGCCCCTCCCTTCATCTGTATTACAGTCCCAATTGGGCCTCTCATCCAGGGAGGCTAGTTCTGCCCACCGCTGTAGGTTTGCAGTACCCTCAGGTGCCATTTCTCTTAACCATTTTCTGGCCTCAGTTAGGATCCTATGTCTTTTCTCAGTGCTGAAAAGGGAGACCAGTAGTTGGATTATGTCATCCCATGTAGGGCGGTAGGTTTGAAAAATAGTCTCCATTAGCCTAATCATGGCTTGTGGCTCCCCCGAGTATGGTGGAGTGTGTCTGCTACTTTAATATATCCGTAGAGGAAAATGGCTGGTAATCATAGGCTACAGGGGGCTGATGGTAGTGCCCACATGCATCCTGAATCGGACGCTGTTGTAATTCTCTGAGGGGCATCTATAGTGGGGTTCTTTCCCCCTGTTCCTTGGTGGAGGGCAGCATCTGTCTAATTCCTGTGTTTTCTTCCCCCTTCCCATCAGTACTCACTGGGAGAGGTGGATACAATCTAGGAGATCCAGCCGAGGTGAAATTCTGGGGGCATTAACCAGAGGTCTCCATTGCTGGGATCGGAGCCTGCCAAAACGGCTCTATGATTTCTGGGAGAGTTGACAGAAGATCAGAGGCTGCTGCATGAACTTCACCTGGCCCTGTATCAGGCATTAAGGTGGGCTCTGGTCCTGATGGAACACTGGGAGGCAGGTGTGTCATTCTCCAGTATGGTGGAGGGGTTGGGTCATCCCCATCAAAATCCTGTAGAATTTCCATTTTTATCATCAGTCAATGTTTGTGCCATTAATATTTTTCTCTTTTCATTCTGGATACAAAACCTTGTCCAAGTAGGCGGGTCTTGAGCTAACCCTAGCCATGAGTCAATAAATGGATATTGATCCGGGTGTCCTGGCTTTCCTATGACTATTTATAGACTGCTTCCACTATTTTTAAGTTCATGGTGTTCTTTGGTGGCCATCCTACTCCCATAGGGGGCCATTCGACCTCACCAAGTATGTGGAGGTGGTTAGGCGTCATCTTCACCCCATAGTCTCCTCCAAATCCCTTCTTTAAAATTTTAATCATGCACTCTGATACAGTTGCCTTAGATTCACTTCCCCCAATCTTGCTTACCTTCTTGGACCTTCTTCTACTTTTGCTTTTCATTCTATCTATGAAGTTCTTGGTACCCTGTGTACTTCTGTATTTTCACTCAATGAAACACTCAAATTGCCATTTCATCTCTTTCCTAATTGGGGTGAGAAAAGTCTTACCTGCCAGATCCCAGAGGGAGAGGGGGATGGGCGTGTCTTCACCTGCGGTCATCATGGCCTAACCAGAACACCACGTGTTCCAAGACTGTTTCTCCCTTAACTTTTAAACTCCATTCTGGCTTGGTGGGCTTGATTGGGTATGGATGAAAACACAGAGGAATTAAATATCCCACATCCCAAGCCATCTCTGGAAAAGCCATTTCATAATCACTTATGTATCCCCCTCCTTCTGGCCTGACAATTCTGAGGGCCTCAAGAATTTCACAGCAAATCGGACACCTCCTTGGGGAGGGCAGAATATAAGCACACAAAGGCCAAGTTTATTCTCTTAACAATTCCTTGATGATTGCTTGGTAATAATTTCCCCCAAGACGGCATGGACACTACCTCCTAAATGACCTTCACAAATTTCCTTCCTAAGCCCTAACACACTTGTCAACCTGTGTACCATGCAATCACTGCCACCTGCCTATTCCAGGCTCCTGTGGGTCCACATCCCTTCTAGTCCCTCCCAAGGGGGTGATCAGACCCCCTCTTCCACCCTGCAAAGTGAGTTCCTCCTCACCTGAGCACTCAGTTCCCCTCCTGCCATCCACTACCTGCTAACGTGAAAGGTCTGGGCATTGAGAAGCAGAATCCTTCCAGAAGGGCGAGGTGCCTTCCTCCACTAGAAGATTCAAGCTGCAAGGCCTTGGAGTAGTCCCAAATGGGACTTGTCTCCTCAAAGTGAGGAGTTTCCCTGCCAGTGCACCAAATGTTGTAGCCACACATCCCCAGAAACAAACTCACTCAGAAGGACAATGCAGATAGTGGAGTGCAGTTTATTACACTGGTGGGCCCAAGGCAGAGTTTCCTCTTAGCCAAGGACCCCGATCAGTTTTTGTGAAAACCTTACGTACCCTAAGTGTACGTGCTCAAACCCACCTTCCCAAATTCTCTGAAACTAGTCTGGACAAAGGAAAAGAAAGATACAATCAAAGTTAACCCATGATTCATATGCCTTAAGCTTAGGTAGTTAACAGTGGACAATTATCAATAGGCCTGTGGTCACACCCCAATAAGCATAATAGAATTTATGATTCTATCCTGTTACACAGATAATTAGGGTATTCCTTTAGGCGATGGAGAGTCTAGGTTTGAGCCCTGGGGCTCTTCTATCAGGGGCATCTGGTTTTCCAGTTGGTATGTCATTTCCATAGATACTGGGCATATAGCTCTAAGTCCACAGTCCGGCCCAAGATGGAGTCCTGTTTTCAAGATGGAGCCCTGCTTTTAAGATGGAGCCCTGCTTTTAAGATGGAACTTGTTCTGTTTGTTTCCTCCCTCAATGCTTTTCATGTTCTCTAACAGATACTTAGAAAATGCTTAAAATGCTGGCAAGAGAGAGAAAATGGGTGCTTAAATTTTGGGATTCACATAGTAAACAAGAAAATGAAATGCTCATTAGTTATTTGATGTACTATTTCATCAAATAACTTAAGTATTATTAACAGCCTATAATTAAATAATATAAGAACTATTGGTACTAGTCTTATAATAATATAGGAGCATGTTATAGGCAACAAACATGTTTTGCCACCTCTGATACTTCTTTCACATATTGATAAATTCCTGTGATTCATGCTACAGAAGAGGTAAAAGTAGTTTGTTGAGTGAATAGATACTGAATTTAAGGAAATTACTGTAGAGATACTACAATTTGTGCAAACTTGTGCAAAGAGAATTTAAATAACCTGTAGTTAATCTAAAAATCTTTAGGTTGAACTGCTTTTTAAAGGAGAGGCTACCATATATATATCAACTGGGCTCAGTAATAAACTAAATAAATGATGTATTCAGAACAGAACACTAACTGAAGGAATAATTTATATTGCCCCAAGAGGAGGGATTAAGAATAGACTTTTATTTTAGTGAATCTCTTTTACCTTTATTATTATTTTTAAACTAAGATTAAGCTATTTAATAGATAAAAAGAATAAACTTACACTTTTCTGCTTGAGGCATAGAACTTAAGGCAATGATATAAAAATAATAGAAGTAGACACAGAATCTTAAAAATTCTACATGAATTCAAATTCCTTTTATGTCTAGACCGTGTTTGGAAACACCCATAACTGGCACTGCTATTCAAACATTTGACATCTTACACAATGCCTAGGAAATCTGAAGACCTGCTTTTTTCTTTGGGGCTTCAGTTCAGCAGCTTTGGTACATCCAATCAGTTAATTTATGCATACTAAATCTGAGATCAAGTAACGTTAAAGATTAAATATGAAACAAGGATTTAGCAGAAAGGACTTCCCTCAGTTTCTCTTTCCTCCTTTAATCAATGTGTCAAAATGAGAAGGTAATGGTTTAAGTCACACTCAAATGGGAAATTCAGAAACTGCTTTTGAACTTCTAAAAGAAAATGGATCCAGGCAGGGAGACTTCAGGGTATCTCTAAGTTCTGCCCCTATGATTCTATTTACATTCAAATTTGAAAGCAGGAATTCTGTATTTACTCCCTCTCCATTGAATTCACAAAGATGGAAATGGCAACTCACTCCAGTATTGTTGCCTGGAGAATCCCAGGGACAGAGGAGCCTGGTGGACTGCTGTCTATGGGGTTGCACAGAGTCCTCCACGACTGAAGCGACTTAGCAGCAGCAGCAGTAGCCGTATAATTCAATTTCACTTTGGGAAGGCAACAAAACATACTTTATGCTTAAGAACCTTGAGCTTTGTAAATCGGGAAAGTGAAGTTTGAATCTTAACTCGGTCTTTACTAATTATACAACAATGGACAAACTAGTTAATTTCTCTAAGTCTCAGTTTTCTCATCAGTAAAATTGAGATTGTAATACCATACTTGCTGCAGAGGGCTGTTGGAAGGATTAAATTCAACAATACATGTCAAACAATTGGGCCAGTGATAGGACACAGCCAAAGCTCTAAAACTGAAGCTGTTACTGTTCCTTAAATCTTTTTATTCAACATTTAAAAAGGGATATTATCTGGCTGCTTGCTCTGTTTACCTCCAAGGACAAGTAGTGGACCTTTTCCCTTCACTGGAAAATGATTATTAACTCCTTCACTATGTGAGACCTTATCAATTCTTATAAACATCTCACTCAAAGCAATTCATCAGATTTCAGATGTGCATTGTATAGGCTAAGGGATATACAGATGTTCAAAAATTAATTATTTCTTAGAAGAAACCTATGCCTTGAATAGGGATCTCTCTCTCTTTGTCAGTTGTGTTCAACTCTTTATGACCTCATGGACTGTAGCCCAGCAGGCTTCCCTGTCCATGGAATTTTCCAGGCAAGAATGCTGGAGCAGGTTGCCATTTCCTCCCCCAGGGGATCTTCCCTATCCAGGGATTGAACCTGCATGTTTTGTGTCTCCTGCATTGGCAGGCAGATTCTTTACTACCGTGCCACCTGGGAAGCCCCAGTGTTACCATGCAAAAGTTTGTGTGCCTGAATGCACAATGAGGTCAAAGAAACCAAATGCTAGAGTTTCAGAGCAAATAAAGTTTTATTGCAGGGCCATGCAAGAATGAGTGTCTTGTTATCCAACAATCAGAACTCCCCAAAGAATTTCAGCAAAGCAGTTTTAAAGGCCATGCGAGGGAGAGGCATCCCAGCATACGTGATCACCTCATGAACAATTCTGATTCATTCATGGCAATTGATCCTTAGGCACCAAAAAGTTTTGGGAACTACATGTTCATGACCATCAAGTAGTTAATTTCTTCCCTTTTGTGGTGGTTTTTAGCATCTGGGAAACTCCAGAAATATACATGAGATACTATTATCTGAGTACTTCAGAGAGGAGCTATAGAGGAGGATATGGTTGGGAAGATGTCTGTCCTGGGAAGTTCCCATAGGGTCCTGCTAGGTTACAGGGAGAAAAATCACATTAAAAGCCACAAATCTGCTTTAATTAAGTGCTAAAATTCTGCATTACAGAGGAAAAGTAGTGTAGGAGTTACAGACTGATGTGACTGATAGTTGCTACAGTATACAGTAAAGCTTCTTAGAAAAGGTGAGATCGGAGCTGGGACTTCGGAGATGAATATGATTTGGATAGGAAAAGGAGAATATTCTAATGAGATCTAAAGAGAAAAAATTGTCAACAGCATGAGTAAAGTTGAAGTAGGAGAAAAAAAATGGCATCTGTGGTGGTCAGAGTAGCAATCAGATCATAAGCAATCAGATCAATCAGAACATGCAGTAGCCATTAGGTCCCTCCTCATTTTGCCAAGATTTCATTTTTCTTCCCAGGCAATTCCTGAAGATAACTGAGTGGTAGGAGTGCTTGGCACAGAGGAATTTAAACTTGTTTTCTTCCCTGCTAAGTGATTCTGAAGTATAAATGCTAATGCCTAAAGAGTTGCACTTTCAGCTCCCCATTAGGGAGCCATTAATATTGTCAAGATGCACTAACAGCCCAGAGTGGAGAAAAAGTCTAGACTTGAAACTTTCATGACAGCACCTGAAATAAATAGTCAGCTAATATCAGAAAAGTGACAGCATTGACATAAGTTTTTTCTGGGTATAATTATATCTATCAGCTTTTCCAATTTTGTAATAACTCATTAACCATTCAGGCCACTGACAAGTCAAAAATCAGATTTTAATGTTTATTTTGGGTAAATTGAAATAAAATAAAGAAGTTGTAATTTAACATATTTATTTATTAGAGAATGACCTCAGTTGCTATGCAGCCTAGGCCCTGGTATAGTCAGTGAAAGAAGTTACTTGATTTTTGTTTTACAATCTTGCTTTTTTGAAAAATAGTTTCTGGCCACCCTAAAAATGATTTCTAAAAAAAAAAAAAAAAGCCTAGTTAGGCACAGTTTACAATACCTATAAAAGAGTATTCAAATTGTTTTCAACTAGAACTCAGAACTGTTGATAACTTTTTTTTAACTAATGTCCTATTGATCACACTAGGTAATTAAAGTCATTGGAGGGCAATCACAGAAAATGTGGATAATCTGAAAGTGAGAATATCCCATCTTTGTAAAGCAAAAATCTTATTCATATTCTGAAATTATACTTATGATAAAAATAGTTGAGAACTATTTTAAGTATAAGGGAAATTGTTTGAGAACAATATCCATGTACAAAAAGAATTAGCTTTATTATTTTTTGCAATTTGGACACCAGATAAGGTAAACATAACCTTAAGATAGTTTGAACAGGCATACTCAGAGCATGCCTTGGAAGTTACATTGTTCTCCCATTGTCTTATTTTTTTTAATATCCCAGTTTTATTCTAAAGCATTTCTGTCTATGTGTATGAATTTATATATCTTTCATGTTGGAAGGCAGGGGTATTTCTCTACCCAAAGTTATTTTGGTTTGGTGGATATGAACGTTGCTAGAGTGACCAACAGAGTTGGTGTCCAGGGAACTTGTTCCTTTACTTTTAAGGGACAAAGAGACAACAGGAAGAAGTTGCTATACAACTTGCAGAGCTGTTGACAAATATTCTGCCACTGTCAGCAAATATTCCAGAGAAGTCATACACTGCAGGACATTCCAATTTGATTCTCTGTTGCTAGTCTTACCACAAGAGAAAATGGCTGTGCGGAAAGGCAATGAAGTAAATTTGTCACTGTTTCAGGGATTTCTTATTTTTAATCTGCCACAACTTTAGAATATAGTCTGAAAGTACAGAAGGTAACAACAGGGAATAAGCAGTAAAATCACTGCAATTCTTCACTAATATCTGAGAATATGGAGAACAAAGATAGCAGTTTTAGGCATTTTTCAATAAATGATTCATTTCTAATAGAGAATTTGTCTATGTTTAACAGGTAACTTCTACCAAAGTAAAAATAGAAAGAGGATTATAATTTTCTTCATTAACTCTGTCTTAGTAGAGAAGAGCATTTTATTTTTTTCTTTTTGTTTTTCCAAATATACCCATTTTGAGGTAAGTAAGTAAGTATTAGTCATTCAGTCGTGCCTGACTCTGCAACCCCATGGACTTCAGCCCACCAGGCTCCTTTGTCCATGAGATTTTTCCAGGGAAGAATACTGGAGTGGGTTGCCATTTCCTTAGAAGATAATTAGATATAAGCTTTTTAATTGTTTACTAACTGAAAAAGTATGCTATAGAGGAAACTTTTTATTTATTTAAAATAATTTGTAGTTCTTCTGTGTAATGTTTGATATTCTATAGCTGAAGGTCTATGAAAAAAAACTCCAAATTATCTTGAAGAATGAATATCCCTGAAAATCTCTTTCTCTTTTCCCCCCATTATTTCAAACAGTTCTAATAATGGCAATAAAAATGTCAGTCGGAGTTTAAGTCGGTGAACTAGGGAAATTCTATTCTGGATTAAGGTAAACAAGTTCTAGGAGCCTTATTGTTTGTATGAGGCCTGCAAGGCCTTTCATATGTTTATATTTGCTCTTTGTAGCTGTGTAGAGATATAGTCATATATTTCTACAGCTAAATATGCAGTTTTCTGTTATTTAGTCATTAACAGTAGTTGAATGAGAATCTTAAAATTTGTGAAAAGCATCATCTGGCATGTGAAAATGCATGCAAAATAAGAAATAACTAGACATATGTCAATTTTAAGTTATATGAACATGGGCTAGTAAGCTACACTTCTCCCACAGGATGTAATTGGTCATGGGAAGTCCCAATTCAAAATGCTGTATTATTCTGCAAAACCTCATGGGGCCATCATGAAACTCTTGAGTACATCTTTGGGCTGGTGTAAACAAAGAAGACATATTTCAAGTCAAATGTGACTATGAAGACAAAATTCCAAAGTAGGCTTGACAGTTGATTTGAGAAACTATAAGGAAGGCAAAGGTCCATATATTGCTCCAAATGCAACATTAGTTTTGTGAGGGAAGATGGATGATTGCATTTGGGATTCACCCATTCTTTGACCATGATATATATCACAGCTATTATTATTGCATGAATCAGGTGTCTCTGATGAAGTTTCTATAGTTTAAGATGAAAAATGACAGAACAGATTTATGGCAGGGGATATTATAAACACTATGCTAATTGAGTTCATTTCTCTTCAAAAGAATGGAGTACTATGGTGAATGGCAATAAAGGCAAACAGAAGGGATATCACAACTGTAAAACAAAACTGCAAACAAGAACTCTGTGCAGTCTAACACTAGAAGATATTGTCATGTACTACACTGAACCACTAGATGGTGCACTCTGCAACTTTGCTGCTGCTGTTGCTGCTAAGTCGCTTCAGTCGTGTCTGACTCTGTGCGACCCCATAGACAGCAGCCCACCAGGCTCCCCCGTCCATGGGATTCTCCAGGCAAGAACACTGGAGTGGGTTGCCATTTCCTTCTCCAATGCATGAAAGTGAAAAGTGAAAGTGAAGTCGCTCAGTCGTGTCTGACTTGTAGCGACCTCATGGACTGCAGCCTACCAGGCTCCTCCGTCCATGGGATTTTCCAGGCAAGAGTACTGTAGTGGGTTGCCATTTGCTACAGCTCCAAAATTTTAAAAGATACTATATAAAATATTTGAATTCCTTCTGAAATTCTTAGAAATATGGAATATCTGTCTTACTTGTAACTCTCTAAAGGCTAGTACATATAACTCTACTTGCCAATTAATATGATTTTGCTGCCCATAGGGGAATTACACATGTCCACGTGTAAGTGCATACATTCACTTATTTTATTTTTTCCAGGACATAGTGTTATATACAATGAGTCCAAGGTTGACAAGGAGTTTCTCAGGTGGTACTAGCAGTAGAGAACCCACCTGTCAATGCACAAAACGTAAGAGACATGGGTTTGAGCCCTGGGTCAGGAAGATCCCCTTGAGGAAGGCATGGCAACCCACTCTAGTATTCTTGCCTGGAGAATTCCATGGACAGAGGAGCCTGGCAGGCTACAGTTCATGGGGTCACAAAGAGTTGCAAGCAAGGTTGACAAGCAAGGTTGCACACAAGCAAGGTTGACAATGTAATTTAGAGACTCGCAACAAAGAGAAAGCTTGTTCATGCTGACATTCAGGCATGTCCTAAATATAGGTCAGCCGTAAAATTTGACTTCATCCAAACTCCTTGCCTATTCTATCCATTGCTCCTTCCAATTATTTGCACCCTAAGCCCCACTTAATGCCTTCTAGAGAGTCACACAAATGTACTTTCTTAAGAAACAACTCACATTGTGGATTGCTTCCTTATATTTGGTAGTATACTATGGTAATAACCTATGACCTCTTTGATTATGTTTATTTCTTTTTTATTGTCATACTTAGTACCTATTAGTACATAGTATTTTCTCATTTGTTTAATAATATAGAAATTATTATACAACATTCTACATAATTTAATATGCAACTCATATGTTCCTAGAACTGCATGTCATAGACCTTGATAGTAACTTAGATTATTGTTTGTGCTTTCTTTGTCATGAAGGTCAGAGAAAATTTCATTGCTTGACTATAAAATTAAAGCACCTATGAGCTATGGTAGTATGTATTTCTCAGGTCCTGACATAATTTTTCCATTTTTGTTAATGGTTTCTCTATTTTATCCTGTGCTTTATGGTATAAGGCTAATTCATTTCATTGTTGGGACTAGTCATTTATGTATGTGCTTTAGCTCAATGAGAAATTTTTGCACATATATATTTATTTATTTAATTGAAACCAATGTAATGAAGAATACACATTAAAACTATGGGTACTTTTGACTCTATAGAGTAGTTCTACTATCCACAGATATTTCAAATGTGCTTGGGTCTTAACTAGTAAAGACTACTTTGAGTCATTGATGCAAGAGCAGTGGTGTTTCAATTATACCTTTTTACATTCTTTAAACATATCTCATGCTTTCTGCAGTACTCATTGAAAGTCATGCTTCCAAATGAAAGGAAATTCCAAGTTTATGACTATATGACAACATAGTGGTTTCAATTTCCCATGTCCGTACTCGGTTTAACAGCTTGATTTTCATAGAATAATACAATATTTCTAGACCTCATGTTCTAGGAGATCATCAAGGAGCCAAGACAATGAGATAATTATGTTCTTTTTAAATACATCATTTGCTTTTGATTGGCATAAACTCTACAGCATTAAATAGCACAGTCTATATTTCTTGGGTTCCAAAATCACTGTGAACTGAGACTGAAGACATGAAATTAAAAGACACTTGCTCCATGGAAGAAAAGCCATGACATTCCCAGACAGCATATTAAAAAGCAGAGACATTACTTTGCCAACAAAGGTCCATCTAGTCAAAGCTATGGTTTTTTCCAGTAGTCATGTACAGATGTGAGAATTGGACCATAAACAAGGCTGAGGACAGAAGAATTGATGTTTTGAACTGTAGTGCTGGAGAAGACTCTTAAGAGCCCCTTGGACTGCAAGGAGATCAAACCAATCAATACTAAAGGAAATCAACCCTCAATATTCATTGTAAGGACTGATGCTGAAGCTGAAGCTGCAATACTTTGGCCACCTGATAAAAAAGAGCTGACCCAGAAAAGACCCTGATGCTGGGAAAGATTGAAGGCAGGAGGAGAAGGGGACGACAGAGGATGAGATGATTGGATGACATCACCAACTCCATGGACATGAGTTTGAGAAAACTCCTGGAGATAGTGAAGGACAGGGAAGCCTGGCATGCTACAGTTCATGGGGTTGCAAAGAGTTGGACACAACTAAGCAACTGAACAAACAAACAAATAAATGGTGTGTCAATAGTTGTACTGAGTTAAAAGTTACCTACAAAGAGAAGACTGGCTAGTCAGAGCATGCAAACAAAGTGATAACTACATAGATTTGACAAGCTGATTTGCCATAGCAGCTGCCAAAATGGAGAAAGAAGGGCCTTGCCCAACCATACCAGAGGAGATTCAGGGGGCAATATTCTCTGCAGAGTTATCATTATTAAGGCATGTACAGCAGGTACTCAATGCAGATAGTTCAAACAAAGTACTCAAGACCAGACAATATCAAATCTAATGTATAAGGTAGTTTTAGCATGCATCTTCATATTGGCATTCAGCAAACTCATCATAGTTTTTCATTTTTAGGCTTTCTTTCCCAAGAGACTTAAGCATATACATGATGAGTATGAATTGTACCATTTTATGACAAAGTTCACAGAATACCTAGAATATCACATTGTTTGTTCTAAATGAAACAATATATAACGTAAGGATCATCATTCTTATTATAGCTTCAAAAGCACTTTTTATTTTTCCTATTGTGAGCATTTACATCTGGAGAAAGCTGTTACTTTAGTAAGTGGACCATAGAGGAGCCAACGTATTTTACTCAAGTTCTCAGAAGGAAGGATTTTTATCATTGGTTAAACCATGTCTTTCTTAAGAATTGGTGCATTAAAAGATAATAAAAAGAATTCCTTCACCTAGGTATTGCAAAGGATAATATATATATTTTTTATAAATTATATACCTTCAAACTATATTTTAACACAGTAGGAAAGAAACCTCAGAAGCATGAATTTTTTAATTGAAAGAACTTATTGATACAATAAGAAAGAAAAATAAATACAAGCACAAAATGTATTCTTTTCTTTTTTTTTATAGCTATATTACAGTCTAGGAATGCAGTAGCTTGCTTACATAGATGATTCTTGTTTGTATTCTTGGATTTTCAGAAATAACCCTGAGACTCCCAGAGGCTTTGCATGCTTGGGTTGCACTGAATTCCAGCTGTCAGGTTCAGGTTATGATTTCAGTAAAATTGTAATATTGTCACAGTGACATTGTTAGTTCTTGACCAATTATGTGAGAATTTTGACAAATAAGGCTCCTTACCCTAATAGACATGTTTTCTGATAAAGATGGTACAGTGTAAATGATAACATGAAACAGAATATAAATAAAATCAACTTGAAAGTATTTTCTCCCTTGTAATACAAGAGTTCTAATTTTGCTTTTGTAGCTAGTATAATCTCTCAAAGTTTTATGCAAATGGACTTTGTTATTTCATTATCATGACTAGAAAATGACAGTGTTGGTTTATATCTTTAGAGCTTCGATAAAGCCAGCAGAGCAGCCCTCCACCTTCAAAGCTGTCTTTGTATTCCTTCTCCCATAAGGGAAAGAAAAAGGAAAAAGGGGTCAACTTATTAAGGAGCCAATTTGGAAACCCATGTAGTGGGATCATGTTGAGAGGAATTCATCTTTGCACTTGCTTGAACTGCAAGTGCAGTTCTAATTTTGCTTTTGTAGCTAGTGTAATCTCTCAAAGTTTTTGAGAGATTGTTGATCAAACAATAGCTTGCAATGCACCCCAGAACTCGCGGTTGTCCCTTATGTACAGCTATGTGCAGGATTTTGGTTTTTATTCTTGGAAAAACTTGTCAACTCAAGTTTCAATTCATGTATTCCTAAGAAAAATAGATACTGTCAGCTTAGATGGCATGCTGCTGCTGCTGCTGCTAAGTTGCTTCAGTCGTGTCCGACTCTGTGCAACCCCATAGATGGCAACCCACCAGACTCCCTCGTCCCTGGGATTCTCCAGGCAAGAATACTGGAGTGGGTTGCCATTTCCTTCTCCAATGCATGAAAGTGAAAAGTGAAAGTGAAGTCGCTCAGTCGTGTCCGACTCTTAGCGACCCCATGGACTGCAGCCCACCAGGCTCCTCCGTCCATGGGATTTTCCAGGCAAGAGTACTGGAGTGGGGTGCCATCGCCTTCTCCATTAGATGGCATAAATAACCTCTATTGTTTTACCTTATCCTGATATTTCCATAATAAAAAGTTCTTTACCTTTTAGATGCTAAGAAGCTAAAACTTTCTATTAAGTATATTCTATTTCTCACAATGTTAACAAAGAAATCTAAGACTTTTGCTCTTTTAAGTACATGTTAAGTAGATTTAAGTACATTAACTATTTTAAACATGTGAAGATCAAAGAACTCATATACTGTGGTGATTAATCAAGTTAAGGCCCAGTCAACTGAGATCTGAGAAATAATTTCAGATCCCCTACTGTAGTCTTGACTAAGTAGTATTGTTGATGAATGGGATTTAAAACTTACAGATGGGAAATTGGGGTTTTTTTTAATGAAACATAATTTTGGAAGTGATCTATATTAATTTGCATTTTTAGACAATGAATAGGCAACAAAAAATGAAATCAATTATTTTATATAGTTTTTAACAATGATTTTAAAATTTATAAAAGTAGCCCTAGTCCTTGTGTTACTTTCCTAACCAGTTCCCCTCATGACTCACTGACATTTCTGAGTTTCTAAAATTTCACCTGACTGCTGTAATACCTCACTAGAATGATCAAACAAAGGGTTATTTATTGGGAAAATGTATACAAGATAAAGAAGATATAACTTTTTTTTTTTAAAGCTAAAATAATTTCCCAAAATTGTTAATAAGAATCAAGCCAGTAAAAAGAGAAACCTGATAGGGTGATTCTAGCTACACTGGCCTTTCTTATTATGTACAACAAAGTCTAGAAAAGAGTATTTACTTTATTACAGAAATATCATCAGATCAGATCAGATCAGTCGCTCAGTCGTGTCCGACTCTTTGCGGCCCCATGCATCGCAGCACGCCAGGCCTCCCTGTCCATCACCAACTCCCGGAGTTCACTCGGACTCACGTCCATCGATTCAGTGATGCCATCCAGCCATCTCATCCTCTGTCGTCCCCTTCTCCTCCTGACCCCAATCCCTCCCAGCATCAGAGTCCTTTCCAATGAATCAACTCTTCGCATGAGGTGGCCAAAGTACTGGAGTTTCAGCTTCAGCATCATTCCTTCCAAAGAAATCCCTGGGCTGATCTCCTTCAGAATGGACTGGCTGCATCTCCTTGCAGTCCAAGGGACTCTCAAGAGTCTTCTCCAACACCACAGTTCAAAAGCATCAATTCTTCAGCACTCAGCCTTCTTCACAGTCCAACTCTCACATCCATACATGACCACAGGAAAAACCATAGCCTTGACTAGACGAACCTTTGTTGGCAAAGTAATGTCTCTGCTTTTGAATATGCTATCTAGGTTGGTCATAACTTTCCTTCCAAGGAGTAAGTGTCTTTTAATTTTGTGGCTGCAATCACCATCTGCAGTGATTTTGGAGCCCAAAAAATTAAAGTCCGACACTGTTTCCACTGTTTCCCCATCTATTTGCCATGAAGTGATGGGACCGGATGCCATGATCTTCATTTTCTGAATGTTGAGCTTTAAGCCAGCTTTTTCACTCTCCACTTTCACTGTCATCAAGAGGCTTTTGAGTTCCTCTTCACTTTCTGCCATAAGGGTGGTGTCATCTGCATCCGAATCCAATACTTCCCATGATGAAACCTTTCCAGCTTCATGGTTAGATCTTTCATTTTTCACATTTTATCTCCCCTTGTCATTTGTGTTAAAAAAAAAAAAACTGAACACTAAAAAAATTCTAGTTACTAAAAACTAAAAATTTGTTATAACTATAAAAATTGGACATACTTGTAAGTAGAAGTCTGTTGCACCAGAGAAAATGTTTATAGTAAATACCTTTTGTCCCAGACATGGCAACTTTTTGGCTTCTAAAAATTCTACTTTCCCTTCCTTGCTCTCTTTTAAACTCAAGTAAGTTTTGCTTTTTAAATTGCAATTGTAATTTTATTGAGATACTTCTAGATTTAAATGTAATGGCATATATATTATTTTATGTCCCCTTATACCCTTTACCTGTTTTGTTCCAGTGATAACATCTTGCAGCACTCTTAACATAATATCAAAACCAAGATATAAACATTTATACAGTCCACCAAACTCATTTAGATGTTATTAAATTTACATACACTCACTTGTGTGTGTATGTGTGGTTCTATACAGCCTTATCACATGTGTATATTTATGTACCCACCACCATAGTCAATAAATCAAACAGTTCCATCACCAAAATTTTCCTATTGCCTTTTTATTAGCATACTCATCTCCTTCACACCATTCCTTCCCATGTGTACTCTCTGACAACTACTAATCTATTCTCAAATTTCATAATTTTGAAATTTTTGAGATTGTAATAAATCAAGTCATACAGTTTATAATCAGGGATAATTCACTCAGCATGAATTATGGGAAGTTCACCCAAGTTTTCGTATGCTTCAATTGTTCCTTTATATAGCTGAGTAGCATTTCATGGTGGCGAAGGCAATGGCACCCCACTCCAGTACTCTTACCTGGAAAGTCCCATGGATGGACGAGCCTGGTAGGCTGCAGTCCATGGGGTCGCTAAGAATTGGACACGACTGAGCGACTTCCCTTTCACTTTTCACTTTCATTCATTGGAGAAGGAAATGGCAACCCACTCCAGTGTTCTTGCCTGGAGAATCCCAGGGATGGGGGAGCCTGGTAGGCTGCCGTCTATGGGGTCGCACAGAGTCAGACACGACTGAAGCGACTTAGTGGCAGCAGCAGCATTTCATGGTATTGATACCATGACACCATAATTTGCCTAACCATTCACTTGTGGATGGGCATCTGATTTGTTTCTAATTTTTTTCTATTATGAAATAAGGTGCAATGAACATTAGCATTCAAGTTTTGGTGTGGATGTAATTTTTAATTTTTCTGACATAAATGTCCAAAAGTGTAATTGTTGGGTCACATGTTTAATTTCATAAGAAACCATCAAATTGATTTCCACAGTGTATGTACAATTTTTATTCCCATAAACAGTGAATGAGTGATCCATTTTCTTTGAAATCTCTCTGATATTTGCTGTTGTTACTTTCCTTTTTTAACTTTAGCCATTCTGATAGATGTGTAATGCTATTTCATTATGGTTTAAATTTGCATTCCCCTGATGGCTAATTGCTACGGTATGAATATTTGTGTCCCACCCCCCATACATATGCTGAAGTTCTAACCCTCAAGGTGATGGTATTAGGAGGTGAGGCTTTTGGAAGATGATTAGGTCATGAGACCAGGGCATAAGGGGAATTAATATCCTTATAAAAGAAGTCTGAGAAAGCTCCCTTGCCCTTTCACCATGTGAGAACACAGCAAAAAGACCTTCTACGGACCAGAAATTAGTCCCTCACCAAACATCGAATCAACCAAATCTTAAGACTTATCAGCCTCTAGAGCTGTGAGAAAGATACATTTTTTTGTGTCTAAGTTACCTAGTTTATGTTACCTATTTATTGCAGCCCCAAAAGACTAAGATATTAATGATGCTGACAATCTTTTCATTTGCTATCTGTATATCTTTTTTAAGGAAACGGTTGTTTGTATCTTTAGTTCATGTTCTAAATAGATTACCCGAGGTTTTTTTTCGTTTGTTTGTTTGTTTGATTTTATAAGTTGCATTTAAGAGTTTTTTTTACTATACTGTAGATACTATCCCTTTGTCAGATATATGAATTGCAAATATATTCCCCCAAACAACAGCTTGTATTTTCATCCTCTTCACAGGGTCTCACATAAACATTTTAAATTTTGATGAAACATGATTAATTTTACTTTTAGGAATTGTGCTTTTGGTAGTTTAATGTTTAATATTTTGAGGAATCTTTATATATTTTTTCCATAGTGGCTGCACCAATTTACACTCCCACCAAGAGTGCATGAAGATTCATTTTTCTCCACATCCTTGCAATAGTCGTTATTTGTTGTCTTTTTGAAAATAGCCAGTTTGATGCTGAAACTTGGCCTCTGTGCACTGGTGCTGAATTGAATCTCAGAGAGAGTTTTGGGTGTTATAGGAAAAAAAAAATAGCTTTATTGCTTTGTCGGGCAAAGAGGGACACAGTGGGCTTGTGCCCTGAAAACAATGTGTTCCAACTCAGGGGTGTTTAGTGAGGAGTTTTATAGCAATAGTTCAATTGTGGGGTTGCTGATAAGGATTAGGGTTATGTGCAGGGCCTGCATTCTTTTAATCTAGCCTCAGGTGGTCTTCTGAACTTCTGTGGTTCTCAAGGTTATCAAACTGTGACCTTCTCTCTGGAATGAAGAACACTTCATCAAGTAGTTAGCATGTTCCAGATATCTGTTGTGGGTTTTAGTTCTACTGAAGCTCAAAGATCTTGAGACAGAACCAGAACCCTGCCCCAAGGCTGTGTATTGTTTCTTGCCTGGCCCTCCCTTGCCTCTGCATGTTTTCCCTTCCCTGATTAGCAACTGTTTGAACTGCCCCTTGGAACTCAGGGAAGGTCATAGAAAGTGAAAGTGTTAATCACTCAGTTGTGTCTGACTCTTTGTGACCCCATGGACTGTAGCCTGCCAGGCTCCTCTTTACATGGAATTCTCTAGGCAAGAATACTAGAATGGGCTGCCAATCCCTCCTCCAGGGGATCTTCCCAACCCAGGGATTGAAGCCAAGTCTCCTGCATTGCAGACAGATTTTTTTTTTAACCATTTGAGCTACTAGGGAAGCCCTGAAGGTCATAGAGGCTGAAGCTTGTTCCCCATAAACAAGAAAGAGGAGACACAGAAAGTTTCTGTGCCCAGGAACCCACATGGTCTCGCTTCATTTCAAAAAGCAATTTCTGTGTCAGTTGGTAGATCCATATAATTTTCTTCCTTGGCTTGTTTTGATAGTGGATGACATTATTTTTCCAAAGTTGAGCAAGTCCTGCGTACCTGGAATGCCCTTTATCATGGTGTGTGATTATTTTTATAGATTGTTGAATTTGATTTGCTAACACAAATGAAAGATATTGGTTAGTATTATGGTTTTGTTTTATTAACATTGCTTTTTGTTAGTGTTGGGTCAGGGTTATAATGTTCATTCTTACCAACTCCTGTTTGACCACTTCCAATTTACCTTGATTCATTCACCTATTTTCTATGCAGGATTATTCTTTACAGCATTGGACTATACATTCACCACCAGAAACATCTACAACTGGGCATCATTTCTGCCTTGGCTCAGTCTCTTTTCTCCTTCTGGAGCTATTTCTCTGATCTTATCAAGTAGTGTATTGGACACCTACCAACCTGGGAGGTTTATGGTTCAGTGTCATATACTTTTGCTTTTCATACTGTTCATAGGATCCTCAAGGCAAGAATGCAGATGTGGTTTGCCATTC
Source organism: Bubalus bubalis (assembly GCF_019923935.1). Classification (NCBI taxonomy): domain Eukaryota; kingdom Metazoa; phylum Chordata; class Mammalia; order Artiodactyla; family Bovidae; genus Bubalus; species Bubalus bubalis. Next base: position 102,116,701 of record NC_059181.1, on the reverse strand, counting down.
CCTTCTCCAATGGACCACATTTTGTCAGAACTCTCCACCATGACTTTTGTGCCTTGGGGGGGGGGGGTGCCTACATGGCATGGCTTATAATTTCATTGAGTTAGACAAGGCTGTGATACATGTGATCATTTTGGTTAGTTTTCTGTGATTGTGGTTTTTATTCTGTCTGCCCTCTGATGGATGAGGATAAGAGGCATGTGCAAGCTTCTTAATGGGAGGGAACAGTATCAGTTCAGTTGCTCATTCATGTCCGAATCATTGTGACCCCATGAACTGCAGCATGCCAGGCCTCCCTGTCCATCACAAACTCATGGAGTCCACCTAAACCCATCTCCATTGAGTCCGTGATGCGATCCAACCATCTCATCCTCTGTAGTCCCCTTCTCCGCCTGCCCTCAATCTTTCACAGCATCAAGGTCTTTTCAAATGAGTCATCTCTTCGCATCAGGTGGCCAAAGTATTGGAGTTTCAGCTTCAGCATCAGTCCTTCCAATGAACACCCAGGACTGATCTCCTTTAGGATGGACTGGTTGGATCTCCTTGCAGTCCAAGGGACTCTCAAGAGTCTTCTCCAACACCATAGTTCAAAAGCATCAATTCTTTGGCACTCAGCTTTCTTCACAATCCAACTCTCACATCCATACATGACCACTGGAAAAACCACAGACTTGACTAGACAGACTTTTGTTGACAAAGTAATGTCTCTGCTTTTTAATATGATGTCTAGGTTGGTCATAACTTTCCTTCCAAGGAGTAAGCGTCTTTTAATTTCATGGCTGAAATTAACATCTTCAGTGACTTTGGAGCCCAGAAAAATAAAGTCAGCCACTATTTCTTCTGTTTCCCCATCTATTTGCCAAGAAGTGATGGGACTAGATGCCATGATCTTAGTTTTCTGAATGTTGAGCTTTAAGCCAACTTTTTCACTCTCCTCTTACACTTTCATCAAGAGGCTCTTTTGTTGTTCTTCACTTTCTGCCATAAGGGTGGTGTCATCTGCATATCTGAGGTTATTGGTATTTCTCCTGGCAATCTTGATTCCAGCTTGTGCTTCTTCCAGCCCAGCATTTCTCATGATGTACTCTGCATATAAGTTAAATAAGCAGGGTGACAATATACAGCCTTGACGTGCTCCTTTTCCTATTTGTAACCAGTCTGTTGTTCCATGTCCATTTCTAACTGTTGCTTCCTGACTTGCATATAGGTTTCTCAAGAGGCAGGTCAGGTGATCTGGTATTCCCATCTCTTTCAGAATTTTCCAGTTTATTGTGATGCACACTGTCAAAGGTTTTGGCACAGTCAATTAAGCAGAAATAGATGATTTTCTGGAACTTCCTTGCTTTTTTGATGATCCAGCAGATGTGGCAATTTGATCTCTGGTTCCTCTGCCTTTTCTAAAACCAGCTTGAACATCAGGAAGTTCATGGTTCACGTATTGCTGAAGCCTCACTTGGAGATTTTTGACCATTACTTTGTTAGCATGTGAGATGAGTGCAATTGTGCAGTAGTTTGAGGACTCTTTGGCATTGCCTTTCTTTGGGATTGGAATGAAAACTGACCTTGTCCAGTCCTGTGGCCACTGCTGAGTTTTCCAAATTTGCTGACATATTGAGTGCAGCACTTTGACAGCATCATCTTTTAGGATTTGCAATAGCTCAACTGGAATTCCATTACCTCCACTAGCTTTGTTCATAGTGATTCTTCCTAAGGCTCACTTGACTTCACATTCCATGATATCTGGCTCTAGGTGAGCACACCATCATGATTATCTCTGTCATGAAGATCTTTTTTGTACAGTTCTTCTGTGTATTCTTGCCACCTCTTCTTAATATCTTCTGCTTCTGTTAGGTCCATCCAATTTCTGTCCTTTATTGAGCCCATCTTTGCATAAAATGTTCCCTTGATATCTCTAATTTTCTTGAAGAGATCACTAGTCTTTCCCATTCTATTGTTTTCCTCTATTTCTTTGCATTGATCTCTGAGGAAGGCTTTTTTTCTCTCTCCTTGCTATTCTTTGGAACTCTGCATTCAAATGGGTACACCTTTCCTTTTCACCTTTTGTTTTTGCTCTCTTCATTTCACAGCTATTTGTAAGGTCTCCTCAGACAGCCATTTTGCTTTTTTGTATTTCTTTTTCTTGGGGATGGTCTTGATTCCTGTCTCCTGTACAGTGTCATGAACCTCTGTCCATAATTCATCAGGCACTCTATCAGATCTTGTCCCTTACATCTATTTCTCACTTCCACTGTATAATCATAAGGGATTTGATTTAGGTCATACCTGAATGGTTTGGTGACTGAATGTGGTCCACTGGAGAAGGGAATGGCAAACCACTTCAGTATTCTTACCTTGAGAACCCCATGAACAGTATGTAAAAGCAGAAAGTTAAGACACTGAAAGATGAACTCCCCAGGTCGGTAGGTGCCCAATATGCTACTGGAGATCACTGAAGAAATAACTCCAGAAAGAATAAAGGGAAGGAGCCAAAGCAGAAATAACACCCATTTTTGGATGGGACTGGTGATAAAAGCAAGGTCCGGTGGTATAAAGAGCAATATGGCTGGAGTCCAGCTCCAGCAGCCAGGGATTCAACCTGAAGAGATGAACGGTGTCAGCGAGTAATGAGACAGCCTCTCATTTTTCTTGGACTGCCTATTTATTTCAAGTTTAAGATTTTCTTTTATACTTTTACAAAAACATTAGGTCAGAGGTTTGACATTTTCAGTTCCCCCTCTCCTAGATTTATTATCTCCATAAATCACTGTTGCTCTTCAAACTGAGTTCCTGCTTCAGTGATTCTCTCGGAATCAGCCTTATCATCTATTATCTCCCTCCTGTAAGGTGTCCTATAGTTAACTTGTGATTACATTGTAACTCATGCTACATTCCTCAGTTTACTACTTATCTTCTTAAATCCTGTTTGCCCCTAACATCCTGAGCTCAGTTCAGTTCAGTTCAGTTCAGTTGCCCAGTTGTGTCTGACTCTTTGCAACCCCATGAATCACAGCACGCCAGACCTCCCTGTCCATCACCAACTCCCGGAATTCACTCAGACTCACGTCCATCGAGTCAGTGATGCCATCCAGCCATCTCATCCTCTGTCGTCCCCTTCTCCTCCTGCCCCCAATCCCTCCCAGCATCAAAGTCTTTTCCAGTGAGTCAACTCTTCGCATGAGGTAGCCAAACTACTGGAGTTTCAGCCTTAGCATCACTCCTTCCAAAGAAATCCCAGGACTGATATCCTTTAGGATGGACTGGTTGGATCTCCTTGCAGTCCAAGGGACTCTCAAGAATCTTCTCCAACACCATAGTTCAAAAGCATCAATTCTTCGGTGCTCAGCCTTCTTCACAGTCCAACTCTCACATCCATACATGACCACTGGAAAAACCATAGCCTTGACTAGACGGACCTTTGTTGGCAAAGTAATGTCTCTGCTTTTCAATATGCTATCCTGAGCTCACTATCTCTTAAAAAGGCTTCTAGCTATAGTGTCTCTAAAAATTCTTAACTTCTATAAGCTATAGTAAAATATGCTAAATTTACAACATTCCTTAAATCTTTAATTTCTAACTGTTTTAATTATTTCTAAGCCCTAAATTCAGCAAACTCCTTTGCCATAAACATTCTCCTCACAAATAGGCTTCAGATAGCAATCCCTCCCATGGCCTCAAGCTACGGCCTATGTGCTCATCCTGGAAAACTCTTTTGTAAGAGTCCTTGAACAAATGTCAATGATTAACTTTATGAATTATTTTCTGAGCACAGCCGCAGAAGGCTTTGTGCCTTCTCATGCTCCTCTCAAGAACAATAAGCACCTTAATATTCCTTTTCAGTCAACTCAGCTGAGGAGAGAAAAAGACAAGTCAGAACTTCAAGGCCTAACTCCTTCATCCCCGGACCCTGCCTGCTGAATGAGGAGAGGGGTCTGGGGCTGTGCCTCCATTTTGTCAGTAATGCCTAATGCGGCTCCCAACACAATATTGTATAAGAACCTGGAATGTTAGGTCCATGAATCAAGGCAAATTGGAAGTCGTCAAACAGGAGATGGCAAGAGTGAACATCAGCATTCTAGGAATCTGCAAAGTAAGATGGACTAGAATGGATGAATTTAACTCAGATGACCATTTTATCTACTACTGTGGGCAGGAACCCATTAGAAGAACTGGAGTAGCTATCATAGTCAACAAAAGAGTCCGAAATGCAGTACTTGGATGCAATCTCAAAAACGACAGAATGATCTCTGTTCGTTTCCAAGACAAACCAGTCAATATCATGGTGATCCAAATCTATGCCTGTAGGTCTTCCTACAACCATTCAACTTTAGGGAAACACTGAGACAGTCCTGATCTTTTAATATTGATATGCTACAACCTGGAAACATGTCTTTGTGCTGAACAAACATGTCAGACTGTTAACTCACCTACAAACAGCATGCTATTAAGATAAAACTTCTGGAGATTATCAGGCAGGGATGACTGAAAGTCACTTTCTACCTTTTATTGAAGTAAAAACAAACAAAACAAAGCTAAGTTTGCCATAATAGTGAAAGAAAAAAAAAAAAAAAGAGTGGCCCCAAGGGTAAATTTGAACTTCACTGAAATTAAACCAGATTTTGTTAGAGCATTTCTGATGATTTGTTTTTTCTGGCTTATGATATCAAGCATTGTTCCTGTAGCCCATTTTAATTTTTTGCTATCTATCTGTAAAATATTAGTTATAAAATATTTTGCTTTCTGCTATTCTTTTCTTGCAATGATTAATTAATTAGTTGTTGAATGTGAATAAAGGGTGGCAATTACAATTTCTTTAATCACTTAATAATGTGGTCCAGGTCTCAATTGAGATTTTAGACATATATCCAAAGGATTTATACTGAATTTTCTATTAATCACTGCATCCTTAGTGCTGACAAGGTCTCTTCCTAACAATAGATCTAATCATTTCAAGATGAGCCACAGTTAGAATGAATATGATAAAGAGCTTATCATCTGGGCCAAGATCCTGATCCCATGAGCCCAAGATAGAAATCTCTGTTTCACTACTTGATTTAACATTAAGGGCCATGTATTAAATCTTGTGGCTCTGGAGATTTATAAATGTTTAAAGCCCTTAGTAAACTTAACTTTTTACTTTTGGACCACAGTCACTAGCTGAATAAAATGTTTGATTTTTTTTTTTAACTGGGACTTTATATTATATGCTTCAGGCAAACTAGATCAGTATTATACAGTTTTCTATAATTCATTTTTATGAGATAGTGATTCTCTTGGGAACTCAAAGCAAAAGTTTTCCTTCTCACAGTCTCTTACTACCACTCAAGGCACTTTCTTATATATATCAGCATTTAATTCACTGATAATCTCTAAGTATTTTTTAGTAGCTGACTTGGTCAGTGGATTGTAAGATTCTTCCTTGTCTGTTATAGTGTACTCAAGGTTTCCCAGTGCATAGTTAAAATAATAATTATGATATTGATATTAACAATAACATACAGTGTTTGTTGAGAGCTCACTGTATGATAGTGCTAAATGCTCAACTGTATTAACTCAATTAGCCCTCACAAACACCCTATTATACAGCTGCTATTTTTATTCTTGATGTTTTACAGATAGACAAGCTCAAGCAGGAAATAGAGAAGTTAAGCAACTGGCCCAATGTCACACAGTTAATAAATGGTAGAGCTGAGTTTTAAGCTAGGCAGTTTACTTCCAGAGCCCATGATCCTAAGTACCATGCCTGTCATATAGTAGATGCTCAATAAATATTTGTTGACTGATAAAATTCTATAGTTAAAGCTCCCAATAATTACAACTCTCTCATTCTTCTAAAAACAAGGATAAATAACCAATCATAAAAATAAAAATGTCCTGTATACAGAGCTCTGCTGAGAATAAATGCACCCAGAGAGATAAATGAAACCATCCACTGTTTTATGTTGAATTGGACACTCAAAATAACAATGCCAATGTGGTTAAATGTGTAAATGTGATAAATTGGAGAAAAAAATATGAAAATCTATATGGTAGATTCACAAAGCAGTAAAAAATGTACAAGCTTAAAATATTTTAGATACTTCAGTAGAACTAAAACCCACAACAGATGGGAAATTCTAACTACTTGATGAAGAGCTAAATACTGGGAAGACAGCTGAGGCAGATGAGCCTCTAGGGGAATGAAATGCCTTTTTAAATAAAGCTCAGACCCCATCTTATGCAGTTTTAATGTAAGTTCTTGATAATTCAAGACTTCGTAGATCAATCAGGAGGAGTGCTTTTATTTTCATATTATAGAAATCTGGCAGCATCATAGATATTGGAGTTTAGCTACAGTAAATATTCAGTTGTACTATTAGTTAGTGTTCACTTTATAACTCTGTTGTCACAAAGAGTTGGACAAGACTGAGCTACCAACACTAACAAAGCTGTAACTAAATGATTAGAAATTATTCTCTGGGAAATGAAATTATAAAGGATACTTCTATTATTAAGTAAAAAGCTGCCAAACTATTTTGAGATCACAAGTAATTATCTATATTCTTATCTATCCCCTTATGAATACTATAATCTATGTAAGCAAAAAGATGATTGCTTCTATCTTGGCGATCACTGTATCTTAATAACTAGCCTGGTGAATGAATGGATGAAGAAGTTATAGGAGATGGAATAAGCAAGAGTTCATTCTAGGCTGTATTTTCCCAACATTGTCACACTGAATAGTCCTTCTTACCCTGAAGAGGAACACGATTGTGAATCCTTGGTCTTTTCTCCACAAATAAGATGCTCTCTTTACATATATGATGCATCTGAATTCACCAGATGGAAACTGAACAAATAATTAAAATGCTTAAATTGGAAAATTGGCCAATTATAGTCTTGTCTTCCCAAGTGGTGCTAGTGGTAAATAATCTGCCTGTTAATGCAGGAGATGCAAGAGATGTGGGTTTGATTCCTGGGTCTGGAAGATACCCTGGAGGAGAGTATGGCAACACACTCCAGTATTCTTTCCTGGAGAATCACATGGACAGAGGAACCTGGTAGGCTACATTCCATGAGGCCATAAAGAATCAGACACAACTTAGAGACTGAGCCCCTGATGCTGGGAAAGATTGAAGGTAAAAAGACAAGAGGCCATCAGAGGATGAGATGGTTAAATACTATCACTGACTCAGTGGACATGAATTTGAGCAAAGTCTGGGAGATAGTGAAAAACAAGGAAGCCTGGCATGCTACAGTCCATGAGGTGGCAAAGAATTGTCATGACTTAGTGACTGAACAGCAACAAAATAGTAGTTTGCCTACATTATATAAAATAAACTAATATTGGAGGCTCCACACTATACAGCTGGCCATGTTGCTTGCATATGTAAAACACTGAATATTCTTACAGTTAATATAAATGTAATTGTAAATTTTAAGGGAAAATTAGCTTAGAGAAATCCAATAGGTAAATACAAATGTAATTGCCTACCATTAAAATCAATGCCTATGACTACTTTATAGAAACACATAAGAATGTTCTTTCTGAGCTAATAAAGTACTATAGGGAATATATAATATTTATCTAGTTAGAATTGTTCATCATCTAATTTATTATTAGGTATTGAGGTACATAGAACATTAACTTCTAGTAGTATAATATTTATTTTTCATGTATTTATACCTAAGACTTACAACAGGCTTAGATGAAAAGAATATTTCCTTCCTGATTTACGCAATTTTGGCACATAGTATAAATCTCCACACCTTGATTTCCGAATATGTAATATTAGCACAATTTCATTTATCATGATGAACTATTTTAAGGATAATTCAAATAATGCATATTAAATACCTAAGAGAGAGTCTGATTCATAAGACTCTTAAAATAGTAGATTTTCAAAATAGTTGGGAAAGAAAAATATAGAAGAAAGGAGGGATCAGAGGAAGAGGATTTTATTTTATTTCATCTTCAAAATAATCTCCAGAGGTAGGTAGGCTATGAATTGTTATTGTTATCTCCATTTTACAGATCATTAAACAGATTCAGAGATCTCAAAGGACTTGCTCAGCATTAAACAGCTACTTGCTCTCTTATGGTATGATAGTATTTTATTCATCTGCCCATTGTAACACTTAATATGTAATATTGTATTTATTGATTACTACCTCTGGCTTCCCTATTAAACTCTGAGATCCTTTTGGGCAAGGGCCTTATTCCATTCATTTTTCTATAATTTAGAGTATGTGTATATAGTACCAAAGAGGGTTCTGCCAAATGTTTTACAGATGAGTAAAAGATCTGAAACTGGAACCTGTATCTATTTATTCAAAACTGGATATTCTGTGTCTATTGTATGATATTCTTGCTTATGATTATACCAGTCCTCCAAAAATTTACATATTATATAAAATACAGTGATTGGTGTTCAATAATCTTTCAATGCATTTTGGTTTGATAATCAGAAAATAGAACAATCTATTTTATATCTTTGTGTATTTTTTTTGTTGAAATGGGAGCATAGTCCCTTCACTATTTGTTTGCACCAGAACAAATTACCCAAAAAAATTGGCTAAAACAGCAGAAATTTATACTCTCACAATTCTGCAGGTTCAAATTCTGAAATCAAGGTATCCTCAGTGCCTCTGAGAGCCCCTTGTTCCTTCCAGCTTCTGGGGGCACTTGACAATCTTTGTCATTCCTTAGCTTGTAGCTGCATCCCCCCAGTCTTGTCCTGCTATCACTTGGCTACCTTCTTTCTGTTGATATGTGTCCTCTCAGTTGGTTAAGAATCTGCCTGTGATGCAGGAGACCTGGATTCCATCCTTGCCCTGGGCAGATCCTCTGGAGAAGGGAATGGCAACGCTCTCCAGCATTCTTGCCTGGAGAAGTCCATAGACAAAGAAGCCTGATGTGTTACAGTCCACGGGGTCCCAAAGAGTCAGACATGACTGAGCAACTAACACTTTCAAGTTTCTTCTTAAAAGGACACCAGTTATTGGATTTAGGGCATCTCTAAAACCAGGATGATTTCAACTGAAGATCCTTATCTAACTAACATCTCAAAATTTTTTTTTTTTTTACAAATAAGATCAAATTTTGAGTTTGGAGTGGAGATGAGTTGTTGGAGTACATTATTTTATCCACTAAAACTATTATGCTTTATTTGAATTGACATTATTAAGACAAGCCTAATGAATGTAGCAAACCTAAAAGCAATGCATTCAGCTGGGGAAAAAATGAAGGGATTCGAGTCTCTGTTTTTTTTTTTTTTTTTTTAATGATTTGAAATAAAGCTGAAATTCCACAGAAATGCATGAAAAGTAGAAATTCAGCATAGAATTGCTAGAGGAGTTTGAAATAGGGGAGGATATATCAGTAATCAGCTAAAAGTTCAAGAAAACTGAATGATAATCTTAAAAAGGAATATTTTTCCCATCTAGAAAATAAGCCAGAAATGACAATTGATATCAGACAGGTGTAATAACTTATTTTTCTCTCAGCTAGGTAATACTAGTTTAAAGCCAAAGGATAAATTAAGAATCTTAGTTTCAAGTCACAATCAGAAAGTCACATGCTTAACTAGTATTTATATAAGATTAACATTTAACTTTCACTTGAAACAATGCTAATGAACAATAACACTACTTAAAAGTAGTCTTTGTTTATCTTAGAGTTTGATATAAAGGCAGACACATAGGTTGCTTTTCAATTTTTATTTTATCATAGATCTAGTTATGCTTTCATCTATTATTAAAAAAAAAAAAAAAGCCTTCACAGAGGTAAGCAGTCTGGTAGCTACTGCACTTTAAAAAATGTTTTCCTTCTAGAAAAAAAGAAAGATCATTTGTATTCTGATGTTTATTCTCATAATCACTTTAGTACTTTGATGCTTATATTGTAACATCTATAAGTTTAATAGACACAATGCAGCATTGTCAGATTTTTACATTTCATGAGAAGGACATGTTAAGATGATCTGTAATTTAAAATGATGATAAAGACAATGGCATACATTTTTTAGCAGCAAACAGAGGTATTTTATGCAAAATTCAAACAAAAATGATACATTGTTTCAACTGACCTGCAGTATTTTCAGAAAGCAGATGTGTTTGTCGCATTGCTTTTGTTACTGTCACAGTATAAGAATATTTCAGGGCAAGAGTAGAGTTTTGAATAAGCCAGAAAGATTATGTGAAAGCAAGTGCAATAGTATTCTAGCCCAACCCTGTCTTCAATAAGAAACTATGGATTTGTATCATCCATAATATTCTGCTTCTAGGTCATTTTGAGAATATTTTACTCTTGTTTAGCTTTGTTAGATCAATTCTAGTATCAATTCTGAATAAAGCACTGTTGTTGTTTTTTTTTCCCCCTTTAGTTTGGCTCTCATTCTGGTACTGAATATAATCTCTGCATGTTCCAAGATTCAGGACCCATGAAAAATCATTTCAACTGGATTTAATCAAGTACTTTCAATCCCTTTCCCCCATATTCAGCAAATGCAATGTCATTGTTCCATGGGCTCCCCTGATGTCTCAAGGGGTAAATAATCCTTGGAATGCAGGAGACAAAGGAGATGCGTGTTTGATCCCTGGGTCGGGAATATCCCCTAGAGGAGGAAATGGCAACCCACTCCAGTATTCTTACCTGGAAAATCCCATGGACAGAGGAACCTGGAAGGCTACAGTCCATGGGGTTGCAAAAAGTCAGACATGACTGAGCATGCACACACACACTATATGGTAGGTGGACTTGAATAAATAATAATTTGGCAACCATTTTAAAAAGTTTCATTCAGAGAGAATTTCCTTAACGTATTTCAAATTATGTGTAAATTCATATCTGGACTACTGGAGGGGGTAGTCATTCTCCTCTCCAGGGGTTCTTCCTCATCCAGGGATCAAACCCAGATCTCCTGCATTGCAGGTAGATTATTTACTGTCTGAGCCACAAAGGTAGACCTATATCAAGAGATAGGTAACTTTTCAACCCTTTGAATGGATGAGTTTGGCAATCTGTTCACTGATATCTTAGTAACAAGGAATACCACGTTAAGTTCATATATTAATAGTAGAATAGTTCATGTACCATAGTTTTACAGACCTAATTAAAATAATTTTGAACTCCAGCATATAGTTTAAAAAATATTTAGACAGGTATTTAATTATAAATTTTCTAATACTTAATTCTAATATTTAATTATATTATATTTTCAAGGGTCTTTAATTCTAAAGTTAATAAGTTAAAAATGAAATTATATTGTTGGGAAAGGTTTGGAGAAATTGGAACATTTGTACACTACTGATGGGAGTGTAAAACAGTGCAGCTGTTTTGAAAAACTGTCTAGCATTTCCTCAAATGTTTTAGCATAGAGTTTTCAGCCATTTCACTCCTAGGTATACAAGTATAACCAAGAGAAATGAAAACACATGTCCAAGCAAAAACCTCTGTATGTGTTTACAAGTAACATTATTCATTATACCCAAAAGGTGTAAGTAACCCAAATTCCCATTAATTGATGAGTGTTTAAACAAAATATTGTATATTTATTCAGTGAAATATTACTTGGACATAAAAAATGAATGGCTTACTGAAACATGATGCAACATAGCTAAATCTTTAAATCATTATGATAAATGAGAGAAACCAGCCACAAAAGGCTGCATATTAAGTGATTTTATTCATAAGTCCAGAACAGAGAAATATAAAAAGAAAGTAGGTTAGAGGTTGCTTAAAGCTTATGAGAAATGAAAGGTTGGAGGTGACAGTTAAAGGGTGTGGGGTTTCTTTTTGAGGTGACAAAATACTTTAAAATTGACTATAATAATGGTTGCAGATACCTGTGAATATACAAAAGAACACTGAATTTGTCCTTTAAATGGATGAATTCTACATTATATGTTATATATCAATAAATGTGTTAATATGACTCACCAGCAATAACTAACATATATATATACTATTAAAACTGCCAACTACAGTTCAATGCTCCTAGTTTACTTTAACCCTTGTAACAAATACTGTAAAGTAGGAACTCATATTTCTCTATTCTATAGATGATTAAACTAAGCCAAAATGACAAGAAGAAGCATGCCTGGGGTCACATAGGTAATAAGTGACCAAGGCAACAGTTGAATCCAATCACTGAAGCTATAAAATTTGTACTTTCCAATAAGAGTCATAATCAATTATGCCACAGCTCTAATTATCTATGCAATTAAAAAATGGAGGAATATCTTGTTATTTAATTCAATTTATAGATATTTATTGCAGGTCTCCTTAGTACCAGGCACTCTTTTAGGCATTAAGAACATAGCAGAATTTCAAAACTCAAAATGACAAAATGTGTGCTGCCATGGAGCTTACATTCCAGAACTTTAGAATCCAGAAGAGCTGAGTTGAAAACTTCTATACCTTACAAGTAGAGTGACTAAATAAGTTCCTTCACCTCTTTGATTCACATATTCCTCTTTGTAAAATGGGATTGATAATTTTCTCACATCAAAGTGTCACTATATCAGTTCAGTGAGATGATACTTGTAAAGCATTTGGTGAAATGCTTCACACTCAATAAATGAAAGGTGATGATACCAGTGGCAGTGAAAATTATAGTGATATTATTCCTGTCATTGTCACAATCATTACCACCATCATCATTGAGTGTAGCCTCTGAGTTGTGTCCAACTCTTTGCGGCTCCTTGGACTATAGCCCTCCAAGCTCCTCTGTCCATGGAATTCTCCAAGGAAGAATACTGGAGTGGGTTGCTATTTCCTTTTCCAGGGGATCATCCTGACACAGGGATCGAACCTGGATCTCCCACACTGCAAGCAGATTCTTTACCATCTGAACCATCAGAGAAGCCCATCATGATCATCATTAAATGTAGCTAATGCCCTGGTTTTAGTGTAGGAGGAAGATACAGCCTTCTAAAGTTTTGTTTGGATAAGTTCATATAGCTACTTGTGAACTTAAGACTGAAACCCAATGATCTTCTGATTTCAAATTTCATAATCTCTTTACTGATGAGTTGACACTATGTATACAACTTTTATATCAATTCTCAAATTTATAAAAAAAGAGAATAAGGCAATAAAAATACCTAGATACATTCTCATAAATGTATTCTTTTGAAATGATGATTTATATTTTAGAAAGAAAATAGTAAACATGTTTAATACATTTAAGTTTATTATTTTTATTAGATTCACCAGTATATTTCCCCTGAAGCCAACAACACTCTAAGTTGATAATTGAATAAATTTCTGAAATACAATGTCAGGTGTACCAGCCTACTAAAAAAAATTAAACCAGGCCACTGTAGTTACATGAAGATTTAAACCAAGTAAAAATTATACTCCACATTCTGATATTTTTAAAGTGTATATTAGGGGGAGTGGTAAGCTTACCTTCTATAGTATTAATATTAGACCTGATTCCTTAGGCTTCTAATTTGTTACACTATAAACACACATGCACCCTAAAGATTTCTTTTTTTAAACTTCTCATGCAGTTTTGGCCATTTGTTAGACAAATATTTATTTTATGTGTATTCTGTGTATACAGTTATAAATGTTTCATTTTGACTATGCAATTCAGAAAAGTTACCCTTACAGCCCTGCTCGTGTCATCAGAAATGCTTTTTGTTATTTTTACCACAGTGAACATCTCAATTTGCTATTGCACCTGATCCAACTGACAAAAACTGAGTCACAGTTGGATGTACATAGAGATTATCATACCAAATGATGTAAGCCAGGGAGAGAAAGACAAATATCATACAATATTTCTTATATATAGAATCTAAAAAAAAAAAAAAAAATGATACAAATGTACTTATGTGGTGGTGGTTGTTTAGTCCCTAAGTCATGTCTGATTCTTGTGACCCCATGGATTATAGCCCGTCAGGCTCCTCTGTCCATTAGAGTTCCCAGGGAAGAATATTGGAGTGAGTTGCTATTTCCTTCTCCAGGGAATCTTCCTGACCCATGGATCGAACCTGGGTCTTCTGCATTGCAGGAAGATTCCTTACCAACTGAACCACCAGGGAAGCCCATGAATTTATATACAAAACAGAAATAGACACATAGACATATAAAGCAAATGTACAGTTACCAAAGGGGAAAAGGGGAGAGACAAATTAAGAATTTTGGATTATCATATACAGACTACTATATGTAAAATAGATAACCTACTGTATAACACAGGGAACTATACTCAATATTTTGTAATAACCTATAAGGGTAGAGTAAGAAAAGAATAGATATATATGTATGCATGACTGAATCACTTTGCTGTACACCAGAAACTAACACAACATTGTAAACCGACAATAATACTAATTCAGTTAAAAAAATTAATTATGGTCGATGCTTTATTGAGTGATCATTGTAATAAGCCTTTAAAATTTATCTATTCTTATTAAATGCATTGTCTCTATAAACATGCTGTTCTATTTCTTTCCTAATTAGGAGGCAGGGTAGTAATTAAGGATAAGCTCTGGTGTCTTTGTTCTCTAATATATTTCTTCCTCTTTCTGTTACCTGTGTTCAGAGATGTGGTGCCCCTGGCTTCTGACTTTAGTTCTTATGCCTTTTACTCTATCACTGGGGCTTCTCTGGTGGCTCAGATGGTAAAGTATCTGCCTGCAATGCGGGAGACCCAAGTTTAGTCCCTGGGTCAGGAAGATCCCTTGGAGAAGGGAGTGGCTGCCCACTCCAGTATTTTTGCCTGGAGAATCCCATGGACAGAAGAGCCTGGTAGGCTACAGTCGATGGGTTTGCAAAGAGTCAGACAAGACTGAGTGACTAACACTTCATCTATCATTAGCCTTAGTGATTATGGACATGGAGAGAGGGGAGGAAGGGGTGAGATGTATAGAGAGAGTAACATAGAAATTTACATTACCATTTGTAAAATAGATAGCCAATGGGAATTTGCTGTATGTCTCAGGGAACTCAAACAGGGGCTCTGTATCAACCTAGAGTAGTGGGATGGGGAGGGAGATGGGAGGGAGGTTCAAAAGGGAGGGGATATATATATACCTATGGCTGATTCATGTTGAGGTTTGACAGAAAACAACAAACTCTGTAAAGTAATTATTCTTCAATTAATAAATAAATATATTTAAAAAATAATAAAAAAGAAATTCTTAACAGTTATACTCAAGAGGACATATACTCTGCAAGCAACAGCATTACATGAAGGCAGAATAAAGGTAACAACTGTACTGTATGCATTTAAGCAAAGGAAGAGAAGTGATAAACCTGGAGATGGGTAAAAGAAGGAATTAGGATTTCTCAGAATCTGCAGGGAGGCCATATTCTTTTGGGTTAGAGAGAACTTCTTGTATTGACCTCATACTTTGTTCTTGCTGTGTTTGTTCTGAATGCACAGACTGAAAACAAAGCTAAAATACAAAAGCACATAGATATTGAGGAATACCAAAATCGTTTGATCAAAGAAATATTATCATTTCTTTCAATTATACCAATACAGTTACAGCCTCAGTGTATACTTGAATAACTCTTCACTGTGATGACTTATTTGCCACCGTATTCTACTATGGTAATTCTGTGTGATACAGAAGAGAGCTAACTAAAATTTGAGGTTTATCTCCTAGTTGGATCGTTTCATTGATATTAACAAACTTGCTTCTCTTCTGCTCTATATCTTGCTCCTCTTTTTAATGAGTCAATCAGCTCTATCAATCTTGAAAATTAGATAAAATAGGAGAAATGTTTATTTATTGGTAGTAAGATAATTTATTTACACCTAGATGTTGATAAAAATGTGTGAAAACTACTTGATTAGTGTATTATAGAAATTTCTGAGCTTATAAAGTTCAGACTGGTGAACTTTTCTCCCTCCTTCACTATATATAATTTAGTTTGGACAGTGATTTTGTTGATTCAATACTCATCTCTTGGGGTTATTTTAAAAAATATAAAATGATTAAAAATCCATGTCCTCATTAAAATATAAGTTGCTTTTCAGCATGTGTTTTCCCTTCCAGAATTGATTTTTTAAAAATGTTTCTATCATCAAATCTGGTATCAATTTGACAATCTACTCACATTCCTGCCAATATATTTCTGTGTTTTCTTTTATTTCTAATGCTTGTCTAGTTGTCATGAGAATGGCCCACTTATAGTGAAAGATTGTGTTATGTCTATGTGGTAAGAAAAATGCAAAAACTATCATTTTAATATTTACCACTTGATCTATTTTGAACTTTTCTCAGTAGAAATTCTCAAACAAGGGCAAAAGTAGCACAGCATAGGCTATTGTTTTTAAAATGCATAATTTAATGAAATAAACACATATTCTGGAGTTGTCTTTTTTTCACCGCAGTGATAAAGAAGTGTTCTCCTGAATATTTGACTAGCCTTAAATATTATCATTAATTTGTCAATAATTCACTGATTTACCAAGATAGATATAACTAATGTTTTCATATTTTCACTTGTCTTGCTAAGGATTTTGAGTTGCTCAGTAATAAATGGTAAAACATCTAACTAAAATCTACTGTGTTCTTGAAAGTAAATTCTAATGGAGCAAATATAGAAATATCTATTGTTATTCTATAAAAGAAAGAATTGTATTTTTATTTTTTAAATTTATTTATTTTAATTGGAGGCTAATTACTTTACAATATTGTAGTGGTTTTGCCATACATTGACATGAATGTCATATTCTTAGATATGGATAAACTTTTGAGTGTTTTTTTGTACATGGTATTTTCTCTGTAGGAAAGTTGACATTTTTAACCTGTTATTTAAGAATTATCATTAATAATAAAAGGAGATATAAATACCAATTGTTTAAATACATTAAAATACAAGGACTTTTTCTTCAAAGAGATTATTCAAAGCATTATGCTCAGGCTATGCCTTCAAAGACAAATGAAATTCTAACACAGAGCCATTGATGGCTGAATTTGATCAACACATAAGAACAATATGAATATTTAAGGCCAAAAATAACTATCCAAAGTGGAAAGAAAAAACAAACATACTTTGATTTCCTTATGTAATAGAATTGTGCCCATGTCAGGATATCTGGGTCAAATATCAATTTTGCAAACTTAAGTTATATTAAAATGACAGGAAAAAATATATATAGATATACCCTTATCTGGGTCAAATATCAATTTTGCAAACTTAGGTTATATTAAAATGACAGGAAAAAGAAATATATAGATATACCCTTTTTGGTCTGAGAATAAGTCATTGTATAACAAAATATAGAGCCTTTGTTTTGTTTCAAGGCAAATTATGCTCAGAGAATGAGATTATATTTGCTAATATTTTGTTTAACACAGGTCTAGTCTGGGAATTATGATTTCATAAGCAAATAGCATGGAGATAATATCCCTTAATAAGCCAATAAAGAAATAACATACTCCAAACCAATGATAGGTTAATTATACTATTTTTCCAGACAAAGGGCACGATGAAAAGAATAAGGTCCAAATTTATCTGAGGTGTACCTTTCTATTGCAGGAAGGGGCCCCCTTCCAGGGCCTGAGAGTAGACTCCTGTCTAACATTTGGAAATGAAATGTCCAGGGAGACACATGTACTGACAAAGCAAAATACTTTATTGTAAATGGGCTCTTGGGTGGAGGGCAGGAGGGTAAGAGAAACCAGAAGGACTGCTCTGCCACATGGTGTGCAGTCTCAGGTTTTATGATAATGTGCTTAGCTTCTGGGTTGTTGCTGATCAATCATCTTTCTTGGCTTATATTTGATCTGACTGAGGGTCCTCCCTGGTGATGTTTGCATCTTTCAGCCAAGATGGTTTCTAGTGTGAGGGTTTCTGGGAAATTGACAGGACATATCATCTTCTCCCCCTTTCTTTGACCCCTCCCAAATTCTCCCAGTTAGTTTTCAGTGGCAGCATCACATTCTTTATCAGGACCTCCTGTTTCAAGACAACTCAGGCAAGAGGTTATCATTGCAACTGGCCAAAGCAGTGGGTTTCTTTCAACAGTTCCTTAACATTTCTATGAGATGGCTTTTGGGAGAGAGAGCTTAGCCAACTGAGAACTGATGTTCAGTTGTTAGTGCAAAGATGAAAGTCCCTTGTTACTAGAACATATCACTAGAAAATGAAGGCATTAGTGCTGGCCAGCATGATAATCTCCTTCTTCCACGCCACTGCCTGATTTTCACCACTGCTAAGCAGGGATCCACCTTCCTAGGCAGGAGTTAATACTCCAAAGTCAGAGAGCTATTTAGATCAGCAAGAGACACCTTGTCTGGACTGAACACTCTCAGATGGTTCTCATAGACTCTGGATATTTGTACTCTTAATATCTCCTTGCCATAGTTGCATCTTCATCTGTTCTTAATTGATAAGACCCCAGGACTGCCCCTTAGTATCTGAACTACGACTGAGTATTTATCAGCAGTTGCAAATGTTGATGATGACACCTTGACATAACAACTTCAATTCTCTTATCAAAACAATATTACTTTTAAAACCTTTGTTCTTAGATCAAAACAACTTAATATTTGTCATGAACAAGTAAATATGAAATCATATCAAAGCACTGTACAACAGCATTCATTCTCTTACTATATTTATTGTATCACTTTTTGTACATACCCTCATTTCAAATTCAGCCTTATCTCCTCCACAATTTTCTGTGATGCTCAAAGAAACGTTTACACAACTGTAACTATTATAGGAAAGTGTGATAAAATATTAGGAGAAAGGACTTTGGGGACCATAATTAGCTAGAAATGTTAGATACATGATACTTCATCACGTGATGTATTCATCCCATACAAAGAAGAATGAATTCAAGGGATAAATGACCTAAATGCTTACAGAGTCTTCAAAATCAGTTTACTGCCCATTTCCTGAGGTTGAAAGGGATGAAAAAAAGAGTCTTAAATAAAAGCAAAAAGAATGATTTTACCAGGATGGCTGCAGAAAAGATTTAGTTGAATAGAATTGAATTAAGGTATTCCTAAGACCCACAAAAGTCAATATTTAGGTACTTGAGGATAGTATCCAAAACTGTATAGATATTTATGTTTACTCCTAAATCATGAATCTCCAACCAGCTTAGATTTTTTTTTTTTAAGAAATGTATTCATGCTCAAGATAAAAACTCATCCATTTTATTTATTTTTTTTTATTTTAACTTTACAATATTGTATTGGTTTTACCATATATCAAAATGAATCCACCACAGGTATACATGTGTTCCCCATCCTGAACCCTCCTCCCTCCTCCCTCCCCATACCATCCCTCTGGGTCGTCCCAGTGCACCAGCCCCAAGTATCCAGTATCGTGCATTGAACCTGGACTGGCGACTCGTTTCATACATTAGAGTATACATGTTTCAATGCCATTCTCCCTAATCTTCCCACCCTCTCCCTCTCCCACAGAGTCCATAAGACTGTTCTATACATTAGTGTCTCTTTTGCTGTCTCGTGTACAGGGTTATTGTTACCATCTTTCTAAATTCCATATATATGTGTTAGTATACTGTATTGGTGTTTTTCTTTCTGGCTTACTTCACTCTGTATAATAGGCTCCAGTTTCATCCACCTCATTAGAACTGATTCAAATGTATTCTTTTTAATGGCTGAGTAATACTCCATTGTGTATATGTACCACTGCTTTCTTATCCATTCATCTGCTGAAGGACATCTAGGTTGCTTCCATGTCCTGGCTATTATAAACAGTGCTGGGATGAACATTGGGGTACACGTGTCTCTTTCCCTTCTGGTTTCCTCAGTGTGTATGCCCAGCAGTGGGATTGCTGGATCATAAGGCAGTTCTATTTCCAGTTTTTTAAGGAATCTCCACACTGTTCTCCACAGTGGCTGTACTAGTTTGCATTCCCACCAACAGTGTAAGAGGGTTCCCTTTTCTCCACACCCTCTCCAGCATTTATTGCTGATAGACTTTTGGATCGCAGCCATTCTGACTGGAGTGAAATGATACCTCATAGTGGTTTTGATTTGCATTTCTCTGATAATGAGTGATGTTGAACATCTTTTCATGTGTTTGTTAGCCATCTGTATGTCTTCTTTGGAGAAATGTCTATTTAGTTCTTTGGCCCATTTTTTGATTGGGTTCTTCAATATGTGCAAATCAATCAATATAATACACCACATTAAAAAATTGAAAAATAAAAACCATATGATTATCTCAATAGATGCAGAGAAAGCCTTTGACAAAATTCAACATCCATTTATGATAAAAACTCTCCAGAAAGCAGGAATAGAAGGAACATACCTCAACATAACAAAAGCTATATATGACAAACCCACAGCAAACATTATCCTCAATGGTGAAAAAGTGAAAGCATTTCCTCTAAAGTCAGGAACAAGACAAGGGTGCCCACTTTCACCATTACTATTCAACATAGTTTTGGCCACAGCAATCAGAGCAGAAAAAGAAATAAAAGGAATCCAAATTGGAAAAGAAGAAGTAAAACTCTCACTGTTCACAGATGACATGATCCTCTACATAGAAAACCCTAAAGACTCCACCAGAAAATTACTGGAACTAATCAATGAATATAGTAAAGTTGCAGGATATAAAATCAGCACACAGAATTCCCTTGCATTCCTATACACTAATAAGGAAAAAATAGAAAGAGAAATTAAGGAAACAATTCCATTCACCATTGCAACGAAAAGAATAAAATACTTAGGAATATATCTACCTAAAGAAACTAAAGACCTATATATAGAAAACTATAAAACACTGGTGAAAGAAATCAAAGAGGACACTAATAGATGGAGAAATATGCCATGTTCATGGATTGGAAGAATCAATATAGTGAAAATGAGTATACTACCCAAAGCAATTTATAGATTCAATGCAATCCCTATCAAGCTACCAACGGTATTCTTCACAGAGCTAGAACAAATAACTTCACAATTTGTATGGAAATACCAAAAAAACCTCGAATAGCCAAAGTAATCTTGAGAAACAAGAATGGAACTGGAGGAATCCACCTTCCTGACTTCAGGCTCTCCTACAAATCCACAGTCATCAAGACAGTATGGTACTGGCACAAAGACAGAAATATAGATCAATGGAACAAAATAGAAAGCCCAGAGATAAATCCACGCACCTATGGACACCTTATCTTTGACAAAGGAGGCAAGAATATACCTTGGATTAAAGACAATCTCTTTAACAAGTGGTGCTGGGAAAACTGGTCAACCACTTGTAAAAGAATGAAACTAGAACACTTTCTAACACCATACACAAAAATAAACTCAAAATGCATTAAAGATCTAAACGTAAGACCAGAAACTGTAAAACTCCTACAGAACATAGGCAAAACACTCTCCGACATACATCACAGCAGGATCCTCTATGACCCACCTCCCAGAATACTGGAAATAAAAGCAAAACTAAACAAATGGGACCTAATTAAACTTAAAAGCTTCTTCACAACAAAGGAAACTCTAAGCAAGGTGAAAAGACAGCCTTCAGAATGGGAGAAAATAATAGCAAATGAAGCAACTGACAAACAACTAATCTCAAAAATATACAAACTCATCCATTATAAAATGAATGGAAAATAAATGATATAATAGGAGAATATCTTACTGGAAAGATGTCTTTTCTCGCCTAATGCCTATGTGAGCTAAGCATATAACAATTTTTGATGCCAAAAGAAGGCTTCATATTGTTCTACATATTGTTGCATGATATTTACAATGTTGTTATACACTTTTCCTGAAACCACTGAAGAATGCAACAAATAAAAATAGTTTCACTAGAAGACCAAAACTGTATTATTGCACTGAGAATATTGACTTTTTTTTAATGTACTTGCAATAACAAATTGAAACTGATTTTTTTTGTTTTTGTTTTCTTTTCCTTTGCTTCCTTTTCCTACATTTTATCCTAAATCAGCGGAAATCTGAGGGGAAAAGGACAATAAAGGTAAGATGCTAATTTCAAAGAAAATTGACTCAAAATTTGTTGCACTATCTTTTCTTAAATTTCTGAAGCTACAGTAGCTACTAAGTGCAGTTAAAACTGTAAGTATTTAAGATGACATATGTTGTAGTTCTGCCTTAAAAGAGCTTCAAGCTGAACTGTCTCTGCATTTTGTATTATTTACAAAGTCCTGGAGGCAATTTTCAAGGCTTATTTTATTTTTCAGCAACACTTTCTTTTCCCAATGTGGCAAAACATCTTCCCGATGACAGCATCACTTTGTGAATGCTCTGGTAATACAGTTATTTTATGATAAATTTTAGCAATAGAAGGGACCATTTTGGTGTCAGCTCACAATTAACAGTGACAGCAAAAGTTAGCAAATATGAAGCATGATGATCTTGGATAAGGTCACAGAGAAAAATACTATAAACATGGTCAATCAGTAGTTTGATGTTCTCTGAGAAATTGGGCTTTAAAATGTCATATTTCAATGTGAATTTTTTTTTTCTAATTGAAATGTAGTTGATGTACAATATTATGTTTCTTTCAGATATATTATATTGTGATTTGACATTTTGATACATTATGAAATGATCAACACCATGATAACTCCAGTAACCATATACAACCATATAAGTTATCACAATATTATTAACCATATCTTTTATGCTGTATATTGCATCCACATGATTTACCTGTTTTAAAACTGAAGGTTTCTATCTCTTGATCCTCTTTACCTTTTTCATTCACCGACCTCCCCTCTGTCAACCACTTTTTTGTTCTCTGTAGCTATGAGTCTGTTTTTGTTTTCTTTTGGTTTTTAGATTCTGGATATGAGAACCTACAGTTGTTGTCTTTGACTGATTTATTTAACTTAGCAAAATACTTTCTAGATTCATCCATGTTGTCACAAATGACATGATTTTTAATGGTTGAATAATGATCTATTACATATATACATCAGATCAGATCAGATCAGTCGCTCAGTCATGTACGACTTTTTGCGACCTCATGAATCGCAGCATGCCAGGCCTCCCTGTCCATCACCAACTCCCGGAGTTCACTCAGACTCATGTCCATCGAGTCAGTGATGCCATCCAGCCATCTTATTCTCTGCCGTCCCCTTCTCCTCCCGCCCCCAATCCCTCCCAGCATCAGAGTCTTTTCCAATGAGTCAGCTCTTTGGATGAGGTGGCCAAAGTACTGGAGTTTCAGCTTCAGCATCATTCCTTCCAAAGAAATCCCAGGGCTGATCTCCTTCAGAATGGACTGGTTGGATCTCCTTGCAGTCCAAGGGACTCTCAAGAGTCTTCTCCAACACCACACTTCAAAAGCATCAATTCTTTGGTGCTCAGCCTTCTTCACAGTCCAACTCTCACATCCATACATGACCACAGGAAAAACCATAGCCTTGACTAGACGAACCTTTGTTGGCAAAGTAATGTCTCTGCTTTTCAATATGCTATCTAGGTTGGCCATAACTTTTCTTCCAAGGAGTAAGCGTCTTTCAATTTCATGGCTGCAGTCACCATCTGCACTGATTTTGGAGCCCAGAAATGTAAAGTCTGTCACTGTTTCCACTGTTTCCCCATCTATTTCCCATGAAGTGGTGGGACCGGATGCCATGATCTTCGTTTTCTGAATGTTGAGCTTTAAGCCAACTTTTTCACTCTCCACTTTCACTTTCATCAAGAGGCTTTTTAGTTCCTCTTCACTTTCTGCCATAAGGGTGGTGTCATCTGCATATCTGAGGTTATTGATATTTCTCCTGGCAATCTTGATTCCAGCTTGTGTTTCTTCCAGTCCAGCGTTTCTCATGATGTACATACATACCACATTTTCTTCATCCATTCATCTACTGATGGATACTTAGGTGTCTTTCATATCTTGGTTATTGTGAATAATGCTGCAATGAGAATTGGAGTGTATAATATATCCTTCTGATTTAGTGTTTTTGAGCTGTATCATATGGAAGTTCTATTTTTATTTTATTTTTTTTTTGAGCAAACTTCATAATGTTTTCCACAGTTATCTATACTGATTACATTCCCACCAACAGTACACAAAAGGGTTCCCTTTTCCATACATCTTCACCAACATTTGTTATTTGTTTTCTGTTAATGATAGTCATTCTGGCAGGTGTGATTTGAAGTTCCCTGAAAATTAGTGATGTTGAACATCTTCTCATATCACATCTGTTTCCCTTCCCTGAGAAATAGACCCCCCCCCAATATTGTTAACAGCATGCTGCCAATGTTCTCTTCTAGGAGTTTTATGGTTTCAGGTCTTACATTTAAGTCTTTAATCCATTTTGAGTTTATTTTTCCATATGGTGTGAAAAAGTAGTCCAGTTTGATTCTTTTACCCGGAGCTGTCTAGTTTTCCCAACAGCATTTTTTTTTTTTAAGAGACTTTACATGTTGTATATTTTTGACTCCTTCAATGTGAAAATTTTAAGTTCTGCTCATGTATATATAAACAGTCGAGCTTTCTAGAAAAATTTGAAGTTTTTTTACTATTAAAAAAATAAACTAATCCTGAACCCCCCTCCCAAATCATCCACCCTGCGACAGAGTCCAAAAGACTGTTCTATACATCTGTGTCTCTTTTGCTGTCTCACATACAGGGTTACATTACCATCTTTCTAAATTCCATATATATGCATTAGTAAACTGTATTGGTGTTTTTCTTTCTGGCTTACTGCACTTTGTATAATTGGCTCTAATTAAAGTAAATAAATTTAAATTAAAAAAAATAAACTAGGTCACACATACTGTTAAATTTTAATTACCTTATTTATTAGACTGCTCCACCACTACAAATAATTCACTGACATTTATTTCTTAGAATTTATGCCTCAGTTTCTTCACCATGTTTTGAGGTTGAACGAAATAGGTTTCCCTTAAGCTTCTGATGGAAGATATTTTGGAAATTAAAATCAATAAGCCTTAAATGCTGTTCATATTAGGAACCAAAACATTGCCGTAACCATATCCTAAGTTAAATGTGATTTTTTTTGTAAGTTTTTTTTTTTTTTTTTTGGTAATATCCTCCTATAGTGTGGGAGACTAGATTTTGTTTTTGAAAAAGAACTTACCAAAGGATGGTCTAGTCTATGCTCAAGGTACTCTGTTAGCCCTAGATGGCTTTATAAAGTGTGAGAATTACCAGAAAATGGTGCCTGAGTAGAATGTCAAAATGTATTTTCATTAGTGTTTGAGACTAAACTAAAATAAACTAAAATATCAGCATTAGAAAATTTTCACTTTCTGAATTTCCAAATGCCTTTCTGAATTATCTTATCACTATGACCTTGGAATGATAACTTTTTGAAAATTAACTCCTCCCAGAAGTCAAAAGGTCATAGAAGAGTTCTACAATTAAAAGGAGGGAAGCAAGGTTAATGAAATGTTACTAGCTGTATAAAGTAAAAGAGAGAAGCTCTAAAGACTTTAGGTGTTGCAACATTCTCAATCATCTGATAAATTTAGAAATGGAACTGCTTGCTCAGTCATAAGTTGGAATTTTGAAGAACAGAATGGCAAATTTTATCAGGTGTAGTTATTCTAGAAATAGAAAAGTATTTTTTATTTTTTAAAAATTAGGTCTTTGTATACAATGTCTGGGGCAAATTCATAAGATACCTGGCTCCTGAAATTTTAACTTAAAACATTTTAATTGTGAATATTAAAACATTAATATAATCTCAATATAAGGAGCAATGGAAATGGTTTTAGTGAAGGATTTTTTTTTTTTTTTTGGTCAAATCAAAGCAAATCTGGGCTTAGGGAGAGATTTTATTCATAACAGAGAGAAGGGTCTGATCTCAGAAAACTGCAGGTTCTTAAAATCCAACAACAACAACAACAAAAACTTGTTTTTTTATTAAAAAAAAAAAAACTTTATTTTTTTTTTTAAGTTAAAAAGGGTAAGCAGAAATAAACAGAATTTTTAAAGAAGAAACTGGACAAGCATGATAAGTGACCAGTGGGACCCACCAGAAAAAGTGTCTTGCTTTGGTCAGCTGATTCCCAGGAGACCCTTATAAAGGGGACGTGTTCCACAGTTTTAGTGCTTGCTCATTGCTTGTGAGCAAGCAGAGCTCTGGAACCCAGAAGAAAGAGAGATGCTTGACCAAAGTTTAGTCAAGACAAAGTCTTGTAAGAGAAGGAGGTAGCAAGAGAATGGTCATATCCCAGGTCTCAGGCAAGTCCCTGGGATGGGCCCCCAAGGGAAGGTCTTTGACTTTGCACAGTCAAGGATCTAGGAGAGAGTCCAAGTAGAATAGAAGCCTATTTATTCAGGCAGACACACACTCCATAGGCAGAATTTGTTCCATCTCAGAATGTGAGAGGGTCCTGGGGAATACAGGTTGCTAGTTTTTATGGGCTAGGTAATTTCATAGGCTAACAAGTGGATTATTCCAATTATTTCTGGGAAAGGGCAGAGACTTCCAAGAATTGGGACACCACCAACTTTTGGGTCTTTCACTGTTGGCCTCCAAGCTATCATGGTGCAAGTGGGTATGTCACTTAGCATATGCTAATGCATTACAATGAGCATACAATGAGGCTCGAGGTCCCCTGGAAGTGAAATATTCTGCCATCTTGGACCTAGTAGGTTCTATCCAGTTTTTGTGGCATCCTGTTTTTCTCAACAGTTGTGTCATTCTTTTCATGGTTGTGCCCTGCCTACTTCTCTCCTGCCTCAAAAGCAGAGGATAAGAAAGGGAAAGCTGTGAGCAATTGTTCATTTTCCCCAGCACATTTCTATACCAAAATAAGCATAGTAAAATTAACTCACTAATACTGTGCTTACTCTGTTCAAAGCACTATGTGTGTGTATGTGTGCATACATATAAGGGCATATATGTATATATCTATTCTTCTATACCCACATCTGTATCTCTATACCTACTACAAATTTAGTCCTAACAAGAATCCTATAAACTCTTTACAGATGAAGAAATCATGGTACAGAAACCCTAAGTGACTTGCTGAGAGAGTGAGTTCCTAGGCAGGTTGATAGGGAGTCTAGGGGTCCCCAAGGAGAGAGGGGTCTGGAATTCTCAAGGAGGAAGAAAGGACAAACTTTTTTTCTTTCTCCACATTCCTTAGGATTATATAACAATAATGTATCCTGCCTAAGGACAGTCTTTGGATTCAACTTTCTGTTATCTTAAAATGTAAATTATGGGAGTAGACCTGGTCTTTACAAGGATGTATCTTGCCTGAGGACAGTGTTATCTTAAAATGTAAATTATGGGAATAGGTCTGATTAGGTCTTTACAACCTCCAGACATTCTTTGGATTATATAACTTCATTGTTAACACTAGCAAGTGGGTACTCTTTCTGCCCTCTTCTGATGCCTATGTCAGAAGCTTTCTCTATCTCCTTTATACTTTAATAAAACTTTATTACACAAAAGCTCTGAGCGATCAAGCCTCGTCTCTGGCCCCGGATTGAATTCTTCTCCTCCGAGGGCCAAGAATCCTGGTGTATTCGCGTGAGTCAACAACAACCTTTCATTGCCAGAGTATAGAGCTCACAAGTAGAAGAGATATGGTTTGAATCCAGACAATTTTTCCAGAATACCTTTTAAAAAAGAAAAAAAGAAAGACTTGAAATCATAAAACAAATACTTCTTTCATATCAAAACTGTTTTTTATGTGTGTGTGTGTGTGTTTTAGTACCCTGAGTATGTTTAATGTTTTAAGATGCTTCTGGAAGAATAATATTTTTTAAAAATTTTACCTCTGAAAACTCTGATGCTACAGACTCCTTATCAAGCCCTTTCACTCCATACCTAAATTGATGTAATATGATTAACATATACTATGGAGATTAAGTCTGTCCTCTGATGCCCTTTATTTTTGGTTCATTGCATTTATATATACATTTGATGTTGGATATTAAATTCAGGAAGCTATAAACATTAAATATATGGTGTCATAATATTCATTAACTTTGGATTTATTGGAAATGTTTCCATAAAAAGTTCAATAATCTCTTGAAATCTTGAACTTCACCTATGGAGGCTTTTAAATTTAGATTATAAAATATGACTTTTATTTTCAGTTTAATTCAAAGTGAAAAATAAAAGGTTCCTGCATTTGTTTAAAATAAAAAAAAAAGGGGGGGGGGCCCATATTAGCCAAGAAAGAAGTATCTAAATGAATGCTTTGTCCTAGAGTCTCAAACATCAAAGGATCTAGAGACTGTAACATCAAAGAACCTAGAGTTGCTCAATGACTGCCCCAGCTATTTATATTTAAATTACTTCAGAGGCCTCACCAGACTAG
Source organism: Bubalus bubalis (assembly GCF_019923935.1). NCBI lineage: Eukaryota > Metazoa > Chordata > Mammalia > Artiodactyla > Bovidae > Bubalus > Bubalus bubalis. The sequence goes on along the minus strand of NC_059181.1, from coordinate 102,088,492 downwards.
TTTTAGATTCCAAATCAGAGGTTTAAAGTACAGAGATAGACAAGCTTTTCTACCTCCTTTTTATTTATTTATTTATTTAAGATTACATTTCATAGAGAAGCTAGTGACATTCAAAGAGAAAAACAAAACAAATGCCATACTCCATAGTGCCATAATTCTTTAGTATGGGAGGGCTGAGTTAACTAAGGGGAAACCACATTTCAACACATAACCACCTGTGATTGAATAAATTACTGTTCAGTTCAGTGGCTCAGTCATGTCCAACTCTTTGTGACCCCATGAATCACAGCACGGAGGGCTCCTTGTCCATTACCAACTCCCGGAGTTTACTCAAACTCACGTCCATCGAGTTGGTGATGCCATCCAGCCATTTCATCCTCTGTCATCTCCTTCTCCTCCTACCCCCAATTTCTCGCAGCATCAGAGTCTTTTCCAATGAGTCAAGTCTTCGCATGAAGTGGCCAAAATATTGGAGTTTCAGCTTTAGCATCATTCCTTCCAAAGAACACCCAGGACTGATCTCCTTTAGAATGGACTGGTGGATCTCAAGAAGAGGTGGCAAGAATACACAGAAGAACTGTACAAAAAAGATCTACATGACCAAGAAAATCACGATGGTGTGATCGCTCAGCTAGAGCCAGACATCCTGGAAAGTGATGTCAAGTGGGCCTTAGAAAGCATCACTATGAACAAAGCTAGTGGAGGTGATGGAATTCCAGTTGAGCTCTTTCAAATCCTGAAAGATGATGCTGTGAAAGTGCTTCACTCAATATGCCAGCAAATTTGGAAAACTCATCAGTGGCCACAGGATTGGAAAAGGTCAGTTCTCATTCCAATCCAAAAGAAAGGCAATGCCAAAGAATGCTCCAACTACCACACAATTGCACTCATTCCACACGCTAGTAAAGTAATGCTCAAAATTCTCCAAGGCAGGCTTCAGCAATACATGAACCATGAACTTCCAGATGTTCAAACTGGTTTTAGGAAAGGCAGAGGAACCAGACATCAAGTTGCCAACATCCACTGGATCATCAAAAGAGCAAGAGAATTCCAGAAAAACATCTATTTCTGCTTTATTGACTATGCCAGAGCCTTTGACTGTGTGTATCACAACAAACTGTGAAAAATTCTGAAAGAGATGGGAATACAAGACCACCTGACCTGCCTCTTGAGAAACCTATATGCAGGTCAGGAAGCAACAGTTAGAACTGGACATGGAACAACAGACTGATTCCAAATAGGAGAAGGAATACATCAAGACTGTATATTGTCACCCTGCTTATTTGACTTATATGCAGAGTACATCATAAGAAATGCTGGGCTGGAGGAAGCACAAGCTGAAATCAAGATTGCTGGGAGAAATATCAATAACCTCAGATGTGCAGATGACACCACCCTTAAGGCCGACAGTGAAGAGGAACTAAAAAGCCTCTTGATGAAAGTGAAAGTGGAGAGTGAAAAAGTTGGCTTAAAGCTCAACATTTAGAAAATGAAGATCATGGCATCCGGTCCCATCACTTCATGGCAAATAGATGGGGAATCAGTGGAAACAGTGTAAGAGTTTATCTTTTGGGGGCTCCAAAATCACTGCAGATGGTGACTGCAGCCATGAAATTAAAAGACGTTTACTCCTTAGAAGGAAAGTTATGACCAACCGAGACAGCATACTAAAAAGCAGAGACATTACTTTGCCAACAAAGGTCCGTCTAGTCAAGGCTATGGTTTTTCCTGTGGTCATGTATGGATGTGAGAGTTGGACTGTGAAGAATGCTGGGTGCCAAAGAATTGATGTGTTTGAACTGTGGTGTTGGAGAAGACTCTTGAGAGTCCCTTCAGTTCAGTTCAGTTCAGTTCAGTTCAGTTGCTCAGTTATGTCCGACTCTTTGTGACCCCATACATTGCAGCACTCCAGGCCTCCCTGTCCATCACCCACTCCCGGAGTTCACCCAAACTCTTGTCCATTGAGTCGGTGATGCCATCCAGCCATCTCATCCTCCTTCGTCCCCTTCTCCTCCTGCCCCCAATCCCTCCCAGCATCAGAGACTTTCCCAATGAGTCAACTCTTCACATAAGTTGGCCAAAGTATTGGAGTTTCGGCTTCAGCATCAGTCCTTCCAAAGAAAACCCAGGACTGATCTCCTTTAGAATGGACTGGTTGGATCTCCTTGCAGTCCAATGGACTCTCAAGAGTCTTCTCCAACAGAGTCCCTTAGCAATGTTTATTTTCAACTTGGGAAAAGTGCAATTGCTTGAACCTGGTTAATATTAAAACAAAGTAACGTTTCTTGCTCAAACACAAACTGGTTCCCTTAGTACTAACCTAAAAATTTCCACTTAGACTTTTTTTTTTTTTCAAGATGCCTCCCCCTTTAGCTAAACATGAGTCTGAATTGCCCTTAAGTGAAGTCGCTCAGTCGTGTCCGACCCTTTGCGACCCCATGGACTGTAGCCTACCAGGCTTATCCATCCATGGAATTCTCCAGGCAAGAATACTGGAGTGGGTTACCATTTCCTTCTCCAGGGGATGTTCCCGACCCAGGGATTGAACCCAGGTCTCCTGCATTGGAGGCAGACGCTTTAACCTCGGAGCCACCAAGAATTGCTCTTAGGGTTTGCACAATTGGCCATGCTTTTTAAAGCGTATGTTCACAAAAGTGCTAAACTGAAAATGGCAGAAACAGAACTGAATGAGACCATCAAAGAAGTATATTTTTTATTTCTTTATATTTGCCTGAGGTGAATTTACAAAGTGGCTTCTTTCAGACTAGGCTAGCGGGTATCAGAAAGAGTACCTATAGTCAAAAAGCAAACAAAAGCCATTGTCTGTCATTGGCCTCTCCTCTTCCAGACCTCTGGCGTTTGTGTAACCATTTGCTCCAAGGCTACATGAAGAAGAGGAAGGCAATGAGAATGTGAAGGAATATATATATATATATATATATATATATTAACCATTTTACTGGTGTCTCCAAGGTACTTCTTCCCTTATCTTATTCAATAATCCAGGAATATTGGGAAGTTGATTCATCATAAATTATTCTAACTGTACAATTTAGGAATTTGAATACAGCAGAGCATATTTAGATTTTTTTAAAGGTTATCTCTAAATAAAACTAATTTTAAGGGTATGTTACTGAAGAGCTGTATCCACAGGCCTTGGCTTTAATGAAAGTTTATTTTTATAATACTTTTTACAGCATGATAAGCTAGCAAATGCATGAAGCTAAATCTGCAGCAATTGTGAATGCTATTTCTTCTATACTAATCAGTTTTCCTTATAAAGCATTCAATTGAATGCTAATAATGATATGAGAAAGTTAAATCACACTAAGTGCTCTAATTTAGCATTACCACCTACAAGCAAACCAATTAACTTTTTTCTTACATATGTTCCATAGATAGGATCTTCCAGGGACATTGTACTGCAGGTATACTTTGAGTCCCTTGGTAGTGTCTTAACAGCTTCTTATTTTGCTTTGGAATCGATTATTTAACTCAATGGGTAGTGAATGAAAATTTAGTAGCAAAAAAGTGACAGATAATTTGAAGGACATCTCTGGTTTGATCTTTGGATTATACTTCTGTGCTTATTCAAGACTTCTGCTTGTACCTGATATTCAATGTTAAAGCTGTTAATGTAGTTATCACCATAAATACATATCTATTTTGTCTTACATGATCTGTTTTTTATTTTATTTATTTTTATTGCTGGGTTGGTTGATCCTATAGCCCTAATAAACAGTGATTACAAGGACTCCATGATTTTGAAGTGTCTCTCTTTTTATTACCATAACTTGATTATCTGCATTGTATTATCCTATCTGGTTAACTTGAACTTTTCCTTCTTAGGTCTTCTAATTGCTCATATCCCAATTTATGAGATTTCTTCCTGGTTATATTTCTTTCCCCATCTTATCATTGCCATTCTTGACTTTTCATTCTTGGATTCTCACTCTGTTTATGGTGCCAATTTCCAACTGTAGTTCCATCACAGATCATATTCTCCATAGGTCACTGAATACTCTTTGGAAAAAGGAGAAAAAAATCACAAAATTGTACTTACTACACATTCATAGTATTAAACTTCCCCTGCGGCTCTAGGTATTGGTGAGAAGTCTTTCTATGCTCCTTTTCATTAACTTTATGTCCTAGGTCTTGAATGACTGTCCCAAACCGTTTCAACTATCTTCAAATTACTTTTACAACTTTCAACCCTGAATTACTTTAGGTCCTACTGTCCTAAGACGGAAACCATCTTTGTAACCCCAATATATCTCTGATTTTCTTTCTAGTATCTCATTTGTTCCCTTTTAATTGTTGAAGTATCTAGCTCTTTAGTCTCTTTCTACACTGCACTTCCATTTTTCCTTTAAATATACATAAATGTCATTTGTCAAGGAAAATAAAAATGAAATAATTACCCCTCCAAGTAGATTAAATACTCTTTAGCCATTGCTGCAATTCACTACTAAATTGAGGGAATCATCTCTATTAACTGCATTTTCCCACCACACATTTCTTGCTATAATCTATTATCTTTCCTTACAGTTGAAATATAACCCTTTCATCATTTGCCCAAGATTTTCTGCTTAATATCTCCAGAATTTCTGTTACATTTGACATTTTAAAAACTGTCCCTCTCTCATTATTTCTGGAAACCTTTCTTCCATAAAGCCATCTGTGATCAGTCCATCCATTTCTACACATAAACATAGTGTTTACAACTGGATTGTGAGTTCATGTTAATAAAGTACATATTTGTTCTATATCCTTTCAATTCCTAGTGTAGAAAATGAAAACTTTTCCTTATTAGATTCTTTCACTGGTCTAATAATTAAATTGATATAAGACAGATTAACAGGAGAAAACAAAATTTAATTTCATATGTATGGGAGCTAATAATGTTCAAAGAAGTAACCAAAGCAGGCAGCTTTTATACCTTTCAGATAAAGAAACAATAAATTTGTGAAGAATTAACAATACGTAGGGATTTGGGTTTGGGGTACTAAACTTAGTAAAGAAGTAAGGTAACAAGGTTTTTCTGTGCAACCTTTCAGCCCCGACTTCTCTGAATCTGGTGATGAGAATCTCTATGTCTCTCCTTGAACAGGAAAGATATCTTTCACATCGGAGATTCATTTCCTGTTGTTAGAGGAACAAAGAAAGGTCAGAGTGTCCTTGTACTTGCTGTTTCTTGTTACTTTAATTCAAAATGATTAATATGCTGAAGCAGTATATCTTGGGATGGCCTGCCCTGAACCTATCACTAGCACACTATCCTATCATGTTTACTTTTTATAAATATTTGCTGTATTTGTCTTATTTTAAATTTCCAAATTTTGATAAGCTTAACCAAACTGACTTAATCCAAATGAAACTGACTTATACTTTTCCAAAATAAAATGTGGAGTATTCAACTAATGTAGTAGCAAATGCTTGATTATATAGGGATTTATAAATCTTCTTTTTAGGGTCCTCTGAGTTCATGTAAAATATAAGGAAATTGATATCACAAATAGTGAGCTACTCCTTAGCCCTAATTCAGGCACTTGTAACCTGTTCTTTGGTGTGTGTAGAAGTATCCTAGGAAAATCAATGCTGGGAAGAGTTTTCTTTTTAAAACTCTGATGCACTGAATTTTTTTTTTTCAAGTATTTTTCTTTAAGGTCCCAATTGACTGAACTGTCAAAGTTAGGCTATTTTTTAAAAAATGTTATTTTTCTTTCCTCTTATGCCAAAAAAGTGGATGGGGTGGGGGGTGCCTGTACTGTGTCCTCTTCCTTGTCCCTTAGTGAAAATCTCTAAGCCGCTACTGAAAATGTTCTAAGTCTTTTGCCTACCTATTGTCTCATCTTGCAGTATCAAAATTCACCCATTATATCTCTGAGAAACAGATGTTTTCACTCTATGTATGGCATCTTACTGAGGACAATCTGAAATAAAATCATACATATTCATTTCAACTGTATGCCCTATTCTGAATGTATGGGAAACAATAGACAGTGACATCTTAAGTAAAATAAGTCAGGGTTTTAAAAGGTTTTGAAATATATTTTATTCAAAGAAGTAGAAAAGGAGAAAGCAATTTCAAGGTGTATTTGAATAGCACTCTTATGTGTATTGAATGCACTATTCCCAGGTCTTTAGCTTTACAATACTGTTAGATGTAGTTGCAAATTCACCCTATCCTGTATGTACTGTTCCATTTTCACAGACTGAGCAGTTTTCCATCCCTTTTTTTCTAGTGACTGTTGAAAGTCCTTGTTTCTCTTCAGTCAGTGCCATCTGAGTCAGTACATAATTTAGATGCCTTTTCTGGTACTGTCTATGAATAACTCAACCACTGGTACATTGAAACTGATACTCTAAACTATACTGTTCAGATTGGGATTTATGCCTTTGATCTCAACCAAACAATTGAAACAATTACAATTCTATTCTAAATTTAGATTTTCATATCAGAAACACCTTTGAAAAGGAAAATTCCCCTTGTTTTAGTTTATAAAAAGATTTATTTTGCTTTCATCTTTTTTTTGGTGTACAGCTTTATTGGAGATATAATTCATGCATTTAAAGTTTTGGTGTTTTTTTTTTTTTTAAAGTTTACTTTCCTATTTTTTTATTGTTTTAATTGAAGTATAGTTGATTTACAATATTGCCTGCACTTTAGGCATATCACTTTCTTATGTCGTATATTTTGATTTCTGAAAGCAGTTAGGAGAGGAAGCTTTCTTAGGCAACTTATTGGATATTGTTTTCTAATAAACTTTGCCAGTATCATTGCTATAGAGATATCTGCTGACTACTTTCTTTTGAAATACTAGATAAATCATGTTTATTTCATTCAATCGTATGTTTTTCTCCATGACTGAGCTGAGGCTTAGTTACTCCATGATCTATTGCTTTTTTGCCACCAGTAGAGGACAGATTCTTATTCAGTTTCTATTGCATATATAAGTCATGTTTACATTTGTTATACCATGTTCTTTTGCAGTGATGCTAATTTTTCAGTTTTCTAATATCCATAATTCTGTGAACTTTATAGTAACAAGATATGTAGAATTTTCATTGAGTCTTTCAATCATCAAAAACTCCATTATTATCATATTTTAAATATTTATTGTATGTGTTATGTCCCTTCAGATCAAATCAGACCAGATCAGTCGCTCAGTCATGTCTGACTCTTTGCGACCCCATGAATCGCAGCATGCCAGGCCTCCCTGTCCATCACCAACTCCCGAAGTTCACTCAGACTCATGTCCATCGAGTCGGTGATGCCATCCAGCCATCTCATCCTCTGTCGTCCCCTTCTCCTCCTGCCCCCAATCCCTCCCAGCATCAGAGTCTTTTCCAATGAGTCAACTTTTCGCATGAAGTGGCTAAAGTACTGGAGTTTCAGCTTTAGCATCATTCCTTCCAAAGAAATCCCAGGGCTGATCTCCTTCAGAGCAGCATGATTTGAGGACTAGAACAAGCACACACTAATGACAAATGTTACAAGTAGACTGGACCCATGAAAGATAGATGAAGTCTGGCAATGCATGACAGTACCGATAAATATTTTATCTTTTTCTATGACAAAATATCTGGATTTAAGAGTGCAGTATGTGTGTTAGTCTCTTAGTTATGTCCAACTCTTTGAGACTCCATAGACTATAGCCCACCAGGATCCTTCTTCAGGCAAGAATACTGGAATGGGTTGTCATTTCCTTCTTCATGGGATCTTTCTGACCCAGGGATCAAACCTGGGTCTCCTGAATGGCAGGCAGATTCTTTACCATCTGGCTATAGGAAAGTCCCATTAGAGTGCAGTATAAGTGGAGTAATAGTGCCAGTCATCTCTTTTTTGCCAAGCAACATTTATATTGGAAGATTCAGGAGTTTTCTTCTGAACATACATTTTTTCAACAGAAATAGTTAGCAAGTGTTGCTAAATCAGACACTGAGACATTTATAAATAAAAACAGAAATTTTAGAGTCTTGTATCTTGTGATCATTAGGTTAGATACATTATCTTTGACATACTTCCTTGTATTCTTTTATTTTTCACATATTTGCCCCTCATCATGCATTTAATTTTTAAGGTGGGCAAGTATCCCACTTAACTCATAGGGAACTCAAAGGGAAGCCTCTGAGAATTAATCATTAGATGTTATCTTACCAAAAAACTATGAACATGTTAGTTGATTTCCTAGCCCATCTATTGAGGATTCCTGTGAAAATAGTCTACCTCATTTACTTGAATTATTTCTTTATACCCTAAAAGAAATTTCTAGGATTATGCTTTAGAGACACTAAAGTGATAAATTTTACAGTCTAATGTTGAGGTATAAAGAATTAATAATTCAAGATGTCTTTTAACTTAGTCTATGCCTATCACACTACTTGAAACATAGTAAATATTTAATTAAAATTTGTCATTTATTTAACAAGCATATATGGAATGGTTTCTGTGTGCCAGAATGTGCTTTGTGATGAAAATATCTAAGGGTTCAGATAGTATCTTTGACCTCAAGGACCCCTTTGTGTAGTAAGGAAAATAAGATATGTAAACTAAAAATTCAATCTGATTTAACTAGCTTATTTAACAATCTTATTTAACTATTATAATAATCTATTATAGATTATTCTTCTTGAATAAAAATAAATTCCACTCATGTGTACTTAAGTTTTCTATCAGGTTTACTCATTGAGAGGTAAGAGCTTCCATAAATTCCATAACCTTTCTTTAACATATAATTTCTTCTTTTTTATGTTTTTGAGCACCTATATTTTGGTCTCTTTTTAGCTTATATCAGTCACATAAACCATTGTATTTTTATTCTGTTCAAGTAGCATACCCTTCCCTATTATATTTAACCCCTCCTGGCCTACAGTATTTATCAGATACCCTTTAACAGCTTGTTTTATTATTTATGAGTGAGAGCTACTGTTATCCAAATATACCTTAAACATTGATTGTTGAATGAATTGAGTTTTCTCCTTGAAGTGCATAATGCTTTAAACAGTGTATCTCATTACTAACTTGACAGATTTTCCTCCTTATTTTCGTTAAAACAAGATGTGTAGGAGAGCAAATCTCAAATACTGACCTTTAGCTGTTTTTTTTGTTTTTTTTTTTTTTTTTCATAGTAAGCAGTTGTGAATGCAATGCTGTAAATCTCTAGCATTAAATGAACCATCTCTGGGATCTGTTTCATATTCTGTAATAAAGGTGATTCTTGAGAATTATTGTATGTGTAATTCAGAACAGGTTGTGTATCCTTTTTATTGATGAGAAGATACTATCTCTGTAATGCCTATGTAAAGTTGTCTGGGGGTTAAATTGATTGAAAACATTATGATTTGGATTAGCCATAAAAACTGCAGTGACTATTGCAAAACAGGAAATCCTGTTACACAACTGAGGAAAGAAGCCACCTGTCACAGGAAAAAAAAAAAAAAAATCACACTTCATAGCAGAAACCAATGTAATAAACCTAGTAAACAAAAGTTCTAAGTGGGTAAAGTTTTTAGCTTTTGTTGGGTTTTGTGAAGCAAGTAGGTAGCAAATGCTCAATTAGTCCAGTTGCTTCTCCCAATCTTCTTATGAGTGTCAGCTAACGTGGCTCACTGCACAGTGATTCTCAAGTGGGGAGGTAGTTTTTGTAGTGCTTCCCAACTCTGACTGTATGTTAGACTCACCTAGGAACCTTTGAAACCTGGCAATGCCCAGTTTGCATCCCAAGCAAGCACATTAGTATCTCTAGGGTGGGACTCAAGCATGGGTAGTCTCTTAAGCTCCCTAGATTTTTCAAATATTAGACAACTTTGAGAACTACTTTATTCAATTCTTACTGTCTTAAATTTAGATTTAGAAAATTTTGTTTCTGTGGCAAAGCCTCCATATAAAATCTTAAGTTTGAGGAAAAAATTGGAATGATTGGTCCTTTCATGAATGTTATGAAAATAATGCCCTAAATTTATTGACATAAAATATAGGTTGCATGCCAAAGTAGGACCAGTAACCACAGTAAGGGCAAGCAATGACCAATAACATGTTTGTCAATGAGGTTAATCAAGCCTAGTAAATATATGCATGTGTGATTTTTATGATATAAAACCTTCCAAAAAGGCAGCACATGTTTTCAATAGGTTTATTCAGTCCCTGGTTAATAGATCCCAGTTAGATTGTTTACTCAATCTTAAAGTTTAATGGTATTTTTTTTTTTTTGAGAAATATTTCTCATGTGATGATTTTTTTAAAATTATTATTATTATTATTACTTTACAATATTGTATTGGTTTTGCCATACATCAACATGCATTCACCACGGGTGTACATGTGTTCCCCATCCTGAACTCCCCTCCCAGACAACCCTGTATGTGAGACAGCAAAAGAGACGCAGATGTATAGAACAGTTTAATAGTATTTAAAAGATGCCATGATGATTATAGCATGGCAAAGAAAGTGAAAGTGTTAGTTGCTCAGTTGTGTCCAACTCTTCGTGACTCCATGGACCGTAGCCTGCCAGGACCCTCTGTCCCTGGACTCCTCCAGGCAAGAATACTTGAGTGGGTAGTCATTTCCTTCTCCAGTGTATCTTCCTGACCCGGGAATCGAACAGAGGTCTCCTACATTGCAGGTGAATTCTTTATCATCTGAGCCACCAGGGAAGTCCATGGTTATTGCATACTAGATTTTAAATCTAGGTATTGAGTAAGGATAGTAATGTGTCCATTTATTTATGTTGATCCAAATAACAACCATGATATGTATAGTTTCTGATATTTTTCATTATGGAATGAAGTGTTGAAATAGTGTTGCTTCATGACACTATCCCAAGTCAAGGTAATAGTGTATTAAATGGTAACGTGTCTGCCTGCAATGTGGGAGAACTGGATTCAATCCCAGGGTCAGGAAGATCCACTAGAGAAGGAAATGGCAACCCATTCCAGTACTCTTGCCGGGAAAATCCAATGGACAGAGGAGCCCTGTAGGCGACAGTCCATGGGGTCGCAGAGAGTCAGACACGACTGAGTGACTTAAATGTACTCATTAGAAATCTATAAACATAAAATAATTGAATAAAGTTTCCATTCTTCCTGTGATTATATTGTAGCACCACTGGATAAACAAAAGTTTTGTCAAATAGGAAAGATTGCTGGAAAATGATCAGAGTAGGAGGTAGCCAGCTAAAGGTGGAGTTCAAATGAATCCTGAGGGTGAATTAAAGACAATGGTACTGAGAGAAGTGCATAAGAACTGAATGGCAAGAAAACATTGGGTGCTCATGAAATAAACTCTGGAAACTGATGATATGTAGAGTACTCTTGACCTATTTACAAAATGTGCAAAAAATCTCAAGATTATATTGCTTTTACTAAAGAGTGTGAACTGTGAATCCTTGATCTCTCACTCTACACTCATTATTCAAGTGGCTGTTATCAAGAAATCTGTTTAAATATGAATGGCACCCCACAATCTTTGATGTATTCTTAACAGTGTATTGTAGGAATAAAGACATTTCTTAGATATAGAACCTTTTAAAATAAGTGTCATTTTCTGCCTGGCACATACTATTGAATACATAAAACTTGTTTGCATGGCACATAACAATATTTCTGAGAGATATATTCACTGTGCTTTGAGGTGTTACAACACTCTATTATTAATACTTTTTCTAGCAGAGAATATTATTGCTATTTCAGCATCCCTACTGATATTTTAATAAAAAACAGAAATTCATCCTCACTGGAACACTTTATACCAAGCATTAACCATATTTAATATTTAGTGCAAATCTTTTTCATCATCACTATCAAGAGAAAGCAAGCAATGTCATTTTCTTTTATATTCTATGTGCTTTTGGTTAAGTTTATTTTGCCATATGCTTTCAGTATAGATAAGGATATTCTCAATAGAGGGAACCTATAATGTTATAGGAATAACATCTTATCATTGCTTTCTAAATCCATTCTGTTACCATCACTTCTTGGAATTACTTCACCATGTTGTGTTTAAGATATGTGGCAACTTTTGCTACAAAAATAAATGCTCGAGACTTCCTTGGTGGTCTAGTGGTTAAGAATCTGCTTTCCAATGCAGGGGATGTAGCTTTGATACCTTATGGAAGAACTAAGATCCCACATGCCCTGGGCCCACACACCACTATTAGAGAAGCCACCGGGTCACAACTACTGAGCCCATGTGCTCTAGAGCTCATGCTCTACAACTAGAGAAGCCCAGGCTCCACAACAAGAGAAGCCCTAGTGCTGGAACTAGAGAAAAGGCCCTGTGTAATTCAATGAGAGAAAGGCTGAGCACCACAAGGAAGACTCAGCACAATCAAAATAATAAAAGAAAGAAAATATATGCTCTTAAACTAAGCTTTTATTGAAATTTGAGGAGTTGTAGCTTAGGAGATTAGAAATTTGGAAAGAAAGAATATTATTATTTAGATCTCAATGTTATTCAGCTTCAACTTTAACTCTCTCATTTGGAGGTGTGACAGAAGGTGGTCCACTGGAGAAGGGAATGGCAAACCACTTCAGTATTCTTGCCTTGAGAACCCCATGAACATTATGAAAAGGTAAAATGATAGGATACTGAAAGAGGAACTCCCCAGGTCAGTAGGTGCCCAATATGCTACTGGAGATCAGTAGAGAAATAACTCCAGAAAGAATGAAGGGATGGAGCCAAAGCAAAAACAATACCCAGCTGTGGATGTGACTGGTGATAGAAGCAAGGTCCGATGTTGTAAAGAGCAATATTGCATAGGAACCTGGAATGTCAAGTCCATGAATCAAGGCAAATTGGAAGTGATCAAACAGGAGATGGCAAGAGTGAATGTCGACATTCTAGGAACCAGCGAACTAAAATGGACTGGAATGGGTGAATTTAACTCAGATGACCATTATATCTACTACTGTAGGCAGGAATCCCTCAGAAGAAATGGAGTGGCCATAATGGTCAACAAAAGAGTCTGAATTGCAGTACTTGGATGCAATCTCAAAAATGACAGAATGATCTCTGTTCATTTCCAAGGCAAACCATTCAATATCACAGTAATCCAAGTCTATGCCCCAACCAGTAATGCTGAAGAAGATGAAGTTAAATGGTTTTATGAAGACCTACAAGACCTTTTAGAACTAACACCCTAAAAAGATGTCCTTTTCATTATAGGGGACTGGAATGCAAAACTAGGGAGTCAAGAAACATCTGAAGTACCAGGCAAATTTGGCCTTGGAATACGGAATGAAGCAGGGCAAAGACTAATAGAGTTTTGCAAAGAGAATGCACTGGTCATAGCAAACATCATCTTCCAACAACACAAGAGAAGACTCTATACATGGACATCACCAGATGGTCAACACTGAAATCAGATTGATTATATTCTTTGCAGCCAAAGATGGAGAAGCTCTATACAGTCAGCAAAAACAAGACCAGGAGCTGACTGTGGCTCAGATCATGAACTCCTTATTACCAAATTTAGACTTAAATTGAAGAAAGTAGGGAAAACAACTAGACCATTCAGGTATGACCTAGATCAAATCCCTTATGATTATACAATGGAAGTAAGAAATAGATTTAAGGGCCTAGACCTGATAGATAGAGTCCCTGATGAACTATGGACTGAGGTTTGTGACATTGTACAGGAGACAAGGATCAAGACCATCCCCAGGAAAAGAAATGCAGAAAAACAAAATGGCTGTCTGGGGAGGCCTTACAAATAGCTGTGAAAAGAGAAGTGAAAAGCAAAGGAGAAAAGGAAAGATATAAGCATCTGATGCAGAGTTCCAAAGAATAGCAAGAAGAGATAAGAAAGCCTTCCTCAGCAATCAATGCAAAGAAATAGAGGAAAACAACAGAATTGGAAAGATTAGAGATCTCTTCAAGAAAATTAGAGATACCAAGGGAATATTTCATGCAAAGATGGGCCCTATAAAGGACAAAAATTGTGTGGACCTAACTGAAACAGAAGGTATTAAGAAGAGATGGCAAGAATACACAGAATTGTACAAAAAAGATCTTCACGACCCAGAAAATCACAATGGTGTGATCACTCATCTAGAGCCAGATATCCTGGAATATGAGGGCAAGTGGGACGTAGAAAGCATCACTATGAACAAAGCTAGTGGAGGTGATGGAATTCCAGTTGAGCTATTTCAAATCCTGAAAGATGATGCTGTGAAAGTGTTGCACTCAATATGCCAGCAAATTTGGAAAACTCAGCAGTGGCCAAAGGACTAGAAAAGGTCAGTTCTCATTCCAATCCCAAAGAAAGGCAATGCCAAAGAATGCTCAAACTACCACACAATTTCACTCATCTCATACACTAGTAAAGTAATGTTTAAAATTCTCCAAGCCAGGCTTCAGCAATACGTGAACCATGAACTTCCTGATGTTCAAGCTGGTTTTAAAAAAGGCAGAGAAACCAGAGATCAAATTGCCAACAACCGCTGGATCATTGAAAAATCAAGAGAGTTCCAGAAAAACATCTATTTCTGCTTTATTGACTATGCCAAAGCCTTTGCGTGGATCACAATAAACTGTGGAAAATTCTGAAAGAGATGGGAATACCAGACCACCTGACTTGCCTCTTGATAAATCTGTATGCAGGTCAGGAAGCAACAGTTAGAACTGGACATGGAACAACAGACTGTGTCCAAATAGGAAAGGGAGTATATCAGGCTGTATACTGTCACCTTGCTCATTTAACATATATGCAGGGTACATCATGAGAAATGCTGGACTGGAAGAAACACAAGCTGGGATCAAGATTTCCGGGAGAAATATCAATAACCTCAGATATGCAGATGACACCACCCTTAAGGCTGAAAGTGAAGAGGAACTAAAAAGCTTCTTGATTAAAGTGAAAGTGGAGAGTGAAAAAGTTGGCTTAAAGCTCAACATTCAGAAAATGAAGATCATGGCATCTGATCCCATCACTTCATGGCAAATAGATGTGTAAACAGTGGAAACAGTGTCAGACTTTATTTTTTTTGGGCTCCAAAATCACTGCAGATGGTGACTGCAGCCATGAAATTAAAAGATGCTTACTCCTTAGAAGGAAAGTTATGACCAACCTAGACAGCATATTCAAAAGCAGAGACATTACTTTGCCAACAAAGGTTCATCTAGTCAAGGCTATGGTTTTTCCTGTGGCCATGTATGGATGTGAGAATTGGACTGTGAAGAAGGCTGAGCACCAAAGAATTGATGCTTTTGAACTGTGGTGTTGGAGAAGACTCTTGAGAGTCACTTGAACTGCAAGGAGATCCAACCAGTCCATTCTTAAAGAGATCAGCCCTGGGATTTCTTTGGAAGGAATGATGCTAAATCTGAAACTCCAGTAGTTTGGCCACCTCATGTGAGGAGTTGACTCATTGGAAAAGTCTCTGATGCTGGAAGGGATTGGGGGCAGGAGGAGAAGGGGACAACAGAGGATGAGATTGCTGGATGGCATCACTGACTTGATGGACGTGAGTCTGAGTGAACTCTGGGAGTTGTTGATGGACAGGGAGGTCTGGTGTGCTGCGATTCATGGGGTCGCAAAGAGTCAGACATGACTGAGCGACTGAACTGAACTGAACTTGACACAGATGTTGCAGCTTTTCAAGTGGAGATCTTAACTATATTGAGAACGGGCTCAAGAGTACTTCCAATGTTTTCTCACATCAAAATCACAATTCAGACATTGGCCATTGAAAAACTGTTACAAGTTTGCCCTTTGAACATCATTTAGGACACAAATTAACCCATATTTTCTCTATTCAAAAGGAAGGAAACTCATATGAGATATAATAATTTATTAGTTAGGAATTATTCATCCACTGGGAATGCACCATCCTAAGGTATTATAGATTTGCCTTGTTATGTTTTAATCTATTAAAGCAAGTGAAATTCTCTTTCTAAAAAGTCTTTTTTCCTAAGTAGAAAACTCAGCTTACTATAACACAGAATATTTCCTGTTTAAGTATATTCACACACACACACACACACACACACACACATATATAATTTCAGAGAAGTCAATGGCAACCCACTCCAGTATTCTTGCCTGGAAAATCCAATGGACGGAGGAGCGTGGTGGGCTGCAGTCCATGGAGTCTCTAAGAATCGGACACAACTGAACAACTTCACTTTCAATTTTCACTTTCATGCATTGGAGAAAGAAATGGCAACCCACATCAGTGTTCTTGCCTGGAGAATCCCAGCAATGGGGGAGCCTGGTGGGCTGGCATCTAAGGGGTCTCACAGAGTCAGACACGAATGAAGCGACTTAGCAGCAGCATATGGCATTTAGAAAGACGGTAATGATGACCTCATATACAAGGCAGCAAAAGAGACACAGATGTAAAGAATAGACTATGTGGAAGAAGGCGAGGGTGGAGCGATATGAGAGAATGACATTGAAATTGCGACCCCATAAATTGAAGAATGCCAGGCCTCCCTGTCCATCACCAACTCCCAGAGGTCACTCAAACTCATGTCCATCAAGTCGGTGATGAAATCCAGCCATCTCATCCTCTGTCGTCCCCTTTTCCTCCTGCCCCCAATCCCTCCCAGCATCAGAGACTTTTCCAATGAGTCAACTCTTCCCAAGAAGTGGCCAAAATACTGGAGTTTCAGCTTTAGCATCATTCCTTCCAAAGAACACCCAGGACTGATCTCCTTTAGAATGGACTGGTTGGATCTCCTTGCAGTTCAAGGGACTCTCAAGAGTCTTCTCCAACACCACAGTTCAAAAGCATCAATTATTCAGTGCTCAGCTTTCTTCACAGTCCAACTCCCACCTCCATACATGATCACTGGAAGAACCATAGCCTTGACTAGATGAACCTTTGTTGGCAAAGTAATGTTTCTGCTTTTGAATATGCTATGGAAGTTGGTCATAACTTTCCTTCCAAGGAGTAAGCATCTTTTAATTTTGTGGCTGCAATCACCATCTGCAGTGATTTTGGAGCCCAAAAAATTAAAGTCCGACACTGTTTCCACTGTTTCCCCATCTATTTGCCATGAAGTGATGGGACCAGATACCATGATCTTAGTTTTCTGAATGTTGAGCTTTAAGCCAACTTTTTCACTCTCCTCTTTCACTTTCATCAAGAGGCTTTTTAATTCCTCTTCATTTTCTGCCCTATTTTTCCTGGAAATCTTGATTCCAGCTTGTGATCTTCCAGTCTAGCATTTCTCATGATGTACTCTGCATATAAGTTAAATAAACAGGGTGACAATATACAGCCTTGATGTTCTCCTTTTCCTATTTGGAACCAGTTCTAACTGTTGTTTCCTGACCTGCATACAGGTTTCTCAAGAGGCAGGTCAGGTGGTCTGGTATTCCCATCTCTTTCAGAATATTCCACTGTTTATTGTGATCCACACAGTCAAAGGCTTTGGCATAGTCAATAAAGCAGAAATAGATGTTTTTCTGGAACTCTCTTGATTTTTCAATGATCCAGTGGATGTTAGCAATTTGATCTCTGGTTCCTCTGCCTTTTCTAAAACCAGCTTGAACATCAGAAGTTCACGGTTCACGTATTGCTGAAGCCTGGCTTGGAGAATTTTGAGCATTACTTTACTAGTGTGTGAGATGAGTGCAATTGTGTGGTAGTTTGAGCATTCTTTGGCATTGCCTTTCTTTGAGATTGGAATGAAAACTGACCTTTTCCAGTCCTGTGGCCACTGCTGAGTTTTCCAAATTTGCTGGCATATTGAGAGCAGCACTTTCACAGCATCATCTTTCAGGATTTGAAATAGCTCGACTGGAATTCCATCACCTCCACTAGCTTTGTTCGTAGTGATGCTTTCTAAGCCCCACTTGACTTCACATTCCAGGATGTCTGGCTCTAGGTGACTGATCACACCATCATGATTATCTTGGTCTTGTAGATCTTTTTTGTACAGTTCTTCTGTGTATTTTTGTCACCTCTTCTTAATATGGTCTGCTTCTCTTAGGTCTGTAACATTTCTGTCCTTTATCGAGCCCATTTTTGCATGAAATATTCCCTTGGTATCTCTAATTTTCTTGAAGAGATCTCTAGTTTTTCCCATTCTGTTGTTTTCCTCTATTTTTTTGCATTGATTGCTGAGGAAGGCTTTCTTATCTCTCCTTCCTATTCTTTGGAACTATGCATTCAGATGTTTATATCTTTCCTTTTCTCCTTTGCTTTTTGCTTCTCTTCTTATGATCAGTGCAAGTTTGATACATGAAGCAGGGCACTCAAAGCTGGCGCTCTGGAACAACCCAGAGGGATGGGGTGGGGATTGAGGTGGGAAAGGTGTCCAGTATGGGGGAACATATGTACACCGGTAGCTGTTTCATGTTGATATATGGCAAAAACCACCACAATATTGTAAAGTAATTAGCCTCCAATCAAAATAAACAAATTAATTTTAAAAATTTCCTTTTTAAGTTCAATATATTGGATTTCTAGCCTTTTACCTTTTAGAATATATTGTTTTTTATAAGTTATTTCATTTCAAATAATGTGGAGATAAAAGACACCAAAGTGATTTACAGTAATTAAATTAAAAAAAAAATCTAAAAGCATATACCAAATTCCCCCATTTAGATGACTTACTATGGTCAAATGTAACTTTAGATGTTAGCTCTAGATATATATGCATACTAATTTTGAGACTAATAATAGCCTAGGTTTGCAAATTTGTTGGCTAGAAATACCTAAACTAAGACATGATTTGAATGCAATTTTAACATTTTTGAAAGACAATTTAACAGTGACTGAAAAAGATACATTTGCAATCATTGAAAATAATATCAATTTACATATTATAGTAAATACATCTCCATACAATTTTAAATACACAATACATCTCAGTCTTTGGTCTATGGCCATATCTATATTCATAGGTAATTTGACCATTTTTATTGTTTATGTGAGGAACACATGTTGTGAATATCCCAGTTTGGAAGTCAGAAAATCCAGCAACTGTTAGTTATATGATGATTTCCTATTTAACCTTATCTTAAACTGAATTAATTGATATAATTTTTCAGTTATTCAGTCACTTTAATTTTCTCTTTTTGCCTTTGATGATTTTCATTAGACTTCAACTTTTCTTAATGCACTCTCTTTTCTTTTCTTTCTTTTTCCTTAAGGCTATGCTTATATCATATCAAAGTATTTTTTTCAGGAAATATTGTCCAGTAATTGTGATGCTAACTTTAGAAACATTTCAATATCCAGGCTATATGGAAAAACTTTGTTCAATAATTGATAAGTTCACTTTTCATCCACACATTTGACATCATGTAGATACAAGTCATTTTTGCTTTTTCCTTCTTAATTACAAGTATCTTCTATTGATGGACATTTAGGATGTTTCCATGTTTTGGCTATTATAAACAGTGCTGCAGTGAACATTGGAGTGTTGGTATCTTTTTGGGCCATGTTCTTCTCTGGATGTATTCCCAGGAGTGGGATTGCAGAGTCATATGAGAGCTCTATGTTTTAGTTTTTTAAGGAATATATATACTATAAACAAACAATCCTTTGAGACATAAAGCTATTTAACCTAATAGATTTTTAAAAATTTTGACATTATAGTGGAAAGTAGCTCTTTATTTATTGGGTGTAGTATCAAATGTGGGGAAAACTTGAGATCTTGTCTAATATTATTGCAAAAACTAAATATATAAGAAAGTGAAGTCGCTCAGTCATGTCCAACTCTTTGTGACCCCATTGACAGTAGCCTACTAGGCTCCTTCATGCATGGGATTTTCCAGGCAAGAATACTGGAGTGGGTTGCCATTTCCTTCTCCAGAAGATCTTCCCGACCCAGGGATTGAACCCCAGTCATCCACATTGTAGGCAGACACATTACCATCTGAGCCACCAGATAGGAAGTATAAAAATTGTTTTCAGCAAATGAATCAAGGAACTGACAAAAAGTATGTTAAGGTTCAGAATGAGTTCCCTCTATAGCATTGTAAGTATGAGCATCAGTTTTTTAACTAGCTGAATTTTAAGTATCAGTGGTGGTGATGGATAAAGGCCATTTGTGTACTGAGCTCATTGGACTAAACTGATTAGAAGATGGTGCAACATCAAATCTTGCTTCTCAATGTCTCACTGGATTTTTCTATTGACCATACCACTGCTTATCTCCATAGTAACTGAACCTCCTTTCCATTTCTGAATCAAGGATTATTTACATAAGGTCAAGCATTTGGATCTTTTACATATATTTCTGAAGCAAGGATCGCTTACATATGGTCAAGTATCTATATTTCAATCTATCCAACTTTACATGTGTTTGTATATACACATTGTGTGAAAAAAAATTGGTGGTTAAAAAAAAGTCAAACTTAGGCAGTTGACAGTAAAAGTTGCAAAACCATCTGGAAACATAATTAATAAAATTAAAGAGTCAATTTGTAAAGAGTCAACAAAATACGTATCAATGTAATTGAGTGATACACAATTTATAGGAAAAATGAACATCAATTAATCTAAGAGCCCAAAGTTATGAGGCATATAATTATAATCTCTGTTGATTGGGTTTTCTGACTCCCCTGTAACATGACTTTTCCTTCAAACAGCAAGAATCAAAATTAAGAACATTTGAATTATAGATATTGACCTAATAATTATCCCATATTTTCAACTCATCTGGACCCTGTATCATAGCCTTATATTCTTCTTAAACCAAGCCAGTAGCAGATACGAATGAGACTTCTGTGTCTAAAATACACATGACCATGTGTGCCATGGGGACTCAAACTCATTCATTCATTTAACAAAAATTTATGGAAGTCCAACTATATGGCAGAAACTGAGCTAGTTGTTAGATTTTAACATTTGCATTCAGATATATTTGCAGTTGAAATACAAAGTTTTGTGCAGTGTATGGAGAAGGTGATCAAGCATGTCAAAAGTGATTGCCAAATTTCTTTCTGAAGACTTCTTACTGGACAACACTCCACAGTCAGGTAGACCAGTTGAAGTTGCTAGTGGTTAAAATGAGACATTGAGAACAATTAATGTTATACTATGCAGGGGATAGCCAGCATACTCAAAATATCCAAATCAAGTGCTGAAAATCATCTGCACCAGCTTGGTTATGTTCATCATTTTGATGTTTGGGTTCTACATAAGTGAAAAAAAAAAAAAACTTTGACCATATTTTCACATATGATTCTTTACTTAAACTTAATGAAAACATTCCATTTTTAAGACAAATTGTGAAGGGTGATGAAAAGTGGATACTGTACAATAAAATGGCAAGGAAGAAACCATGGGAAAAGCTAAATGAACCACAGCTAACCACACCAAAGGCTGACCTTTATCCAAAGAAGGTGATGGGTATGTGGTGGAATTGAAAGAGAGTCCTCTTTTATGAGCTCCTTCCAGAAAACCAATTGATTCCAACAAGTACTTCTCTCAATTAGACTAGCTGAAAGCAACACTCAACAAAAAGCATCTGAAACTAGCAGAAAATGCATAATCTTCCATTAGGATAACACAAGACCACATGTTTTTTTTTGTTTGTTTTTTTTTTTTTTGTTTTTTTTTTTTTTGTTTTTTGTTTTGATGACCAGGCAAAAACTATTACAATTTGGCTGGGAAGTTTTGATTCATCTGCCAGATTCACCAGACATTGCACTTTTGGATGCCCGTTTATTTCAGTCTTTATAAAATTCTCTTAATGGAAAAAAAAAATCAATTCCCTAGAAGGCTTTTTATAGGTATATAAAAAGGTATATGTGCTGTGCTTAGTCACTCAGTAATATCTGACTCTTTGTGCCTCCATGGACTGGGGCCCGCCAGGCTCCTCTGTCCATGGAGATTCTCCAGGCAAGAATACTGAAGTGGGTTGCCATGCTCTCCTCCAGGGGATATTCCCAACCCAGGAATCAAACCTAGGTCGCTTGCATTGCTGGTGGATTCTTATCGTCTGAGCAGGAGTTTGTTAGTTTTCTTGCCCCTGTTCTCTGTGCATGCTAAGTCAAGTCAGTTGTGTCCAACTCTTTGCAACTCCATGGATTGGGGCCCATCAGGCTTCTCTGTCCATGGAGATTCTCCAGGCAAGAATACTGGAGTGGATTGCCATGCCCTTCTCCAGGGCATCTTCCCAACCCAGGGATCGAACCTACGTCTCTCACATCCCTAGCATTGGCAGGTGGGTTCTTTACCACTAAAGCCACTTGGGAATCCCTGGACTTTCTAATGACAAGAAAAACTGTGTAACCAAGAATTTCAATATAATTTTTATTGAAATTATCTACCTTTATTATTGGGCTTCCTAGATGGCTCAGTGGTAAAGAATCCACCTGCCAATGCAGGAGATCCAGGAGACGTGGGTTAGATCCCTGGGTTGGGAGGATCCCCTGGAGGAGAAAATGACTATGCATTACTGTATTCTTGCTTGGAAAATCCTATGTACAGAGGAGCTGATGGACTACAATCCATTGGTTTGCAGAGTTGGACACGATTGAGTATGCTTCACAAAACATGTAGTATTATTACTTTCATCCCCTAATCATGAGTGTACACAGCTGCAGCGTGTATGAAATAAACTTCAGATTAGTTAGTTTAATTAGATTAAGTAAAGCAGAATGCACTGAACTTCTGACCTTTTCCCAGTCAGAATTGAAGATTTTCTTTTAGTCTAGTTTTCATGTCATGACCAACATTGATGAAACAATAATTTAATATGATTTTATTTCATTTTTCTTTTGCTTTTTACAGCTATGTTTAGGTTTCTAAAGCCTAATATTCTTCCCACATGATTCCACTTCTATTTCCACAAATCACCTTCTTTTCTAAAGCAAAGAATTTGGCACTTTCCATGATCTGATGAACTATTTGGCATATACCTTTATAAAATGCTATATCTACCAAGTTATATAGCCAGTGTTTCTAAGCATATTTATTCTATTAGTTCACCTCTCAATAGTTCTACATCTTCATCTTCATATAAATAACTTTATTTAAGTCAATCAATTTTATTAAGTCAATTTATGTAATTTTGGTGGCCAATATAAAATCTTATTTTATCTTTTACTATATTTGGGTGAAAGTCATATTAGTGATAAACATTAGAATGGCTCATATTTATTCCTGCTAACTCTAAGGTTGTGCTTCTTAATTGTATTTTTAGAAAGAAAAAAATCAAAACTACATGTATGTAACAGAACATGTGTAAGACTCAATCAAGCTGTTACACACTGCACATTACTATGCACTCTTGAAGCGATTATAATTTAGCACAAAAAATAAAAATTTATGCTGATACCTGCTGTTGTTTATTCTCTTACACCTCCCCAGAATAAAAGACATCAAATAAAAATATCTTCTCCCACCACAAATGTCCATGATTTAGGATTGATTCTAAGCATGGAAGAAAGTGATATTACTGACCCTTTTCTTGATAGGTACACTTAATGAGCTGCCAGCAAACAAAGGATAAGAACAATTTTGCTGAGAGATAGGGCCACTTGTTTCAGATGGTTTTAAGGAAGATGAAATTGTGCACAAGGATACTTCTACTGTCAAAAAAAATAAATGCAGTTTATTTTTATGTTTGAGCAGGATATATTCTAATGCAATATAGAGATTTTGTTTGGGGGATAATCTGGTGTCAAGTCTCAATGGCTTTTTGCAGAAATTTGTGTAAAAACAAGCTGAAACTCTGGGGTCTAGTGTGCAAAATACTGTCTTTTCACATCTGGGACTGCAGTTCAAATTTAATCTGAGGGACTTGATGGGATATGTCAAAACACCTGAAAACAATTTGTGTAGCTAGTGAACTGTGGTATCTGGAGGCCCATACACACAAAAATCACTTTTATTTGTTTTTTTCCCTCTGCCGTCTCACTCCAAATAACTGCAGTTTGCATACAAGCAACCTATACTGACATTGCAAGGAAGACACAAGCACAGATATTTTGTACTGTGATGAAAGATGACATTTATTCAGTGCCTAGTTGTTTTATTATCATTATTAGGGTAGCAGAACTCAACATAATGCAGATATATAAACAAAGTCTATGGTAATGGTCCCACGTTATTATAGAGCATGGATTTTCTAACAGACTGTAGCATATTTTAAGAAAAGTAATAGGTCAATCTATGTATGTAATAATGTATCTTTATACTTTACGTTTGAGTTTTGTCAGAGAACTAAAATTGAAAACAAGGAAATATATTGACCACAATTGTCTATTTTTTTATTCACATATATGGAATATTTATTAGGAAAAAAAATGTTTTCAACACTGCTTTGTTACATGTAGGTGGTTTCTGGTTTGCTTTCATTAATGAGCCTAGAAAAAATTCTTTATTGTTGATCCACAAAATATTCCAGCATTCACAGCAGATTCAGAATTAGCCCTGAAATGAGGGATACTGATGGTTAGCCAAAACACCACTTGACATTTTGAAAAATAGAGTGGAATAGTAGGCATTGTTCTTCTTAATGCTTTAACCCCAAAACATTTGCTTTAATACCAAAAGTATAAATAATAAAGGAAAAGCAAGTGGATATAATGAGGATAAACTCCTTAAAAGAAGCCATTTATCTTATTCTAAATTAAATGCGCTTCTTAACTTTCAAATTGACGCTTACACAAAGGTCTGTTCTCCTAAATGATCCTCAGTTCAGTTCAGTCGCTCAGTAGCATCCAACTCTTTGAGACCCCATGGACTGCAGTATGCCAGGCCTCCCTGTCCATTGTCAAATCCTGGAGTTTACCCTAACTCATGCCCATTGAGTCAGTGATGCCATTAACTATCTCATCCTCTGTCTTCCCCTTCTCCTCCCACCTTTAAACTTTCCCAGTCAGCTCTTCACATCAGGTGGCCAAAGTACTGGAGTTTCAGCTTCAACATCAGTCTTTCCAATGAACACCCAGGACTGATCTCCTTTAGGATGGACTGGTTGGATCTCCCTGCAGTCCAAGGGACTCTCAAGAGTCTTCTCCAACACCGCAGTTCAAAAGCATCAATTGTTTAGCACTCAGCTTTCTTCATAATCCAATTCTCACATCCATACATGACTACTGGAAAAATCGTAGCCTTGAATAGACAGACCTTTGTTGGCAAAGTAATGTCTCTGCTTTTTAATATGCTGAAATGATCTTACTAGTTTCCAATTCTCGAGATTCTCTATTAGAGAATTTAGTTTACTTTTTAGTGGTAATTAAAGCAAAACCAATACAATATTGTAAAGTAATAATAATAATAATAAAAACATTAAAAAAGAAAAAAAAAAAGAAAGAGCAGCAAAGACTGAAAATCGGAAAATATAGCAAAAAGTGAGTTATAATCTCCAGATATAAGATCTCTTCAAAAGATCTTATAAGATCCCTTCAAAAGATCTACAAACATGAAATCATCTTAAAGGATCGAATAAGGTCTTTTTTTTAAGGTAGTAAAATGAAGATAATAATTATCCTTACTTCTGTGAGTTGCTGTAAGGATTAAATAAGTGTATATTAAATAGCTTCATGTATCTAAAATTAATCTTAACAAGTGCCTGGCATATAGAAGCACTGTGCAATATTTAGCCTGTATCATTATTAGTGGTAATGTTAGAATGATTAAATGCACTGTATTTACATGACTTTAAAACAATGGATACCAAACTAGTATCTTGTTTTTGTAATTGACTATCAGTAAAAATATAGAATGTGAAAATACCGATTCTGTTCTACCTGTCCCAACATATATCCCTTTCAGTTTCTACCATCTGCATTCTCTGTCTCTCTAGTGTCTCCATTCAATAAACCAGAAGCAAGGATACTTGTGTTGTATGTCCCAAAAGACCTAATGCTATTTGGAAAACATCCTAGATTGTAGAATTGTTCTCCCCGCCCACCCTCTTCCTTTAATTTTCTACATCAATATGTTCTTACCAATATCTTTTTTCTTCAGGCTTTATTCTCTACACAATAAACAGATAGCTAGCTATTTCTACTGAAATAAATCAGTGCTGTTGGATTTAAGGCATTACTACTCTTATAATTGGGCTTCTCAGTTGGCTCAGTGGTAAAGACTCTGCCTCCAAAGCAAGAGACACAAGATACACAGGTTCAATCCCTGGGTCAGGAAGATATCAAAGAGCAGGAAATGGCAAATCACTCTAGTACTCTTGCCTGGAAAATCGCATGGACAGAGGAGCCTGACAGGCTACAGTCCATAGGGTGGCAAAGATTAGGGCATGACTGAGTGAGCACACACTCTTAGGATTGCACTTTCCCTTTACAAGGAGATTCTAAAGTCAAAAATCAATGGCTATTTATCACACACACACACACACACACACAAGAATTTTAGCTCTGTTGTGAGAGGTCTAGGATAGTAGTCAGTGGGCTTTTATACTACATTGTGGAAGGATGTGCTTAGGCACTGCTAGTGAGATACTAGAAATTTGGGGTTAGTTATTTCTCTAAAGCTGTATCGATACATTCTACCCTTAAGTATTTATTTATTTATTTTACCACTAATCAAGGAGGGCTATTATTTCTTTACACAAACTATGTCATTAAAACTGGTTAAATTTTATCATCAGTTCAGTTCAGTTCAGTCACTCAGTCGTGTCCAGCTCTTTGTGACCCCATGAACCACAGCAGGCCAGGCCTCCCTGTCCATCACCAACTCCAGAGTTTACCTAAACTCATGTCCATTGAGTCGATGATGCCATCCAACCATCTCATCCTCTGTTGTCCCTTTCTCCTCCTGCCCTCAAACTTTCACAGCATCAGGATCTTTTCAAATGAGTCAGTCCTTCATAACAGGAGACCAAAGTATTGGAGTTTCAGCTTCAGCATCAGTCCTTCCAATGAACACCCAGGACTGATCTCCTTTAGGATGGACTGGTTGGATCTGCTTGCAGTCCAAGGGACTCTCAAGAGTCTTCTCCAACACCACAGTTCAAAAGCATCAATTCTTTGGCGCTCAGCTTTCTTCACAGTCTAACTCTCACATCCATACATAACCATTGGAAAAACCATAGACTTGACTAGACAAACCTTTGTTGACAAAGTAATGTCTCTGCTTTTTAATATGCTGTCTAGGTTGGTCATAACTTTCCTTCCAAGGAGTAAGCATCTTTTAATTTCATGGCTGAAATCACCATCTGCAGTGATTTTGGAGTCCCCAAAAATAAAGTCTGACACTGTTTCCACTGTTTCCCCATCTATTTCCCATGAAGTGATGAGACCAGATGACATGATCTTCTTAGTTTTCTGAATGTTGACCTTTAAGCCAACTTTTTCACTCTCCTCTTCCACTTTCAGAGGCTCTTTAGTTCCTCTTCACTTTCTGCCATAAGGATGGTTTCATCTGCATATCTGAGGTTATTGATATTTCTTCTGGAAATCTTGATTCCAGCTTGTGCTTCTTCCAGCCCAGTGTTTCTCATGATGTACTCTGCATAAAAGTTAAATAAGCAGGGTGACAATATACAGCCTTGACATACTCCTTTTCCGATTTGGAACCAGTCTGTTGTTCCATGTCCAGTTCTAACTGTTGCTTCCTGACCTGCATACAAGGTTTATCAAGAGGCAGGTCAGGTGGTCTGGGATTCCCATCTCTTTCGGAATTTTCCACAGTTTATTGTGATGCACACAGTCAAAGACTTTGGCATAGTCAATAAAGCAGAAATAGATGTTTTTCTGGAACTCTCTTGCTTTTTGATGATCCAGTGGATGTTGGCAATTTGATCTCTGGTTCCTCTGCCTTTTATCATCAGGGTGGAAAATTAAATCATAAATAATATGATAAATAAATCTTTGATTTTTTTTTTTGAGCTGATTCTTTTTAATCTTAATGTTATTTTTTCAAAAGCATGTACCAGGTTTCGTTTTATCCGAGAAAACATTTCCAGACTTCACGTATTTCAAAATGTTTTATAGAGAATGATCATGAATGCAAGCATATTTTCTTAGTTTTATAAACTATTAGTTGAACAATACTTCTATAGTGTAAAAGAGAAATTAATGGCTACATATTGAAAGGTAATCACTCTGCATTTGATTCCTCTATAATTTCTATTTATTTAAGAACTATAAATCATCAACTAAAATAGTGATATTTCTTTAAATTTAGACTGCATATATTTTTGGTTTTAGGAAATTTAGTACTAAAAAAACAGAGTTACCACTTAATCTTAGCTTGGTTCAATTTTTATAGTTGTTTCTTATCTACTACATAAACCTATTTATTGAAGTACCTTCAAAATGTATCCCCCCCTTTTTTTTTGAGGGGGGGGGTTGTTTTTCCTTCAACATGGCAATGGACCCAGCTCCTCCCCTGACATCAGCCAGTGGCTTTTAATTTCTGTAATTAAAATTTGCATTCAAATGTAAATTGTTACTATTACATCTGTATTTTTCCCTTGTGGCTCAGCTGGTAAAGAATCCACCTGCAATGATTCAGACCTGGGTTTGATCCCTGGGTTGGGAAGATCCCCTGGAGAAGGAAAAGGCCACCCACTCCAGAATTCTGTCCTGGAAAATTAGGAGTCAGACACGGCGACTGAGTGACTTTCATTTTCACTATATTTTTAATGATTACAGTGAAGTTTTTAATCTGAACTTCAGATTATATTCAGCCTATATACTTAAAATCACAGATTGAATCATATATTTGTTGTCTTCTCAATGAATGCAGTATGTGACACAATTAGATTTGTTTAAAAATGCTTATTAATGTTGTTGGAATTCAGACTCTGTTTTCCCAACTTAGTATAACAAGGGCTGAAACATAACTACTGAATCATTAGGAAGTTAAATAATTTCATTTAATGTTTAAAGTACTGTTCAAATTATTTCAGCTTTCACTTATAAATAAGTATTTATGTCCTGATGAATATGAACAAATGTATTTAAAATGGAAACTGTAAATACTATTTTAATAGATTTTAGCAAATTAAGAGATGAGTACTATTGAGTGAGAAGAAAAATAAATTTGTGAAGATGTTCACATAAACATAAATAACAAATTGTTATGATGAGGTCAGATAGATTCAGCTGAAAAATGCAGTTATGTTTTACAATGTGTAGACTCAGAAATTGGAGCAGCAATCTAGTGAAAGATCATAATTTAATACACAGAAGCCAATATATTTTTTCTTTTAACTAATCAGTATATATTATAATACTTTATATGAAAATTTCTTTGAACTATCATCTTATCTAATAAAGATTTCCTAGGGAAGTTTATAATTTTTTTAAGCTTTCCTAAGTCATAGTTTGTTCTAACATATTTTTAAATAAATTGAGTCATAGTCATGAATCTGAAAGACATTAGTCTAAAACAGTTCTTTGATACAAGGGTAGTAAGAGCAATGAGAGATAACATTTAAAATTGTCATTAAGTATAGCTAAAGTTTGATTATTTTTCTTTAACAATTATTTGATTATGATCAATGTAAATGCTCTCACTTGTTTGACATCTACTAAAATCATTAATAAATCCAATTTGTGTTAATTACACTTTCATATTTTATTTACCTTCAATTTGCAATATGTATATTAGAGATGATTAGATATAAAATATGCTAATTTTTACAAGCATTACAAACCAGTGGTTATTTCTTCCACAATGATTGGAAGGATGTTATAGTTAGTATACCACTTCTACAAATTCACTGGGTGGTTAAAATGCATTGTCAAACATATGCAATGAAATAATCAGTGAAGAATAGTTGGCTTCTAACATCTGGCTCTGCAAACATGTGCTTTAACCTTAATTCAGATCCCACATCTGATTATTTTAGTAATAATAAAGATACTTTCAATGATTCTATAGAAAACATATAGAAAGTTTTGACCTGTGGAGAGATTCAAACTGTTTTTTGTAAATGAAGAAAATCAAGTGTTTTAAGGAAATTGTCCTCCTATATTGTCATGTTTGTCTGAAATAAATTTAATATTTTGTGATGTTTAACCAGTGGCATAAGTGTGCAAATATTTTCAAAAGACATAAATCTGATTGAAGTCATTTGAACTCATTTTTTTATAAAGACTTTGTTGCACCTGTTACAATACTGCTTCTGTTTTATGTTTGGGGTTTTTGGTCACAAGACATGTGGGAAAGCTCCCCAACCAGGAATTGAACATGCATCCCCTGCATTGGAAGGCAAAGTCTTAACCACCAGGGAAGGCCCCCATTGAACTCATTTTATCAGTCACATTATTTCAGTATGCAAAGTTATTGTATAGCAGTTACATTAACATAGTAGTAATAACCATGCACTGCCATGTATTTATTACTAATATGATTTATATTTTTAGAATCCCAAAGTAATTTACATGGAGGATGTAATTAGTGGATGAAAGATGAACTGAGAAAGAAATTTTCATTTGTTTAAAGATACTGATATAACATTGTCTTTCCAAACATTTTTGTTTATAAAGTCATTAATAAGCCTGTGTATGTGTGTTTAGGGTGAAGATGTATATCCTGTGTCCAAGATGCATGTTTGGTAGTTTTAAATAATTAAAAACTAATTTCAGAAAAGAAATGGAATTCTCCTTTTTTTCGAAATCACAGAAGATTCACCATCTTTTAATATAGAGAGAACTCACAGATGGATACACCACATTTGTAACTTTTATTGTTCAGTAAAATAGAACACATATTTGCTCTAACCCAATTTCAACCTTTTAAAGCCTATGCATCCAACCGATATAGGATAAAAATGGTTATGGGATCTTAAACTAGCAAAATGAACTATCTAATTACTCTCTGTTGCTTAAAATATAAGAAAGATAATTAGTTTTTAATTTTGTTGTGAGTTTCCACCTTTAGAAAAAATTCCATAAACTGTTATTAAAATCACATGATTCACTTTTTTCATCTTTGGAAATGAATCAAATAGTACTTTTCGTGCCTAAATGCTCAGAGGTGGAAATATCCTATCTTGGATCAAAGCATCAGAGACATAATTTATGGTTTTGTAAATGCTTCTAAATCATAACTTAGTATACTGTGTGGCATTATGAAAATGTAAATTGCTGAAGATAGTATATATGAGACTTTGCAGGATATTAACAATGCTTTATTTGAAGCAACAAAAGATAGCTTTCTAAGTAAAAATCAGTGTGGAACTCAGATAAATTTAGCCTCCTTTCCTGAATCTATATTCAACTCTTTGAAAGTACAGTTGCACTGCACCATTTATTTCTGTGAATAGGGCAGAGTTTGAAAAATAGAAAGACCTGAAGTCATGCATTCAATTGAGCTATTCCTCAGCTGTTGAAAGATAATGGCTGTGGTTGTCTGCTTTTTGCTCCTGCTGTTTTAGACTGACTCCTTACATTAGGGAGTGAGGATATTGTACAGTAAAGTTACAGTTTTTTTTTTTTTAAATCAGAGTCAGGAAGAAAGGAATTCTGCTTGGTTAAATTTAATTGTTGTATATCTCATCATTTGATGATCACTTTTAAAAGCATTGCAATACAATATAGATTAGTTGACACTATTTCCTAATAATTCAAAAGGTCCATATGAATTTCACCAATTGAGAGGAATCATGAATGCCCATCATCCCTGTACTAGTAAAATGGATAAATTCTGGTTAATAGAGACTTGCTATAGAGAGAATTATAGGCAAGCAGCGTTTACTATAAATTTCCTCTAGAAGTGTTGGCAAATGTCTCTACCCAAGACCTACTTTTTTTTTTTTTTTTTTAGTTCTGAGGGAAAAGGACATAGCAACACTTTATCATGGGAAATGATCATAGCATTTTAGAGTCATATAAAGCCCAAAGGAGGAAAGTATTTTTTTTCTCATTTTTCCAACTTGAAATCTAGGGAAGGCATTAGAAAAGAGGGGTAGCAGGAATGGGGTTGAATGGACGGATGAAAATGGAAAGGGAAAGAAGAGATTTTTTTTTTTTTTTCACAAAGAAGTTATCTTTTTAATTAAGTAAATGTCATGCGAAGAGTTGACTCATTGGAAAAGACTCTGATGCTGGGAGGGATTGGGGGCAGGAGGAGAAGGGGACAACAGAGGATGAGATGGCTGGATGGCATCACTGACTTGATGGACGTGAGTCTGAGTGAACTCCGGGAGTTGGTGAAGGACAGGGAGGCCTGGCATGCTGTGATTCATGGGGTCCCAAAGAGTCTGACATGACTGAGAGACTGAATCGAACTGAACTGAACTGAATGTCTTCTTTGGACTTTCCTGGTGGCTCAGACAGTAAAGCATCTGTCTACAATGTGGGAGACCCAGGTTCGAGTCTTGGGTTGGGAAGACCCCCTGAAGAAGGAAATGGCAATCCACTCCAGTACTATTGCCTGGAAAATCCCATGGATGGAGGAGCCTGGTAGGGCTCCTCTACAGTCTATGGGGTCACAAAGAGTCTGACATGACTTTGCATCATCTTTGGACTCAAAGAATCATAAGGAAAGAAGGATAGTTTCTACCTCTGTCCTTTATCTGACTCCTAAGTTACCATAATGAAGTTTTGCTGCTGGTTCCTCCTTTAGAACTGAAAAAAGGAACAAAGGAAGAGACATTTGCCAACACTTCTGTATAAAAATTCATAGTAAATACTATGCCTATAATTCTGCCTGCTGCAAATCTCTTTTAACCACAGTTTCTTTGCTAGAGCTACTGTAAGTTTGGATTTGGATTGTAGATGAGACAAAAGGTAGTGAGCTGATCAGCCAGAATAAACTTGAAGGTTTTTTTTTTTTTTTTTTTTTAATAGTGTGAGATAAAAAGCAGGGTGGGAATGGGCCTACAACAGTTTGACACCCTGTCCTCTTTCATTTTATTCTTTCCCTGAATTGTGTTCCTTTTCTTTCTTTTTCTGATTTCCCTTAAAAGGTATCAATACTTTCTTTATTTGTCCTTCTTTCCTCTCTTCTTGTCTCAAGAAGAGAAAATAAATATTCACATTACTAATTAATTTTTTCCTAAATTTCTCTTGTATTAATAGATACTGGATTGGTTGTGAAGAAAAGCAGTGATTATCAATTGGGACCTAGACAGTGGTAAAGAATCTGCCTGCAATGCAGGAGACCTGGTTTTGATCCCTGGATCTGGAAAATTCCCTGGAGAAGAGAATGACTTCTTACTCCAGTATTCTTGCCTGGAGAATTCCATTGACAGAGGAGCCTAGTGGGCTACAGTCCATGGGATTGCAAAGAATCTGACATGACTAAATGACTAAGACTTAACAGACACAAAAAATAAGGAAGAGAACAGAAAAGGGAGTGTATTCTAGGAATGGTAGAAAAACTATGGGAACCACTTCCTATCCAAGAATCAGTAGTAACTTTACAAAGAGTTAAAGGAAAAGCTTATAACAAGTTTAAAACTTTAGAATAAGTTGCTGGAAGTCTACCTGAAATTTCATACATGCTGCTTAAGTACTATAAACTGTCATTCGTTGTTGTTCAGTCACTAAGTTGTGTCCAGTTGTTTTGCAACCCCATGGACTGTAGCCTGCAAGGCTCCTGTGTTCATGGGATTTCCCAGGCAAGAATACTGAAGTGGATTGCCACTTCCTTCTCCTGGAGATCTTCCTGACTCAGAGATCCAACTTGTGTCTCCTGCATTGGCAGGGAGATTCTTTACCACTTAGCCACCAGGGAAGCCAATAAACTGTCATACTGCACACAATAATGAGTTGGAAATGTGTATTAAATAAACTTACAATAACACTTTGTTGGTACCCTCAATAGGGTTATGGCCCAATCTGGGAAAAATTCAACACAATAGGCTTTTTGTTTCTAGTGTATCCTCCCTTCAATCTACCTCATGCTTTCATGCAATCCATGCCAAGTGGATTTGAATCATCCCTTCTTATGCCCGGCAGGACCCACGGCATGTCTCTTTGTGATCTCATCTTCTTGTCACCATTGTCCTGTCTGTACTCCATCCTCAGTCCTAGTTCTCTACTCTGAACAACTGATAATTATAATAAAATGTTAAGAAAAATAGAGTCTTCTTACCTTAATGTTTAGTGACAGACAGCATATTGACCTCTTGGCAATCTTTATGATACTATTTGGGGATATCAATATTAAATGTTTGACTGACACTTTAGGAATTGGAGCCAAGCTGGAGAGATGACAGCAAGTAAGTTTTGCAATACCTCTCTATTTAGACTGTTGTTGGTGTTGTTGAGTTGCTAAGTCATGTCTGACTCTTTGGACTCCATGGACTGTAGACTGCCAGGCTCCTCTGTCCATGAGGTTTTCCAAGCAAGAACACTGGAGTGAGTTGCCGTTTCCTTCTCCAGAGGATCTTCCTGACCCAGGGATTGAACTCTCATCTCCTGCATTGGTAAGAAGATTCTTTACACAGGAAAGAATTCTTTACACAGGGAAGAATATCCTTAAATTGTACTTATAGTATCACAGCAAATTGTTTCCTCACAAATGGATCCTTAAAATCTCAGAAAATGTGTGTCTTTGCTACACAAATTTCTGCTAATTGGTTATTTCTCAATTTGTCAATAATTTGATAGATACACTCCCCTATCTTTCTGCAAATTGAATTTGATCCCATTTTTATCTCCGTTGTCACTCTTAGTTCTAAACTAAAACTTTGATTACATGTTGGTAGACATGCAGTACATTTCCCTGATTGCTTCTGGAGACAGATGACCAATTTTCAGCAATTTAGACTTGAGAATGTGATTGCTGTAATTCTAATTGACATGCAGAAGTAATCAAGAGTGGCCTGCTTGTTGCAGCCAAAGCTACAGGAGATCAAATTGCATTTCAATAAGCTTTCAAGCCCTGTCATAAATATTTTGAAATGGATTATTTCTCATTGACTGTCTATATGTATTTCTTAATGGGAAAATGCAAAATTCCTACATATTTTGAATAACATTATTTACCTAAGTGTAAAAGGCACTTTAAAAAATGGCACCTAATATTACATTTATGCTTTCTAGGAACATTTTTATTGATATATAATTAATTTTTATACTGTGTTAGCTTCAGATGTACAACAAAGTGATTCAGTTATACACACACACACACATACACACTCAGTTTTATACATTGCCTTTGATGGCTAATGGGTATAGAATCTACCTGCATTGCAGGAGACACAGGAGATGCGGATTTGATCCCTGGATCAGGAAGATCCTCTGGAGGGGAAAATGGCACTCTATTCCAGTATTCTTCCCTGAAAAATATCATGGATAGAGAAGTCTGACAGGCTACATTCCATGGGGTTGCAAAGAGTTGGACGTGACAGACCACACACAGTTTTTTACATATGTGTGTGTGTGTGTATGTGTGTGTATTTTATGTTCTATTCCATTATAAGATATTATTATAAGATATTGAGTGCATTCCATATGCTATACTTGTTGGTTAAGTTTATGAAAAAATATGTAATCTTTACAGTACTCAATGCAGAACTAATTCACAAATTTAGCACTTTTCTTCAAAGTCAGTCCTTCATTCTACATCCCTTTACTCTACCGTGTTTACCAGAGCAATTAAGTTTTAAAGCTCAAAGGGGAAAGCATAAGTAATATCAGAATGACAAATTAAAAATAGGTTTTTATTTTTCTTTCTTCACAAAGGAAAAGAAAAAAAAAAAAACGTTTGTTTGAGTATTTCATGGAGCACTTGTTATAGAAAAGGATGCTATGTCATTGTAGGCAATTGCACATCTGATGTAATTCATCTCCCTGCTGTGTTGAGCATCAGCAGAGACAGAGCTATAGTTACAAAAGCAGATTATAAACTGTGACAAATCTTACTCACTTTGTAGAGTGTTCATCTCCTGTGAAACATATTTTGCCCAATTATATAGTAGAGAGGTTTTTTGAGGTGTCTTGTCTGAAACCTTAAAGCTAGTGGATAATTTAGAGATCATCTGCTGCATCAGTATCATTTCACACATGACGAACTTAAAATTTAGAAGTTTAGAAAGAGGAGGTAACAACTGGTTTATATCATAGGCAAGATTAGAATCAAAATTTATTGCTTGGTAGCTCAATGGCATTTCCTCTCAAGAAGATACAAAGTTGGAAATAGACCCAAGTTTGCCTCAGTTCTGCTCTAGCTCCTTTTTATGTAATGGACTTTATCTCACTCATATGCCCTGAATTTCATGGGATTCTACCATTTAAGTTTTCTTCCTTGTGATCCCATGCCTTGTATTTTGGCTTAATTTTCCCCCCTTCAGGTGAAAATGTATTTTCTTCAAGAAGACTCTAAACGCACTGGCTGAAGAGAAGGAATAACTATCACTAGTCATAATAACTATAGTTAATTATTGCCATGGGACACTGTGGGTATGAAATGGAAATGGTATTATTTGACAAGTTGGCTTTTCCCCCTGCCTTCCTCCAGTATATGACGTTTGTAGCCACTGCCTTCTATAAACTAGCTCTGAATACTGAATATAGACAGTTGATTGATGTTTGCAATTTTGATCAAAAATTTAATTCTCATTATGCTCAGAGAAGTGACTAAGACTGCCTGACAGCAGGCATCAAGTAACATAGAGTATGTCTTCAAACTCATTTTTGAATGCTTAGGATGATTTTTTTTTTAGTTTCTTATATGATATTATACATGTTTTAATGCCATTCTCCCAAATCATCCCCCCCCCCTCTCCCACAGAGTCCAAAAGACTGTTCTATCTGTGTCTCTTTTGCTGTCTTGCATACAGGGTTGTTGTTACCATCTTTCTAAATTCCATATATATGCATTAGTATACTGTACTGGTGTTTTTCTTTCTGGCTTACTTCACACTGTATAATAGGCTCCAGTTTCATCCACCTCATTAGAACTGATTCAAATGTATTCTTTTCAGTGGCTGAGTACTACTCCATTGTGTATATGTACCACAGCTTTCTTATCCATTCATCTGCTGATGGACATCTAGGTTGCTTCCATGTCCTGGCTATTATAAACAGTGCTGCGATGAACATTGGGGTACATGTGTCTCTTTCAATTCTGATTTCCTTGGTGTGTATTTCCAGTAGTGGGATTGCTGGGTCATAAGGCAGTTTTGTAAGGACTCTCCACACTGTTCTCCATAGTGGCTGTACTAGTTTTCATTCCCACCAACAGGGTTAGAGGGTTCCCTTTTTTCCACACCCTCTCCAGCATTTATTGCTTGTAGACTTTTGGATCACAGCAATTCTGACTGGCGTGAAATGGTACCTCATTGTGGTTTTGATTTGCATTCCTCTGATAATGAGTGATGCTGAGCATTTTTTCATGTGTTTGTTAGCCATAGGATGATTTTTCTAAGGGAAATTACTGAAAGGTTATGAAAAACATTTGAATAGAAGAAGGAAATCAGGAAAGTAGAGGATATCTTTCTGACATGTCCATTAGTGATTGGAACTGGACAGAAAGTATCATTCAGCTGATTTGTTAATAGCAGAACTAGGCCACAAGTGAAGGTCTGAAAGCATTAATCCTTCTTCTCCAATTTATCTGTGGTTACAAGGAAGTGATAAATGTTATTGATATTTACTTTTTCAAGTGCTCAGAAATATGAAGATGATGTTGTTCAAGAGAAAAAAAAATCAATTGAAATTGAGTACAATTGCATATCTGGAGAGTTTTATAGGTGAAAACGTGGTATATATTTCTAGGAGTACATTGCTTCATTCCTAAGAAATAGAAAGTTTTCTTATTATCGCTCTTGAATATTTCAGATTGTTAGATATGTATTGAGAAGGAAATGGCAACCCACTCCAGTGTTCTTGCCTGGAGAATCCCAGGGATGGGGGAGCCTCGTGGGCTGACGTCTATGGGGTCACACAGAGTTGGACACGACTGAAGTGACTTAGCAGCATATATGTATTGATATTGGGGATACAAAGGAAAATATGAGCTTGTATCTACTATAAAATAGATTTGAAAATTATCCTGTGAGTCTGTTTTCCAATTTTGTTTAAAATACTCATCTTCGATAGTGAGTTCATTGAAAAAGGCAGTTACCTATTTAGATTCATAAAAGATAATGTGAGTATATTGGTAATTATATTAAGGGTTATAAGGCTAATTTGTTTTTAGAACTCCAATCAAGTCCATTTTAACCAGGTATTCCTGTAATCAAGCTCTTTGGCCTGAAAGTTCAAAAGAAATTACATTTGAGGGAAGAATGGCATTGCCTCTCCATTTACAAACAAACAAACAAAAAGAACTGATGCAGGCTTTGTATTTATTATTATTATAGAGAATATGAATACCAGTGAAAACAAGAATAATTCATTTTCTTTAACTATCCACCCTGTAAACTTTCTGGAAAATCAGCTCTGAATAGAAAAAATGTAGAGTCAAGTATAATTATTTGGTTAAGTATTAGTAGATGGCCATATACATTCCAAGAAAAGATGGTCAATATATATAATGCTGCTGCTGCTGCTATGTCACTTCAGTCGTGTCTGACTCTGTGCGACCCCATAGATGACAGCCCACCAGGCTCCCCCATCCCTGGGATTCTCAAGGCAAGAACATTGGAGTGGGTTGCCATTGCCTTCTCCAATTATATATAATACTGGACTTTATATTTAATATTTATAACCTGTTGCGATCCTTTAATGGACCAGAACCTGGTAGTCTGGAGTTGATGATAAGAAAGTGAGAGAGAGAAAGGGGTTAATGCAGAGAACCATTAAAGCCCTAGAACAAGGCTTATATTGCTCACAGAGGCACAGGGCGTCCTCTCAAGGACGTCTTGAAAGCCTGGGCAGGAAAGTGAGCTCAGCAGGTTTCCACACTCCGGAGAATTAGCCGGAGGGAGAGAGATATAGAAAGAAAAGGACACGGGGACCCAAGTCTCTAGTGGAACAAGGGTGCTTTATTGAACTTTGTATGAGTATATATATACTGTTTTACAAGGTAGCTTTTCCAGCAAAGATAAAGATCAAAAAACCAAATTTACAAGTTACCAAGGAAACAAGGAGGTCATAAAGCCAGAAGACAATCCATGTCAAAAGAAAGAGGGTCATAAATAATCACTTTTACCATATGGAAAAGCTAATGAAGGAAATACATGCATGAATTCCATCCCATGACCTCAGTCCTGGGATCAGCATGCCGCTCCACTCGTTTCTGTTACCAGGAACTGATAAGGAACAGAGGGCTTATGAGAGACAGAAAACAGCACACAGGAATCCTACAGATAAATGTTCCCTGACAATAACATAGTAGATGTAGAAAACATAGAGTTTAATCTTATATCTGTGGATTATGGATGCAAGTAGTCACTTGCATCTTAGAACTAATGAAGTGGCTGATCTTATTTGATCAATGGGTAAACAATTCTCAGATTCTGCTGCAAAAAAATAATTTCACTTTAGAAAAAATATTTAAGTGCCATAATAGTCAACAGACAAGTTTTTTACTGAAAACAATGAAGACTTTACAAATTAGAAAGATCCTTAATGGATTTGTATGCTGCTGGAGCACTTTACTTGCACACTGTCCTTTAAATGCTTTCACTCTTATTGTATTTCTCCTTATGCTATCTTTTCATGGAAGTCATTTCTATGCACTATTTTCTAAGTCAGATTACCTCTTATTCTATTTGAATTGAGAACAGTTCAGGAGACCTCTTAGAGTTTGGCACATAAAGGATGTGTGTGTGTTTTGTTTTTAATACATCCGTAGCTATTCAAATAAAACCTAATAGAGCTACAATCTTCTGAGAAGGAAAGCAAGAAAAGTCAAAAAGAAAATGTTCAAAGAAGTTGTCTTCCTACCTCTAGCTATGAACACTTTACATTGGTATACTGCACCACAAAACCACACTCCCTCCCAACACACATAACTATGCACAGTCACTATTGAGAACAATAGGCAAGGAAGAAAACCATTTTAGTATTTATTGGTATTCAA
Source organism: Bubalus bubalis (assembly GCF_019923935.1). Lineage (NCBI taxonomy): Eukaryota > Metazoa > Chordata > Mammalia > Artiodactyla > Bovidae > Bubalus > Bubalus bubalis. The sequence goes on along the minus strand of NC_059181.1, from coordinate 102,048,688 downwards.
AGAACTTCAAAGTAAAGGAAATAAAGCTACTGTAAGAGTACAACATGAATTATTTATTTAATTCCTTCAATTTGTTGATCTCAATGAAATGCAAACTTATTTGAACTAAGAGTAATTAACAAGGAAAAGTTTGCCTGTTAATACCAAGAAAGAATCATATTCGTTTCAGGAATCAACCACAGCCAGAGAAATAATATCATAATGGAACCATTCAGCAAAACAAAAAGCCTTTTGCCAAAGGCAGTTGTCATGTTGTACATGTGGGCATCTGTGCAGAGATATTTAAATGTATCCCTTGAAAGTGAAGAGAAAATGCTTGGTAAATGCTGATGAATGTGAGACTTTATTGGTTAAACTGTCCAATATTACAATTATAGCCAGTGAATTTCTCTGCTGTGTCTTCATTAACCACTACCAAACAATCTTTGAAAGCTAATAAAATTAAAATGTTCATTTCCTTTAAGGTTCTGTGAACAACTGTAGGGTTTCCTGTCATGGTTATCATGTCTCACAGCTAAAAATTCTCAAAAAGGAACAAAATTATGTCTTTGTGCCTAGGAAAAGTTGAGCTGACATGAAAAAAATTAAATATGTACTATATGTTATAGTCTATGAATTTCTCAAAGCATCTTTTGGATTTCTCAGTGTTCTTAAGTGGGTTAACAATGACTCAAGCTATAATTGAACCAGACATGACTAAGCGACTAACACACACACACAAACACACACACACACACACAAGCTATAATTGACCATGAGTGTGCACCAGCTGAGATTTCATTACATGAAAGTTTCTTCTATGGAAAATAAAGTGAAGAGAACAATAAAGTAGTAGGCAGATCTCAGTGATATCACAATGCCGTTTTTGATGCCAAGTTTAAGAAAAGCTGTGTGTGGTGAGTGGCATACAACACATTTTTTCATTTAAATGCAATGTTCCAGTGTGACAAAAAGTAAACTTTAATGCAACACTGAATAAAATGTAATTAGTTACTTTGGAATAATAATGGATGCAATCACCTTTGTAAACTTTACTCTATTTATATTCTAGTTACAATAAATTGTTGGGGCCAGCGTGAGGCACTCCGCCTGTGGCAAAGGTCATGAGGAAGGAGGCTCGACATACGCAAAGGCAGGATGGAGCCTCAGGAGTCCCCCTGGAAATTCTCGAGCATCTACCCCCAAAACCAGTCTGCCTACTTTACTACTTTGTGCTTTCACCTACACCTCTGCCTTTATGGGCGGCTGTCCCCCACCACTTCTTTTGGAGAAGGAGTTAACTTAGAGCTCCAGTTAATAATAATTCCTGGGCGTGATAGGAGTGTTTCAACCTACAAACTCCTCTGAAGGTTCTCTAGCCTGCCTGACAGGCTTATCCAGCCACATGTGATTGCTCACAGCCTCCCAACTGTTAGAGGCATGAGATGCTTTAAACCTTCTAAAAATAGGTTCCTTAGAGAAGTTAGAAAACTATTAATATAAGTATAGTGGGCTGATTAGAAATTGTATTGGTGCAGGGTCTTTCATTTGTTGAGCCAATGTTTGCTGCTAAGTCTCCACATCCCCTGCCCTTAAACACATTAATGAATACATAGAAGAAATAAGTATTAACCTTTGATATAAACCACGTTAGACCTTAGGCTAAGCAAATTCTTTCCTTAATTAAAACCCACTATACCCTCACCCTATAGGAATGTAACTTTATCTGGTACCTTCGGAAGGTGGCATCTGTTTTAAGAATAATCACCCCTGGAGAAATAAGTGTTCTGGTTGACTGACTGCTGTCACAAGGAGAGGGTCATAAATTGTCAGCAGGCCCCCCTGGCCAGAAGATGATGTAACACCCCTAAGACCTCTGTATACATTTGTACAAAGCACCTGACTTTAATAAAAGTCAGGACTGCTGTCCCTGCATGACTTTTGCATAACATCTCAGTGTATAAAACAGACCCTGGAAAATAAAAAATGGGATCAGTTCCTCGAAAAACTGGTCTTCCCATGTCTCTCTCTCTCTCAAACCGTGGCTGAGTCTCCATCTGGAGCGCAGAACCCGCCATGCTTACTAATTATGCCTGGGCTTCTAAGATCCGACCGGGGAGGCCTCAGTGTCTCCTCTCCTTTGGGAGAATGGAAGGACGCCTGCGGCCTACGTAAGTGGTGCAAACTTCTTGTCTTGAAGTTTTATTGGTCTCTGGCATAAACCAAGCTACTCAGCTTCTTTTCTCCACTGAATTTTCCTACTGAGCTATCCTCATTCTATTACTCTTTACATCTCTGATTAATATCTAATTGAAGCTATCGTATCCTGATCCTCGCTGACGCTGTCTCCGCTTCAAACTCCCTGGATCAGCCGGGGCTGGACCCCAGCAATAAATAATACAGTAAATAGTTTGTTTCCATTATATATGTATGTATTAAGTATGTATTTGTTCTAAGGATTTCAGAGCCCTCTAATTCACCTGTTTTTACTCCCTTCACTAGATATACAAGGGAAGATATGATGCTTATTTTGGAAATGTGGAAATGAAAATAAAATAAATTAACTCATTTTGTTCTATGTTTAGAATTCCATCTTATTAATTAATTAATTAATTGATGAAATGCTTTGTCACACTTGCTCTAAAATATTTATACTGTGAATCAATTGTTGAATGAAAAGGAATATACCCCAATGCTCCAGCTACCATTTTATATATAATAAGCCTAAATCAGTAAAACTGGAATTATTCATCTTAGTGACAAAAATGCTTACATAAAATAAACAAAAATAAACATCTACTCATTTGTTGATGCATTAGGCTAGTCATTAAAAATCATTATAAATATATTGAATATAACATAATATATATTTATTGTAAGTGAATTAAAATAGTGTTGTTAAATATGTTAAAATACTGTTGGTATCAGAGTTGAATATGTTAAATATGTTAAAATAGTTAAATATTAAATGTTAAATATGTTAAAATAGTTGTTGGTATCAGAGCTCTACTGGAAGAAACACAAGCTGGAATCAAGATTGCCGGGAAAAATATCAATAACCTCAGATATGCAGATGACACCACCCTTATGGCAGAAAGTGAAGAGGAACTAAAAAGCCTCTTGATGAAAGTGAAAGTGGAGAGTGAAAAAGTTGGCTTAAAGCTCAACATTCAGAAAATGAAGATCATGGCATCCGGTCCCATCGCTTCATGGGAAATAGATGGGGAAACAGTGGAAACAGTGTCAGACTTTATTTTTCTGGGCTCCAAAATCAGTGCAGATGGTGACTGCAGCCATGAAATTAAAAGATGCTTACTCCTTGGAAGGAAAGTTATGACCAACCTAGATAGCATATTCAAAAGCAGAGACATTACTTTGCCAAGAAAGGTCTATCCAGTCAAGGCTATGGTTTTTCCTGTGGTCATGTATGGATGTGAGAGTTGGACTGTGAAGAAGGCTGAACGCCGAAGAATTGATGCTTTTGAACTGTGGTATTGGAGAAGACTCTTGAGAGTCCCTTGGACTGCAAGGAGATCCAACCTGTCTATTCTGAAGGAAATCAGCCCTGGGATTTCTTTGGAAGGAATGATGCTAAAGCTGAATCTCCAGTACTTTGGCCACCTCATGCGAGGAGTTGACTCATTAGAAAAGACTCTGATGCTGGGAGGGATTGGGGGCAAGAGGAGAAGGAGACTACAGAGGATGAGATGGCTGGATGGCATCACAGACTCGATGGACGTGAGTCTCAGTGAACTCCGGGAGTTGGTGACGGACACGGAGGCCTGGCGTGCTGCGATTCATGGGGCTGCAAAGAGTCGGACACGAGTGAGGGACTGATCTGATCTGATCAGAGTTAACATGGCCAAACAAAACAGGGTACACTGTGGTAGATTACATGTAAAAAGTATAGGACACTGAGATGAATCCCCTATGATTAAAGAACATAACTTGAAAGTCATCTGGGGACTAAATCAGTGCTTTTGTTTATTCTCATTGTGATTTGTCTATTTCTCTTAATATGTCAAAGGTATAAAAATAAGTTCTAAGAAGTTGGGAATTTTGGTCAGAATTTTTCACTTTCTTATGTAGTTCTAATTATATTTCTAAGCATAAGATATCTTTATGCCAAGAAAACAATTTTTCAAACATGTTGTAAAAGGGACAAATAAAAAGCAGATAAAGAAGAAATGAATGTAACCTCCTAATGAGAAGATACTTGATATGGCAGTTTCATGCAAATCAAATACAATTAAAAAAATAAAAGGTCCAGGTTTTACTTCTTTAGGAACCTGTGTCTATTCAGTTAATGTTGACATATCTAGGACTAGAATTGAAAATTGAAGTTTTATATCACTTATCTTGTTTCCTTTGAACTTAAAACTAAAACACATTCTCAAAAGCTATGCTGGCATGTAGAAGCACATTATGTGTCTTCTGCTATGAAATATGAATTTTAAAGCACTAAGTTTTTGCCAAATTGAAGGAGGTTCTACAAAATACCTAACCAGTAATCCTCAAAATCATCAACATCATCAAAAACAAAGTCTGACAACCTGTTATAGCAGGGGAACTCTAAGGAAACACGATGACCAAATGCAATACAAAATCCAGGAGGAGATCTTGGGAAAGAAAAAGACATCAGGTAAAAACTAAGTAAATTCAAATAAAGCATAGCTTAGTTAATAATAGTGTATTGGTTCATTCATTCAGTCAGTACAGTCGTGTCTTATTCTTTGCAACTGCATGGACTGCAGCACACCAGGCTTCCCTGTCCATCACCAACTCCAGGAGCTTGTGCAAACTCATGTCCATCATGTTGGTGATATCATAAAACCATCTCATCCTGTCGGCCCCTTCTGTTCCTGCTTTCAGTCTTTCCCAGCATCAGGGTCTTTTCCCATGACAGTTCTTTGCATCAGGTGGCCAAAGTATTGGAGTTTCAGCTTAAGCATCAGTCCTTCCAATGAATATTCAGGACTTATTTCCTTTAGGATTGACTGGTTTGATCTCCTTGTAGTCCGAGGGACTCTCAAGAGTCTTCTCCAACACCACAGTTCAAAAGCATCAATTCTTCAGTGCTCAGCTTTCTTTATGGTCAAACTCTCACATCCATACATGACTACTGGAAAAACCATAGCCTTGACTAGATGGACCTTTGTCAGAAAAGTAATGTCTCTGATTTTTAATATGCTGTCTAGGTTGGTCATAGCTTTTCTTCCAAGGAGAAAGCATCTGTTAATTTCATGGATGTAGTCACCATCTACAGTGATTTTGGAGCCCAAGAAAATAAAGTTTCTCATTGTTTCCATTGATTCCCCATTGATTTGCCATGAAGTGATGGGACCGGATTCTATGATCTTAGTTTTTTCCATGTTGGATTTTAAGCCAACTTTTTTCCACTTTCCTCTTTCACCTTCATCAAGAGGCTTTTTAGTTCCTCTTCACTTTCTGCCATAAGGGTGGTGTCATCTGCGTATCTGAGGTTATCGATATCTCTCCCAGCAACCTTGACTCCAGCTTGTGCTTCATCCAGCTTGGCACTTTGTGTGATGTATTCTGCATACAAGTTAAATAAGTAAGGTGACAATATACAGCCTTGATATACTCCTTTCCCAATTTGGAACCAGTCTGTTTTTCCATGTCTGGTTCTAACTGTTGCTTCTTGACCTGCATACAGATTTCTCAGGAGGCAGGTAAGGTGGTCTGGTATTTCCATTTCTTGAAGAATGTTCCACAAGTTTGTTGTGATCCACACAGTCAAAGGCTTTGGCATAGTCAATAAAGCAGAAGTAGATATTTTCTGGAACTCTCTTGCTTTTTTAATGACCCAAAGGATGTTGACATTTAGATCTCTGGTTCCTCTGCCTTTACTACATTCAGCTTGAACATCTGGAATTTCACAGTTTACATACTGTTGAAGCCTGTCTTGGAGAATTTTGAACATTACCTTGCTAGTGTGTGAGATGAATGCAAGTGTACAGCAGTGTGAACATTCTTTGGCATTGCCTTTCTTTGAGATTGGAATGACAACTGACTCTTTCCAGTCCTGTGCCCACTGCTGAGTTTTCCAAATTAGGTGTAGTACTGAGTGCAGTACTTTAACAATATCGTCTTTTAAGATTTGAAATAGCTCAACTTGAATTCCATCACCTCCACTAGCTTCGTTTGTAGTGATGCTTCCTATGGCCCACTTGACTTCACATTCCAGGATTTCTGGCTCTAGGTGAGTGATCACACCATTATGGCTACTGAGTCATGAATTTTTCTTCATGAAGATTGGTTTATTAGTTGTGGCAAAATGTATCATAGCAATGTAAGAGAGAAAAATGTGTATAGAGTAGGGGAACTATCAGTATTACATTTACAACTTATCTGCAAGTCTAAAACAATTCTAAAATAAATATAACAATTTTAATCATATGTTAAAGTATTAGAGAATTCTGCTGTAGTAGCAACTCTAGCAGTTTCAAAGGCTTTTACTCCAGTCTGCTTAATAATCTCCCCTTCTTAGAAAATATGCCCATTAGTTAAGGACATGGCTTCTCCAACATTTCAACACTTCATAGGAATGGATGCATATGAAATAATTTTTGTTTATACATTTTAGGAGCTGTGGTCTTATGGAAAAACAAGTAGACCCACAATGACTGCAAGGAGAAATTTTTTATTAACTAATTTTCTACAAGTTCTATGTGCTAGTTCTAATCAGAATACCTTGGTGTTTTCAGTTGTAGAACAAGAGCATCCTGTCAGACTGTGTGACAATACATAAAGATAAATAGTAATTATTAGATTCACAGCCCTATAGAAATATATGCCTGCCATTTTCAGTAAGCACGATGCTATTTTGGTCTTGAGTTGTGTAGGATGAAGCATCTCACATTGTAAAAGTTTGTTGAGTCAAAGAAGTTTTGAAGTTTTCTATTTCTCATTCAGCTATTTTAAACTAGTCTCTACAAGCCAAAATGGTAACTACCTAAAAGGAAGTCATCTCTTGTTTTGTGAATTAATTAGAATAAATAGACAACTGCTATTTCATGAATTATTAAGAAAACTTGTAGTGATACCAAAAATATAGAGAAAATAAACATGAAAAATACCTTACATTTTACAAAGGACAAATGTAAAATATTTTTATAAGTAAAATTGTAAAATAAACACTGAACTGCAAGCAATTATAGAACTGAGAAAGCATAAAAATGATAATCAGTCCAAAAGTAAAATATATGGTGTTGGTTACATCTGTCATATCTAAAAACAAAAAAATAAAATAAATGATGAATGCAACTGATTTTTATATATTGATCTTGTATGCTGAAACCTTCTGAATTTTATGAGTTCTGATTATTTTTCAGTGGATTACATAAGATTTTATATATACAAGATCATGTCATTTACAAATATAAGTAGTTTATTTCTCCCTTTCCAATTGATATGTATTTCATTTGTTTATTTTTATATTTTTTGCATAACCGTTCTGGCAAGGATCTCTAGAACAATGTTGAATAAAAGTGGCAAAAGTGGACAGCATTGTTATGTTCCTGGTCTTAGTGAGAAAGAAACCAATTTTTTTGTATCAGTTATAATGTTATCTGTAGGTTTTTCATAAATGATCTTTATTAGATCAAGGAAGTTTCCTTCTACTCCTAGTTTGTTGAGTATTTTTCCATTAAAAGGTGTTGGATTTATCAAGCATGTTTTCCACATCTATTTAAATTATAATGTGGATTTATATCTTCTACTGATGTGGTATATGATTATTTTTTGTATGTTGAATCATCCTTGCATTCCTAGGTTAAATCCCACTTGGCTATGTATAATTATTTTCATATGTTTCTGTATTTGTTATCTAGCATTTTTTTCAGAAATTTTGTATTTTCTAGTGTGTGTGTGTGTGTGTATATATATATAGATATGTTAGAATTTTCATGTCCATAGTCATAAGAAATACGCCTGTAGTTTTCTTGTGATATTTTTCATCTGGTTTGAGAATCAGAGAAATATTGTCCTCTGATTAGGGAGTTACAGAGTTAGGGAGCATTCACTGGTTCTTCCATTTTGGGAGGATGTGTTTGTGAAGAATTAATCCTGATCCTCTTTTAAATGTTCAATAGAATTAAACAGTGAAGTCATCTGATCCTGGATTGGTGTACTTCTCTCTGAGTGATAATCTTGGTTTAGTTGCTGAGGGCTTGGTAAAAGAAGATATGGGCAGTCACAGTAATTTCAAATCTTCTCAGTCTTTCTCTCTGGGCATGGAAGACTTATTACCTCACAAACCTCGGTAGGTTAGATTTGGACCCCAGGTGGCGCTAGCAGTAAAGAACTGGCCTGCCAATGCAGGAGATGTAAGAAATTCAGGTGTGATCCCTGGGTTGGGAAGATCTTCTGGAGAAGGTTATGGCAACCCATTCCAGTATTCTTGCCTGGAGAATCCCATGAACAGAGGAGCCTAGCAGGCTACAGTCCATGGGGTCAGACAGGACTAAAGCGACTGAGCAATATTCTCAGATGAGTCTAGCCCCAAGTTCAGCCTCCATCCCATATGCGAGGTGGAAGCAGGGAGCCCCTATCTCTCTGTTGCAATCACTTGGAAGAGAGAAAGAAATGAAAGATATATGCTTTTATTCAGATACTATAGACCCCTGCTGTTTTTGACTGAATTCTAGTAGATATTCTTGAATAAGTATTTCTTAATTTGTTTGGATGACTTAGGTCCATTTCCAAAGACTTTAAATGGCTATTCTTATACAATTTTTACCAGTTTCAGTGGGGAGCAACTCTGTGGAGTTCCTCAGATGTCCTGCTAGAAGTCCCTTTTCACTCTATAATTTTAAGATGGAGTATAAAGTCAGAGTTTATTAGAAGGAACACTTTTTGTTTTGTTTTACATAGGATACAGCTTTAAGATATGAGGTTACCATAGATGGTGAGGGGCTTTGTATGGCATACAGAATTAAAAATTATCCTTTTGTCATGTAGCACTTTGGCACCCTCTAAGATCCTGAGTGATATGATCAAATTTGGGTTAAAAAAAAAAAGAGAGAGAGAGAAAGAAAACAATTTTAGCCTCCATATGGACAAGTATTGGTGTAAGCTAAGCGCAGATCTACATATTGAAGTTCTTAAGAGCCTATATCACGACTCTAATATAAAAGCAGGTAAAGAATACATTTAAAAGAAATATAAGAGATATAAAGTTAAAAATTGATTGAATATGGACATTGAATATAAGACAAGTAAAAATTTAATGATGGAATGATAGTTTCTAACTAGATTCTGATTTCAACACAAGTAAGATATATAGAGGGAGGAAAAAATTTGAGGCAGAGGTGATGGGTATGGTTTTGGAGACATTAAACTGATGGAACTGTAGGACATCACAATGAAGATATTCTGAAGGCAACTAAAATAGAGGTCTTGAGTTCTGGGAGAATTGGAGCTTGAAGGTAGAGATGTGTCATTTGAATAGATAATATTGCCCAAGAAAACATAGAGAAGAAGATAAAAATTATGCACAATATAATTTCAATGAATTTCAATGGATGAAAATGAACCCCAAAATTTCACTAATAGATAATAGAATAATAAAATGGAACAGAGGAAGATAATAGTGTTGCAAAGCAAATGCTTGACAATAATTTCAGGAAGAGGAGACCTTTATAGAATTTCAGCATTTCTATATAGTATTCTAAAATTCAGTGGATTTTTATATCTCCTCCTCTAAGTTGATCATTTATATAGTATCCTACAGAACCCTTAAGTGATATAAATCTGAACAAAAGGAACAACCTTGGCAATATATATTTCCATTTCATTTAAAGAAACACTATCTGACAAATGTCTGGTGTACAGGTCCTGCTTTCTGTTTCTAACTATGAACAAATTTGCATTGGTTTGGCACCTATAAACATGTGTTTAAATGTTTCTCAGGCCCCTCAAATGTTTAAGAACTGAGATATTTCAAACCTTTTAAAAAGTAAAATTTAAGTCTCATTTTTTAAAGATTATTTTTACATAGTATTATCATATGGCGAATCTGCTTTTCCCTCACATGAAAACAACTAACACTAAAGTTTGTAATTACAACCCAAGACGATCCCTTGTACTGTCATTAATACTAGTGTTTTAAAATCATGCCTTACAAGATAAACAGTGCTTAAAAGCATTCAGATATTTATTACAATACAACATGAGTTTTAAATGACAGAGATATTTTATGTTAAGAGCATGAGAACTCTCAGTTCCCAGTGGAATGAGAAATTTTCTCAGCAATGATGTTTAGGGAAAACAAACAGGGAGAATATTTAAAGGCAAATCACAAAAACAGTATTTTATGCTGTGTCTTATTTAAACTATATTGACCCATGATCATTCATGCTGGTTGGCTAGTTAAACTGATTATATTAATCAGATATTTTGCAAGATCCTTTCTTTATGTTTCCCAGCTTAACTCTGGACTCAATGTTGACTAAAACAATTAACTAAAACTTGTGTTTACTGAAAGGTTTCACTGTATTCATTTAGAGAATATAATCTATAAAATAATATATGAAAATGATGATCTTATTATCATTGAAAGCTTTTAAGTGCAACGTATTAGGCATAAACAGAAACTGACTCAAATTCACTGGAGTTTATTAAGTTGATAAATGCTGATTAGATATATGATTTGTTTTAATTGATATGCATTTGTGATACTAGAGAAGAACCATCTAATACAGAAACATGTTACAATGTCTATATCTATGTTATATGTGTTTATTACTGCTGTAATTCCCTTCAGACAAAATAAAGAGAGCATATTATGTAGGAAGAATATTAATCTTCAAATAATATATTGTCAGAACTGGGGAAATCCTTAGGGATTATCTTGTTTACCCACCAATCCCCATTTTTCAGATGATGAAATGAGGTTTAGGAATATTAAATGATATTCCCTGGCTCACAAAACATCTTACAGTCAAGATCAGGACAACCATCCTTATGTTCTGACCTCTATCTGCCCTATCTTCCACTTTACTAGAATAACCCTTATGCTAAAAGTCATAATAATCTTTGATCAAAGAGCAATAAAATGAAAATGCTACATTGACTACTTATTCTAGTGAATTTGAGATGAACATAAGATGATGTAGAACTGAGATAAACTTAGAAAAATGACAGTTTCTCAGCCCTCTTAAGTTACCCATGATTGCAATGAATATAATTCAGTGACACTATTTTTTTTGTTTCCCCAGAGATGATACTGAAAATAAGAATATTTGAAATCAATCTATTATAGTCACATCTGCCCACCATCAGCCAACTGAATAATTTTTTGTTGTTGTTGATTTGGTAATTTTAATAAGGGTGCACTTAACAGCAGATTACATAAATACTCAGCAAAAAATCCTCAATAAATCCCCAAAATGTTGATAATGGTGCCACACATAGCCAGCAGAAAGCCTGCTGCTAGGGCTGCCATAACAAAATACCACACATTAAGTGGTTTAAACAATAAGAATTTATTTTTTCAATGTTCTGGAGGATAGAAGTTCAAGATCAAGGTACTTCACAGGGTTGGTTTCTGGCAACAAGTCTCTTTCTGGATTATAGATGACAACTTTCTTTTTCTCCCCCCTGAGTACTGTTTTTATTTTTTTTAATTAAAAAATGATTGGAGTATAGTTGATTTACTATATTATACTACTTTCTGTACAGCAAAGTGAATCAGTTATACATATACATATATCTACCCTTTTTAAATTTCTTTTTCCATATAGATCATTATAGAGTATCAAATAGATTTCCCTCTCTCCTACACTAAGTCCTTATGCTCATTCACTTCAGTCATGTCTAACTGAGACCCTATTGACTGTAGCCTTCTAGGCTACTGTGTCCATGGGATTTTCCAAGCAAGAAAATTGGAGTGCAGTGCCATGCCGTCCTCCAGGAGATCTTCCTGACTCAGGAATCAAACCCGATTTTCCTGTGTCTCCTGAATTTCAGGTGGATTCTTTACCCACTGAGCCACCTAGGAAGCCTCACAGTAGATCCTTATTAGTTATCTATTTTATATATTGTGGTATATATATGTCAATCCCAACCTCCCAATTTATCCCTCCCCCACTCTCCCCCTGGTAATCATAAGTTTCTTTTCTATGTCTGTAACTCTATTTCTGCTTTTAAATGAACTTATTTAAGTTCATTTGTACCATTTTTTAAAAATTTTACATTGAAGTGATAAATGATATTTGTAGATGACAGTCTTCTTGTAGCCTCCCATAGTCTATTTTCTGTGCATACATGGAGAGAAAGATCTCTGGTGTCTCTTCCTCTTCTTATAAGGACACAAGTCCTATTGAAATAAGCCCTTACCCTTATGATCTCATAAATCTTCAAATACACTCATGTTAAGGGTTACAGCTCCAATATATGAACTTTGAGGGGATACAGTCCACTCTGTAACACCTCTTAAACATATTAACTTTCTTTTACCTTATTATCACACCTTTGCTACTCAAAAACTTTTAAAGTGGAACCTACCTAGAGGAAGAGCTGACACATACTTGCATGTTACTAATACAGTGAAAAGCCATTGAATGACACAGTACTTTCAAACTAGACACCACACTAAACATTTCTTGCTTTTTAGATGCACTTATCCAGGACAACATTTAACCAACATAAATGAATACGAATTTCCTTTTTTTTTTTTAATTTTATTTTATTTTTAAACTTTACATAACTGTATTAGTTTTGCCAAATATCAAAATGAATCCGCCACAGGTATACATAATTTCCTTTTTCAAAAAAAAATTATGAACCAAAACAAAGTTGATAGCAATGGTAGTAGTTTTCTTTTTTAAATTATTTGTAAGATTGATATAAATAAGTTTTGACTTCTTGTCGATATTTCATAAGTTATGTATGTAGCAATCATTTGGATCACAGTAGAGTGAAAGCTGCTCCCAATTGGGAAAAGGCATATTTCTACGCCCTGATACCAAAACCCTCTCTAAAAGCAACAGTAAAATGTTGTCTTTGCACATCAATTTCATTTAAATACAAAGCAATGCACTCATTTATTATTCAGAAAGCTTGCATTCCAGTTTCTAAGGTAGTAGGTATCGAGTTGTCTGAGTGATGCAGAAGCAGAGCTTTTATGACTGTTTGGAAGGAAGTTTTTCTGGACAAAGAGAGAGAGAAAGACAATATAGAAACCAAATGTGGCATTTTGTTCAACGTGAGGTTGAATATGTTATTAAAGAGAAAACTCTGTATAAATAAATGTAGAAAACTAACACTAGATGATAATTCAGAACTGCACAACTAATAATGAAAATTGATAATTTTAAAGATGTGAATACTTTGTTAGTAATGCTCTGTATTCCTTGGTTAAAATATATAAAAATGTACCTTAACAAACTAGCTAATATGAGCACGAAATTAAAAAATAAACTCAAACCTGAAATGACCAGACCAATATAGAAAGAGAGAACTTGAACTACACTACAGAAAACTGAACCTAAGAGAAACATACAGAACACTCCACCCAACAACAGTGGAAAACATTTTTTCAGGACCATAGGGAACATTTCCCAGGAAAGATGACATGTTAGGCCACAAGACAAGTCTTATTAAAAAAAAAAAAAAAAGATTAAAATAATGCAAAGCAACTTTTTAAATCACAATGAAATGAAACTCAAATCAACAGCAAGGGAAATTTGCAATATAGAGAAAATTCTAAAATAACCAATGGGTCAAAGAAGAAATCACAAAGAAGAAATCTTGCGATAAATGGAGATAAATGGAAATGAAAACACTATGTACCAAAACTTATGGGATGCAGTGCAAACAGTATAAAAGGTAAATTTATACCTATTAATACTTGCATTAAAAAAGAAAAATAATCTCACATTAACAATCTACCTTTCTCCATCAAGAAGAAGAAAAAGGAGAACAAACTAAAATAAAAGACACAATAAAGATCAGAAAAGAGATAAGTAAGACAGAGAATAGAAAAACAACAGAGAATATCCATGAAACCAAAAGTTGTTTTTTAAAAAAATATCAACAAAATTGACAAACCTTTGGCAAGTTTGACTAGGAAAAAAGCAGCTTCTAATAATTAAAAGCAAAAGTGAAAGATAGAACATTACTAATGATATTTTAAAAAAGAATTATAAGGAGAATAGCATTAACAATTGATGACACCAATGTATTGGATAACCTAAATAAAATGGACAAATGCCTAGAAATACACTGCCTTCCAAATTACATCATAAAGAAACAGAAAATCTTTATACTCCTACAACTAATAAGGAAATTGAGTCAATAATCATAAACCTCTCAACAGAGAAAATTTCAGGGCTGGAAAAATTAAAGCAGAATTGCTTTATGACCCAGGAATTTCACTTCTGGGTATATATTCAATATAATTGAAGGCAAAGACTGAATAGATGCTTGTACACTCATGTTTATGCTTATAGCAGTACTTTTATAATAGCCCAAAGGTGGAAAAACCCAATTGTCTTTCAGTGGATGAATGGAGAAACCAAATGTGGTATATACACACAGTGGAATATTCAGTTCAGTAAGTTCAGTGGCTCAGTCATATCTGACTCCTTGCCACCCCATGGACTCCAGCATGCCAGGCTTCCCTGTCCATCACCAACTCCAGGAGCTTGCAAAAACTCTTGTCCATCAAGTTGGTGATGCCATCCGACAGTCTCATCCTCTGTTGTCCCCTTCTCCTCCTGCCTTCAATCTTTCCCAGCATCAGGATCTTTTCCAATGAATGAGTCAGCTCTTTGCATCAGGTGGCCAAAGTATTGGAGTGTCAGCTTCAACATCAGACCCTCCAATGACTATTCAGTACTGATTTCCTTTTGGATTGACTGGTTTGATCTCCTATCTGTCCAAGAGACGCTCAAGAGTCTTCTCCAACACCACAGTTCAGAAGCATCAACTCTTCTGTCCTCAGCTTTCTTTATGATCCGACTCTCACATCCATACATGACTACTGGAAAAACCATAGCTTTACTAGACTGACCTTTGTCAATAAAATAATGTCTCTGCTTTTTAATATGCTCTGTAGGTTAGTCATAGATTTTCTTCCAAGGAGCAAGTATCTTTTAATTCATGGCTGCAGTCACCATCTTCAGTAATTTTGGAGTCCAAGAAAATAGTCTGTCACTGTTTCCATTGTTTCCCCATCTATTTGCCATGAAGTGATGGACTGGATGCTGTGATCTTCATTTTTTGAATGTTGAGTTTTAAGCCAAATTTTTCACTTTCCTCTTTCACTTTGATCAACAGGCTTTTTAGTTCCTCTTCACTTTCTGCCATAAGGGTGGTGTCATCTGCATATGTGAGGTTATTGGTATTTCTCCCTGTAATCTTGATTCCAGCTTGTGCTTCATCCAGTTTGGCATTTTCATCCTTAAAAAGGAACTAAATTTTGACACATGGTACAACATGGAGGTATTTTGAAAACATTAGCTAAGTGAAGTAAGCCATTCATAAAATAACAAATTCATAAAAGCACTTCTACTTAAATGAGGTACCTAGAATAGTGAAATTAATAGAGATGAAAGTGGAATGGTGTTTGCCAAGCACCACGTAGAGGGGAGGGAGAAGAATGAGAAGTTATTTTTTAATTGGTATGGGGTTCTGGTTTGGGAAGATGAAAAATTTCTAGATATGAATTATTGTGATGATTGTACAACAATGCAAATGTACTCAATGTCACTGAATTGTACACTTAAAATGGTAAATGTTATGTTATTTGTATTTTATCACAATAAAAAAAGATTTAAAACAAAGCAAAACCAAATGCAAACCTGTAACTCCTACCCTGTCTGAAACAAAATAGGGCTTTCTCTCCACAAAGAAAACGAAGGATCCTCACCCTATTTTTCAACATGCAGGTAACTATAGTAACTTTTCTTTTTTGTGCTCCCTGTTCCCTATAAACTATTCAACTCTCCATTATGACCTAACTTTGCATACTTTTCTCTGATTTTAAATATTCTCTCATGTTTTGCTCTTCTGTTGAGGTTGAAATATGGCACAATAAGAAGGTTGGATTGGGAACGCTGTTTAATTAAACTTGAAAACCGGAACTTTTAAATTTTATAAACATATTTGAAATCTCTTTTTCTTTCTGAAACCCAAAAGATTTTATCTATAGTGACTTTTATCTCAACCAAATTTCCAGTTTGCCAAATTTCTATTAGAAGAGTAGTAGATGGATAATAAACTTAGATATGTCTAACACTGAAGAAAACTGGAAATGTAAAATAGGGATGAGGCCAAACTCTCAACGTTTGCTAAAATAAAATAATGCATAAAATCTACATGAAACCTAGTAAACATTTGATTACAGTAGGCTGTTTTCTGCTTTCAAATTAGCTCTATTTTTCACCTTGAATCCATTCCAAGGTAGAGTCAACCTTCTAAAAATAGTAGTGTTCTACATTAGCTAATTGTTAGTTTTATAAGTAGAGGCTAATGTTTGCATTTATTTCTTCTTGTTTTTCTTTTTCTGATTATTTTGTAATCTTATTTGGTGTGCTATCTGCAGAGGGACTTATTGTTTAAATGCATAGTTCTTAAATTAGAAGAAAAAATTAAAACAAATCCTTATTACTTAAATATTGACATTGTTCAGTTAAAATAAGGAGCTGCCACAGTTGGCAATTGAAAATGAAGTCCTTAGAAAAGCAATGAAATAAAATTTTTTTCAGAGCAGCTCACAGGCCTCAAACCCACTACTAGTATTGGCTTCACGCAGTCAAGAAAGGAAGCATTTACAGTGGCCTTGACACATTTTTTTTTTTCTTTTTGCGTTTCTTTTCCATGGAGATGGTCTTGATCCCTGGCTCCTGTACAATGTCAAGAACCTCATTCCATAGTTCATCAGGGACTCTATCTATCAGATCTAGGCCCTTAAATCTATTTCTCACTTCCACTGTATAATCATAAAGGATTTGATTTAAGTCATATGTGAATGGTCTAGTGGTTTTCCCTACTTTCTTCACTTTAAGTCTGAATTTGGTAATAAGGAGTTCATGATCTGAGCCACAGTCAGCTCCTGGTCTTGTTTTTGCTGACTGTATAGAGCTTCTCCATCTTTGGCTACAAAGAATATAATCAATCTGATTTCAATGTTGACCATCTGGTGATGTCCATGTATAGAGTCTTCTCTTGTGTTGTTGGAAGAGGGTGTTTGTTATGACCAGTGCATTTTCCTGGCAAAACTCTATTAGTCTTTGCCCTGCTTCATTCCTTATTCCAAGGCCAAATTTGCCTGTTACTCCAGGTGTTTCTTGACTTCCTACTTTTGAATTCCACTCCCCTAAAATGAAAAGGACATCTTTTTTGAGTGTTAGTTCTGAAAGGTCTTGTAGGTCTTCATAGAATCATTCAACTTCAGCTTCCTCAGCATTATTGGTTGGGGCATAGACTTGGATTACTCTGATATTGAATGGTTTGCCTTGGAAACGAACAGAGATCATTCTGTCATTTTTGAGATTGCATCCAAGAACTGCATTTCGGATTCTTTTCTTGACCATGATGGCCACTCCATGTCTTCTGAGTGATTCCTGACCACAGTAGTAGATATAATGGTCATCTGAGTTAAATTCACCCATTCCAGTTCATTTTAGTTGGCTGAAAGTTAAAGTGGAGAGTGAAAAAGTTGGCTTAAAGCTCAACATTCAGAAAATGAAGATCATGGCATCGGGTCCCATCACTTCATGGGAAGTAGATGGGGAAACAGTGGAAACGGTGTCAGACTTTATTTTTCTGGGCTCCAAAATCACTACAGATGGTGACTGCAGCCATGAAATTAAAAGACACTTACTCCTTGGAAGGAAAGTTATGACCAACCTAGATAGCATATTCAAAAGCAGAGACATTACTTTGCCAACAAAGGTTTGTCTAGTCAAGGCTATGGTTTTTCCTGTTGTCATGTATGGATGTGAGAGTTGGACTGTGAAGAAGGCTGAGCACCGAAGAATTGATGCTTTTGAACTGTGGTGTTGGAGAAGACTCTTGAGAGTCCCTTGGACTGCAAGGAAATCCAACCAGTCCATTCTGAAGGAAATCAGCCCTGGGATTTCTTTGGAAGGAATGATGCTAAAGCTGAATCTCCAGTACTTTGGCCACCTCATGCGAAGAGTTGACTCATTGGAAAAGATTCTGATACTGGGAGGGATTGGGGCAGGAGGAGAAGGGGATGACAGAGGATGAGATGGCTGGATGGCATCACTGACTTGATGGACGTTAGTCTGGTTGAATTCCGGGAGTTAGTGATGGACAGGGAGGCCTGGCATGCTCCGATTCATGGGGTCTCAAAGAGTCGGACACGACTGAGTGACTGAACTGAACTGAACTGACACATTTTTTTTTTGTCCCTAACATTCAGTTTTATAATTTAAATTGGGAATTTAGGTTTCTAACTACTATTTTTTTAATTAATGAATCTTAATTGGAAGCTAATTTTATAGTTTCTGGTCTTACGTTTATATCTTAATCCAGTTTTAGTTTATTTTTGTGTATGGTGTTAGAAAGTGTTCTAGTTTCATTCTTTTATAAGTGGTAGGCTAGGTGTTAGTTCTTCTCTAAATTTTTGGTAGAATTCAGTCTAGTTCCAGGCTTTTGTTTGTTGGAAGATTTTTGTTTACAGTTTTGATTTTTGTGCTTGTGATTGGTCTGTTAATATTTTCTGTTTCTTTCTCATTCAATTTTGGAAGGTTATACTTTTCTAAGAATTCATCCATTTCTTCCAAGTTGTCCACTTTAATGTCATATAGTTGCTGATAGTAGTCTCTTATGATCCTTTGCATTTCTGTGTTGTCTGTTGTGATTTTTCCATTTCCATTTCTAATTTTGTTGGTTTTATTCTTCTCCCTCTTTTTCTTGATGAGTCTGGCCAATTATTTGTCTGTTTTATTTATCTTTTCAAATAACCAGCTTTTAGTTTTGTTGATTTTTTCTATAGTCTCTTTTGTTTCCTTTTCATTTATTTCTTCCATAATTTTTATGATTTCTTTTCTTCTACTAACACTGGCGTTCTTCATTTCTTCTTTTTCTAGTTCATTTAGGTGAAAAGTTAGGTTATTTATTTGATTTTTCTCTTGTTTCTTGAGGTAAGCTTGTATTGCTATGAACCTTCTCCTTAGCACTGCTTTTACTGAATCCCATAGGTTTGGGGTTGTTGTGTTTTCATTTTAATTCGTTTCTAAGCATATTTTTACTTATTATGTGATTTGTTGGTTATTCAGAAGGGTGCTGTTTAGTCTCCATATGTTTGTATTTTTAATAGTTTTTTTTTTTTTTTCCCTGTAGTTGACGTCTAATCTTACCGCATTGTGCTCAGAAAAGATGCTTGAAATGATTTCAGTTTTTTAGAATTTACCAAGGCTAGATTTATGTCCCAGGATGTGATCTATCTTGGAGAATGTTCCATGTGCACTTGAGAAAAAGGTAAAATTCATTGTTTGGGGGTGAAATGTCCTATAGATATCAATTAGGCCTAACTGGTCCATTGTATCATTTAAAGTTTGTGTTTCCTTGCTAATTTTGTGTTTAGTTGATCTATCGATATTTGTGAGTGGGGCATTAAAGTCTCCCACTATTATTGCATTACTGTTAATTTCCCCTTTCATACTTGATAGCATTTACCTTACATATTGTGGTGCTCTACCAGGGTCCAGCCCTGGTTGGATCCAGGGATTCCCTCAGGAGAACGGTGTCAGCAAAAGAGGATAGATAAAAGGGGAGAGAAAGAGGCTTGATCTAACTGGTTTACATGGAAAGACAATAAAATTCGTGACACCGAACTTGCTCTGACCGCGGAGGCCACAGGCGCCCTTTCGAATAGCTGAAGGTGCCCCACCTTAGGCACCTTCTCGAGTGGGTCTTAGAAGCCCGGGCAGTTAAGTGGTCTCAGAGGGCCCCCACACTCCAATTAGTGATCCTGAAGGAATAACAGAGAAGAAAAGGAGATAAAAGAAAACAAGAACGACACAGGGAGACCAAGCCTGATCAGCAAGGCCCATAGCTTAATTTTCAAAAGGAGTTTTTATACCCTAAGTTGTACATAGAGGATAATAGGGGATGCAGAGTCCTGCAAAGTCAGCAGTCCTTGACCCTTATCGAGACCAGGCTTTCTTTTCTGCAAACTTATCGTATACAAATGCTTTAGGTGATTTACATCATCTTCTGGCCAGGAGGCCTATTAACATTTTATGACTCTTTGTTCTGATAAAGGTTAGTTAACAAGAAAGTTTATTTTCTCTAAAAGTAATTTTTCTAAAGTTTGGAGCCACTTTCCAAAAGCACTAGATAAAGTTACATTCCTATAGGGCAAAGGTGTAGTGGGCTGTACCAAGGAAAGAATTTACTACTTCAAGGGTCTAAAGTTGTTAACACCAAGGCCACTACTTATTTTTTCTATATACCGACTATATTAACTAATATAATCCCAGGGACACAGTGGGTAAGGGATATGGAAACTTGGCAGCAAGCAGTAGCTCAAGAATGAAATCTTCTACTAGTTCTATTCTAATAATTTCTAGCTCCCCAAGAGGCTCTATACTATTTGAATATCTTAAGCTTTCCATGCTTCTTGCAGTTGGGAGGCTGTAAACAATCATATGCATAGCTGTAGGAGTCCGGATAAACCTGTCAGGCAAGTTAGAGAGCCATCTGAGGGGTTTGGATTGAAACACTCCTATTATGCCCAGGAGGCTTATTAACTAGAGCTCTAAGATGATTTCCTTCAGAGAAAGGTGGTCAGGGATAGCCCCCCGTTAATATCAGAGGAGTTGTGAAAGTCGTAAAATAGTAAAACAGACAGATTCTGGTTTTGGGGTAGATGCTCAAGCAGATCCTGGGGGCCCCTCGAGTCCTGACTTGCCTTGCCCATCAGGCCTCTCCCGCATGACCTTGTCATGGGTGGGAACTCCCATGCTGGCTTCTGGCAGTGCTCCTATGTTGGACGCATATATATTTATAATTGTTATATCTTCTTCTTGGATTGATCCTTTCATAATTATGTAGTGTCTTCTTTTGTCTCTTTTCACGGCCTTTATTTTAAAGTCCATTTTATCTGATATGAGTATTGTGTGTCCTGCTTTCTGCTGGTCTCCATTTGCATGAAATATCTTTTCCCAGGCCTTCACTTTTGGTCTGTATGTGTTCCTTGTTTCAAGGTGGGTCTCTTATTGACAGCATATATAGGGGTCTTATTTTTGTATCCATTTAGCCAGTCTTTGTCTTTTGGTTGGGGCATTCAACCCATTTATATTTAGGGTAATTATTTATAAGTATGATCCCATTTCCATTTACTTTGTTTTTTAGGGTTCGAGTTTATAAACCTTTTCTGTATTTCCTGTCTAGAGAAGATCCGTTAGCATTTTTTGAAGAGCTGGTTTGGTGATGTTGAATTCTCCCAGCTTTTGCTTGTAAGTAAAACTCATGGTTTCTCCTTCATATTTGAATGAGATTCATGCTGGATATAATAATCTGTGATGTAGGTTTTTCTCATTCATGACTTTAAGTATGTCCTGGCATTCCCTTCTGTCCTGAAGAGTTTCTATTGAAAGATCAGCTGTTATCCTTATTGGAATCCCCTTGTGTGTTATTTGTTGTTTTCCCTTCCTGTTTTTAATATTTTTTCTTTGTGTTTGATCTTCATTAATTTGATTAATATGTGTCTTTAGGTGTTTCACCTTTGGTTTATCCTATTTGGGACCCTCTGGGTTTCTTGAACTTGGGTGGCTATTTCCTTCCCCATTTTAGGGAAGTTTTATACTATTATCTCCTCAAGTATTTTCTCATGCCCTTTCTTTTTGCCTTCTTATTCTGGGACTCCTATGATTCAAATTTGGGGTGTTATCCTTGTTCTAGATGTCTTTGAGGTTGTCCTCATTTATTTCAATTATTTTTCCTCTCTGCTTCATTGATTTCCACCACTCTCTCCTCCACCTCATTTATACTATCTTCTGCCTCAGTTATTCTACTGTTGGTTCCCTCCAGAGTGCTTTTGATCTCAGTTATTGCATTATTCATTATTGATGGACTCTCTTTTATTTCGCCTAGGTCCTTGTAAAACATTTCTTGCATCTTCTCAATCCTTGTCTCTAGTCTATTTATCTGTAACTCCATTTTGTTTTCAAGATTTTGGATCATCTTTACTATCATTATTCTGAATTCTTTTTCAGGTAGACTCACTATCTCTTTCTCTTTTGTTTGGTTTGTTGGGCATTTATCATGTTCCTTTACCTACTGAATATTTCTCTACCTTTATATTTTGTTTAGACTGATCTGTTTGGGATGGCCTTTCTGTGGGCTGGACATTTGTGATTCTTCTTTATTGTGGAGGTTGCTCCCTGGGGGAGGGGTGCGGAGTTGGACTAGTGATTTGTCAAGGTTTCCTGGTTAGGGAAGCCTGTATTGGTGTTCTGGTGGGTGTATCTGGATCTTTTCTCTCTGGAGTGCAATGAAGTGTCAAGTAGTGAGTTTTGAGGTGTCTATCAGTTTGTGTGACTTTGGGAAGCCTGTATTTTAATGCTAGGGCTATGTTCCTGCATTGCTGGATATTTATAGTGGTATGTCTTGCTCTGAATCTTGTTGGCTTTTGGGTGGAGATTTGTTTCAGTGTGGGTATGGACTTTTGAATGATCTCTTTTTGATTAATGTTCCCTGGAGTCAGGAGTTCTCTGGTGTTCTCTAGTTTTGGATTTAAGCTTCCTGCCTCTGGCTTCCAGTCTTATTCTTACAGTAGCCTGACGAATTATCCATCCATACAGCACTGATGATAAAACGTCTAGGTTAATGGTGAAAATATTCCCCACAGTGAGGGACACCCAGAGAGGTTCACAGAGTTACATGGAGAAGAGAAGAGGGAGGAAGGTGAGAGAGGTTACCAGGAGGAGAAGAGGGGAACTCAAAAGGGGAGAGCACATTCTAGGCAGTAATCAATTCCCTATGTGTTCTTCACGGTCTGGAACACCCAGTGGTTCATGGAGTTACATAGAGAAGAGAAGAGGGAGAAGGGAGATAAAGGTGATGAGGAGAAGAGGGGCAGTCAAAGGAGGAGAGACCAATCTAGCCAGTAATCAGTTCCTAAAGTGTTCTAAACAGGTCAGATCACCCAGAGAGATTCAGAGAATTAAGTAGAAAGAGAAGGGGGAGAGAGGAGATAGAGGTAACCTGAGGGAGGAAAGGGAGAGTCAAAAGGGGAAAGAGCAATCAAGCCAGTAATCACACCCCTCAGTAGAAATGGGTACTGAAGATTAGATTCTTAAAGGTACAAAATTGATAAAATACCTAAAAGCAAAGATTAAAATCTAGAGTTTAGATTCTCAAAAATACAATATTAAAACTACAAAACAAAATCAATCACAAAAATTATAATATATATATATATATATATATGAATTTTGATTTAAAAATAGGGTCTTTTTTGCAAGGTAATCAGTTCAGTTCAGTTGCTTAGTCATGTCCAACTCTTTGTGACATCATGAATTTCAGCATGCAAGGCCTCCCTGTCCATAACCAACTCCCGGAGTTCACTCAAACTCACGTCCATCGAGTCAGTGATGCCATCCAGCCATCTCATCCTCTGTTGTCCCCTTCTCCTTCCGCCCCAATCCCTCTCAGCATCAGTCTTTTCCAATGAGTCAACTCTTCGCATGAGGTGACCAAAGTACTGGAGTTTCAGCTTTAGCATCATTCCTTACAAAGAAATCCCAGGGCTGATCTCCTTCAGAAAAGACTGGTTGGTTCTCCTTGCAGTCCAAGGGACTCTCAAGAGTCTTCTCCAACACCACAGTTCAAAAGCATCAATTCTTCGGTGCTCAGCCTTCTTCACAGTCCAACTCTCACATCCATATATGACCACTGGAAAAACCATAGCCTTGACCAGACGGATCTTTGTTGGAAAAGTAATGTCTCCGCTTTTTAATATGCTATCTAGGTTGGTCATGACTTTTCTTCCAATGAGAAAGCGTCTTTTAATTTCATGGCTGCAGTCATCATCTGCAGTGATTTTGGAGCCCCAAAAGATAAAGACTGACATTGTTTCCACTGTTTGCCCATCTATTTCCCATGAAGACATGGGACCAGATGCCATGATCTTCGTTTTCTGAATGTTGAGCTTTAAGCCAACTTTTTCACTCTCCTCTTTCACTTTCACCAAGAGGCTTTTCAGTTCCTATTCACTTTCTGCCATAAGGGTGGTGTCATCTGCATATCTGAGGTTATTTATGTTTCTCCCGGCAGTCTTGATTCCAGCTTGTGTTTCTTCCAGCCCAGCGTTTCTCATGATGTACTCTGCATATATGTTAAATAAGCAGGGTGACAATATACAGCCTTGACGTACTCCTTTTCCTACTTGGAACCAGTCTATTGTTCCATGTCCAATTCTAACTGTTGCTTCCTGACCTGCATACAGATTTCTCAAGAGGCAGGTCAGGTGGGCTGATATTCCCATCTCTTTCAGAATTTCCCAGAGTTTATTTTGATCCACACAGTCAAAGGCTTTGGCATAGTCAATAAAGCAGAAGTAGATGTTTTTCTGGAACTTACTTGCTTTTTCGATGATCCAGTGGATGTTGGCAATTTGGTCTCTGGTTCCTCTGCCTTTTCTAAAACCTGCTTTAACATCTGGAAGTTCATGGCTCACGTATTGCTGAAGCCTGGTTTGGAGATTTTTATGCATTACTTTACTAGCATGTGAGATGACTGCAATTGTGTGGTAGTTTGAGCATTCTTTTGCATTGCCTTTCTTTGGTATTGGAATCGAAACTGACCTTTTCCAGTCCTGTGGCCACTGTGGAGTTTTCCAAATTTGCTGGCATATTGAGTGCAGCACTTTCACAGCATCATCTTTCAGGTTTTGAAATATCTCAACTGGAATTCCATCACCTCCACTAGCTTTGTTTCTAGTGATGCTTTCTAAGGCCCACTTGACTTTACACTCCAGGATATCTGGCTCTAAGTGAGTGATCACACTTCCAATGCTTAGTAAGTGCTAACCACAGGGCTTTATTCAGTTGCACTTCTAGAGCAGCTCCCTCTTCTTTGTTTACTTTGGCTTCCTTGTTTGCAAGTCCCTTAAGTGTCTAATTTCCACCCTAACACAAGGGAGCAAAGTGGGTCATTTATTTAGGCTCACTTGATTAGTTGTGGTTTGGGGAGGGAGGGACACTGAAAACAAATATCAGTGGTGTGTGTGGAGCGTGTTTGCACGGTATGGACCACACTGGGTTTTTCCCCCCCTCAAGGCGCCTGTGCTTTCCTGGTCTACAATGCTCAGGCTTCAGGTTGCTCTGAAGGGGAACTGTACAAAGTGGGCCCTGAGTTGTGTGCACGTCCCAGGTCTAAGCTGCTCAGGTTCAGGTTCTTGGATACTCCACAAAGGCACAGACTCAGTTGGGCCTGCGTCTTGTGCTCTTCCCTGGTCTGAGGAGCTCAGGAGACCAGGTGCTTGGCGAGTGCACCATCCCAGGTGTGCAGTGCGTCTTATCACTGCCCCGGTCCCAGCTGCTTGGTTTCCTGGGTGCACTGCAAAAGCACCATCTCAGGTGTGCCATTTGTCTCCTCTGGTGGGCTGATCTCAGGCTGCCGCCCTTTTGGCAGATGTCAACTGTCCAGGATCCCAGGAAGACTTGGTTAGTAACTAGGAGTCTGCTCACAGTTTGGTGGAGGATGCCAGGAGGTTGCCATCTCTGGGGCTGAGATTGCCTCTTGCCTTCTGGTTCTGGCTGTCTGATGCTTGCCTATCTGCCTCTGGCAGGGGATGGGCCAGTCTGCAGCTAGTTAACCCTCTCCTTTGTCCTGTGAGCCCTCCAGGCTGTGCCTTATGATAGAGCTTTTCACTGGAAAGTTCTTCCTCTCTCTTTTTATCTCTCTCCCTGGCTATCCAACAGTTTGGGTTGCTATCTCACGTTAGCTCCTTCAGATTGTCCTCAGAGCATTCAGGCCCAGTCCTCACCCTAAGTATGACATCTGTGCCTCCCCCGCTTGCTGGTGGCAGATGCAAACATCTGGGCTATTTCTCTGCTGGGAGTTGCAGTTAAGGCATGTATTCTGTTCTTTTTTTTTTTCCCTCCTGGTTTTGTTGCCCTCTGAGATTCCAAAACTCGCAACAGACCCGCTGGTGAGAGGGTTTCCTGGTGTTTGGAAACATCTCCTCCTTCACAACTCCCTCTCCGGGACGGGTCTCCTTCCTTAACTCTTTTGTTTCTTTTTTTGTCTTTTATATTTTGTCCTACCTCCTTTTGAAGAGAATGGGCTGCCTTTATGGCTGCCTGGTGTCCTCTGCCAGTGTTCAGGAGTTGTTTTGTGGCAGTTGCTCAGCATTCAAATGATCTTTTGATGAATTTGTGGGGGAGAAAGTGGCCTCCCCATCCTATTCCTCCACCATCTTAAGACTGTCCTCTACCTACTATTTTTTTTAATGAAAAGAAAAGATATTGTACTTGTTTCCTCATTGTATCTGACCTATAGATAAGATATATGAACTATATAATTAAGACATTGGGGGAAATATTAACAGTTTTTCCATAAGACAGGATTATTTTCTTTATGGCATAGAAAAAAAAAAGTTACTATTATTGAGAAAATAGGTCAGCAAAAGATATATATATATATATATATATATATATATATTTTTTTTTTTTTTTTTTTTTTGAGAATTAAGTATCTGCATTGAAAGTGAATATTCCTCAATGATGTCAGATTCTTTGCAACCCCATGGACTATACAGTCCAAGGAATTCTCCAGGCCAGAATACTGGATTGGGTACCCTTTCCCTTCTCCAGGGTATCTTTCCAACCCAGGGATCGAACCCAGGCCTCCTGCATTGCAGGGAAGATTCTTTACCAGCTGAGCCACAAGGGAAATCCAGGAATA
This sequence comes from Bubalus bubalis, assembly GCF_019923935.1. Lineage (NCBI taxonomy): Eukaryota > Metazoa > Chordata > Mammalia > Artiodactyla > Bovidae > Bubalus > Bubalus bubalis. The sequence goes on along the minus strand of NC_059181.1, from coordinate 102,021,796 downwards.
CTGAAGTAGGTAGCCTATCCCTTGTCCAGGGGATCTTCTGACCCAGGAATTGAGCCAGGATCTCCTGTGTTGCAGGCAGATTCTTTACCAACTAAGCTATCAGGGAAGCCCATCTTCACTGAGTAGGTTAGATAATCTAAGCTTTGTCAAATAAATGGTTGGTTTTAAATTATTTTGCATTATCTATTAATAAATTTGGCATCTTTTCAGTGCAAAAGCATAGCTTGATGTCCTTTGAGATAAAAGGTCAGATCTACTTATGCTCTGACTTTTCCTGCTAGTGGTCATGAAACTGTTACATGATAAGCTAACTTTTCTATTTTATTTGCCTCCCACAAAACATAGTCGTTTACCTTTTTTTATGAAATATAGGAATGTTTGGTATGAAGTTGTTGTACCCTGTAGAGAAGTTGCAGAGCAAAATAAGAAAATTGCGACACCTAATATCACTGTCAAGTAAGTTAAGAGAGGATTTTATATATAGTATGAAAAAAAGTCATTAGCATATATGTTTTATATTTAATAAAATAGTTTTATTCCAGTGAAAGTTTCCTTTAAATGAAAGTTGTTGAAATTGAATCCTATTTATATTTTAGCTTATATGATAAAGCTAGAGATTAGGTCCCCTGGGGAAAAGGTTTTAATTAATCCACAATCCCAGTAATAGCATAGCTGACATAAATGTACTATTTTTAAATAAATTACTACACAAAAACACTAAAAAAAAAAAAAAAAAGACAGATGCCGGCCATTTAGTTTCCTATTTGCAGGAATGATAAGCAGTTTCTAACCTTAGAAATTAGAATGACAATACCACAAATCATCATAACCATTAAACATTTATATACAAGTAGATTTTATTTAGCATTTGAAAAACATTTTCCACTGTTTGAACTTGCTCCTTTATTTTATATCATTTTTCTACTAACACAAGTTATATCTATATTTATATATAATATGTATCCTAAATGAGAGGAATTAACAAGGATACCTCTAAAGCCGGAAATTTCTAGTACTTGTTCAGTAATAGTGGTTTCCTCCAGTGAGTTTCTGTGACTTGGACTTATTTAATCAAGTATCTAAAGCTGTCCGTCTGATGACTATTTGATTTTCCTCCTGCTACTATTCCCTACATGGTGGTTTCTTCTTAATGGCTGGGTTGTTGTATTATTGATCATTATGCATATTTTCCTGATGGTAGTATTCATTAGTACTCAGGGGAACCAAGGCAATTCAGTGACCAGTAGCAAAGGAGAGACAAAGATGGCCCTTTTGTGGTCTATAATTGCACAGAATGAGGGCTTTTTTGTTTTGTTTTGTTTGTTTGTTTTGTTTTTGGTTCCTTTGATAAGAAGGATGGGAACTAACATTTATTTGCTACATACTATTAACTAAAATGGACCAAAATGGGTGGATATACCTCAGGTGGCCATTATATCTACTACTGTGGGCAAAAATCCCTTAGAAGAAATGGAGTAGATGTGGTCAACAAAGAGTCTGAATTGCAGTACTTGGATGCAATCTAAAAAATGACAGAATGAACTCTGTTCGTTCCCAAGGCAACCCATTCAATATCATGGTAATCCAAGTCTATGCCCCATCAAGTAATGCTGAAGAAGCTGAAGTTGAATGGTTCTATGAAGACCTACAAGACCTAGAACTAACACCCAAAAAAGATGCTTGAATCATAGGGGACTGGAATGCAAAAGTAGAAAGTCAAGAAACACCTGGAGTAACAGGCAAATGTGGCTTTGGAGTACAGATACAGCTGGTAAAAGGCTAATAGAGTTTTGCCAAGTGAATGCACTGGTGATGGAAAACACCCTCTTCCAACAACACAAGAGAAGACTCTGCACATGGACATCACCAGATGGTCAACACCAAAATCATATTGATTATAATCACAGCAAAAGATAGAGAAACTATATAGAGACGGAAAATACTAGAGCGGGAGATGACTGTGGCTCAGACCATGAACTCCTTATTACCAAATTCAGACTTAAATTGAAGAAGTGAGGGAAAACCACTAGACCATTCAGGTATGATGTAAATCAAATTCCTTACGATTATACAGTGGAAGTGACAAATAGATTCAAGGGACTAGATCAGATAGACAGAGTGCCTGATGAACTATGGATGGAGGTTCATGACTTTGTACAGGAGACAGGAATCAAGACCATCGCCAAGAAAAAGAAATGCAAAAGAGGAAAACAGCTGTCTGAGGAGACCTTACAAATAGCCGTGAAATTAAGAGAGCAAAATGCAAAGGAGAAAAGGAAAGGTATACCCATTTGAATGCAGAGTTCCAAAGAATAGCAAGGAGAGATAAGAAAGCCTTCCTCAGTGACCAATGGAAAGAAATAGAGGAAAACAATAGAATGGGAAAGACTAGAGATCTCTTCAAGAAAACTAGGGATGGGCTGAATAAAGTACAGTAATTGGATGGACACAACAGAAGCAGAAGATATTAAGAAGAAGTGGCAAGAATACACAGAAGAACTGTACAAAAAAGACCTTCACAACCCAGATAATCATGATGGTGTGATCACTAACCTAGAGCCAGACATCCTGGAATGTGAAGTCAAGTGGGACTTAGAAAGCATCACTACGAACAAAGCTAGTGGAGATGATGGAATTCCAGTGGAGCTATTTCAAATCTGTGAAAGTGCTGCACTCAATATGCCAGCACATTTGGAAAACTCAGCAGTGGCCACAGGACTGGAAAAAGTCAGTTTTCATTCTGATCCCAAAGAACGGCAATGCCAAAGAATGTTCCAACTACCACGCAATTGCACTCATCTCACACACTAGTAAAGTAATGCTCAAAATTCTCCAAGCCAGGCTTCAGAAATATGTGAACCATGAACTTCCAGATGTTCAAGCTGGTTTTAGAAAAGGCAGAGGAACCAGAGATCACATTACCAACATCCACTGGATCATTGAAAAAACAAGAGAGTTCCAGAAAAACACCTATTTCTGCTTTATTGAATATGCCAAAGCCTTTGACTGTGTGGATCACAAGAAACTGTGGAAAATTCTGAAAGAGATGGGAATACCAGACCACCTGACCTGCCTCTTGAGAAATCTGTATGCAGGTCAGGAAGCAACAGTTAGAACTGGACATGGAACAACAGACTGCAGACTGCTTCCAAATAGGAATAGGAGTACATCAAGGCTGTATATCGTCATCTTGCTTATTTAAGTTTATACAGAATAAAACATGAGAGACACCAGGATAGATGAAGCACAAGCTGGAATGTAGATTGCCGGGAGAAATACCAATAACTTCAGATAATGAGATGACACCACCTTTATGGCAGAAGGTGAAGAAGAAATAAAGAGCCTCTTGATGAAAGTGAAAGAGGAGAATGAAAAACTTTTCTTAAAACTCCTCATTCAGAAAACTAAGATCATGGCATCTGGTCCCATAACTTCATTGCAAATAGATGGGGAAACAATGGAAACAGTGGCTGGTTTTATTTGAGGTGCTCCACAATTAGTGCAGATGGTGACTGCAGCCATGAAATTAAAAGACACTTACTCCTTGGAAGAAAAGTTATGACCAAACTAGACAGCATATTAAAAAGCAGAGACATTACTTTGCCAACAAAGGTCTGTCTAGTCAGGCTATGGTTTTTCCAGCAGTCATGTGTGGATGTGAGAGTTGGACTATAAAGAAGGCTGGGTGCCAAAGAATTGATGCTTTTGAACTGTGGTGTTGGAGAAGACTCTTGGGGTCCCTTGGACTGCAAGAAGGTCCAACCAGCCTATCCTAAAGGAGATCAATCTTGAATATTCATGGAAGCACTTATGTGGAAGCTGAAACTGCAACACTTTGGCACCTGATGCAAAAGACTGGCTCATTTGAAAAGACCCTGATGATGGGAAAGATTGAAGGTGGGAGGAGAGGGGGATGACAGAGGATGAGATGGTTGGATGGCACCACCGACTCAATGGACAGTAGTTTGATTAAACTCTGGAAGTTGGTGATGAACAGGGAGGCCTGGCATGCTGCAGTCCATTGTGTTGCAAACAATCGGACACGACTGAGTGACTTAACTGAACTAATGTGACAAGAACATTACAAAACACTTTACACAAAGGTAGGTGCTTTTAGATCTCTTTGAAGATGAAAAACAAAATCTTAGGCTGAGGGACTGAGGTAAGATCACATATTTGGTGACTGATGTTCTGAGAAGACAAACCTACATCTATCTGGGCAAAAGCTATAGTCTTTCCATCATTACACAATGCAATCATACTAAGGAAAAGTATGATTCATTTATAATTGTCCTTACATTAGAATATCTGCTATGTAATGTTTTCTTGAACATATTATGCTTGTATAAGTTTATTTAAATGATACTAATACTAGCCTCAAACAGTTCTTTGCACAATGTTATTAAATAAACCAACAAAGAACACTGGAGTGCTTTTTATAATACCTAAAACATTTAGATTCTCAATCATATAAATAGGGCATAAGATTAAAACCTAAGGGACAGTAGACCATTTTTTAAGTCTATGAAGAATGAAAATTGCAATGTTTGGAGACCAGGATAAATCAGTACTTCTATGAAAATCTCCATAGGTGCAGATTCAATACATTTAAATTTGGATGCTTTATAATATGCCATGACTTGGGTTCCCATTTAGTTTCTTTTTATTTCAAGTATCAATGTGAATTTTGCTAATCTCTTTCCATCCCCCTGGGAAGTACATGCCACAGGAAGAGTGCAATCAATATATATACCTCCCAGAGAGCCTTAAGCAAGTTGAATTGCTATACATCTTTTATAGATGCACATGGATGTGCAGAGATATTAACTGTACACTCTATGCCATACTAAAATATTCTGTAATATGTACAACTTATTCATGCTAGACCTATGTAGCATAAAGTGCAGAGAAAGATTGGCATCTGCTTGATAAATATTAATCAACAAATAGCAGTTTACATATTTCAAATTCCTTTTACTTAACAGCGGCATTTTTTGTTTTGTTCGCTAGCTAGATTGCTTTTTTAATCATCTGAATAATTTCAGTTATGCAGAACTGGCTTCAGAGAAGTGACCTTGAACCATAACATTCCTGTTAGAATGAATAGAATCCTTTAATTTAGGGACACTGTTTTTCACTTATTGTTGCTATACTTTCTTAACCAAAATCAAGTGGAGAGTTGAGAAAACAACTCAGGTAATCAATGAAAGTGTAACAACTAAAACAAAACTGTACTTTATTTTTATTTTTTTTTAAACCTGGATGGACTTGGCAAATGAATGTAATGTAAATGTTACCTTCATTAGTAGAACAAATTATTGGTGCCCTATTAATGTCAGAGGAAGTACCAAACCTCATATGATTTAATCATCAAATTTTCTAGGAAAATTTTGTGCCTAGAACTGTGCTAAAATCTGAAGATTATAAACATAGTGCTTGCTTAAGACAAACTCATGGTAGTATCAGAGGAAGATAAAGAAACCATAAATTGTAAAACAATATATTTAACATTTTCTCCAAAAACATTACCAAATGCTAGGCAGAGAATACTGTGAGAATGACTATATAAGAAAATCATAGAAGGACATGTATTCGAATTGAATTTGGAGAATGATTAAGCTTTTTCTAGGAAGAGAAGCAGAAAAGATAGGATTATAGGCAGAAGTAATAGGAAGATACAAATAATGGTGCACAGCTCACTCTGGAATTTAATAAAATTTTCTTTTAGCATTAGCTGAGGTCATATACCCATGTACATGAGGGATTATGAGGGAAAAGTGAAACAGAGTAATATTCTTTCTTTGAGACACCACTGGGATGAAATCAGGGTACATGAAACTACTGATATTTTAGACAGAAGAAAGTATAATAAGGGTAAAAGCATATAATATCCTTTGATGTTACTATAGTGGATTATACTATCAAATGATAGAGGGTGAAAAACGTGGGGGTGATGAATAGCTGTGCTAAAAGCCCCTTAAGAGCTTTTTATTTGCCAGATAAGCATTAAAGTGTTTGGTTTGATTTGCTCATTTGGTAGATATATATTTAGAGAGTAGGGAGAGTTGATAAAGGCGGAAAATTTCTATCTCGCTGTCACACATTCTCTCTCTCTCTCTACACACACACATACACCATATAGATATATACAAACATGTAAAAATTCTTAGTTAAGGAATGATCATTTGAATTACTCTTGAATAATTACACTACTTCTTAGCCTCCTTTGTAGAAATTGAATTTGAACTTGTGGACTTAGGCTGTATCTTTAAAGACTTACCTCACTTCCATCAATGTCCTCTGATTTTGTTTTAAAGGGACAGCATAGAAACCAAATACATGGTTATTATCTATCATCCTTTATCTCTGCTGACACATTGAAAAGAAACTGGCTTCCATAATCCCATCAGAAAATTGCTTAAGATGCAGAGAAATGTACAAATTTCTCTAAATGGAACAGTAAATGCTGAATTTGATTGGTTAATCAGTTAGTCAAAACTTATTTTTCAAAAGGAGTTCCCAAATTAGCTTCTTCTTTATATCCAAGGCAATTATTGTCTGTTATTATGCACCCAATAATTCATTCAGTTTAGAAATTTAATTAGACATTATTGGGAATTTTTAGTGCCATTGTGAAAGATACCATTGTGAAATTATGAAAACAGTGATGTCAGATTTGTTTGTTTGGTTTTTTTTCTGTTATTGACATAATATTACTAGTTTCTTTTATTTGGGACTCTTTACAAGTAGTTTACTATATAGTCAAAACTGTTCAGAGACCAATATCAGAAAGAACTTTGAGAAAAGTAAAGTTACTTTGTATTTTAAGTTTTAAAGAATTTAAAGCTGGTAGATTTTGGAAACTCTCTTTCCAGGTCTGCTAAACCAAGTAACTGCTTTTCTGAAATTTTAATCTCATGAAGTCCCTGTACTTACTTAAAAAACTAGTTTCTGATAGGTATTGTGTCCTTCTACATTGAAAAGTTCAATTCTGTTTCTTCAGTACCAGAAGCACAATTAAAATGTTTATGTCTGAAAGACAGGCAAATACATACTATAAAAAAACAATTGCAGTCAAGGATGGAAGAGGAGAAAGTCATCAATAAAACTTAGATTCCAAATGTTGGAATTAGAGAGTGGAAATATGATAGGAACAAGAGTGAAGAAATGTTAATTGGAAAGAACATGTTGTCATCACTTGTTTTGGAATTATCCCTGAACAGGTTGCTCCAGGAGTAACATTTAATCGAAGACATACTGATAGACAAAAATAATTTGATATGTAGATGTTCCTTGTTTATCCTTTTTTAGCCTATAAAGTATATCTCTACATTTTTGGCTCAGATTTCTTCACCATTCTACCAGTTTGTCTGAAGAGTCCCAAACTCTAGGTTGTACAAATATGAAAATTTCCATTTGTTACAAGGATAGTTCTTTTTTAAAAGTTCCATCTCTCTGTCTTTGTCTCTCTAATACTGGTCTTCAGTTCACAATATATCAAGTATGATTATAAACTGACAGTAACTATTGACAATATTTTTCAGTGTTTTGTAAAATATCTTAATTATTTCTCAGTTGTAATATTGTCTCGGTAAAAAATCAGTAAGTAAACATCTGTAGACTATTTTGAAACAAGATTTATAATCCATAGCAAACCTAAGCAGTTCCATCAGATCTTTTTTTCTTCTCATACTTAAGTGTATAAGAGTATTGGAGAAAGGCTTAAACATTTAGCATTAGAAATACCTGAGGTTAGATCCTGGATGCCCTATTTACTAGCTATTTGAAATTAACAAGTTTCATAGCTTCTTTGAAACTCAATTTACCCAACTGGTAATGGTAACTACCTCCCCTGACTACTGCTAGCATTAAATATATCAATAGACATAAAATGTCTCAATACACAATACTTCTTATTAAATGTTATTCTTAGTAGTAGTAGTTTCAGTAGAAATAGTGACATAGTAGTAGTAGCGATGGAAGTACAATTTCTCTGAAAATATGATTGCTGCTACTAAGTCGCTTCAGTTGTGTCCAAATCTGTTCAACCCCAAAGACGGCAGCACACCAGGCTTCCCCGTCCCTGGGATTCTCCAGGCAAGAACACTGGAGTGGGTTGCCATTTCCTTCTCCAATGCATGAAAGTGAAGTTGCTCAGTCGTATCCGACTCTTCGCAACCCCATGGACTGCAGCCTACAAGGCTCCTCCGTCCATGGGATTTTCTAGGCAAAAGTACTGGAGTGGGGGTGCCATTGCCTTCTCCATTAACTTATTTTTGACATTTTCTAGCTTATTTCATGCTAAAACCCATAATGTGAAATCACCTTTCTAATGCCATATTTATTTGGTCTTAAGATGTTTTTATTGCCTATTTGCATTTCAAAACTGATGCTTCTATCCCTTGACTTAGAATTTTCCACATTCCTGGGAATTCCATATATTGTAGCTAAACTTGATTCTGCCATGCTTTGTGACAGTTGTCAAACAGAAATTTCCTGCCTGTGATATCCAGCAATCAAAGACCACATGCAAATGCAAAGACGAAAATAAGAATAGTCAGTAGAAGCAAAAGTTGTCTTTTGAAGTACAAAGATTGGGTAGTTGAAGTTTATTTGCATAAATCTTTTTGCTTCTCCTGTGGGATACTTTTTACTCTTGCACTTGTGTAAGATTAATGTTTAACATCCACTATATGGGTATAGGTCAGCATCTTTATTATTTCAAAGTGCCTAGGCATTAAAATGGTTGATTTAATATATGATAACCTAAAATTTCAGTAAGTCTTTCATTATTTTTCTAACTAAGGGAAAATAGACTCCTTTAGAAAAAAATTGGAAAGAATACTATCTAAGGTAAAGGCAAAAAATTCTGTAGTAGTCAAATGTTTTCATCAGTTTTAATGATCAGTGAGAGGTTAAGCAAACTATTAACATCCTTGAAGACCAAGAAATTCATGGTCATTTAAAGACTTCACAGACTATATACCATGAAAAGTCCTAGTCAATGAAACTATCATTATTTTTTAAAACAATTTCTCTTTGCAGAATAAAGTAGGCACTGTCTAATAAATAACAACACTTTATTAGAAGAATTCAAATTCTCTCTAAAAATGCCTCATTTTACACACGTTTTGAAAGCAGTCTCATTGCTCTGTGGACAGAGCTGTATGTAAGCTAAACTAAAAGATTTTATTAACCATAAAACTGCTTTGTGGAAATATTTAGATAACTTTGATAACTACTTGAATTTTCCCTTATTATCTCCATGCTTGATATTATAGAGCTTTTACATGGGGCTTCTGGTTATCTTGAGAGTGCATGGTAAGTCCATGTTTCTCTGTCAGTTGGTTATTTATCATATATGCTTGTCTACAATACATATCCTGAAACCATCCTGCAAAACTGTCAGCTTAAATTTTGATTGTTCAAGATTATATATATATATATATATATGTCAGTGCATGAGGACTTTGAATGTGAGGCTTTAAAAATTTGGTCAGGTTACAAAATATAGAATTAAATAAGTTGGATTGAGTTTTAAGATCCAGGTTTTCTATGTATTAAGAATGAGATCATGGTCACAGAGCTAAGATTTATTTAGCTCAGTTATTTTCTATGTTAAGGGCAGATAACCATGTTTATCTACCTCAGATAGGGTTATCAAGAAAATGAAATGAGGTTTTACATGTAAAGTGCTTAACACAGGCCTGTCATATCATGCATGCTGTATAGATTAGAGTTGTTATTATCAATGATAAATTAAAATTTGTAAATGCAAAATAATACTGATTAGTAGAACAAGGCTTTCTGATTTGTGTCTAGTGAGTACAGAATACATTTTGAAATGCTGCCATTTATTGCTAACCTTTCCTGTGCTTTCTTAAAATATTACACTTTTTTTTTTTTACTTTGCTAAGTGAGCATCATGGTGTAATTCAAATCAATATTCATGTATGCTCAGCAATTTAGTTAAAGGCAACATGCAGTACCCAGAATTGTTACCACAGTTAATGGGTTTTGGTTGGTACCAAAAAACTATGGGATATGACATTCTATATGTACCTAACCAAGCAAACATGTTTCATTTTACGTTCTCTTATATTGCTCACTTTTATGAATGGTAACACAAATGCTACATGTGTTTATGGCAATTAGCTAGTGAGAAAAATAAAATATGAAGAACAATCACCATGGTAGACAAAAGTTATCTTTCATACTCCTTTGAGTATATATACTATATATATACTATATACTCCTTCTAAAATTTGTTCTGCTTGTCCACTTCTCCTTTTATAGAACTTACAATGGAGAGAGAAAATGGGCAAATCTAACAAAGACAAAGATCTCTCTCTCTCTCTCTCACACACACACATTTTGTTCAACCAAATCAACAATACAAAGAATATATGATGAATAAATCACTAGGCTTGCTCATATCGCTAGCAAGTAAAGGGTGTTATAGATTTTAAACTCATTATTGTAATTAATTATACATAGTTAATTCTAGCAATATATGAAGATATTAGGATGCAAAGAGAAATTAATTTCAATCTTCTTATCTCCATTACTCAAATATCAATGATTATTTGTTTCAGTTTTTTATTATATTCACATATAGCTTCCACATAATTGCACACATGGCATACACAGTGTATTCTGTTTTTAAACTTTAGTAGCAGAAACATATACTTTGTTGATATATAGTTTTTTAAATTATAACTATTGTCATTAACTTTTTATTGATATTCTCATATGGATGATTTAGTAAGTTATATATTACAGAAATTTGATCTTAAATATTTATGTGCACACACAAGTATTTCCCAGAAGGAGAAAAGAAGTGAATTGGGATTCATTCCAATCCCAAAGAAAGGCAATGCCAAAGAATGTTTAAACTACCACACAATTGCACTCATCTCACACACTAGTAAAGTAATGCTCAAAATTCTCGAAGCCAGGCTTCAACAGTACATGAATAGTGAACTTCCAGATGTTCAAGCTGGATTTAGAAAAGGCAGAGGAATCAGAGATCAAATTGTCAACATCAGCAGGATCATAGAAAAGCAAGAGAGTTCCAGAAAAACATCTATTTCTGCTTTATTGACTATGCTAAAGCCTTTGACTGTGTGGATCAAAACAAACTCTGGGAAACTTCTGAAAGAGATGGGAATACCAGACCACTTTACCTCCCTCTTGAGAAATCTGTATGCAGGTCAAGAAGCAACAGTTAGAACTGGACATGGAACAACAGAATGGTTCCTAATAAGGAAAGGAGTACGTCAAGGCTGTATATTGTCACCCTGCTTATATAACTTATATGCAGACTACATCATGTGAAATGCCCAGGTGGATGAAGCACAAGCTGGAATCAAGACTGCTGGGAGATATATCAATAACCTCAGATACGCAGATGGCATCACCCTTATGGCAGAAAGCAAAGAAGAGCTAAAGAGCCTCTTGATGAACGTGAAAGAGGAGAGTGAAAAAGATGGCTTAAAACTCAGCATTGAAAAAACTAAGATAATAGCATCCGGTCCCATCACTTCTTGGCAAATAGATGGGGAAACACTGGAAACAGTGACAGACTTTATTTTTTGGGGCTCCAAAATCACTGTAGATGGTGACTGCAGCCATGAAATTAAAAGATGCTTGCTCCTTGGAGGAAAAGCTATGACCAACCTAGACAGCATATTAAAAATCAGAGACATTACTTTTCTGGCAAAGGTCCATCTAGTCAAAGCTATGTTTTTTCCAGTAGTCATGTATGGATGTGAGAGTTGGACTACAAAGAAAGCTGAGTGCTGAAGACTTCATGCTTTTGAACTGTGGTATTGGAGAAGACTCTTGAGAGTCATTTGGACTGCAAGGAGATCAAACAAATCAATCCTAAAGGAAATCAGTACTGAATATTCATTGGAGGGACTGATGTTGAAGCTGAAACTCCAATACTTTGGCCACCTGATGGGAAGAACTGACTCATTGGAAAAGACACTGATGCTAGGAAAGATTGAAAGCAGGAAGAGAAGAGTCTGACAGAGGATAAGATGGTTGGATGGCATCTCTGATTTTATGGACATGAGTTTGAGTAAGCTCCGGGAATTGGTGATGGACAGGGGAGCCTGGCATACTGCAGTCCATGGGGTCGCAGAGTTGGACACGATTGAGCGTCCAAAGTGAACCAAACTGAAAACAAGTACTAAATGTTCAGTATTACCTTAGATATAACCCACTTGGCCCTAGGTAATTACTACTAAGAGTTTCCAGAATTATATGCAATATTCTCCAAATGCATAGGTGGCTGAATCAAATATGTATGAGGAAGAACACTAACAAGAGTGACAACAAAAATAAACATTTACTCCATATTTACTATGTACTTTCTGCTCATTATATCACTTAAAGTAACTGAAGAAGAAAGATATTTTTAATCAATATTTTACAAATGGAAAAACTGAGGCTGAGTGGGGTTAAGTACAATATAAAAATATATGAAAAAAGTGAGTTTAATCATGAAGACAGGAGTATAACCTTAGAGCTGTATGAAGTCTTTGTCTTGCTTTAATCTTATCATGTTTCTACTCATCTAAGTACAAATATGAATATATATAGTAGTCTCTCTGTATCCATGGGGTTTGGTTCCTGGACCCTTACATATATTGAGTTCCAAAAATGCTCAAGTGTCTTATATAAAATGGCTTAGTATCTGCATATAACCTACACACACCCTCTGTATATTTTAAATCATCTCTGCTGCTGCTGATGCTAAGTCGCTTCAGTCGTGTCCGACTCTGTGCGACCCAATGGACAGCAGCCCACCAGGCTCCCCTGTCCCTCGGATTCTCCAGGCAAGAACACTGGAGTGGGTTGCCATTTCCTTCTCCAATGCATGAAAGTGACAAGTGAAAGTGAAGTCGCTCAGTCGTATCCGACTCTTTGCGACCTCATGGACTGCAGCCTACCAGGCTCCTCTGTCCATGGGATTTTCCAGGCAAGAGTACTGGAGTGGGGTGCCATTGCTTTTTCCATTAAATTATCTCTAGATTACTTATAATACCTAATACAATGTAAATGTTATGCAAATAGTTATAAATACAATGTAAAGGCCATGTAAATAGTTGTAAATGCAATGTAAATGCTATGTAAATACTTGCTACCCAAGACAAATTTAAGTTTGCTTTTTGGAACTTTCTGGAATTTCTTTATCAAATATTATCTATTCATGGTTGGTTGAATTAATGAATGAAGAGCCCATAGGTCAGAGGTCCAACTGTATGACAGTCATATAAATACATAATTCTAAAAATAGTTCTTGACAAAAAAAATTTTATTTACAGGAGTCATTTCCTAACAATACTATTTCAATAGCTACCACAATGCTATTAATAACAATATATTAACAACACTAATAAAACCTATTGCAAGGGAAATCGGAGAAGGCAATGGCACCCCACTCCAGTACTCTTGCCGGGAAAATCCCATGGATGGAGGAGCCTGGCAGGCTGCGGTCCATGGGGTCACTAAGAGTTGGACATGACTGAGCGACTTCACTTTCACTTTTCACTTTCATGCATTGGAGAAGGGAATGGCAACCCACTCCAGTGTTCTTGCCCGAAGAATCCCAGGGACGGAGGAGCCTGGTGGGCTGACATCTGTGGGGTCGCTCAGAGTCAGACATGACTGAAGTGACTTAGCAGTAGCAGTAGCAAGGGAAATATAGTCATTTTAAGGACAAAAGAATGACAGAGATGGGAAAAACAGCTTGAAATCAAAGAGTAAAACTGAAATGAAGAGCATGCCTATTAACACCATTTTATTTCAGCTATCTTTTAGTGATGTTGTGTCCTTCAGATATGTTGCCTAGTTTGTTTCCTCTCTCGGTTCCATACTGTTCTTTCACTGGAACCACTGGGAAAGATTGTTAACTTGAAATTGACCTTTACAGGTACTTCATTTAGTGGCTGAGTAATGACACTATCCTTTCTAGGTTATTTGCTAGCTTAAGCAAGAAACTAAACAATTAACAAGCAAGTGCATTACAATAAACAAATACTTCATAAAGGCTTCATAGGGGAAAAAGCCTATTTCTATATTTAATGCTATCACTATGCTTATGTGAATGGAATATATTAAAGGTTTTGTTTTAGAAGGGAAATAAGGCCTTTCTCATAGAGTTTCAATTATAACTATGATACATCATAAAAACTAATCAAAAAAGCTATTGGGCTATGATTTTTTCCATCTACTATTATACTATTTAGATAGACTGGTATTTGAATTGTTGCAGGACCAGAAAAAGAAGTAACTGTAGGGTTTGTCATTTACCTCTCACCATTAGATGAATAAACAAGCAATACATTCACAGATTCATTCTTGAAACCTGGTTTTCATACATGTCTCTTTACTGGTGGCTTGGTGAGCCCTGTATAGGAGAATGTTCTGTGCTTATCTTAGAATAGCCCATCCCTCTCAACTTTCAGATGCTGATATTTTCAGGAATACAGATGTGTGCCTCTGGGGAAGGGAGGTTCATTATCACACACTAACATTCTCTGATTAGATTCATCTTGCTTCTAAAAGTGCCAAATTCATTTATTTTAAATATGTGGATTTCTCTTCATTTTCATCTCCTTTCAGTGAAATGAGATTATTTTATACCTTTTCCAATTTTTACAGACTTTAATAACATGCATGTGGGCTAAGTTGCTTCAGTTGTGTCCGACTCTGCATGACCCTATGGACGGTAGCCCACCAGGCTCCTCTGTCCGTGGGTTTCTTCAGGCAAGAATCCTGGAGTGGGTTGCCATACCCTTCTCCAGGGAATCTTCCTGACCCAGGACCAAACCTGCATCTCTTATGTCTTCTGCATTGGTGGGCAGGTTCTTTACCACTAGCATCACTTGGGAAGCCCCTTAATAACATACTTAAGGTCAATTCAGGAAAATTAATTACATTAAAATAAGATTCAATCAATATTCCAGAGACTAGTTTTAGATCATGATCTACTCTAGTTCATATATTTTGTATTTCTTTATGAAAATTATCTTTTTAATTGAAATATAGTTAATTTACAGTGTTGTGTTAGTTTTAAGTGTACAGTAAAGTGATTCAGTTTTATATGTATATAATTTTTTTGTTTTTTTTTTCCTTTATAGACTATTACAAGATACTGAGTATAGTTCCCTGTGCTATACAGTGGTGTATATATATTAATCCCAAACTCCTAACATAGTTCCATCCCCCATCCCCTTTGATAATCATGTTTGGTTTCTATGACTGTGAATCTATTTTGTAAATAAATTCATTTGTATCATTGTTTTAGATTCCACATATAATATCATATGATATGTGCTTTTCTCTGTCTGACTTAAAATTATTTTGATAACAGTGATTAGTGTGTTTCTACTTAAGCTGGTGGTTTAGGGTGGGACTGCAAGGAGATCCAACCAGTCCATTCTAAAGGAGATCAGCCCTGGGTGTTCTTTGGAAGGAATGATGCTAAAGCTGAAACTCCAGTACTTTGGCCACCTCATGCAAAGAATTGACTCATTGGCAAAGACTGATGCTGGGAGGGATTGGGGGCAGGAGGAAAAAGGGACGACAGAGGATGAGATGGCTGGATGTTATCACCAACTCGATGGACGTGAGTTTGAGTGAACTCCAGGATATGGTAATGGACAGGGAGTCCTGGCGTGCTGTGATTCATGGGGTCGCAAAGAGTCGGACACGACTGAGTGACTGAACTGAACTGAACTGCATACAGAGAGGGAAAAGGTAAAAACTTATTATACCTTTATAAAAGGTACAATAAATGGCTTATAAAAGGTACAAAAGTAAAAGAAACCCTCATACACTTTTTTTTTTTCTTTTTGATGTACAGGACAGTGACATTTCTAGTAGTTAGGTTTTTAACAAGATGTGTTAAAGTCACTCACACCTGCTCTGTCCTGTTAGCCAGAGCCCTCAGGTCACACATGAGGCCACCCTAGTGCATAGAGTGTTTGAGTTAACCTGACAACATGTTGCTGGAAGATAGTGAGTTAATATGGTGGTGTCCCTAGTACTTATAAATCAACTTTTCAATCCCTTTCTTCAGTGTCAATAGAATGAACAATCTGACTTCATAGGCCAGATAAATTTACCTTCATTTATAGCTTGAGAGTTTCACAGCACTCTGTAGAAGTATTGAAATAACTCAGGGGCATTCTCCTATTCTTCTTTCAATGGAAAGAGGAAACAGGAAGATAGACTATCCTGAGTAATGCTTATATACAATTTATAGCTGAGTTAAGGTCCTAGTATAAAAAAGATAAGTGTAGTATATGATATTATTATTTATCACTATCACCTTGAGTGCTATTATTAACACACTAAAATTCTTTGGGACAATGTTATATCTGGTTGGGAAGGATAGAAACTGAGCAACAGAAATCTTTAGGGATGGTATTATATACTTTTAAATTTGGCAACATTGTATGGCTAAGAATTTGAGAAGTAAATGACTCACCAGGTCAGACCACAGATTCTGTGATCTTAAATCAAATAAATGAAAAAAGAAAAGAGATGATAGTAGCCAACAACTCTTACTTTTCTCACAAAATTATGTAAAAATTCCCAATTTCAAAAAAAACAGTAACTATGAGTACAACTAAAATTACATTAAGATACACCCATGGTGGATGCATGTTGATGTATGGTAAAACCAATACAATATTGTAAAGTAAAAAAATAATAAAGATAGTCTCTGCATAAATAATTCTAACACCAAGAAAATAATTTACAGATAAAAATCATAATTCCAATTTAAAGAGCAAAATTGATTTTAAATGATATTTTTCACTTAAATGAGAGGAAAATCACAAATATCTTGCATTATTCCAGTTTCTTCCCATGCTATAGAGAAGGCAGATCATAACTGTGCCATGGCTGTGGCAAATGTCAGTCAGCAGAACCCTGACTTATACTTTAATAGCACCTTAATTCAGGAGACAAAGCTTATCTCTGCCTCCAATAAATCCCTTAATCTAGCACTTTTCCTCATGTTGTACCCTGGATGCCCAAAGTCATTTTATATTACTTTCATAAATTGCTCCAGAATTTTCCTGAGCTCCACATTCATATCAAAGCTAGCCTTCCTCCATTACTTCCCTTTATAGTCAACTGATGCTCAGAAAAGAATAACATCACAGTGTTAATAATTGATGACAGCAAAAAATCAATGTTTTAAAATAAATCAAAGGAATGAGATTTTTTATTATTTATTTCTACATAGCAAATCATTGCTAAACTCAGTGACTCAAAACAACATCTGCTGCTGCTAAGTCACTTCAGTCATGTCTGACTCTGTGTGACTCCATAGACGGCAGCCCACCAGGCTCCCTTGTCCCTGGGATTCATTTCCTTCTCCAATGCATGAAAGTGAAAAGTGAAAGTGAAGTCGCTCAGTCATGTCTGACTCTTAGCGACCCCATGGACTGCAGCCTACCAGGCTCCTCTGTCCATGGGGTTTTCCAGGCAAGAGTACTGGAGTGGGGTGCCATTGCCTTCTCCAAAACAACATCAAATATGTTTTTATGTCTCACAGTATCTATAGGTTAGGAATTCAGGAGGGGATGGAATGGGTGGTTCTGGTTTGGGGTCTCTCATATAGTTGCAGTCAGAAGTTGGATAGATCTGGAACAGATGACTGAAAGAGTTGGATACTGGCAGGGCAGCTCTTTCTTCAAATAGATTCCAGGTTTCTCCTCATGTAGTACTTCGGACTCCCTTGCAGTATGGCAGCCTCAGGGAAATCAGATTGCTTACAGGGGGATTGATGGATCCAACAGCGAAAAAGGTGAAAGTACACAACATTTTATGTCCTACCATTGGAGTTAAATAGCATCATTTCTGCTCCACTCTGTAAGTGGAGATAGTTATGAAGGCCCATTCTGATTCAAGAAGAGGAAATACAGACTCCACTATTTGATGGTAGAGTGGCAAGGATCTAAAGGAAATTATAGGGTAGGAGATAGTTTTGTAGACATCTTTTGAAGTTAATAATCTGCCAAAATGAGTAATATGGACATTTTGTGGACTTCATTATATTTACTCTACAATATGATATATTTATTTTTGAACAATGTTTATCAATATATAATGGAAAAGAAAATGATAGGAGAATTGATTGAATGCTACTTAGGAATTTTCATTTTCTTTTTACATGTTTCCCTAAGGAAGACTACCCCAAAACTTTTAAACTCTTACTTAGCTTTTGCATATTTAACAAAGGTATTTTAACCTATATTGGTGTTTGAAAAGTCACATTCTCCTTGAAAAAAAAATTGGAAATTATTATAAATACCAAACCTTCACCTTACAATTTGAAAATGCAATACAGTAAAGAATTATAAAACATTTTAATCTGAAGTTTTTCATCAGTCTTCTTAGATATCTGTTTTAATGGTCTGAAAGACTATATCTTCATATATATTCAGCCCATAATTACATACATTCAAAGGCCATATATAGAGGAAATCATTATAGTGCAGAAATAGAGAGATTAGCATTAGACCTGAAAGTCCTACATTAGTGGATCAAAGAATGAACTTGGAAGCCCTTGAACATTTCGAATGCTTGAATTATATCATTTCAGCAGTGCATAATTGCCCTAAAAAATTCTCATTTGTCACCTACACTTGGGCAGTCTAGGTGACTGTATATAGAGCTGTATTCTGAAGCTTTATGGGGGTTTATTAGAAAGAACACATAAAAGGTTTCCTTTAGACTACCTGCAAGGTTCCCATGTACTTTTTGTTACTTGGGAAAATAACATCCATTGTGTGAGAATTAATCATTGCCATTCTGAAAAGAAATAATTAATTTCATCATTTTACTTTGAGTCCTAACAGTTTTTGATCATGCTTTGACAGAAATTAATTATTGAAGACATCTCAAATTGCCAATATAGTATGCACCTGACATTAGTACACATGTTGAGGTTTCTATTCAATTAGGATACAGCATCAAAGTATATTTTAATCCTCCTTGAGGAACATTTCTGCAACAGGAAGACTTTTTTGAGCAACTAAGATATTGGTAATTGGAAGAGACACATATACCCCAATGTTCATTGCAACACTGTTTACAATAGGAAGCAATCTAGATGTCCATCAGCAGATGAATGGATAAGAAAGCTGTGGTACATATACACAATGGAATATTGCTCAGCTATTAAAAAGAATGCATTTGAATCAGTTCTAATGAGGTGGATGAAACTGGAGCCTATTATACAGAATGAATTCTCAGAAAGAAAACAGCAATACAGTATATTAACACATATATATGAAATTTAGAAAGATGTTAACGATGACCCTACATGTGACACAGCAGAAGAGACACAGATGCAAAGAACAGATTTTTGGACTCTGTGGGAGGAGGCAAGAGTGGGATGATTTGAAAGAATAGCATTGGAACATGTATATTACCATATGTGAAATAGATTTCCAGTCCAGGTTTGATGCATGAGACAGGGCACTCAGGGCCAGTGCACTGGGACGACCTTGAGGGATGGGATGGGGAGGGAGGTGCGGGGAGGGGGAGGGTGGTCAGGATGGGTGACACATGTACACCCATGGCTGATTCATGTGAATGTATGGCAAAAACCACTACAATATTGTAATGTAATTTGCCTCCAATTAAAATAAATAAATTAAAACTTTTTAAAAGGTGTAAATAAGATCAAGCCTGTAAATATTTCTTCCTCAGAAATATAAAATCTCTGAGACATAACTCAAATGATTCTGAATCATGTAATATGTTACTAAAAATGCCCTATTTTAACTTTTTTTTTTTTTTTTCTTTTCAGAAACCCAGATGCTTAGGGGCTTCCCAGGTGGTGTTAGAAGTAAAGAACCCTCCTGCCAATACAGGAGACATGAGACATGGGTTTGATCCCTAGATCAGGCAGATCACCTGGAAAAGGGCATGGCAGCCCACTTCAGTATTCTTGTCTGGAGAATCCCATGGACAGAGGAATTTGGCAGGCTACAGTCCATAGGGTCGCAAAGAATCGGACACAACTTAATCGATTTAGCACTTATACACAGATACTTAAGGCAATAATTTTATTTAAATAAAAACAAGCAATAAAATATTTTCCAACTTCTGCCTCTGGCCAATATTGAGTAATAGAGAGAGAGTTTATCCTCCACCATGCACCATGTAACAATGATTCTCAAGATATTATACATAAAATTACTAGGATAGTGATACTAAGAGATGGAAAACAAATAAGGTGATTTCTGCTATTGCTTTAGCTTACTGCCTGGGTTAGATTTTAAGCTGAAACACAGGGAGAGGAAACACAGGAGAGCACAGTGGACTCTTGAAGTTGACTTTTCTGGAATTTTGAATGAAAGGAAGCCAAGGTGGCTAGATTCCTAGAGTAGTGTTAAATGGAAAATGTATAGTGTATAATTATATATCAGAAAAGAAAGGTGGTCTTAACTAAGCCTCCACACTAAGAAATTAGCAAATGAAAAGCAAGAATAAAAATGAATTGAGAAGAAGAGAAGAAAAGAGATACAGAAAATTAGCAAATCAATGAAATAAAAATAGAAAAATAGGCCTTCTCCTCACCTTGGTAGTAGCAGTGGAAGGAAGCCACAGCAAAAACAACAAGTAAGTCACACTTAGAAAAATTATTTATGGTTACCAAAGGGGAAAGATGTAGTGGAGGGATAAACTAGGAGTTTGGGATTAACATATACATACTACTATATGTAAAATATATAATCAACAAGGAAGTACTTCATAGCAAAGGAAATACTACTCAATATTCTATAATAACCTAAATGGGAAAATAATCTGAAAAAATAATAGATATATGTGTATGTATAGGTGAAACACTTTGCTATATACTTGAAATTTTAATTCAATACTATAAATCAACTATACTCCAATATAAAATAAGAATTTCTAAAAAGAAAAATAATGGAAACATCAATAAGAGCAAAAACTTTTGCCTTGAGGAAGTTAAATGAAATCAATAAAACTTTTGCCAGACTAATCATAAAAAAAGAGAGAGAAGACAAAGTTTCCTGATATCAGGATTCTGAAAGATTACATCACTACAGACTTTGTAGATACTTCAAGTAAAATGGGGAAATATGAAATTTATACCTCTACATTTTGCAACTTTGATGAAATATAGCAAATATTTGGAAAAATTAAAAAAAAAAAAACCCACTCAGGAAGAAACAGAAAACCTGAATAGTTCTGTGTCAATTAAATAATTTGAATTTGTAGTTGAAAATATTCTTTTAAGAAAGGATTCTCCAAGCTTGGATGGCTACACTAGGGAATTCTACCAATATTTTAAAACTATACAATATTAATTCTATACAAACACTGAGATAATTGAAGAGGAGAAAGCATATACCAAATCATTCTTTGAGGCTGAAATTACTCTTATCTCAATACCAGAAACAAATATTAGACAAAAAGAAAACTTGCATACCAATATCCTTCATTAGTGTTAGTTGCTTAGTCATATCTGACTCTTTGTGACCCCATGAACTGCAGCCTGCCAGGCTTCTCTAGTCATATAGTTCTCCAGGTATACTAGAATACTAGAGTGGGTTGCCATTACCTTCTCCATGTGATCTTCCAGACCCAGGGATTGAAAAACGGTCTCCTGCATCGCAGTCAGATTCTTCACTATCTGAGCCACCAGGGAACATATGTTGATATCAATATATCAACATATGTTGATAAACATATGTTCTTTCATGAACATAGATGCAAAAATTCTTAACAGAAGTTTAATGAATTAAATATAACAATATAGTAAAATATACTATGTCATGAACAAGGGGGACTTATCCCTGGTATGCAAGATTGGCTTAAACACTCAAAATCAAGTAGTATAATTCATGATACTAACAGATTGAGAAAGGAAAACCAAATGAGCATCTCAATCAATATAAAAAATAATACAACAAAATCCAGCATTGATCTATTATAAAATTTTTTTCAATAGACTAGGACTAGAAGAGAAGTTTTTCAGCTTGATAGTGGATATTCATGAAAACATATGGTTAACCTCATACAGAATACTGCTGCTACTGCTAAATCGCTTCAGTCATGTCTGACTCTGTGCAACTCCATAGACGGCAGCCTACCAGGCTCCCACATCCCGGGATTCTCCAGGCAAGAACACTGGAGTGGGTTGCCATTTCCTTCTCCAATGCATGAAAGTGAAGGGTGAAAGTGAAGTCTCTAAATGGTGTCCAACTCTTAGCGACCCCATGGACTGCAGCTTGCCAGGCTCCTCCATCTATGGGATTTGCCAGGCAAGAGTACTGGAGTGGGTAGCCATTGCCTTCTCCACATACAGAATAATGAAATGCTAATTAATTTCTATATAGGATCAAGAACAGGGCAAGAACATCTGTTGTCACCACGTCTATTTAACTTGCAATGCTTAAGATAAGAAAAAGAAATAATATTGTAAATGAAGTAAAACTTTCTTCAAAGATGTCAAAAAATGTTACACAAAAACTACTACCATTAACAAGTGACTTCATCAAGGCTGTAGGATACAAGATGAATATACAAATATTAATTGTATTTCTACATACTAACAAAGAATAAGCAAAATATCAAATATGGATGGAAATTCTCAATATTGTTCAGATGTTCCATTCGGTCTCTCAGTCGTGTCTGACTCTTTATGACCCTGTGGACTGCAGCATGCCAGACTTGCCTTAAGATGTTAATTTCAGTTGCTCAGTTGTGTACAACTCTTTGCAGCCTCATGGACTGAAGCATGCCAGACTTCCCTGTCCTTCACCATCTTCAGTGTGTATGCCCAGCAGTGGGATTGCTGGGTCATAAGGCAGTTCTATTTCCAGTTTTTTAAGGAATCTCCACACTGTTCTCCATAGTGGCTGTACTAGTCTGCATTCCCACCAACAGTGTAAGAGGGTTCCCTTTTCTCCATACCCTCTCCAGCATTTATTGCTGGTAGACTTTTGGATCACAGCCATTCTGACTGGAGTGAAATGGTTCCTCATAGTGGTTTTGATTTGCATTTCTCTGATAATGAGTGATGTTGAGCATCTTTTCATGTGTTTGTTAGCCATCTGTATGTCTTCTTTGGAGAAATGTCTATTTAGTTCTTTGGCCCATTTTTTGATTGGGTCATTTATTTTTCTGGAGTTGAGCTGTAGGAGTTGCTTGTATATTTTTGAGATTAGTTGTTTGTCAGTTTTTTCATTTGCTATTATTTTTCTCCCATTCTGAAGGCTGTATTTTCACCTTGCTTATAGTTTCCTTTGTTGTGCAGAGCTTTTAAGTTTAATTAGGTCCCATTTGTTTATTTTTGCTTTTATTTCCAATATTCTGGGAGGTGGGTCATAGAGGATCCTGCTGTGATGTATGTCGGAGAGTGTTTTGCCTATGTTCTCCTCTAGGAGTTTTATAGTTTCTGGTCTTACATTTAGATCTTTAATCCATTTTGAGTTTATTTTTGTGTATGGTGTTAGAAAGTGTTCTAGTTTCATTCTTTAACAAGTGGTTGAGCAGTTTTCCCAGCACCACTTGTTAAAGAGATTGTCTTTGCCAGTACCATACTGTCTTGATGACTGTGGCTTTATAGTAGAGCCTGAAGTCAGGTAGGTTGATTCCTCCAGTTGCATTCTTCTTTCTCAAGACAGCTTTGGCTATTCGAGGTTTTTTGTATTTCCATACAAATTGTGAAATTATTTGTTCTAGCTCTGTGAAGAATACCGTTGGTAGCTTGATAGGGATTGCATTGAATGTATAAATTTCTTTGGGTAGTATACTCATTTTCACTATATTGATTCTTCCATTCCATGAACATGGTGTATTTCTCCATCTTTTAGTGTCCTCTTTGATTTCTTTCACCAGTGTTTTATAGTTGTCTATATATAGGTCTTTAGTTTCTTTAGGTAGATATATTCCTAAGTATTTTATTCTTTCCGTTGCAATGGTGAATGGAATTGTTTCCTTAATTTCTTTAATTTCCTTAATTTCTCTTTCTGTTTCCTCAGTATTAGTGTATAGGAATGCAAGGGATTTCTGTGTGTTGATTTTGTATCCTGCAACTTTACTATAATCATTGATTAGTTCTAGTAATTTTCTGGTGGAGTCTTTAGGGTTTTCTATGTAGAGGATCATATCATCTGCAAACAGTGAGAGTTTTACTTCTTCTTTTCCAATTTGGATTCCTTTTATTTCTTTTTCTGCTCTGACTGCTGTGGCCAAAGCTTCCAAACCTATGTTGAATAGTAGCGGTGAGAGTGGGCACCCTTGTCTTGTTCCTGACTTTAGGGGAAATGCTTTCACATTTTCACCATTGAGGATAATGTTTGCTGTGGGTTTGTCATATATAGCTTTTATTATGTTGAGGTATGTTCCTTCTATTCCTGCTTTCTGGAGAGTTTTTATCATAAATGGATGTTGAATTTTGTTAACGGCTTTCTCTGCATCTATTGAGATAATCACATGGCTTTATTTTTCAATTTGTTAATGTGGTGTATTACATTGATTGATTTGCGGATATTGAAGAATCCTTGCATCCCCGGGATAAAGCCCACTTGGTGATGGTGTATGATCCTTTTAATGTGTTGTTGGATTCTGATTGCTAGAATTTTGTTAAGGGTTTTTGCATCTATGTTCATCAGTGATATTGGCCTGTAGTTTTCTTTTTTCATGGGATCTTTGTCAGGTTTTGGTATTAGGGTGATGATGGCCTCATAGAATGAGTTTGCAAGTTTACCTTCCTCTGCAATTTTCTGGAAGAGTTTGAGCAGGATAGGTGTTAGCTCTTCCCCAAATTTTTGGTAGAATTCAGCTGTGAAGCCATCTGGATCTGGGCTTTTGTTTGCTGGAAGATTATTGATTACAGTTTCAATTTCCATGCTTGTGATGGGTCTGTTAAGATTTTCTATTTCTTCCTGGTCCAGTTTTGGAAAGTTGTACTTTTCTAAGAATTTGTCCATTTCTTCCATGTTGTCCATTTTATTGGCATATAATTGTTGATAGTAGTCTCTTATGATCCTTTGTATTTCTGTGTTGTCTGTTGTAATCTCTCCATTTTCATTTCTAATTTTATTGATTCAGTTTTTCTCCCTTTGTTTCTTGATAAGTCTGGTTAATGGTTTGTCAGTTTTATTTATTCTTTCAAAGAACGAGCTTTTGGCTTTGTTGATTTTTGCTATGGTCTCATTTGTTTCTTTTGCATTTATTTCTGCCCTAATTTTTTAAGATTTCTTTCCCTCTACTAACCCTGGGGTTCTTCATTTCTTCCTTCTCTAGTTGCTTTAGGTGTAGAGTTAGGTTATTTATTTGACTTTTTTCTTGTTTCTTGAGGTATGCCTGTATTGCTATGAACTTTCCCCTTAGGACTGCTTTTACAGTGTCCCACAGGTTTTGGGTTGTAATATTTTCATTTTCATTCATTTCTATGCAAATTTTGATTTCTTTTTTGATTTCCTGTGTGATTTGTTGGTTATTCAGTAGCATGTTGTTCAGCCTCCATATGTTCGAATTTTTAATAGTTTTTCTCCTGTAATTGAGATCTAATCTTACTGCATTGTGGTCAGAAAAGATGCTTGGAATGATTTCTATGTTTTTGAATTTACCAAGGCTAGATTTATGGCCCAGGATGTGATCTATCCTGGAGAAGGTTCCATGTGCACTTGAGAAAAAGGTGAAATTCATTGTTTTGGGATGAAATGTCATATATATATATATATATATATATATATATATATATATCAATTAGGTCTAACTGGTCTATTGTATCATTTAAAGTTTGTGTTTCCTTGTTAATTTTCTGTTTAGTTGATCTGCCCATAGGTGTGAGTGGGGTATTAAAGTCTCCCACTATTATTGTGTTATTGTTAATTTCTCCTTTCATATTTGTTAGCATTTGTCTTACATATTGCGGTGCTCCCATGTTGGGTGCATATATATTTATAACTGCTATATCTTCTTCTTGGATTGATCCTTTGATCATTATGTAGTTACCGTCTTTGTCTCTTCTCACAGCCTTTGTTTTAAAGTCTATTTTATCTGATATGAGTATTGCTACTCTTGCTTTCTTTTGGTCCCTATTTGCATGGAAAATATTTTTCCAGCCCTTCACTTTCAGTCTGTATGTGTCCCCTGTTTTGAGGTGGGTCTCTTGTAGATAACATATGTAGGGGTCTTGTTTTCATACCCATTCAGCCAGTCTTTGTCTTTTGGTTGGGGCATTCAACCCATTTACGTTTAAGGTAATTACTGATAAGTATGATCCCGTTGCCACTTACTTTATTGTTTTGGGTTCAAATTTATACACCGTTTTTGTGTTTCCTATCTAGAGAAGATCCTTTAGTATTTGTTGGAGAGCTGGATTGGTGGTGCTGAATTCTCTGAGTTTTTGCTTGTCTGTAAAGCTTTTGAACTCTCTTTCATATTTGAATGAGATCCTTGCTGGGTACAATAATCTGGGCTGTAGGTTATTTTCTTTCATCACTTTAAGTATGTCTTGCCATTCCCTCCTGGCTTGAAGAGTTTCTATTGAAAGATCAGCTGTTATCCTTATGGGAATTCCCTTGTGTGTTATTTGTTGTTTTTCCCTTGCTGCTTTTAATATTTGTTCTTTGTGTTTGATCTTTGTTAGTTTGATTAATACGTGTCTTGGGGTGTTTTGCCTTGGGTTTATCCTATTTGGGACTCTCTGGGTTTCTTTGACTTGAGTGATTATTTCCTTCTCCATTTTAGGGAAGTTTTCAACTATTATCTCCTCAAGTATTTTCTCATGGTCTTTCTTTTTGTCTTCTTCTTCTGGGACCCCTATGATTTGAATGTTGTAGCGTTTAATATTCTCCTGGAGGCCTCTGAGATTGTCCTCACTTCTTTTAATTCGTTTTTCTTTTTTCCTCTCTGATTCACTTATTTCTACCATTCTATCTTCTAATTCACTAACCCTATCTTCTGCTTCTGTTATTCTACTATTTGTTGCTTCCAGAGTGTTTTTAATTTCATTTATTGCATTATTCATTGTATTTTGACTCTTTTTTATTTATTCTAGGTCTTTGTTAAACCTTTCTTGAATCTTCTCAATCCTTGTCTCCAGGCTATTTATCTGTGATTCCATTTTGATTTCAAGATTTTGGATCAATTTCACTATCGTTATTCAGAATTCTTTATCAGGTAGATTCCCTATCTCTTCCTCTTTTGTTTGGTTTGGTGAGCATTTATCCTGTTCCTTTATCTGCTGGGTATTCCTCTGTCTCTTCATCTTGTTGCCTAGTTTGGGGTGTCCTTTCTGTATTCTGGCAGTTTGTGGAGTTCTCTTTATTGTGGCATTTCCTCACTGTGCGTGGGTTTGTACAGGTGGCTTGTCAAGGTTTCTTGGTTAGGAAATCTTGTGTCGGTGTTCTGGTGGGTGAAGCTGTATTTCTTCTCTCTGGAGTGCAATGAAGTGTCCAGTAATGAGTTTTGAGATGTCTATGGTTTTGGGGTGACTTTGGGCAGCCAGTATCTTGGAGCTCAGGGCTGTGTTCCTTTGTTGCTGGAGAATTTGTTTGGTATGTCTTGCCCTGGAACTTGTTGGCCCTTGTGTGGTGCTTGGTTTCAGTGTAGGTATGGAGGTGTTTGATGAGCTCCTGTCAATTAATGTTCCCTGGAGTCAGGAGTTCCCTGGAGTCAGGGTTTGGACTTAAGCCACCTGCTTCCAGTTATCAGTCTTATTTTTACAGTAGTTTCAAAACTTCTCCTTCTATACAGCACCATTGATAAAACCTCTACATTAAAGATGAAAAGTTTCTCCGCCATGAGGGTCATCCAGAGAGGTTCACAGCATTACATGGAGAAGAGAAGAGGGAGGACGGAGTTAGAGGTGACCCGAATGAGATGAGGTGGAATCAATAGAGGAGAGGGTAGGCTAGCCAGTAATCACTTCCTTATGTGCACTCCACAACTGGACCGCTCAGAGATGTTCACGAAGTTATACAGAGAAGAGAAGGAGGAGGAAGGAGGCAGAGGTGGCCAGGAAGATAAAAGGGGGGAATGAAAACGAGGGAGACAGATTCAGCCAGTAATCAGTTCCCTAAGTGTATTCTACCATCTGGAACACATAGAAATTCACAGAGTTGTGTAGAGTAGAGAGGGGTTAGGGAGGAGACACAGGCGACCTGGTGGAGAAAAAGGAGAGTCCAAAGGGGGAGAGAGCAGTCAAGCCAGTAATCTCGCTCCCTAGTGAAAAATGAGTACTGAAGATTGGGTTCTTAAAGGTACAAAATTGGTAACAAATACATAAAAGCAAAAATTAAAAATCTAGAGTAGAGTTTGGAATTTCAGGTATACAATGTTATATAAAAGAAGAAGAGAAAGAAAGAGGGGGGAAAAAAGTCACAAAAATTACAAAAAAAAATATAGGTACAAAATTGATAACAAATACCAAAAAGCTAAAATTAAAAATGTAGAGTCGAGTTTGGAATTTCCAAAAATACAATGTTAAAGAAAAGAAGAAAAAAAAAAAAAAAACAAGGTCAAAATTTATAAAAAATATATACAAGAAGTTGGCTTTAAAGAAAAAAAAAGGGTCTTTTTTTGCAAAGTAATAGTAGGTTATAAAAGTGAAAATTAAAGGAATAATAGAGGACTTAAAACTAAAAAAATAAGAAAAAAGAAAGAAAGAATGATCGTAAAAATATATCTAGGACTTTCTCTGGTTTTGTTGTGGGTATTGTGAGTTCAGTTCATTTTCGGCAAGTTCCTTGGTGCGACTTATATTTCTCAAGATCTATAGGCCCCTTCCTATGTAGACGGTACTAACCACAGGGTTTTAATCTATTGCCTGTAGCTTCCAAGGCGGTTCCCTGTGTCATAGTTTCTTCTGTTTGCTGGTCTCTTCAGTGTCTGTTTTCTGCCCTGACACAAAGGGGATGGTGGAGAACATTTTTTTTTTTTTTTTAGGCTCACTTGTTCAGTCACGCTGTGGGGAGGGAGGGATGATGCAAACAAATAACACTGGGGTGTGCTTGCAGTGCCTCAGCCACACTGGGTCTGCCCCTGCTCACGGTGTGTGTAGCCTCCCTGCCCACACTGCTCAGGCTCTAGGTTGCTCCGCCAGGAACCATCTGTGGCCAGCCCTGGGCTGCTTGCACCTCCCAGGTACAAGCCGCTCAGGTTCAGGCACTTGGTGGTCCTCAGAGGTGAAGACTCAGTTGGGCCTGCGTTTTGTGCCCTTCCCAGGTCCGAGCAGCTCAGGTGATGAGGTGTTTGGCGAGCACGGTCCCTGTGACTTATCGCCTCCCCACCGCTCAGTTATCTAGGTGTACAACCGGCGCACTTTCTCAGGCAGATGTTGACCGTCCAGACCCCCAAGAAGCCTTAGTTAGCAAAGAAGCCTGCTTACAGTTTTATAGATAATGTCTCTCTGGGGCTGCGATTGCTCTCTTCCAGCTCTGGCTGCCTGTCACCAGAGGGGGATGGTCTGCAGCCGGCTATCTCTGTTCAGTCCTTTGTTCGGTGTGTGGGCCTGGCAGTGTCTTAGATTAGGGCTGGCTTTTCACGTGGTAGATATCCCACAGACTGGTTTGCTAGCCCAAATTATTTCGCTCAGATAGCACTTGGTGTATTCAGGCCAGATCCTTACTCTAAGCGATGCAGCCTGCACCACGCCTCCCTGCCCAGCCCCCGCTTGCTAGTGGCATGTGCAGGCATCTGCGCTGCTTCTCTGCTGGGGGAGTTACCGTAGGGCTCAAAATCTGCGGGTTTTAATTGATCATTTATTTTTCCTCCCTGTTACGCTGCCCTCTGTGCTTCCAAGGCTCAGCAGAGATTCGGCAGTGAGAAGATTTCCTGGTGTTTGGAAACTTCTCTCTTTTTAAGACTCCCTTCCCAGGACAGAACTCCGTCCCTCCCTCTTTTGTCTCTTTTTTGTCTTTTATATTTTTCCCTACCTCCTTTCGAAGACTTGGGTTGCTTTTCTGGGTGCCTGATGTCCTCTGCTGGCATTCAGAAGTTGTTTTGTGGAATTTACTCAGCGTTTAAATGTTCTTTTGATGAATTTGTGGGGGAGAAAGTGCTCTTCCCGTCCTACTCCTCCGCCATCTTAGCTCCTCCCTCTCTCATTCACACACTTTAATACACATCCTCTCAAGCTTGTTAAACTCAGCTTTTCTAAGTTAATCTGCTTGTTTACAATTTACATCTTTAAAGTGAAAATGAAAGTCACTCAGTCATGTGCACTCTTTGTGACCCATGGACTATACAGTCCATAGAATTCTCCAGGCCAGAATATTGGAGTGGGTAGCCATTCCCTTCTCCAGGGGATGTTCCCAACCTAGGAATGGAATCCAGGTCTCTGGCTTTACAGGTGGATTCTTTATCAGCTGAGCTACCAGAGAAGCCCAACTTAAATCAATTGCTATTGAGGAACCTTATATTTTTCATTTATTTTGTATGCCTCCTTGTTAAATCCAGCATTCCATGAATAATTGGCATCCAGATTAGTAGCATTATCAGGTAACTATTAATTATGACACTTACCATAGCTTGCGTTTTGTTATTTCCAATTTGAAGTTTACAGTTTTTGTTGTTATTGTTCAGTTGCTAAGCTGCATCTGACTCTTTGTGACCCCATGGACTGCAGCACATCAGGCTGCTCTGTCCTTCACTATCTCCCAGAGTTTGCCCAAATTCGTGTCTATTGTGTTGTTGATGCTATCTAACCATCTTATCCTCTGCAGGTCCCTTCTCTTTTTTCTTCAATCTTTCCCAGCACTAGTGACTTTCCCAATGAGTCAGCTCTTTGCATCAGGTGGCCAAATTATTGGAGTGTTAACTTGCAATTATAGGCTGTTTTTTAAAAATAAAATCACTACCATTTGCTAACTATCTGCTAAACATTTAAGAGTTGGGGTCACCTAAATTTCTTGGAAAAATGATGTTCATATTCAACATGTGTGCATGTGTGCTAAGTTGCTTCGGTTGTGTCTAACTCTTTGTGACTGACTCTTTGGATGGTAGCCCATCAGTCTCCTCTGTCCATGGGATTCTCCAGGCAAGAATACTGGAGTGGGTTGCCATGCCCTCCTCCAGGGGATCTTCCTGACCCAGGGATCAAACTCATATCTCCTGCATCTCGGGCTCTTTACCACTAGTGCCACCTGGGAAGCACCTAATATTCAACACAATGAGACATAAAAACGAGAGAAATTAAGAGAGCAAGCAAATACTTTTTAAATGAGTATTTCTTTTCTTTTGACACGGGCATTTATTTACTGGTATCACAGGGCAACTTCACTCTTAATAAGAACATTCAGGTTGGACTTTGTCTTATTTTACTATATCTTTGGTGTGTGTGCTTGTGTGTGTGTGCATGTGTGTGTGTCTGTAGGTCCCTAGTATGTAAAGATTACAAATGTTATAATAAAAGCATAAGATATAAGATCTGTGGTACTATGAGTTCCTATGTGTTTCTTGAAGTATCACCACTCTCTCCTAGTAGAACTTGTCCCTCAGTGAAGAAATGGAAATCAGTAATGAAAATTATTGGCTTTGATTTACAAATATGTCCTGAGAAGCTCTGCATCTAAATATCGTGATTTACCTTTATCATGTACTTACACAAAATATCGTGCTTATTAATAAGCAATGGATTGAGTTAGTAGACCAATGATTCTCAAACTGTAGTTCCTGGACCAACAACAGCATTTGGGAACTGATTCTAAATGCACGTTCTCAAGCCCCATGCCAGACTGACTGAATCAAAACTCCAGAGGTGGACCCCAAAAATTGATGTTTTAATAAGCTATGGTTTATTCTGCTGCATGTTAAAGGTAACTACTGGGTTAGACTAAGTGAAACTTAACAACTTAGGTTTATGACTATGCATTCAAGAGAGTATTAGCCAATAAGAAATGCTATGATATTGAATACTAAGTCCTAGAGTAAGAAAGAAACTGAATGTAGAAATTCTATGCAACATGTACAAAGAAGCCAGCATAGATTATTAGTTTAGTGCTCTTGATTTTGTTTGAAGTTGCTAAAGTTTTCAAGCCCAGCTTCGCCATGAATTAGTGATAAAAACTTGTTATTTTAAACCTCTGTGTTAGAAATCCATAAGTGCAAATTGAGGATGCTGATTATACTACCGGATGAATAGCATTTTGTGAGGATAAAATAATACATTTGAAGGGTCTGAATTCTAAGATATTTAAATCCTAAGATTTTGCTCGAAACTACATTTTGCCCCCCTTTTTTGTGGCTTATGTTATACAGTCGATGATCAATGTCTGTATATGAGTTACGAAGTGATTAAATCATTCTTATCTGTTTGAGAAAACCTTTTGCACTTAAGAGTTAATATTTTATCAAGCATTTAATTTCTGGAGGATTGATTTGGAAATATTTTTTCACTATTCAGAAAGTCACTTGAAGTGCATATGTAGCCACGTAAATAAAGATATTGAAAGAACTCACTTTGAGACCTTTCCTGAGGTAAGGTGGGCATTGAACAAGTCTCATGTTCTGAACAGAGGTTTAATAGGATAGATCACTTTTCTAGTTTAGCCTGGCAATTTTCCCTATTTGATCTAAACACTTTCTGTTCCATTTAATCTTCTGATATTAAATTGACATTAAAAATTATCTTTGATAGTTCTAGAAAGTTCAATTAAGCAAGATATATTTATTAGCATCTTTAGTGACCAAAAAATCTTATGATCTTTTACCTTTAAAATAACCTGTAAATTATCATCAGTGTTGAAAATTGGACCTGCAATCTATTTTAATGCTTTTGCAATTCAACTATATTAGAAAGTGTGTGTTTATACTCTAGGCTCTGAATATAGCATTTGTTTTCAGACTATTTTGTTCTGTCTCTCAGAGTTCAGGGACTTAGGGTCAATCAGTATCCATTAAGGATAAAACAAAATTCACTGTGTTCCTGATATGCTATATCTCCCTCTTTTTTTCAATTTAAAAATAATAAATTATTTTCCCAATATTGGATGGATGTAGCTACTTTGATTTTGTGAAAAACCACTTTTTTTTTGAAATCCCAAGGCATAAAAATAACTACTTTCAATTCCAGATGAACACCAAAGTCCATAGCTTTAGATCTCAAGTAAATCTTGATCCAACAAGAGAGATTGCTTTTCTATTTGGTTTACTTGTAAGTAGCTTCTTATGTTTAAATAATACTTTCATCTATAATCAGAAATCTAAAAGTAATGTGCTCCAGGCTCTGATTCCTGAAAATAAGTGAAAATCAAGGCATTTGTAGGAAATCAAAATGTATTCATCTCAAATGGTCTTTGCATGCATAGGCATGTTTTTCAAACATTGTTGGACTAGAATGATATGTCCAAATGATAACAAATCTTAAGAGTGAAGATGAGCTCCACTCTAATCTGCAAGTATCAAATCAATAACACTCCATCTGTTAATGGAGCAGGCTAACAATCTTGAGTTTTCCAAACTGTGTGAAAATCACACTTAAAATGAGTAACAGAAAGCATCTACAAGAATGTTGTGTAGAAAAGTTTCTTTAAAAGTATTTTGCTGGTTAGCCTGAAACATCACTATAATGAGATCACTTACTTCCATCCAGTATTTTATATATATATATATATATATATACACACACACACACACACACACACACATACTGGATAGATAGATCTATAGAAACTGAGTGTAGGAGTGTGTTTGTAAAACAGTTACAATAGTGATTATTATCTGAGAGTTTTTATCTGACCTCTCTTCCTATTTAATATCATTACATTTTGTTTTTATTGACCTAACTTTGTATGTGGGTGACATAAAAATAAGACTAGAATCTTCATTTTAATTAGGCCAGTATTAGTCATTTAGCAAAGCTGTGTTATGATTTGGAAATTAACTAGTGGGCTGTTTTAATGCTTATAGATGACACAAACTACAAGGTAACAACTACAGATATAATTTTAGTGATTTGCTTGTGGTCATTACGTTATAGTTACAAGGAAACTGTCATATAAATATGTTACAATTATATAATGATAATTATCATTAAAAGTAATCTAATTTATTCTTTGATTATTTCTAACAGGAAAGTCTTCTTTTTCAGGTAAATCTGTGAAGAACTTGTACACACAAATTTATTTCAAAACAAAGGTGACTTCAAGGTCAAAATCAGATTGCATTTTGAGATACTGGAAAGACTCAGTTGTAATCCTGAAGTCATTAACATTTTCTAAAAAAAAAAAAACAAGAACAAAAACATAGGTACTCGATAATTCTGAAAATAAATATGTAGAAATGCTTATTTTACACATATGGCAAGTGTATTCAAATTTTTTAATTAATTAATTGTTGATGGTCTACATTATCTTGAACTTGAAAATGTCAAAAGCTAGTTTCTGACAACATACAAAAACTTTTTCTTTTAGGTCGAAAGTATATTTTCAATATATTTTTATAAGGATTCTTTTCTTTTTTTCTTTTTGGTTAAGCAATTCGTTGACTTTCACCTTGTGTGCTGTAGGGAAAACTGTATGCTACACAATTACTTTACTTCAAATTCACTCAAACTTCTCAAAATTTACAAACATCATGTTTATGAGACATACAATGCATGGACAACTACATCAGCATATTTATTTCATTGCAGCTGAGTCTCTTCTAGTAAGATTTTGGGTCAATCTGTTCAACAAATTTGTTTTAAGAAAAGAGTCAGAGAGGCTGAGATCTTATTAACTCAACTTTACCAAACAATTCATAAAACAGTCTTTTGGATTCAGCTCCTCACAATGCTCTCTCAGCTTTATATTTATGTAAGAAGGGGATGATAGACTAAAAATATTTGACATCTCACTCTATGTGACAGAGGGTTTCTCCAAAATTAAATGACAGTGTGAAGGTATTCTTCAGAAAATGCACAAATAATGAGTTTGATCCTATTTAAACTATGAATGTTTGGCATTTCATAGTAGAATCATTTATGATCTTTTTCATAAGGTTGAAAAATGGAAACAGTTGGAACACTGAAGTTTCATCTGTGAGTAGAGTGATGTATTTTCTGTGCTTTATCTTTTAAGGTAGGAAATTTATATTTGTTAACTGGGAAGCTCTCACTTTGCTCTCCAAGATGCCTTACAGTACTTCTGGCATATTGTTGAATTCCATAAGTTATCTATGAAGACTGTATCCTGGTGCCTTGCTCATGGTAGATAATACTGAGAATTCTCATTCTCTTTGGAAAGTTAACAGACTTTCAATGGTTTCAATCATTAGTTTTTCAGATAAAGAAAACACATTATCCTTAGTAACATCTTTGGGAAAAAAGGCTAACATCCATAGGTCATTCATTCAACCAATGAATATCTTCAATTCATTAATTATTCTTGGCCCTGCAGATATAGAGTTGAATAAGGCACATTTCCAGCTAGAGTCAAGTTCATAATCATTCAAGAAACCTGGAAATTTAAAGATGTAATACAATGTGCAATCTTTTACACCTTACAAAAAAAAATCATTTACACATATTACAATGATGTAATACTTGGATGCAATCTCAAAAACGACAGAATGATCTCTGTTCGTTTCCAAGGCAAACCATTCAACATCATGGTAATCCAAGTCTATGCTCCAACCAGTAATGCTGAAGAAGCTGAAGTTGAACAATTCTATGAAGACCTACAAGACCTTTTAGAACTAACACCCAAGAAAGATGTTCTTTTCATTATAGGGGACTGGAATGCAAAAATAGGAAGTCAAGAAACACCTGGAGTAATAGGAAAACTTGGCTTTGGAGTACAGAATGAAGCAGGGTAAAGGCTAACAGAGTTCTGCCAAGAGAAGACTCTACACATGGACATCATCAGATGGTCAACAACGAAATCAGATTTATTATATTCTTTGCAGCCAAACATGGAGAAGCTCTATAGAGTCAGCAAAAAAAAAAGACTGGGAGCTGACTGTGGCTCGGATCATGAGCTCCTTATTAGCAAATTCAGAATGAAATTGAAGAAAGTGGAGAAAGCCACTAGGCCATTCAGATATGACCTAAATCTAATCCATTATGACTATACAGTGGATGTGAGAAATAGATTTAAGGGACTAGATATGATAGACAGAGTGCCTGATGAACTATGGACAGAGGTTCCTGACACTGTACAGGAGACAGGAATCAAGACCATACCCAAGAAAAAGAAATGCAAAAAAACCAAAATGGCTGTCTGAGGAGGCCTGAAAAAATAGCTGTGAAAAGAAGGGAAGCAAAAGGCAAAGGAGGAAAGGAAAGATATATCCATTTGAATGCAGAGTTCCAAAGAATAGCAAGGAGTGATAAGAAAGCCTTCCTCAGTGACCAATGCAAAGAAATAGAGGAAAACAATAGAATGGGAAAGACTAGAGATGTCTTCAAGAAAATTAGAGATACCAAGGGAACATTTCATGCAAAGATGGGATCAATAAAGGACAGAAGTGGTATGGACCTAACAGAAGCAGAAGATATTAAGAAGAGGTGGCAAGAATACAGAGAAGAACTGCACAAAAAAGATCTTCATGACTCAGATAATCACGATGGTGTGATCACTCACCTAGATCCAGACATCATGGAATGTGAAGTCAAGTGGGCCTTAGGAAGCATCACTATGAACAAAGCTAGTGGAGGTGATGGAATTCCAGGTGAGCTATTTCAAATCTTGAAAGATGATGCTGTGAAAGTGCTGCACTCAATATATCAACAAATTTGGAAAACTCAGCAGTGGCCACAGGACTGGCAAAGGTCAGTTTTCATTCCAATCCCAAAGAAAGGCAATGTCAAAGCATGCTCAAACTACTGCACAACTGCACTCATCTCACACACTAGTAAAGTAATGCTCAAAATTCTCCACTCCAGGCTCCAGCAATACATGAACTGTGAACTTCCAGATGTTCAAGCTGGTTTTAGAAAAGGCAGGGGAACCAGAGATCAAACTGCCAACATCCGCTGGATCATGGAAAAAGCAAGAGAGTTCCAGAAAAACATCTATTTCTGCTTTATTGACTATGCCAAAGCCTTTGGCTGTGTGGTTTACAGTAAACTCTGGAAAATTCTGAAAGAGATGGGAATACCAGACCACCTGACCTGCCTCTTGAGAAACCTATGTGCAGGTCAGGAAACAACAGTTAGAACTGGACATGGAACAACAGACTGGTTCGTCAAGGCTGTATATTGTCACCTGTTTATGTAACATTTATGCAGAGTACATCAGGAAAAACCCTGGGCTGGAGGAAGCACAAGCTGGAATCAAGATTGCTGGGAGAAATATCAATAACCTCAGATATGCAGATGACACCACCTTTATGGCAGAAAGTGAAGAGGAACTAAAAAGCCTCTTGATGAAAGTGAAAGAGGAGAGTGAAAAAGTTGGCTTAAAGCTCAACATTCAGAAAACGAAGATCATGGCATCCAGTCCCATCACTTCATGGCAAATAGATGGGGAGACAGTGGACAC
Organism: Bubalus bubalis; assembly: GCF_019923935.1. NCBI lineage: Eukaryota > Metazoa > Chordata > Mammalia > Artiodactyla > Bovidae > Bubalus > Bubalus bubalis. The sequence continues at coordinate 101,984,309 of NC_059181.1, read as the reverse complement.
AGTGGCTGACTTTATTTTTCTGAGCTCCAAAATCACTACAGATGGTGATTGCACCCATTAAATTGAAAACACTTACTCCTTGGAAGGAAAGTTATGACCAGCCTAGACAGCATATTAAAAATCAGAGACATTACTTTGCCAACAAAGGTCCGTCTAGTCAAGGCTATGATTTTTCCAGTAGTCATGTATGGATGTGAGAATTGGACCATAAAGAAAGCTCAGTGCTGAAGAATTGATGCGTTTGAACTGTGGTGTTGGAGAAGGCTCTTGAGAGCCCCTTGGACTGCAAGGAGATCCAACCAGTCCATCCTAAAGGATCTCAGTCCTGGGGGTTCACTGGAAGGACTGATGTTGAAGCTGAAACTCCAGTATTTTAGCCACTGATGTGAAGGGCTGAGTAATTTGAAAAGACCCTGATGCTGGGCAAGATTGAGTGCAGGAGGAGAAGGGGACGACAGAGGATGAGATGGTTTGATGGCATCACCGACTCGATAGACATGGGTTTAGGTTGACTCCAGGAGTTGGTGATGGACAGGGAGGCCTGGTGTGCTGCGGTTTGTGGGGTTTCAAAGAGTCGGACGTTACTGAGTGACTGAAATGAACTAACTGAAGTTGAACATGGAAACATAAAAATGTGTATATATTGTAAAACAACTATAAGTACATTTAAGTAGAGAACCTGTAGTTAATTTTCTCTCCAATAATCAAATTCCTAAGATTACACATATATAAAATTAATTCTTTACCAAATATTGGAAGCATTCCAACATATTATACTGTTTTTCTGCCATGGGTAATTATTAGGTTTAGACCCCATTATAGTGGTCGTCAAGTGGTTTAGAAATATAGAAAAACAACAAGCATGTTAAATGCCTATAAATAACCTATAGTCAATAAGATCAAATTGTTAATCAGTATTGTTACCGATTCCTCTACAATAACTGGCTGGGCCATGTTGGTTGATATCTTCAAGTTCAGGTATTAAGACTGATTTTGAAGTGTTTGGTTTACTTTTTCTCCATTCATAATTACTAGTGTTTGATCAAAGCTCAGATTTAAATTTGTTTACCTTGTTTAGAAGTTCAAAATGAACAACAACAATATTTGAAGATAATTATATTCTTCTGTTTAACTTTCCTGATTATTGGATTATGTCTATTTCATACTCTTTAGTAGCTAATCTGAAACATTTTCCAAGCTAAACAACCAGCTAAAGTAAGAATATTTCTAATGAAATTGAGTATTTTGTATAATCAAAATCATTATTTGCTTAACCTGGCTTGGTGCTAATACATTTTTTTTGCAACTCAAGTAACTCAAATGACATTGTAAATGTGTAGTAGGCAGAGTTCAGACAAAATCAATTTTTAAGATGCTATGCATCAAAGCCATTTGGAAGACCAACGTTTAAGACTGGATTCATTTTGGAAATTCTATCTGTCTTCTTGAATAAAAGATAGCATAGAATTTAGCAGAAATCAGTTGAGTACTAATGATATAAGCCTATATGTTTCTATGATTTTAGAAATCAACCAAAAGCACTTAGATATTGAGACTCATTTTCAGAATGTGTTTTCACCTCAGCCTTTAATGGGAAGGTCAGATTACACTGAAGGATGGGGAAAAGAAACAGTAAATCCTAAAACTGTAATGACCTTAAATTGTAAACCTTAAATTTTATTTCAGAGTCACTCATATTGAATAGAAAAATAAGGAAACATGCACAAAATATTTTATTTAGGTTTTATTTAGGCTCTATCTCCAGGCTTAATTCCTCATGCAAAAAAACCTTTCGTCTTTAGAGAAAAAGATCACATTAGACAATATTTATAGTGTGATCAAACTAGTTTTGAATTATCTGAAGGATCTTCTCTATAGCTTTAAAAATAGTTTGTACATGTATAATATTATATAAGAAACGAATCGCCATTCCAGGTTGGATGCAGGATACAGGAAGCTTGGGGCTGGTGTACTGGGATGACCCAGAGGGATGGTATGGGGAGGGAGGTGGGAGGAGGGTTCAGGATGTGGAATGCAGATGCATGTTGATGTATGGCAAAACCAATACAATATTAAAGTAAAAAAAAAATAAATAAAAATAAATAAATAATTTTTTTAAAAAAATTAAAAAAAAAATAAAACCACACCATAATATCCCCCCAAAAAATACAGCTTGTAATTTTTTAAACATGATTTTTTAATGGTTTTAATCAAGAAAATTGGGAAAATAATGCTGCCAAATTTTGTACCTAACTCAATGACATTCAATATTATTTTTTGACATTCAGTTATACATTGTATGTAAACTAAATTGACTCATGTTGAGTCTGGAAAATGAGAATACAATTGAATGTTTAAGAATTTAGCTACATGAGAAAACTTTATTGTTGTTCACTCTCTAAGTAGTGTCCAACTCTTTGTGACTCCATGAACTGCAGCCTGCCTGGTTTCCCTGTCCTTCATTATCTCCTGGAGTTTGCTCAAGCTCATATTCATTGAATTGATAATGCTATTCAAGCATCTCATCCTCTGTCACCCCCTTTTCCTCCTGCCCTCAATCATTCCCATCATTAGGGCCTTTTCCAATGAGTCAGCTCTTCACATCAGGTGGCCAAAACATTGGAGTTTCAGCTTCAGTATCAGTCCTTACAATGAATATTCAGGACTGATTTCCTTTAGAATTGACTGGTGTGATCTTACTGGCCAAGAGACTCTCAAGAGTCTTCTCCAGCAACACAGTTTTAAAGCACCAGTTCTTCGGGCCTCAGTCTTCTTTATGGTCCTACTCTCACATTGTACAAGATTACTGGAAAGACTGTAGCTTTGACTAAAAAGACCTTTCAGCAAAGTGATGTCTCTGCTTTTTAATATGCTGCCTAGGCTTGTCATAACTTTTCTTCCAAGGAGCAAGCATTTTTTTTTAATGTCATGGCTGCAGTCACCGTCCACACTGATTTTGGAGACCAAAAAGAGAAAATCTGTCACTGTTTCCACCTTTTTCCCATCTATTTGGCATGAAGTGATGGGACCAGATGTCATGATGTAGGTTTTTGAATGTCTAGTTTTAAGCCAACTTTTTCACTCTCCTCTTTCACCCTCAAAGGCAATGGCACCCCACTCCAGTACTTTTGCCTAGAAAATCCCATGGACGGAGAAGCCTGGAAGGCTGCAGTCCATGGGGTCACTAGAGTCGGACACGACTGAGTGACTTCACTTTCACTTTTCACTTTCATACATTGGAGAAGGAAATGGCAACCCACTCCAGTGTTCTTGCCTGGAGAATCCCAGGGACGGGGAAGCCTGGTGGGCTGCTGTCTATGGGGTCGCAGAGAGTCGGACACGACTGAAGCGACTTAGCAGTAGCAGCAGCAAGAGGCTCTTTAGTTCCTCTTCACTTTCTGCCATTAGAGTGGTATCATCTGCACATCTGAGACTGTTGATATTTCTCCTGGCAATCTTGATTCCAGCTTGTAGCTCATCCAGTGCAGGGTTTCTCATGATGTATTCTGTATATAAGTTAAATAAGCAAGATGACAATATACAGCCCTGTCATACTCCTTTCCAAATTAGGAACCAGTCCATTGTTCCATGTCCGGTTCTAACTGTTGCTTCTTGGTCTTCATACAGGTTCCTTAGGAGACAGGTAAGATGGTCTGGTACTTCCATTTCTTTAAGAATTTTTCAGTTTGTTATGACCCACACTGTCAAAGGCTTTAGCTCAGTCAATGAAACAGCAGTAGATGCTTTTCTAGAATTACCTTGCTTTCTCTATGATCCAGTGAATGTTGGCAATTTGACCTCTAGATCCTCTGCTTTTTCTAAACCCAGTTTGTACATCTGAAGTTCTTGGTTCACATGCTGTTGAAGCCTAGCTTGAAGGATTTTGAGCATTACCTTGCTAGCATGGGGAATGAGCAGAATTGCACAGTAGTTTGAACATTTTTTTGGCATTACCTTTCTTTGGGATTGGGATAAAACTGACCTTTTTCAGTCCTGTGGCCACAGCTGAGTTTTCCAAATTTGGTGGCATATTGAGTACAGCACTTTAACAGCATCATCTTTTAAGATTTGAAATAGCTCAGCTGGAATTCCATCACCTCCACTAGCTTAGTTGGTAGTTATGCTTCCTAAGACCCAGTTGACTTCACACTCCAGGATGTCTGGCTCTAGCTGCATACCCACACTATCATGGTTATCCAGGAGCTTTGCGTATTCTATCTCTACATCTAGCATCTCAGATGGCTCAATGGTTAAAGAATATGCTGGATCAGGGAAATTCCCCTGAATGAGAGCACGACAACCCACTCCAGTATTTTTGCCTAGAGTATCGCATGGACAATGGAGCCTGGCGGAATATAGTCCATAGGGTCATAAAGAGTTGGACACAATTAAAGTGGATGAGCACACATGCATGCACCTCTACATCAAATTGCAAATTCCTTGATGATGGATTACATGACAATTTGGGGCTTTTTGTCTGTTTTGCTTCTGACCAACAAGTTCATTAGCTCCTGAAGTTTTATCACAATTTTCTGTACATAATAGAGACTCAAGAAATTAATAATTTCTGATATACAGAACATGAAGCTAATGAATGATGATATTTGGGGATTGTGTCCATCTGGTCTCTTCTTCATGTCTTAGAGGAAAATTAAAGGTATTATTAATGATGAGGCAGCAAGAATAAAGAGAAAACTGGTTAACAATATGGTTATTGCATTATTTTATCAAAGTCATGTAGCAAGTCAAAGTAGAGAGAGAAGCATAATTTATATGTTCTTTCTTAGTCTCAAGTCTCCCTTACAATAAGCTGCTGTCATCTTAACTGTTAAAAGACATTTATGTGACATGTTAAACACTTGTAAAAAGAAAATCTTATTCTTTATATTTTCCATACGTTTACTATAGAATTTTATCATAGAAATGCCATTGATCACAATAACGTCCATGGATTTTATTAATATATCACCAAGGCAAATAAAACTAATGACATTTGATAAGGAAATAAAACAGATTTGTCAAGAACATTTTTATTGTAAGTTACTCTTATATTCTCTCTCAACATTTAATTTATACAATAAGCTAAATTTTGAATAAGGAATGAGAAAAGGGGCAAATGGTAGAAGTAATAACAGCAAAGAAATTGAAATTAATAATGTTAAATAGAAATTAAAAATGAAACAATGTGTGTAAGTCTGGGAAGATAATCCAGGAACCTAACAGAATGGTGTCTACTATCTCTTCAAGAAGCAGGGGTAAGACAAATACCTCCCACAAATTGTTCTTAATTTTGTACAATTGAAAGGTAGAAATGCTTGCCTATCATCTTTCCCCTTTTGTTGTTGTTGTTTTTATTCCTTCTCCAGTTTCCTTCCTTTGACTTTTCCATATGTCTCTCTAAGTTTAGTCATTCTTTTCCACTAGGTTCAATTTTTGAGCTCTTTGAAGGACAACAGTCAATTTGTAAATCTTATTAATCAAACAATAGAGGATACAAATAAGCAAATAGCATAGCTTTATTGGGAAGAGGAAAAAAAATAGAAATAAACAGATCTGTTCAGTTTGATGCTTGATTTTTCTGTTGTATTTAGGTACTGCTTTTTAATAACATGACTAAATTCAATTATGACTACTACTCCTTATAAACAGACAAATCATCAAAAGTCACTTTGAGTTGGATGCAGGTAAACTGGTTGTGCAGTACTTTCACAAAATATATCTTATTAGCTTGAAAAGAAAAAAGAAAACTTGGAAGAATTACAAGGAGAAAACCACAGAGAAAACTCACTGAGGATATGAAACTTTATACCCTTTTTCTGACTGCCCTCAAATATACAATGCAAACATTCACAAATACTTACTATCAGAATATTAGAAATGTTAAAAATCTTTTAACAAATGCTTAAAATAATTATTTTTAATTCAGAAAGCTTTTAATTTATGATTTTTAAAATATTAATTTCAAGAATTATAATAATTGCAAAATAAATCTCAAAATACTTCATAAATTAAGGTCATAATCTTAAAAATTATTTATTATCTTTCTTACATTGTAGAAATTCAACAAGTTGTTCCCGACATCTGCATTTGTGCCTTGGAATTATTGTAAAACTCATCAAAATAATCTCACTCATTATCTTCAAAAATAAATGAACACAGTGGATGTGGTATTGAGAACTGATTAGTCACTCCTGAACATATATTAGAATAGTATCATGGGTTAGTATCTGTAACTTTTCTGATAAAACGAATAGTTTCCAACGTGTGAATAATAATATTTCAAAAGAATCCTAAAATATGAAGGAGCAAATGCACAGAACTCCATCTTTAAAAAATGTTGTTTTGTATTTCTAATTATGTTAAAGTTTTTTTTTTCCTTATTTAACTGAACCAACAAATATTAACACAATTCTTAGATGTACAGTAAAAACTGTCACTATTATATTGGCAATGAGTCTATCAACTCATATGACAGATTCAAGATCAAGTTCTTGTACCTTCCATGACATTTTTATGTAGAAAATTTTTGTTGTGCAGGAAAGAAAGAGGAAAAGGAAATGTCATAGAATTCTTATCAGTCGTATTGTCCAGTAAAATAGAAATGTCTGTTTAATGTCAGTGAACAATTCAAATGGGGTTCATGGTTTATTTGTTGGAGCAAAGTATCTTTACTTCATTTTACACCTCAAGGCTTATAATCCTTTAAACTTTGCAATAATGGAATACTCAGTCACTAGATGGATCCTCTGTGTGAGAGAAGTTATTTCCACTTTCCAAATCTCCTTCTCTCATAACATCAATAAAATCTGTACAGATAAAAAAAAAAAAAAACAATAGCTTTATCAGACTATCTTCTGAGAAAGTAAGAACTGGTATTTAAAAATTTACTTGTGATGCATAGAATTATATGTTTAAGTGAAAATACAGGCATATATAATTGACTATTATATTTAAAATATAAATGCTTGTGTATGCTGATTTCCTACAGAAAATTTACATATTCCATCCAAATTCTATTAAGTTTGTTTTCTTGATGTTCAATAATTAATTCCAATCAAGGGGCTTATCTTAGTCCATACTTATGATGGCAGCCACAGACATGTAGTTATAACCATCACTAGATAATGATTTAACTCACTTTTATACCACAGATTTAACAGGCATCTTTATACATGGATTCAAAACTTAAAGAACGTGACCTAGAGTATATTTTTCCCACAGAAAATGTTTTGTGTAGCACCCACTAAGATAGAATATATTTCTAATTAACTTTGCACTTTATGTTGTTGTTATTCAGTCACTCAATCCTATCTGACCCTGTGATCCCAAGGGCTTCCCTGTCTTTCACTATCTCCCAGAGTTTGCTCAAACTCACGTCCATTGAGTCAATAATGCCATCCAACCATCTCGTGATTTGCTGTCCCCTTTTCCTCTCATCTTCAATCTTTCTCAGCATAAGGGTCTTTTCTAGTCAGCCCTTTGCATCAGGCAGCCAAAGTATTGGACCTTCAGTTTCAGCATCAGACTTTCCAATGAATATTCAGGATTGATTTCCATTAGGATAGATTGGTATGATCTCCTCGCAGTTGAAGGGACTCTCAAGAGTCTTCACCAACACCACAGTTCAAAAACATCAATTCTTCGGCTCTCAACTTTCTATACGATCCAGCTCTCACATCCATACATGACTACTGGAAAAACCATAGCTTTGACTAGACTGATCTTTGTCAATAAAGTAATGTCTCTGCTTTAAAAAAAAAAAACGCTGTCTAGGATTGTCATGGCTTTTCTTCCAAGGAGCAAGTGTCTTTTAATTCCATGGCTGCAGTCACCATATACAGTGATTTTGGAACACAAGAAAATAAAGTCTGTCACTGTTTCCCCATCTATTTGCCATGAAGTGATGGGACCAGATGCCATGATCTTAGTTATTTGAGCGTTGAGATTTAAGAAAGGTTCACTCTTCTCTTTCACATTCATCAGGAGGCTCTTTAGTTCCTCTCCACTTTCTGTCATGAGGGTGGTGTCATCTGCATATCTGAGGTTATTGGTATTTCTCCTGGCAATCTTGATTCCACCTTGTACTTCATCCAGCCTGACATTTCTCATGATGTACTCTGCATAGAATTTAAATAAGCAGGGTAACAATGTACAGCCTTCACATACTTCTTACCCAATTTGAAAAAAAGTCCATTGTTTAATGTCCGGTTCTAACTGTTGCTTCTTGACCTGCATAGAGGTTTCTAAGGAAATAGGTAGGGTCGTCAGGCATTCTCATTCTTGAAGAATTTTCCAGTTCGTTGTGATCCACACAGTCAAAGGCTCTGGTGTAGCCAATAAAGCAGAAGTAGATGTTTTTCTGGAAATCTCTTCCTTTTTTGATGATCCTGCTGATGTTGACAATTTGATCTCTGTTGACAATTTGGTTCCTCTGCCTTTTCTAAATCCAGCTTGAACATCTGGAAGTTCACTGTTCATGTACTGTTGAAGCCTCACTTGGAGAATTTTGAGTATTACTTTGCTAGCATGTGAAATGAGTGCAGTTGTGTGATAGTTTGAGCATTCTTTGGCATTGCCCTTCTTTGGGATTGGAATGAAAACTGACCTTTTCCAGTCCCATGGCCACTGCTGCGTTTTCCAAAATTGCTGATATATTGAGTTGAACACTTTCACAGCATTATCTTTCAGGATTTGAAATAGCTCAACTGGAATTCCATCACCTCATTAGTTTTGTTCCTGGTGATGCTTCCTAAGGCCCACTAGAAATCACTTTCCAGGATATCTGGCTCTAAATGAGTGATCACACCATCATGATTAGGTCATTATGGCATTTTTTGGACAGTTCTTCTGTGTATTCTTGCCACCTCTTCTTAATATCTTCTGCTTCTGTTAGGTCCATACAGTTTTCTGTCCTTTAATGTGTCCATCTTTGCGTGAAGTGTTCCCTTGGTATCTCTATCTTCTTTAAGAGATCTCCAGTCTTTCCCATTATATTGTTTTCCTCTATTTCTTTTCACTGTTCACTAGAAAGGCTTTGTTATCTCTCCTTGCTGCTCTTTGGAACTCTGTATTCAGTTGGATTATCTTTCCATTTCCTCCTTGCCTTTGGCTTCTCTTCTTTTCCTCCTATTTGTAAAGTCTCCTCAGACAACCATTTTGACTGTGTGCATTTCTTTTTCTTGGGGATGGTCTTGATCACCTTCTTCTGTACAATGTCATGAAGCATAGTTCATCAGGAACTGTATCAGATCTAGTCCCTCAAATCTATTTGTCACTTCCACTGTATAATTGTAAGGGATTTGATTTAGGTCATACACAAACGGCCTAGTGGTTTTTCCTACTTTCTTCAATTTAAGTCTGAATTTGGCAATAAGGAGTTCATGATCTGAGCCACAGTCAGCTCCCAGTTTTGTTTTAGCTGACTGTATAGAGCTTCTCTATCTTCAGCAGAAAAGAATATAATCAGTTTGATTTCAGTATTGACCATCTGAATAGTCATGTCCATGTGTATGTCCATGGTGATGTCCATGTGTAGGGTCATTCATTACTTGTGTCATTGGAAGAGGGTGTTTGCTATGACCAATGCATCCTCCTGGCAAAACTTTGAGCCTTTGCCCTGCTTCATTTTGCGCTCCAAGGCCCAAACTTGCTTGTTACTCCAGGTATCTCTTGACTTCTTACTTTTGCACTCCAGTCCCCTGTGATGAGAAGGACATCTTATTTGAAGTTAGTTTGAGGAGGTCTTATAGGTCTTCATAGAACCTGTCAACTTCAGGTTCTTTGGCATTAGTGGTGAGGACATAGACTTGGATTACTGTGATAAAGAATGGTTTGTCTTGAAGTTGAACAGAGATCATTAATTTAATGTCAGTGTAGGTTAAAAGAACTAGGTTTTATTAAATCAGCTTCACATTATTCATTTGAAGTAAGTACTTATGTATTTTGTACTAAAATAATCTTTTCTATTTTTAGATAGACTTAAAATTCACTTTTACATTCTTAAGTATATATTGAATTACAGCTGTACCTTGCTTTATAAAACAGACTTTTTTAGTTATTTGCAATGTGTTCATATTTATGTATGCATGGCCAAGCTCACCCTTAAACAATGTTATTGCTAATGATAAATGTCAGATTAATCAACAACATATAAACAACTTATTCATAGACAAGTAATCCATTAAGTAATTTAAGAAATTGTAGAAAATTAGATGTTATTGTGCATTCACATAGTGTCATGCAATGAAATGTTTGATGTTAAACATGACATTAATAGTTAATCAAGAGATTTTTGTTTTGTTTTGTTTTTTTCCCTTCAGATGTTTTTACAGGCTTCTAATGCAACAAAAAATCTGGCAGTTAGAAAGCAAAGAATAAAATAGCCTGGAAAAAATAAAGGGCACTTGAAATCATAGTCTAAAATCTGAGAGGTTTCTGGGTACAATTGGATTTCTTAAGTACTTTTATTTCTTTGTGTGTGTGCTCAGTCATATCCAACTCTGTGTGACCCTACAGACCATAGCCCTTCAGGCCCCTCTGTCCATGGAATTCTCCAGGCAAGAATATTGGAGTGGGTTGCAATTTTATTCTCCAGGGGATCTTCCTGACCCTGGGATGGAACCCATGTCTCCTGTATCTCCTGCATTGGTAGTCAGATTCTTTATCAATGAGCCAACTGACAAGTCTTTTCCTAGTATATCTGTATGTAAAGGAAAGCTCCTAACTCTCAGTTCAGTTCAGTTGCTAGTCGTTTCTGACTCTTTGTGACCCCATGAACCACAGGACACCAGGCCTCCCTGTCAATCACCAACTCCCACAGTTCACTCAAACTCATGTCCATTGAGTCGGTGATACCATCCAACAATCTCATCCTCTGTCATCCCTTTCTCCTGCCCTAAATCTTGCCCAGAATCAGGGCCTTTTCAAATGACTCAGCCCTTCACATCAGTGGCCAAAGTACTGGAGTTTTAGCTTCAACATCAGTCCTTTCAGTGAACACCCAGGACTGATCTCCTTTAGGATGGACTAGTTGGATCTCCTTGCAGTCCAAGGGACTCTCAAGAGTCTTCTCCAACACCACAGTTCAAAAGCATCAATTCTTTGATGCTCAGCTTTCTTTATAGTCCACTCTCACATCCATATATGACCACTGGAAAAACAATAGCCTTGACTAGACGAATCTTTGCTGAAAAAGTAATGTCTCTGATTTTTAATATGCTGTTTAGTTTGGTCATAACGTTCCTTCCAAGGAGTAAGCGTCTTTTAATTTCATGGCTGCAATCGCCATCTACACTGATTTTGGCACCACAAAAATAAAGTCCACCACTGATTCCATTGTTTCTCCATCTATTTGCTATGGAGTGATGAGACAGGAAGCCATGATCTTAGTTTTCTGAATGTTGAGCTTTAAGCAAACTTTTTCACTCTCCTCTTTCACTTTCATCAAGAGGCTCTTTAGTTCTTCATTTTCTGCCACAAGGGTGGTGTCATCAGCATATCTGAGGTTATTAATATTTCTCCAGGCAATCTTGATTCCAGCTTGTGCTTCATCTAGCCCAGCGTTTCTCATGATGCACTCTGCATATAAGTTAAATAAGCAGGGTGACAATATACAGTCTTGATATTCTCCTTTCCTGATTTGAACCTGTTTGTTATTCTATGACGAGTTCTAACTGTTGCATCCTGACCTGCATACAGATTTCTCAAGAGGCAGGTCAGGTGGTCTGGTATGCCCATCTCTTTCAGAATTTTTCACAGTTTATTGTGATCCACACAGTCAAAGCTTTGGCTAGTCAATAAAGCAGATATAGATGTTTTCCTGGAATTTTCTGTTTTTTTTCAAAGATCCAGAGGATGTTGGCAATCTGATCTGTTTCCTCTGCCTTCTCTAAATCCAGCTGGAACATCTGGAATTTCATAGTTCATGTATTGTTAAAGCCTGCTTGGAGAACTTTGAGCATTACTTTACCAGTGTGTGAGATGAGTGCAATTGTGCAGTAGTTTGAGCATTCTTTGACATTGCCTTTCTTTGGGATTGGAATGAAAACTGACCATTTCCTGTCCTGTGGCCACTGCTGAGTTTTCGAAAGTTGCTGACATAATGAGCGCAGCACTTTCACAGCATCATCTTTTAGGATTTGAAATAGCTCAACTGGAATTTCATCACCCCCACTAGCTTTGTTCATAGTGATTCTTCCTAAGGCCCACTTGACTTCACATTCCAGGATGTCTGGCTCTAGGTGAGCACACCATCATGATTATCTTGGTCATGAAGATCTTTTTTGTACAGTTCTTCTGTGTATTCTTGCCACCTCTTCTTAATATCTTCTGCTTGTTAGGTCTATACCGTTTTTGTCCTTTATTGAGCCCATCTTTGCATGAAATATTCCCTTGGCATCTCTAATTTTCTTGAAGATAACTCTAGTCATTTCCATTCTATTGTTTTCCTCTATTTATTTGCATTGATCACTGAGGAAGGCTTTCTTATCTCTCCTCGCTATACTTCGGAACTCTGCATGCAAATATCTTTCCTTTTCTCCTTTGCTTTTCGCTTCTCTTCTTTTCACAGCTATTTGTAAGGTCTCCTCAGACAGATATTCTGCTTTTTTTGCATTTCTTTTTCTTGGGGATGGTCTCGATCTCTGTCTCCTGTACAATGTCACAAACCTCCGTTCATAGTTCATCAGGCACTCTGTCTATCAGATCTAGTCCCTTGAATCTATTTGTCACTTCCACTGTATAATCATAGGGAATTTGATTTAGGTCATACATGAATGGTCTAGTGGTTTTCCCTACTTTCTTCTATTTAAGTTTGAATTCAGCAATAACAAGTTCATGATCTGAGCCACACTCAGCTCCCAGTCTTGTTTTTTGCTGACTATATAGAGCTTCTCCATCTTTGGCTGCAAAGAATATAATCAATCTGATTTCAGTGTTGACCATCTGGTAATGTCCATGTGTAGAGTCTTCTCTTGTATTTGGAAGAGGGTGTTTACTATCACCAGTGTGTTCTCTTGGCAAACTCTATTAGCCTTTGGCCTGCTTCATTCTGTACTCCAAGGCCAATTTTGCCTGTCACTCCAGGTGTTTCTTGACTTTCTACTTTTGCGTTCCAGTCCCCTATAATGAAAAGGACATATTTTTTGGGTGTTAGTTCTAGAAGGCCTTGTAGGTCTTCCTAGAACCATTCAACGTCAGCTTCTTCAGTATTACTGGTTGAGGCATAGACTTGGATTACTGTGTTATTGTATGGTTTGCCTTGGAAATGAACAGGGATCATTCTGTCATTTTTGAGATTGCATCCAAGTACTGCATTCTGGACTCTTTTATTGCGTATGATGGCTATTCCATTTCTTCACAGGCATTCTTGCCCACAGTAGTAGATATAATGGTTATCTGAGTTAAATTCACCCATTCCAGTCCATTTTAGTTCGCTGATTCCTAAAATGTCGACATTCTCTCTTGCCATCTTCTGTTGGACCACTTCGAATTTGCCTTGATTCACGGACCTAACATTCCAGGTTCCTATGCAATATTTCTCTTTACAGCACTGGACCTTGCTTCTATTACCAATCAAATCCACAACTCAGTGTTGTTTTTGCTTTGGCTCTGTCTCTTCATTCTTTCTGGAGTTTGTTCTTCACTGATCTCCAGTAGCATATTGGGCACCTACTGACCTGGGGAGTTCATCTTTCAGTGTCTTATCTTTTTGCCTTTTCATACTGTTCGTGGGGTCCTAAAGGCAAGAATACTGAAGTGGTTTGCCATTCCCTTCTCCAGTGGACCACATTTTGTCAGAACTCTCCACCATGCCCTTCCATCTTGGATGGCCCTACACAGCATGGCTCATAGTTTCATTGAGTTAGACAACACTGTGCTCCCTCTGATTAGATTGGATAGTTTCTATCATTGTGGTTTTCATTCTGCCCTTTGATGGTTAATGATAAGAAGCTTATGGAAGATTCCTGATGGGATAGACTGAGGAGAAAACTTCATCTTATTCTAATGGGTGAGCAGCGAGTGGTGGCTGTATGGGGCTGCAGCGCCACACTGCAGACTTGAGCAGCTGAGAGGAGATACCCCACGTCCAAGGTCAGAAAACCCCAGTAAGACGGTAGGTGCTGGAGTGGCTGTGAGGAGAGACCCCACATCCAACAGCAAAGGGGAAGCCCCAGCAAGATGGTAGATGTGGCAAATTCACATTTAGAATCAAACCTCATTCCTGCCAGAGATGCTCAGAAGGCTCAAACAGGCCTTGTGTGCACCAGAACCCAGGGACCCCGCAGGGACTGAGAGAGAACTGTGTTTGAGTGTCTCCTGTGGAGGTATGGGTTGGCTGTGGTCTGGTGCAGGGACAGGGGCTCTGGGTGCAGCAGACTTGGGTATGGCATAAGCCCTCTTGGAGGAGGTCGCCATTAACTCCACCATAGGGCTGCAAGAACTTACACAGGACCTGGGAAATAGTCTCTTCGAGGGCACAACAGAAGCTTGTGCACCAGGACCCAGGACAAGGGAGCAGTGACCCCAAAGGAGACTGTCCCAGACTTGCCTGTGGGTGTCCAGGAATCTCTCATGGAGGCATGGGTCGGTGGTGGCCTGCTTCAGGATTGGGGACAGATTGTAGCAGTACATGCACAAGATCTGCTGAGGGAAGTCACCATTATCTTCAATTCTCTTTGAAGGAAAGTGAAAGTGAAATTGCTCAGTCATGTCCAACTCTTTGTGACCCTATGGGCTGCCTGTAGCCTACCAGGCTCCTCCCTCCATAGGATTCTCCAGGCAAGAGTACTGGAGTGGGTTGCCATTTCCTTCTCCAGGGGATCTTCCCGACCCAGGGATCGAACCCATGTCTCCTGCATTCCAGCAGACGCTTTAACCTCTGAGCCACCAGGGAAGCCCCAGTAGGCTTCAAAATCAGAGTTCAGGGATTAAGACCATTCATTTATGAGATATTTTAATTCATGGAAATCAAACCCAACAATCGATATGGGACAAATAAAGTATGGGAAACTGATCATAGTCAGCACCACTGGCTTCTTGATAGTAGTCAAAATTTAATGCATACATGCTCTCTTAAAGAGAAGCATTAATTCTAATAAGAACTCTAAGCATCTTAAGTATATGGTGATTAGTGTATAATTGCAGCTTAGTGCATGTATCTGTAGCTGGTAGAGCTCATAGGATCTTAAACATGGTAACTTTCTGCTTAGATCTTTGTGAAATGTCCATTAACACATATTTAGATGATTAAAGGCATTGTATACACATATATATGAGTTTCCCTTGTGGCTAAGCTAGTGAAGAATCTGCCTGCAATGCAGGAGACCTGGGCTTGATCCCTGGATTGGGAAAAATCCCTTTTATATATCTATTAGATTTTTTCACAGTTTTTAAAATTTAAATATACCAGCAAAAATTGTGATTGTTTAGGCTAAATAATGATCTAAAGTGAAAAAAGTGAAATTTGCTCAGTTGTGTCTGACTTTTTGCAACCCCATGGACTGTAGTCTGCCAGGCTCCTCTGGCCATGAAATTCTCCAAGGAAGAATACTGAAATGGGTAACCATTCCCTTCTCTAGGGTATCTTCCCAACCCAGGGATGGAACCCAGGTCTTCTCCAAGGAAGCCCATATAATGGCTAAATATTATTTATTTGGATGCCCACATTAGAATATTAGTTCTGTAAGACCAAGGATTCTTGTTTTGCTTTAACTGATGTATCTTCACCTCATACAACAGTTTCTAGCAGATAGTAGATGAATAAATAGTTGTTGACTGAAGATGAGATAATCTTTATGGATTTTAGTTGACAATTAAGTTAATTATATAAAGACATTTGAAAAATGATTCAAAAGTAGATTGTATAATTGGAGCCATGTTCTATCCTTCCTGATAAATATAATTTGTGTCTATATAATGATGTTCTTAATGCCTAAAAACATTAGCTCTTTTCTAACAGAAAAAATTCCAGTAGATCTAAATTTATAACTTGAATACAAATAAAGTGGGATAGCTTATCAGTATGTGTGTAAAAATTGTAAATCTGTGACCAGTTATTCTGTTTCATTTATTTTCATACTACTATACTTCAAAATATATCTGTCTTATCCATATCATCCATTATTCTCTTCTTTTGTCTTGAAATATTTGTGCACTGATAGACAATGGAAATTGCCATGTTTCTCTAGGTTTTTCATTTTGCTGCTGGCAGCTTTTGAACTTATATAGACTACTTTGCAATTCAAAGGGGAAAAAAGAACTTGTGAGTTGATTTTAAACTTCTGAGTAACCTTTGTCTGGCAAGATGTTTACTTACTGTGATCACAGTTCCATTGTTCTTCAGTCCTATGAGACAATAATGCCTAATCAGGTACATCTGTTTCAAGAACTAAAATTACCTCTATTTTACAAGACTCACTTTCTTTGAACCATCCTTTCAATTGAGTTCTACCCCCATGAAGCTCTTTTGTACTGGTTTACAAGTAAATAATTTCAAGTTTCCTTGCTTTCAGTATAAGCTGTCCAAGAATGACTCAGACTGGTCATTCTTAGGTCAACTGGTCATTCTTAGGTCAACTTAATGGTGACCTAATTTAACTTCATGTAAACTAATGATATTTAATTTTATCAAAACTTAGTTTGTTTTACTTAACTGTGTAATGAGCATTTAATAGTATGTGTTTCTTCCATTTCTTTAGACATGATTAGAATTCGAGTAATTTTCCAAGACCTGCAACTATGCTATACACAATTTCGTCTTAAGAATTGTCAATGTTATTTGTAGTGTAATACTAATGATATTACTTCTGCATTTGTATAGTGCACCCTGGGATTAGGTCAAAATTTCTAACACTGTGATCAAACACTGCATGCTCAGTCCCTGCAAGTATATGATTCTTATCTGAGATGAAATACACTTTTCTTCAACTGCCTTCATAATTTTCCACCGTGATTTTGTGGTTTCTCCCTTAAAATGGGCACATCTGACTAAAGTGGAACTTTCATGGCGTTGGGGTCAAGAGAGGTTGATTCACCCTGAATTACTGACATATCAACTGTTGTTTTGCTAATATTTTGTTTCCTTAAGATCATCATTCCACACCTGAATGTTGCCTATAAAGCATCACATAGATTATGTAGAAAAGCTGTGAAGGGTTTATATAGAAATCTCTATTTTCAGACAGTGGAAAACTGAGGAGAGGAAAGATGATCACACCATCAATTATTTCCAATTGCCTTAAACTGGACAGAGTAATTTTCATTATTATCATAAGGATTTTATACTTTATACAATAAAAATGGTAATTTTGAAGATTTCATATGTTACTCTCATACTCATCTGTTGACTTTACATTTTAAATTAATTAGGACTCATGCCTAGAATTAACTAATTTCTACAAAAGCCATAAAATTTAAGAGAGGAAAGATATTTTAAAAATTAGAGACTGATCTAACCCTCATTTGGCAGAAGAGAAAACGGATGGCAGGTGTATTTTGATTTGCCCAGATTTACATGAACTAGAACTGGGACTGAAATATTGTTCTCTCAATTCACAACCTAGGGCTCTTCCTACTCCATTAAACTCTCCTTTTTATTGACTATGTCTTGCACATTTTATTAGAAATAAAAGATGTTGGATCTTTTATTTTGTAAGAGTTTGTTTTCCTCACTAAGGTAAGTGTTGGTATCGACATATATCAGTTCAGTTCAGTCACTCAGTCATGTCTGATCCTTTGCAATCCCATGGACTAGAGGACCCCAGGCTTCCCTGTCCATCACCAACTCCTGGAGCTTACTCAAACTCATGTCCATCGAGTCAGTGATGCCATCTAACCATATCATCCTCTGCCATCTCCTTCTCCTCCCTCCTCCAATCTTTCCCAGCAACAGCGTCTTTTCTAGTGACTCAGTTCTTCATATCAAGTGGCCGAAGTATTAGAGTTTCAGCTTCAGCATCAGACCTTCCAATGAATATTCAGGACTAATTTCCTTTAGGATAGACAGGTTGGATCTCCTTGCAGGCCAAGGGACTCTCAAGAGTCTCCTCTAAAACCACAGTTCAAAAGCATCAATTCTTTGGTGTTCAGCTTTCTTTATATTCCAACTCTCCCATCCATACATGACTACTGGAAAAACCATAGCTTTGACTAAATGGACCATGGTTGGCAAAGTAATGTCTCTGCTTTTTAATATGCTGTATAGGTTGGTCATAGCTTTCCTTC
Source organism: Bubalus bubalis (assembly GCF_019923935.1). Lineage (NCBI taxonomy): Eukaryota > Metazoa > Chordata > Mammalia > Artiodactyla > Bovidae > Bubalus > Bubalus bubalis. The sequence goes on along the minus strand of NC_059181.1, from coordinate 101,966,087 downwards.
CAAAGAGCAAGCATCTTTTAATTTCATCGGGTGGCTCAGATGGTTAAGTATCTGCCTACAATGTGGGAAACCTGGGTTCAATCCCTGGGTTGGGAAGACCGCCTGGAGAAGGAAATGGCAACCCACTTCAGTATTCTTGCCTGGAAAATCCCATGGACAGAAGAGCCTTGTAGGCTACAGTCCATGGGGTCACAAAGTCAGACAGGACTGAGCAACTTCACTTTACTTACTTAGTCAATATCCGCAGTGATGTTGAAGCCAAAAAAAAAAAAAAAAAAAAAATAGTCTCTCACTGTTTCCTTTGTTTCCCCATCTATTTTCCATGAAGGGCTTGGACCAGACACCATGATCTTAGTTTACTGAATGTTGATTTGAAACCAACGTTTTCACTCTCGTCTTTCACTTTCATCAAGAGGCTCTTTGGTTCTTCTTTGCTTTCTGCCATAAGGGTGGTATTGTCTTCATATCTGAGGTTATTGATATTTCTCCCAGCAATCTTGATTCTAGCTTGTGCTTCATCCAGCTCGGCATTTCACATGATGTACTCTGCATATAAGTTAAATAAGCAGGGTGACAATATGCAGTCTTGACGTATTCCTTTCCAAATTTGGAACTAGTCTGTTGCTCCATGTCCAGTTCTAACTGTTGATTCTTGGCCTGCATACAGATTTCTCCAGAGGCAGGTAAGGTGGTCTGGTATCCCCATGTCTTAAGAATTTCCCACAGTTTGTTGTGATCCACACAGTCAAAGGCTTTGGTGTAGTCAATAAAGCAGAAGTAGATGTTTTTCTAGAACTCTCTTGCTTTTTAGATGATCCAGCGGATGTTGGCAATTTGATCTCTGGTTCCTCTGACTTTTCTAAATCCATCTGGAAGTTCATGGTTCACGTACTGTTGAAGCCTGAAGATGAAATATATCTTTTTTGGGTGTTAGTTCTAGAAGGTTTTGTAGGTCTTCATAGAACAGTTCAACTTCAGCTTCTTCAGCATTACTGGTTGGGGCATAGACTTGTATTGCTGTGATATTGAATGGTGTGCCTTGGAAACGAAAAGAGATCTTTCTGTCGTTTTGGGGATTGCATCCAAGTACTGCATTTTGGACTCTTTTGTTGACTATGTTGGCTACTCCATTTCTTCTAAGGTATTCTTGCCCACAGTTGTAAATATAATGGTCGTCTGAGTTAAAGTCACCCATTCCAGTTCGTTTTAGTTCACTGATTCCTAAAATTTTGATGTTCTCTTAGTGGTCAAATAGGACATGGGAATAGTAACATCGACATTGACATATATAGTCAAAGAGAAAATAAAATGCTTGAAATTTGTTGAATTAATAATAAAGGCACCAAGGAAAAGCATCAGAAAAAAAAAGCACTCTAAAAAAAAAATAATAATAAGTTCAGTGTGGTAGAGTTTTAAAAGCCTTGATAAATGTGGAGTCAGTCAGTAAAATAATAAAAGTGATTTTATGTGGCTTATAACCTAGCACTGAAGATCAATCTGAAAGGGAAACAGAATGATGTTCTGAACAATAGCAGCATAGTTGAAATAAATATTCCTTACTTATGCTGGTCTGTAATTAAAGTTCTAATTAATTAGTAATTTTTATTGATTTCACTTTCTAAAAGGAACTGTTATTCTTGTAATCTTTATCTGTCTTGGAATCCAATAAAATCTAGGTTGATTATTTTGCAGGAAAAAGAAAATAGTTGTGGAAGAAGAATATCGTATGTTAAAATAATCCAAAAGCAAAAGAAATAATATAATGAAAAAATTCTTTACTACCTGAAGGTAAGAAATAAAAGACACGGTTTTGAGTTTTATAACCATGATATATTATTAAAACATGACATGGTGAATGGTTTCTTCATGTATTTACTGTAGTATAAACTGTTTTTGCAAATTTCTAAGAGTCCTTGGATTTTTTGCAAATACAATATGATCTAATAGAGATATTCTGTGTTCTATATCTGGCTCATAGACATCTAGTTTGGTCCTGACCAAGCACTAACAGCCTAAGGATCCATTTAGAAGGATACAGGGAGAGAATATAGATTCATATTGCAGTATTTTTTGACCATTGTCATGAGAAACGCTGGAGTGGAAGAAACACAAGCTGGAATCAAGATTGCTAGGAGAAATATCAATAACCTCAGATATGCAGATGACACCACCCTTATGGCAGGAAGTGAAGAGGAACTAAAAAGCCTCTTGATGAAAGTGAAAGAGGAGAGTGAAAAAGTTGGCTTAAAGCTCAACATTCAGAAAACGAAGATCATGGCATCTGGTCCCACCACTTCATGGGAAATAGATGGGGAAACAGTGGAAACAGTGTCAGACTTTATTTTTCTGGGCTCCAAAATCAGTGCAGATGGTGACTGCAGCCATGAAATTAAAAAACGCTTACTCCTTGGAAGGAAAGTTATGACCAACCTAGATAGCACATTCAAAAGCAGAGTCATTACTTTGCCAACAAAGGTCCGTCTAGTCAAGGGTATAGTTTTTCCAGTGGTCATGTATGGATGGGAGAGTTGGACTGTGAAGTAGGCTGAGTGCTGAAGAATTGATGCTTTTGAACTGTGGTGTTGGAGAAGACTCTTGAGTGTCCCTTGGACTTCAAGAAGATCCACCCAGTCCATTCTGAAGGAGATCAGCCCTGGGATTTCTTTGGAAGAAATGATGCTAAAGCTGAAACTCCAGTACTTTGGCCACCTCATGTGAAGAGTTGACTCATTGGAAAAAGTCTCTGATGCTGGGAGGGATTGGGGGCAGGAGGAGAAGGGGACGACAGAGGATGAGATCTCTGGATGGCATCACTGAGTCGATGGACATGAGTCTGAGTGAATCTGGGAGTTGGTGATGGACAGGGAGGCCTGGCGTGATCTGATTCATGGGGTCGCAAAGAGTCGGACACGGCTGAGCGACTGATCTGATCTGAACTGATCACTGCCATCAAAGAAATGTGCTACCTGATCTTGGGACTGTGCAAATATATAATATCACAGATATCCATATAATCCCTGTAGATTCAAAAAGACTCTTTAACTGTTGCCTTAAATATACCCAAATGTTGCTATTTCTGTACCTCGTATTTCAGCTGGGCAGCTGAGCAATTCATACATAGAATGAAAGAATAGCTCTTATTGTCTCTTTTAATTAGTCAACCAGGAGCTCCTTCTATGTCAGTGCTCCTGATAAATGCTTCAACTTTTATTCCTTGGAGGGAACCCTAGGAGATAATTTGGAGAGCAAAGTAAAATTTGTAACATTTTTCTCTTCTCCTTTGATGCACTAGGAATACATTTACTTTATTCACAGATGGGCTTTGCCATGCCAGCAGAGAAACTAGAATTTATATTGCTTTATAAAAAGGATCCATTAACAACACTAAAATGTTTCATGTCTCTAAAAAACCTAATACTGAATTATTTAAGGAAACAAAAATACCAAATTTAGCGTTAATATGTTTGGCTATATGTCATATAAATTCCATTAATTTAACTATTTATCCTAAGCTTACAACTATTAAGTTGTAATATATACCCCCTTCAAAATATATCTATAGTTACAACATAGTTTAAAGTATAATCACATTGTCATAATAAAATTTAAAATCAATGTACTCACCTCTTGATACAAGAAACAACAAATGCAGCAAGAATATAACAGCCTAAGTGAAAGTAGAAAACAAGTTTGATCTGGGTAGTGCCTGATATACAGAAGATAATGACATTTATTTGTTGTATTACCATTTCAGTATTATTTCTATAATCACTGAGCAAAAAAATAAAATGACTTAAATGATGTATCTTTCAAGCCTAATAGAGTAAATAAAGCAAAACTGCTAACAAATATGCCACAAGATATCTTACTGGGGAATTTCTGTGATCTTTAGTGTATGGTTTTGGCTATGTCAGTTTCCCTAGTTATCTACTTAAAGTGAATGTCATTTACATAGTGATTACTATTATCCAAAGTTGGTCTACATAAAGATGCCCACTCTGGATGATTCAGAGACCATAATGGAGATAATTATTGTTAAAGATAGCAAGAAATGCTTCTTTTTGCAGGGAATGTGGCTTCTATGGAATAGTGTAAATGCAGTAAGTACTGAATACCTAATGCAGGTGACTCAGCATGGGGCCAAGTTGGAAAATCTCATTTGGATTCTCAGTGGAGAGTTGTCAGGAAGCATTTAACAGGAGGCTTCCTGTGTGCTGTTTTGGATCTGTCAGGAATTCTCTGTTCCTTATTAATTTCTGAATATTCAGGAGTTAAGAGGAGAGGCAAGCCTCTCCCAGGGGCTGAGGAATCCAGGCATTTCCTTCGTTACTTTTTCTATATGGTGATAAGTACCCTCTTCCTTTTTATGAACCATATGGTAAAAGTGATTATTTACAACTCTCTCTCTCTCTCTCTCTTTAATATGGATCGCCTATGTTTTGTAAGTCTGGAATTTTAATCTTTATCTTTGCTGAGAATAACTACAGTATATATGCCCACACCATGTTGATTAAAATACCTTTGCTCCATCAGAGCTTTGGTTCCCATGTCTTGCTTTCTTTCTCTTTCTCTCTTTCTCTCTCTCTCTCTCTCAGGCTATTTCTTTGGAGCACAGAGGTCCTCTGTGTTTACTTTCCTGCCTGGGCTTCTAAGACCCTCTCAAGAAGGCACTCTGTGCCTTCACCCCATCAAGAGGGCACCTGAGGCCTCTGTGAACAGAGCAAGCCCTGTGCAGGGGCTTTATTGGCTTTCTGGGTAAACCAAGGAATATCAGCTTCTTTCTCTCTCCTTTACTTTCTTATTGGTCAACTCCACACCACCACGTTCTGGTCCATTAAAGGACCTCAACAAGTGGTGCCCAGAACAGGAGCTTGATACACCTAGGCAAATTCGGATGGAGTGACCTCAGGGCCTATTGAGGCCGGTAAGTACTAAGACATGGGTAAAATGGCTGGAAAGCCCCATCACTTTTCTACTTTACTTCATCACTTATTTAAAGGTCAGGGACCTAATGAAACATATGCTGATTTTTTAGCTAGATTCAGTTCAGTTCAGTTGCTCAGTCGTGTCTGACTCTTTGCAACCCCAAGAATCACAGCATGCCAAGCCTCCCTGTCCATCACCGACTCCCGGAGTTCACCCAGACTCACCTCCATCGAGTCAGTGATGCCATCCAGAGATCTCATCCTCTGTCGTCCACTTCTCTGCCTGTACCCAATCCCTCCCAGCATCAGAGTCTTTGCCAATGAGCCAACTCTTCGCATGAGGTGGCCAAAGTACTGGAGTTTCAGCTTTAGCATCATTTCTTCCAAAGAAATCCCAGGGCTGATCTCCTTCAGAATGGACTGGTTGGATCTCCTTGCAGTCCAAGGGACTCTCAAGAGTCTTCTCCAGCACCACAGTTCAAAAGCATCAATTCTTCGGCACTCAGCCTTCTTCACAGTCCAACTCTCACATCCATACATGACCATAGGAAAAAACAGCCTTGACTAGACGAACCTTTGTTGGCAAAGTAATGTCTCTGTTTTTGAATATGCTATCTAGGTTGGTAATAACTTTCCTTCCAAGGAGTAAGCGTCTTTTAATTTCATGGCTGCAGTCACCATCTGCAGTGATTTTGGAGCCCCCAAAAATAAAGTCTGACACTGTTTCCACTGTTTCCCCATCTATTTCCCATGAAGTGATGGGACCGGATGCCATGATCTTCGTTTTCTGAATGTTGAGCTTTAAGCCAACTTTTTCACTCTCCTCTTTCACCTTAATCAAGAGGCTTTTAGTTCCTCTTCACTTTCTGCCATAAGGTGGTGTCATCTGCATATCTGAGGTTATTGATATTTCTCCTGGCAATCTTGATTCCAGCTTGGGTTTTTCCAGTCCATCGTTTCTCATGATATACTCTGCATATAAGTTAAATAAACAGGGTGACAATGTACAGCCTTGACGTTCTCCTTTTCCTATTTGGAACCAGTCTGTTGTTCCATGTCCAGTTCTAACTGTTGCTTCCTCACCTGCATACAGATTTATCAAGAGGCAGATCAGGTGGTCTGGTAGTCCCATCTCCTTCAGAATTTTCCACAGTTTCTTGTGTTCCACACAGTCAAAGGCTTTGGCATAGTCAATAAAACAGAAATAGATGTTTTTCTGGAACTCTCTTGCTTTTTCCATGATCCAGCGGATGTTGGCAATTTGATCTCTGGTTCCTCTGCCTTTTCTAAAACCAGCTTGAACATCAAGAAGTTCATGGTTCACATATTACTGAAGCCTCGCTTTAGAAACTGCTATTTCCCATACTGTAACTGGAGAAAAAGCCAAAAGGCAACTAGAGAAATTACTTACTTATGAAAATGCAAATCAGGAATGTCAAAAAGCTATAGCTCCAATTCATGAGACAGGAACTATTATTGATTATTTGAAGGGTTGTCACAATCTAATATTAGAAACTCAAAAGTTGCAAATGCTAGCTAAAACAATGGTTGGTACCTTAAGAAAGGGAAAAGAAGGATGCTTTACATATGGAAATAAGAACCATTTAAAAAGGCACTGCCCTAAGAAAGCTAAAAAAATAAAATAAAAAATAAATTAAAAAGTAAAATACCTCCAAAAATCTGCCCTCGCTACTGTAGAGGAATGCATTGGGCCAAATATTGTTAGTCTAAATTTGACATTTAAAGAAAACCTATTCCAGGAAACTCCAAGCAGGGTACCCCCAGGGTCCCCTTCAACAAAAACCAGGGGCAAATTCCATCTTTTCCCTCAAACCCTCAATATCCGGCAGTGCTGCCTTTGATATACCAGTTTTGTTTTTAGATAATATGAAGTTAATGAGCTCTATTTAAATTCAAACTCACGTGAACTAAAAAAAAATCAATATTAAATTTAATGTTTATTTAAATATAAATATAATTGCTAATCTAATTAAGACATGTCTTAAGTCATCAACATTATATAATACTTTTATTATGCCTAGATTTAAGGTAAACTAAATTTGTCAACAAAAAGGTTACTCTCTCTCTATATATATATAAATGAGATAAAAACTTTTAGATAAACTGTTAAAATAATTATATTTTAAATAAAATAATCTATTATTATAATCTATTATTATAATCTAAAATAATCTCTTAGGATTGGGATAACTTAAATTTCTAGATTTGTACTAAAGTAAATAATAAAAGTTTATTAAATAACTAGGTCATTTCCAAACAAAATAAGATATTAAAAAATTAATTACTAAACATTAACTTCCTCTTACAAAACGTTTTTCTTACAGAAAAACTAAAGAGATTTTAAATTATTAATATATATATTATATAATGTATAATATATTTATATATAAAAATATAAATACATATATTTATATATATAATGAATATGTATATTATAATATGATATAATAAATATATTAACCAATCTATAAAATGCTAATATACAAGCCACTTCATAGTTGCTAAGGAAAAATAAGACATGCTTTTATAAAAAGATATAAGATATGGCAAACTCAGATATACATTCCACATTTTTCCTAGAGGCCACTGCTCATTTAACAAACAATACAATTATTAAAATAACTTGGAAGAATGACAAGCCTATTTGGACAGAGCAGTGGCCCCTCACGAAAGAGAAATTACAAGCAGCTAAGAAACTTATAGATACACAACTAAAATTAAAGCAAATTGAAAAATCTTGTTCTCCTTGGAACTCTCCTATTTTTGTTATAAAAAAGAAATCTAACAAATGCTGTTCCCTAACAGACCTTAGAAAAGTTAATACATCTATGAAACCTATGGGTACATTATAACCGGGAATCCCATCACCTACCACTATTCCTCAATATTGGCATATCTGGAATATTTTGGAGAAATTTCATTTCATTATCCTTCTGGAAAGCTGTGGAATTTCTTCAAAAATGCTGAGTTTATTATTTCTCACATTATCAGCTCACAGCCTATACCACAGGCCGAGGTTTTTTATATAGATGGGACTAAAAACGCCAAAGCTTCATTCTGGTCTCTTAAGGAATATAAAGTCTTTTATACTAAATTTCATTCTGCTCAACAAAATGAATTATATGTTCTTATTTAAGTTGTTTGCCTACATCCTTACCCCATTAATATAGTCTCTGACTCTATATATTCTGTTTTTGTATTAAAAATATAAAAACCTCCACCATAAACTCCAATCAACCTATTATTCAACAACTATTTTTCAAACTACAATCTGTTGTTAAAAACCGCAATTCTCCCATTTATGTTACACATTCGAACACATTCTTGTCTTCAGGGCCCCATGACTTGTGATAATGAACAAGCTGATAAACTAGTTTCCTTTGCTACTCCAGAGGAACAGCATGCTCTGTTGCATAACAATGCTGGCTCCCTACACCAGCTATGGAAAATCCCATACCGCCAGGCTAAAGAAATTATTAGTAATTGCTCTACTTGTAGATCCCTACATCTTCCACCCATCACACAAGGTATTAATCCTTGCGGTTTGCAACCTAATGAACTATGGCAAATGCATGTAACTCATTGCCCTGATCTTTCTCCATTTTCTTTCCTACATATCTGTATAGACACAAATTCCTCTTTTATCTGGGCCACACCTCTTCATGGTGAAGCTACACAACATGTTATACCCTACCTATATTTCTAGACACTTGAAACAGTTTTTACAACCTTTTTCTATTAAACATATTACAGGTATTCCTTATAATCCATAGGCACAAGACATAGTCAAACAAACACATCACACACTAAAGTTACAAAAAAAAAATTTAAAAAGGGGGTATACACAGGTACACTATTGTCTTCCTTATCTAAAGCAGACTTTACTAGATTCCAACATAAGATATTTTGTAAACCTATAACTATTATTAATACAGTTTTATTTGTTTTAAATTTTTTTAACCTCTTTGGAAGATTGGACCCAAGAGGGCCCCCACGATTCAAAATGGAGATGAAACAACAAGAACCCCAGGAAGAAGAATATGGGCTATGTCCGCTCTGAAGATCTCCAGAAAGCACCACCCTCGGTGGCATCACCCCTATGATCTCCCCACTTGGGGACAAATAAAAACTCTTACTAATTGAGCTGAAAATTTGGTCTCTCAACAGGGATTGCCTTGGAGTCCTGAACACATTCTCCTGGCAATGCTCAGTCTTTTGGCCTGTACCTCCTCCCGCTCGAGCTCGATTAATACCCAACCCCCCTCTATTACAGGTGGTCGAATGGACAGAGTGGACCAATCATTTCAACTAATGACTCTATACATATGCCCCCTCCCTAGAACGTGAAGGAGCCATCACACCCTGGGGAGGAAGAAAAACTAACATTTCTTTAGGCTATGAAGTCCTTCCCTTGTGCATGGGCCCAGCAGTATTGAGCATAAACGTCAGCCAACAAACTTGGGCTTTTGCCCTGCCTCCCAAAAAGGATTTTAGGACTATTTACTGCCCTTTCTTTGTCTGTGAACCACGTTTATACTACTGAGACTTTAGGGAAAGAGTTAGGTAAAGTACAAAAAACATTATGCAAAGGGTTTACTTATAAAAACATTACATATACTCCATTTGGTGGGACAAATGTCAAACCAAATCAAGAAAATTAATGTTTGTGGCTAATCATATAATTGTTGATTGGGGACCCCATGGCATGTGGTTATCTGACTGCTCAGATGATATTAACAACACTGTGTGTGATATGGAAGGTCACTGACACTCTGATGAAACATTACCATGACAAAGGACTTCTTGGCTGGCTTGACGGTGGAATGGCACTCCTCCTCCTCCTCCTCGAATTGTCCTCGATAAACAGATTGGGCCTGAACAATGGGACATTTGGAAACTTGCTGTGAACACCAAAAAATTTGGAACTTGGACCTGACATTTCACAGAGACTTGTCGTGGTCATAGTAACTATTTCCTTCGCTATAATCAGTCATATTTTATACAAGCCTGTGTCCCACTTCCTTTTGTTATAGCCATAGGAAATTTACAATTTAATAAGACTTTACATTCTGTAACTTGTATTAATTGAAAACTATATACTTGTCTTAACTCCTCTATTTCTTTAAGCTACTCAATTTTGTGTTACTCCTGTTCCATTCAATCATAGTGCCTACAACTGGGAACAAATCAAATTTCATTTACAAAATATACATGATAATGCCTCTCTGAATGTACATTTACTAAAAAGGAAATATTTAAAACTTGTTCTAAAAATCTGCCCTATTCCCCTAATTTGGAAACTTTAGCTGAACAAATTATCCGGGCTAGACACACAAGGATGGTTTCAAAGTATTACCCACAGTATCAGATCTGTAACTGTAACTTTGGTGATTGTCTTGATAATTATATTTGTTGTTTACCGTAAGCCAGCCTTTTCACTCTCCTCTTTCACTTTCATCAAGAGGCTCTTTAGTTCTTCATTTTCTGCCATAAGTGTGGTGTCATCTGCATATCTGAGGTTATTGATATTTCTCCCAGAAATCTTGATTCCAGCTTGTGCTTCTTACAGCCCAGCATTTCTCATGATGTACTCTGCATATAAGTTAAATAAGCAGGGTGACAATATACAGCCTTGACATACTCCTTTTCCTATTAGGAATCAGTCTCTTGTTCCATGTCCAGTTCTAACTCTTGCCTCCTGACCTGCATACAGAGTTCTCAGGAGGAAGGTCAGGTGGTCTGGTATGCCCATCTCTTTCAGAATTTTCCACAGTTTATTGTGATCCACACAGTCAAAGCTTTGGCATAGTCAATAAAGCAGAAATAGATGTTTTTCTGGAACTCTCTTGCTTTTTCCATGATCCATCAGATGTTGGCAATTTGATCTCTGGTTCCTCTACCTTTTATAAAACCAGCTTGAACATCTGGAAGTTCACGATTCACATATTGCTGAAGCCTGGCTTGGAGAATGTTAAGTATTACTTTACTAGCGTGTGAGATGAGTGCCTATGTGCAATAGTTGGTGCATTCTTTGGCATTGCCTTTCTTTGGGATTGGAATGAAAACTGACCTTTTCCCATCCTGTGGCCACTGCTGAGTTTTCCAAATTTGCTGACATACTGAGTGCAGCACTTTCACAACATCATCTTTCAGAACTTGAAATAGCTCAACTGGAATTCCATCACCTCCACTAGCTTTGTTCGTAGTGATGCTTTCTAAGGCCCACTTGACTTCACATTCCAGGATGTCTGGCTCAAGGTCAGTGATCACACCATCGTGACTATCTGGGTCATGAAGATATTTTTTGTACAGTTCTGTGTATTCTTGCCACCTCTTCTTAATATCTTCTGCTTCTGTTAAGTCCCTACCATTTCTGTCCTTTATTGAGCCCACCTTTGCATGAAATATTCCCTTGGTATCTCTAATTTTGTTGCAGACAACTCTAGTCTTCCCTTTTCTATTGTTTTCCTCTATTTCTTTGCATTGATCACTGAGGAAGGCTTTCTTATCTCTCCTTGCTATTCTTTGAAACTCTACATTTAAATCGGTATATCTTTCCTTTTCCCCTTTGCTTTCCACTTCCCTTCTTTTCACAGCTATTTGTCACGCCTCCTTAGACAGTCATTTTGCATTTCTTTTTCTTGAGGATGGTCTTGGTTCCTGTCTCCTGTACAATGTCACAAACCTCCACCCATAGTTCATCACGCACTCTTTGTATCAGATCTAGTCTCTTAAATCTATTTCTCACTTCCACTGTATAGTCATAAGACATTTGATTTAGGTCATACCTGAATGGTCTAGTGGTTTTCTTCACTTTCTTCAACTTTCACTTCCTAAAAGTTACTTTTCAGGAATGTATGTTATTTTTATTTTGTTTATACTTGCAGATAAGAGTTTTAGTCACAGGCAATAACTGTAGGAACAAGGCAAGAGGTTTATGGGTTAAGTGAAGAGACATATGTGGGGCATATAGAAAGTCTAGTAGGATTTCTTTGGTGTCTCAGATGGTAAAGAATCCACCTGCAGTGCAGGAGACCTGAGTTTGAGCCCTGGGTTGGGAAGATCCCCTGGAGTAGGGCATGGCAACCCACTCCAGTATTCTTGCCTGAAGAATCCCATGGACAGAGGAGTCTGGTGGGCTCCAGTTCATGGGGTCTCAGAGAGCCAGACACAACTGAGCAACTAACCACAGCAGCACAGAGAGTGCAGTAAGGACAAGAATTTGTGATGTGTTATTAAGGGGCCATGGAGAAGGCAATGGCACTCCACTCCAGTACTCTTGCCTGGAAAATCCCATGGACGGAGGAGCCTGGTAGGCTGCAGTCCATGGCGTTGCTAAGAGTCGGACACGACTGAGCTACTTCAGTTTCACTTTCCACTTTCATGCATTGGAGAAGGAAATGACAATCCACTCCAGTGTTCTTGCCTGGAGAATCCCAGGGACAGGAGAGCCTGGTGGGCTGCCATCTCTCGGGTTGCACAGAGTCGGACACGACTGAAGTGACTTAGCAGCAGCAGCAGCATTAAGGGGCCAAGGTTAAGAAACCACAAGTAATAGAAAACAGTAAGTACAAGGAGAAGACTGGGACAAAGGCAATATAGATTATATTTTTGGATATGTTGATTTTGAAATGTCTATAAACAATCAGTTGGGCACCTCCTGTATGTAGTTGGAAAGCAATGTTGTTTTAAATCTCACAAGCAGGAAGTACAAGGAGAAGACTGGGACAAAGGCAATATAGATTATATTTTTGGATATGTTGATTTTGAAATGTCTATAAACAATCAGTTGGGCACCTCCTGTATGTAGTTGGAAAGCAATGTTGTTTTAAATCTCACAAGCAGGAAGTACAAGGAGAAGACTGGGACAAAGGCAATATAGATTATATTTTTGGATATGTTGATTTTGAAATGTCTATAAACAATCAGTTGGGCACCTCCTGTATGTAGTTGGAAAACAATGTTGTTTTAAATCTCACAAGTAACATCTAACTATGCTGAAGGCAAATATTTGAAAGTCATTGGAGAGAGGCAATAATTGAAATTGTGAAATCGAGAGAGATTCTAGAGCCTCAACATACAGATTCATTCATGTATTCAACAAACAATTTCGACTGTTGATTTTGTACCACCCACAAAATGATGAGAAGATATAACACTCAAGTTATTGAAAACACAATGATGCTGAAAGTATGAATTCATTTAAAGTAGGATCTGTATTTTGGGCCATTGCCAGATTCTTTATGGCACTAGATTTGTATTTTTCAGGCTTTTATGAAAGCGTTGTTATAAGTATTGTAATAATACTTTTAATTGTGTATAATATGTACACACACATATATACATATATTTCTGTTATACACTTCTGGTTGTTTGCTTCACTGAACTTTGTTCTAACACAGAAATTTGATTATTTGAATATTTGTCTCTCCATAATCACCCATAGTTTATACTGTGACTTAAAGAATCTCAGTATTTCTCCTAGCTCTAAAGTTACAAGCAACACAGTCTGAGGACCGACAGACATGAGAAAATACTCTATCTATTATGCTCATAGATAGAGATGAAAGTGTGATCTTGGGCTAACAGAATATCATTTTACCTGACTCTTTACTGATGAAGCCACCAGTGAAGCCACTACCCTCCATTAGTTCCTCTTATTTTACTTTTAACAACTAGAATCTGAGATCTATAATTCCTTCTGTTCATTTATTACAATTTCTGCTCATAAGGGACTCACTGTTAGTCTTACAGGAAGTTTATACTTCAGCCTGTAGAGTCTTAATAAAGCAAGGGCATTTATGGTTTCATCTATTCTCACTAGCCTGTAGTTCTTCAGCCTTATAATCTGATTTCTGTGAAAAGCTGTCATCTGAAGGCAGTTGCTGAAGTGTACATTTTCCCTGGAAATTGAGTGTCACATATTGTTCAGTGGTGGTTCCTCATGCCTGTGGCAGGAACGGCTATTTTTCATCTCATCTCATTTGTGTACTTTGATACTAACTGCCCTTTGTTAGAAAAATCATATGATTACCTTGGGAATAAAGGAGGATGAACATACATTTTGTTTGAATGGATTATTTCTACCTTTTGGGTTGTTCAGAAGGGGTTGATTATTTATAATCACCACTAATATAAAGCCAAATTTGAGAACTCATTATTTTAAGTTGCTGATCACCAGCAAAGAAAAAAGGACCATGTGAATAAACTGTAATTGCAAGTCTATAGGCTACTACATTAGCTTAAAACATCTAAATAGATTTCTCATAACAATTAAGGGTTAATAGATCCCTTGGAACATATACACAATAAACAGTTTAGATTGTTGTATTCAATTTCTTTTACAGTACAATAAAAGCAAAGCAATTGAAGTTAAACTTTAGTTTAAGGAAAAGTTCATGTCTAGATGATGAAATTCAGTGGATTGAAAACCAAATGTTTCTAGCTGACTTAACATTGGATTCTTTTTATGACTCAACAGATTTGATTGACTCTGCCATTTAAGATATTCAGAGCCAGCAAATGAGCTAAAATATGTATAATTTGGTGTCTGAAAGTGTAACAAATCTATTGTGGCCTTTGTGTATGGTAACTAGATCTTATTGGAACAAGTAAACAAAAGTATTACCTGATAGCATAATAAATGGGATTATTCTATTATAGATAAATACTGTATACAGGATACCTATCATAGAATTATTTAAATCATCTGTTAATTTTATAAAAGTCTTAAAACACAATATTGCTTCATTAAAAAAAAAGAGCCATTCTGCTCCTCCTCAGTGCTTTGCACCCAGCACATACTTAATATGTATTTATAAATGAGTTTTCTGTAAGAGCAAACAACCCATTTGTCTAAGCATTAAAAAAAAAAAAAAATCCTTGAATCAAATTTCATTGCTAAGGTCCTTATTTTCTCACTCCTCAGGGAATCTTTTTTTTTTTTATAAATTACCTGAATTCAAAAGATCTGAATTCCAAATTTTATAAAACTTAAAGTCTACCTCATTTTATTTTTTTTATTTTTTTTTATTTTATAGGAACTTTTTTATAGTTTAAATGTATATAGTTTATTATTTAAAATTTTATTAAAGTTGATTTATAATATTACATTAGTTTCTGCTGTACAGCAAAGTGCTTCATTTATACATATATCTACTCTTTTTTAGATTCTTTTTTTCCATATAGGTCATTAAAGAGTACTGGGAAGAGTTCCCTGTGTTATACAATAGGTACTTATTAGTTATCTATTTTACATATGCATGCATGCTAATCTCCTTAGTCGTATTGGACTTTTTGTTACCCTGTAGACTGTAGCCCACCAGGCTTCTCTGTCCAAGGGGATTTTCCAGGCAAGAATACTGGAGTGGGTTGCTGTGATCTCCTCCTATATTATATATAGTAATCTGTATATGTCAATCCCAGTCTGCCAATTTATTCCTCTCCCACTCGATTTCCCCCCTGATAACCATAAGTTTGTTTTCTACATCTATGACTCTATTTCTGTTTTGTAAATAAGTTCAATGGTACAAATAAAGCTATATATTCTAGTTGTTCCCTTTTCTGAAGTGCTTGTACACTACTTTTATCAGTTTGTGAAACATAGCTTTATCCCTTTCTTTTCTGATGCTACTTCTCACTTACACTGAAAAACAATTTTAGGGCAATAGCATAATTTCATTTGTATTCCTACAATGTTTGAAAGACTGGAACATTTTAATACTCAAAATATTTTGAATTTGTTCACATTACACTTAAGATATATGGATAGAATAGTCTTTTCTGGAATTGAGCTTATCTAAATATAATGTCCATAAATCAGGTAAGCACTTCTAAGATGGAGAAGTTATTTTATATATAGCTGAGAAAGAAAAGCAAAACTGGACATCATTCAGATCAAAATGCTGTTTCAGTATTTTTGGTCTAAACTAAAGTTTAAATTTCTCCCTATCATGTCGTAGTTAAAAAACAAAAACAAAAACACAGCAAAACTGCCTTAGTTTAGCTTTTTTTGTTGATTTTGTTGTTGTTGCTGTTGTCTTCTATGTTATACATATTTAAAAAGACATTGGACCATTATTCAGTCAGGGCTCCGGGTGCCTCTGGGCAGTATTTTTATTAGTCCTCCATGGGAAATAGATGGGGAAACAGTGGAAACAGTGTCAGACTTTATTTTTCTGGGCTCCAAAATCACTGCAAATGATGATTGCAGCCATGAATTTATAAGACGCTTACTCCTTGGAAGGAAAGTTATGACCAACCTAGATAGCATATTCAAAAGCAGAGACATTACTTTGCCAACAAAGGTCCATCTAGTCAAGGCTATGGTTTTTCCAGTAGTCATGTATGGATGTGAGAGTTGGACTGTGAAGAAGGCTGAGCACCGAAGAATTGATGCTTTTGAACTGTGGTGTTGAAGACTCTTGAGAGTCCCTTGGACTGCAAGGAGATCCAACCAGTCCATTCTAAAGGAGATCAGTCCTGGGTGTTCTTTGGAAGGAATGATGCTGAAGATGAAACTCCAGTACTTTGGCCAACTCACGTGAAGAGTTGACTCATTGGAAAAGACTCTGATGCTGGGAGGGATTGGGGGCAGGAGGAGAAGGGGACGACAGAGGATGAGATCTCTGGATGGCATCACTGACTTGATGGACGTGAGTTTGAGTGAACTCCAGGAGTTGGTGATGGACAGGGAGGCCTGGCATGCTGCAGTTCATGGGGTGGCAAAGAGTCGGACATGACTGAGCAACTGAAATGAACTGAACTGAACTGAATTGTTTCTTATCACATTATCCTCAGAAGCTGATTCAAATTTTTTCAGTCTTTCAAACCCCTAGCTCCATCCAATGCCACTTAACAGTTTGCCAGATATTATCTCAGTTGCTATCTTGTTTAGGAGATTAAAATAATTTAACTTAGGTTTTCACCTCTACATTTCAGAATATCATTGAAATTTTCCTTTAACTTTCTTTTCTTGTTTTTATCTTTTAAGAAAAGATATATATATATTGGCTTTCAATTTCTGCATTTTGAATCTTTATTATTATTCTATTTGATCTTCCTTTATCTGTATGCACGATCAGGACCTAGTAAATTAAAAAAACAAATAAATTTAAAAATATTAAGCCCTACTTTTCCTTCAGACTCTACTTTTGTTGTCTCCATATTATTGAAAAGATCATTCATTCCATCTCTTCAGTTCAGTTTAGTCACTCAGTAGTGCCCAACTCTTTGTGACTCCATGGATTGTAGTATGCCAGACTCCCCTGTCCATTAGCAACTCCCAGAGCTTGCTCAAACTCATGTCCATTGAGTCAGAGATGCTATCCAACTGTCTCATCCTCTGTCATCCCCTTCTTCTCCTGCCTTCAATCTTTCCAACCATAAGGGTTTTTTCTAATGAGTCAGTTCTTCACATCAGGTGGCCAAAGTGTTGAAGCTTCAGCTTCAGCATCAGTTCTTCCAATGAATATTCAGGATCAATTTTGTTTAGGATTTACTGGTTTGATCTCCTTACAGTCCAAGGGACTCTCAAGAGTCTTCTCCACACCACATTTCAAAAACATCAATTCATTGGCATTCAGCCTTCTTTATCAACCAACTCTCACATCCATATATGACTACTGGAAAAACCGTAGCTTTGACTGGTTGGATCTTTGTCGGTAAAGTAATATCTTTGCTTTTTAACATGCTGTCTAGATTGGTCATAGCTTTTCATCCAAGGAGTAATCATCTTTTAATTTCATGGTTGCATTCACCATCTGCAGTGATTTTGGAGCCCAAGAAAATAAAATCTGTCACTGTTTCCCTTGTTTCACCATCTATTTGCCATAAAGCAGTGGGAGTGGATGCCATGATCTTTGCTTTTTGCATGCTGAGTATTAAGCCAGCCTTTTCACTTTCCTCTTTTACCTTCATCAGGAGACTCTTTAGTTCCCCTTCACTTTCTGCCATAAGAGTGGTGTCATCTGCCTATCTGAGGTTATTGATATTTCTCCCTGCAATCTTAATTTCAGCTTGTGCTTCATCCAGCCTGGCATTTCAATTGATGTAATCTGCATAGAATTTAAATAAGCAGTCACAATATACAGCCTTTGTATATTCCTTTCCCAATTTGGAACCAGTCCGTTGTTCCATGTTTGGTTCTAACCATTGCTTCTTGACCTGCATACAGGCTTTGCAGGAGACAGGTAAGGTGGCCTGCTATTCCCATGTCTTGAAGAATTTTCCACAGTTTGTTGTGATCTACACAGTCAAAGGCTTTGGCATAGTCAGTGAAGCAGAAGTAGATGTTTTTCTGGAACTCTCTTGCTTATTCAATGATCCAACAGATGTTGGCAATTTGATCTCTGGTTCCTCTACCTTTTCTAAAACCTGCTTGAACATCTGAAAGTTGACAGTTCAAGTATTGTTGAAGCCTGGCTTGGAGAATTTTGAGCATTACTTTGCTAGCATGTGAGATGAGTGCAATTGTGCAGCAGTTTGAACATTTTTTTGGCATTGCCTTTCTTTGGGATTGGAATGAAAACTGACCTTTTCCAGTCCTGTGGCCACTGCTGAGTTTTCCAAATTTTTGGTAAATTGATTGCAGCACTTTCAGAGCATCATCTTTTATGATTTGAAATGACTTGGCTGGATTTTTTTTATCTCCACTAGCTTTGTTCATAGTGATGCTTCCTAAGGCTCACTTGACTTCACAATCTAGGATGTCTGGATCTAGGTAACTGATCACACTTTTGTGTATCTGGGCCATTAAGATATTTTTTGTATTCATTAAGGTCTTATGTATTCATTCCATAACTGCCACCAGAAGACATCAACTTTTTAACTTCTTGAATGGAATTATTTTCACAATTTCATCATTTTATTTTCTTTAAGGGAACCAGTGGTTACCAATATCATTGATTTTTCTCAGTTCATAACTTCTTGAAAATCTCTGGTTTATTAGGTTTTTTTGTTGTTATTGCCTTTTTTTATTATCCCATTTTATATGCCTCTGTTCTGTTGTAACATTTTAAAAATAGTGGTAACACACAAATAACATAAAACTCACCTCCTTAAACAGTTCATGAGTTGTTTTCTCATTGATTTTATCTTTTGATGCACAGAAATTTTACATTTTGATGTAACCTAGTTTATTTATTTATCCTTTTGTTGACTGTACTTTTGCTGCCATCTCCAATAAATTGTTTGCCAAATCCAAAGTCATGAAGTTTTTCCTTTATATTTCCCTCTAAGTATTTAATAGTTTTGCTCCTTATGTTTACATAGTTGATCCTTCTGAGTTAATTTTTGTATAGGATACCATTATTTTGCATATGGGTATCAATATTTTACAATGGACATTTGTTGAAAAGACCATCCATTCCCCATTTAATGGTCTTGGCACCCTTCTTGAAAATCATTTGGGCATACACTTGAAGGTTTATTTATGGATTTATTTATTCTATAACTTTATTCCTTTGGTCTTCATATCTATCTTTCTGCCAGTAACACAGTTTTTATTACTGTAGATTTGGAATAAATTTTGAAATCAAGAAGCATGAGACTTCTATCTTTGTTATTTGTCAAGATTGTTTTGACTATTAGGAGTTTCTTGAGATTCTATATGAATTCTAGGATGAATTTCTTTAGGAAAAAAATAGGATTTTGTTAGGCATTTCATCGAATCTATAGAATAAGTATTTTTGACCCCTAAACAATATTAAGTCTGCCAATCCATGAATACAGTATGTCTTTTAATTTCTGTGTGCAATTTCATTCAGTAAAATTATGTAGTTTTCAGTGCATAAGTCTTTTACCTGCTTAATTAAGTTTACACAAAATAATTTATATTTTTGATGCTCTTGGGAATGGAATCATTTTCTTAATTTCCCTTTTAGATTGTTTATCATTACTGTATAGAAATAACTCATTTTTGAGTGTTGAATTTGTTTATTAGTTTTAACATTTTCTGTATATGTAGAATCCT
Source organism: Bubalus bubalis (assembly GCF_019923935.1). Lineage (NCBI taxonomy): Eukaryota > Metazoa > Chordata > Mammalia > Artiodactyla > Bovidae > Bubalus > Bubalus bubalis. The sequence goes on along the minus strand of NC_059181.1, from coordinate 101,946,170 downwards.
TATGGTTTTTTTTTTTTAACATAAATTCATGTAGACTTACAGAGATAATCTTTTTTAATTTGGATGGTTTTTACTTCTCTTTTACTTAATTTGTCTATTCAGTAATATATGAATAGAAGTTTTTACAAACAGGTTTCCTTGTCTTGTTCCTAATCTTAAATGTAAAGGTTGTAGATATTCACCATTGAGTATGATGTCAGCTGTTGGATTTTCATATATGGGTCTATATAATGTTGAAATTATTGCTTTCAATTTTTAGTTTGTTGAGAAATTTTATCATGCATGGGTGCTGAATTTTGTCAAAAAGCTTCCTCTGAAGCAACTTATATTTGTTTTTCCTTCGTTTTTCTAATGTGGTATATTGCATTGATTGATTTTTGTATGTTAAACCATCCTTGCATTCCAGGAATAATTTATGCTCATTCTTGGTGTGTAATCCACATAAAGTGCTACTGAATTCTGTTTGCTACTATTATTTTAGGATTTCTTTATTAATGTTTACCAGGGATATTGTTTTGTGATTTTCTTTTCTTATGATGTCTTCTGTCAGACTTTGACATCAGGATGATAATTACCTCAGAAAAAAAGTTGGCAAGAATTACCTCCTTTTCAACTTTTTAGAAGAGATTTAGGAAAATTAGTATATTTCTTTTTTTTTGGTATAATTATTTTAAAATATTTTTTAAAACTCACCAGTGAAGCCATTTGGTCCTGGGCTTTTCTTTGTTAGGAGATTTTTGACTACTGATTCAATCTGTGCTTATTTTCTATTTCTTCAAGATTAGCCTCAGTATGTTGAATGTTTCTGAAAATTTGTACACTTCATCTAGGTTATCTAAATTGTGGGCTTCACAGGTGGTGCAGTGGTAAAGATGCCTGCTAATGCAGGAGATACAAGAGACATGGGTTTGATTCCTGGGTCAGGAAGGTCCCCTGGAGTAGGAAATAACAACTATCTCCAGTATTCTTGCCTGGAAAACCCTATGGATAGAGGAACCTGGTAAGCTATAGTCAACGGGGTAGCAAAGAGTTGGGGATGACTGAGCATATGTGTGTGTGTGTATGTATATATATATATATATATATATACATACACACACACATACATACATAAATAGGATACATTTGTTCATAGTATAATCCTTATTTCTGTAAAATTGGTTTTAATATCCTTTTTTTTTTCATTTATTTTAGTTATTTGAGTATTCTCTTTTTTCCTTAGTAAATCTAGCTAAAATTTTGCAAATTCTTTGGTCTTTTTGAAGAACATGGCTACCATTACTGCTTTAAGTGGCCTCTAATTTGACATCCAAACTATTATATAATTCTCAACAGCACTCTGAGTAAGGAGAGATGAAATCAAATTCTCTGGGTAGTAATCCCTTCCCAAAAGCCAGAATGTTAGAAACAATTTTGACACTTTCTCTTCATTCTGAGGGAACAACTGGGAGTTGGGCTTCTCCCTCTGTACTACATACCACTGGGGCAGTGAATAGGGGAAAAATAAGGGAAAATATCATGAAATTTCCCACTGTTTTGAGTGTGGACTTTTCTTGGTTGGACTTTTAGTTGTTAGATGCCTGTTCTTTTTTTTTAATATAAATTTATTTATTTTAATTGGAGGCTAATTACTTTACAATATTGTATTGGTTTTGCCATACATCAACATGAATCTGCCATGGTGTACACGTGTTCCCCATCCTAAACCCCCCTCCCACATCCCTCCCTGTATCATCCCTCTGGGTCATCCCAGTGCACCAGCCCCAAGCATCCTGTATCCTGCATCTTGCCAGAGCTCCAACAAAGCTATTTTCCTAAGTGTGTTGTGTTGTGTGTGTGTGTGTTTTGCTATCTCACTGGGGAAATGTGAACCTGAAACATCCTAGTCAATCATCTTATTATCTAACTGACATCTGAAATCATTAGCCTACATCTCATTCTTCTATTTTTGCTTTGTTTATTTCTCTGGCTATTCCTTTTTTTTTTTTTTTTTTTTTTGTCCTTGATTCTTTTGTCTCCCATTCTATCCCATTTTCAAGAACTGTTAGTAAAAAATACTCCCTCAAATATAGTACCCAATACATATTAGGTGTTTTAAAAATGCTCTTTCCTCTTAAATACTTTCTGAATTGGAACTGACCTCTTAAAGTGTAAGTGACTTCTCTTGAGGTACAAAACATAATTTCCAGTTGTTTTGTTTGACACCTTAACTTGTATGTTCATTACAGGACTGACTTAAATAAAAAAGAGGATGCTACTGTTGACATTTGTTTTCAATATTTAAGGTAAAAACTGGAAGATATAGTACATAAAACATTACATTTCTCAACATGTCACTTAAGGCTAAGTATTATGGTCTTTTACAAATATTGGCCCTTAAATTTGTTAACTTATTTTTAATTCAACAAATATTTCTTGACTTTTACCTACTAAGTTTTGGATGTTGTTCGAGGCACCAAGCATATTACAGTGAATAAGATGGATAAAAGCTTCTGTCCCTATGGAGATAGAAAAGAAAGATAATTTTAAAATGTGTAGCATGTCAGAAGCTTTTTATGTGCTGTGAAATACCTAGAGAAGTGGAAATGGTAACAGTAACACCACTTGCATGCGTGCCAAGTTGCTTCAGTCGTGTCCAATTCTTTGTGACCCATGGACTGTACCCATGTTTATGGATAAGGTAAATATATTAGCAACATTGCCAATATATTTTATTATAAATTAATGAAGGAAAAATTCCTTGGTGAATTTTTAAAAGCATCAGGTTTTTGTTTTTCCTTTTTAACTTGTATGCTTTGCAAGCATGGTCAAATATTTTCCTTCTGTTTCTGGCTCTTAAGTGTAAAGCTTGAAGTACTTTTGGGTACATAAGGAAGAAAATCGATTGGATTTGGTTCATAATACAAACAAAAGCCCTATGCATGAACTTTTACAATTACAGTATGAGACATTGATGAGATTTGATTATCTTTATAATGCAAGAAATAATGCTATGTATCTCATTTACAAAGCACATGACTTAGTATGCTTCCTATAAACTGATAACTAGCTGCATATATAAATCCTCTCTCTTAAGCTCAAATGCAATCAATGTAGGCTTAATGATTAAGAAAGTAAGGCCAGAACCCATGTAGGACAATGAGGAATTAATGATTATCAATATCAGAATTTCCGTTCAGAAGGCTATGACAAAAATACACTGATAGTATGAAGAAAATTAAAAGATTCTTGGAAGAGGCATGGCCTATTTTTCAGGATAAGCAATTGCTTATTTAATTCATAAAAGACAATAATCCAATTTTTGATTTTGCATTGTTTTGAAAAATATATTTTAAAATGAAATAAACTATAATACTGTAAGTGAATTCAGTAAGAGAATGTCACAAAGATGGTGACATAAGTTGTTTTTGACTTTAATTCCTCTCACGGGAATATTAATTAATACCTATTTAAGAAGAGGGCATTGCTGAGAGGATCTTAGCACATAAGGGTGGGGCTTAAACACCTCCCTGTACAACAGACTGCATGGAAGAATAAGAGAAGCAGCTATATGTTGATCACATTGTCCCTCACAAAGTCCAGTAGAGCACCATGCAGAGAAGTTTCCCTTGAACCTTTTTTTTCTTCCAGTGGGGGGAGGGGGGAAACACAGGGGCCAACCAAGCCCTTTCAGCACTTTTCATAAACCCCTACTCTTATCTCACATCATGGGTTTGCAGGGGAATCTGAAGGCCCCAATCACTGGGAATCTATGGTGGTGGGCTAAAATCAGGGGTGAGCATGAGGTGGTAGCAATAACCAGCACAAGGCTCTTGGCAGATGGAGTTCATACCTGCAGTACTAGGTAGTAATTCCAACCAGAGGCTTTTCTCAAATGCAGAAACAAGAAAGAGTGCATCCTGACCAGGGAACTCAGCAGGCTGTGAAGATCTGCCTGATTCACATCATCAAATGAGGAGTTTTACTGGCCCTAGAGCCCAGTTTGTCCACACTCAGGCAGGGAACTGAATCAGAGATCCACTCACTATGGAGAGTGTTTTTCAGCCCGATCTGAGAAGAAAGACTGGCAATAACTCCTGGAAGCAGTGTGGTTCAGAGGCACGCAGTTGCAGTTCAGGCAAGCAGAACTGATTGCTCCCAGAGCAAGGTCAGTATCAAGTGTGGACAATTTCAATGATATTCACAGGCAAGGCTGGGAGTAGTTGTGAGTTTTCTTAACTGGAGAGACTATTGGGAAATCAAAAGTAGCCTAGAGTGGCCCCATACCCTCCAACTCAATCAAGGGAGCTGAGGCACAGGTCCACCCACTCATCAGGTTGTCTTACAGCCTCATTTAATCAGAAGGACGGAGGACAATTCCTAGAAGCTGTAACAGTCTACGTGAACAGGTAAAACTGATAGTTTGCAGAACACCTGCCCTAGATATTACCAGTCCAGACATGCCCAGAAGCCCAAACTGAGCTGACTGTTGAAGAATTGTCTCTACCAAAGCAAAACTGTAAAGCCTGAAAGAACACAATTACTCAAATGCACAGATACTCATGTAAGGAATCAAGGATAACAAAAAAATTTAATACCACCAAAAGAAACTAATAAACTTCCAATAACTGACCCAATGGAAATGAAAATGAACAGGCAAATAATTCAGAATAAACCTCCAAAGGATGTTTAGTGAGCTACAAGAATATACAGGCAGACAACCAAATAAACTTAGGAAAACAATGCATGAAGAAAATGAGAGGCTCAACAAAGAAATAGAAAACATACAAAAATGAAATTCTGGTATTAAAAAATACAATAACTAAAATGAAGAATTCAATAGAGAATTTCAAAGGTAGACTTGACCATGCAGAAGAAAAAATCAACAGCCTTGAGACAGGACATTAGAAATTACCTGACAGAGGGGCCAAAAGCAAAAAAGAATGAAAAGGAGTGAAGCCTATGGGAATTATGGGACACAGCAAACAGAAAAGAATTATAAATGAAAAAGGAGACATTTTAACTGAAACTACAGAATAACAAATGATCATAAGAGATTACAATAATCAACTCTATGCCAACAAACTGTACAACCTCAAAGAAAAGTAAAATTTCTTAGAAACACTTTGCTTGCTTGCTAAATCGCGTCAGTTGTGTACAACTCTGTGCGACCCCATAGACGTCAGCCGAACAGGCTCTTCTGTACCTGGGTTTCTCCAGGCAAGAATACTGGAGTGGGTTGCCATTTCCTTCTCCAGTGCATGAAAGTGAAGTCGCTCAGTCGTGTCCGATTCTTAGTGACCCCATGGACTGTAGCCTACCAGGCTCCTCCATCCATGGAATTCTCCACGCTAGAGTACTGGAGTAGATTGTCATTGCCTTCTATAAGAAACAGTTTATCAAGACTGAATCAGGAAGAAATACGAAATCTAAAATGGTAAAGAGAATAAATAAATAATCAAATATACAAGTGAAGAAAAACCCAGGGGCAGATTATTTCATTGGTGAATTTTATCAAACACTTAAAAAAGTTAACACCAATCCCTCTCAAACTCTTCTAAAAAAAATGAAGAGGAGGGAACACTCTCAAATTCATTTTAGAGGCAAGCATTATCCTAATGTCAAAGCCAGAAAAGGACACTACTAGAAAAGAAAACTATAGGCTAATATCTCTGAGCAATATAGATGCAGAAGTGAAGTGAAGTGAAGTGAACTCGTTCAGTCGTGTCCGACTCTTTGTGACCCCATGGACTGTAGCCTGCCAGGCTCCCCCACCCATGGGATTCTCCAGGCAAGAATACTGGAGTGGGTTGCCATTTCCTTCTCCAGGGGATCTTCCCGACCCAGGGATCGAACCCACGTCTCCTACATTGCAGGTAGACGCTTTAACCTCTGAGCCACCAGGGAATAAGCATAGATGCAGAAGTCTCAATAAAATACTAACAAATCAATTCTTCAGCATATTAAGTTGAGAATTCACTATGATCATGTGTGATTTATCTCTGGGATTCAAAGATGATTCAACATATTCAAATCAATCAATATGATATATCACATTGCTAGAATAAAAGACTCATATGATCATCTCAATATATGTATAAAAAGCATATGGCATAATTAAAATCTATTCATGATTAAAAAACTCACCAAATAAATCATAGAAGAAGCATATCTCAACATAATAATGGCTAAATATGACAAACTGACCACTAACATCATACTTAATAGTGGAAGGTTGAAAGCTATTCATCTAAGATCAGGAGCAAGACAAGGGTACACATTCTCTACCCCCATTCAACAAAGTACTAGAAGTCCTAGCTAGACCAATCAGGCAAGAACAAGAAATACAAGAGATCTGAATTGCAAAGGAACAGGTAAAGTCATTTCTTTTGCAGATGACATGATTTTATATTTACAAGTTCCTAAAGATTTAGTAAAAAAAAAAATTAGATCTAATTAATGAATTAAGTAAAATTGTAAGATAGGAAATTAATGTACAAAAGTCAGTAACTTTTCTATACACAAATGATGAATTTTCTGAAAGAGAAATGAATCCATTGTATTTACAAAAGCACCAAAATAACAAAATACTCAGACATAAATTTAGCTTAGGTAGTGAAAGTTCTCTACTCTGAAAACTAGAAGACATTGATGAAATAACTGGAAAAATACACAAATAACAGAAAGGTATCCCTTGTTCATAGATGCAAAGAATTAATGTTGTTAAAATGTCAGTACTACCAAAAGCCATCTGTAGATTCAATGGAATTCCTAGATTCTGATGGCATTCTGTTGTTCACTCACAAAGTCTTGTCAGACTCTGCAACCCCATGAACTGCAGCACACCCGGCTCCTCTGTCTTCCACTATCTCCTGGAGTTTGCTCAAATTCACATCCTTTGAGTCAGTGATGCTGTCTAACCATTTCATCCTCTGCCCCCACCCCCCACTTTTTAGAGAAGTAGAAGTGACATCTCTAAAATCTATACTGAACCACAAAAGTCTCAAAATAGCCAAAGAAATCTTGAGAACAAAGCAGTACTTTCTGATTTCAAGGTATACTATAAAGTTGTATTTATCAAAACAGTATGATACTGGAAAGCAAACAGAGAAATATACCATTGACAATTCAGAAATAAACTCAAACATATACCAGTAGTATTTGTTGCTGCTGCTGCTGCTGCTGCTGCTGCTAAGTCACGTCAGTTGTGTACAACTCTGTGTGACCCCATAGACGGCAGCCCACCAGTCTTCCCTGTCCCTGGGATTCTCCAGGCAAGAACACTGGAGTGGGTTGCCATTTCCTTCTCCAATGCATGAAAGTGAAAAGTGAAAGTGAAAGTTTTTTTTTTAAATAAACTAAAAAGATTGTAAAACATCTTTAATAATTTTTTGAAAATTTAAATGTAATTTTAATTTCAAATTTTTATAATTAAAAACATTATTAAACTATAATTGAATTTTTATGTCTTAATTAATGCTGTGCAGAAAAGTTACTCAGTTTGAATAAAGCTGGAGAATGACAAAACAAGTCAGGAAAATTTTGATTTTAATCATGGATAGAACTGAGAACAACCTGGTTTTTCTTATGATACTGCATAAGACATGGCTTGTAAATGCAGTGAGACTCAAGAGATTTCTATTCCATTTAGTTAAATCATGGAAGCAATTTTAAGTTAAAATATGATAGTTGCAAACTTACTTCAATTTATATTTAAAATATTCTGTACATAATTTCTCACTCAGCTCTTTCATATTCCTGTAGTACATATCTCATTATTGTCCTGATTCCCTCTCTTTTTCTCTCATCACAAATTTAAAAAGAAAAAAAAATTCTCTAATATCAAATGATTTCCTATTTTCAGTCAGTATCATATGAGAATGAGAGAGCAGTGGTAATTTAGAACAACCAGATGGTATTATTAAAAATAGCATGTGAGATTATTTTAAGCTGATATATTGTGGTTAAAGAGAAAATATGAATTAGGTTGATTACATGAACATTTTATAATTTGCTTTACTATTAAATTTGCAGGAATTTTTTTTCCAAATATGTATTTGCTAAGCTAAATTCAATTATTACTAATAATTAAGGCCATGGATAATTAAGAATCTTTAAAAAAAAGTATGGACCCAAAATATTTATTGGATTTTGTTCTGGTGTTCTGAAATCCTAGGAATGTTATGAATATCTATTTAGGAAATTTAAGGGAAGGTTTTAAAAAAAATTATATCAAGATATTGCTTTACAACATTGTGCTGATTTCTGCCATACATTAACATGAATCTCAATTTAATTCTCAACATGATAATCTTTTTAAAGAAACCATATTTCATAGTATTAATCAAGCAGTTACTTGACAATGGATTTTCATTAGTTTCTATTATGATGCAAGATAATCTAAAAAATTAATATAAAACATACAAATCCTAAGGATGTGTGCACATGTGTGTGTGTATGTGCTTTGAAATAAAACTTTTTTCCTTTTGGTGAAGCAGTTGCCACTTGCATTTATTTATAAAAATAAATTCTACCTGCTATCAGCTTTACCAAGGTAATATTTATCTATCCTGTTAAACTTTCAACATAAATAATCAATATACAATCTGTAAGTATAGAAAGAGTTTTGAAGAAGGATGCTCTGGGCTGGTACACTGGGATGACCCAGAGGGATGGTATGGGGAGGGAGGTGGGAGGGGGTTTTCAGGATGGGGAACACGTGTACACCCGTGGTGGATTCATGTTGATGTATGGCAAAACCAATACAATATTGTAAAGTAATTAGCCTCCAATTAAAATAAATTTATATTAAAAAAAGAAAAAGAAACTACTCTTGAAATGGTGTAAAACCTTACTGGTATCATGATTTCCATTTCTTGTTAATATAATAGAAGCACATTACTTATAGATTTGTTCTTCATTACCCTAATGTGCATCTTGTGTCTATGTCATGAAGGCATAAGTTTCAGTGGGCACAACTACTTTAGAAGTGAGATACACCAGGAGATATTTGAATTAATCTTAAGAGACTAGATTTTGGGGGGAATTAGATACAACTGTATGAACTTCTGATTCTTCTAGCTTGTATGGACTTATGTTTCTTGATATATTTATATTATGTGTTTTCATGTGACCAAAATAACGATTAAGTATTCAATAACTGTTTTGATTCATCTAGTTAAAGAATATTCAGTTATGATATAAATTTTAGAATTGTAATGACATCTAAATGTGGGGCATTTTCTCCCTTATAATTTTTCAATTAGCTGAAAATAATATAATTTGTAATAATTTATCCATAGCCAGTGACACTCAAAGTTTAGGGAACAGAAGAGTCATGAAGGGTTCAAGTAAAAAGGCAAATTTCTAGACCATGACACTTGAGATTGATTCTGAATATTTATTTGGTCTTGTCAATCACCACCACCACTACTACTGCCACTATTCCTAGATCAAGTATAGAGAAATATTGTGTTAAATTACACAAACTTCATTCTACTATGGGGGGGGGGACTCAGTTTGAGCTTATTCATATAATGATTTGTAAATGCATTCTTTTCTTCAAAGATTAAAGCAGATGTGTCATGTACTTGTAATAGGCCACAAGCAGGCAGTTTTAGTTAGCATAAAATTCAAGTTTATGAATAAGCCAGAATGTGTTCCCCATACCTCAATATGTGAACATTTATTGCATCAATTGGATTTTCAAAGCCTGAATTTTATATTTGCATATTTTTCTTCTGAAATGTATCACAGGAAATGAGAATATGAGTTCTTGTTTGGAGATCCGAAGAATGAATTTCACAAACATTCAAACGCTTACGGTAGCAAGCAAATGGGGTTTATTTTATTTTTTTTGGCTTTGCTTTTTATTTATTTATTTATTTTTAATTTTATTTTTTAGCTTTACAATATTGTACTGGTTTTGCCATATATCAACATGAATCTGCCACAGGTATGCACGTGTTCCCCATCCTGAACCCTCCTCCCTCCTCCCTCCCCGTACCATCCCTCTGGGTCATCCCAGTGCCCCAGGCCCAAGCATCCAGTATCGTGCATCGAACCTGGACTGGCGACTCGTTTCATATATGATATTATACATGTTTCAATGCAATTCTCCTAAATCATTCCACCCTCTCCCTCTCCCACAGAGTCCAAAAGACTGTTCTACACATCAGTGTCTCTTTTGCTGTCTCTTGTACAGGGTTATTGTTACCATCTTTCTAAATTCCATATATATGCGTTAGTATACTGTATTGGTGTTTTTCCTTCTGGCTTACTTCACTCTGTATAATAGGCTCCAGTTTCATCCACCTCATTAGAACTGATACAAATGCATTCTTTTTAATGGCTGAGTAATACTCCATTGTGTATATGTACCACTGCTTTCTTATCCATTCATCTGCTGATGGACATCTAGGTTGCTTCTATGTCCTGGCTATTATAAACAGTGCTGCGATGAACATTGGGGTACACGTGTCTCTCTCATTTCTGATTTCCTCGGTGTGTATGCCCAGCAGTGGGATTGCTGGGTCATAAGGCAGTTCTATTTCCAGTTTTTTAAGGAATCTCCACACTGTTCTCCATAGTGGCTGTACTAGTTTGCATTCCCACCAACAGTGTAGGAGGGTTCCCTTTTCTCCACACCCTCTAGAGCGTTTATTGCTTATAGACTTTTGGATCGCAGCCATTCTGACTGGAGTGAAATGGTAACTCATAGTGGTTTTTATTTGCATTTCTCTGATAATTAGAGATGTTGAGCATATTTTCATGTGTTTGTTAGCCATATGTATGTCTTTGGAGAAATGTCTATTTAGTTCTTTGGCCCATTTTTTGATTGGGTCGTTTATTTTTCTGGAGTTGAGCTGTAGGAGCTGCTTGTATATTTCTGAGATTAGTTGTTTGTCAGTTGCTTCATTTGTTACTATTTTCTCCCATTCTGAAGTCTGTCTTTTCACTTTGCTTATAGTTTCCTTTGTTGTGCAGAAGCTTTTAAGTTTAATTAGAGGAAAGAAAAGTACAAAGCTCTCAGCATAGATACTGAGAGGAGGTAGCTGCTGCTGCTGCTGCTGCTAAGCCGCTTCAGTTGTGTCCGACTCTGTGCAACCCCAGAGACGGAAGCCCACCAGGTTCCTCCATCCCTGGGATTCTCCAGGCAAGAACACTGGAGTGGGTTGCCATTTCCTTCTTCAATGCATGAAAGTGAAAATTGAAAGTGATGTCGCTCAGTCGTGTCCGACTCTTAGTGACCCCATGGACTGCAGCCTACCAGGCTCCTCCATCCATGGGATTTTTCCAGGCAAGAGTACTGGAATGGGGTGCAATTGCCTTCTCCGACAGTGGGTAGAGTGTTCCCCAAATGGTGGGACAAACAGCAGTTTATATCTTTACTAGTATCGATCTGTAAATTTTTGGTTGGATCCTGTCCTTAAGTATTTTTAACCAATCAGTCTAAAGGTCACAATGTTTAACTTAACATTTTATGGCTTCTTTTGATCCTCGGATTAAGTCCCCATAATTTTTCATGTCTCCTGGTCATTTTAAAATGGACCAAATGTGTGGGTTAAAGATTAATGTTCACCAGTTGTTTTTCCCTCAGGCATATGAAAAAGAAACTAATTGCTGCCTTTTCCTGGATTTGAACACCGATAATTTATCAGACAAAGGACACATTCCCGGAATTCGGGACAAAGGGTATAGTTTTAGGTTAATGGGGTGAGATCTTTATTGAAAACAATACTGAAGTCTCAGAGTCTTACACTGACTGCCTAACAATTTCTTCCTCAACAGACTGTACATTTTCTTCACTCTTTTTATTGTATAAATTTTAAAAATCCAGTAAACTCAATCATTTTAAAAATACATGTACCAAATTCTAGATTTCTGAATATTATTACCAATCAATTTATTTGTAAGTCATATATTATCCATTTCCCCTACTTCAAACAAACCCTGAGATTTACTGCCTCAGATTTCCATTACACAGGGCATTTATCTTAATCTTTCTCTTTTGTCCAAAGATTGTTTATCCCTTTTATCCCAGAGAACATTCACTTTGTCTAGATATTTAATTCTAACATTTTAACAATAAGAAAGACATTAACTAATACTTTAGAGTATCAATGAGAAGTTCTTTTTTCTTCTACTTTCAGAAATGTCTATTAGGTGTGCAAAATTCATGTTAGATTATCTTTCCTATTTGATAATTGATTTAACTTGTTTGAAGAATAATTCTCTGGGAAAATTAACATTTTGTAGGCTTATTTGTGAATAATAGAAAGTTCAATGATTCATCATCTGGATATGAGTTTTTTTCAAGTATAAAAACTGTATCTGAGCAACTTCACCATGAAGTGTGGACTTCTATAAAGCTTTGATGATCAGAAACTATATTTTATTCATGTTTATGTCCCTTGTACTTAGCACAGTATCTATTACATTGTTGACATTTAACAAATGCTTTTGGAATTTAATTAAATGGGATGTTTACAATGATACTTCATATCACTATGTATACACAGTGATTCAGATCTTATTTATCCATATTTAATGGCAACCCACTCCAGTACTCTTGCCTGGAAAATCCCATGGATGGAGGAGCCTGGTAGGCTGCAGTTCATGGGGTCTCTAAGAGTTGGACACGACTGAACGACTTCACTGCCACTTTTCACTTTGATGCATTGAAGAAGGAAATGGCAACCCACTTCAGTGTTCTTGCCTAGAGAATCCCAGGGACAAGGGAGCCTTGTGGGCTGCCGTCTATGAGGTCGCACAAAGTCGGACACGACTGAAGTGACTTAGCAGCAGCAGCAGCAGCAAAGTGGTATGAAAATAAACTATTTTCCAAAGGGCTATCAAAATGAATTATCAGTAACCATCTTGTAAGTATAATATTTTTTGTTGCTGTTAAAATTAAACCACTGGGGGGAAAAAGTTAGATGTGATTTCTTCGTAAAATCATGGCATCACAAAATTTTTAAAAAGAGTTTTAAAAAAGAAAGTTTCTAAATATAGCTTTGTCTATATGGACTTTGGCAGTAAAGTGATGTCTCTGCTTTTTAATATGCTATCTAGATTTGTCAGAGTTTTTCTTCCAAGGAGCGAGTGTCTTTTAATTTCATGGCTAAGTCACCATCCACATTGATTTCGGAGCCCAAGAAAATTAAATCTGTCACTGTTTCCACTTTTTCCTCATCTATTTTTCATGAAGTGATGGGACCAGATGCCATGATCTTTGATTTTTAATGCTGAGGTGTAAGCCAGCTTTTTCACTCTTCTCTTTCACTCTCATCAAGAGGCTCTTTTAGTTCTTCTTTGCTTTCTGCCATTAAAGTTGTATCATCTGCATATCTGAGGTTATTGATATTTCTCCTGGCAATCTTGATTCCAGCTTGTGCTTCATCCAGCCTGGCATTTCAAATGATGCTTTCTGCATGTAAGTTAAATAAGCAGGGTGACAATATACAGCCTGATATACTCCTTTCCCAATTTTTTTTTCTTTCCCAATTTTGAACCAGTCCGTTGTTCCATGTCTGATTCTCCATCTCTTGCTTCTTGACATGCATACACGTTTCTAGGAGGGAGGTAAGGTGGTCTTGTGTTCCCATCTCATTCAGTCATTGAATTCTGCATTAGTAAGCGTTTCTAAGGATTTAGTTATCTTTCTTTTCCAGGTACAGGAGGGAGATGCCCTTACAAATGGATGTTTTCCCTACAAATGTAAATATTTCCTATAAAAGGGTAACTGCTACTTGGTTTTCAGAGCTTTTCCCATGTCTGCTGTGTCTTAGAAAAAGATCAGCTGAAAATAATTAATCTGCCAAGGAGAAAAAATCTGCTTCTCTATAGATACCAAACTAAGTTGGAGAATTTAGCATGGAATAGGAATATTAGCACATGATGATTAGCTATATTTAGAACACTGGAAGGTTTGTCATGTACATGAATCGCACTTATTCTATATATGTACAGAAGACGGATATAGTAATAATTGATGGGAATTTCTCCTTTTGTCAATATTTTTATTTCCAGCAGCTACCAAGAATTCTATTACATTCTGATCTCAGGAATCAAATAATCAAAGATGTTAAAGTTAAATATGAAAACAGAGTAAAGTAAACATGATTCTGAGCAGTAACTTAGTGTTAAATGTTTTAGCACATGCTTTTTGTTTTCTTTCTTACTTCCTGGCATAACTGATTTTTGAATAGTTTGAGGTAACCAGAGTGCAGCTTTTGGATAATGAATGCCCTATAATGATTTATATATTTAAGTGTAAGTTGCTAAATCTACATGAGGTTAGCACCAAAAATAAATTAGAGATATTGCATCTATTTTTAAAAATTGATACTTGGGTTTTGTCTGTGACACCATTGCAGTGATCAGATTTCAACTTTAATACCTGGTCTTAATTTTTATACACATGACAGTTTCAAATCATGTTAGGTTTCAGTTGTGTTCCATTGGTATTTTCATTGTTAGTCACACAATTGTAGCTTCTTAAACATTTGTAAATTTAAACTCACAAAACTCCGCCAATTGCCAATTTAACAGTTTTTCATGGTACCTATGTACAAATGGATTATGTCCATTTTGATTGAGTTGAAATGAATCATGACTCAAGGGCAGATACCTTCATGAAATTCCATGTAGTCTTCTAACCATCAAATGAACGTCTGACCAATTTGCCAGAAAATTAAATAAGTAAAATAAATTAAAAAAAAAAAAAAAGCAAACGCCATAAAAATTTCATGACAAAATGGAGCTAAGAGAAGATCTGATTCTGGAGAAGATCATGAACTTTCTTCATATGCTGGTAATAAGTTATGGTATTGAAAAAATAAAAGTTTTGTAAGGTAATAATTTCAGGAAAACAATATGAAAGGGAAGATGAGAAATGAGACAGGTCTTTCAAATTTTAGGAAATGGAACAGTGTAAATATAATCAGAGGAACTGATCTATCCTGCAAGACAACTTGAGTTGGAAAAGTAGGAGGTTTATGACTACAAGTATAGGGTCAAATAGTAAGGGTCTACTAGAAATTATGTCTTCTGGGGGTTTTCACACTGAGAATTATGAGCTACAAGTGGGATATGTGTGCTGACCATGTAATGTTGGTGAAAATTCCAAGTTGAATTTCTAACTAAGACATTTTCACATTTAAATTTATAATATATTGAGTAATTATAAATTATTTTGCAAAGAGACAGGACCCATGGGAAAATGTAGACAACCTCTGACATTCAGATTTAAGCTGTTGAATATTATAGAATATGGGAACTCAGAAGCTTAAAATATGTTAAATAGTTTGATACCAAGAATATTTTATAAGTGAATCAAATCACCCCTACATATGGTAATCCTTAAAAAATAATAACCCTATCTATGATTACCCTTTCTAATCAGAGTTCTGGTGATGGCAGTGAATCTAAGGTAGAGTGGGTCATGGTATATTACAATTGGAGTCAGGGGGAATGCAAGGTTGTATGATTAGTTTGAAAACTTTGACAGGCAATTCTGATAAGCCCTCTAGAACACGATACTGAAGTGTTCAGTAATGAGAGTCACAAGGTGGCCTATCTGTATGCAGTCTCTCTGCTGCCAGATTAACTTTCCTAAAATGCCATTTACATCATGTTATGAAGATGTAACAATGTTAACCTGATGTTTGATATGGAATTATGCCTTCGTGAAGTATAATCGACACAAGAATGTTGGGAATTTGATAGTTTGCCTGTAAATGATTCACCTAGGTGACACCAGTATTATTTCATACATTCTGGAATTTTGATTGATTAAAGCTAAAAGCAAGGCATGTAGATTATAGATTAGATGGAGAGGCACTCTGGATTTTTTCTTACTGGCAGAAAAATAATTAGCCTTTCATTACAGACATTTATTCATGAATAATACAAGATTTATTTCCATCCCATAAAGTCATGATTGCAGTCAAAAGATTGTTTTAATTTGAATGACACAGCTTCCTAGAAGAGTGGCAGAGAGACAATTTATGACATGGTCATTAATGTAATAGCTCTGTTATATTGCATAGCAATCTTTGTCAACACTTGAAAAAGGGGGATTATTTATTCTTTTCTTTGACAGACCTAACGGATGATTTTCCTGAAATAGTTAATATTTCTAAATACATTGAATAGGAAAAAAATGCCTCTGTATTTTAAACACATCTATATTACAAATCTAAGCAGAAAAGTGCCATCAGAGATTAAGGATTCATCCATTAAAAAGTAAAAGGCAAATGAGCTAAACCCAGTTGCCACAATTTACTACAAAGGGTTCATAAATTCGTGTGTGTTAGTCGCTCAGTCGTGTCTGACTCTTTGCTCCCCACGAACTGTAGCCCGCCAGGCTTCTCTGTCCATGGAATTCTCCAAGCAAGAATACTGGAGTGGATTGCCATTCCCTTCCCAGAGGATCTTCCTGACCCAAGGATCGAACCTTGGTCTGCTGCATCACAGGTAGATTCTTTACCATTTGAGCTACAGGAAAGTCCTAAATTCATATAATTATTTTATGTTCAGTTCTATCTAGAAGTGTCACAAATTGCAAAATGCAAGCTTAAGTAGAAATCATTAAAGTAACCCTAGAAAAAAAGTAGGTAACTGTTCTTTTCCCATTAAAAGCTAAATTTTCAGAAGCTTTTTGAAAACAATTCCTTAAAAGTTAAATTCAACAATTTCACTTAAGGAAATATTTCATGAAAATTTAATACAAAGATGGACAACTTAATCACACATGTGCCAATAAAGAGCCTCTTGTGAATTCACTAAATAAAGAAATAGAACATCACATTTAATCAAAGCTATATGAATGCTTTATACAGATTATAGAAATAAGTAAAAAAAAAATCTTTTAGACTGTAAACTTTGTAACTGTGAACTGAGAGAAAAATAATCAAATCCTCAATATGCTTTTGAACTTTGGACTATTTTTAAAATAACATGGCATTATTAATGACCAAAACAATGTACATTGGTCTCCACTTGAGGCATTCCAATACTGGTTAAAATTAATATAGACAAGGGAGTTTATTTGCATGATTGTTAGTAATATCAAAGGTGTATATGTAATACTGTCACATATAAAAACTTCATTTCAGGATGCTACTGTTTGCATTTTATGAGCATTCAGGAAGGGACAAAAAACAGTTGGATTCACTAAAGGGAGTCCGTACCAACCCATTTAGTCCCCTATATTTACCCTTCCAGTCCTCAGATGTTCAGTTGTGTCTGACTCGTTGCTATCTTATGGACTGTAGCCTTAGAGGGATTCAATTTATGAGCATCAAGAGCATTAGAGATCAGTATGTGACACGGGTAATTACAGATTCACTCTAGAGCATTCCTTTGTGAGGGATTTTAGTTAAGTTACTAGTTACAGGTGTCATAGAATGAGATATCTTTTTGACTTAAATTGTCTTTTTTTCTGTGAAGATAAGCAAGAGAAAACAAAATTATATTTCTCTTACATCAGGAAGTAATATATAAACTCTACTTTTATCATTTGATAGAAATTTGCCTTCTATTCACTGGCAATTTTGAATAAAAGATGACACATAATCTGAGAACTGTGAATTAAGTTTTATTTGGGTCAAATGAGTACTGAAGCCCAGGAGACAGCACCTCAAAGCTCTGAGAGACTGCTCCAAAGAGGTAGTGGGGGAAGGTCAATATATAATATTTTGGTGAAGGGGGAATTCAGTGAAATCAAGCACTTATTTTACAAAAGCTTTTCTGCAGTCACCAGGAGCTGATGTCATCATGAAGGAATTTACTGATGTTTTTAGATCTGAAAAGATACAAGGATTGGGAAAAAAAGCATCTACTTCTGCTTCACTGACTACGCTAAAGCCTTTGACTATGTTGGAGTTGGAGTTCAGTCGCTCAGTCATGTCTGACTCTTTGAGACCCCATGGACTGCAGCACCCCAGGCTTCCCTGTCCATCACCAACTCCTGGAGCATACTCAGACTCATGTCCATTGAGCCAGTGATGCCATCCAACAATCTTATCCTCTGTTTTCCCCTTCTCCTCCTGTCTTCAATCTTTCCCATCATCAGGGTCTTTTCTAGTGAGTCAGTTATTCACATCAAGTGGCCAAAATATTGGAGTTTCAGCTTCAGTATCAGACCTTCCAATTAATATCAGGACTGATTTCCTTTAGGATTGATTGATTGGATCTCCTTGCATGCCAAGGGACTCTCAAGAGTCTTCTCCAACATCACAGTTCAAAAAGCATCAAGTTTTCAATGCTCAGCTTTATTTATAGTCTAACCCTCACATCCATACAAGACTACTGGAAAAACCATAGCTTTGACTAGATGGACCGTTGTTGGCAAAGTAATGTCTTTGCTTTTTAATACGTTGTCTAGGTTTGTCATAGCTTTTCTTCCAAGGAGCAAGCATCTTTTAATTTAATGGCTGCAGTCACCATCTGCAGTGATTTTGGAGCCCCCCAAAATAGTCTGTCACTGTTTCCATTGTTTCTGCATCTAATTGCCATGAAATGATGGGACCAGATGCCATGAACTTCATTTGTTGAATGTTGAGATTTAAGCCAGCTTTTTAATTCTCCTCTTTCACATTCATCAAGAGGATCTTTAGTTCCTCTTCACTTTCTGCCATAAGAGTGGTATCATCTGCATGTCTGAGGTTATTGATATTTCTCCCAGCAATCTTGATTTCAGCTAGAGCTTCATCCAGTCTGGCATTTCACATGATGTCCTCTGCATATAAGTTAAACAAGCAGGGTGACAATATGCAGCCTTGATGTACTCCTTTCCCGATTTGGAATCAATCTGTTATTCCATGTCCAGTTCTAACTGTTGCTTCTTGATATGCATATGTTGCTTCTTGACCTCACAATGTGGATCACAACAAACTGGAAAATTCTTACAGTGATGGGAAAACCAGACCACCTTACCTGCCTACTGTGAAACCTGTATGCAGGTCAAGAAACAACACTTAGAACCAGACATGGAACAACCTACTGGTTCAAAATTTGGAAAGGAGTACGTCAAGGCTATATATTGTGACTCTGCTTATTTAACTTGTATGCTGAGTATATCATGAGAACTGGTGGGCTTGACAAAGCACAAGCTGAAATCAAGATTGCTGGGAGAAATATCAATAACCTCAGATATGCAGATGACACCATCCTTAGGGTAGAAATTGAAGAGGAACTAAAGATCCTCTTGGTGAAGGTGAAAGAGGCGAATGAAAAGCTGGCTTAAATCTCAACATTCAACAAATGAAGATCGTGGCATCTGGTCCCATCACTTCATGGCAAATAGATGTGGAAACAATGGAAACGGTGACAGGCTTTATTTTCTTGGGCTCCAAAATTACTGCAGATGATGACTGCAACCATGAAGTTAGAAGGCACTTGCTCCTTGAAAGGAAAACTATGACAAACCTAGACAGCATAATAAAAAGCAGACACATTACATTATTAACAAAGGTCCATCTAGTCAAAGCTATGTTTTTTCCAGCAGTCATGTATGGATGTGAGAGTTGGACCATTATGAAGGCTGAGCGGTGAAGAATTGATGCTTTTGCACTGTGGTGCTGGAGGAGACTCTTGAGAGTCCCTTGGACTGTAAAGAGATCAAATCAGTCAATTCTAAAGGAAATTAGTTGTGAATATTCATTGGAAGGACTGATGCTGAGATGAAGTTCCAATGCTTTGGCCATCTGATGTGAAGAGCTAACTCATTAGAAAAGACCCTGCTACTGGGAAAGATTGAAGGCAGAGGAGACAGGGATGACAGTGGATGAGATGGTTGGATGGCATCACCAACTCAATGGACATGAGTTTGAGCAAGCTTCAGGGCATGTTGAAGGACAGGGAACCCTGGCATGCTACAGTCCATGGGGTGGTAAAGAGTCAGACATGACTGAATGACTCAACAACAACAACAAGGATTGGGATCATAAAATCAATTCCTAAAAATATCTGACTACCTAAAGACCTCTTCCATCAGATTTCCTGGAGCACAGAGTGCCTCACTCTACACCCAGGGGGTATTGAAGGTCCACAGCTGAAGCAGCACAGGTTCAATCTCCACAGAGGCAGATGTCAAATGCCTTTGTTGTGGTTGTTCATTTTTTGACAAGGGCCAATTTGTAGTTGACAGGGAAGTGATAATTTGTAACTGACACATTTTTAATTATGTTAGGGTATATGACTCCATGGGGTTCCCTGGTAGCTCAGTGGTAAATAATCCACTTGCCAATGAAGGAGACTTAAGTTCAATCCCTGGGTCAGGAAGATCTCCTGGAGAAGGAAATTGCAACCCACTCTGTATTATTGCTCTGTAAATTCCACGGACAGAGAACCCTAGTGGGTTAGAGTACTGGCTTCACAAGAGTTGGACATGACTTAGTGACTAAACAATATGACTCCATGCTTAAATAATGCATATTAAAGCTCTAGATTCATTTATTTTTGTCAGCAGTAATTATTTTCCTTTATAGATTCTATGACATAGGTCTAATGCTTTTAAAAGTTAAATGAAAAACTTGAAATATAAGACATACTTGAAATATATGTCCTGGTCTTAATAGAAAATTGAAATATCTCTTAACAGTTATGAATTATGGTGAAGTATGCATGTTAAGTGATTCAGTTGTATCCAACTCTTTGAGACCCTATGGACTGTAATCCCCACCAAGCTCCTCAGTCCATTGGATTCTCCAGGCAAGAACACTGGAGTGGGTTGCCATGACTTCTTCCAGGGGATCTTCCTGACCCAGGGATCGAACCCACGTCTCTTTCATCTCCTGCATTGGGAGGTGGGTTCTTTGCCACTAGCACCACTAGCTGTAAATTTGTCTCATGCTAAACTGGCTTATTTTATATACAGTGACTTTTTAATTTATGTCTTAAGTATTATTTTGACATTAAATTATATACAATAACTAATTGTAGATAAATGTCTACAATATAAGGTTGCAAGCTTTTTAAAATCCTGTTTTTCCAGGTCTTGCCTTTTAAAAAACGGTTTATGAACATAAATGCTTATATTTTACTTGAAGTGACTGAAATATGTTAACAACTATAAATAATTTTTGGAATTAAATGAAGTTTAAGCTATAACTAAATGAGCTTTTGGCTTGTTAGAGAATAGTCAAATGCAGCTTTGCTGGACTGACAAAATTACCTCACGGTATCCTCACATGGAAGAAGGGGAGAGGGAGGTATCTAGGGTTGGTTTTATAAGTACACTAATCCCATTATTGAGGGCTTCATCCTCATAACCTAATCACTTTGCAAAGATCCCACCTCCAAATGCCATTATGCTGGGAATTAGTTTTTAACATGTGACTTTTGAGAGGGCACAAGCCTATAGTCTATAGCAATATCAGCATCTGAAGAAATGGTTGAATATCAAGCCTGAACTTGTGAAAGTATATGCATTACTTCATGGGAATTCCTAGTACCTGATTACATGTACCCTTTGAGATGCATACATTTCTTAAATAATTATCTCTAAATTGCATCTTTCATGCTACTAGTAATTAAATGTTTTGCTTAATCTATTGTTACATAACAAATTGCCCCTGATCTTTGGAGCATAAAACAAAAACCAGTTGTACCTGACATTTTTTAGGTCAGGAATTTAGGTGGTACACAGCAGAGATTGCTATCTCTGCTTCACAATGACTGGTATTTCAAACATGTGGCTCAAATATCTGGAGATGGCTGGGATGGATGGTTCAAATGAGGCCATAAACTAAAAAGTCCAGAATGGATTCTTCATATATATATTTGTCACCTGAACTTGAGTGGCTGGAGCTGCTTTGTCTCTCTGGGTATTTTATTTACAACCTTTCTTTCCACATGGGCAGCTTGAACTTCCTCATGGTATGGCAGTCTCCCATTAGTCAGACTTCTTTCAATTCAGCTGATTTTCTTGAATGAGTATTCTGAGAGAGCAAGGCAGAAGCTAGGAAGTTTGGTTACACAGGACTTATCCATATTCATTGTGGTAGAGGACTCCATAAGGATTTGAATGCTAAGAGGTGAGGTTCATTGTCAGGGCTATCTTTGGAGAGTAACTACTACATATAGCAATGCTGCAAACAAAATCACTGCTACATCTGGTGAAGTTATTACACTATGGGATGTCATGTTGGCATGTGTATGTTTTTAATGTTCTGCTATATTTACCATCAGAGATGCTACCTATAGTTTGCTTTTATAATTATCACCTGTTATCCATACCATGTAATTATTTTTATTTTTAGAGTGTAGAATCAATTTAAATAAATTCCAAATCAAAATATATCCCCTAAGACTCTTTGAAAAGATGGTTTGTAACTTTAATTTGTAAGTCTACATGACTGAATAAATTTGTATTATTATTTACTGTTTCAGCCAGGCAGAATCTCACAGAAATAGCAATGAAATTTTGTTATATCCATTCAGGCTTATTGTTCAAAAAATGAAATCTTGTCAAATTATAATTAAATAAATCCATGTTCAAATGATGATCAAAATTTCCAATGTGCTTGAGTTTCTACATGGGTGACAGCCTCTAGCTTTAGAACAAGTTGACTTTTAGCCTGTAACTGGATAAGCCCTGTTTAAAAATATAATAAAAGCAATTCTGCTTCAGGTGAAAAAGGTTTGAACACAGATAGAACTGTTTACAAAAGCCTGAAATTGTTCACAACTCAAGATAATGTTAATGTGACTTCACTAGACAGCGGAAATAATACATTTTCTAAATTGGATGCATTAAGGAATTATTCAGATCATAGCTGAAACCCTGTAATTTTCTGTCTTCCTTTTAGTCCCAGCGGCGTGTCACGTTTCACCTACCAGAAGGCTCTCAAGAAAGCAGCAGTGATGGTGGACTGGGAGACCATGATGCAGGCAGCCTTTCCAGCACATCCCATGCCCTGCCCCTTGGCTATCCTCAGGAGGAGTACTTTGACCATGCTGCAAACAACAACCGCACTGAAGGGGATGGCAACTCTGATCCTGAATCCAGTAAGTTGATAACTCCCGAGTCCTGAAGTTAAAAGGCTTATTGTGTTTGCAAGTAAAACAACTGTAACCATAATAACATTGGCCAATTTAAATGTGTTAGTAACACATTTTTAAAAGGTAGCAATACAAAATTAGGTGGAAGGCATATATGCAGCAGTTTATAATTTTTGAAATATGTGATCATATCTACTTTGAAATTTGCTATGAAATCTAATAGTCATATTGTCTAGGCATAGATAGAATTTTATATTTACCTATGCGTATATCTGTGTGTATATATATATATATATATATATATATATATAAAACCAGCCACTTTATTTTTATTTGTGTACAGAAATAATTTTATAATTCATATAAAGTATTTTCTAAATTTAATTTTTAATAATGATAAGAATCATAGACAATTAATTCTTTTGAGGAAATGAGTGATCCTGACTCCAAGGCAGAAAAACTGGTCTGAGGTTTTCAATAATGTATTGAAACCACATGCCTTATGCCATGTTACTGTTTAGAAAGATGTTCAGATTTGGTCTTCAGATTGAAGGCATTAAAGGCTATATTTCACACAGTTCAGAAATGTTGAACTCTTATAAAGGATCATGAAGTTCATTAAATTATCTTAAACATGTATCTTGAAAATCCCTATGTTTTCATAATTTTGGGAAATACAAAATTTTATAAGATTATACATATCTCAGGAGATTCTTGTATTTGCAGAATTATAAATTGCCTCAGTATGTTTTATATACATAAAGCTGTATAGGTACAAGAAAAGTATACCATATACGTGATGGAGAAAGAAGAAAAAAGAGACCAAGTAACATATAAGATAAATAAACATTAAATAGAAATTTTGAAAGGTATTTTTTTCAAAACCGGCTCAACAAGCAGGGTTTCCAAAAGCATGATATGGTGAGAGAATGAGAAAGAAAACACAAGAATTCAGTGAAAAGAGAGGATCAGGGGCCCAACACCTCTCTAAGGTGAAGGTGCCAAAACTGAATCCAAGCCAGCTTTATTATACTTTCAGCCATGAAAACAAGAATATGCGGGGAGTTAAGCTATAATTCATGTGGCCTTCAGGACCAAAGAACAAAGTGATCATTAACCATTGAGCAACTAAAAAACAGTAATCAATAACAAATCAGTAACTCAGACTAATATTCTTATCTATAGATTTCCACCAGAAACGTAAAACATGTGACTCTGAGACTCCAGTTGAAAAACAGTCTGGTGTCGGTTTTCCGACCCCAGGATCATATTTTGTTTTCAAGACTATGAACTGTTCCCTCTGGACTTCTTCCAAGCGTCTCATGCCTTATAGTATCCAGTTTATCCATAATTATAAATCTCTTTTGTGGCCTTTGCTGGGGCCTGCTTTTCTTTTATTCTTCCTGTCTCCTACAATTTTGAACATTATGGATTGTATGGATATATAATCTAAGTAAACCTCTAGTTTTGAGAATAAAATGGTCTCCCCATCATTGTGTTTTAATCCATATTTTCTAAACTAAAAAAAAAAAAAAAAAGGAAATTATTGGTTAAACATCAGGATATAATCTAAGACTAAACATACATACTAAGAACCAGTGACAGCATATCAGACTTTTTTGCACTACAAAAGTAGACTGTAGCCCACCAGACTCCTCCATCCATGGAATTTTCTAGGAAAGAATACGTGAGTGGGTTGCCATTTCCTTCTCAAGGGGATCTTCTAGACCCAGGGATTAAATCCCAGTCTCCTGCATTGCAGGCATACTCTTTACTGTATGGGCCACTAGGGAAGCTCCAACAAAAGTAGACACTGACTATTAAAGATGTTTTTAATATGAACATTTTAGAGACTTTTTAGACACAAAATTCAGAAAGTACTAAACATATATCTCTATATTCAATTTTATGCTTAAAACAATTTATCAGCATTCATTCTAAGGATGAAAACTTCTTCTGTAATATACAATGCCAATCTACCTTTCATTTACTTATGTGTAACATGACATAATGACTTCTGGAGGAAATACATGGCTGTGACTGTATCTTCTGCTATAATGAACTCGGAGTCAATTTCTAATAAGAATATAATCATATGTAACAAATATGCATTAAGCAAAGGCTGTTCTTTATTACTTCATAGACTATTGTTTTAACTGTAGACATACCACTACCTTGTAACAGAAGTATATAGATGAAATAAGCATCATTTTTATAAAACAGAACTGATTCTTTTGCATATTACATGCATTACTAAACACTTTTCTTAGAAGACTGTATAGCAATCATTAAAGAGTAAACTCAGAGGAAGCATCCACAGTGTGGATCTAACTCTGAAAAATATTGTTAAGCTGAATAAGACTAAGATGTTATATTATTGATAGTTAAAGGAGCATACCACATTGGTATGGGTTAGAATTTTTTATAAGACATTTAAAATTAAGCACAGCTGTATTTATCTCAATTATACATATTAATAGGCAGTTGTTTAAAAACATTTCAATGAAGAGTTATTTGCAGGGATTGATTTTATTAGTAGAGTACAAGTATATACCTGAAATTGATACGATACTGTAAATCAACCATACTTTAAAAAAAAAAAAAAGAGTGTAAGTGTTAGTAAAAATCTATGAACTGACATACTTGAGAGCTTTATTTTTAAAGCTTGTTTCTACCAGGGATTAAACATTTCTCTTCTTTGCTCATATTGACACTATAATAATTTTGACTACTAAATATTTGGTTCACATTTACTGTACAGGATTAAGCAATGGAAAATTTAAGTCAGTGAAGTAATTTATTATGCTTTATTTTAAAATTGAAATGGCTATATGCAATAATAATGATACTGCAAATAATATATTTTTGCTACTTATTATTTTAATAAACTATGTAATGGGTATAGAAAATTAAAAATGAATACTCATTTCTGTATAAGTGTGACAATATTTATGGTTTAATGTTTAAAATCTATTTTTGCTATGAGTCATATTAGCTACCTAGTTTACCAATGAAACAGAAACTTCCCTCTAAATCATGTTCTAAGAGAATGTTGTCCATTTTGGACAATAAAGGACCATAATATAAGTGCAGAAGCGTATTTCACTTTAAATGAACTTTATTATCTTAATATGGCATACTAGTGAGATTTTTAGCATATACATGTATGTTTTGCTTTGATTTAAGGGAAAAAATAGCTGATGATAAAATTGGTCATAGCAAAATCGTCTCTTTAGGCTAATACAGATGATAAGGTACTTTCAAAAAGAAGCTCTATAGCTCTGAAATAGTGCATAATAGTGTCTGGGCTACTTCTCTGTTGGGAGTTGCCCTTAGGCACTAATTATGTTTTTTGTTTTTTTTTTTCCCCTCCTGGTTATGTTGCCCTCTGAGATTCCAAAACTCCCCACAGACCTGCCGGTAAGAGGGTTTCCTGGTGTTTGGAAACTTCTCCTCCTTCACGACTCCCTGCCTCGGACAGGTCTCCATACCTAACTCCTTTGTTTCTCTTTTTGTCTTTTATATTTTGTCCTACCGCCTTTCAAAGACAATGGGCTGCCTTTCTGGGTGCCTGGTGTCTTCTGCCAGCTTTCAGAAGTTGTTTTTTGGAAGTTGCTCAGCATTCAAATGATCTTTTGGTGAATTTGTGGGGGAGAAAGTGGTCTCCCCATCCTATTCGCCCACCATCTTAGGACTGCCCCCTTAACTTCCCTTTTGAAGATAAAGAAGGAACAAGAAGACCCAGTCCAATCATTTCTCTTTCAGGAGACAAGTTTAATAAAATATTCTGTCTCATTCCACTTGAAGGTTTTTTAGTTTTTAAATTTCACAATTGCTATTTCCTGACTTTAGCTTTTGGTATGAGAGTTGCTTAATGACACTCTATGAAGTTTTTTCTTCCTTGGCTGACAGCCAATGTCATAGAGCTTTTCTCCCATCATAACCCCATCAAATTATGTGTATCATTTCAAATAGACCCTGCTCTTTGAAGTTAGCTAATTAGTAAAAATATAAGCAAACAAAAATCCAGCCTATATAAAGTATTATTAGTTGCTTCTGGGTTACTGTGAATACTGTGACAGATTATATCTTTTCATTTTCAAATAATCTTGTGGAGACTTACAAGACCATGGCCATAGTAGACAACAGAATATGACCATATATTGCTGAGAATTGTATACGTCAAGATATAGCATTAAGAGACTTGAGGACAGTGTGATTTCTTGGGACTACTCTAAACACACTAGATTACATATGGCCCTATGTTCATAGGGCTTCCCTTGTGGCTCAGCTAGTAAAGAATCTGCCTGCAATGTGGGAGACCTGGCTTCAATGCCTGGGTTGGGAAGATCCTCTCGAGAAGGGAAAGGCTACCCAATCCAGTATTCTGGCCTGGAGAATTCCAAAGACTGTATAGTCCGTGAGGTTGCAAAGTATCGGACATGACTGAGTGACTTTCACTTCACTATTTCATATGGTTTCCTTGGTGGCTCAGATGGTAAAGAATCTGCCTGCAATGCAGGATACCTGGGTTTGATCCCTTGGTCAGGAAGATCTCCTGGAGAAGGAAATGGCTAACCACTCCAGTATTCTTGCCTGGAAAATTCTATGGACAGAGGACCCTGTCGGGCTACAGTCCATGTGGTCACAAAGAGTCAGACACGACTGAGCAAGTAACACTTTCATTTTCACTTTATGTTCATATATTAAATATATATTTATTTGCAAGTAGCATCAGGTAAAATATAATTTATGAAAAGAAGACTTAAAATACTTTCTGACATTCTTTTGTAAAGCATTGTTCTGATATTATAATTTAGAATAAGTTCTGAGACACATGGAAATATTAATGAAGGTCTATCATGTTAAACTTTAGATATTCCTGAATGGTTCATACACATGTAGCCAACATGTGTGTGTGTGTGTGAATGTCTGTGTGTGTGAATATGTGTGTGTGTGTTTTCCCCTTAAATAGAGGATGTTTTGCTACTCTCTCACTATGGGTGAGCTGGAATGAAAAGATTAACAATTAATACTTACAAATTTCTAATGATCTGCTGGTATGTTATAGTTTAATTGATCATAGAAAACATCCATGTTTCTTTGGAAGAAATAGTGAAAAAAAATGTTACTAAAGATATTCTTCAGTCTTCAGTTTACCAGTTGTAACACTTCATTTTCAGGAAAAAAAAATCCTCCTAAATAAAGGGAAAAAAAAGATTTCCACATTTTTATGATTTTCAATTGCAAAAGTTATGTCATCTGCATTTTTTGAAGCCTCTTATTTTATGTGGTCATTTCACACATGAAGTCTCTCTACCTGAAAATTTTGGTCTATTGTCAAAAATTTGGATTTAAAGTAACAAAATATGTGTAAAATTTTATCAGTTAAAAAAAAAGTGCTTTGTAATGCTCTCCTTTCTCCTTTCTGTTATGTAAGAGAAAAAATATATATATAATTCCAAGAACATTTAGGGCTAAAGAAATTCTGCTGCTGCTGCTGCTGCTGCTAAGTCGCTTCAGCTGTGTCCGACTCTGTGCGACCCCATAGACGTCAGCCCACCAGGCTCCACCTTCCCTGGGATTCTCCAGGCAAGAATACTGGAATGAGTTGCCATTTCCTTATCCAATGCATGAAAGAGAAAAGTGAAAGTGAAGTCACTCATTTGTGTCCGACTTTTAGCGACCCCAGGGACTGCAGCCTACCAGGCTCCTCCGTCCATGGATTTTCCAGGCAAGAGTACTGGAGTGGGGTGCCATTGCCTACTCCGAAAGAAATTCTACATTAAAATAAAGAGGAATATATTTTTCATTAATTAAAAAAAATGATAAATTTCCCTACCAGAGTATATCTCAGGTTGAAACATCTCTATGACTTTCATTTTTCTTTCACTGGATTGGGTTTACTTAGCACTCTTAACATGGTACTAGTTAGTTCACAGAAAACTGAAGTAATTAATCATTCCCTGAAAAACATTTTGATTGATCCTCTACAAGTAATCTAATTAATTGACACAGAAGAATTTGATTGACTAGAATACTACTCAGAGGAATGCAAAATTTTGTCTTGTTCTGCAGAGACTGTTGACATGAATAACACCACAGTAGTTATTAATTGAATGTTTGATTAGTTGAATATCTAATTCTAAATGTAGAAATTGGTAAAAAAAAAAAATGGTAACTTTAAAAAGCTCACCTAATAATGGACCATTAAAACTCCGCCCTTCATAATTAAGAACATTAGGAGTCAGACAACTAAAGGCAAAATAAAACTATCCATATATTCTTTCAGGCAAATTTGATATGCTAGCACTGTGTTAATTACTCATCTGAACAATTCAGTTTGTTATAAATAGAAAGAAGAACAATAACTGGTTTATATATTTAAGGGGACAGTAGCCATTACTTTTCCAGAAGATGTCAGAAAAAAATCATCTAAATCTACAATTTAGCAAATATTACTCATATAAATTTTAATTAGGTACTTTTTCTTGTTGCCAAATACCCAGGAAATTTGACTTCATAAGTCCTCCAATATTTTTAAATGCATTTTTGAACAAAGTCACACATTAATTTCCATATCATAACAAGAATAAAAGTGAACGAAATAATTTTGTTAATGTTGTAATGTGAACAAATAGAAAATGCATTCAAACGAAGAAAGCAAAGTTACGCTCTTTTTAAAGGTTAATTATCCACCTAGGCGAATTCTATCTCAGCTGGCTATGTATATGAAGAGTTTCCTAAAACTGTGTTCATTCTTAGCCTGTATAGTAGTGTCAGTCCAGGGAGGGAAAAGTATAATAAATAAATAATTCAAATTAGCTCAACAAATCTGAAGTCACAGATTTTGAAAGGTAAATCAATCAGTGTTTCTAAGGAGTACATTCTGTTCAGTTCAGTCGCTCAGTCGTGTCCGACTCTTTGAGACCCCATGAATCGCAGCACGCCAGGCCTCCCTGTCCATCACCAACACCCGGAGGTCACTCAGACTCACGTCCATCAAGTCAGTAATGCCATCCAGCCATCTCATCCTCTGTCGTCCCCTTCTCCTCCTGCCCCCAATCCCTCCCAGCATCAGTTTTTTCCAATGAGTCAACACTTCCCATGAGGTGGCCAAAGTACTGGAGTTTCAGCTTTAGCATCATTCCTTCCAAAGAAATCCCAGGGAGATCTTCAGAATGCACTGGTTGGATCTCCGTGCAGTCCAAGGGACTCTCAAGAGTCCTCTCCAACACCACATTTCAAAAGCATCAATTCTTTGACGCTCAGTTTTCCTCACAGTCCAACTCTCACATCCATACATGACCACAGGAAAAACCATAGCCTTGACTAGACAGACCTTTGTTGGCAAAGTAATGTCCCTGCTTTTAAATATGCTATCTAGATTGGTCATAACTTTCCTTCCAAGGAGTAAGCCTCTTTTAATTTCATGGCTGCATTATCAAATATCAATTGTCAGTTTTGTCCCACTTGAAGAAATGGACTAAACTCAATGTTCCTGGATTCTGAAAGTGTAAGAAAGACAAATGCCTGATAATTTTCATTGTGTTACCAATCGACAACAGCTTTAGCTTTATCTATCTATTGAAAAAAAAATTCTTCAGAGAGTAAAAATTTTTAAGCTAACAATAATATCAAAGTCACTTTCATGCATTCTTACAGGAAAATCATTGCAGTCATGAATACTGTTTGTGACTTCCAGCTTATTTTAGTCCCTGGTGTGTTATATAAATAACAGTGTATAGAAATAAATTAGAAAGAATGGTTCCACCCAAGAATTCAGCTATCTGCCATTGCTTGGGAAAGAATAAGGTTTACTTGAGAGCAGTTTGTATACTAAATGAGTTTAGGCAGATATGAACAATGATCTAGTGGAAGATGCTCTGTAATTTGTATTAATTTTATCACTTAAACTGACATGCTTTTGAAGACCCAATTTTTTTTTATTCAAACTTAGGAAAGTTAAAATATATATCATAATAAGAAAGTGGGTGAAACAAAACTTACTATACCATCCTATCATATCCAACTTTCCTATGCAGGAATTGCAACCACCTTACAAGCCAATCGAAGTATCTAGGCTTCGTAATGGCAATGAAGGATTTATACTAGAGATAATCCAAAAAAAAAAAAAATTCACAAGTCATGGATCAAAATGAAAAGTAAATTCTAAAGTTGGAAACTTGAAGACATTTACGGGATTCCATTTGCCTAACAGCCTCTAAGATGAGTATATTGTTAGTATCTTAAATCTAATATGGATTAGATGGAGGTTTATCAATCAATAACAGGCCATTCTAAGTAAAGCAAACTCTTATTATGTCTTTTCTGTTTGAAAATGACAAGTACTAGGAGCTTGGCATAAGCTGCCATTTGAAAGCCAATGCTGTAAGGTCTGGAATGTCAGTAAGCTTGAAAAACCGCCTTTAGGGACAGAGAATAGGTGGTCTTCTCTTCACAAAAAGCCTTCCTCTGCATCTAAATTTTTATTCGCCTACCTATACTATATAACAAAGTTAATTTGACATATATATTTCTATTATTTATAAGCCATGAGGCAGTATGTTTCATGACATTCTTGTGTCTTTATTCTACTTACTTTATGTCTCGCTTCTCACTTTACTTAGCCTGTAAGAGAAGAATGTATGCCAATTTGTTCTTTATGTAGTTTTTTGAAAGATAATACAATCAGTCATCCAGGATGAAACTCTTAGGGGACACGAACTATTTAATTTTAGCACGAGCCAATATCTCGTCTTAAAATAACTTATACATTTTAATAAATGAGAAGCATTATAGCAGTATATTTTGCCCCATGACACTTTTAAATTGTACAGTAAATTGCAACTGTCATAACTGATTGTGTCAATGGAACACTCAACAACTAGTGAGTATATCAAGGAAATCACTAAATAATGAATAATTATAGACAATCTGTCTTACCATGATTCCTGCAATTTGTTAATTTGCATCTTCATTGAATACTGAAGATTCCAAATAGAGAATAGAATAGAAGTGACAGTGTTTGCTGAATCAGTTTTTTTCCCTATTTTAATCAAGAATCATAGTAATTATTGTCTCAGTTCCACTAAAATAAAAATAAAACACATGATCATCTGACAGCTTATTTTTATCTTTCTTACATTGGAAAAATTTATAGGTTACATTCAAAAGTTCTTCTAAGTAATATATATGAAATTAGCCTTTATAAGTTTCTTTTTTTTTCTTAGAAACTTCTTCTCCTATTATGGGTATAGCTCCCAGAAGCAATGAGAAAAGAGATGATTTGAAATATTACTTTGAGGTATTCCATGTAAATCATACTTTTTAAAAATTTGGATATTGACTAATAGTTCTAATACTTCATTTTGTAATTACTAGTAATGAAATATTTTTACCACAGACCACAGCAGATAATCTCATTTATGCCATCATTTTGCATACTACAAGGTTCTAACTCAGGCGCTGCAATTAATTAGCAATGTGGCCTTGGATAGGCCTTTTAACCTTATTGTGTCTTCTTTTCCTTAGCTATAAAATCAGAGGATTATACTGATCCCTAATTCCTCTTCTATGGTCATAGTTTTGTATCTATTAAAACAGCAAAATGTACATGTTCAGATGTTGCCATTTATATAGTCTTTGAATTTCAGAGCTCTAAGGGACCTTAAGACCATTTAGTCCAACTCCCTCATTATGCAAATGAGAGAACTGAGATTTAAACCTTTTGATCAATAGCTTAATGTTCTAAACCAAGATTTAAGGTTTATCAAGTTCTAAACTAGAAGAGTCACTTATGTTGGTAAGCAGCTACATTTTGTAATTTAAATGAAGTGTTTTTTTGAGAATAGACAAGTATAAAATTTAAATATTTACCATTCATCAAGGAGAATGTTATAATATATCCATATGGAACATTTTTTTATATATGTGACAAGGCCCTGTATTAAAAAATTTTTAAAGGTTCCCATTTAGCATTTTATACAACTTAAAGGCAACTGAGCAATATAGACAGATAATTTCCAAAATTACTATTTCTGCTAACCAGGGAAAGTTTCATAGGGGAAATTGTAAATATGCTGAATGTTGATGATTACTGTATCATAAAAGCTATCTAATCTTTACTATGAATATCTAATATACATACATTTTTTATTGTGTGCATGTGTGTATGTGTGTGTACTACTTAGAAGGAAAATTTGTATTAAAATGAATTTTTGAAAGTTAATTTCCTCTGAACACGGTGAAAAGTACATAAAAAGAACTTCAAGGGATTGAAATACAGGATGAATATATGAACATATTCTTCCTTTCTGCTGGAAACAAATCTTTCTCTATTCTGCAATTCCTGTCATTCTATGCAACTTCAATTTTCTAGCAGAATGCTGAAGTTATAATTAACAGGGAAATGATTTTGATAGACTCAAGTCCATTGAGTTAGTAGTGTGCCATGTAGTAAAATGTTTGGAAAAATCGCAACAGTCTTTTATGGGTGATGACTTGAACTAAAGATAAAGCAGCATAACTTTTAGGAAATAAAAACAGCCGCACTTTGCTCAAACTTTTTAATTGTGTGAAGGAGTTTGTCTTACCTAGGAAGTGACTTTGTTTTTATTTATACTAGGTTGATGACATAGAAGTTAAGTCTCAGGATTGAGAAAGTCATGTTGCAATTTAAAAAGATATTTTGAGAAAAATACATTTTAGTCTCACAAATAGCAGTGTTTTTACAGCTCAAAGTTATCTAAGCAAGTACACACACACACACACAAAATTATGATTTAACTTGTTTTATTGAAGATTCTACTTCTATTCTTTGGCTCGTTAGTGATCTAGGCACATTATCATAGGCTCGTAGGCACACTATCATTTTTGTTTTAATGGCCTAGTTTTCCAAGACTGGGGTCATGTCAGATTAGATTAACTTCTTTGTAGATCTATGCATATAAATTAATCCAGAACCGAATTAAACAATTCTTTCCTAATTGATAGCTCTATTTAATTACACCCTACTTATCTCTGCAAAATGTGTATCCTCATAATACATAAATACTTCTTGATTTTGATTTGAAGGAGGAACAAATTTTACAGAGGTGTATACATATCTAAGTCTTTTTAAAGAGTGCAGCAAGTTAATCTTTCAGTTCAGTTCAGTTCTGTTCAGTCGCTCAGTCGTGTCTGAGTCTTTGTGACCCCATGAATCACAGCATGCACGCCAGGCCTCCCTGTCCATCACCAACTCCCGGAGTCCACTCAGACTCACGTCCATCGAGTCAGTGATGCCATCCAGCCATCTCATCCTCTGTCATCCCCTTTTCCTCCTGCCCCCAATCCCTCCCACCATCAGCGTCTTTTCCCATGAGTCAATTCTTCGCATGAGGTGGCCAAAGTACTGGAGTCTCAGCTTTAGCATCATTTCTTCCAAAGAAATTCCAGGGCTGATCTCCTTCAGAATGGACTGGTTGGATCTCCTTGCAGTCCAAGGGACTCTCAATTCTTCAGCACTCAGCCTTTTTCACGGTCCAACTCTCACATCCATACATGACCACAGGAAAAACCATAGCCTTGACTAGACGGACCTTTGTTGGCAAAGTAATGTCTCTGCTTTTGAATATGCTATCTAGGTTTGTCATAACTTTTCTTCCAAAGAGTAAGAGTCTTTTAATTTCATGGCTGCAGTCACCATCTGCAGTGATTTTGGAGCCCAGAAAAGTAAAGTCTGACACTGTTTCCACTGTTTCCCCATCTATTTCCCATGAAGTGATGGGACTGGATGACATGATCTTTGCTTTCTGAATGTTGAGCTTTAAGCCAACTTTTTCACTCTCCACTTTCGCTTTCATCAAGAGGCTTTTGAGTTCCTCTTCACTTTCTGCCATAAGGGTGGCGTCATCTGCATATCTGAGGTTATTGATATTTCTCCTGGCAATCTTGATTTCAGCTTGTGCTTCTTCCAGTCCAGCGTTTCTCATGATATACTCTGCATGTAAGTTAAATAAGCAGGGTGACAATATACAGCCTTGACGTACTCCTTTTCCTATTTGGAACCAGTCTGTTCTTCCATGTCCAGTTCTAACTGTTGCTTCCTGACCTGCATACAGATTTATCAAGAAGCAGGTCAGGTGTTCTGGTATTCCCATCTCTTTCAGAGTTTTCCTCAGTTTATTGTGATCCACACAGTCAAAGGCTTTGTCATAGTCAATAAAGCAGAAATAAATGTTTTCCTGGAACTCTCTTGCTTTTTCCATGATCCAGCGGATGTTGGCAATTTGATCTCTGGTTCCTCTGGCCTTTCTAAAACCAGCTTGAACATCAGGAAATTCATGGTACACATATTACTGAAGCCAGGCTTGGAGAATTTTGAGCATTACTTTACTAGCATGTGAAATGAGTGCAATTGTGTGGTAGTTTGAGCATTCTTTGGCATTGTCTTTCTTAGGGATTGGAATGAAAACTGACCTTTTCAGTCCTGTGGCCACTGCTGAGTTTTCCAAATTTGCTGGTATATTGAGTGCAGCACTTTCACAGCATCATCTTTCAGGATTTGAAATAGCTCAACTGGAATTCCATCACCTCTACTAACTTTGTTTGTAGTGATGCTTTCTAAGGCCCACTTGACTTCACATTCCAGGATGTCTGGCTCTAGGTGACTGATCACACCCTCGTTATTTTCTGGGTCATGAAGATATTTTTTTGTACAGTTCTGTTTATTCTTGCCACATCTTCTTAATATCTTCTGCTTCTGTTAAGTCTATACCATTTCTGTCCTTTATCAAGCCCATCTCTGCATGAAATGTTCCCTCGGTATCTCTAATTTTCTTGAAGAGATCTCTAGTCTTTCCCATTCTATTGTTTTCCTCTATTTCTTTGCATTGATCACTGAGGAAGGCTTTCTTAACTCTTCTTGCTATTCTTTGGTACTCTGCATTAGATGCTTATATCTTTCCTTTTTCCTTTGCTTTTCCCTTCTCTTCTTTTCACAGCTATTTGTAAGGCCTTCCCAGATAGCCATTTTGCTTTTTTGCATTTCTTTTCCATGGAGATGGTCTTGATCCCTGTCTCCTGTACAATGTCATGAACCTCAGTCCATAGTTCATCAGGCACTCTATCTATCAGATCTAGGCCCTTAAATCTATTTCTCACTTCCACTGTATAATCATAAGGGATTTGATTTAGGTCATACCTGAATGGTCTAGTGGTTTTCCCTACTTTCCTCAACTTAAGTCTGAATTTGGCAATAAGGAGTTCATGATCTGAGCCACAGTCAGCTCCTGGTCTTGTTTTTGCTGACTGTATAGAGCTTCTCCATCTTTGGCTGCAAAGAATATAATCAATCTGATTTCAGTGTTGACCATCTGGTGTTGTCCATGTGTAGAGTCTTTTCTTGTGATGTTGGAAGAGGGTGTTTGCTATGACTAGTGCATTTATTTAAGGCTAAGTTAAATATTAACAAGAAATTCAGGGATTCTTTGCTTAATTCAGACTCTAGTTACAAGAATGTGGTACTCATCAGAGATGTTTTTGAACTATGAATGCACCAAAGGCCTTTTCAATTGTTCAGTCATCATGCTTTTTATTCAGCTGTTTCTGTTTTAATCTTTTTTGTTTGTTTGTTTCCCTAGAGTTCATTTTCTATAAAAGGTACTTTTACATGTTTAGAACTACTGCAAACTTGCAATATTAATGTTTT
Organism: Bubalus bubalis; assembly: GCF_019923935.1. Lineage (NCBI taxonomy): Eukaryota > Metazoa > Chordata > Mammalia > Artiodactyla > Bovidae > Bubalus > Bubalus bubalis. Next base: position 101,909,488 of record NC_059181.1, on the reverse strand, counting down.
TTAATGTTCTGTCCTCTCCTCTCAGCTTTGATTCTGAGCTGAATTGGAAAGGAGAGCAGTGTATATCAAAAACTTCGTGTAAACATCTGTTTTTCTTCAAGTATAAAATTGGAGTATTGGGATTCAACCAGAATTAAGTGCAAATATTAAAATTCCAATTAAAAGTACCATCATATTTTACCATAAGACTTCCCTTCTGAAAGAACTAACCATTACTTTTTGCGGAACAGCTTAGCTTCTAAAATATAATATCTGAAATCCAAATATCGTGAGGAAAGATCTTAAACACAGTGAACCCAATTCAATACCCATGTAACTCTTTGAAATATCCCCTCAGAGTTTCAAAGGATATAAACTGTGGCTAAGTAATACACACACACACACACAGAACTTTCATCTAGAAAGATTCTGTAATACCCAATAGTATGAAGTAAATCTGTCTATACTTTACCACTCAATATAGGAAAAATAGCAAATTGCTTTCAGGACAGAGTGTGAAAGACCAATGCATAGGTAAAATTAATTATACATTTTAAACTGAGTTTTCTGAGCTGCTTCAGCAATACTATTTTTGCAAAAAGAAATAAATATTGGAGCATATTCAAGCTAAGACCTTAAGAGACCTTGATTTTAAAAGACATTGATTTTCTTTGTTTGCCCACTCCCAGATAGGTTTAGTTTTTTTTTTTTTTTCCAAAATTGAAGAATTTTAACTCTCAGAAGATGAAAAAAATACATTAAGATAAAGTGCAGATATGTTTTATCTTCTCCTATTTCTGTGTTAGTCTCATGTCTATAAGTGAGCCTAGTTGCTGTTGTAATATGTAAGATTAAATAATGAATTGTGAAGAGAACCATTCTAATGGGAGGGGCCAGACTGCTTAGTTAGACTCTCAGTCCTACAACTCACTAGTGATATTACATTGGCAAGACATTTAAGATCCTCATGCCTCATTTTTCCTCATCATTAAAATTGCAATGATAACAGCTGTCTCACAGTATTGTTGCATTAAAAGAGTGTGTGCACATGTATCTGAGTATATATACATATACAGTTAAAACATTTTACAGGATTTTTTCCTGTGATAATGCATATTCTCACACAGTACTTTCCAAAGTTTATGAGTACACACACCACCTAGAAATCTTGCTAAAATGTAGACACAGTAGTCTGGTGTGGGAAACTGAGTTTCTGCATTTCTAACAAGCCCTCAGGTGATGGTGATCATGCTAGTCTGGGAACCACATTGGGACTAGCAAAGTTCTCTTTAAGAAAATTAGAGGTACCAAAGGAACATTTCATGCAAAGATAGGCACAATAATGGACAAAAATGGCAAGGACCTAAAAGAAGTAGAAGAGATTGAGAAAAGGTGGCAAGAATACACAGAAGACTGCGCAAAAAAGCTCTGAATGACCCAGATAACCATGATGGTGTGGCCACTCAGCTAGAACAAGATATCCTGGACTGTGAAGTCAAGTGAGCCTTAGAAAGCATTACTATGAACTAAGCTAGTGGAGGTGATGGAATTCCAGATAAGCTATTTCAATTCCTAAAAGTTGATGCTGTTAGTGCTACACTCATTATGCCAGCAAATTTGGAGAACTCAGCAGTGGCCATAGGACTGGAAAAGTCAGTTTTCATTCCAATCCCAAAGAAAAGCAATGCCAAAGAATGTTCAAATTACTGTGCAATTGCAGTCACTTCACATACCAGCAAAATTATGCTCAAAATCCTTCAAACTAGACTTTAGCAGTAAGTGAACCAAGAACTTCCAGATGTACAAGCTGGATTTTAATAAGGCAGAGGAACCAGAGATCAAATTGCCAACAATTCCGCCCCCCCCCCAAAAAAAAAATCTGCTTCTGCTTCACTGAATATGCTAAAGCCTTCAACTGAAAATTCTTAAAGAAATGGGAATAACAGGCCACATCTGCCTCCTGAGAAACCTTTATGCAGGCAAAGAAGCAACAGTTAGAACAACGGACTGGTTCAAAATTGAGAAAGGAGTATATAAAGGCTGTATACTGTCACTCTGCTTATTTTACTTATATGCAGAGTTCATCAAGCAAAATGCCAGACTGGATGAAGCACAAGCTGGGAATCAAGATTGACAGGAGACATATCAACAACCTCAGATATGCAGATGATACCACTTTAATGGCAGAAAGTGAAGAGGAACTAAAGAGTCTCTTGATGAAGGTGACAGAGGAGAGTGAAAAAGCTGGCTTAAAACTCAGCATTTAAAATACTAAAATCATGGTATCCGGCTTCATCACTTCAGGGCAAATAGATGGGGAAAATGTGTAAACCGTGTCAGATTTCACTTTCTTAATCTCCAAAATCATCACATAGGATGAGATGGTTGGATGGCATCACTGACTCAATGGATACAAGTTTAAGCAAACTCTGGGAGATAGTGAAGGAGAGGGAAGCTTGGCATGCTGCAGTTCATGGGATTGCAACCCCACATTTTTGCTCCATTACAAATGCATTTCTTTGTAAATTATATTTCTTAAATGCTCTGTACATTGCCTATATTATTATATATAAGACAAAGCCATTTTATTGGAATATTTTAAGGTGATTTATTGCAAATAAACACATGACAAAAAGCTATTTCTTAAAAAAGTCATAGGTGAACACAAAATATGCTTTTAATTAATTAATGAAATTTCTTTTAAAGTATTTTATCTTGATATAAGTAAAGAAACTGCTATGTATCTGGAATGTTGAATGCCCTTTCAGACTTCAGTCTGTGCTGATTTATAACAAGTAATTATCTAATGAAGACAGTGTTAGGCATGTACGAGAGTTCTTGAAGCAATGATTTGCAGTTTTGACAAATTACTATAAATCAAATGATGATGCCTCATTTATATTCTTTCTCCTCTTTCTTGAATCTACATCCTTAAGCAAATAGAGAAATGACTTTTAAGAGAAATACTCATTTGTATGGAAAAGTAAATGGCCCTTAGATGGATGCATGAATTAATCCTTAGTGTCCTCTTTAAGTTTCCCCTTCCTGTTTTTGAAGGAAAGAATAATTTTGTTATCAACTGAATAGATACATATCTACTTATATTATATAGATATAGAAAGAACAAGGTTAGAGATAAGGGAACCTGAGATATAATCTAGATTCTGTAAATAACTCTTCATGTCCTTAAAGAAGTCAGTTATTCTATTTATGCCCATGTCACATATTTATAAAATGACAGACTTGGAATGGTTCCATGATTTTGCGGTTCAATTTTCCCATACAAAATATTATATTACACTTAAATGACCATTTAAAAATTTTCTTCTTTTTCCTGTTACATTTTCTTAATTTGTTAATGCTGAATAATATCTATCACTAATACTTGTTATTAATGCTAAAGGATTGAATTTTAATTTTCTGTTTTAGCTAACAAAATACTGTGCAGTGCTAAAAAAATAATGACTTCAAGGTGAAGGTGGAAACCTTAAATCTCAAAAAAATAACCAGCTAAATTCTGAGGAAAATATGTTACTGAGGTTAAGCCTTAAGGGAAATTCTAGTAGACGAATAGGTATGACATAACTTTAGGAAATATTAGAGAAAATAAAGGAACTATATTCAGTGATTACAGTCAGCAAGAAAATATTTTAAAATATATCATTAAAGTATTTTACTATACATGTTGATTTACTGTCAGTGATTCATAGGCACTGAATCAATCACATATAATTTATGGAGATAGAAAACTTCCTAGGGAATTCTGATAAAACGTAAAGTGCTTGCAGTAAAAAGTATTACCTAAGGAGGATCACTAGAACTTGAAAAATATTTATTTTCTCATTTTAGCAATTTAAAGCATGACCTAATCAAAAAACAAAAACTATTACTTTTCATGTACTATTTGGTTTATTTGCAGATGTAGGTGACACTTTGATGTTACTTTAAAAATAGAAGGAAGAGTCTATTTTCTACCATATAGATTTGGTTCATGAAGCATACCATTCCACCACTGCCCACTATCTTATCAGAAATACCTAAGGCTTTTGTGGCGTGTGTGTGTGTGTGTGTGTGTGTGTGTTTTGACTACATAGCTTTCCTTAGGTCTTCACTTAACAACACCAAATTTCTCAATTGCTTCTTAGGTAAATATGGGATGAACAATTAACACTGTCTTTTCAACTGATTCTGCTGCATTTCTTCTTTTATATGTATTTACAGTTTCATACACTTGCCAAAACTATATGCAGACACATACATATCATCAGTCATCATTTGTTTCCATTGGTTAGAGAAAGTACCATCTAAACAAATGTTGAGATGAAAAATACTTTTTCTTCCTGTAAACCTGCTGAGGGCTTATGCTTTTTATAGGTTAATGATAAGCCTTACCTCCCACCTGTGGGTTGGTGAATAGAGATTATTATTTCATTAGATTTCATTTGGGTGGGAAGGGAGGATGTATGTAGTTAAAGATAAAGTTAATTACACACTGCTTTCTTTTTAATATACTATGAAAAGACTTGCTTCATTAAGGCACAGGCCTAGTAATAATGTTTAATTATTACATTTTTGTTGAAGGATATAGTAAAGGTAAGAGAAAATAAAGAATACCCTTATGTGAACATGGTCTCTCACTGGGAGCAATTAAGTATTTTTACAAATACACACAAACACACACACACACATACATATATACATACATATATGAAAGTGAAGGTGAAAGTTGCTCAGTTTTGTCCGACTCTTTGGGCTATACATTCCATGGAATTCTCCAGGCCAGAATACTGGAGTAGGTAGCCTTTCCCTTCTCCAGGGGATCTTCCCAAACCAGGGATCAAACCCAGGTCTCCCTCATTGCAGGCAGATTCTTTACCAACTGAGCAATCAGAGAAGCCATATACACACATATACAAATACATATTCAATTATGTTGTATATTTTTTGTTATTTTTAGATCAATTCATAAACTTTTTAAGAGCCCATGGAAATATTATATTAAAGACTTGTTTTATATATCTGACATAACCCTGAAGCCAAATCACTTTAAAATCAAAATATCTTACAAATCATTAAAATGCAATTTCTAAGAAAAGTAACACATGTAATATGTTCCAAAGTACTTGTGTTTTGTTCTCAGTCCATTAACATGATGACGATATGGTGAATTCTTGATAAAGTTTTAAACAAAATTTCCGACAATGATTACCATCTGAAGATTAATACTCTATTGTTGTCACTTTGGTTTTATGGATTATGTGTAAATTATGTACTTAAAAATCTTGGAACTTTAATCCAAGTTAGGCTATTTGTCATGTTTAAAACCCAAGGCACTCTGAAATTTTCTATAGAAACAATGGTAGGTTCTTTAAATCTGTGAAGGAATTTTAGTTTGATATTATATTGTCCATTTTAAAATTTGCATTGCAGAATGATAACTTGGCTATCATTGTGAGTGCTCAGTCACTTCAGTTGGGTTGAACTCTTAGCAACCCTGTAGACTGTAGCCAGAGAGGCCCCTCTGTCCATAGGATTCTCAAGGCAAGAATACTGGAGTGGATTGCCATACTCTCCTCCAGAGGATCCTCCTGAACCAGGGATAGAACCCAAGTCTCTTGTGTCTCCTGTGTTCCAGGCGGGTTCTTTACTACTAGTGCCACTTGACAACTCAATATTAAATAAGAAAGTCACTTTTTCTCTGAGATTATGGCTTACTTCCAATGTCATCATTACTCGTAGGGATGATCACTAAGTGATATCTCATATGACTTTCAAAAAATATTAATAATGCCTTAAATGTCATTGTCTGTAAATTTCATTTCTCTTCTATTTATTTAATAATTCAATCAAAAACTATCAGCAGATTTTGCATTAAAACCTACCTGACAAAAATCACTCATTAATAATGTAAGCAATAGATACCTTGGGTAGGAAGCTTATTTTTAAAAGGAAGGATAAATAAAGGAAAGACAAATCATGGCTAAAATACTCCATAAGAAGATCAAGGAACTTCCCTGGTGAGCCAGTGGTTAAGACTCCGTACTTCCATTGTAGGGCACATGGGTTTGATACTCGGTCTAGTAACTAAGAGACTGCATGTTCCATGGTGTAACCAAAAAAAAAAAAAAAACAAAACAAAACAAAACAAAACAAAAATTCTATGGTATTGACTTCTATTTTTTGAACATTATATAAAATCTAATTTCCTTCTGAGTTTCTAGATTCCTTTTTCCAATCTAAACATTTATTGAAGGCAATGATATAATGATGGTGAATTATTTTATTTTATACATATAATAGCAAAACAAAATAGCAGGTTGAAAAATAAATGTAAAGTTTAAAAATAAAATAAAATTAAAAAAAAAGAAAAATAAATGTACTAGATTTTTACAGATTATAATTAAAGGTGAATAGTGCATTTAAATCCAGAACATCTTACTGCAATGGCTTTGAGTTACTGATAGTAGATTCTAAAGCAAAGTAATACATTGAAGAAATGATAAACCATAAATTACTAATAAAATATTACAAGTCCATTTTTATCCAATTTAAGATAAAGATGATTTAGACATTTAGGCAGAGGATTACTCTCTTGAGATAATGATGATTCCTCATACCTTAGAAATTTCCCTGGGTTTCATATAAACTCAAATCAGTCTGAATTATTAATTTGCATCTAGATCTTCAACTTTAAAATCTACAGACCTCCTATTTATTTTAGTTCAAAGCATCATGAGTTGTGTGTATTTGAGTACCTACCTGAGTACCTGTTATATGTGCATTCAGAGATATGGGTGGGATATATGCTTGCTATTTATTTTGTAGAATGTAAATTTGTAAGTCACTTCATGCATTCCTCCCATGAATTTAAAAATAAATGTCTTCTGCTTGCTAAATCAAGTTGTAAATACCTTATTTAGTCTTCTACTATAGTAACCCATAAGAAGAGAAAGGTTTCTTTTCCATATTTTAACTCTGGCCTCATCATATGCCAGTGACTGCTGATTATAAGTACTATTAGAGACACTGAAATCAGTATGGAGCACTCAAGTTGTTTTTCAAATGAAGTTCTTGTTTCAGCATTTATTTTACCAAAAGGCTTTTTTAAAATTTAAATTTATTTGTTTTAATTGGAGATTAATTACTTTACAATATTGTATTGGTTCTGCCACACATGAACATAAATCTGAGGCTTTTAATCAAGGTTATGGGAAAGTCCATAAACTTTCTGCTGAATATTTAACAAGCTAGAGGTCACTGCACACATGTCTTATCAAGGGCAAGTGAAATGAGACTGAAATCAGGAAAATAGAAGTCTTGATGATAAGCAAAGCTTTGTCTCTTAGATAAAATCTAACAAAAAAAAAAGAACATAGTGACTCACATTTTCACCTTTCTTTTGTAGGATTTAATTTTCCTGGTTGGAGCCATAATTTAAAAAAAAATGGTAAATAGTACTGAGTAATTCATTTGATTTGAATCACAAGCTTATCTTTAACATGATGATAGTAATTAATTCTTCACGATAGAAAGACTGGCAGAATTTAACTAGGAAGGCTTTGCTAGAGTTTCACAGTTTAATATTAAAAGCATATTCTTTTTGATAAAAATAAATTTACAAATGCCATATGATATTGTACACTTTCTAACTGATCTAACTTATTATTACTTATATCAAAATCCTAACAAACCTATGCTTCTATCCTCAGAGGAATCAATGCTATGAAAGAAAATTGAACCAGATTTTAAAACATATATTTTACTATCTATCCTCAGAAATAAATGAGTGAATGAATTGACTTTCAATCTACCCTCATTTATGTTCAAATTACCTATGTAGAGAATTTGTCTTTAGCTAGATCATGTGGAAATGTAGAATTAAAATTTCAATTGTATACATTCTCCTAGCTAATATATATATATATATATAATATATATTATATATATATAATTAATCAGTACTATTTACCATATATATATATAATTATATATATAGCTAATATAACATATATGTATGTATGAAATTTAGGCTCACTAAACCTAATCTATAGTAAAAATACAATACCATTTTTATCTTATAATTGTAGGTATAGGCATAACCTTAATCTTTTCTAAAGAGAAAAGGGAAAAATAAATAGCAGAGCTACAAATGGAGTACAGCTTCTGGTCTTCCTGTTTGCATTTCTTTGGAACAATTTCTTTACCAGAATTTAAGTAGAATGGTTAGTGGCTAGGTCATAGGTGGATCTTGAAGATTAATCACTATATTCCACCACTCCATCCAGTGGTTGGGAGAGGTAGGCAGATATTGGAGAATGGACTTAATTACATATAGTATAGCCAGGTCTGGCCTCTGCCATTTTGTCTAAGCAAGCACAAAATTGAAGAATTCTTGAATGTGAAGTCACTACCAACAAAGCTAATGGAGGTAATGGAATTCCAGTTGAGCTATTTCAGTCCTAAAAGATGATGCTGTTAAAGTGCTGCACTCAATAAGCTTTGGAAAACTCAATAGTAGCCACAGGACTGGAAAAGGTCAGTTTTCATTCCAATCCCAAAGAAAGGTAATGGCAAAGAATGTTCAAACTACTGCACAATTGCACTCATCACACATGTTAGCAAAGGAATGCTCAAAATTCTCCAAGCCAGGCTTCAACAATACTTCAAAGGCAGAGGAGCCAGAGATCAAATTGCCAACATCTGTTGGATGATTGAAAAATCAAGAGAATACCAGAAAAACAACAACTTCTGCTTTATGGATTACGCCACAGCCTTTGGCTGTGTAAATCACAACAAACTGCGGAAAATTCTTCAAGACATGGGAACGCCATACCACCTGACCTGCCTCTTGATAAATATGTATACAGGTCAAGAAGCAACAGTTAGAACTGAACATGGAACAACAGACTGGTTCCAACTAGGAAAAGGATTACGTCAAGTCTGTACATTGCCACCCTGCTTTTTTAACTTGTATGCAGAGTACATAATGAGAAATAGCAGGTTGGATGAAGCATAAGCTGGAATCAAGATTGCTAGGAGAAATATCAATAACCTCAGATACACAGATGACACCACCCTTATGACAGAACACAAAGAAGAAAAAAAAAAACAAAAAAAAAACCTCTTGATGAAAGTGAAAGAGGAGAGTGCAAAAGCTGGCTTGAAACTCTACATTTAAAAAATGAAGATCATGGCATCTGATCCCATCACTTCATGGCAAATAGATGGGGAAACAATGGAAACAGTTACAAATTTTATTTATTTTGCCTCAAAATCACTGCAGATGGTGGCTGTAGCCATGCAATTAAAAGACATTTGCTCCTTGGAAGAAAAGCTATGACCAACCTAGATGGCATATTAAAAAGCAGAGACATTACTTTTCAGACAAATGTTCATCTAGTGAAAACTATGGCTTTTCCAGTAGTCATGTATGGGTGTGAATATTGGGCTATAAAGAAAGCTGAGTGCTGAAGAATTGATGCTTTGGAACTGTGGTCTTGCAGAAAACTTTTGAGAATCCCTTGGACTGCAAGGAGATCAAGCCACCCAATCTTAATGGAAATCAGTCCTGAATGTTCATTGGAAAGTCTGATGCTGTAACTGAAATCCAATACTTTGGCCACCTGATTTGAAGACCTGACTCATTAGAAAAGACCCTGATTCTGGGCAATATTGAAGGCAGAAGGAGATGGGGATGACAGAGGATTAGATATTTGGATGGAATCACTGACTCGATGGACATGAGTTTGAGCCAGCTCCAGGAGTTGGTGATGGATAAGGAAGCCTGGTGTGCAGCAGTCCATGGGGTTGCAAAGAGTTGGACATGACTGAACTGAACTGAAAAGGACACACATTACTTGCTTGTTAGAGGAACTCTCCATGCATGCTATGTTCTGTTATTGCCCGAACACTCATTATGAAGAATAAAGGTGCACGTTATTGGATGGTGTTTGCTTGTGACTTTGAGGAAGTTACATGGTCATTCTCCATCAAGTTATCTCTTTGTATGGAAAGGGGGGATAATGGCTAATATTAATGTGGATAATGTTAACCCCTACCCTAATGGATTGTTTTCAGGATCAAATGACATAAGCTCTGGGAAACATTTACAAACTAAGTGTGCTTGAGTTTCCTTTTCCCCTGTTAACCATATAACTCAGATTGGGACTTGAATCCATGTGCCAAGACTTGAACCCTACCTAAACTCTGATTGGGACTTAAGCCTACAGTCTTTTAATTAGAATCATTCACCTGGTGTCTGGACTTACTGAGGATCAGTTTCTTTGCATCTTAGTGCAGGAGGAATTCAGTGAGAGGCAAAGCGATAAAGAAGTAGCTTTATGATAAAGAAGTAGGACACTTGTGAGAGTCACAAGCAAGTGAGGGGGCTCTGCACCAAGGATTAAGTGTGCTACGATTTTATAATTAAAGGAAAGTGGGGGAGGGGGAAAAGACCACTTTCTTCCTTATTCTTCTAGTAGACATCAGGCTTACATCACTAGCTCTTCCTTTGTATCAGGCTGGAGAGTATCTGACTCTATGAGGCCAAACCAGGACTGTCATAGCATTTATTCAAATCAGCAAAAGGGTGGTAACATTTTTTTCTTCTACTCAGTGGCCTGGGACATATCTCATGCTTTTATTTGTAGCTTTGTAATTAAGCAAACCTGCTTTGTTCCATGACATTCAGGTAGTTTTCTTGAGGTATCATTCCTTAGCCTTCCCTCTATCTATACTCTCTTATTGGGACTTCTACAACTACCTGTATAACTTATTCTTTCCCTATCACCTACACTCTTACAGACACTGAATATTGTTATAATTTTGCTTAAATGATATATGAAAAATGTTTCTCGTTGATGTCTGTATATAATTTTCGATACTTATGGGTGAGACAGAACATCTTAGCATGTTTCAACACGTGTTCACCAGAATATTCATTCCAGCTATAAAAATTTCCCTTTATCATTATTGCTTTGCAACATATTGGACTTTTGTCAATTACTGCAGTTTTTTGAAAGTAAATTCTCGAATTTCTCAATTACATAAAGCTCTATGCACAGAAATTAAACTGCATTGTTTAACTCATACAGAAGGCAGATGAAACACCCAAAATGTTAGTGTTTGTTGTAGTTTACTAGAATGCATGTAATTATGAGAAATGCCTTTTTGTCACTATTCTTTACAGGATTGTACATTACAGAAGTTTATATAGATTCTATCTCTGTAAAAGGATGTTTAGCATTAAAATATTTTTAAAAAGTTACCTGGCTAATTATATTTAATGTTGACATTTCCCAACTTACATTGACATACTGTATGTTATATACTTCTGGAGGGCTAGGGAGGAAAGATATCATTTGCTAATTTGAAATGTTTTAAAGTACTTTGGTAGAATTTATTTTGCTAGCATGACTTTCTTTAATTATAAGTGACTGTACTTATGTTAATCATGCAGGACCAATTTGAGATGCTATTTACAATACCAAATTCAATTTTAGAATTAAATTGTGTGTCATCCAGTAATACTCCCAATGCTATCATAGTTCAGCAGAGGACAATTTGAAATAGTAGCTATCATATAGACACAAGAATACCACATAATACTTAATTTTAAAGAACATATCATAATGGTAAACTTGCCCTGCTCTTCATTTTTTTGAGTTCAAGAGGTATAAAAATTATAAAGTACTGTCTTGTTGCTATGACTAATTCATTCTATGAATAATTCTACATTGATGAATAAGTCATCCAAATTATGTATATTAGTGAAAGTATAATGTAGATACAGTGAGTAGCAAGTAGATGGTAATGAGAGAGAATTCCATTTGGCTGAAATGATAGAGCTAGGCAGTATTTTTCTCCCCTAGCTCTGAAATAGGCCAAAAAAAAAAAAAAATCAAATTCTGTGATCACAAAATAGTGTTGTATTGAAATTATGCTTTGTTAAAAACTGGGTTAAAAAGTAACAATGGCTAAACTCAAGTGCAGATTTGGTCCTTAAGTATTTTTGATTCACAGTACTCTTAGTTAATTGTTTTACTCTACCTCAGTTTGCTTGTACTTATTCTATTTCAGTTAGTGGACTCAAAATTTGTATTTACTGAAAATAAATGCCATGAAATTGCTTATTCAAACTTATGCCTTGAAGTTTGAAATATTTTTCTTTCCCCAGCACTTTAAAGGCCTTTTTATTTTATTTTTTTTAATTTTATTTTATTTTTAAACTTTACATAATTGTATTAGTTTTGCCAAATATCAAAATGAATCCACCACTTTTTTAACATTTTAAAATAAACATACATTTACACATTGGACTGGTGGAAGAAGAATTTAAACTAGAAATGTGACTGTAGTAATAGGTTTAATTACTTTGTGAGGAATTCAGAAGGATGTATCCATGTGTGAATAAAGACTTCCCTCCCTCCAATGACCTCAGTATAATTTATTTTTAAAGAAACTATCCTTTATGCATTTCGGGGTTGCCTCCACCCTGCATCATTGTTATTGGGAAAATTGGTAGGAAGGAATGTGATTAAGGAAGGAAAATCACACTTAGGAATTACCAAGCATGATTTTCTCTTCTCCTCCCATTGCTTGCTGGTAGGTCTCCCTTCAGGTGTTTAGCTAGAGATAGAGTGGGTCATTTTCTTGGTACATATAGTGAGTGACTTGTTTGACAATGTACTATAAATATTGATAATTGGTTGCACAGCAACATATGTTGTTTTATTTTCAAGGTGAAATTGGTACTTGAGTAGCATCCTTCATGCAGATTGTCCCTGCAGTACCAAGAGAATTTTAATGCTACACCTGAATGGAAAGGAGAATAAGAAAGAGAGTGACAAAAAGATAGCTTTGAAGAGAGATAGTTGATTCCTTCAAGATATAAAGGAAAATATAACTTGTGATTATCATTAACTTTTACAAGTTTGGCTTAAAATACTTAATACAGCTTGTATATCCAGAAGCCCTAGCATAATATGCATTATTGTAAAAATAGTAGGGCATATTAAGATTTTAGAAGTCATATTTGGCTCAGCAATGCCAAAAAGTTACAAGGGATAATGGGAATAAGATAAGGGAATCTGAATAAGTGGTAAGGGCTACTTTCTTGAGGGACTTCAGAAGGTCAGCTAGTATTTGATAACATCAAAGGATACTAGTCTTCCATTAAGAAATTTATGCCCTGAGAGTAACAAAGAGGTATCTGCAAACACTCTAAAAAGCAATGTAGTTCTATGTGGTATCAGGAAGAAAAAGACAATTCAAGAAAACCATTTATATTTCAGTATTATCTGTGAAAGTGATAAAATCAGCAGATTACAGTTCAAATAGCCTCAGTGTTTTCTTTATTCCAGGCTGTTTTGTATCACTAAGTTTTAAAAACTAACAAAAATATGAGGCAGAAAGATTTTAAAATGCAATACATTGCAAAAAATTTTTGCCAGAAAATGTTTGAGTAATTCAATGCTATGAAGACACATTAGACATATATTTACCTTCAGGTTGAAGAAATTGGCAAAATTATGTGGTTGCACTTATTTTTTAAGACAGTTAAGAGTTAACAGGAAAGGAAAATCAAACATGATATTTCAGAGAGGGTTAATCAGATAAACAGAGGTGAACTTTCATTGTCATCACATCATTATCAAGATTATACATCATACATGACACATCACTGAGGACGTTAATGTTGATCACTTGACTGAGGTAGTGTTCCTCAGGTTTATCCACCATGGTTACTCCTTTTTTCTCCCTTTCCATGCTCTGCACAGCCCACACTTCAGGCTTGGGGAGTTAACACTCCACTTCCTTGAGGGCAAGAGTGTTTATATAAATTATTTGGAATTCTATATGAGATATTTCTTTCATTCACCTCTATCTATTTATATTGAATCCTTTATTAACAGCAGTATGAACCCATGGATATTTATTTTATACTTTGGGTTATAAATAAATACAACTTTTATTTTGTTGCTCAAATTATTCCAACTTTGGGTATTGGGAGCTCATTCAAGGTGGCTTTTGCATCCTTTTTACAACACATTTATCATTGTTATTTTGAGCCACAAATTTTTTTTTTTTTATTTTTTTATTTTATTTTACTTTTTTAACTTTACAATATTGTATTGGTTTTGCCATATATCAATATGAATCCACCACAGGTATACACGTGTTTCCCATCCCGAACCCTCCTCCCTCCTCCCTCCCCGTACCATCCCTCTGAGTCATCCCAGTGCACCAGCCCCAAGCATTCAGTATCATGCATAGAAGCTGGACTGGCAACTCGTTTCATATATGATATTTTACATGTTTCAATGCCATTCTCCCAAATCAACCCACCCTCTCCCTCTCCCTCTCCCTCAGAGTCCACAAGACCGTTCTATATATCAGTGTCTCTTTTGCTGTTTCGTATACAGGGTTATTGTTATCATCTTTCTAAATTCCATATATATGCTTTAGTATACTGTGTTGGTGTTTTTCTTTCTGGCTTACTTCACTCTGTATAATAGGCTCCAGTTTCATCCACCTCATTAGAACTGATTCAAATACATTCTTTTTAATGGCTGAGTAATACTCCATTGTGTATATGTACCACTACTTTCTTATCCATTCATCTGTTGATGGACATCTAGGTTGCTTCCATGTCCTGGTTATTACAAACCGTGCTGCGATTAACAATGGGGTAAATGTGTCTCTTTCATTTCTGGTTTCCTCAGTGTGTATGCCCAGCAGTGGGATTGCTGGGTCATAAGGCAGTTTTATTTCCAGCGTTTTAAGGAATCTCCACACTGTTCTCCATAGTGGCTGTACTAGTTTGCATTCCCACCAACAGTGTAAGAGGGTTCCCTTTTCTCCACACCCTCTCCAGCATTTATTGCTTGTAGACTTGGATCACAGCCATTCTGACTGGTGTGAAATGGTACCTCATAGTGGTTTTGATTTGCATTTCTCTGATAAGGAGTGATGTTGAGCATCTTTTCATGTGTTTGTTAGCCATCTGTATGTCTTCTTTGGAGAAATGTCTGTTTAGTTCTTTGGCCCATTTTTTGATTGTTTTTTTTTTTTTTCTGGAATTGAGCTATAGGAGTTACTTGAATATTTTTGAGATTAGTTGTTTGTCATTTGCTTCATTTGCTATTATTTTCTCCCATTCTGAAGGCTGTCTTTTCACCTTGCTTATAGTTTCCTTTGTTGTGCAGAAGCTTTTAAGTTTAACTAGGTCCCATTTGTTTATTTTTGCTTTTATTTCCAATATTCTGGGAGGTGGGTCATAGAGGATCCTGCTGTGATGTATGTTGGAGAGGGTTTTGCCTATGTTCTCCTCTAGGAGTTTTATAGTTTCTGGTCTTACATTTAGATCTTTAATCCATTTTGAGTTTATTTTTGTGTATGGTGTTAGAAAGTGTTCTAGTTTCATTCTTTTACAAGTGGTTGTCCAGTTTTCCCAGCACTGCTTGTTAAAGAGATTGTCTTTAATCCATTGTATATTCTTGCCTCCTTTGTCAAAGATAAGGTGTCCATAGGTGCATGGATTTATCTCTGGGCTTTCTGTTTTGTGCCATTGATCTATATTTCTGTCTTTGTGCCAGTACCATACTGTCTTGATGACTGTGGCTTTGTAGTAGAGCCTGAAGTCAGGCAGGTTGATTCTTCCAGTTCCACTCTTCTTTCTCAAGATTGCTTTGGCTATTTGAGGTTTTTTTGTATTTCCATAAAAATTCTGAAATTATTTGTTCTAGTTCTGTGAAGAATACCGTTGGTAGTTTTATAGGGATTGCATGGAATCTATAAATTCTTTTGGGTATTATACTCATTTTCACTATATTGATTCTTCCAATCCATGAACATGGTGTATTTCTCCATCTGTTAGTGTCCTCTTTGATTTCTTTCACCAGTGTTTTATAGTTTTCTATATATAGGTCTTTAGTTTCTTTAGGTAGATATATTCCTAAGTATTTTATTCTTTCCATTGCAATGGTGAATGGAATTGTTTCCTTAATTTCTCTTTCTATTTTCTCATTGTTAGTGTATAGGAATGCAAGGGATTTCTGTGTGTTGATTTTATATCCTGCAACTTTACTATATTCATTGATTAGTTCTAGTAATTTTCTGGTGGTGTCTTTAGGGTTTTCTATGTAGAGGATCATGTCATCTGCAAACAGTGAGAGTTTTACTTCTTCTTTTCCAATTTGGATTCCTTTTATTTCTTTTTCTGCTCTGATGCTGTGGCCAAAACTTCCAAAACTATGATGAATAGTAGTGGTGAGCATGGGCACCCTTGTTTTGTTCCTGACTTTAGGGGAAATACTTTCAATTTTTCAACATTGAGGATAATGTTTGCTGTAGGTTTGTTATATGTAGCTGTTATTATGTTGAGGTATGTTCCTTCTATTCCTGCTTTCTGGAGAGTTTTTAACATAAATGGATGTTGAATTTTGTCAAAGGCTTTCTCTGCATCTATTGAGATAATCATGTGGCTTTTATTTTTCAGTTTGTTAATGTGGTGTAATACATTGATTGATTTGCAGATATTGAAGAATCCTTGCATCCCTGGGATAAAGCCCACTTGGTCATGGTGTATGATCTTTTTAATGTGTTGTTGGATTCTGACTGCTAGAATTTTGTTAAAGATTTTTGCATCTATGTTCATCAGTGATATTGGCCTGTAGTTTTCTTTTTTTCATGGGATTTTTGTCAGGTTTTGGTAGTAGGGTGATGATGGCCTCATAGAATGAGTTTGAAAGTTTACCTTCCTCTGCAATTTTCTGGAAGAGTTTGAGTAGGATAGGTGTTAGCTCTTCTCTAAAGTTTTGGTAGAATTCACCTGTGAAGCCGTCTGAACCTGGGCTTTTGTTTGCTGGAAGATTTCTGATTACAGTTTTAATTTCCATGCTTGTGATGGGTCTGTTAAGATTTTCTATTTCTTCCTGGTCCAGTTTTGGAAATTTGTAGTTTTCTAAGAATTTGTCCATTTCTTCCACGTTGTCTATTTTATTGGCATATAATTGTTGATAGTAGTCTCTTATGATCCTTTGTATTTCTGTGTTGTCTGTTGTGATCTCTCCATTTTCATTTCTAATTTTATTGATTTGGTTTTTCTCCCTTTGTTTCTTGATGAGTCTGGCTAATGGCTTGTCAATTTTATTTATCCTTTCAAAGAACCAGCTTTTGGCTTTGTTGATTTTTGCTATGGTCTCTTTGGTTTATTTTGCATTTATTTCTGCCCTAATTTTTAGCATTTCTTTCCTTCTACTAACCCTGGGGTTCCTCATTTGTTCCTTTTCTGGTTGCTTTAGGTGTAGAGTTAGGGTATTTATTTGACTTTTTTCTTGTTTCCTGAGGTATGCCTGTATTGCTATGAACTTTCCCCTTAGGACTGCTTTTACAGTGTCCCACAGGTTTTGGGTTGTTGTGTTTTCATTTTCCTTCGTTTCTATGCAAATTTTGATTTCTTTTTTGATTTCTTCTGTGATTTGTTGCTTATTCAGCAGTGTGTTGTTCAGCCTCCATATGTTGGAATTTTTAATAGTTTTTCTCCTGTAATTGAGATCTAATCTTACTGTATTGTGGTTAGAAAAGATGCTTGAAATGATTTCAATTTTTTTGAATTTACCAAGGCTAGATATATGGCCCAGAATGTGATCTATCCTGGAGAAGGTTCTGTGTGCGCTTGATAAAAAGGTGAAATTCAATGTTTTGGGATGAAATGTCCTATAGATATCAATTAGGTCTAACTAGTATATTGTATTGTTTAAAGTTTGTGTTTCCTTGTTAATTTTCTGTTTAGTTGATCTATCCATAGGTGTGAGTGGGGTATTAAATTCTCCCACTGTTATTGTGTTATTGTTAATTTCCCCTTTCATACTTGTTAGCATTTGTCTTACATATTGCAGTGCTCCTATGTTGGGTGCATATATATTTAAAATTGTTATATCTTCTTCTTGGATTGATCCTTTGATCATTATGTAGTGACCTTCTTTGTCTCTTTTCACAGCCTTTGTTTTAAAGTCTATTTTATCTGATATGAGTATTGCTACTCCTGCTTTCTTTTGGTCCCTATTTGCATGGAATATCTTTTTCCATGCCCTTCACTTTTCATCTGTATGTGTCCCCTGTTTTGAGGTGGGTCTCTTGTAGATAACATATATAGGGGTCTTGTTTTTGTATCCATTCAGCCAGTCTTTGTCTTTTGTTTGGGGCATTCAACCCATTTATGTTTTAGGTAATTATTGATAAGTATGATCCTGTTCCCATTTACTTTATTGTTTAGGGTTTGAGTTTATACACCCTTTTTGTGTTTCCTGTCTAGAGAATACCCTTTAGTATTTGTTGGGGAGCTGGTTTGGTGGTGCTGAATTCTCTCAGATTTGCTTGTCTGTAAAGCTTTTGTTTTCTTCTTCATATTTGAATGAGATCCTTGCTGGGCACAGTAATCTGGGCTGTAGGTTATTTTCTTTCATCACTTTAAGTATGTCTTGCCATTCCCTCCTGGCTCGAAGAGTTTCTGTTGAAACATCAGCTGTTATCCTTATGGGAATTCCCTTGTGTGATATTTGTTTTTTTTCTCTTGCTGCTTTTAATATTTGTTCTTTGTGTTTGATCTTTGTTAATTAGATTAATATGTGTCTTGGGGTGTTT
This sequence comes from Bubalus bubalis, assembly GCF_019923935.1. NCBI lineage: Eukaryota > Metazoa > Chordata > Mammalia > Artiodactyla > Bovidae > Bubalus > Bubalus bubalis. The sequence goes on along the minus strand of NC_059181.1, from coordinate 101,890,864 downwards.
CGCCTTGGGTTTATCCTGTTGTGGACTCTTTGGGTTTCTTGGACCTGAGTGATTATTTCCTTTCCCATTTTAGGGACGTTTTCAACTATTATCTCCTTAAGTATTTTCTCATGGTCTTTCTTTTTGTCTTCTTCTTCTGGGACTCCTATGATTCGAATATTGTAGTGTTTAATATTGTCCTAGAGGCCTCTGAAATTGTCCTCATTTCTTTTAATTAGTTTTGCTTTTTCCTCTCTGATTAATTTATTTCTACCATTCTAATTCACTAATCCTATCTTCCGCCTCTGTAATTCTGCTATTTGTTGCCTCCAGAATGTTTTTGATCTCATTTATTGCATTATTCATTATATATTGACTTTTTTTTTTATTTCTTCTAGGTCCTTGTTAAACCTTTCTTGCATCTTCTCAATCCTTGTCTCCAGGCTATTAATCTGTGATTCCCTTTTGCTTTCAAGATTTCAGATCATTTTCACTATCATTATTTGGAATTCTTTATCAGGCAGATTCCCTATCTCTTCCTCTTTTGTTTGGTTTGGTGGGCATTTATCCTGTTCCTTTACCTGCTGGGTATTCCTCTTTCTCTTCATCTTGTTTAAATTGCTAAGTTTGGGGTGTCCTTTCTGTATTCTGGCAGTTTGTGGAGTTCTCTTTATTGTGGCGTTTCCTCACTGTGTGTGGGTTTGTACAGGTAGCTTGTCAAGGTTTCTTGGTTAGGGAAACGTGTTCTGGTGGGTGGAGCTGGATTTTGTCTTTCTGGAGTACAATGAAGTGTCCAGTAATGAGTTATGAGATGTCTATGGTTTTGGGGTGACTTTGGGCAGCCTGTATATTGGAGGTCAGGACCGTGTTCCTGTGTTGCTGGAGAATTTGCGTGGTATGTCTTGCCCTGGAACTTGTTGGCTTTGTGTGGTACTTGGTTTCAGGGTATGGAGGTGTTTGATGAGCTCCTGTAAATTAATGTTCCCTAAGTCCCTTGTGATTATACAGTGGAAGTGAGAAATAGATTTAAGGGCCTAGATCTGATAGATAGAATGCCTGGTGAGCTATGGAATGAGGTTCATGACATTTTACAGGAGACAGGGATCAAGACCATCCCCATGGAAAAGAAATGAAAAAAAGAAAAATGGCTGTCTGGGGAGGCCTTACAAATAGCTGTGAAAAGAAGAGAAGTGAAAAGCAAATGAGAAAAGGAAAGATATAAACATCTGAATGCAGAGTTCCAAAGAATAGCAAGAAGAGATAAGAAAGCCCTCTTCAGCGATCAATGCAGAGAAATAGATGAAAACAACAGAATGGGAAAGACTAGAGATCTCTTCAAGAAAATCAGAGAAACCAAAGGAACATTTCATGCAAAGATGGGCTCGATAAAGGACAGAAATCTTATGGACCTAACAGAAGCAGAAGATGTTAAGAAGAGATGGCAAGAATACACAGAAGAACTGTACAAAAAATACCTTCACGACCGAGATAATCATGATGGTGTGATCACTGACCTAGAGCCAGACACCATGGAATGTGAAGTCAAGTGGGCCTTAGAAAGCATCACTATGAACAAAGCTAGTGGAGGTGATAGAATTCCAGTTCAGCTATTCCAAATCCTGAAAGATGATGTTGTAAAAGTGCTGCATTCAATATGCCAGC